>NC_138870.1:26849683-28215157 GCF_965194805.1 Balaenoptera borealis
CTACTTCCACAATCTCATCACATTCCTAATGAATGGGCTCCTAGAGTGACCCCAATTTGCTAGGTAATGGGAATTACCCAGGCACCTTAAATCCCACACTGGAATCTTATCAAATATTAAGGGGGAAGAAGGCAATCTGAGAGACAGCAGTCAGTTTCAGAGGCTGCTCCTAAAGTTATAAATGGTTTCCTCCAAAAATCACCAAATCTTAAAGAAAACAGCCACCATAAACAGGCTGATACAGCTGGTGGTTTTATTTTAATACTGAGCAGACAAAAAATATATACACATATTATCAAATATACATAAAGGCATATAAAAACGACAACACAACAAATCATCCATGGATCACACACTCTGAAAAAAACTATTATTTCCTATGAAGTCCCCTGTATGCCCCTCTCCAATCCCACTCCACCCAATCTCATTCTCTCCTCAATTTTAGGTTTATCACTCCGTTTTTTCTTTATATACAATGTTTGCATCTCTAAACATATTGCTTGTTATCTCATATATATAATATATAAAATTAAAATAATATATAGAAATGCACATATATGGAATCACACTGTATACTGCAATTTTTTTGCTCAACAGTGACTGAGGTTCATACATATTGTTAGAGCTTTATTTCATTTTAACTTATGTACGGTATTCCACCATGTGAATATACCACAATTTACCCACTCTCCTTCTGATGGGACAATTTTTGCTATTACAAACATGCTGTACATACTGGTGCACAGGTCTGAAGGTTTTTTCCTAGGTTATGTTGCTGGGCTATAGGAATGGGAACGTGCTCAACTTTACTCAAAAATGCAAATTATTTATCAATGTGGTTCCCTTCTATTCCTATTTTGCTAAAGGTTTTATTTTAAACCTTGAAGCAAAGTTCAAATTTATCAAACATCTTCAATATACCACTAATACGATAGGCATTTTCTCCCTCCTTTAGGAAATGGTCAAACTATATTAGTTGGCTTTCTAATGCTTCAAACAATCTCACATCCCTAGAATAAATCTAATCTAGTTATGATATATTGTTTATAACATATCAAAGTTATGTTAGCCTCATAGAATGCTTGGAGCCTATGCCCTCTTTTATCCATAATCTGGAAAAGCCAGTGCAAGATTAGAATCATTTGTTTCTGGAATGTTTGGTAGAATTTGTCTATCTAGGCCTGGGCTTTTTTGAGGGAAGACTTCTGACCACTGAATCCATTCCTTTATTATGAGACAATTCAGGTTTTCTACTTTTTCTTGAGACAGTTTTGGTGAACTGTCTTTTTCTACTAATGTATCCACTTCACCTATATGTTCAAATTTATTGTCATGAAGCTGTTTCTAATATCTTATTGTCTTCTAAACTTCTGCTTTTTCTATAGCTGAATCTCGCTTTTCTTATCCAAGATGCTTATGGGTACCATCTCTTTTTCTTGACCTGCTTTATCTCTAGTAACTTTTTTGGTTATCTTTTTCAAGAACCAACTCTTAGCTTTACTGATACTATCCATTCATATTGATTTTCTACTCTATTTATTTCTACTCCTATCTTTAGGATTTCCTTGCTTTTATTTTTCTTTATATTGAGCTTCATTAATCTTTAAATTGGATACATGAAACTTCATTTATTTTAAATCTTTCTTTTGTAAGAAGCATTAAAGGCAACTTTTCTTCTATCTACCTCTTTAACGTCATACCACATGTTTTGATTTGTGGTATTTTTCAGTTATTTTTTAGTTATAAGGATTTTCTAACTTATACTTTCTTCTTGGACCCATGGTTTCTTAATTTACAAATATATGGAGATTTTCATCATTTTATTTTGCTAGGTATAATTTTTTAAATTAATTAATTTATTTATTTATTTTTGGATGCATTGGGTCTTCGTTGCTGCAGGCAGGCTTCTCACTGCGGTGGCTTCTCTTGTTGCAGAGCACGGGCTCTAGGCGCGCGGGCTTCAGTAGTTGTGGCTTGCGGGCTCAGTAGTTGTGGTGCACGGGCTTACTTGCTCCACAGCATGTGGGATCTTCCTGGACCAGGGATCGAACCCATGTCCCCTGCATTGGCAGGTGGATTCTTAACCACTGCGCCACCAAGGAAGTCCTGCTAGGTATATTTTAAAACTCTCCATCCTTCCCTTCTTCTCTGGAGGTTTTACATTCTTATTTTTATTCTTTTAGTGGTTATACAGTTAATTAATCGAACTCTAAAGTTATTCAATACATTTATTCTCAACAATACAAAGATATTAGGACATTTTAACTCCCATCACTTCTATTACTTTGACTTATATGTTACTGTTGTCATTTAATTATTTTTTTTTAATTCCCATCTATTATCATTTTAAGCCTTCAGTGTTTGTTTAAATTTACCTATAGGCAACAAATATTTATTTATCCTTCTCAGAATTTCAATCTTGGATCTCTTTTTTCTGCCTATAGAATTTTCGTTATTGAGTCAGTTTGGCAGCAAACTCTCAATTTTCTTTTTCTAGTCAAAAATTCCTATGCCCTCATTTACGAAAGATATTTTTGCCACATATATATAATTTTAAGTTGAGAGCTATTATCTCCTGGGCCATTGAAGGTATTAATCTATTGTTTTATGGCTTCCGTTGTTCATGCTGAGAATTCAGCTTGTGTGTTTGCTGTTCCTTTGAAAATAATGTCTTTACTTTCTCACTACTTAAAATCTGTTTTGCCTCCCATGTTCCATAGTTTCCCTATGATGCATCTATGGGTGAATTTTCTTCAC
Source organism: Balaenoptera borealis (assembly GCF_965194805.1). Lineage (NCBI taxonomy): Eukaryota > Metazoa > Chordata > Mammalia > Artiodactyla > Balaenopteridae > Balaenoptera > Balaenoptera borealis. Next base: position 26,852,441 of record NC_138870.1, read on the forward strand.
CCATAAGAATAATTGCTTATTACCTTGCTTTTAACTTGTTAGTCTTCCCAAATCTGTGAACCAGAAAATCCTTAACCACTTTCTCTTTAAATATTCCCTCTTTCCTAGTCTATTATCTCTTTTTTGACTTTGGGGTCCCTCATTCACTCAGCATTTGGCCTCTGATTACTCCTTATTAACTTGTCCACTTGTTAATGCCATTTTTAAAGCCATAAAAATATATATACTTCTAGCCCTTTTACCGTTTTTCAGTGGGAGAGTTGGTCAGAATGAATACCTAGTATACTCCATCACAGGAAATTTAGATTCCTTAACATGATTTCTACTTTAAATCAATTTTAATAGAAAAAACACACAAAATCCACACTCTCAACTCCATTCTTGCCCAATCCACCTCCAAACACATATGCTACCAGCTGTGTGCCAAATGCCATTTAATTGCTAAGGAAGTGGGAAACCGTTGCCTATGATTAAGAATGTTTGCTGGTTAGAGACATATTTTCTGTTGCTTTTACCTTTTCCAGTATGTGAGATCTAAAAAGGAAAACACTGGCGTTCTGTTAGAGCCAGAAGCCATCTCTGTATCTGAGCCATCATCTGACTGGTTACTATAACAAGGAGATTGAGCTGGAGAGGCACTTGAGGTGGTACTGTGAGCATCAGAATCTGAAATAAAGAGAAAACAAATTATAATTTCACTATATGCAGCTGCAACTAAGCCTCAGCATAAAACACAGTGAATGATATAGTAAAAAAAAAAGAAAAAATTTATTTTCTATGCACTACTGACATTTGAAGATATTTGTACTAAAGTGTATCTAAAAGAAAATGAGCTTCCAATAAGATGAAGAGCCGACATACTTTTCTCTATTCTCCTGCTAATAAGTACAGCTAAAAATAGATACGGACATAACATATAAAACAAAACTAAACACTCTGAAAGTCGGCAACAGCTAGTAAGCTCGAGACTCAAGGAAGGAAGCGGGGGTGAGGTCCCTAGCTTTTATGGGTTTTCTTTTTGCCTCCTAAATCCCAGTCTTGCAGCTGAAGAAGCCAACAACTCAGAAATGCCAATGGGTGCAGATATAGACACACACACACACACACACACACACACACACACACACACACACAGCCAACAGAAGCCTGCCCTCTCTAGCCAAAGGACCAGGAAAGGGGCAGCTCAGCGAGAGAGGAATCCTTTCGGAGACAATAACTCCTTTACTCCAGCCAAACACCACAGAAAAGAAAGGGTCCCCACCCTCCACCCACAGGAGCAAAGGCCAAGTGGGGAGCCTAGGTTTCCATCCTCCCAAGACTGTTAGGAGGCCCCCCAACACCTCCACCAGGGTGACGTCAGTGGAAGCCCTCTGAAGAGTCAGGGCCTTCACTGTGGCCCGCCAGGAACAGGGGCACCCTCACCACGTGGGAGCCTTAATTCCCAGCCCACCCCCACCCAGCCGCAGTCAGGAGCTCCTCTACCTCAGATACCAATGGAGGCTGAGGGGGAACCTGACTTTTAACACCACTTGGCAGTAACAAGGTGGTGCCCCCCCCCCATTTCCCCTTCTGGAAAAAAAAAGGCCAGTTAAAACTCAGAGTCTCACAACACAATTTTTAAATGTCTAGGTTTCAATAAAAGATCGTTATCATATCCAGAACCAGGAAGATCTCAAATTGAATGAAAAGTCAAGCATCTATTAAACACCAAGATGACAGAGATGTTAGAATGATCTGACAAAGATTTTAAAGCAGCTATGACAAAAATGCTTCAATAAGCCATTATGAACAAGTTTGAAATAAATGAAAACATAGCCTCAGCAAGTAGCCCTCAGTTTAAAAAAAAAAAAAAAAAGCAGCTATAAAGAACCAAGGAACTGAAATCCGAACTGAAAAAATACAATAAATGAAATAAAAAGCTCAGTAGACGGGCTCAACAGCAGAACGGAGGGGACAGAGGAAACAATCAGTGAACTGGAAGAAAGAACAACAGAAATTACCCAACCTGTACAACACAAAGAAAACAAATGAAAAGAGCCTTAGAGACCTGTGGAACTACAACAAAAAACAGACACTCATGTGACTGCAGTCCTGGAAGAAGAGGAGAAAGAGGGCGCAGGTGAAAAAGTACTCAAATATAACGGCTGAAAACATGCCAAACTTGGCAAGAGACATAAACCTATAGATTCAAGAAGCTGAGCAAACCCCAAACAGGATATACCCAAAGAAATCAATGCCAAGACACATCATAATTAAACTTCTGAACACTAAAGAAAAAGAAAAAAATCTTGAAAGCATCCAAAGAAAAATGATACCTTACCCATAAAGGGAAAACAATAGATCCTGACTTCATAAGGAGTAAAGGCAATTCATCAGATACAAGCTAAACATGATTTAGTGTTTTTGCCCTCAGAAGACTTCATATAAATTTACAAGCCAGAAAATAAATCTTTTGGTTGATAGTCACTGAGCTATAAAGCTATCATACTGCTATTCTCAGCAACAGCAATATCAGACAGGGGTTGAGCCTACCACACATCTTACCTTTGGCTAAAGACTCACTGCCCCCGCCCCCAGGATAGGTGGATAGAATAATCCTCCAATTCATAGAACCAATCAAATATTTATTAAGTATCCACTAGACACCAAACCCTGTGTCATATCCTACATGGGAAGAAACAGACTAAAGAAAACTTTTTTGAATAGCGCTCACAAGCATTTTCTATTAACAAAAGTTTATATAAAATAGCATAAAATTAAGTATCTAAAACAAAGAAAGCACCATTGGTGTTTTTAATATGTTCATTTACTTCCAATATATGAATAGCTTAACTTCATGAAAAAACAACCAAACAAAATTCTCAAGAGTAGCAGGCTTTACATAAAAAAGAATGAAATAATGCCATGTGCAACAAGATGGATGCAACTAGAGATTATCATACTAAGTGAAGTAAGTCAGAAAGAGAAAGACAAATACCATATGAAATCACTTATATGTGGAATCTAAAATATGACACAAATGAACCTATCTATGAAACAGAAACAGAATCACGGACATAGAGAATAGACTGGTGGTTCCCAAGGGGGATGGGGCTGAGGGAGAGAGGAAGTGGGAGGGTGTGGTTAACAGATGTAAGCTTTTACATATAGAATGGATAAACAACAAGGTCCTACTGTATAGCACAGAGGACTATATTCAATATCCTATGATAAACCATAATGGAAAAGAATATTAAAAAAAAAGAATGTAAAAAAATAAATAATTAAAAAAAATTAAAAAGGAGTAGCAGGCTTTAAAGGAATAAGTCTACAGGAATATTTAAAAGACTTCCCTGGGACTTCCCTGGTGGTCCAGTGAGTAAGACTCCGTGCTCCCAACGCAAGGGGCCCAGGTTCGATCCCTGGTTGGGGAACTAGATCCTGCATGCGTGCCACAACTAAGAAGTCCACATACCGCAACTGAGAAGCCCGCATGCCACAAATAAGAGTCCGCGTGCTGCAACTAAGAAGAAGTCGACATGCCGCAACTAAGAAGTCCCCACACCGCAACTAAGAAGTCCGCACACTGCAACTAAAGATCCCACACATCGCAACTAAGACCCAGTGCAAACTAACTAAATAAATAAATAAACAGCACATACACTGCTAGGGTGTTTAGAAAAAAAAAAAAAAAAGACTTCCCTAATAATTAACAGCAATAGCAGTCATCTCTATGTTGCTCTAGTGATGGTCATCACTATCCTAGGAAGTGTTTAATATCTATGAACCATTTGAAATTGCAGTTATTTGACCATGTCTACCTATAAAAATGGCAATTTTATATGGTTCAATCTAACACCTGGGACACTAGGATACAATTATATATAGAATCACAGATAGGGAAAAAAAAAACTCTCTTCTAGAATGTAAATCTGGAAATTCTTCAAAGAACTGAAATTTTTGAAGTCTTAAATATTAGGTAGGTAGGGTTTGGAAAGGCACAAAAGACTAGTTAGATAGCATGGGGTAGGTGGGGATGATGAGTAAAATTGTGGAAGCAGAATATACTATGCACACGAAGGGAACTGACCCTTTCCCTAAAATGGTACATCCAAAGACTTGCTAGGGGTTTTCCATTTTATTCTACAGCAGCCAGAATCATTGAAGGTTTTAGAAAGAAGAAAGACAAAAAGAATGGCTAACATTTATATGGGAATTTATTTTGCTTTGTTTTGTTTTACAAAACCCCTTTTACTTGATTATCTTCACTTCTCTGATTAGGAAATTGTGGTTAAATGTTAAGCAACACCAGGGTCACATATTTGTTCAAGAACTATAACTCAAATCCAGATCTTCAAGCTCTAGGTCCAATGCCTTTCCAGTACACCACAAAGGAAAGAATGTCCCAGGAAGAGGAATACAGGGCAGGTACATGCAAGATGCATGGAAGCAAATATATAACCAGAGGCAGGGAAACCATTTAGTGGGTGATGTATAAAAATTCAAATATCTCAAAACTGTTATGGTGCACACAGCTGCTAGCAATTCACAATGCACCTGGGAAAATCATGTTTCACTCTGAGTCTCCAAGACCCAGTTATTTTCAGTTTCCAACCCCTCCACAGCACAGCTTTATCACAAAAATCTAAAATTACACTGGACATATTCCCTTAGGTAAGGCAAAAGTTAGTCAGATGTCACTTTCCCTATAATTAAAGGGAGACGCTAAGAATATACAACAAATATCAATTTCTCTACCCCTCAAGTTATAGAAGAAAATTACTATTTTCTAAATGTTCACTAAAACATTTAATGAGAATAAAGGGTACAGTCAGTCTTTCTTTCCCCCTTGGTGATAGCTGGGAAAGAAACATGTATAATTAAAATATACACATATTTGATGTTGCCTAAATATTTTACTATAAATGTATTAAAATATTTTAGCCAAAGATTAAATATATTATCAGAATAACTATGGACTGGTAACACCAACTTACCTGAGAGCAGAGTTAGTAGCAGATCTGGAAAGACTTTGGAGTCCTGCAGCATGAGTTACACTATCCCAGAGAGCAGAATGATATTGTAGAAACAGCACAGGGCTTTGAAATTAGACAAACCCCAGGTCCAATTCATTTCTACCACTTACTAAGTGACCTCGGGTCAAGGTGAAATCACTACTTTGTACTTCCTATCCTAATCTCTAAAATAGAAATCATTGGGATAATTATGTATGTAAAGTGCTTGGTACATATACCAAAATGCTCAAGAGATGATATAGTTATCCTTCCTTCCTCTGATTCTATCTGATCAGTAACTTGTCTTTTTCCATTTTTCTAAAACAAGCACTGATTGATAAAACTTTGTCTAACAAGGTCCTACAGATTTTTTCTTTAGCCGCACTCCGCAGGATGCGGCATCTTAGTTCCCCAACCAGGGATGGAACTCGTGCCCCCTGCAGTGGAACCTCGGAGTCCTAACCACTGGACGGCCAGGGAATTCCCCAGACTTTTTTTTTTTAATCCTGAAAACTCCAATACAGGTCCACCTACAATTCTGAAAAGGTTCTCAAAAAAAAAGTTTATTCCTAATCCATTTGGTCACAAAATCTGGCCTGACCTGGACTATAATTAGGTAAGCAAACCTGACTAGCTTATTTACAGTTAGTTTATTCCACCTATATGAATACACCTACATTTTTCCCACAGAAATGCTAATGTGTTTGATTCAATAGTGCTGCCTCAGACCCCCCTGGGAGTAATAAATAACATTATAACATTATATGCAGTGGATTTCCTTTTCAAAATCTGAAATCTAAATTCCTAAATACAGAAGTACCACAAAAGGTCCCCTGCCCCCAATGACTTCCGATAAAAGTAGATGAGGTTAATATTAATTTATCATTCCTTCCCCATCCTCTCATCCCACACAACACACCAAACCCCCTTAAACCTAACTTGAGGCTGGCTTTTACTGCAATATCTGAGTTATGATTTCCAAAATTACTCTCCAGAGAACCTGGGCTTTAGTCTCAGATTGTCCACTAATTATTTATATACCTTTCTGCATATCTCCAGGCCTCAAACTCCTTAAGAAAATCAAGTAAACAAACTTGAAAAATTCATCTTCTAGAAAATTAAGATGTCAATAAAGAGATCAGAATGTCTGAGTGTTCTTAGCACAATCTGAAGAAGTGGCTGGTGAAAGTACTTTTAAGACTCCAAAATCAAAGATAAAGTTCGAAGATTTCATAGAAATAAAATATCTCTACCAAGTCAACATTGCCTCCCACTCTTTTTTTAAAAAGCAATAAAAGAAAAAACGGTCCATACATGCCATGTGCCACCCCAGACAAAAATAAAAACAAAACAACTATTCTTAAATCCTCATGTTTCAATATCAAACTTACTGTGACGTTTAAATTCCTTCTGCAGTTTACTGATCTGGTTGCTTTTTATCCTGTTTCCAGATAGAGTTTTCACTTTCTTTGGTTTCAGTGTAGTCTTTAGACTGGGTCCTGCCCTTGCATCTACCACCTGGAAGAAAATACTGAATATTTAATACCATTTTAAAAATGACACCTCTGTATTCCCTTGGTTCAGACGAATGCTTATTTGAAGGAGCCAAATTTGAATTTTCTACTCAGTGTTTGAGAGCTCATGTGCACTTTTAGTCATCACATGGTATTAAAGAATAATTTATCTAGTGGTTTTTTTCCTTTGAAGTAAGTAATAGCAGGAGTCTGCTGGACAAAAAATTTACATAGATTTTATATATGGTGAAAATGACCCAAGTAGGTTATGAAAAACCAAACCTAACAACAATTAACATTTCTATAGGATGATGTTCTGCAGTTCACAAAAAGTTTTCATATACTTTTGATTTTAACTTCACCACAAAGCAGTAAGCAGTAATTTGTTACTCCAGTTTTAGGGTAAAGAAAAACAAGAGATATTCAACTATGTATTTTGCCTTATTTCACTAAGCTAGTAAATGGGCAAGGGTGGGTGGGGAAGGGGCCCAGACTCAAATCACGGTTTTTAGACCTATGCTTTATGCTCTTTTTACTACACACCCTTAATCCCTGAGGTCAGCCACGTGAGGGCAATGGCATGTTCTCCCACAGCCTAGCGTGGCCACTGGTCTAGCCCCATATGGTCTCATTTCTCATGCCTTCACTCACATTTGCTATTTGCAGATTTCTACCCTTATGTAAAAAGGTTGACATCACCTTCAAAATCACAATTTGGATCTTCTCCAGGTAAGCTATTAATTAAAGGAAAACTCACATTTTTATAGGTTAACAGACCCACAGAAACCTATTATAATAATGAAACATTGTCACCAAAGGACAGTGTAAGGCTAATGTAAGAAAAAAGGTAAAAAACAAATATTTTTTGCCCACTTAAAAGCAAACATTTTGTGTAAATGTCATAAATCTTCTGAAAGCTAGCATACAGAAAAATTAAATAAGACCTAAGAGTGTCGTTCTGGTCATTGAAAATATTTTCTAAAGAATTCTAGTGATGTTATAAAGTGAAATGCAAATAGAAAACACATTTACATTCCAGTTTGATCTCAACTAGATTTAATATAGAGAATAACAATAGCTTCTGAGTGATTACTATGTGTTATACTTTATATACATCATCTCACTCAGTTATTACAACAGTTCGGTGAGATAGCTATTATCTTTGCACTTTATAAATAAATGTCACTTGCCCAAAGTTCACAACTCGTAAGTGGTTTAAAGGCAGGCTTTAAATCCAGTTCTGATTATAAACCAATGTGCTCATTAGTACCAACATGAATTAGGACATACATAATCCTAGGAGATGAAAAGAAGGATCCATGTCTAATTAACTCTAGGAATTTCTGGGTTAAACCTAAAAATATGTGAAGTGTACACTGTGGATCTCCAAAAATGGGTATATTCGATACAACCTTAGAGAAATGCCATACCAAGCTATTTTGCTCCCAAAAATGCCAAAATGTTAAGTGATTATATCTGAGCAGCAACCAGTGCTTTTCTTTATTCTTTTCAGACTTTTCTACCCTAGGAACATATTATTTCCTAAATTAGGGGGAAAACTTAATGTTACTTTAAATATAACAGAGGTATAATTGAGAAAGACAAAAGATGAACTCACATGATTCCAGTTTTTTTTTGATCCTGCTGGCAATTTCTTCCATCTTTTCACAAGCAGGACACAGGCATTACAGATGTCTCCTGAACGAGTCTCATGTAACCTGATAAGAAAACAATCAAACCTTTATTAGTCTCCTTTACATTAAAGAACTCATGCAAGTACATTTCTTTTAGAAAAAACACTATTTATAGTTTATAGATGCTATTTCTAATTGTCTGGAGTGATCCAGTTCCATTGTTTCTGTAGAATATTTCAGAAATATAATTAACTTCTAGATCCAATGAATCAGTTACATGTGCTACAATTTGGTCATTTTAAAATAAAGAATTTTTTAAAACAATAGCAAAATTTAAGACCTAGAGAAGATCCTGGTCACCATGGTTTTAAACAATGCTGTACAATTAATCTTTCTTGAAATGTGTAGATACTTCATAAGCAATAAAACACGACCCTTTAAGTAAAATAATGTGCTGTGATATTCGAGTTTCACAACAAACAAAACCAGAGAGGCACTGTAATTTTTTTTTTTAATGAATATATCTGCAAAGGGGGAAAGAAATCTATAGTTACCAAGCTATTTATTTTTTAATTGTCTCTCTGAGGAATTTTTCATTTACTACACTTTTCCTGTATTATAAATACACAGAAAAATACTAATAACATTTATTATATATACAACTGGAAATAAAGACATTAGGAGAAAAATGTAATTTCAAAAGGCAAGGTTGGTTAGTGGAGACTCTGACAACCTTCAAAATAAGTACAAAGTCTAGGATTAACAATAAATAATCCACAAAATGTTTTGATAAGAAAGAACAGTGGTGAAATTAATTTCTAACATGGGAAATGGCTCAACATTAAGTATTTTATTTCATCCAAATATTTGTTGGACAGCATTTTATTAAGCAGAGGTTTATTGTCAAAAGATAAATAAAGAACGAAATTATAAAATAAAAGCTAACATAGCCTGACAGGTTTCAGGGCAGAACATTAAGTCCTGTTAGTATCCTCAGCAGATTGGGTTAAAATATACTTCTATAATTTAGAAAAACAATACAAAGGACAGAAAACTAGTGGAGGACAATTACTGTAAGAGAGAATAAGGGTAATTTTTTTTAAAAAATCTCTTTGGGGCTTCCCTGGTGGCGCAGTGGTTGAGAGTCTGCCTGCCGATGCAGGGGACACGGGTTCGAGCCCTGGTCTGGGAGGATCCCGCATGCCGCGGAGCGGCTGGGCCCGTGGCCACAATTGCTGAGCCTGCGTCTGGAGCCTGTGCTCCGCAACGGGAGGGGCCGCGATGGTGAGAGGCCCGTGTGCCGCGATGGGGGGTGGCCCCCGCTTGCCGCAACTGGAGAGGGCCCTTACACAGAAACGAAGACCCAACACAGCCATAAGTAAATAAATAAATAAAATAAATAAACCCAAAGTTTAAAAAAAAAAAAAAAATCTCTTTGTACATCCTTAAGTTAACAACAAAAGGGTTATGTTTGATTATAACTTCTAAAGGGCTTCACAATTAATTTGGTAGTTCCTCATAATCTGGAAAAAGGAAGGCTGTCAATATTGTTTGATTTGTTTTAAGAGCAAGTGCCTTGAAATAACCTAGATTAGAATATGAGTGATTTTAATTATTAGCACACTGTTCCAATCCCTTTGCTTAGAAATACTTTTGTATACTGTGATCTTTTTCACTCCAAAAATGGTACAAACATCACATGATCTTACCCAAAACAGCTCTGGAAGTCCTTTTCATAGCGTTTACTGTCAGTGAATCGAGAACTGGAGGATTTAGCTCTGCAAATACAGCAGCCCTCTATACTTCGGTACATCTTTGGCTTGTGAAAACCAAACATCTTTTCTTCTGGGCAATAGTCTGTAAAGCCAAGGGAATTGATGACACAGCTTTGTTGAGGGCTATAACAAGAAACCATTAAAAGCGAACTCTCTGCTCCACCCTACCCCCAGCAATGCGGTATTACATGACCAAGCGAGACAGGAGGGCTCTGGTGAAAACTTCTCGGATCCACCTCAATTCTAGGCACACGGGCATAGCAAGTGTCTAAAACACACAAAGTAGCTTAGGTATTTAACAAGGCTTCTACTACCTCCTTCTGCCCTCCTGGCAAACACTCATTATAAAATTGCAGGAAGAGGACTTCCCTGGTGGTGCAGTGGTTAAGGGTCCACCTGCCAATGCGGGGGACACCGGTTCGATCCCTGGTCGGGGAGGATCCCACATGTTGCGGGGCGGCTGGGCCCGTGCGCCACAACTACTGAGCCTGCGCTCTAGAGCCCGCGAGCCCCAACTACCGAAGCCCACACGCCTGGAGCCTCCCACAGCGGGAGGGGCCACTGCAATGAGAAGCCCACACGCCACAACGAGGAGTAGCCCCCACTCGCCGCAACTGGAGAGAGCCCACACGCAGCAGACAAGACCCAACGCATAAATAAATAAATAAATTTAATTTTAAAAATAAATAAAATAAAATTGCAGGAAGGAGGCATTTTCTAAAATTCAAGATTTTAAGTAGAGAATACAACAAACTCTCCCCACTATCCTGTGAAATAATGGAATCATACACAATGGAGGACACATCCTAAAATTTAAGCTAAGCCACCCCCTTTTATTTTGCATCTCTGCATTAATGTGATTCCCCCCTCTTGGAGAGTTTTGGGCATTTACTACAGGACCACTATTTGATACTAAGCACACAAGTAGCTCAATATGCATCAACCTACACTACTTTGCCCTATGGGAAATCAGAGGTGATTTCTTCTGTGATAAATGGGAAGTTCTAAGGCAAGTTGTCCCTGAATTGAAACTACTGAAAGGAAGATGTGAAATACACAAAAATCCAGGGTTATAATTTAAGAATAATAATTTTATAAATCTTTAAGATAAATTAAGAATGAGCTCATGTTGCCTGACCAGTGGTCTGCACCCCACAGCTGTCACAGAGGTTTTTGAAGCTCTGCCTTAGAGCAGTAATAGTGGGAGGCCTATGTTCAAAAACATAAACTGTGATTTCCATGATCAAAAAGATCTCAACATCAAGCAAGGAAGGAAGATTCAGCTCCAGGGCTGGATGCAACAAAAATGTAGCTGGCAGTAAACATGTACCTTGTAAGTAATTTAGAATATCCAAACCAAGGACCAACTTCACCAGAACATCTGGACTGAGAGGTGATGAAAAGGTAATGAACAGAAACTAAACCCCAAGGGACAAATCCAGAGCAGGGTGTGTGTGTCTGTGTGTCTGTGTGTGTGTGTGTGTGTGTGTGTGTAAAGGTCCAAATACAAATTATCACAAAACCATCATATAAAGCAACAAGAAGAGAAAATTATTAATACTAACTAGATTTGTGCCCACAGTCTTAGGAGTTATAACCACAGAACACCACCCTTTTAAAAGTTCTGTTAGAAATACACTCAAATATACAAGTAAAACAAAAATTTTGGTGTTTGTCTTTGGATGACCTCTTGCCTAACCTCATTCCATTCCATTTCTGGTTAGCCATACCAGAGCAAGTATATGAAAGTGATTCAGAAAAATAACCAAATATCCAGGATGTGTGTGTGTGTGTGTGTGTGTGTGTGTGTGTGTGTGTGTGTGTGTGAGATGCAGGGATTCTGAAATATAGACAAAGGGTTTATAACTTGTTTTTAAGAAAATATTTTATCAGCAAATAACTAAAGACTTAAGTCTTCCTTTTAACAGGGGCCACTGTTCATTAAGTGTTCTTTGATGTTTTTGTTGGTGAGGGAGGCAAGCAAAAAGGGAGGTGCAATGGGGCAGAAGGCCACTGATGCATTTCAATAATTAAGCCTAAACTAACAGTTAGTTACTTTAAGAATTGTTAAAAACAAGCAAATAAAATACTCCTAGTTGATAGTTAATTATTTTCATTAAATGAGATTTTTTGAAAGGAAAAAAATGAGGAAGGTGCTCTGTACATAGTAGGAAAAGGCACAGACCTGTGAAATGAGGTAGATTTCTTTTTCAATCTAACAAACCCGTATGATAAATGAAAAGAAAATTGCCTCCTGAAGAAAATGGCCATGTGCTGCTTTGGAAAAAACAATGTCAAATGACACAGGTTTATAGAAACTTTAAAAGAAGTACTCAGAAAGTACAAGCTATTGCTTTAATTTGTATATTTGTTTTGAGGCAAAAACGTAACCTCTTTCTAGTCCTTTCTAGTCTAGTGGGCTCTCCAAACTCCCCCAACGCCTTCCATTACCATCAAGGTCAAAAGTCCAGAGTTCCTCTTGCAGTCACCAGCTTCATCAATAGCTCTAGGAAACTTCAACCTCCCTTCTCAGCAAGGACAAAGGAAGTACAGCAAGAAAGGCCAGTTCATTCCATTAATACACAGACCAAATCCTATTACAACAGACAGACTCCTATCTCTACCCTCACAATCCCCTTCTCTCCACAAATAAACATGCCATCAAAACTATACAAAAATCAGATCATCTCCAAGATATGAACTACCTTCACTGAAGCTGGATTTGACCAAGAAGCCAGAGTTTGTGCCAGTTATCATGCTGGCAAGTTGCTAAGAAATACTAGGGCTACCGCTAGGTACTGAGGCTTTCCTTTTCATCAGCAGCTATTGTGAATCAACTGTTCATCTTCAGTATGATTTTTGTTGTTGTTGGGGATCTCCACAAAACTTACCCAATAGTACCAGTGAAACAATCCATTCTTCAGCTTGAGGATATTCTTCTTAGACATCAGAAAAAATATAATAGCCTGATATCTTCTGATTGATAATCTTTTATGTAGTTCTGCAACCTTTTTTTCCTGACAAAATTCTTCTGCCTAAACATCTGAGTGGGGTCTAAATCCTAGGGTTCACCCTCTTCCAAGCAGTGCTAAATGCAGTAAGGAGGCAGGCACTTGTCCTAATGCAGCACACAAGTAGTGCATGAGCCTTTTAACGGATGATTACTTAATAAACCTATTAAACCTTTTCTGAGCTTATTCCTGCACTTGAGAGATACCTGGGAATCTGCAGCAAATACACAGGGGTTTCATCTTGGGCTTTGTTTACAGCAACCCAGTTAAGCAGTGGTTGGTGTTTAGCCATTTTGAGCTTTGGGGAACTCAGAGATTAACTGAAAATATTTTCACAAAATCTACAGACCCACTAATGTTTTAAAAAACAAAAAACCTTACCTAATCTCTGGGAAAAAACTAAGGACACAAACTGGCTCTGAAACCAAGTTACTTTATATATTTGAGAAGGTAGTGGGTGAGCATGGCACAATTTGATTTTAAACTTGGAATTTCTGTTATCTCAACAAACCGGGTGGTTCTTTAGAATACTTCTTTCCTATAAAAATACTGAATCACTATGTTGTATACCTGAAACTAACATATAATATTGTGAATCAACTTCAATTTTAAAAAAAGAATATTTCTTTCCTAATCCCACATTTGTGCAATATTAAATGATCCCTCCAGAACAATCTATTTTATCTGTTCAAATTATTTGTGATTTTTGCATCTATTCTTATAGATGTCACATCACTCAGCAGTGTTCTAATAGAAGGAAGCTAATACCATCTGCTTCCTAATTGATGAACAGTTACAGATGAGAGTATGCCCCGTACAATCTCACCCTTAAGCATGTATTTGCAGAAGGCAGAAGAAAATTGACCTTTGAGATAAAGGCAAAAATCAGAAAGAAGTAAAATGCTGATTATAAACCGTCATTTGCCTTCTAAAATTAGATAGTAGTGATAGCTGCAAAACTCTAAATACACTAAAATCCACTGAATTGTACACTTTAAAGAGTGAATTTTATGGTACATAAATTATATCTCAATAAGCTTGTTTTTAAAAATAAAAAGACTGGGTTGGGAATTCTCTTATTGCCTTTATTCATCTTTGTAACCTCAGCACCTAGAATAGTGCCAATCATGTGGTATGCACTCAATAAATGTGTTGATTAAACTTTTTTAAAAAGTTGTCATCTGTATAGCACTTCATGTTTTATACAGCACTTTCACTGACATTAGTTCTTTATCTACTGTCAGCCAAAAAGCCACAAATCTTTTTCAATACTGTAACAGTTAAAGACAAATCAACCATGCTGAAATTACTGTTCTGTCCAATTTAATTCAATCTCCCCAAATTAAAAAGATTAAAGTTAATAGCTAAGTCAGCAAAAGCCGTAAGAGAAATAACTGTAATTATATGAACAAATAGCATACATAGACAACAATGTGAATTTTTAAAACGCAACAATCAATTCTAAACATTTGTTTTGATTGATTTACTGGGGTTTCTTCCACTTTAAAACTTCCAAAAAGTTGATCATAAAAATTCAGTGATCGCGCTTCCCTGGTGGCGCAGTGGTTAAGAATCCACCTGCCAATGCAGGGGACAAAGGTTTGAGCCCTGGTCTGGGAAGATCCCACATGCCACGGAGCAACTAAGCCGGTGCACCACAACTACTGAGCCTGGGCTCTAGAGCCCGTGAGCCACAACTACTGAGCCTGTGTGCCACAACTACTGAAGCCCACGTGCCACAACTACTGAAGCCCACGTGCCACAACTACTGAAGCCCACGCGCCTAGAGCCCGTGCTCACAGCAAGAGAAACCACCACAATGAGAAGCCCACGCACCGCAACGAAGAGTAGACCCCGCTCGCCGCAACTAGAGAAAGCCCACGCGCAGCAACAAAGACCCAACGCAGCCAAAAATAAAATAAATAAATAAATTTACCTTTAAAAAGAATTCAATCATTAACTTAATGAAAGGATGGGAAATGCAACCTTAGTGTTGGACAAGGAAAGGCTGAAGTAACCACTGTTTATCAAGATACAAAAGAGCCAATTCTAATCTGATCTCATGAGATTATGAAGCCAAAGAGTAGGGATGATGTCTTACTACACTTAATTCGGCACACATAAGGTAAGTTTACTGAGTACAGTACAATATAAATGGGAAAGAAATCTTCACAGCCAATAGTGAAGGAATGCTATTTAAGAAAATTTTTCTGATAAATAGCTTAAAGGTGATGTCTTACAATTTTTAATAATACCAAATACCTGATTTTAAGTTCCAACTAAGAAACAGTATGAAGAATCATGAAATGCAAATTTTAGAGCTTCTAGTACCCTTTTTAATATGGAATTAGGAGACAGTGAGGTGAAGAACTTAATTCTGAAGAGTATTTTCTTGTCTTTCAAATCTTATAAGGGTGTGATTTTAACATTTAGGAAAATGGAGAGGGTTCTTATTATGATAAATGTAACATGTATTAGGCTCACCTTAGTTGGTATGTATGCTTTGAAGGACACCAATAGTTCCTCCAATGTAATAACTTCCCCAATTTTACTTTCTAGATTCCTTCTGGGTAATAAAGTCTTTCTTATATTCAAAAATACTTTTCAAAACTCAAAATGCCACTGGATGGACTAGATAGATTGAAGAAAACAGAGAGAAGTAAGTATGCCAAGGATGATAAATTAGCTTTACAGTTAACTTCACAACTTGTCCATGCCATCTTGAGAAGTGAAATTCTGATGCACAAATTAGGGGTGCAACCTCCCAAATTAAAGCATTCTTAAATTAAAGTGATCTTAGTTTTCAACAGACCAAAACCCTATAGCTTCTAATCATCACTTTTTCTCTCTAAAATCCAAATGACCTAGACCTTTAAAAAAAAAAATACATAAGATATTGGAAGCAAACTAAATGTCCATGGATTCTCAGACTGGTTAACGTATGGTGTCTTCATACTACAGGATACCCTTTCAGCCCTTAAAAAGATGGCAGTAGTTCTACGACGTGCAGGGAGGGAACTTTTATCCAAGGTATCTTGTTATACAGTATAATCCTATAGTATGTTTTTAATGAGAACTTAAATACACAAACTGGCTTTTTAAAATAGATTCTTAAAAACTAGTAAACAGCAGTTGCCTCTGAAGGGTACAAGAATGAAGGAGGCTTACTTTCACTTTACTCCCTTCTATACTGAAATTTTTTTTAATCAAGAGCACCACACCCCAAAACCTTAGTTATCATCACATATCTTGACTTAACTAAAGAGGAATCTGAAAAAGCCCAGAGAGTTTAAATAAACTTCCTCAAAGACATACAAAGAGACACACATTAGGAAATATATTCCACAGGAGAGAGTACAGAATAGACTAGTAAAATCAGAACAGACAGAACAGAATGGGAAGGAAACTGCAGAGAAGAGACAAGCAAAAGATTTGTAAAGTGGGAAGGAAGCAGTGGTGAACAAAGACAAAAGGAACCAAGCAACCAAAGACAACTTTGAAGTGAGGGAGATGTATTCTTTAGACCTGAACTTTAAATGGCAGGATGATGGGAAGTGAAGAGAAATAAATACGAAAAAACACTCACGATCAAAAGTTATGGGCAACCTTGAGTTCTTGGAACTAGTAATGCTACCGTCGACACCATTTTAGTCAACGGTACGCTATCTTTAATCACATATAAGTACAGGACCCAGTAAACACTAACAGTGTAACTGGAGCAACACTCTTCACAAAGGGTCAAATAGGATTGAGTGTTTTGTGTTCTCCTCCTGCTAGGCCACTTGGATGCAGTATTCCCCTACAAGGAGACATGTTTCTGCAGGGCTTAAGGAAAGCCATGGGGCAATTAAACACTACTATTTCCTCTCACCTACTTCTAGTAGATACCAACCCACATCCCAACACCAAAGGTTCTGAATTTACTTTACTGATTCACTTTTTTAAGTGAAATTTTAAAATTTAAACCTGCCTGGAGGAAAACTGAAAAAGAGGTGATGGATCCCCACTTGTTCGCCAATAGCTTCTCCAAACATGTACCCAGCCTGAGAAATTATATGGTAAAATATTTATACAGTGGTGCCTATGGAATCCACGTTAGCAGAATCTAGAACTCCTCCTACAGGAAAGGGGTCAGACTCAGAAATAAGTGTTCAGCTGAAGTAGCACAGGTTAAAAATAAAAATCACAAATCCAGGTCTGAGTTTTAGATAGTATAAAAAAATCCCATTTTGACAGTGTTAAAAAAAAATCTGGGTATCCCAATACCAGATTAAGAGAGATTCCAGTGGATGGGAAAGTTAAAGGTTGGGAACATAGTATTTATTTGCTTTTAAGAGATGATTATCAGTAAGAAATATAACTATTGTGAGTGTGGTGAAGAAGGCACTATGAGTCAAGTTGGAGTCTATTTCTGCTTTTGTCTTTACAAGTAAATACGAAGTCACTTAGAATTTTACTTCTCCCTTTGTAATATTTGGGTGAAATCTCACTTCTACTTTGCAGGGATGCTGTGAAGCAAGAGTATGAAAATATCAGTGTATGTACACCATTTATTTCCTTAAATTTATAAGACTTGCACATTATAGAAATATAAACTCTATCTGTCCCAAGACATGCACAACAAATTAAAATGAAGGTAGAATCTTGATTTCTGGAGGTTTTCTTTTAAGACCAGGTTTGTGGGAAAAGAGAAACTTAGCATTTTCAGAGAGACTTTTAAGTTCATGAAACTAGACCATATTCCTTTCAGTGAAGCTTGTTCTCCCATTTTCAAGTTTGACAAAAATGTGAAGAAAGCACACACCTGGTCTAACCCAAACCTCAGGAAAGTTCCTTAAGCTCTCTGAAGCACCAATACAAGAACTGGCAGTCCTAACCTTTAAATGCCCTAAATTGATTATATAGTCTTCTCTTCCAAACATGCTCCTCCTGTGTTCACCCATCTTGGTTATCATCCATCCATACAGTCACACAAAATATCTGCAAGTCAACTAGGCTCTCTCTTCTTATCCTCTGCATGGTCCCCACCATGTCCACGATGAAATCCTTAGCAAATCTGCTTCTTCCTTCACTTCTCTGGTTCATGTCCCTTCCATCCCCATTGCCTGTTTGTCCCTCATTATGGTGTTCAAACACCTGTCAGAGCCTCATAACCGACTTCCCTGCACCCTTCAGACAGGTGGTATCTTCCTAAAGTTCAAATGTTAATATTCCTTCCAAGGTACCAACACTGGCTTCAGGATATACCCAAACTCCTTGGCAAGAAATTCAAAGCTTTTCAGGATCTAGTCCTGACTACCAGCTGCTCCCAACTTAGAATTCTGATATTCCAGGAGTGTCAAACCAACTTAAATAACTAGCCGCATCTCTACTTAGGCTATTTTTGTCCAGGATGGTTTCTCCTCCATCCCCTTAACCTGAGAAATTCTTTAAGGATTATATCTTTTTACAAAACCTTTCCATAGCTAACAAACACATCAGAACTTGTTTAATGTGTTATTTCCTCTACTCAATGATAAACTGTTACAGGGCAGAAACTAAATGTATTATTTCCTCTACTCAATGATAAACTGTAACAGGGCAGAAACTAAGTTATATTACAACCAGGTGCTGAATGTACAAAGTATACAAAACTGGGTGGAACTTGCTAAGAAGAGTGGGGTAGCCAAAACTGATGTTTTGAATGGTGTCATTTTTCTTTAACATTTAGTCTGTAGACTTTTGTAGAAAAAAACTGTGAGCTTTTAAGATTTCCAGGAAATGTAAACCAAATGAATTACTTTAATTAAAAAAGATTAATAGTAAACAAGTCAATGCTTTCATAACAACTGGTAGAAAAAATATTTCTTGCTGATTTCAAGCAGGCACGTGGAGAGGAAGGGAAGATTAGGAGAATGCTGTGCGGAGAAATGAATCGCAAAATGAGAGCTATTTAAACTCAGCATATATTAACACCAACCAAATTTAAAAAACATTAATCCAAACTTATAGTACGTGAAAACAACTAAATATGAAGCTAGAAATGAATTATTTTAGTTCAACTGCAACTTTTGTACTTGAATATATAATAGCAAATGTGCCTGTGACTTCCATATTTCTAGTACAAAAAGAAAACTTTGCTCCCTTGAAAATACACTCCCTTCTTTTGCATTAGCTGCATTTCCAGATCATTTCCATAATACAGAAAACCTTAGTTGCAGATTCAATTAAAAGAGAAACTGAAAAAAAAGAGAGACAGAAAGAAACTGGAGAAGCAAAAGACAACAAAATATTTTCACTTTATAACAGGACACTCTTGTGGACAAATCAGGAAGAAAGAAAATAGCACATTCTAGATTTCCACAGGACTTTTTGATGTAAAGTGGTTGAATCAGAATTGGATTGGCAACCAGGAGTTGAAGGCAGTGTACTCCCAGAACCAGTTTCTGAAGGTGGGGGAGAGGCCAAAGACATTCATTCTTTCCACTCATCATTTACTGAATTACTTCCTCCAGCAAGGAAACTGATCCAGGCCTCAGTTTTGTCTTCTGTAAAATGTCTACTTCCCAAAGTTGTCAGGACAATAGTCAGTATTTACCAAGCGCATGATTTGCTTATTTATATCCCCAAGAACCAGGTATTATTATTATTATTGCTATTCTGCAGGTGACAAAATTTGACTACAAAATGACTTACTTAAGATGATCAAGTCTTTGGAACCTAGGCATTTCAACCCCAGAGACTTCTGAACAACTAACCTAGTGCCTCAACAAATGTGTTCCCCTCCTTCTTAGCCAATTATATTCCCAGCACTGCTTAGGGAAAAAAGGAAAACAGCATACTTTTAAAGCAACCTACTATGTGCCTGGCACAGTAAATTAATTTGTCCTTACAACAGCTTATGAAGTTGGTTTAGATTTCAAATAAGCTTAAGCTTTCCCCAGTGAAAAACTTATTTTACATGGAAAATCATTCTCAAATTGCTTTTTTGACATAAATCTGCCTGAGTTTGAGCCTCATGAGCCAGGTTTTCCCAGGGCCTGATTACAACTCTGGGAAAAAATTGATCATCCAGGTTCCAGATATACAGAATTAATAGTACTGTGCAACAGCAGCGTTGAGGCCCACAAAGGTTCTAGAATATACTATGTATTGAACTTTTCAACTCCAATCTCTTGCAAAAGTAATGCAGAAAGGGAAGGCAGCAGAGACCTTGTCTGTGTCTTTCCCAGTCTCAACTCATTTACCTTTATAAACCAAATCTCTGCTGCACATTTCATCTGATATTTAAAACAAAAACCCTTAAGATATTTTATTTGAAATTTCCCGGAATATTGAAATTCTAGCTGTAACTCGGCTATAAAATACTAATTAAGAAAAACAAATCAAAGAATTTCACAGTGTATTTGCAAAGCTCTTCATATGCATTTTATTTTATTTATTTTTTTATTCTGCAAACATTTTAATGATTATTGTTGAGCATACATTTTGGAAATTTTTTTACTTCAAACTGCAACAAGTTTATAATATACAAAGAAAATACAACCAAAAGTAAAACTTGCTTTAAGTGTGCCTTGCCTCATATGCATTTTAAATACCTGACCCAGAGAAACAACTGCCCAAAGCCAAAAAGTTATTAAATCCAAAGTTTCTCATTCTCTCGGGGAAAATGTTTATTTAATAACAAAACAATGACAGCACAAAACTGGTTTCAATTTGTATGGATGTTTTGGTTTGTGTGGGCATGGCATCTCAGGATATTATTATTTTTCGGTAATGACCACTTTTAGATTCTAGCCCTTAAACATGGTCAAAATGCAGGAGAAATCAAGAAAGAAGCAACAGACGTGGTGCTGCTTATCGGATGTCTAGACTGCAGGCAAACCCCAAATACCAAAGAAGCATCCATGTGTCAAACCAGCATAATTTCTGAGCTATGCCTGGGGCCACATACCAAAAAAAAAAAAGTTAGCTTGAAAAGAAAAAATCTAAGAGGGGTAACAAGAAGGTCAACCCCAGTTCACAGGAACTATGAAGCAGCTAGCGGGGATCGCTAGCCATTACCTTGTGTCAACCCCTGAGCAGCTTCCTCCCCAGTCCCCACAGAAAATCTGCAAGAAAGGCCTAACTCCTACGTGCTAGCTTCTTCAAGGTCGTCCAAAGATAACGCCCGGAACATTGAGCCAAGCATACCTTTAGGGCCGAGGAAGATTCCCCCTTCCCCAAACCATTATATAAATACTTTAAATGCCATCGGGCTTTTCTCCAAGTCCACCAGAAATAAACTCCCAGAATTTAATTTAGATTCAGCAACTAATATACGTGTTCGGTTTTGCAACATAAATTATTAAAGGGCTTTTCAAGTCAGGCAAACTCCAGTTCAAAAACAGGTGCTTTCAGAGTACTTTTAATGACAAGGTCAAATTCATCTTTTTAATTACTAGGAGGAAAGGGGGTGTAGTTTTCTTAAGCTTCCTTAGGACAACGTGAGAGAGGAGTGCGGGGGGAAGGACGGCTGGGAAGAAACTGTCTCGCCCCAGGTTGATGTTTGACTAAACAGTAATTCCTGGTCTTCCGGGTGCCTGGAGTAATCGAACGTTAGAGCGAGAAAACAAAAACAAAGAAACCTAGTAGGGTCAGAGTTACGAGAACAAACTCTGCACCGCCCTACCACCCCCAAGAAGCCACCCCCCCCAACCAAACCAGCCCTCGCCCCAGCCGGCCCCCCTCCCACACGTAAACACACAAAGACGAGAGCTGCACGCACGATTCACCCACAGTCCTCACTTCCCTTTGTAGGACAACCGGAGCCCCGAACTTCCCCGCGGTGGTTTTTCGGGTGTCGTCGGGGCTGGGCCCCCTGCACTTGCGGGCCGCGGCTCGGCTGTGGGGGAGGGGTGCTCGCCGCGCTCGCCGGTTTCCCCGAAAGCAGCAAAATGCCTCCCCGTCCCGCCCCGGTTCTCAGCGGTCGCCCCAAGCTGCGCTTCCCCACCCTCCCCGGGCACGCGGCGACGGCCGAGACAGAAGCAACCAGGCAGCAAAGAGAACCGCTCCCTGGCGGATCAGTGGGTAAACACAGCAACTGGGGTCGGAAGGAAAGTTCCCGCAGAGAGCTGCCTGCCGGGGCGGGGCGGGGGCGGCGGCGGCGGCGGCGGGAGGGAAGCGCGTCTCTCGCCGCCGCCTCCCTCACCTGCGCCGGAACAACGGGCCCCGCGCCCGCCCGCCCACCCGGCCGGTCCGGCGCCTCCCGCAGGCCGCGCCTCCCGCACGCTGCGCTGCCGGGGCTTGTTCCTCCTCATGGCTTTGCCCTGACGTAATTCAAACATGGCAACAGTTCGACTTCAAAGGCGGATCCACAGACCTCCCAGACGCAGGCTTCGGCCCCGGGGAGCGGGCCGAGCCCTCGCGGCCGCGCTCTCCCGGGCCCTCGGCCGTCGCGGCACCCGGCGCCGGGGCTCCAGCGCCGGGCCCCGACTGCCGCCCCTCGGCCGCCCGCCGCGCGGTAGCACGCCGCCTTCCCCGCGCACCGGCACCGCACCGCGCACAAGTAGCGCCGCCAAAGTTTCCCCGCGAGGGCCCGAGGGACAAAAAGCCCCTCCCGAAACTCGTCCGAACTTCGGGGGGGCCCAGCCCGCCCGGCGGCCGCCCCGAGCGCCGGCCGGGCCCGCACCGGCACATGCAGCTCTTTGTTTTCTGTCCAGCCGGGCGCTGCCTAC
Organism: Balaenoptera borealis; assembly: GCF_965194805.1. Classification (NCBI taxonomy): domain Eukaryota; kingdom Metazoa; phylum Chordata; class Mammalia; order Artiodactyla; family Balaenopteridae; genus Balaenoptera; species Balaenoptera borealis. The sequence continues at coordinate 26,875,064 of NC_138870.1, forward strand.
GTGCAGCCTCAGGGACGTGGGATTGTTTCTCAGGGGGAGACACTTAACGACCGCCCAGGGGAAGGGTCCGGACCCCGCGCCCCGGGACTCCGGGGCTAGTCCCGGCGTCCTCCCCTAGCAGCAGGCCCATTTAATCGAAGTTTTGCAATGTCCTTGATAAGAAACGCCCGGATTCCCCGCCCCGCACCGGCCGAGAGTTGGCGACTTTCACTCTGCTTTTTAAACTGGCAAGACGCCATCATCAGCAAGTCACATTGTCCTGCCGGCCGGCCCCGACAGCGCCCGCATCTCCCGGCTGACCGCGAGCCGGACGCTCAGCCGGACCCCCGACCAAACCCGGGTCGCAGCCCCAGCACGTGGTCTGTCACGCTCGGCACAAAAAGCAGTGCCCTCCGGAGTTCCCGCACTCCTCCGGCTCAGTCAACGCCGCTGCCTCCATCCCGGAGTCAACTCGGCTCCGACTGGCCATCTTAAGCCGCGCACGGTCGCCCTAGAGAGCGCCGCGGCGCCCACATCTACGCTACAGGTGAATAAATTGCGAACCAAAGTTGAGGCTCCACAGACACCCCGGACGCCCGTGCTGACTGGGCGCGGCCCGGGGAGAGGCGTCTGCTAGCCGGGCCGCTTCCGAGCAGCCGCGTGTTGCTCATTGTCGCATCCGCATCCCTCCGGAGTTGGGCGGACAACGCCACCCGCGTGCACTCGGGCCACGCCGGCACCGACCCGAAAGGCCGATTTAAACGCCCTCCGCACGCCAGCTCGCAAGTAGGCGGCAACTTAGTTTTCGAGCGAGGGGCGTTCATTGTCCACCCTCATCACAACACGCGCGGGGGCCGCAAGAAACTAAAGCACGAGGTCCAACAACGGCGGCCGGCCACTCCCGGGCGCGCGCCCACGCGGGTGCACCGACCCGGGGTCCCTCCGCAATCGCCAGCAACTCCTTTTCGCTCGGGCCTTTCAGCCACCGAACTCCTTGTCGCCAGCGAACACTGCGGCTGAGAAAAGTCATTGTCACCTTCAACGTGGATCCCTCACCTCCGGCGATTCCTCACTCCTTTCCAGGCTTCACTCACTTCCCCCACCTCAAGACTTTCGGTTTGCCTCAGATACCCTCCCCAATTGAAAAGGACACACTAAACATGCAGATACAAAAGAATCTGAGGTCTGAAGATCACGAAAACAGCGCTCCCAGCAATGCCATCTCCAAGACAAAACTTCCTGTGTGTATATAAATGTGTGCGTGTGTGTCTGTGGAAGGAAGGGGGAGGTGGTGAGGTGAGGTGAAAAGAGAAAAAAAGCCACTCTTAAATCAATGCCTCGTGAGACAGTTTTGCACCACAGCAATGTTTCGAGTCACTCACCTGCCAAAAGCAGACGTTCCACGCGCAATAACGTTCCCGAGGTGCGGAGTGCACGCCAAGCCAAGCCCACCTCCAAACGCTCCCTCCTTCTCAACTGCCTTGTCTAGAAAGATTGTCTCCTGCAGTTCTGCAGTTGCTACCGCTGGCGCGGAAGGTGTAGATTCCGCTTTCCCTCTGCGCACGCGCGGCTCCTGGTACAAAATTCTCCTGAATCGAACTTATTTGCATACGGGCGCGCGCGCGTCGATGGCTGGGAGGGGAGAAGGCCCGGCGGGCGCGCGCGCTCCCGAGGCCTCTATTGTCCTTTTAAGGGGAGAAGCGCCGCGGCGCGGGAAACGAGGCGGCCAGAGAGAAACGGGGGCGGGGACTGCTTACTACAGCTGACGTCACGTAAACAAACGCCCCCTGGCTGGAGGCGGCGGCCAAGGGGGAGTGGCGGGATGGGAAAGGCGGAAAGGTTAGCAACCCAGGGAGAACACTAGACTGCGTGAAGTGCTTTCCGCTCTGAAGCTCTTCAGGCGCGCCGTTTCGCGTTGAAAAATAGTTTTGAAAATTGTTTTTGCAAAATGCTCACACCTGTGCCCGGTTTCTGGCCTGAAGTGACGGGGAGGTGGTCTTGCAAGCATCCACACTGAGTTTATACGTTTCCCACATTTGCTAAATTTTGTTTGAAAATGGGTTTTTGAATCTTTTTTCTTTTTTAGTTTTCTGGGGCCAGAAGAGGTTTGTCTTTATTGCAGTTTTAATGAGTCTTTTAGTAAAGTCCCATTTTGACACTCTATCCATTCACTAACTCCTGTCTGCCCTCCTCAAACAGTAACCCAACCCTTTACAATCCAATTTTCTTCTCCACTTCGGCCTTAAGATTTCAAGCCTGAGTTGAACGGTTGTTGATTTCCGTGGGAACAGTGTCGCTTTCCTAAAAGACTAGTTAGTGGAAAGCCAGTGATCTAGGGACTTGCATACCATCTCCAGCTTCTGGTAAAGTGTGTGTTCCACTCACCCAGAAATAATACTACCAATTGATGGTGTTGGGAATTGAAAAAGTAGCCATGCTTCTTGCCTCAGGAGGGGAAAAAAACTGAAAAAGTGAAATAAATCTTCTCAAATTAGTAAGTGAAAAATGACTGTGATACACCTTTATTCCCAGACACATCTAACACCAACAGGCTGAGACCCTGACTTAATGATAGAGGGACATAGGGAGAGAGGAAGGATGTTTTTCCCAGAAACTTGATATTGGTCCCAGGATACAAAAGTGTGGACATCAACCATAAAACTTAATCATCTTCTGACAAGTTTCACTGCTTTCACTGTAGTGTCAACAATATGGATTTAAATAGATACTTCTGAAATGCTAATTTAATAGGACAGCCAATTCCTAGTACATACAAGACAAATCCACTTCTGAATTCAACTAATGCTTCTTTTTTTCTTTAAGCTCTGTAGCATACTATTTCTGTAACTGTATATGAAAATGATATATTAAATACCTGCAAAGGAGAAAAAAACTGACACCTCTCACTAAAATGTGAGCTCCCTAAGGGCAAGAATTTAATGTTGTATTCATTTTTGTACTCTAGTGCCTAAAACAGTGCACAGAACATAATAAACTCTGACTAATTGCTTGTAAGTAATAAATCAGTGGACATTTTCAACTTTATTATAGACTTATCTCACATAAAAACAGTTTTAGTTTAGAATTTTTGTGTTCAACCTAAAATGAGTTTGGAAGTTACAGTGATCACCTTGATTGATATAATGCCTGTCCTTAGCATAAGTAAAGCAGAATAGGCTTAATAACCATTTCTGGGCTTTGGTGGCAAAATGGACTCAGCATAAACTTCTACCTTCTTTTTGAAGAGGATTTTTTAAGTTTGGCCCTGGTTGTCTCAAGTACTTATATGGTTTATGACAGATACTCCAAAAATAACTTCACATTAGTATATGCTTCGGAAAGTATGGAAATTGCAAGTATAGTAATATTTTTCAAACTTCAATTATTGCTTATAGGATATATCTATATATTTAATATAAATATAAAATATATATTTATATAAAATATAAATATGCACCTTGAATGCCTTTTCTCTTGAAAGTTTATGTAAAGAATATATATTGTAAGCCATTGTTTTATAATAACTTTAAACAGAGTATAATATAAAAATATTGAATCACTATCTTATACACCTGACATTAATATATTGTAAATCAACTATACCTCAATACCAAAAAAAAAGAATATATATTGTAATCCAGGGATGAAATAGGTCCAAATGTGCAAAGAATGCAGGAATTACAGTATTTTGGATATACTATGCTACTGAGCTAATACCATACAGTAAGACTTCCTCTACTCTCAAAGTAGGGGTCAAGAAGCAATCTGGGTAATTTTTGTAGGAAAGGTAGCAACAAAATCCTTAAAGAGAAATTTGAGTTCTTTAGAGTCTTAAAAAAAAAAAAAAGCACCTGCTATTTTTGAACAACCAGGTGCATTCCACAGGTTCTTTTGTTCATTTCATTGCTTGAGCGTGTTGTTATATCTGGCTCTATCCAGGGCCAATAGCTTCATTTATGAGCTACTTTAAAATACTATTTCCTGAATAGCCTAAGTGACTTTTTCATAAGGAAGGAAGGAGGGAAATAGGAAGGAAGGAAGGGAGGGAGGAAGGAAGGAAGGGAGGGAGGGAGGAAGGAAGGGAGGAAGGAATTTATAATATGTAAATTTGGATTATAGGAGATTGAATTACACCATGTTAGGAAAATATTTGAGTATTTTTAATGACTATAGTGCTATTTTGAAGTCATACTGAGTTATCAAAAATATTGAAATTGGGACTTCCCTGGTGGCGCAGTGGTTAAGAATCGGCCTGCCAATGCAGGGCACACGGGTTCGAGCCCTGGTCCGGGAAGATCCCACATGCCACGGAGCAACTAAGCCCGTGCGCCACAACTACTGAGCCTGCGCTCTAGAGCCCACGTGCCACGATTACTGAAGCCCGTGGGCCTAGAGCCTGTGCTCCGCAACAAGAGAAGCTACCGCAATAAGAAGCCTGCGCACCGCAACGAAGAGTAGCCCCCCGCTCGCTGCAACTGGAGAAAGCCCCCGCGCAGCAATGAAGACCCAACACAGCCAAAAATAAATAAATAAAATAAATAAATTTAAAAAAAAAAAAATATATATATATATATTGAAATAGAAAATGTAGTAAAAATTGAAATTGAAAATAAGTTACCAGGTACTCTGGTTAAGCCAACTACCTCGCTTATAATTTGTTGTCCCCGCTGTAGAATTATGCTTATTGCTCAAATGTTTTCGTTCATTTAGCAAACATTTAATGATCATAACTGCCAGATAGTAAAACCATTTCAGAAGTAGGAAGGCTCAAGCCCCTCTTACCTCACCTAATTTATTTCTATATAATTCTATTTTACTTGCTACTTTTTCTTCTGTAGCTTTTGTTGTCTTCTTTTGAGGATTAACTATTGTCAGCAATTTTACAATTTATTATAATCTTGGAATGGAGGGAAAATTATATATAAAGGACTGAAAAGGACAATTCGTGCTTGGTAATGAAGGATATTATCAGCAATTTAGTAAGGTTTGTAATGACAACTCAAGCTAATGATTGTTTTTTAAATGAAGGCTGATACCCTCATCAGAGACTGGTACAAACCACATCAAAACATTTTTGTTGAGCCCAGGAAAGAGCTGATTATTATTAGTAAACATTGGGTTTGGTTCCTTAGCAGGTAATAGCTATAAGACTAAACGTTTTCCTCACGCCTAAACAAGCACAATATTTTGTTACTTATTTGTTTAAATCCTTTTGAAATTCAACTAGCAAGTGGTCAGAGCAAGTCAGATAATTTTAAACTATAAGTATAGAATTGGTTATGTGATCTAAGCAATCCTCCAGCAACTGTTGACAGCTGCCAGAAAAAGGTATCTATTACTTAATCAAAATTAACTTTTCAAATTTCTGAACTTAAAGACTTAAAGAATTGTCACAAATTTACTCTTAGAAAGAGCAACCTCTGAATTTATAGAAATTTTAAGTCTTATGACATTTGAATAGCATAATTTAAAAAATAAAATTACCGGTAACAAAAGTAATTTTATTTTAAGAAGGACATTGACAAACTAGAATGAGTTCACAGGAGAGGTAATCAGGATGATGAAAGAGTCTGGAAACCACAGCATAAATGCAATAATTGAAGGAAGGGCTATGTTTTGATTGAGCAAGAGAACAATCTTTGACTATCTGAAGGACCATCATTAGAAAAGCCAGGGACTTCCCTGGTGGCACAGTGGTTGAGAATCTGCCTGTCAATGCAGGGGACACAGGTTCGAGCCCTGGTCAGGGAAGATCCCACATGCCGCAGAGCAAGTAAGCCTGTGCGGCACACAACTACTGAGTCTGTGCTCTAGAGCCCGAGAGCCACAACTACTGAGTCGGTGTGCCACAACTACTGAAGCCCGCGCATACTGAAGCCCGCGCGCCTAGAGCTGGTGCTCCACAACAAGACAAGCCACCGCAATGAGACGTATCGAAGAGTAGCCCCCACTCACCGAAATTAGAGAAAGCTCACGAGCAGCAACGAAGACCCAGCGCAGCCAAAGAAAAAGGAAAAGAAAAGCCAATGGGCTTATTTTTTTACACTTAGAAACCAAATTAGTCTTGAAAATCCCAAGAATGTCTTGCTAAATATCAGAAATATTTCTAAACATATGAATAGTCCAAGGATGGGTGAGGATACTTCAGAAGGCAACTCCCCATCATTAATGATGGTATTCACAAAAATAAAACTAAGACTTTTATTTCAATGAGTTACATTATTTACAATAGAAACCTTTCTATCTGTAAACTCCTATTGAATTCTGTGAATCTATCAGTAAGATTCCATGGGATAAATGAGTGGTATCAACAGTAGGAGCCTTAAGTAAACTTCCCTGGTGGTCCAGTAGATAAGACTCCGAGCTCCCAATGCAGGGAGCCCAGGTTGAATCCCTGGTTGGGGAACTAGATCCCGCATGCATGCCGCAACTAAGAGTCCACATGCCGCGACTAAAGATCCTTCATGCTGCAACGAAGTTCCCACGTGCCACAACTAAGACCCGGCACAGCCAAAATAAATAAATAAATATTAAAAACAAAAAACAATAGGAGCCTTAAGTTCAGGAAAGGGATTTGTCTATCACTGTGGCTGGAGAGGTTAGGAATGTTGTTTTGGAGAGTATGAGATTTGAGTTTGGACATGAATTTATTCATTCATTCATTCAACAAATACTTATTGAGTATCTACTAATTGCCAGGCTCTAACAATAAAATGAGGAGCAATGCAGAAACAATTTCTCATGGAATGCAGTAGGCAGGCATTCCAAATAACCAAACAAATATAATTACAAACTATGAGAAATAAAAGGGAAAAAGTACTGTGAGCCTAACCATGTATAGCAAGGGGATCTGATGTAATCTGGAGGTAAGAGAAAGCATCTTTGAAGAGGTGAAGTTGAATTATCAGCAGGATTATATGAAGGATTGGAGGGGGAAAAGAATGTTGAACCAATGGCAACTTCAGGAACAAAGTTCTTAGAGACAGCCAGGTACTTGGGGTGGTGGGCAAAGACATGACTAGAAGTATCATGACTTTGAATAAAAGTCACACATGAATCTTGTTCAAGTGAAAAGATCATGTCAGGTATTGGAATCTAAGAGAAATCAGAATGTAAGCCCTCTGGATTTGGTACCTACACTGAGTTGGAAGTAGTTGCACCACAAAAGTGCAGAGACTCTAGAGACAAACCCCTATGATTAGATTACAGTTGGTATAATCAATATATATTTCTTCTGCAAAAATTTATTTTTCTAAATGTCAATAAGAAATTGATCCCCCATCCATACAACCCACTTCCTGGAAGAACCCTTGTTCTAATTATTCAAATCATTACTGAAGGCAAGCATAGTACATCACCAACAGATAAACAAGTGAAGAAGCAGACACAATACAGAAAAGTAAAAGAAACCTGCTGGGTTGCCATTTCTAAGAACTTTGGGAATAAAATATCTAGGAATCTAGAAAAATTTAATATTTTGCTCACAGTTAATTTTTTAAACTTTTTAAATATATATTTTGAAGAATTTGAATTTTTGTACTTGAATTTTAAAAAATAGAATGCAATCTCATAGCTTAGGTCAACAAATAAGAGATATTGGTTTCAAGGTTTCAGATGATATAAGCATTAATAGTTTATCTAGATATATTGTTAATTTGGCAGTGCTTTAGTGTTCCAGAAATGGAAATACAAGGCAGAGCAGTTGAAACAGAAGTAATCAATGTACCATATTGCATCTGTGGCAATGGTTAGAGAAGATGGTATCAGAGGAGAGTAAAACATTGCATACTGTTTTGCTAGCAGGCAAGGTCTAGTATATGAATATAATTTAAATTTCTTTACAGGAATAGAATTAAAACATATCCTCAGGCTTGTTGAAAATAGGGAAGGCTGTTAGTACGCAGTTGTTGACAACTAAAACACTACTGTAATGCCAATAATGTAATCTATACTTAGATTAATAATTTACAAAATAAGACTTTGTGGAAGGGAATCCCAGATCTTTGAAACTACTACTGAAAAAATGCATTCTTTAAAATTTTACCTCTGACACTTCTTCAAAGCAGAACAGTTGCCAGTCGCACTAGAATAAATTTCATATTTTTAAAATAAATTTATTTATTTTTATTTATTTATTTTTGGCTGCGTTGGGTCTTCGTTGCTGTGCGCAGGCTTTCTCTAGTTCCGGCGAGCAGAGGCTACTCTTCGTTGCATTGCAAGGGCTTCTCATTGCGGTGGCTTCTCTTGTTGTGGAGCACGGGCTCTAGGTGCACAAGCTTCAGTAGTTGTGGCATGCAGGCTCAGTAGTTGTGGCTCGTGGGCTCAGTAGTTGTGGCTCACAGGCTTAGTTGCTCCATGGCATGTAGGATCTTCCCGGATCAGGGCTCGAACCCATGTACCCTGCATTGGCAGGCGAATTCTTAACCACTGCGCCACCAGGGAAGCCTCCATATTTTAAATAATTAGGTATTTTTGTCCAAATTCTTGATTTGGAAAACTGAATATAAACAAAACATATTCCTGTTAACTTTTACCATAATTGATGCAATATAATCAAAAGATAAAATTTATAAACTTTTCCCTATTTTTGTCATATCATGAATATTATTTTTAAAAAATGTTGCAATTAAATGTTGGAATTTAAAACATATATCAAATAATTTTTTAATCCTGGAGCGAGGGAACTCAAAAGACTTGAAAGATTAATAAATTTAACTACATAAAAGTTAAAAATTTGTACATAGGTAAAAATATGATAGTATCAATGAAAAAAAGTCAAACTGAAAAAATCTTGCAGAATAAAGATAATTTCTTAATAGAGTAAGAATATAAAAAAGTTAATTCACCCAAAAATATATAAATGGAAATAAACATGTGGAAAGATGCCAAACTTTAGTCATACTTATAATAAGATTTTTATTTATAAATTTTATAACTTTATTAATAATTTTAATGTAAGGAAAATCAACCACTTTTATCTAGATTTGATTATAAATAAATTTGTTTGATAATATCCAGGGTTGATGAACATGTAGGAAAACAGAAACTCTCATATTCTTTTATTGGGAGTATAAATTATTCATTCCATTAAGATACCAATTTAACATTATCTATTGAAATGTGAAAATTTTGTTTGGTTCCACTCTGAGAATTTCCCCTAAGATATATTTATACAGAGCACACAGGTCCGTCCAAAGATACTCATTCCAGCATTATTCATAATGGAAATAATGCAAATGATCATCAATAGGTAACTGATTGAAGAAAAGATGAAACATAACATAAAATGGAATCTTATGCTGCTATTTCAAAGAATGGGGCTGCTTTATATATACTAATATCGGAAGATATTAGCACTCTAAAGTGGATAAAAAGCAGTTTCCTGAACAGTAGGTAAATTATGATTTCATTTGAGGGGCAAAAAGGAATATATATATAATGTGGTTGTATGTGCATAAAAAGTGATTTTAAGTAGACATACCACAGTGTTAATCACAGTTATCTCTGAGGAAGATAGAATTGAGAAAGAAAGTGGGAGGAGTAATTTTTATTTTATACAATTTTTTCCTCTTCGAGCTTTTATGAACATCAATTACTTCTAAAATATTTTAAGGTAGAAAGACACCTATTAAAACGCATGTAGCCCATTAAGAATACGAGCAACATTACAAAAGAAAAAGTATCTGTATTAGTTTTTGTTTGTTTGTTTTTAATTTATTTATTTACTTTTGGCTGTGTTGGGTCTTCGTTTCTGTGCGAGGGCTTTCTCCAGTTGTGGCGAGCGGGGGCCACTCCTCATCGCGGTGCGCGGGCCTCTCGCTATTGCGGCCTCTCTTGTTGCAGAGCACAGGCTCCAGACGCACAGGCTCAGTAGTTGTGGCCCACGGGCCCAGCCGCTCCGTGGCATGTGGGATCCTCCCAGACCAGGGCTCGAACCCGTGTCCCCTGCATTGGCAGGCGGACTCTCAACCACTGCACCACCAGGGAAGTCCTGTATTAATGAATTAATTACTAAGGTAACTGTTAGCTTCTTGAACCAAAGATCCATATCTGGTTTGGCTTCAAAGGTTCCAAAAATGTTTTGTATGGTACGTGTATATAAATAGCCATAAAACCATGCAGCCCATAAAAGCTATTCTTTCTTTCTTCTACCTAGAATTACTTTCCCTCTCATCTCTGAATGTTTAAATCTTATCCATCCTTCAAGCCCTGACTCAAATGCCAGCTCAGGTTCAGACATAATTATCATTTATTGATTGTCAGCTCTAGATCTAGCATTACTCTCTGTGCTTCCACGTGTTTTTATCTCTCTTCATTGTTTAAAGTCTTCACAATAATTCTGTGAGTGAGTCTTTCTCACAGTTATGAGGCTTATTCAGTGCCTCATGTGTCATGGTAAGAGGTGGAGGTGAAAGAGGAAACCACGTCTCTCAGGTCCAAATTCTGGATTCATTCCACTTTAGTCCTCCATGGACTTGGCCCTGATTCCTCAAACAGCAAGTACTATTTTCCTCCTCTGAACTCTTCTAGCACTTTGTCAGTCTATCTTAAGGCACACATCAATTTCTGCTTTATATTTCAGTTACTCTGTCTCTATATGACAATGAGAGCTAAATCTAATAGTTTCAACCTGTGGAGGGCATGAAAATCACCAATGAACTTTTTTTTTTCAATTTTTTTTAATGTGCTAAAATACACATAACAAAATTTATTATCTTAACCATTTTAAATATACAGTTCAGTGGTATTAAATACATTCATAATGTGCAACCATCACCACCATCCATCTCCATGACTCTTTTCATCTTGTAAAAGTGAAAGCATAGTAAAACTATACCCATTAAACAGTAACGCTCCATTCTTCCTTCCCCACAGCTCCTGGCAACCACCATTCTATATACTTCCTGTCTATGATTTTGACTACCGTAAGTATCTCATATAAGTGGAATCATTCAGTATTTGTCTTTTTGTGACTGGCTTATTTCACTTAGCATAATGTCCTTAAGGTTCATTCACGTTGTAGCATGTGTCAGAATATTCTTCTTTTTAAGGCTGAATGATATTCCATTATACATATATACCACATGTTGCTTATCCATTCATCCATCAGTGGACACTTGGGTTGCTTCCATTTTTTTTTTTTTTTTTTTGCTTCCATGTTTTAGCAATTGTGAATCATGCTGCCATGAACATGTACATACAAATATCTCTTCAAGACCCTCTTTTCAATTCTTTTGGGTATATATCCAGAAGTAGAATTGTTGAATGATATGGTAATTCTATTTTTAATTTCTTTTAGAAAACACCACACTGTTTTCCACAGGAGTTACACCATTTTGCATCCCCACCAACAGTGCACAAGGGTTCTCCACATCCTCACCAACAATTGTTATTTTCTGCCTTTTTGATAGTAGCTATCCTAACATGTATGAGGTGGGATCTCATTGTAGTTTTGATTTGCATTTCCCTGAAGATTGGTGATGCTGAGCATCTTTTCATATGCTTATTGGCCATTTGTATATCTTTTTTAAAAAAATAAATTTATTTATTTTATTTATTTATTTTTGGCTGCGTTGGGTCTTCATTGCTGTACGCGGGCTTTCTCTAGTTGTGGCGAGCGGGGTCTTCTCTTGTTGCAGAGCACGGGCTCTAGGCGTGCAGGCTTCAGTAGTTGTGGCACGTGGGCTCCAGAGCGCAGGCTCAGTAGTTGTGGCGCACGGGCTTACTTGCTCCGCAGCATGTGGGATCTTCCTGGACCAGGGCTCGAGCCCGTGTCCCCTGCATTGGCAGGCGGATTCTTAACCACTGTGCCACCAGGGAAGCCCCATTTGTATATCTTCTTTGGAAAAATGTCTATTTAAGTTCTTTGCCCATTTTTGAATCAGGTTGTTTTGTTGTTGTTGAGTTTTAGTACTTCTCCTTATATACTGAATATTAATCCTTTATATATGGTATGCAAACATTTTCTCCCATTCTTTGGGTTGCCTTTTTACTTTGTTGATATTGTCTTTTGATGCAGAAAATGTTTTAATTTTTATGAAGTGCAATTTAGCTATTTTTTCTTTTGTTGCCTGTGCTTTTGATGTCCTATCTAAGAAGTCACTGCTAAATCCAGTGTCATGAAGCTTTTGCCCTGTGTTTCGTCTAAGAGGTTTTTTTGGTGGCCATTTTTGTTTAGGGGGCTGCATGCAGCTTGCAGGATCTTAGTTCCCCAGCCAGGTATTGAACCCAGGCCACGGCAGTGAAAGTGCCGAGTCCTAACCACTGGACCACCAGGGAATTCTCTCATCTAAGAGTTTTATAGTTTTAGGTATTACGTTTTAGATATTACAGTCTTTGATCCCTTTTGAGTTAATTTTTGTATATGGTGTTAAGTAAGTTCCAACTTCATTCTTTTGCTTGTGGAAAACTGTGGGTGCAGTTTTCCCAGCACCATTTGTTGCAAAGACTGTCCTTTCCCTGTTGAATCGTCTTGGCACTCTTGCCAAAAGTCATTTAACCATATATGCATGGGTTTATTTCTGGGCTCTCAGTTCTATTTCATTGGTCTATATGTCTCTCTTTATGCCAGTACCACACTGTTTTGACTACTGTAGTTTTTTTTTTTTTTTAATTTTATTTATTTATTTATTTATTTATGGCTGTGTTGGGTCTTCGTTTCTGTGCGAGGGCTTTCTCTAGTTGCGGCAAGTGGGGGCCACTCTTCATCGTGGTGCGCGGGCCTCTCACTATCGCGGCCTCTCTTGTTGCGGAGCACAGGCTCCAGACGCGCAGGCTCAGTAGTTGTGGCTCACGGGCCTAGTCACTCCGCAGCATGTGGGATCTTCCCAGGCCAGGGCTCAAACCCGTGTCCCCTGCACTGGCAGGCAGATTCTCAACCACTGCATCACCAGGGAAGCCCTGACTACTGTAGTTTTGTAGTAAGTTCTGAAATCAGGAAATATGAGTCCTCCAGCTTTGTTCTTTTTCAAGATTATTTGGCTATTCAGGATCCTTTATGATTTCACATAAATTTGGGGATGGGTTTTTCTACTTCAGAGAAAAACATCATTGGGATTTTTATAGGGATTGCATTGAATTTGTAGATCACTTTGGGTAGAACTGACATCTTAACAATATTAAGTCTTCCAATCCATAAACATGGGATACATTTCAATTTATTTATATCTTCTTTAATTTCTTTCAACAACGTTTTGCAGTTTTCATTGTACAAGTTTTCCTTCACTGGTTAATTCCTAAGTATTTTATTCTTTTTGATGCTATTGTAAATGGAATTATTTTCATAATTTCCTTTTCAGATTGTTTATTGTTAGTGTATAGAAATTCAGCTGATTTTTGTGGGTTAATTTTGTATCCTGCTACTTTGCTGAATTCATTTATTAGTACTAACAGTTCTTTTTGTGAAATCTTTAGGGTTTTCTTCATATAAGATCATATCATCTGTGATGATATTCGAGACATGCTACCCCATATTATGGCACCTTGATATGTTGGATATTTTAAGCTAAAGAAGTTTGAGAAATTGGCAGAAACAGGAAAATCATTTTGACCTTCCCCCCAACCCTTCTCCCCTGAAGCAAGTCATGTTGTTTCATCAAGTTTCATCTCACGTGAGAGATGCCCTGCCTTTACCCAGAGAAAAGGAGCATCCTTATCTCCAAAAATAAAGGGTCACCAAAGAAAGTCCAATCAAACAGGCCTTGATAAGTTTCCCTCAGTTTACTACCCTTCCCTCATATTCTGACCTATCATTTTTTTTAACAACTGTCTACACTTTTTCAAATCTGGCATAAAAATATTTAGGTTTTAACTGTTTCTTCAGGTCTTTATTTCCTTATGAAAGCTCTCATGTCATGTAAAACAAATAAATCTGTATGCTTTTCTCCTGTTAATCTGTCTTTGTCCATTTACTTTTCAGACGCAGCCAGGGATAAGAGTGTTCAGGAAAATCCTTTCCTTCCTTACATCTGCAAACAGATAATTTTACTTCTTCTTTTCCAATTTGGATGTCTTTTATTTAGTTTTCTTGCCTATTTGATCTGGATAGAACCTCCAGTGCTATGTTGAATGGAAGTGGCAAAAGTGGGCATTTTTGTGTTGTTCCTAATCTTAGAGAGAAAGCTTTCAGTCTTTCATCATTGAGTATGATGTTCACTGTGGGTTTTTTCACACATGGATTTTATTATGTTGAGGCAGTTTCCTCCTACTCCTAGTTTGTTGAGTGTTTTTAATCATACAAGAGTGTTGAATTTTACCAAATGCTTTTTCTGCATCAATTGAGATAATCATATAAGTGGGGATTTTTTTTGTTTTTTGGGGGGGTTTTTTTTTTGGTATGTTGAACCATTCTTGCATTCCAGGAATAAATCCCACTTGGTCATGGTATGTACTTTTAATATGCTACTGAATTTGTTTTGCTAGAATTTTGTTGAGAATTTTTGCATCAACATTCATAAGGAATGTTGGTCTGCAGTTTTCTTTTCTTTCAGTGTCTTTGTCTGATTTTGGTATCAACGGAAGTGTTAACTTTTAAAATGTATTAGGCCACAAACCAGTGGAATCAGAATTTCTGCAGTTGATGCCTGCATATTAAAAAAAAAAAAAAAAAAAAAAAAAAAACCTGCATAGGTCATTCTGATGCATACCAAGGGTCAAGGACTGCTAGGATCGTCCACACCTGATTTGTCTGTGAATTTCCATAGTGCCTTGTGAAAAGCCGTTGCCTAAGAATATTTGTTAAGCTACTCATAATCATTAATGATTTTTGTAAATTCAAATGTAGAATCAGAGATACCTCTATAGGAAGAAAAGTCCAAGTGATTGGGTGATACAAACACTGAGGATCAAGTGGCATAAGCTCTAGGGAGGTAGTGAACAATGAGGTTAAGAGGTAAAACAACTGGTGCACGAAGGTGTGCTCAAACACACCTTAAGTATTAACAAGGAAATAGCCATAAGGAGTAAGGAAAACAGGCTTCTTAGGTCTTTCCCTCAGGCTACATGCTGCCCTTTTATGATGGCTATGTTCTTTGTTTTCCTTTGAAAGGTATCCTTCTTTTATCCAGATCACACTTGCAAAAAAATGTTTATGCTATATTGGAAGAATAAAGAGTTTGCCTTCATTGCTCTCCTGGTCCCATGGATCTGTCTCTTGCTTCAACAGTATTTGGACAGAAAAGGCCCAGGGATGCCCTTTCTTCTAGCTTCCTATCACCCTCCAACCTCTTTTCCAGTCACAAGCTTCAGAATCAACCACTCAGCCATCCTCAACCTCTGGGACCAGCCAACAGTATGGAGCTTAGCTCCTTACTGCTGATCAACCATGAACTCCCAGATTCATCAGAAGTGTGAGTATCTCTTGAGAAAGCAAAACTTACACGGCGGCTGAGCCCTCTTCCAAGACAAGCAGAAGCACTCCCAAGATGAGTGGGGAAACCCAGGACGCTAGGAAAGCCACCATCTCATGAACCAGCCTTTTGGGATCTGCATGCCCTGGGTTCTGCCCATGCAGACCCCCATCTCTGTGACTTCCTGGAGAGCCCCTTCCTAGATGAAAACGTGAAACTCATCAAGAAACGGCCAAGACCTAACTACGCTCCACAGGCTGGAGGCCCCACACTGGGCTGGGCGAGGGTCTCTTCGAAAGGGCTTACCCTCAAGCACGTCTAGGAGCCTCCAGAACAGAGCCTGGTGGCCTTTGAGGAGCCCCTCTGGCATCCCCCTTGTGTCGGGCCTTTGGCCTGAAGACTCTTTCTGCAACCACTAGGCAACTTTTTTTTTTTTTTTTTTTTTTTTTTTTTTTAGGCAACTTTTTAAAAAAATTTTTATTTTATCGAAGTACAGTTGATTTACAATGTTGTGTTAATTTCTGATGTACAGCAAAGTGATTCAGTTATACATATACATACATTCTTTTTCATATTCTTTTCCATTATGATTTATCACAGGATACTGAATATAGTTCCCTATGCTATACAGTAGGACCTTGTTTTTTACCCATTCTACATATAATAGTTTGCATCTGCTAATCCCAAACTTCTAATCCATCCCTCCCCCACCTCCCCTCCCCCTTGGCAACCACAAGTCTGTTCTCCATGTCTGTAAGTCTGTTTCTTTTTCATAGATAAGTTCATTTGTGTCATATTTTAGATTTTACGTATGTGATATCATATGGTATTTGTCTTTTTCTTTCTGACTTACTTCACTTAGTATGATAATCTCTAGGTCCATCCATGTTGCTGCAAATGGCATTATTTCATTCTTTTTAATGGCTG
Organism: Balaenoptera borealis; assembly: GCF_965194805.1. NCBI lineage: Eukaryota > Metazoa > Chordata > Mammalia > Artiodactyla > Balaenopteridae > Balaenoptera > Balaenoptera borealis. The sequence goes on from NC_138870.1 coordinate 26,891,317, forward strand.
AGTAGTATTCCATTGTATATATGTACCACATCTTCTTTAGCCATTCATCTGTTGATGGACATTTAGGTTCTCTCCATGTCTTGGCTATTATAAATAGTGCTGTTGTGAATATTTGGGTGCATGTATCTTTTCGAGTTATAGTTTTGTCTGGATATATGCCCAGGAGTGGGATTGCTGGATCACATGGCAACTCTATTTTTAATTTTTTGAGGAACCTTCATACTGTTTTCCATAGTGGCTGCACCAATTTACATTCCTAGCAACAGTGTGGGAGGGTTCCCTTTTCTCCACACCCTCTCAGCATTTGTTATTTGTAGATTTTTAAATGATGGCCATTCTGACCTGTGTGAGGTGGTACCTCACTGTAGTCTTGATTTGCATTTCTCTAATAATTAGCGATGTTGAGCGTCTTTTCATGTGCACTAGGCAGCTTTTTAACCACCCTGGAGCCCTCTCCCAAGCAGTGGGCCAAGTGGAAATAATAAATATTCTTACAGAAAAAAACGTTTTCCTTGACTCTCCCAAATTCCCTTGAAATTGTAAGAAAGCAAAAGAGGACTAGATCATTCTGGTAGTGCTTTGAAAAAAGATGAATTTATCTGGGACGGGGAAGGGGACTTAAAGTTACCACAGCAAGAATGTGGTTGAACAGGACTGCCTACATATGCCGTGCAAAATATGGTGTTCCTTACCTAAGGAATCATCTATTAAGGCAGCCAAATTTTGTTGATATCTCTGCCTGTTAGCTGGATACTTTTACAATAACAAAAAAAAAATTGTGTGTATGTGTAATATTAACTGACACTTCACTCCTCTCAATGTTTTATATTAACTCTCAGTATAAGAATTTAGAAATCTTGTTGGAATTTGTTGTAATTAGATTTTACCTGAAATGGACTTCTCTTATTATGTAGGAATGATAGAGCTAACCCACAAGTAGTAGAGTATAAACTTGAGTTGTTTTTCATAATATTCACAATAATAATCGTTAATTAATATCTTTATGAACATTTGCTATTTGGTAAGGATGCACAATGTTATAAAATATACTTCCTATCCTTAATGGGCTTCCAGCCTCACAAGGGAGACATAACAGTTACATAAAAAGTAATTACCCAAATACTCAAAATAATACAAGCTCTGTATTAAATAAAGCATACTCCCCATTACTACTGTATGAGTTCACATGGTCTGTGCCCTTACGGAGCTTGTAAGGATCCCAGATAGGTAAATAGATAATTTCAGCATAACATGATAAAGTATGCACAAGGTACTAAGGAAAAACAAAGTTGGAATATTTAGCACAGCCTGGTGTTCAGAGAAGGCTTGGAGAAAATGCTGCTTGAGTGGATCTGGAAGGATGAATCTGAGGTTGACAGGTGAACAAACATGGGCAGGGCTTCCCAAGTTGCAGTAACAGCATAAACAAAAGCTCTTAAGTGGGAAAATGCATGCCATATTGAAGGAACATGCAGAATTATTACAGTGTCAAGTGCATGATTGGGATTAATGGGGGATAAGTTTGGTCAGGTCATGAAGGGCCCGTGAGCCATGTTAATAAAGAGCTTGGACTTAAGCTGTAAGAAATGGGAGCCATTAAAAGCATTTAAGCAGGGGAATGACATAATTAGATTCATGTTTTAATTTTTTATTTATTTTATTTTATTATTTTTAAAATTAATTTAATTTATTTTTGGTTGCGTTGGGTCTTCAGTTGCTGCACGCAGGCTTTCCCTAGTTGCGGCGAGCGGGGGCTACTCTTCATTGCAGTGCACTGGCTTCTCACTGCGGTGGCTTCTCTTGTTGCGGAGCACGGGCTCTAGGCTCGCGGGCTTCAGTAGTTGTGGTGCACGGGCTTAGTTGCTCCTTGGCATGTGGGATCTTCCTGGACCAGGGCTCGAACCCGTGTCTCCTGCATTAGCAGGCGGATTCTTAAACACTGCGCCACGAGGGAAGCCCCAGATTCATGTTTTTAAATATCTAATTCTAGGTGCAGTGTGGACGGATTAAAAGGGAATCAGACTGGAGGCAGGCTGATCACTTAAGATTATAGTGCTATAGTTTAGGCAATATATCATTAAGGGTGAGGCTTCCCTGGTGGCGCAGTGGTTGAGAATCCGCCTGCCAGTGCAGGGAACACGGGCCCTAGCCCTGGTCGGGGAAGATCCCACATGCCGCGGAGCAACTAAGCCCATGATCCACAACTACTGAGCCTGTGTGCCACCACTACTGCAGCTCATGTGCCTAGAGCCTGTGCTCTGCAACAAAGAGAAACCACCACAATGAGAAGCCCGCACACCGTAACAAAGAGTAGCCCCCGCTCGCCACAACTAGAGAAAGCCTGCGCACAGCAATGAAGACCCAACGCAGCCAAAAAACATTTTTTTTAACTTAAAAAAATATATATCATTAAGGGCCATAATTGGATATAAATGAACTAACTGAAGAGGACAGATTGGGAGATTTCAAGGAGGGAAATAAGATGGACTTGGTTTTTACTAAATGTATATGAAGGAGAGGATGGAGTCTAGAATAAGTGTTTTTTTCTAATTTGGATAATGGTCACATGAAGTGAGATTGAGAAAACTGGGAAATCAACATGTTTAGAGGAATAGATGAACAGATCTGATTTGAGGAAGGGAAGGAGAGAGCAGAAGCTAGAGAGGAATGAAAGTTCAAGGGAAGTTTTTTGTTTATATGTTTTGTTATGTTTTAGTGTGTGAATAACTTGATCATGCTTGTAGGCTGAGACCCAGCATTGCATTTTATGCTGCATAGTAGGTACTCAATAAATATTTGTTGAAAGAAATGAAAAGAATGAGTTGAGAGGAAGACATTGGAGATAAAGAGAGAGTATATGTCTGATAAAGCAAGGTTCTGGGAAAAGAATACAGAGAAGACTCAAGGACAGAAGTGGATGGGTTGGTCTGGAGCAATAGAAGGCTATCTCATCCTCTGAGACCCATGGGAAGGATGTAGCCATGGTGGAAAATGAAGCCACATTTGTAGGAGTGGGAGAAGCTCAGATATCTGTTGCTTGATGACCTTGATTTTGTCAGTGAAATGGAAGTAACTTTAGTCAGTTTAAGACGGAAAGTCCCGTGCTTGAGTGGATTGAGAAGAATCGTGAGGGAACCGTTGCTGAGTGCAATGGGAGAGAGTGCTTTCAAAGGATAAATGAAAGTGTTGTCAAGGGGGTTTGGGGGTTTAGCTGAGATTGGACATCATGAATTTGCAGTGGTGCTGATCTGTACTTGCCTAAGTCCTAGAAGGACTCAGGAGTTTTAGAGACAATGGCTTTCTGGATAGGTGGGAGAGAAGACATGAATACAAAGAAGTAGAGGGTGTTGGAGAGAGTGCTTTAAGCAATTAACCATGCTGGTTGGAGTTAAGGAAGTAAGAAAGTTGGGGCAGTGTGGTAGGCTGAATAACGGACCCCATGGATATTCTAATCCACAGAACCTATGAATGTTACCTTGTATGGCAAAAGGGGGGTTGTAGATGAAATTAAATTAAGAATTTTGAGATGGGGAGATTATCCTGGATTATCTGAATGGGGCCTAAATGTCATCACTAGTGTCCTTATAAGAGGGAGGCAGAAGGAAATTTTACTATAAGAGAGAGAGAAAGCCATTTGACAACGACAGGTGCAGAGATTGAAGTGATGTACTTTGAAGATGGATGAAGGGGTCACAAGCCAAGGAATACAGGTGCCTGCTAGAAACTGAAAAAGGCAAGTTAATAGATTCCCCCTCCAGAAGAAACCAGCTCTGCTGACATCTTGACCTTATCCTAATGAAACTGATTGTTGACTTCTGACTTCCAGAACTATAAGAGAATAAATATGTGTTGTTTTCAGCTACTAAGTTTGTGATAATTTGTTACAGTAGAAATAAGAAACTAATACAAGCAGCGAAAGACTTGTCAGAAAAGCTAGGCCTTAGAGGAATGGTAGGACATGTATAAACAAAGACAAGGGAATGGGGAAATGCGTGATAAAAAATGCAGATAGCGAGAAGCTGACCATGCCCACAGCATACTCAGGAGCTGGAGACTAGAAGAAAAAGAGTGCTGGAAAATGAGGCTGAATCAGTGGAGTCTGCCAAGTGCTGAGGGCCTAGACTGCCTCCTTAATGAGTTGAACTAGTTGAGCTAGTTGCTCCTGCAGGCTTGGGGGAGCAACCAAGGAAAGATAAACTTAAAGTTGATGTATAGGACTTCCCTGGTGGTGCAGTGGTTAAGAATCCACCTGCCAAGGCAGGGGACATGGGTTTGATCCCTGGTCCAGGAAGATCCCACATGCCGCAGAGCAACTAAGCCAGTGTGCCACAACTACTGAGCCTGCGCTCTAGAGCCTGTGAGCCACAACTATGGATCCCGCATGCCACAACTACTGAAGCCTGCGTGCCTGGAACCCGTGCTCCACAACAAGAGAAGCCACCGCAGTGAGAAGCCCGCACACCTCAACGAAGAGTAGCCCCCGCTGGCCGCAGCTAGAGAAAGCCCACGACCAGCAACAAAGACCCAACGCAGCCAAAAAAAAAAAAAGTTGATATATAAGATTTTGGGGCAGAGAAACACTTCAAATAGGAAGACTAGTTAAGTTTCCAACAGTACAAATATTAGATAAGGTCCTTCATTAGGGATAGTGGCACTGTATATCTCTCAGAGTTCTCCAGAGAAACAGAGCCTATATATTACATATGTATATATAAAGAGATTTATTTTAAGGAATTGGCTTAATCATTTGTGGGGGCTGAGAAGACTGAAATGTGTAGGGGAGACAGCGGGCTGGAGACTTAGAACTCAGGCAGAAGTTGAGACTGCAGTCTTGAGGCAAAATTACTTCCTCTCTGGGAAACTTCAATTTTTGCTCCTAAAGTCTTTTGTGGGAACCCACTCAGAATCATATATTGGTATAAAGATTATTTTAAGGTGAAGATACTTGAAATTCAACAGATAGAGAAAAAAATCCTTCTCAGAGCTCCCCTTATCTGACTAAAAGCAGCAACTTCTGGGAAATTAGGCTGCCATAAATTCCTCTTCAAGGCAGATCTATTCCCAGAAGGGAAAATGTGAAAAAGAGCTACCCCTTCTACAGAGGAGGTTTTTTTTATGGCCCTGAAGGAGCCGGAAAGACTACTCATACCTGTATAGACAAACATTATCACCAACTTTCTTATCTCCTGTTTGTTCTCCTGAAAACCCATTTATCTTTACAAAGATAAATGTTTTCCAATGAGTGCCTTTCTCCATCTTCCCTTCACCTAGTATTAAGATGGTATATAAGCCCCAAATTCTAACCATTCCTTTGAGTTCTCACAGAGTTCTGCTGCTATATGCACATTGCATAAATAAACTCCATTTTCTCTTCCTGTTAATCGGTCTTTGTCAGTTTAATTTGCAGCTCTCATTCACTCAACCTAAGAGAGTAGAGAAAAAGCTTTTCCTCCCCTATGCTTTCAACTGGTTGTATGAGGCCCACCCACATTAACAAGATAATCTCCTTTACTTAAAGTCAATTGATTGAAGATATTAACCACATCTATAAAATACCTTCAAAGTAACCCACACTTAGATTAGTGTTTGATTAAATAATTGGGTAGTATAGCCTAGCCAAGTTGACATATAAAACAAACCACCACACAAAGGAAAGAAAGGATGGATAATGTCCGCCCTCCCCCCCCCCCCCCCCCCGCCCCGCAAAAAAAAAATTGAGAAAACACTAGGAGGATTTGGTGATTGGCTGGAATGTGGGGGTAAAGAGAAAGGAGGTCCAAGGTTTTAGCCCTGGACACAATGGTTTGCAACTATCCTTCTCACATCTGTTCCTACCCTTAACTTCCATCTCACTCTTGTCCTACCCTGAACAATGGCATATACGTTTGTAACAACTGATTGGGGTTAGGGACACAGTGTGTGGCCATGTAACAAAGTTCTATATAGGGATCATCCATGACCTTGGCCCTTTAGGGGTAATGCTTTAGGTAAAAGTAATCCCAATGGAAGTATTACCATGGCTGTTATAGAAAGAGCATTCTGTCGCCTAAGAATTGAATAATCAGTCAGATAGCAGAAGAAAAAAAGGGCAAGAAAGGACGTGAGAAAATTTTCTGAAATAATTCTCTCGAATTGCCACTTTCCTCTGGGCAGTGACATACTAACTGGTTAATGTACCTGCTTTCATCGAAATTTAAGCAAATTAGTGTAACCTTGAGCATGGTTTACAAGCTTTCTGCATTTGACATAAGATTCATTTATCTGGGTTGGTGTTTTCCTGAGTTTCATTTCTATTTTTAGGTCTGGGTTTCTTTCTAAGTGACACACGGGTACTACTTGTGAATTATAAGCTTGGCATTTTGGCAACTCTAATAACGAAAACCTGAAGCGTGGAGATTAAAAGCCCTGCCTGGCCAGGTTTTAAATTGAGTCTGGATGCACTTCACTTACTCTGTTAGACTGGTAACTTGTTGCCAACAGAAACCTAAAGAAGCACATTCTGCAATTAATATGTTAACTATCATTAATGGCTTTGTTTTCTCCAGACAAGCCAACAGCATAGGCATTAGTCTTTAGTCTTGATAAACTGGTTCTGAGAAATGAAAATCACATGAGTTCGGGAAAGAGAATACAACCAAGTAGTGAATCTAGCAGCAAAATGCTTTTTACCCTCCAGGGTGAATTATAAAACCTCGAATTTAGAAGCCAGTATGACAGACTTTATTTAATGTGTCAGAAATGACAAAGCTTTATAACCTCCAGTCCAAATCTGACTAAGCCAGCAGACCACTTTCTACAGCCCCCAGGGCACCCAAACTCCTGCCACACCCACCTCCCACTTCTCCAGACCAGCGCTTCCTCCACTCTGGAGCAACTGTTCTCGAAACCTCACTTGATTCCTTATACTTTCCTCAGGGCGTCTACAAGCCCACCTTCCTACATTTCAGCTACAGACCAATGGCTATAACACAAAGCACCAGGCACTTTACCGACATTATCTGGTCTGTCACTTTATCTCTTTACTTCACACTGCCGCTGTGAACTAAGCATTATTATTAGACCCATTTTATCGCTGAGCAAAATGAGCTTGAGAGAAATGAAGATCTCACATCTTATAAGTGATAGAAATGGGATTGTACCCTGGTTCTTCTGAATCCAAATAGTGCACCTATCATTTTACCTTCTTAGTTTATATAGGATGATTTTCTGAAAAAGGGATGGCTTTTCTCAGTTCGTCTATCACTAAGTGCGTGTGGGGTGTCCTACAGCTTAAAGACATGGTGGACATTTCCCAAAACCTTTGCTTACTTGGCATAAACAAGAAAGAATCGATCTGGGCTTCTGAACTGTCCTTACAGCTTCTAAAGGACACTGTCCATCTTCCATTTTTAATCTCTTTGGTGTGATGGAAGAGCAATGGGCCATTCAATAAATGGAGCACTACAGTTGGGGGATGCAGGGGAAGGCATGGTAGCCTCCATCGCCTCCTGGTAGGAGGTAGGGTCATTGGCTCACAAGGCCCTGAGCTCTGGGATAATACTGTGAGCTGCCAATTGCCTTCCACCACCACCAATAACGCATCACACAGCAATGTGGCAGTACCGTTTTCAAGAGGTTTCATATCCCTTATCTCATCCCGACTTCAAACACCATTCTCAGAAAATTAAGTTGTGGGAAAACTTTATTCTACCCTCCACTTTGTGTGCTGAAACAAGAGTAAGAATATAAGCCTCCTCCAGGTTAACTGCAGTTAATACATGCATGGTTCCAGTCTGATTGTCCACAGGAACCAGATTACTTCTCAGTCTCATTTTAACTTGTGAGGACATGAGCTGAATTCTGTGGAATGACGGTTATCTGTGAAAGATACCCACATGATGGGTTCAGGGCAGTCACGAGGCATTTTCAGAGCTGAACGTCAAACCTGTGCTTTTCTGCTTCTACTCTGGCTCCCTGCCCCTTGTTCTTAGAGGCTGACAGCTGGGAAGTGTTGTCAGAATATCTGTGATTATTTCATCATCTATATCAACCTCAAGAGCAATGAAACTACATGTGTAAAGATCCAACGAGAGCTTTTCTTGAAATTTTGGGTTTAGACTACCCAGGATCTGCCATTTATTAGCTCTGTAACCTTGCAAATCTCTTAACTTCTCCTGATCTCAGTTTCTTCTTTTCCAAATGGAGATAATGAAAACTACCTCACAGAATTCTTATAAAATAGATAACTAATAAGAACCTGCTGTGTAACACAGGGAACTCTACTCAGTACTCCGTAATGCCCTATGTGGGAAAAGAATCTAAAAAAAAAAAGAAAAAAGAGTGGATATATGTATATGTATAAGTGATTCACTTTGCTATACACCTGAAACTAACACAACATTGTAAATCAACTATACTCCAATAAAAATTTAGAAAAAAAGAAGAAAGGAGGGAATTCCCTGGCAGTCCAGTGGTTAGGGCTCCACACTCTCACTGCTGAGGGCCAGAGTTAGATCCCTGGGTGGGGAACTAAGATCCCACAAGCTGTGTGGCACAGCCAAAAAAAACCTGAAAACAAAACAAAACAAAACAAAAAACCAAGATGAAAGGAGGTAACATCTGTGAAATTAGGATGCTCATTAAAGGTAACTCCTATACTTAAGTTAATTATTATTAGTTCTTACTAAAAGATACTTTGGGGCAAGGATAAATTTCACTAGGTGTTCCAGTCACACCGCCTACGCTACGCTGGGACAGAAAATTTCTCATCAGTATAGTATCTAAGAAAGATGAAAATTCTTCCCAAAGAACTAAACTATAAAATCAAAACACAGCAGAATGAACACAAAGATGTACTATCACCTTTAAAGACTCTGACTCACAGTTAAATGAAGAAAGTGAAAAATATTCATGAAAATGAAGCATTCTTAGGTCAACCAGAAGGAACGGGATGAGGAGGGAAGGTCATCAACAAAAGCAGAGCAAAGCTGCAGGCAGGTGTTACCCTGTCCGGAGGAGAGTGCATCCTCTCAAGCTACTTCCTGGTTTCCATCTAGTACCTCCTCTGTGTCTTTATCCTCCTGATTGGTTGGAATGATTCCCATTTGCATTCAAATATGCTCTAGTATCTTTCATATTTAAATCCTACCCCTCTTGACCCCCCCCATTCCCTCTTTGGTCACTGTACCATTTCTCTGCTCCAATGGTTAGGACTCCGAGGTATTAGAGGACTTTGTTGTTGATATTGTTGTTATTTGGCCGTGCCATGCAGCTTGTGGGATCTTAGTTCCCTGACCAGGGATTGAACCTGATAGTGGAAATGCAGAGTCCTAACCACTGGACTGCCAGGGAATTCCCTAAATAGAGGTTTTGAAAGCACTGTCTACACTTCTTCCTGACTCCACTGCCCACCTCCCATTGACCCTTCCACCCGTTCCATCTAGCTTATGCCCCCACCACTCATTGAGGAAGCTCTTGATGAGGCCACCAAATTCAGTAAACACCTTTCAGTCCTCATCCTACTGGACTTCTCAGCAGCTGATACACATGATGAGTGGTTCCTCATAACACTCTCCTTTTGGAATCTGTGACACTACCTTCTCTTGGTTCTGCTGCCACCTGCCTGGTTGTGCCTTTTCAGTCCCCTTTGTTAACACATTGGCTTGTACCCAACAACTCAGTGCAAGGAGTTCCTGTCTGTCCCCAGGCTCTCCTCTTCTCTTGTTCTATACTCTGTTCTTAGGCAGTCTCAACTATTCTGACTGCTTTTTTACAGTGATTCACAGATTTCTACCACCAGCCCAGATCTTTCCTATATCATGAGACTCACATATCCAACTAGTATTTACTGTCTCCACCTGGAAGTCCTCCAGGACTCTTAGACTGAACATGTTAAAACTGAAATCCTTCTTTGATCTTGCTTGCCTGTTTCCTTGCGACATCCTTCTTCATTATTTCTCAGTTCAGCTAATGGCACTACCAATCACCAAAAGTTCAAGCCAGTAACCTGAAAGTCATTCTCAGCGCCCCCCTCTTGTCACCTACTATATCCACACCAGGCCCACGCCATCAATTCTACCGTCAACAAGTGTCTCCAATGCAGACGTCTCTGTCATCACCCAGCCCAAGCCATCGTCTTCTCTCGTCTCAACTATTGCAGACAGCCTCCTAATTGGTCTCTCTTTTCTCTCTGTCCTTCTTCAATCACTTCTCTTTCTTAAAAGGTGCCTTGGAACATTAATTAAAATTCTTCAGTGGCTTTCCATTGCAGTTGGGATAGACTCTAGAATCCTTACATTGGGCCTTTGCCCATCTCTCTACACTCTTCTCAAGCCACTCTCTGCCCACCCTAGTTATTCTTCAGCCATGCCTCTCTTTCATTTCTTGTAGAGCTCTTTCTGGCCACAGGGCCTTTGCATACACTGTTTCCTTCACGTGGATTCTTCTGCTGTCTCCTGCCTTGCCTTACCACCCCCTCCCCCATACTGTTGCCTGGCTAACTTCTACTCACCTTCAAGTCTTAATAGTCTCTCTTTAGAGAGGCCTTTCTTGACCTTCCTATCTAAAATAAGTTCCTCATAATTCTCATAACTTTTCCTTCACATTTACTACCATTTGTAATTATACGTTTAGTAGTATATTTATTCATTAAATATCTTTTTTCTCTATAGACTGAAAGCTCCATGGGAGGGGAAATCACATATCTTTTGTGTATCAGTATATACTCATTCTTACCGAAGTGCCTGGGACATCATAGGCTCTTAATAAATATTTGTTGAATAATGAATAAATTAATATTCTTCTGACAGGCGTGTTCTATTGTAAAAACAGACATTGGAGCCTGATGCTAGTAAACAGTTAAGTCATACAGCTTGTGTCAATACCCCTTGCTAGGATTCTAGGCTTGCCAACCAATCTTTTGATAACTTGCCTTCTCATTTCTAATTCAAATATCTTCAGGTCCCACAGGGTCATAACTGAGTCCAGCTGAGCTTTAACACCAAAATTTCTGATTTGGTGGCTCCCCTGTAGAGCCACATACCTCAGCCCCCTAAGTGTCCCCAAGTATTTCTCAGGGTCCCCTTCTCTTCTCCAGCCAGACCCTCTGCTCCTCTGGGGGGATGTTATCCTTCCCAAGGGGCTCTCCCCAGGGCTTTCCCAAATGGCACAGCCCTCAAGGATCCACTTAATGCTCTGTGTCTTTTGTCTTCTCTATGCTACGTTTCTCCTGGGACTCTTTTCCTTCCAAGTGATAGATCCCAACTCAAACTAGTTTGAGCACAGAGAAGGCCTGATTAGTTCTCATGACCCTGGAAGAGCCAGGGCTGAGCCTGGAGAAAGCTGGGAGCAGGAACCTCCAAGCTCTGGTTCTCTGCCCCTCATCTCATCTTCTCTCCTCTGGTGGCTTCATTTGCTCGTACTGCAGACAAGTTCTCTCCACTTATTTGGGGACGCAGCGCAGCAGGTCTAGGGTTTCATGCCCAAGTCCCACATCCCAGGGGGAAGAGCTTTCCCCCACCAACTCTACTTAGAGAAATCTGAGGGAAGGGTTTTAGTTGACTGGCCACATGCTCTGCTTGGGTGACATCTCAGTCCTGTGTGGCCAGGGGTGTGGAATCCCAGGTTTGGAGTGGTGGAAAAGTCTCCCTGGAGACAGGAGGAGGGAGGTGCACTTCCAGGAGAAGGAATAAGAGTGTGGAAGGCAACATCAGAATGTCCACTATGTTATGTTTCGGGCAGAGATAGTGAGGCTGCCTGTTACAGGCTGAACTGTATTCTCCAAAAGACATGATGAAGCCCTACACCCCAGCACCTCAGATATGAGGTGGTCATTGCAATTGTGATTACAGTTGACCCTTGTACAAAGGAGGTGGGGTGGGGGGGTAGGAGCACTGACTTTCAGCTGAAAATCTGCATATAACTTTTCATTTTGCCTTTCGTATCCTCAGTTCCGCATCTGTGGATTCAGTCAACTGCAGATCATGTAGTATTGTGATAGTGTAAGTGGACCCATGCAGTTCGAAGCCGTGTTGTTTAACGTTCAACTGTAGTTAAGATGGTGTCACACTGGAGTAGTGTGAGTCATTAATCTAACTTGTGTCCTTATAAGAAAAGTTATTCACAACACATTAAAAAATGATGAGGGAGATTTTATTCAGGGTACCATCATGGTAGGTGTAGGGACCACTCCAATGGGGTTTTGCAGTATGGAAGAGAGCTTGGGTTCGACTTTGAACACAACAAGGAAAAGTGAAAATTTATAGCCAGAGAGCAGGGTGGGGGGGGGGGTCAGTGGATGGAAAATCACTAAGAGGAAACAGCAGGGGTAAGGGGGGATTTCTTGCTTAAGGAAACTAACAGGATTCTTGCTGAAGTCAGGCCAGGGTGATCAGACATTACCTGGGGGATGGAATAGGATGACAAACTAAACCACATATCGAGTGTGATCCGGTATCAACGGTGGGGCATTCTGGCTAAAACTGGGTGATACAAAGAATGACACAGAACTCCAAAAGTCGAGGTCTCGTTGAGAAGAGAGTTCAGAGGAGCCTGACTAGTTTGGTCAAGGGGAGAATCTTTATCAAGGAGAACCCCTTGCGGAGATGGAGGCAGAGATTGGAGTGATGTGTCCACAAGCCAAGGAACGCCAAGGATTGCCAGCTGTCACCAGATGCTAGGAAAGAGGGATGGAACAGATTCTCCCACAGTGCCTCAGAAGGAACCAACCCTGCTGATGCCTTGATTTCAAAATTCTAGCCTCCAGAGTTGTGAGAGAATACATTCCTGTTGTTTTAAGTTTGTGGTACTTTATTACAGAAGCCCTAGAAAACTGATAGACAGCCCCTTTCCCGACTCTGATTGGCTTTTTGTCTACTGGGCTCAGAATCACATACAGTTTCTCATGAAACCTCCCTATACCTTCTGACCAGCTTCTGACTATACCTCACTCCCTGTGGGTGTTCAAAACCTGGTGCACGAGTTTGGAAGGAGAAACTGATGCCATTCCCACTGTATCTGCTCCACTCTGCCCATTTCTCTCCATCCACCTTGCAACCATGGTCCCCCTATGCACTCACCCAGTGTGCCCTTTTTGGTTAACACAGGAACACACTGCTATGGGCCTCTCTTACTGACCAGGAGAGAGGTCTTTGATTAGGCTGACTCAGTAACTGTTAAGTTGAGCCATTGTATTTCTCATTGGAAATGAATAATTTGGCATTCTATTTTATACATTTCTGTCTTTGAGCTTTGTTAGTGAATTAGTATCTGCGTCCTTTTAACTTAGGGCTGCTAATTAAAGATTCCTAATTAGCAAAAGTGAAAGACAAACCTCTTGGGCCTGTCTGGAGGGGCTATCAGAAGGCCAGGTGATACCTGTCTCCATGATACTACCTTGTTCTTTTCCATTGAAATGTCTTCGTGCATAAAATGGACTCTGCTCCTAGCACTCTTTCCTGCCCATGGACACCGCCCTCAGTCCTAATTGAGGATTAGAACTAAATGTGGCTGTTTTTCCACTTTATCTCCAAAAGCTGCTCTGATTTTATCTCTAAGTTATTCTTGTCCTATAAAAAGTAAAATGCTCCCAACTGATTAACTCTACTGTAATTTAGTGGTTGCATCAAATTCCCAAGAGTGTTTGTCCTTGGGCATAATTTTTATACGACTAAGTAGTTATGAGTGTCTATGTGCGTGCATGGTTGCTTGGCTTCCAATGAGATGCTTGTACAATGTGATAACCTTGTGCCATATGTTGGGCAAATATCTTGGCTGTAATTCACAGGCAATTGACACATTAATAGGTCCTCTGCCATTCTCATTGTGGAGACTCTGTGCTAGTGACCTTTGTCTACCATGGATATGACAGAGGGACAGGATTAGCTCACTGATGCTCGGAACACAGTTGACAAGGGATTTCATGAAAACAAAGCCAAACAAACAAGGCAGCTTCCACAGGCACCTGGCTGAAAAAATTAAAGTTGATTGAATCCTCTATTACAATGATAGAAAAGGAGGTAAAATATGCCTTTCCTAATGAGTTTCTTTACAATCATTAACTGTTTAAGACTTGCTCTTCCAGGAAAGCAGCAACTTTGCAAGACACCTTCTACTGGGTCTGGGCCCCAGAGGTATTGTTCACACTTCTGGCAAGCAGAGTCACTGGACAACATTGCTTCCAAGCCAGTGCTGGCAAAGAACCTGACACTCTCTTCCCCTTGGCCTGCCCTGGCTACTGAGTGGCCACATGGGGATGGACTCAGTGCGGGAGAAATTAAATGTGCCCAGAAGGAAAAAAACTGAATTAAAGTAACAGTCTAAAAAGGACCATGAAAATAGACAAAATAAGTACAGATTCTATGTGAAAGAAGAAAAAAAAATAGCACCAAGGTTTACTAATAAACTTGGCATGAATAAATACTGTACCATCGGATTTAACATTATTTATGGATCTTTCATTTGCTGAGTTGGCATTACCAGCAAGCATGAGGCACTCAAATGCAAAAGTACACAGGAAAAGCCATTTTCACTCTGTAAAAATGAGCACATACAAGATTACACAAGTGCCCTGTGAAACGGTGAAAAGTCTGCATAGTGTGGTTTTAATGGTCACACCTGTCCACACAGAAATCCCCACCAACCTGCCATTGTGCTCACCTCCACTGAGAATGTCTACCAACAGTGTCCCTCGACAAAGACAGCAATGTCAGTTCCAGACGAATAGGGTTAAAATACACTGGGATTTAACTATTACCTGGGGCTGAAAGGAGTAACTAAGGTTAGCTTTTACCCATTAGTACACTGTGGTTGGCCAGAGAATTAGCTACTCCTCTTGGTAGTTATGGGATTGATATTTGATTTCTGTGTGGGATCAGGGTGCCCACCCCGAACAGGAAGTGACCAAGGGTCAGAGAGAATAGAATAAACAAAGCGTGTGAAATAGCAAAAGAGGTTCAGAGAGGCAGCGTGCATGGTAAGAATACTCACTTAACAAGCTCCAGAAAACTGTTATTACTGCCACTTCCTAAACTGTACAATTTTTCAGCAAACTACCTACATTTTGTGGGCTTCAGTTTCCTCATCTGTAAAACTGGGGTCATAATACCACTGTCATAGGACCGTTGTCAAAATTAAACTAGGTATGTGTGTAAACACAGACATATGAGACACAGTATGCCCTTGAAAATACAAACTTCCCAACTGCTTCGCTACAGGATAAGCTGAAATTGTGAAGGGGAGCAGGGTAGGGCGACCAGTGGAGCATGTAAGGAGCTTCTGAAGTGCGGCCAAAGTCGGAGGCCACTGCTTTAACTGATTAATACTAGACTTCTTTCATGTAACTATTATAATCAGTGCTAGACCTCAACAGGGGCTTTTGGCAAACTTTTTCTGTAAAGGGTCAGATAGTATATATTTTAAGCTTTGCAGCTCATGCTCTGTCTCAACTACTCATCCCAGCAGAGCAGAAAGGCATCCACAGACAATACAAAAAAGAATGAGTTTTACAGTGTTCCAATAAAACTTTATTTTTGGACACTTATATTTGAATTTCATGTAATTTTCACGTGTCACGAAATACTATTCTCCTTTTTTAAAAATAAATTTATTTATCTTATTTATTTATTTTTGGCTGTGTTGGGTCTTCGTTGCTGCACGCGGGCTTTCTTTAGTTGCAGCGAGCGGGGGCTACTCTCCATTGTGGTGCGTGGGCTTCTCATTGTGGTGGCTTGTCTTGTTGCAGAGCACGGGCTCTAGGCGTGCAGGCTTCAGTAGTTGTGGCACACGGGCTCAGTAGTTGTGGCGCACGGGCTTAGTTGCTCCGCGGCATGTGGGATCCTCCCAGACCAGGGATCGAACCCGTGTCGCTTGCATTGGCAGGTGGATTCTTAACCACTGCGCCACCAGGGAAGTCCCACTATTCTCCTTTCGATTTGATTTTTTCCAACTATTTAAAACTATGAAAACAATTCTTAGCTCATGGGTCATACAAAACCAGGTGACAGGGCTGGATTTGGCCTGTGGGCTGAAATTTGCTAACCCCCGTTTCTGGACACTGAATTATTTTCTTTATATTCGTTACCTCCTTTAATTCAAATATCAATCTGATGAGCTAATGTTAGGAAGGGAACTTATTTTATGGAAAAGAAAATTGACCTTGGGATCAGCTGGGTGACCTTGGCAATTTTCTTAACGTTTCTCTACCTCAGCTTCCTCATCTACCTTGTAAGCTTGGTACAGAATTGAATGAGTTCTGACACATAAAGCACTCAGAACACTGCTTAACACATGGTAAGCGCCTCATAAATATTAACTGTTACATCCTCAAGCATTAAAAACTCTTCTCCAACATGATATTTAATGACGGCATAGCATTCCATGTAGATTTTCATGATTTACTTACCAAAGTCTCTAATGTTGGACTTTTAATTTGTCCTTTATTTTGTTTCCTCAAAAGGAACTCATAATTACTTTGTAGAAAAAATTTGAAGTGGAGATAAGGGGACTTCCCTGGCGGTCCAGTGGTTAAGACTCTGTGCTCCCAATGCAGGGGGCCCGGGTTCGATCCCTGGTTGGGGAACTAAGATCCCACAAACTGCAACTAAGCCTGCGCGCTGAAACTACTGAGCCCACATGTTCTAGAGTCCTCGCGCTGCAACTAGAGAAGCCGGTGCGCCACAACAAAGACCCAGCGCAGCCAAAATACATACATAAATAAAGTGGAGATAAGAAAAATAAAAATTGCTCGTAATTCCATTATGCAGAGATTATAACTGCTATTATAATGTTATGATGTATGTTTTTCCAGGTTTATTTTTATCTTCAAACAAAGCTGGAGGAATTCCCTGGCAGTCCAGTGGTTAGGACTCTGCGCTTTCACTGCCAAGGGCCCGGGTTAGATCCCTGGTTGGGGAACTAAGATCCCACAAGCCTCGCAGCCAATAAATAAATAAATAAATAAATAAATAAATAAACAAACAAACAAAGCTGGGGTTACACTGTACATACTGTTTTATAACATGAATTTTCACTTATCATGATAGTGAAGGGCTTCATGACCTCTAAGATCCTGATCTTGAACTCCTGGACTCTGATTTCTATTATCCTAGTTTAACATGTGCCTTCCCACTTCTCACACCTATTCCCATAAGGGAGACTGGGCTGACCATCTGGTCTTCTTGGCATTATATTTCTTACTGTGAAACTACAAATTGGCAGCTGGTTTCACACATCAGTCTCTTAGGAGTTTAGTTACTGTTAGCTCCCACTGTGAGCCTGAGTGATTACCTCCAAAACAGCAAAATAGGGAGTTTGGGGATCTTCAAAGCTGAGAACCTTGGGCATTATGACCTAAATAAAGTCACGCAGTCCTGTCTGAGCAGCCAGTCAAACCCTGTCAGCCTCCTTCTCTGACATCTTTATTTTGCTTTCTTTAAGTGCCTTACCAATGATTATACATGATGACTAGTATTTATCATTTTAAATGGCAAACAACTCTATAAGTGGCTCTGGTGGAGAGCAAGTTCAGACATAGTTGCTAGAGACTAGCTGAAAGTAGATGCCCCTTTGGAGTATTATTTGAAATGCTCACTTTATACAAAAATGCCAAATTACCTCTCCCACTGTTAAAATATCTTGTTATACTTCTCCTTCCTGTTTATGTTATCAAGGAAGTACGTATGTAGACTTCAGAACTCAAATTTTGATCTGTTTTTGACTAAACCTAGGTTTACCACACTATGGTAAATTTTCACATTGTTGAGAGAAAGTTGAATTGTTACAGTGAATTTTCTGTGGATATAGAAGCTTCTACAGTTGATTTAAATATCTAAAACTCTCAACACGATGTGTCTTCTGATCACACATGAAGTCAGGCACTGGCACACACTAGACCATGAACTGGACTGATCTGAAAAGACTACTGACTTGCTATCTTACCCCCTGTGTCTACTCTGGGCAATGAAAAGAAAGTCGGATGCATTTAATTTTTGAAGTCAAGTGTTTATTGATCTGGAAATCGAGTCTGTATACCTGCTGCTGATGGCACAGTGTAGGCAGCACGTGAGCCACTGTGTTTTGTGTGCTCTGAGTGATGTGGGCATTTCCCTTTCACCTGTGACAGGGCCAAAGCAGAGGCACAGAGGCCTGAATACAAACACGAGAAACACCTTACCACCTGGGAGTCGGCGGCAGGTTCAGGCACATCCCTTCTTCAGGCATTTGAGCAGCTCTTTCTACAGCATTGCCCGGAACGGCAGATGGAAGAGTCAGATTAAAAACCAGTGAAACAGTGGTCCCCTAACCTCTTAACCTTCTCCTACTCCACCTCCTGACAAAAAACCAAACCAAAAACCTAAAGAGGCACTTTGTCGGCTAGACATCAACCATCTTCTTTAGCTTTATATATTTCCAAGGAAAAATTACAAGGATTGTTAAAGTCATTTTAAAACACACAAGAAGCAACTATTGAACACTTACTACTACAATGCCATGCATTGTCACATTCGTGGTTTTTTAAAATTAATCTCAGAACGGGGGAAACAGCTTATTAGCAGACCCCGCCCCAGAGGATGAGGCCTAGGTGGCCGGTAACACGAGCAGGGTAAATATCATAAATGGTAGAACTCAGATTTGAAAGCAGATCTGCGCCCTCAGACCCATGTCCTTCCCACGATCACACTACCACACATCTAGAGCAGAACCTTCTTAGCCACAGAGAGCAGCTAGCAGAAAGCCACTGCAGGAGGAAGGGCCCAGAGGAAAACTGCTGGGAGTGTCCAGTGGGGCAGCGGACAGAAGCACACGCCATGCGTGCAGTGTTATTTAGAAGCTTTTTTTCTTAAATATACAGAGATGTGTTCATACCCAGGCGTGTCTCTCAAACATTCATTCATCCAGCTTGGGCACAATAGGGATGCTGGCAGATTGGCAGTGGGGGTTCGTGGTACAGCCAGCACAGGGTAACAGGGGGGCCCCCCCGGGAAGACAATCTAGCCAAGAGCGGGAGCCCAAAGGACAGTGTGATACCTGCGCAGAGGCAGGTGCTGGGCTCCAGGAACCGTATTGCGAGCTCGGGGTTAGGTCTGAGATAGTGAGTGACCTGTGGGTCGGATCACCAGAAAATGAAAGCAGCAGGAGTACTTTGGGCTAGTGGGTTTTTTGTTTCGTTTTGTTTTGTTTCGCTTTTTGCAGGGACTCCCCACGACGTGCTGGAACAAACAGTGTAACAGTTGGGTTGGCTGGAGGAACTGAGCGGCTCTCCCTCCCCACCTGCCATTCAGAAACCCCGCAAAAGTGTAGCCTGAGGGTGTGTGTGAAGAAGCAAGGAGTGACTCCTCTCTCCCCACGAGGAGAGGGCGGTGCACGCACAGTGGCCGGGTGTGTGCGCCCGGGTCGGGGAGGGCGGCAGGCTTGGCTCTGAATGCCTGGCCCTCTTCCTGGAGCTGCAGCTCTGCTTGGGGGCGACTGCTGTCATACTGTAGGTGTGCAAAGGTGCGGCCAGAGCAGGGTGGGATTCAGTCTTGAGAAGATGAAAGGGACTTCTTCTTTCTTTTTTTAATAACTTTATTTATTTATTTATTTTTGGCTGCGTTGGGTCTTCCTTACTGCGCCCGGGCTTTCTCTAGTTGCGGTAAGCGGGGGGCTACTCTTCGTTGCGGTGCGCCGGCTTCTCATTGCGGTGGCTTCTCTTGTTGCGGAGCACGGGCACCAGGCACAGGGGCTTCAGTAGTTGTGGCACACAGGCTCAGTAGTTGTGGCTCACGGGCCTAGTTGCTCCGCGGCATGTGGGATCTTCCCGGACCAGGGCTCGAACCCGCGTCCCCTGCATTGGCAGGTGGATTCTTAACCACTGCGCCACCAGGGAAGTCCCTGGGCTTTTTCTTTCTTTTCCCCAAAGAGCCTGCAGTCTGGGGGCGGAGATCTGGACAAATCCCTAATTCTACTACTAAGGGCTAAGTACTGAGCATGACTGGTGGAAATCGGAAGTCAGGAGGACCCTGAAGTTGGTGTGGAGGAGGGGCAGGGGTCCAGAGGTGGTACTGGTTATCTATTTCTGCGTAACAAATTAACAAAAAGGTGGAGCTGCTTAAACCAACAGACGGTGATTAACTCACAGTTTCTTTGGGTCAGAAATCAAGGTGTGGCTTAGCCGGGGGCCTCCAGGCTGAAGGGCTTTCGTGGGGTGGCAGTTTTGCCATTAGCCGAGGCTGCCCTCCTGTCTGAACGCTCAACTGGTGTCGGACCTGGTTCTGAGCTCGCTCCTGCAGTTGCTGACAGGAGTCAGTTCCTCACAGGCTGCTGGCTGGAGGCCTCCCCTCTGTTCCTGGTCACGTGGCCCCATCCCAGGGTGTTCGCAACAGGGCAGCTGGCTTCCTGCAGAGCAGGTGAGTGGGGGGGAGGGCCCCCAGAAAGGAGCCACAGTCTTTGCGGAGCTGATGTCACTCCCGCCATACTCTGTTCTCCAGAATCACATCAGGAAACACACTCAAGGGCATGAATACCAGGAGGCGGGGATCAGCGGGGCCATCTTAAAGGCTGCCTGTCAGAGTGTCCAAGCTGAGACCTGAAGAGTGAGGAGTTGGCTGAGCACAAGGGGAGGGGCGGGAGGGAGTGTCTGGCGGGTTGGGCTGCGGCTGTAACTCTGTGGCTGTGCGGAGAGCGGCTCCCGTGGGTGGAGACGTGTGCTAGAGAGACCAGCAGGGCCCAGAGGGCGTAAGACCTTTTAACCCAGATTTGTGAAGGTGGACTTTACCCTGGAGGGAGGGAGACCTTCAAGCTGGAGGCTAAAATTTAAGATCTGACCTTAGAAAGATGACGGTGCTGTGGGGAGAACGGATTGGAGGGAGTAAGAGAGAAAGAGGAAGGCCATTGGGGGATTTTGAACTAATGTAGTGACTGAAGGAGTCTAGAGATACGAAGGAGTTGGACTGACGGTCGCCACCTTCTAGAACACAAGTTCAGCAGGGTCTCTGGTATCCCCAACCTTCTGGCTTGAATAACTTGGGAGAGCCTTTCTCTGAGATATGAAACACAGAGGACAAACATGGCTAGGAACTCAATATTTGAGAAACAGTGGGTCTGAGGTGCTTCGTGGGACACCCGAGAGTAGACGCTCTGTAGGCAGTTGAAATGAGGGCATCTGCAGAGCTTCCCACAGAAATAGTGAGAGATGCAGATTAGAGAACAGTAAGCACCCAGGTGCCGATCGTGAGAGTGGATAATACGGCCACCAGAGGTTCCGGGACACCCTGAGCAGCAACAGTGCTTTGAAAGACAGTACAAGAAGAGAGGCCAATTGTCATGCACGAAAGAAAGCCCAAAATATGCTGCCAGGGAGGAAAACCAGCAGTCACGGGAACCAGAAAGAACACGGGGTATAAGAGTGTCAAGTAAGGACTGCAGAGCCCAGTGAGCTGAAGCCTGGGGCAGGTGGGGAGAGAGGTGAAAAGGAATGTTTTCCAGAAATACGAAGTATTATTTAATATTTTAGAAGTTAAAGCTGCCATTCCCAAATTCCATTAAAAGACAAACAAAATAGATAAGCATTTAGACATCAGTTCCCCAAAGTTGGTCTTTGTAGCGGCAACTTGAAAAAATCACCCAGGAGGCTTTTCAAAAATACCAGTTCCAGGGTATGTCCCAACCCTATAAAATTAGTCTCCCAAAATGGAGGCAGGGGCAACTGACATTTTTTTTAAAGCAGCCAAGTGATTTTTGAAGTGTGACAGGCTTTGAAATCACTTATTTAAACCTCTAAGAACTACTGCTTGATATTTGGCTTAAGCCCTTTCAGAAGAATTAAAGTGACAGAAAAATTCATAGTTTGCTGAGCTGTGAGAGGCTGATTGTTAAATTTAAGGCTTTAATAGGAAATTTAAAGCAATCAAGAAAATAAACTCCCCCACGAAGTTAAAAAACAACAACTCAAAAACACATCTTGTATGTTTATTATCAAGAAAATGCTAATGACGGCAATTAGGACTATAAATTTAGTTGAGAGTAAATGAGAGCTAGGCTAGTAAATAAAACTGTCTGTAAACATTTCTAAAATAGTTATCCTCCTTGGTGTGGTTTGTAAAAGAACCCAGTGGATATCTGAAGAGCTGGGGACCAGTTCCTGGCTCTGACTGAGTGGGAAGTCCTCATGGTTTCATAAACCAAGAAAAGCCCCCCAGCTCACAGTTGCCTCTTCTCTGGGAAAACCCCGAAGCTCTCTTCTCAGCACTCCTGGACCAGCCTGGGCTGCACCCCGGCCTCCACGTCCTTACCGCTTTCCTTTGCCCCTTGGCAGTTTACCTGGGAGCCTCAGAAGTCCATTAAAAGCCCTTTCCGGGTCCTCGGGGACCCCTGGCCTTGTAAGCTCCACAACCAAACAGCAGCCTGTCACATACAAAGTCTCCAGAGTCCCCCTCGGGCCCCTCCAGGCTGGCAGCAGACCCCCAGGGACTTACCTCCCTTCCTCTGGAAATATATTTCAAAGTTCACCGCTCATCCCTCCCTTTTCTCCAGGACTTTAAGTTGAAATAGTTTTCCCATTTCTACTTTCTCTTGCTGTCCTTAATGAAAAAACCTTACACTGGTTTTTCATTTGTTTTATACCATTAACTCCTCATCAGGAAATGAAAGTAACAAACAGAGGGAGGCTAGGAAATCACAGCTCCCCCTCCCTGGTTCAGTGGAAGCCTCTCTAGAAAGGCTCAGATGTTTACATGTTCAGGTCAAATTGCTCCAAACAATAGGTGCCCTTAGGTTTACCCTCACTGGGCAGAATGTGCCTAGTTTCACTGGTCTCCTACCCCACACAGGATTTCTCTGGGCTCCTTAGAATGTTTCTTTAAAATTAGTTGAATCCCAAACTTATTAGTCCACAAAGAAATGCAAATAAAATATTATTCTTGTTCTATCAAGATGGCAAAAAAAATTAAAATGAAGTTTGATAATACCCAGTTTGAGCCAGCGTGCTGGGAAGCTGACTCATTCTTGCATCGCTGGAGGGGTTCAGAATCGAGAGCCTTCTGTACTGTACTGAAGGGTAAATGTGGGCGTACTCTTCACAGTAATCCCACTTTTAGGAAAATATCCTAAGGAAATAATCAAGAGATGCAGTCAAGGATTTAGGAACAAAGAATATGCACGGCAAAGCCATAATTGAGAAAAACTGGAAAGGACTTACGTGCCTCCCAGGTGGGGCTATTTCCACAAATCCTCCTGCATCTCTATGGTGCATGGGGCGCATCCAGCCTTGCGGTCGTCCAGGTGGCAAATGTTTATTAGGTACCTACTTTGCATTAGGCACTTGCCTGGGTAAACAAAACAGGAAAGTTCCTAGCCGCCCCCGCCGGAAGATGCACTCACTAAAATTCCTAATCTCGTAAAACAAGTCTAAGATCGTTCACATTGTGCTTTTTGAGGGGAAGCAGGGTACACACTGTATCACCCCTCACTCTCTCATCCCCTGCCATAAGCAGTTACCAAATCCGAATATTTTTTCCTCCAGTGGCTCTCCCTAGACGACCTCTTCATTCCTTTTCAAAAGCAGATCCTAAGGCTCAGAGGTAACCTGATAATAGCAGAAAGAACACCCACATGGAAGTCTTCCGATTGGTTTCTAATTCCAGGAAGTTGCCGACTTTGGGCAAATCACGTCACCTCTGGACTGTTTCTAATCAGAATAAAGAAGGAAAGGGCTGGACCCATCTTTCAGGTTCTCGGAGTCCAATAATCTCTGACTCTGTGACAGAAACATCCGTAGATGAGGGAGTCTTACGCCGCGGCTAGAGGGAGGGGGAGGTGGTGAACCCCTTGAGGATCTGCGCACCTCTGTCCGGGGAGTTCCAGGACAGGGAAAAGGCAAGGGGCCGTGTAGCTAGAAGGAGGGCAACAGTACAGAAGCTGACGGGCCTGTGGCTGGTGGGGAGGCCGGGCAGTGGCACAGGCTCGGCCCCAGGCCAGTTCCCTACACGCTGCCCTCCTTCCCCTGGGCCGACTCCAGGCCCACCGAGTTGGTAAGCAGGCAACGCCCTTCCTTCGAGTTGCTATTTCATGGTAATAAATAACAGCTAATAATTATTGGGTGCTTCCAGGTGCAAAACAGTGTGTAGTCAATTTAGTTACCTCACAACAAAAGTATGAGGTTCATTCTGCTGTTCCTGTTCTTCTTAGCGCAAAACATAGGCTTAGGAAGGTTACAAAACTTACAGGAAGTCGCTTGGCTAGTCCCCAGGTCCAGGGCTCTTCACCTGCATACTGGCCAGTCTTCCTCTTTTCCTGAAAAGGCAGTGGGACAGTCTCCCATTTTACCCCCTCTTTCCTGCTGCAGAAGACAGGAACTCGGGTCATTATGGTGGTAAGGGTTTATTGATTACCAACTGGGAGACTGAAATAAATAAACAGGGTTGCCTAAGTTTACGGATGGTCTTAGAATCTACTGGGGCCTCCTGTTTCCATTTAGAGCCCCCTTCCTCCAGCCCTCGTCCTCCACAGCGCCCTTCCCTGTCAGGTCAGGGTGAAGGGTCAGCTCTGAAGGGGCCGTCAGGAAGGAACAATCCTCGTCCTTTCCTCAAAGGGAGAGAGAAATTTGCAACTCAGAGGAGCTCAGATCTTGACACCCAGTTTGGACTTTGATCCTTGCAGTTAAGATCTGCTCTGAGAAATTTCCTGTGACCTGTTGAGGTTCGCTGCTACAAAGCAATAAGGAGTTTTGACATTAAGGGCTACTTAATTCAGGAATCTAAAAAGGAGGTTTAGTGTCAGGGTCCTATGAGCTCCTTGAAATTGTACAGGTGTGTATGTGCACAGGTGCATTTTTCTGGGGAGAGTGTTCATAGCTCTCCTTGGATTCTCAGAGGGGCTTACAGCTGCCCATAGGTTAACAATTTCAAGTGACAAGCGGGTGTTGCTAAGGCGGGGACAGTGGGCAAATCTGGTGGGAGTGGAAAAGGGAGAATGGAAGGTGGGGGAGGGGTATTCAGGTAAGACTTCACAAAGAGGCAGGATTCTGGGGTTGGGGGTTGGGGGAGCTAACATTTCTTGTGCTCTTACTGTGCGCCAGACATTGTTCTAGACTAAAATTTACAAGGATTAGTTCATTCTTATAACAGCCTTATGAGGTAAATAAGATTATTGTTCTGGCTTTGTAGATTCATTCATTTAATAAATATTTACTGAGCACTATGTATCAGGCACTGTTCCCAGAGCTGGGGCTACAGCAGTTAACAAAACAGTCAAAAATGCCTCCTCTGTGGAACTTACATTCCTGTGGGGAGACAGATGAGGAAACCAGGTTCCCAGAGACTTAAGTGACAAACAAGGGTCTTCAGCTAGTTAAGCAGTAGAGATTTGAACCCAGGCAGTATGGCACCAGAAGCTTTTGTTTTGTTTTGTTTTTTTTAAGGAATGTATAATAACTTTAAACAATTGAAAACTTAAATTTTCTGTGCAACAAAAAATACCAAAAATTAAAAGGAAAGTGAGAAAATATTGATATCGTATAGAGCAAAGAATAGCTCAAAAATGTTTTTAAACTATAAATCAAAGCCAAAACAGACATTAAAAATGAATGGGCAAAGATTACTAAAATAACTCAGAAGAGGAAATATACACGATCAATAATGTTAAATACTGGCTTCCTGAATTAACGTCAAACATTCTGTTTATTGCTTGCACAGTAAGGAAGAGCTTTACCTTGACAGAGTCTTAGTAACCTGTCAGAGGGCAAAGGGTGGAGTCTGGATATTTACTCAGGTTTTGGAAACTGGTCTAGGGCAGACCTTTGCATGGGGAAAGGGGGCTTGGTTAGGTTTGGGTAGGACCATGATCTAATAGTTTGGGATTAACTGACACAGCCATGCAAGGATTTTAAGGAAGGGAGTTTAAAGAATCACAACAGCATGCCAGGTAGAAACCTAGAAGCAAAAATGCAAGTTGGTTTTCTTTGAAGGAGTGTATAACTGTGACTGCAGTCGTGTGCCTGCAGTTCTTCATGCTAGGCACTTGTTGGGTTTATCTAGATTTACCTGACCTGCTTCCGATCTTTAGCATAGATGTCTTTAGTGCTTGTGGATAAACAGGTGATGGTGCTAAAAAGCCCATAGAATGAGGTAGAAGGGAATGATTGGTAAATCAAGTTATTGGGTTTTCCCTTTTTTTTTAAACCCCATTTTAATTACAGTGTGTGTATTCTCAACTTTTCAGTTAGATTTTAAAAAATCCTTGAGGTGTTATTGACATTCAACAAATTTCACTTACTTAAAAGTATGCAATTTTGCTAAGTTTTGACATGAGTTATGTACTCGTGAAACTATCACCACAATTAAAATTATGAATATATCTGTTACTTCCAAAGTTTCCTTGGGCCTCTGTCAAACTCCCCTCAGCCGCCATCTCCAAGCAGCAACTGATTTGTCTTCTGTAACTATAGATTATTTGCATTTTTGGTTTGATTT
Source organism: Balaenoptera borealis (assembly GCF_965194805.1). Lineage (NCBI taxonomy): Eukaryota > Metazoa > Chordata > Mammalia > Artiodactyla > Balaenopteridae > Balaenoptera > Balaenoptera borealis. Next base: position 26,917,737 of record NC_138870.1, read on the forward strand.
TATACAAATGGAACCCTATAGTATGCATTCATTTTTTGCCTGGCTTTTTTTACTCAGAATAATTGTTTTTAGATGCATTCATGTTGCTTCATGTATTAATAGCTTACTCCTTTTTATTGCTGAATAGTATTCCATTGTATGGATATATCACAAATTATTTATCCACTCATCTGTTGATGCCAATTGGGTTGATTCCAGTTTTTGGCTATTACAAATAAAACTGTGATTAACATTCATGTGTAAGTATTTGTGTAGACATATACATATGCTTTTATTTCTCTTCAGTATTTAATTACCTAAAGAATGGCTGGATCATGTGGTAGGTATATGTCAAAGTTATTATTATTATTATTTTTTGGCCACAGCTTGCAGCATCTTACTTCCCCAACCAGGGATCGAACCTGTGCCCCCTGCAGTGGAAGTGCGGACTCTTAACCACTGGACTGCCAGAGAAGTCCCACAAAGAGTGTACATTTGGGCAGAGACTACTTAGTCTGGGGCTTCGCAGATTTGTTCTCGTCTCCTTTCAGGCCAAAGGCCTTTGCCACAAATATGTTCCACTAGATCCTTGGTTAGGCCAAGAAGCATACAAACTTGATTTCTTTCTTCGTATTTATTGGAGCCGGAGGTACTGGAGCAGCACTGTATGTCTTGTATCTGGCACTGCTCAGTCATTTGGAACAGAAAGAATAACCCAGAACCCAGAAGAAATTGAATCCCAGTGATCAATATATGTTCTACTCAGTGAATGTGGATTACAGCAAACTGAAAAAAGAAGGTCCAGACTTCTAAATGAAATGTTTGACTATAAAGCTGCTTAGAATGAAGGTCTTCCAGAAGTTATCTGTAAAATTTTCTATTTAACCAGGAAGTATTTGCCCTCTACATACATGAAATCACGTTGGTGTATTGTGTTGGTGTTTACACTGATTAATAAATGTCTGAAACTTGAAAAAAAAAAAAGCATACGTACATTCTTAATTTTTGTTAAGTCTAATTTATCAATATTTTAAATATTTATTTATTATTATTATTTTTAAATTTTTGGCTGCATTGGGTCTTAGTTGCAGCACACGGGATCTTCATTGTGGCATGCAGGATCTTTCGTTGTGGTGCGTGGGCTTCTCTCTAGTTGTGGTGCACGGACTTCTCTCTAGTTGTGGCCTATAGGTTTTCTCTCTCTAGTTGTGGTGCGTGGGCTCCAAGAGCGCGTGGGCTCTGTAGCTGTGGTACGTGAGCTCCAGAGCGTGTAGGCTCTGTAGTTTGTGGCATGCGGGCTCTCTAGCTGAGGCACACGGGCTCAGTAGTTGTGGCGGGCGGGCTTACTTGCCCTGCGGCATGTGGGATCTTAGTTCCCCGACCAGGGATTGAACTGGCGTCCCCTGCATTGAAAGGCAGATTCTTTACCACTGGACCACCAGGGAAGTCTCGATCAATGTTTTTTAAGGACTGTACCTTTCTTCATATCTCAGAAATCTTTGCCTAACCCAAGATCATTTACCATGTGTTTTCTTTCGAAGTTTTCTAATTTTAGGATTTACATTTATATCTATGATTCATTTTGAGTTGATTTTTGTATATGGTGGGAGGTGTGGATCAAAGTTCATTTCTTTTACATGTAGCTATTCAATTGTTCCAGGACCATTCACTGAAAAGACTATCCTCTTTGTCACTTAATAACCCTTGAACTTTGTTGAGCAATTGACCATATATGTTTGGGTCTATTACCAGACTCTTTGTTCTGTTCAATTGATCTATTTGTCTGACTTTACCTCAATTTCCCCACACTGTATTTATTAATCACTGTAGCTTTAGTGTAAGTATTGAAATCAGGTAATGTAAGTCCTCCAAGTTTGTTTATCTTTTTCCAAGTTATTTAGGCTCTTCTAGGGCTTTTGCATTTCTATATTAATTTTAGGATCAATTTGTTAAGTTCTACGGAAAAGACTGCTGGGAGTTTGAATGGGATTGCACTGACTCTATAGATCAATTTGGGGAGAACTGACATCTTAATAATATTGAATCTTCTGACCTAGGACCACACTATATTTCTCCATGTATTTAGGACTTCTTTAGTTTCCCTCAGTAGTTTTCAGTGAGCAAGTCTTGCACATTTTTTGTCAAACTTATCCCCAAGTATTTCAGATTTGCCTTGTAATACTATTGCATATAGAAATACAACTGATTTTTGTAGATTGACTCTATATCCTGCAACCTTGATAACCTCACTTATTAGCATCAGTAAGTTTTTAGTAAATTCCATAGGATTTTCTACATGGACCATCATGTCATCTGTGAATAAAGACAGTTTTACTTCTTTCTTTTCAAACTTTATGCCTTTTTTTTCTTGTCTTATTGCACTGACTAGAAACTATAGTACAATGTTGAATAGAAGTATTAAGAGTGGATATCCATGCCTTGTTCTTGATCTTATGGGGGAAGCACTCAGCATTTCCCCATAAAGGATGATGTTAGCTGTAGGTTTTTTGCAGATGACTTTCAGTATTTTCTGATCCATGAACACAGTATATCTGAGGTGAGGAAGTCCACTGAGTTTTTGGTTTTCTTTTCTAAACCATGAATGAACATTAGAATTTGTCAAAAAACTTTTGTGTTTATTGGGATGAGCATATAAATTGTTTTTATTTTTTAATCTGTAACTGTGGTGAATTATATTGCTTGACTGACTGCTAAACCAACCTTGCTCTCCTTGATAGACCCCAATTAGTCATGACATACCATTTTTATCACTGGATTTGAATTACTAATATTTTGTTAAGAATTTTTACATCTATATTCATGAGAGTTCTTGGTCTGTATTTTTCTTTTCTTGTAATTTCTTTGTCTGCTATAGGTATCAGGGTAATGCTGGCTCATGGGATGAGTTGGGAAGTATTACCTTGTTGTGGGCTGAATTGTGTCCTCTCAGAATTCATATGTTGAGGTCCTAACCCCCAGTACCTCAGAATGTGACTGTATTTGGAGGTAGGGTCTTCAAAGAGGTAAGTTAAAAAGAAGTCATTAGGGTTGGCCCTCATCCAATATGACTGGTGTCCTTATAAGAAGAAGAAATTAGGACCCAGACATGCACTGAGAGAAGACCATATAAAGACAGAGGTAAGACGGCCATCTATAAGCCAAGGGAAAGGCCTCAGAAGAAACATCCTGCTGACACCTTGATCTCAGACTTCTAGCCTTCAGAATAGTGAGAAAATAGATTTCTGTGGTTTAAGCCAACCAGTCTTCGTTACAGCAGCCTTAGCAACTAACACATACTTCATCCATTTTCTGGAAGACTTTGATTAGAATTTTCATTATTTCTTCCTTAAATTTTTGATAGAATTCACCAGTGGACGGCTTCCCTGGCACCCTCTCCAGTGGTTTCCCAGCAAGTTCTGGGCTATGCCACCTCTCCATGGATGTTCCCCTGGTGCCTGACAGCAGATTCCAAACAAGTGGCACTGGTGCAGCATCTCAGTAAACTTCTTTACCATCCGGTGGGCCATGGCTGTGCCCTCTTAATAAAGTCTGACTCTCAGCCCAAGGGGGAGGGGGCTTTTTTAGGTTTGCCTTGCCTCAGCCCTAGGGTTAGTGGCTGCTTCCTATATATGCTATTCTTGTATTCTTTAGAGTTCTTTTCATTGCTTAATAGCAAATAGTCCATAATTCCAATTTCTTATTACAGTAGTCTGTGATGGTTACTTTTATGTATCAACTTGGCTGGGCCATGGAGCCCAGATATTTATCAAACATTATTCTGGATGTTTCTGTGAAGGTGTTTTTTGGATAAGACTAACATTTACATTGGTGGTCTTTGAGTAAAGCAGATTACCCTCCATAATGTATCCTATCAGTTGAAGGCCTTAGTAGAGCAAGAAGGCATTCTGCCAGTCAACCCTCTTTGAACTTGAACTACAACTCTTTCCCTGGGTCTCCAGCCCGCCAGCCTACCCTGCAGATTTTGGATTTACCAAGGCTCTACAATTGTGTGAGCCAATTCCTTAAAATAAATCTCTATATATACATATACATACACACACACATCCTGTCAGTTCTGTTTCTCTGGAGAATTCTCACATAGTTCTATACATTAAACTACCCCTCTTCAAATTGCTGTGTGATTTCTTTCTCTTGATTTGGACCCTGACAAACACACCATTATTTTCCCCTGAACTCTGAATCCATATGTGCAACTGTCTATCAGCATCTTTACTTGGATGTCTATCAGGCATGCCAAACTTACTGCCAAAAGTAAGCTCTTGATGTTCCTCCTGCAAACTTGTTTCTCTTATGCTTTTTCCAATTTTTGCTAAAGACAACTCCATTTTCAGTGAGGCTTTCCCTGGCTAACCCATTTACAATTGCAGTCCATCTCTAAGCAGTCCCAACTATACTTTCAATCCTTCTTCTTTGCTTGTTGTTATTATCTAACTACTATATGTATTACCTATTTGTCATGTTTATTGTGTAACTCCTCCATTAGAATATAAATTCCATGATAGCAGGAATTTGATGTATGTGTATGTTTAAACTGCTTTATGTCCATAACCTAAAGTAATGCTTAACATACAGTGGGTAATCAATGAATCTCTGCCTTTCATTTTTGCTGCGGACTAAAAAGCTAGTTATTTTTGAGTGTTTTGTTTAAATACTACCCTTTCCCCAGTTCATACATACATTCTACATTTTCTTCAAAAATTTTTGTTTTGCCTTTTACATTTAGGTTGTTAAGCCAAGAATTAATTGATCTTTCTGTATGGTGTGAGGTAGGGTTTGTTTGTTTTTTTAACCCCTTTTAGATAACCAGTTGCCCAGCAGGCTATATTTCTACTACATAATGGTTTTATGTAGTTTTATCTCTCATAATGGTTTTATCCCTCTACTTTATGGAGTCACTTGCCCTGTGAACTGCTCAGTATTAAGGTTCTACAAAAATGAAGCAAAACAAAGTATCAACCCCACAGTTTTATTTGTAAAGAATGAAGCATGAAAAGTCATATTTAAATGTACTCCAAAACCTGAAAAACCCACATCAGTTTCTCTGATACATATGTTAAAGTGCTTGATATCACAATACTCTTTAAATTTTAAGTATGCTCAGATGAGAAAAAAAATCCAGTTCTGATGCATTTTGTTAACAATACAAAGAAAACAATATAATTTAAATGCAGAAATGCTCATTTAAAAAAAAGATACACAGGGTACATTTATACATGGTTCAAGTGTAACATAGAGAATTCTTTTTATAAGTTTAACACCCTCATTTGATTGACAACAGGAACTCTTACCACACCTCTCTACTTTTAACAAGATCTGTCTAGTGTTTGGAATAAAGGCTGGGCCACATGTAAATACATTTAGGTAATTGGGTCAAGCGTGATTCCCTCCCACATAACCCAAGGATACCCTGGATTCCTTCAAATGAGGAGAGTGTTTTTGATGATTTTTTTTCACTCTGGTATTAATTGCTCAATGTGATAACTTTCTGGAGCCAATCTTTATTTTGTCCTTGAGAGGACAATCAGGTCTAGTAAGATCTGAAAGGATGAGGTTCTCCTTGGATTACTCTGATCTCACTCCATCGGTACCCTCTTCAAAAAGCTTGGAAATCAGTTTGATTCAAGAGATTTATAAATGTATTTTAATAGGAATAAGAGACCTAGTAGCTTATTATTTGTTTCTGTCTCCTTTTACACTAAAAGGTAATGTAACAAATACTTACATAAGAAACACGGACTTCAAATGACATGGATGACTTGGAAATAGGATTGATTCACTTTACAAAAGTAGAGAAGATCTCAAGACTCCATTCTCAATCAGTGAAGGTGTGTTAATACTGAAATGTAAATAGCTACGGTTCAGATTGTCCTTTCGAATGGTGAAAAAGATAGACTAGTTTCTGTAAACCTCACAGAGAAAATACTCACAGTTCTCAAAATGAAAATCTACTGAAAAAATCATAATTCTTAGCAGAAAGAAGCTATTTCATCATTAAGAGTTACACTTCCAATGCTGTCAAATAAATATTTCCCTGGGGAATCTGAGGTCCTTGTCTGTTGCCTCATGTTTCAAAATATCTCAGAGATGTCAACATTTACTACACATGGACTGTTATGTATAGCCTCTATCCCTCTTTTACTTACATTTACATACTACAGTGCTTTATTGCCAAAAAAAGGAAATATGAGCAATTCAGTATTTCCCCTGTATCATTCATATAGTGTGACAGAAGTTCATTAAAATGATTTCTTAAAAAGCCATGTTAAAGTAAATACCACAGTGTTACAAAAGGTACAAAATGTGTGAAATATTTAAAACAAATTTTAGAGGGAAATTATAAACTTTTGCAAGCTTTAGGTTCTTCTATCAAATTCTTGCCCCCAGTGGGAAAAAGGGTGGAGAAGGTTGGGAAGCCTTCCTTTTGTTCTCAGTAGCCCATTTTTCCCCACTGAGAACCCTATTTTATACTACTCCACACTGAGCCTCAGTCATTTTTAAGGCGCTGGTGAGCCCCCAGACAGGGCACAGCTTCAGGGTCTCACACATAATACCAATGTCGGTGTAATGCCACTATGTCACCAAGGTTGATATTAGGAGTTTCAGGACATTTGAAAAACACTTGGAAGATAAATGTTTCAAGAGATAATATTTTTGGCAATTTAATTTTAAAACAATTTCTTCTTAAGCTATTATTATGTGAAAATACTAATTATGATTCCAGGCATTACTTTTAATTTATTTTGAGGAAAAAAAAGTCAATTACAAAATTGATTTTTATGTACTTTAACTTTGAAGTGTGATGATAAAGCAATATACTAATTTAAAGTATTAACAGGAAAAAAAATAAAGTGTTAACAGAGCAGAAAGTATACCTCTGAATGACTTTCAAAAGTCAGCTTAGAAGGCTATGTACATTTATTCTAAGGATTCTGCTACTGTCCTGCTCAAAATATTTTGATATTGGCTCAAAGACAGTTATAAGCCATGTAAGAACTAAGTCTTATTTCTTTAGAATTGTGTTACTGGAAAGTTACTCTTATGTGACTCCAAACTTTGCTTAAGTATCCTTTTCATTCATCAACTTGTAACCTAAGGACTTTTTGTTGTTTCCAAATATTAAATTTCTTTTGAAAGGCCACCATTTCCCATCACTGGCAGTATTCAAAAGAATGGGCTGTAGGTCATTCAGGCAGCTCATAAGAAGGTCCCCAGCTGTCTGGAGCACTGGCCTTATCACTGGCATACATATATGGACTCCCAAGGTGACCACTCTAAAGGGCCTAGTAGCATTCTAGAGGATGTGTCAGTTCTGGTGTGATTCCTTCTTTTGAAATTGGTCGTTTCGCTACTGTAGTCAGACAACAGAAAGTGGGATGAAACTTTAGGTATAACTCTTTGGGGAGGTATTACTTTTTAAAGTAATGGTTTTATTCACAGGTCCGAAATCCAATTTTGCTCCTAGTTTTTTTTTTTTTTTGGCTGCGCCGTGAGGCTTGTGGGATCTTAGTTCCCTGACCAGGGATCAAACCCGGGCCCTTGGCAGTGAGAGCACAGAGGCCTAACCACTGGACCGCCAGAGAATTCCTGCTCCTACTTTTTATAATAGGTGTAATTCTCTATAACTTAAGGACAACTTGTTAAAATGAATATTAATCCCTGTGCTACCTATATAGGTGGATGAATAAACAACCAAGGGTAGAAAGGCTATTAATATGAATGCCTTGAAGGCCAGTCTCATGCAGCCTGGTGTAATAAAAAATATGAATTCTAGACTCTGTGTTGTCACTGCCCAGGTGTGCGGGTAAGTATTTAATCGCTCTGACCCTTAAGTGTTCCCATCTGTAAAATGAGAAGGCTAGACTAGATGACTCAATTCTAGCCTGCTAACCTAAGCCATCTCTCTGTTTGCCCAGAATGTGTCACAAGCATGGCCTTTGGAAAAGGTAACAAGAACAAAATCCGGGATTGGATCACGCTATGGTTTCTCATCATTGAAACAGTAAGTGCCTAGTGTGAAACTGGTGCTGGATGGCTCCCATAACAGACTTTCCATGTCCCTGGAACAGCCATATCACTGTGGACAAACTTTAGCTGTAGGCAAACAAATTTCTGGTCCACCCAGGTCACCCAGAACCATCTTCTTAAACCCTTTCCACGGGTTTCTAAATGCTGCCTTCAACTCTCCCTACCCTCCTCAAGTACTCAGTCTCGTATTAAAAGCGCGTGTGCCTTGGCTGAATACAGTGTTTGATAAAGGGAGTGAGGCACTTGTTTCATTAGTTTCTTCTTCCAGGAAAAAAGGTAAACAACGCTATTGGCTAAAGCCTGGACCCTCAGATTACACAAGGGTCCTGAGAGGCCATGGCTTTGTTTCTCAGCCACAACTGGGAATAAAATCTGGAGCTCTGCTGAGGCAATTTCCCTGCTAACAACATGCAAATGCCTAATTAGACTTACAGGACTGACCGTAAGATGAAGACTTAAGGTAACGAGCTAATACCAAATTTATTTAACTTCCTTAAAAAATACCAAACTGGAAAGTTACTCACAATGTTTGGTCTTCTAAAACTGTTGCCTCTTGTTTTGCTTCCATTTTGTCAGTACTGGCCTGTACCTTCTCTGGGCCAGTTGTTTTACATTTTCACCCCTGCTTACAAAAGAACATAAAGCTTGCCCTGAAACACCCAGAAAGGGTTCATTCTTTCTCTCTTCTTCTGTTATTTGCATTATCATGGTCAACAAATACTTTCACAAAAACATTCCAAGCCACACAGAGCCCTCCTCCTTCTTAAACATTCTTTCCATTTCCTGAGGGGGGATGGGCACCGGGCGAGGGGAGGCGGGTGATTGGAACCAAACAAAGACAGTGTTTGTGGTTATCCTTAAGAGGTAAGGGACCACTGCAGGGTTGAGATGGCCAAATTAAAAGTACAGAATCAAACTGCTGTTTGCAGTTCTTAAGACCATGAGGCCAACACTCTGAAATTCACATCTCCCCAAAGTACCTCAAATAACAAGAATAAAAATGCCAAGAATGAAGTTAGTCTAGGCTAATCTTTCCAAAGTGTAAAGAAGTTATAATCCCACAAGTTAACACACTTCTCAGGGCTTTGTGTGTTCTCTTTCCAGTTTAGCCAAGCTCCTGGGGTACAGTATTTAAAATATTTGAATCATATCTTGTGCTGACGGAAAAATTTTTCCAAAAGACTGGAAAAGTGGCTCAATTCAAACGTATGAAACCATGTGAAACTTAAAAGCTATAAGTGAGGGCTACTATCCCCTACAGTAGGTAAAGCTGTTTACATTCACAATACAAAGGATCAGACACCAGGACGGCTGGTTACGACATAACAATGCATTCTGAGTTCCTTTGTGATACCTGGAGGAAAAAAAAAGCCCCACTCGGTTGCACTGTATTTACATGTTTACTGGCTTCTTCCTGACTAGCACCACTCTTTCTCCTCTCCCCCCCAACTCCCAATACTTTTAAGCTACTTATTTTAAGTCACAGGAATATTCAATCTAAGAAAAGTTATCTTATTAGAGTAATATAATTTCTCAAAGAAGAGAGCATATTTACACACATCTAACACATGAAAATACTCTATTTTATACTAAATTCCAGGTTCAAATGAACTACAATACAGCATTTTACCTTGTCTGTAGTGTCAGGATTGTTCAAATTGGGGGATACGGTGTGTTGCCCCCTGCAGTGACTCACTACCTTGTCAGACAAGTCCAAATCGGTCCCCATCGTTGGGGAAGGTTCAGGAACAAGGGGTCTGGACTGAGAGTTTCTAGCTAATTGGGTTACACATCCACTCCTTTGATGAGTGAGCCTTCTAAGACTATGGTGAAGTCCTGGATGGTCTGCAGAATGCGGATGAGGGAGTTGACGGTCATGCGATCTCGCAGGAGGGCGCTCTCCTCGTACATTCGGGTGATGGCAGGACACTCGGCTAACAGTGGAATCCACTGTGGGAGCAGGCGATCCCTACAGACCCAAACAGAAACAAGTCCTGAGCACTGCTGCCCTCGCTGCAGAACAAGGCACACACTGGAGCTTTTGACGGGAAGGTGTGGGTGTGGGACTGGATGGGGAAAAAATCTAGCCAAGCTCTGAGGTCACCAAAGACAAAACCAAAGTCAAGTAGCTGGATAATTACTGGTTAAAAAGATAAGGTAAGGAGACAGTGTAAGCTAACGAGGAAACCCATCAGATTCTAAAAGTGGGTCTGCACAAGTTGGCCATAAGGACTTAATGTATTAAAGAAATTCTCTATTCTGATTCTACCACTTAAAAAAAAAAAGGCAGAATGCCATTTTGTATTCTTTTTTACAGGGATGTTAATCAGACATCTGTGGCAAAGCATGCCGAAGTATACTGACCTTTTGGGAAGAAAGTCTCCATTTAATCGTAGGGACTAGCAATTTTTTTTTTAATTTACACAACATTACAAGGTAAGGAACAAAATCAAAGCAGAAAAACATTAAGTAGATTTTATAAACCAAAAGAGGGGTTGCGCTGGTCTAATAAATCAGAACAGTAAAGCGATAAAAGGAGATAAGGATCATACTCAAAAGGAACGTAAAAAAACACAGCTGAAACTGGGCAGCTTTTATTAAGAAGAAATACAGAACTTAGCTCAGTTAACCAGTTGTTTCAGGAGGACAGGATCTCAACCTTCAGTGTTTCCTGATTAAACTGACATTAGCTATGTGTCACTAAGTAGCTAAGACAGCCTCAATGAGCACCTCTCACTACGCTTCACGACAAGGCAGCTAGGCCATCCTGCACCTCTTGTTGGGGCTTCTAGGGGTTTAGAAGAAAACAAACATTGCACAGATTAAAAAAATCTTCTAAAGATCTATGGGGTTCATTTCTTACAATTCTGAGAGCCGCTTTAAAATTAATGGCGTGTACAGCTCCTATGTGTCATTTTAAAAAAAGAAAGGGGTAGGAAACTGTCTTAAAGAGAAGACTTTCCATAGTAAGAATTACTCAGATAGTAAGAATTCCACAATGTATTAAAATTAAAGCAACATGGTAGCATGTACACACTATACAAGCTCTATACAGGAACTATATATGTGTGAAGGTGCTGGTGTGTCTAATTATCTACCCATCTACCTATTACTTACCCACCCACCTCTGGTGCAGTACTGTGTAACGGTTCAGAGCTTTGGGCTCTGGAGTGCGACTGGGTGTAAATCTTGGCTCTGCCTCTTTCTAGCTGTGTGATCTTGGGAAAGTTTGTTAACTTATCCGTGCCTCTTCTACTTTCTATTTTCTCATCTATACAGTGGGGATATCGCTTGCTACTTCATGCAGTGGTGGTGGTGAAGTGATAGGAGGGTTAAATGAGCTAATGTATGTGAAGTACTGAGCATACTGCCCAACACATAGCAAGCACCCAATAAACAGGAGTCTCACAAAATTTGGTACGAAAGAAACCCAAGGGAGAGCTTTGGAAGGGGCATGATCTGGTATAATCTTTTCTAAATTCTTGCTCAACATATGACAAAGATAGGGAAAGTCAAGAACTGGCTTAATACCGTGTTCCAAGGCAAACTAAAATCTGGAATTTGCCGTCCTTCCCAATGTTCCTGGGCGCAGTATTAATAGCATTTACATAGTGGCAGAAGGTTTTGCAGGATGATTTCTGAATGAGGACATCATCTTCATTGTCTAGAATCTGGTCAGTTGTTTCAAAATAAGCAACTGCTCTCTCTGGAGAAGGAAGTCAGAGTCATATCACAATACACATAATACTTCAAATAAAAAAAGATGAATCACTTGGTTTATTCTGGAAATACTAACGACACTGCATTATAGCCAGTCCTAAAACCAAAACCATTACTTTATCACTGGTTTCACAATAAATTCTAGAGGCCCATGTTTCATGGTAGAACAATATGCTCCCAGGAGTTTATTTTCTAATCTAGACTGCATTCCAGACGGTTGGAAAGTTTACTCTCTTTAGAATACCTTCAAGAAATGGCAATTGACAGCAAAGAAAAAAAAACCCATGAACTTGTCTGTTAAGACTGGAGCCTTCTAAGAGTAAGTAGCAAAGACATGGTAGCCATTGAGGTGGCGCCCTTTGTTCTAGTTACAGAATGGCTGGCTAACACTGTGCAACAAAATTCTTGAAATGGAACTGCTTCAGTAAATCTGAGGAAGAGGGACTTCCCTGGTGGTGCAGTGGTTAAGAATCCGCCTGCCAATGCAAGGGACATGGGTTCAAGCCCTGGTCCGGGAAGATCCCACATGCCATGGAGCAACTAAGCCCGTGCACCACAACTACTGAGTCTGCGCTCTACAGCCTGCGAGCCACAACTACTGAGCCCGCATGCTACAACTACTGAAGCCCGTGCGCCTACAGCCCATGCTCCGCGACAAAGAGAAGCCACCGCAATGAGAAGCCCGCGTACCGCAATGAAGAGTAGCCCCCGTGCGCCGCAACTAGAGAAAGCCTGTGTGCAGCAACGAAGACCCAACGCAGCCAAAAATAAATAAATAAATTTATTTTAAAAAAAAATCTGAGGAAGAGTTATGTATATACATATCAGAAGCAGGAGCAGTAAGAGTCTATGCATTCCAAAAGAAAAAACAACAACCCACTCTAGGGGGCCTAGCTCTGTCAACTTTCCTTTCTTTGTCTAAAAGTTATTGGATAAAATCAACTACTTCATCCAGGCCTTATTTACAAACATGAAATGATTACTCTCCCTGTTAAAGAAACTGGGAATTGTAGAAGAAGCTGCATAGCAAGATAAAGAATACAAAGTTTAGCGAGCTAGAGCAGTGCATTCCAGTAGGACTTTCCATGATGATGAAAATATTCTACATCTGCAAGGTCCAGTTCTACAGCCACTAGTAGGGCTGGTGTGACTGAGGGAGTGAATTTTAAATTTAATTTAAATTAAGCCAATTTAAATAGCCACATGTGACTACTGGTTACCATACTGGACAGCACAGAACTAGAGTGATCCTTTTAAAACATAGATTATATCATGTCACTCCTTAGCTCCAGGCCTTCCAAGGACTTCCCATCCCATTCACTACAAAGAACAAAGTGCTTCCAGAGGCCTAGAAGGCCCTCCACAAGCGGCTCTGGCAGTAAACACCCTCTCCTCCGAATCCCAGCCCCTCTCCCTCACTCCGCTCCAGTCACACCGACATCCCTGCTGCCCCATGCAAGGCCAAGCACAGCCCCACCCTGCTCTGCCGGGCGCTTCTCTCAGCCTCCAGCGCCCTCTTCCCCGTATTCACAAGGCTCACTTCCTTAAAGTCTTTGCTTAATGTTACCTTGTCAACAAAGTCTACAAGCACCCCAATTAAAAGAGTGCTCCCACTCCACTTCCTTTCACCTTGCTCCATTTTTCCGGATCAACAATGACCTTCTAATATATCAGATGAATTGCATATCTGTTATGTTTTTGTGTATTGTTTGCCCCTACCAGATTATAAATTTGTCAACCATAGGAATTTCTGTGTTTTGTTTACTTTTACCTTTATGTATATCTTGAGAATACTGTTTAGAATATTGTGGACATTTATATATATTTGTTGATTGAATGAAAAGCACAGATACTGCTTATTTGATATTTACTTTTAAAAACATACACCCTTATCAATAACTCTTATTCACTCAAATTCCTGAGTCTTCCTGAGTTTTCTAAGAAACATTTTGATGACCTTATAACAACATACACCAGCTTTAATTTACCTATGAAGTCCCAGATGAAGACGTTCTTGTGAAAGATGCGAGCAGATTTGAAGCCATGGTGGAAAACTTGCTCAAGTGCTGCAACTAAGCCACTCTCTCCACACAGCAACACAGTGAGGCTTCCTCTCTGTGGAGCGCAACACACAGTGCCGGAGAATAAGCTCTTGCTCGATGTTTAAGAAAAATACTAGAGGAACAAGTGCTGAGAGTAGCTATGAAGCATCTTTTGCAGCTATTAGAAAGCTTACAAATGAAAATTAAAGCACCTTTTATTGTCTTATGTATCATGTATAAAGCAGCTTTAAAAATCCTACCATATTAAGTTTTATAGCCCATCATACCTCTTTTTCAGGTTTGTGAAAATGTTTCACAATATTGTTCACAGCTTCTCCAATTCCTTCTTGGATCTGTCCAGCATTGGGTTCTAAAAAATAATCAATAATGGCTGAATTCTCATGCAAGGGAAATAAACCAAAGTACTACAGGACATCAACTGTGCCTGCCTGTGGTGGAAACACTTCACCAGAGCAGGCTGGCTTGTCAGGGTTCCATGAAACTTGCCTTGGCCAGTTTGGCCAAGGGAGAGGCATATTGGCACAATGGAGAAGAAACCAAGAGACCCCCCCAAGACTCAAATCCCAGCCTTACCACTTGCAATCCATAACCTTGGTCAAATTCTCTAACTTCCTCTGAGTCTGAGTTTCTTCAATCTAAAACAGGGAAAATACACACCTCTTGGGTCACAGGGAAAAGTGAATGAGATATTAGGTGTAAATCATCCGGCATGGTGCCTGTCACAAGGTGCTAGCTAGTCCTCAGATCTAAGGAGAGAGGTGGGAAAGACCCACAGCATCATTCCTCAGGTACCCCTTATCCCACCTACCTCCGAGTCCTTAGTAGGCACAGACCAAGGCTTCTGGAGCTCTGAATGTCTAACTTGGATCTTGTGCTTTGCTGTTGTCTTAAAAGTAAAGGGTATATGTTTAAAGATGCCAGGTACATGGGGACACCCTGCCTGAAGCCCAGAACTGTTTCTTTCTGGCTAGTTAGGCCATCTGGGCACTGCTTCATTCTCTCAGCCAGTACTTGCTTACCTAGGCCCCCTTCCTGAGGGAGAGCTTGGTGGGTTGCTTGAATGGAATCTAAAGCACCTTTGCCTCCCAAACCCCAAGAATGATTAAAAAAAAAAAAGGAGAAAAAGACGGAAAAGAAAAAAAGGTGGTAAACAAGTTTCATCCATGGATAGAAGTAACAAGAGAAAAATTAAATAATTGGTCTTTTCTTGTAGTGATTAACTCTTAAATCAAACTCACATATCACACTATAAATGACATGCTATACAGTCTAGAATTTAAGAATCTTTAAATTCATACTGCTGGAGGATTTCTTGCATAAGACATTTTCCAGGTAAGACTCAAGTAAGTTTTTTCTATAGCAACGCAAAAAAATTGTTAAAATGGAAACCTCTTATAACTGAAGGACTGATACTGTGTCATCTCCAGCTCCTAGTAATTTTTTTACTTGTACCTTTCTCTTTTAAACATGAAGATCTATTTTGAAAGCTTTTATTCATTTCGAATGAACCCTGTGCTGATCAGCATTATTTTGAAACCAATTTGAAGTGTTTAGTTCTCTAAATATCACCTTGCACACACTGTGAAAAAAACACCACGGTACCCATCTCTCAGTTTCACGTTATTTAAATTTTTCTGCTTATTGAGAAAGAAAATATGACCAGAAGTGGGGGATAAGGCCTCTCAAAACATTAATACCCCATGAAATTGGACTGATTCACAAGTTGTAATAATTTGGAAGGACTGAACTGAAATCCACTTTTTAATTTTAAATCAGCATAGTTGAGGTATTACATACAATAAATTCACCAATTTTAAGTGTGTAATTTGATGAGTTTTGACAGATGTATAGACATATAACCATCACCATAGACATAATATAGAAAACTTCCATCAACTCCAAAAGTTCCCCCGTTCCCCTTTTCAGTCAATCCCCTTCCCCAGCTCATAACCCCTGTCAACTGCTGATCTGCTTTTCATCGTTATTATATTGCCTTTTCTAGAATTTAATACAAATGGAGTCATATAGTGTCTGGTCCTTTGTGTCTGGTTTCTCTCACCTGGCATAATACTTTTGATTCATCCATGATGTTAGATATATCCACAGTATCGCTGAATAGTATCCCATTGACTAGATATACTACTATCTGCTTCTCCACTCACCAGCTGCTGGACACTGGGGTTGTTTCCATTTTGGTTATTATGAATAAAGCTGCTAGCAGCATTTGAGTACAAGTCTTGGTATAGATATATGTATTTATTTCTTTTGGGTATATATCTAGAGTGGGACTGCTGGGTCAAGTGTATGGTTAGTATATGTATATCTTTAAAAGAAATTGCCAAATGGTTTTTCCTTTTGCATTCCCACTGGCAATATATGAGTATTCCACTGTTCTCTATCCTTATTTTAGCTATTCTAGTGTGTGTGTGTGTTAAATTTACTTCTGAAGGCAGAGAAGAATTATGAATACAGGGAATCATTTGAGAAAGAATAAGGGAGATTTTTAGACTGTATCATTCTAATAGTTAATATATTACTATGTACTAAGAAATGGATATGGAATAATAATATCTAAGGAAGCTGCTTTGTTAGTTAACTAAGGACCTCTTAGGTACCTCTTATTCTACTCATGGTTACTGTCTATAAACTGAAATAAAACCACTTCACTGATAAACTTCTGTGATTTTTCATTAAATCATACTGCCTCTTTATTAGTTTTCTGTGGTTCTGGTACTAGGTTACCACAAATTTGGTAACTTAAAAAAGCAGAAATTTATTCTCCCACAATTCCAAAGGCAGAAGTCAGAAATCAGTATCACCAGGCAGAAATCAAGGTGTGGACAGGACTGCACTTCCTCTGGAGACTCAGTGGAAGAAGCTGCTCCTTGCCTCTTCAAGCTCTGGTGGCTCTGGCATTCCTTGGCTTGTGGCCGGATCACTTCAATTTCTGCCTCCATCTTTCTATTGTCTTCTCCTCTGTGTGTGTCTAATTTCCTTTTGCCTCCCTCTTATAAGAATACATGTGATTGCATTTAGGGCCTACCTGGATAATCCAGGATAATCTCCCCATCTCAAGTTCCTTAACGTAATTATATTTGCAAAGAGCCTTTTTCTAAATAAAGTAACATTTACAGATCCCAGGGATTAAAATCTGACACCCCTGGGAGACATTATTCAGCCTATTAAAGACCACATTAGTATAAATTAGAAGTTTATTGTACTATTCAAAATGGCATATGAACATAGTATCCTATCCACAGAATTCACTTTTTTATAGTATTTTGTTTTATCACTTCTACAGGAAGTTGGGGGTGGGGTAGGGAGAGGAATTTTTAGAATTCCTCTTAGAAAAAGGGGCTCTGGATAACTAGATGTGGGAGTACTGTAACATGTAACTGTCCTTATTCCTCCTTTAAGTTTCAGGCAAGATATTATTTATTCATACTTCCAAAGCTTAATTAAAACAGAAGCATGCAATTTTTGTTGGATTTTAACATCTAAATTCTTCAGGCTTTTAATTATTTGTTAATGTTCTGCTTTATTTTTCCCCCTTTTTTCTCTCCCCATTCTTTTTTTTTTTTTTTTTAATTTATTTACTTTATTTTATTGGCCTCGTTGGGTCTTTGTTGCCACACGTGGGCTTTCTCTAGTTGTGATGAGCGGGGGCTACTCTTCGTTGTGGTGCGCAGGCTTCTCATTGCGGTGGCTTCTCTTGTTGCAGAGCATGGGCTTCAGTGGTTGTGGTGCGTGGGCTTCAGTAGTTGCGGCACGTGGGCTCAGTAGTTGTGGCTCGTGGGCTCTAGAGCGCAGGCTAGGTAGCTGTGGTGCACGGTCTTAGTTACTCCGCGGCATGTGGGATCTTCCCGGGCCAGGGCTCAAACCCGTGTCCCCTGCATTGGCAGGTGGATTCTTAACCACTGTGCCACCAGGGAAGCCCTCTCTCCCCACTCTTAAAGTCTTCCTCTCAAATTAATTTTCCTCAGCTTTTTTCTTTTCAATCTCCTTACCGTAATTCATTAATACAACAGTTTTCTATGAAATGGCTACATGATGCCTGCAACATGACACACTGGAAAATAAAAAAAACTATTTACTGGTAGTTTTTCCCGTCAGTGAAGTGATGCTTAGTCTCCTGGCCGTGGTGGGTGATTTCTGCTGGGGTGGAGTCCGACACTGCTTCACCAGGTCCTCATCTGCTGCTGTCATCATCAGTTCTCCAATGAGAATTCTCTCCAGGCTTCCATCATCAATGCCTTTCCCCAGCCACCGCCCGCATGGGAACCTGGTAGGACAGAAACAAACTTCAGAATCACCAATATCTTACTAGCTTTAATTAGAATTTTTAAATGGCACCATGGGTGAAGCCCATCATTTTAGTGCCTGTGGGTTGCTTTTTTCATTATGAAAAATTTCAAACACGTAAAAAAGCAGAAAAGTATAAGAGACACCCATATTCTTATGACTTAAACATAACATTTTGCCATATGCTTCATTGTTATTTTTTGTTAAAAGTATTTTAAAGTAAATTACAAACAACAGGACATTTTACTCCCAAGCACTTTAGAATGAGTCTCTGAAAACTAAAGATATTCTCTCTTATATAAAGAGAATAAATTGTTATCACCAAATTAAAATAATTCTTTAATATTTTCTCATACCTCGTCTGTATTAAAATTCTGGGGTTAGGTTCAACAACAATATCTTCAAACTAGATGTTAACGTGGGAGTTTAAGTTATAGGAGAAAAGAGGAGAATGCTCTCAAAGAAGAGTGCTGGCTTTGCCGGGAGCATCTGAAAGAGCTTTCCTCTTACTGATATTATTTTAAGCTTCTTTTTTGTGTCCTTTTTTTATCAGACTTCCACCAATCTTTTTCAACATTTGTGGACTAAGCATTAGCAGCAAACACAATCAGTTTCTTAAAAGTATTTTGGGGCTTCCCTGGTGGTGCAGTGGTTGAGAATCTGCCTGCCAATGCAGGGGACACGGGTCTGAGCCCTGGTCTGGGAAGATCCCACATGCCGCGGAGCAGCTAGGCCCGTGAGCCACAACTACTGAGCCTGCGCGTCTGGAGCCTGTGCTCCACAACAAGAGAGGCCGCGATAGTGAAGAGGTCCGCGCACCACGATGAAGAGTGGCCCCCGCTTGCCGCAACTGGAGAAAGTCCTCACACAGAAACGAAGACCCAACACAGCCAAAGATGAATAAATAAATAAATAAAGTAGGTGACTTAAAAAAAAAAAAAAAGTATTTTGGAGACAATTTTGTATTCGGAACAAAATAACACAATTTTGTTATGACATAAACAAAAACAAAACAACCCAAAAAACTAAGCTAAAATTCAGAAGGCAGCGGGAAAGCTTTGGAATGAAAACAATTCTCAAACCTTTTCTTGTCTAAAGAGTCTTAAAAGAAGTCTGAGCTCCCAAGGACATTTACTTACCTGTATGTATGTCCTGTGATTTCATTTCTGACCATGACACAATCCACTAGCCATTTGGCTAACAGTCCTGAGTTATCGTGACCAATCTGAACAGTAGTCAGCTTCCCCAGGTTCTGGCACTGCAGGGACAGGACCACAGGTTACTCAGTACCTGATCCCTTCCTGCTACCTCTCAGCTTTAGCAGTGGCGCCATGATTCCACCCAATTTAACAACTGCAGAGGACCCACTCTGCATAATGTGTTCTGCTGTGCACTAGAGAAAAATATTCACATCTAATAGATCCCTTCTAATGAGACAGGAGACACAGGAACATTAACTGTCAAATGAGGGGGACTGCACAATGCCCTAGAGTAGAGATGTAAACAGGTACTTGAAGAACACTGGGGAAAGAACAAAGATTTCTAATTGGAGAACCCAGAAACACTGCAGAGTCAGTCATTTGTGCCTGTGAAGGATGAGAGAAGGATCCCAAGAAGTGGGAAAAGGATGCTATTTAGATTTAGTTACAGAGAGGTCAGAGAAACAACTATAGATACAAAATATCACCAACATGACTACTTTTCTGCTTCTAATAAAATACTAAGGCAGAACTGACTTCAAACCTCACCTAGAAGTCTTTGAAGCTATTGTTAAAAAGAAAAAAAAAAAAGCATGGTTATTAGCGTCCTTCCTGACCCTTTGTGGACAAGTACAAAAGAAAGCGATGATAATAGGAATGGTGAAAATAAATGTCAACTAAATTCTGACTTTTAAATTCTGATAAAAGATCATAGACCCCAACTGACTATGTATGGTTGGGAACATCAGAGCTATGAGTTCTCATAGCTCTGATGTTACTAGCTTTAATTAGATGCTAGTATCTTTGACGTCTTTGAATCACAGCGATCTAGGTGAGGGAGGATGGCATCTTGAATTAGTTGTGGCAGCAGAGATGGAAAGAAGTAGGCAGATGTGAGAGTCTAGAAACAGCAATGATGGGACTTATAATGCAGTTTATGTTCCGTACTTGGTAGTCAAAGAAAAGCCAAGGATTTTAATCTTTTATATACAGATGGCTGTGACTCCACTAGATAGATGGTGTCAAAATAAGCTCTTGGGCAGTGTTATGACTCTGAGTGGAAATTGCTATTCCTAGACTCCAAGGAACATAAGAACAGGACATTTCAGTTAGCACCACTTCCCTCCTGAAACAAGAACAGCTGTTTGTCTTCTTCCTGCGTGCCAGGATCAACCAGCATGTGGGCTCAAAAGTATGGAAGTACTTCACCAGGTAAAACCTGAAAACTGACTACCATAGTGAAAGGTATATTTTTGCAAAATCACTTTATAAATATCACCACGTGGTCTAAAAACCAAAAGCATGGATAGCAGCTCCCCTGTCCCTTTGTCTAGGTTCAGGCAGGGTGAATTTACCGTTTGGAAGAGAACCACTGTGGGGAAAGCATTTACTTGAATGTTCTCTACTTGCCAGGTTCCGTGCTAGGCACTGGGAATTATGGAATAGGACCTGGCAAAGCCCCAAAGTGCACCATTATGAGTGGAAAAATAGAGCTTAACAATTAAAATAACAATAAAAATACAAAAATTCATGTGTTCAAGACAACTTTAGGTATATAATCCCAAAAATGATCCTGCATGCTTAATTACTCCTTTATATTATTTGACTCAAGGAAAAATGAAAAAGTGAAACTGGCATCATTGTGTAGAACTATGTATGACACTTTGTGCTAAGAAAGGTTTTAGCTGAACTTACTTCAAAAGTCATTTCGAGGAGATTTTTGGGAATCTGCATTACTCCCGTGTCTCCTAGTTCTCCTGATACACAGATCCAAGGGTTCGATGTGATGATTGCATTGCTTAGCTTTTTAATGGGAATGATCACTGACCTATACGGAATCACTGAAAGAAAAATGCTGAAATTAATACAAAATTACAATAAAATTCTCCTGATAACAAAACAAATATATATTAAGAACTCGGTTGGCTTTCACAGATAATGTTTTTTAATGATCTATCAAGATGTACTTAAACAAAAAGATAGATCATAACCTCCCCCAGTCTAGAAAGATGAGTTCTGGTTTATAAGCCAAAAGTCCAAATATTTGTGGTTTCCACACATATACATCACCATGTGTACATGACACGCTTATCATCACCACTACATTTATAAACAATGTCAGGCATTAGCACCAGAATCTCTGAGGACATAAACAGTGACTGTGCTATATAGTATTTTCATTGTTTTAATGTTTTTATTAATTTTGTTCCAGAATCGAGTATAAATGAGCATGGTTACTGGTATGGTTTCATATAAAAAAAGGTGGTAGATGACTTCTTGGATAGTATCCTCTTGTTGCTGATTTTCTTGGCCAACCCTTAAAAGCACTGCACTTCAGAACTTTCCCATCCCAGTTTTACAGTCCAATAGGCAAAGCCAAGAATAATAAACAACAGCACCTCCATTCTGGATGTAATATGAAGTCTATAAACTACAACTTGGAAAGGTGACTCATGTGCAAGTGGTGCCCCAGGGAAAGAATCAGGATATGGAAACGGATCTGTAAGAAATCTTTCCCCTCTGAAGGCTCTTCAAAAGGCACACCACTAGATGTCACTGTCCTATCACCGTCCTTTGCTCAAATGTGTAAACCACACAGGCATTACACATACCTCCATTTCCTTTAAAAAATGGGGATGGCTCAAACACATTAGCATATTTTTATCCCTCAGAGCCATACTTTTTTTTTTTTTTTAAAGCAGGGTAGAATCAATATTTTGGTTGGTATTCTCAGGATTTCTGTTCATTCAGTCACAAGAGAGCTAACAGAAAGCCCTCCTTGAAAGAACTACACGTAGAATTAAAAACATTTACTGGACAAGAGGCTCAGATACAGCCTCACAATAGGAGCTCGTGTTTCAATGTGCTCTTAGATGAGCAAAATGAATGGGATAAATGGTTCATTTCCCTAACTTTACATAGACGACTTTCTGTTGGGTGAATAACCTCCCTTTCTGTCCTTTTTATTTTGGCTGAAGGAAAGGAAAATGTCAGAGGAAAGGCCATACTTTCATGGTTTAGTAATCATGAGACTCAAATGATTTTTGAAACTGAAAGCAGAAGAGGTTAGTGCAAGATGTTATTTTAGGTGCCAGAGGCTACTTTCATTTCTTTCACTGACAGGATTAGAAAAGCTACAGAAAAAGGCCTCTTTAAGGTCAGCAGTTCTGTGGCTGCAAAGGGCTCACAGATGCACAACAATGATTTCATAAAGTAGAAAAAGAGCAATATTATTAAACTCAGAATATTTATTTCATGAAGTATTTCGATTCCTCTAATTGAAAGAGTTCCTCAGATGAAGAGAAATCTGCATATATGGGGAGGAACTTAGGATCCTAACTCTCTCTGCTATTTCTTCTCTTTCAAAACTGTATATAACACCTTAGTTTCTAGTAAACTAATAGTAGCTTGAAAGACAATACAGGTTGGCCCAATAACCATTCCAACTCCATTTTCCCCTTGTCTGCCTCTACCAGAGACTCTGAAGGCCAAAACCTACACAATTGTGCCCAGTGAAATATTGGTGATATTTATTGAGATTTCTTAGAAAACTATGTTTTTCTGGCACAGATTCTAACTCCTCTTCCTTGGCACTCCTTCCCTCTTCGGGCTGGAGGGTAGACTGAGAACAGCCATCGCTGGAGGCGATTAGCACGCACTGATAACTGTCAAAGGGCCTGGGTCCGTGATAGCACTGTGGACTGCCTACCCCAAGACTTATCACTGTATAAGAAAATTAAAACAACCGATTTCTTTAAACTACTATTTTCCAAGCTTCTGATACTTGCAGCTGAATAAAACTCCTGATACAAGTAAAAATTCTCCAAAGTAGGGAAGGGGACCCACTGCAACAGAATAAATGCTGTAATTCAATTTATCAAAAACACATCTCTAATCATCATTTCCTCCCTCTATAGACCTACAACACCCAGCAAGATCCTGAAGTCTTTCTGAATCTTCAAAGTTTAATGATGTTCAGTTATATGTTTATTATCATATACTGATTCTTTGAATTTATGTGTTTCAGGTAAGATATTGGAATATTTGTTTAATAAAACATTTTTCTTTACATCCATCCCAATTGGGTTTCCTGGGAAGCAGACTCTGAGTCAGAAATTAGCATGCAGAATGTGAGGAAGAAAGCAGGATGCGCTGAGGCAGAAACTGAGCTCTGATGATGTGAGTGCTCAGCTGGTCCCACAGTGAGTTCTGGGACAGCCCATGGGTCAGGCAGGGATGCTGGCCAGCTCTGGTAGGAGGGATAGCTTCAGGTAAGGTAGTTTTCTTTGGTGAGACACTCCCCACAGGAGCTGACAGCTGAGGGTGGTCTTCCAGCAGCATCTCCGGCTGCTGGGGCATAACCTTCGTTCATAAATGGAGATGGGGTCGGGCGGGGTGGGTGGGTGGATGTCGCAGTGTCTGACTCACTGTACTGTGATATGTCTCGTTTTAAAAAATATATACTCTTATTCCATTAGTCATCTGAGCAACTCTTCACTTAACAGTCAATTCTCCAGACTTACTGATAGTGGTGAACACACTGGTGAAGCAGAAATAGTCCACAGCATTGAGGGAAAGAAGATGGTAAAGAAACTGCTCTCTTTCTTCTTCACAACGTAGAAAAGCATAACGTTTATAAAGCTTCCTAGGAAAGGGTAAGACAAGCACAAAATAATAGTATAGTATATTTTTCATTATGTCTTCCACTAAAAATAAACATCTCCACTTAGACAAACTATAGGTAGAAACTTTAATCTAGAAAGAACAGACAATTCACAAAAATGAACACATATACAGTTAATAATACATTTAAATCTACTTAGTAATTAAAGAAACAACCTGCCGTGAATCCATTTTGTCTCTCAAAGTAATAAAGATTTAAGAGTGATGACCGCTGCTGATGGGGGGTGGGGGTTGGCAGTGAATAATAGAAAGTGGAACTGAAAATTTCAGAAAAGCAATTTGTTGGTAATAATTATTTTGAACCAATCATATTCTTTGACTCATTAATTTTACTTTAAGGACTCAGTCCTAGGGATATAATATGAAATGTGGGCAAAGATTTACTCACAAATGTCCACTTGAATATTATTTGTAAAAGTAAAAATATATCATGGTATACCCATTAAAAATAAAGTTTAGGAAGAGTTTTAACAAAAACAAAACTACTACTCCCAAAAATAATAAATAACTTTTTATTAAGCACTTACATTTAAGTATTTTTTAATTATTAATATATTTAATTCTCGTGACCACGTATGAGGTAAGTCTATTAGCATCCTCCTTTTATAGATGAGGAAAACAGAGATACAGTGAAGTTAAGTATCTTGTCTACGGCCATTCAAATAGTGAATAGTAAAGGTAGTATTTGAACACAGGCATTCAGATTTCAGAGGCTAAAACCCTTATGATATAGAAAATGTTATGGTATAATATTAAGCTAAAAAAAAGATGATGCTGAATTGCAAATATAGTATAATCTTAACTAAGAGAACATGTACAGAAGTAGAGTAGAAAACATGTGAAATACTTAGTAGTCACCTTTATGTAGTAAGATTTTAAATGATTATCATTTTCTTCTTTGTACTTTGGCCACAAAGGGCAAGTGACTTACGGGTGGGGATAAGGTGTGGGGAGAGTAATCAGTTTTAAGAGAACAAGGTCAGGTTCAGACTGTACTTCACATCACGCACTCTTTATCAAACCTATTCTTTGGACATTAAGACTCATCCTAAAATGCTCCAGAGAGTAACTTAACCCAACAGTGATATGTACAAACACAAAATCACAAAAAGAACTGGGTTTTGGTGGCATTCCAACACTGTCATGTTTGAGGTCTCTGTTGAATTCTTTGCATACCTTTGGTCTAGAGAACTCAAAGTCCTCAACCTTCAAATTAGTTCTACTATACATATTAGCTGGATGATGCATTTCATCCAAGGTTTCTTGATGGCGTAAAGGGAAACCTATCAAAACAGTTAACAATTAACTAATATGCACTTGATTGGTTTCCTGGCTCTAAACTACTAAATGTAAGTATTAGCAAGACTCTCAGAGAAGCCCTTTCCTGTGGACTTTTAAATTTTTTTGCCACTCCTGGTTTTGTTGTGATCTTTACAATATGATATACAGTTTACATAAATTCAACCCATCTTTTGGATGTTACTATCAGCCTGTGGGACTATTAGCTTTTGTTCTGAACAGAGTAGCACAATCTGCCCTTTGGCTTTGAAATCTGTACCCTCCCAGATATAATCAAATAGGAGGTCATGACACAGAGTTTCTGAAGCATGTGCCTGTTAGAAAGGAAGAGTTCATGTGCACAGGAGTCAGCAACTCATGCTGGAGAAGCCAGCTTGTCAGCCTATGCAATTTATTTTGTAAGCACACAGGTCACAGAAACAGAAATGCCTCAAGAGGCCATCTCTTACTTTGTGAGCAGTTGGTTAGAGAGCAACTGCTTGAGATGCTGGGACAAGAGCTTCTTTTCTAGAGACAATCTTATCCATGCTCGAGCTCGTCCGACATCAGTCTTGATCTCACTCATGTTTTGAATATGCCTAAAGAATAGTAAAACAGCAAAGATGTAAATCCTAAGGCTAAACTTGAACTGGAAAAGCAATGAAGAGTTACAGCACCTTGCACAGAAAAGTTATTTTATACTTAGAGGAAGCAACAGGCAACACACAATTTATGTTGATTAAACTTCAAGTGTTCCACCTGAATCATGAAATTAGTCCAACATCAGAATTACCATTACAACAAGAGCACACAGGCAATATCCTAAGATAAAGCATTTAACACTCATTCACTCTTTCAGGTTTTATTTATTCTTGTTTCAGGCTCATAGATATCTATAAACTGGCACTTGGTTATTCCTGATACTCAGAAAAATAAAAGCAATAAAACAGGCTGAATATTCAAGTTCTTATTCAAAATAATTGTTCTACAGTTGAAGTATCTGCTACAACTTTAATCCACTGAATCATTTTTCAAATTGCCCTGACAACATATGGAAAATATGAAATCGCATTTTCTATGGCATTAGAATACAAGCTGTACTGTACTAATAAATTCAAAATTCTTAAAAATTTGAGAGACTTAGGAAATTGTGTGGCCACAAACAAACTGTGTGGTCAACCCCCAAATGAATGTTACATATATGTATATATTAGTATTCTGTGTAGAAGTTGATGCCATATCCAGCAGGACTGAATTTATCTTCCTAATGATTTTCCTCCTAAGGAGAAAGGATTGAGCAGGAAGGACAAGCCTAAGGGACAGGATAATTATAGAACCACTACAATGACTCACTGAAAAGTCTTTGTGATTGTGACCCACCATCCCTTCCTTTGATTTTTTTTTTTTTTAATGTACAGAATGACTCATCTCAGCTGTAATAAATATTGCAACAAACCCTTTTCTCTGATGATTCCAAGCATTCAGAATAAGGAATATCCTCCCAGTAAAACACACACATTCTCTTTCCCCACCCCAGTTTTATTGAGATATAATTGACACACGGCACTGTATAAGTTTAAGGTGTACAACATAATGATTTGACTTATACAGGTCATGAGGCCTATCACTGCCCCTCCCTGTAGCCCCTAACTCCAGGCCTCTGGAAGGAGCCAGGACAGATGAAGAGCCACTCTCCTTCCTTCCACTGGGGCTCAGTCTTGTGGACAGAAGCTGGCTCAGTGGTGGCGGGGGATGGTCACAGCACGACTCTCCAAGGCTTGGTGGTTGAGGAATGTAGCTGGGCCCAAGGTAGCAGTGGCACAAGGTGGCCTAGGCCCAGGGCTGGTAATGTGAGGCTGAAGTTTATGGTCCCGAAGTCCTCCTGAAGTGGGGTCAGATGGTGGGAAGGACAGAGAGACAGGGCCAAGGTGGGTGGGAGTGGGGACCAGGTGCTCAGGGCTCAGAGCTTGTGGGAGTTCACTCCTGGTAGGTCCCCTTGTATGGGAAGCCCACTCTCTTCATCAGCTCGTCTGCCTCTGTGGGGCCTCAGCTGCTGCAGACGTAGGGGATGGGCTGGGGCTACTCCCATTCGATCTGGTGCAGCAGCGGTGTGAAGATGCACCAGGCCTGCTGGAGCTCATCACTGCACATAAAGTGCGTCTGGCTCCCACAGAAGATGTCCAGGATGAGGCGCTCATATGCATCTGGGAGCTTCACGTTCTTGTATCTGCTGCCATAGGTCAGGCTCAGCACCGACTCCTCATGGTTGAAGAACATGCTGGGCTTCTTGGTCATCATCTTGGTGTACACGGCCTCGTTGAGCTGCACGCGGATCACCAGCTCACTGCTCTTGCACTGCTGCTGGAAGATGTCACCGGCCACGTCTCAGAACTGCAGAGGCACCTCAGCTTTGTGCTCATTCAGGGCTTTGCCATAGCGCAAGATGAAGGGCACCCCGTCCCACCTCTCATTCCCCACGTAGAGGATGACAGCTGCAAAGGTGGCGGTGGTGGAGCCGCAGGGCACCATGGGGTTGTCCAGGTACGCTTTGGTGGCCTCACCTTCTCCGTTGGGTTCCCCACGTACTGGCCCAGGACCACACTGCTTGCCTGCACCTCTGAGATACATTTCAACACCTTGACCTTCTCATCACGGACGTCATCTGAGTCGGTGGAGACGGGCTTCTCCTTGGCCACCAGACACACCATCTGCAGGATGTGATTTTGCATCACGTCCCGGATGATCCCAAAGTCACTGAAGTAGCCCCAGCAGCCCTCAGTGCCAAAGGACTCCTTGAAGGTGAGAATGACGTAGGACATGTTGTCACGGTTCCAGATGGGGCCGAAGATCCTGTTGGCAAACCTCAGCACCATGAGGTTCTGGACCATCTCCCTGCCCATGTAGTGGTCGATGCGGCAGATTTGGTCCTCGTGAAACAGGGAGGAAGTGTGGTTGGAACTCTGCAGGTACCTCCCAAAGGGCTTCTCCATAATGATACAGTTCCAGCCTATCTGGCTCATGCAGGTCTTGTGGATGTTCTTGGTGACAGCCTGATAGACTGTGGGGGGCAAGGCCAGGCAGAAGAGGTGGTTGGCCTACGTACCCTGGTGGAGGGTGTTCGTGTGGCTGTTGAGGCGCTCATAGGAGGCCACATCATCATACTGGCCGGTCACATAGGAGTTGCGGGCAAAGAACTCCTCCAGCGTGGTCCTCTCCTCTGGGGTAGCTTTGATGAATAGCTCGCTCCACTTGCGTGTATTGGCCACTGTGAGGTGGGAGAGGGCGTAGCCCATGATGAAGGTATCTTCTGGCAGAAGGTCATCCCAGAACAGCCACCAGATGGTGGCGTAGATCTTCCTCTTGGCCAGGTTGCCGGATGCGCCCATGATGATGAAGATATGTGTATCAGACTGGTGGAAGGAATCACTTTGGTACAGCTCTTCCCGTAGTATCCGGCACACCTGGGTCTGGTTCAGAGCCACCTGCTCTGCCATGATGCTCTCTGCGCCGGTTGCCGGGCCGCGGGTCCCCTGTGGTCCCCAGCGCTGCTGGTCCATGTCCTGGATGCCTCGTGAGTGCCCGTGCATCTCCATACTGTTCGCACAGGTCCACATCCCCGACCCACCCAGCCCCTGCAATTTGGCTTTCTCACCAGCCCTGGGCGGAAGGGCTCCACTTCTGCAGTGTGGTCACGCCCCTTGACCCCATTTGTAGGCGGGCCTTCTGCAGCCCCACCCCCTCGCCTCCTCGCCCCCTGGCCATTGGTCACCTGCTCAGGTCAAACAAGCCCCATTAGGCAGCCTCGTTGTGGCTCCTCCCCCAGCAGGGGCACGGTGGCTCGGCTGGCTGCTCGGGCTTCCGGTCTGGGGCAGCCTCCCTCGCATCTGATCAAACACTCTTGATAAAATGTAAAGCATTATCACATCCCACAAGTGAGGCTTAAAGAGATGGCTTGAAAACGAGTCAGAATGAGGAAATAAAAGAAAATTCTGTTGCCGTTTCGTGAACCAACCTCACCTCTAAGAATTTTTTTCAGAAATTATGACAGACTTAATTTATCTTTAAAGGGCTAATACCATTACACATGGTCGTGAACGGAGAAAGCTGGTGTCAGGCAAGTCCCGCTTCGACCCTGGTTCTGGTGGTGGTGGCAGTGGTGGGCGCTGGACGACCCACACGGGCAACTCCAAAGTGAGCCTAGGAAACAGCACTGGCTGTTCCTCAACTACTGACATTGACCAAATGATGACACAGTTGACTAAAAGCAACAAGGGGGAAATGCTCAGGTATTTACCACTTAAAGTTCCACAGTATGTACAAGGTCCCCCCATGAGCGCAGTGCCAGGTTAGAGCTCACATGATCCAGGAATACCAAGTTGATCAAAGTGTATCCACCAGAAATGAATCTATATGAGGTTTGGTAAGTACGTATGTTGTATAATCTTTCCCTAAGTATTCTTCCTACTCTAAAACAGTAAAGTCTACTGAAATTAGTTTCATACTGGTCTTAGGCATCTGGAGACATGATAGGTGAAGAATGTCAAAATGGGAAATAATTATTTGAAAAACAATGTTATGTTAAAGGAAAATGGGAAGGATTGGAATACACAAAGTGAAACCTCTTTTATTTAGGTGGCTAGCAGCATTCCCATCATAAAAATGTTTGCACTAATTTTTGTTTGTTTGTTCTTTTGTGTTCTTTTTGGCAGGAAGCATGGGAATCAGGAGATGAGGCCACCAGATTCTTCTCCTCAAGCCCCTTGTTCACTGGCACCAGGGAAATTACTCTGCCTAAAAGATTGCCGCCTAATGTAATTCCTTTGTTCCAGAATATTCAAAAGCTCACGGGATATAGCCTGAACTGCTCAGGCTGGCATTCAAGGCCCATTACCCCTTGGCCTCAACATATTTTCCTATTAAAAAATTCTATTCCGGGCTTCCCTGGTGGTGCAGTGGTTGAGAATCTGCCTGCCAATGCAGGGGACACGGGTTCGAGCCCTGGTCTGGGAAGATCCCACATGCCGCGGAGCAACTGGGCCCGTGAGCCACAACTACTGAGCCTGCCCGTCTGGAGTCCGTGCTCCACAACAAGAGAGATCGCGATAGTGAGAGGCCCGCGCACCACGATGAAGAGTGGCCCCCACTTGCCGCAACTAGAGAAAGCCCTCGCACAGAAATGAAGACCTGACACAGCCATAAATAAATTAAAAAAAAAAAAAATTATATTCCAAGCAGTTAACTTATAAGACTCTGTATTTTATTACCTGAAATACTTACTCTCTTCTAGCTTCCTTATTTGATTCTATTCATGTTTGAAATCCCAGCTTCTTCTAGAAAGCTTTCCTTGACCATGAGAGCCTTCAATGACCTCTCTAATTTATGGAATTCTATAGTCTGATTTGCATTTATTGTGCACTACTACTTTTATCATTTTCTTTTGGTATACATTTTTCTCAGCTTGACAAAAGCTCCCTGAGAATGAGGAGCCCAATACTTCTTACTAGCCTTGAATCCTTCTTTGCTCCCTATAGGGCCTAGTGTATATAAAAAGCTAAAAAAATTCTGTTGCTTTGTAAATCTATATCTAATTTAATGCTTTAAAACAATTTATATGTGTTGTGTTATTAAACTTTAAATCTATTAAAATTTTTTCTGTGTAGTTATACCACTTGAATCTTTTTAATTGGAATAATTTATTATAGGTAATTATAATGATATTCAGCATAATATTATACAAGTATTACTTCTAAAATAGATCTTGGGGACTTCCCTGGTGGCGCAGTGGTTGGGAGTCCGCCTGCCAATGCAGGGGACACGGGTTTGATCCCTGGTCCAGGAGGATCCCACATGCCGTGGAGCAACTGGTCCCGTGTGCCACAACTACTGAGCCTGACCTCTACAGCCCACAAGCCACAACTACTGAGCCTGCATGCCACAACTACTGAGGCCATGTGCCACAACTACTGAGCCCATGCGCCTCAACTACTGAGGCACATGTGCTCTAGGGCCCGCATGCTGCAACTACTGAGCCCACATGCTGCAACTACTGAAGCCCGTGTGCCTAGAGCCCGTGGTCCGCAACAAGAGAAGCCACTGCAATGAGAAGCCCATGCACTGCAATGAAGAGTAGACTACACTCGGCGCAACTAGAGAAAGCCCATGCGCAGCAACGAAGACCCAATGCAGCCAAAAATTAAAATTAAAATAAAAAACTAAAATAGATCCTGTTAATTCACAGAAAAGCATACATGGTGTGGTTTAAATAGCTTATTTATTTGATTTGTTTCCAACCCTGGTACAAAGCTTTCTAATATTTATGTATTCTGTCTTATCTGATTGTCACAATAACTAGTGAGAGGGAGACCATCATTATTTCACTTCAAAAATGAGAAAACTGAGATTCATCAAGACTAAGTGACCCACCCAAGGTCACAGAAATACTACATATTCTAGAGATGCCACCCATTTCTTACCAATCATTTCTTCCTGGTACTCACATTCTTGGAGAAGCTCTCCTTCTACAGACCCAGAAGAACCAGAAGCAACAACTTCAGGTACCACCCTGACGGATGCTCCTTATCCTTCAGCTAGAACTGAATGGATAAGCAGCATCTGCCTGATCTGAGCTGAGCCAATCAGATTTTCTCTCAGAAACTGGAAACTAGTACACTGAAAAACCAAGTTAGTTTTTGTTGAATGCTTAAATAAGGGATGTTAAGGCCAGGGCTTGGGAGAGCATGTTCACAGTAAAGCAGAAAAGGAGGGAAAGGGACAGAGGGGAGGAGAAGCAGCAGAAGTGGAGGGAAAAGCAGGGACAATTTGCTTCTACTGAGATGGAGAGTAACCTTGCACAAAACTGTTTCCAATCCAGCCACAGTTCTTGTGCTTGGATTCTGGAAAATACCCTCATGTATCTCCCATAAATCCTCCTTTCTGCTGAAGCTAGTTTGAACGGGCTTCTGTTCCCTAAAACTGAATGATTCCTAAGAGTGGCAGCAACTAAATTTGAATCCACATTTCCTGAGTCCAAAACTGGTGCTTATTTCACTGTATCACCAATGAAACACAATAATATTTATTAGAGAGATTAAGGAATTAGCCAATTTTAGTTTGAACCCACATTCTGTATAGTCATAAAAATTCCTCAAATATTCCTTCTGAGGGTAACAAAATCAATCGTGACTATTTAACTTTAGTGTAGAATAAAGCCGGATGCTCATAAGCTCATATGCACACATTATTTATAAAAAAGACAAAGTGAGTAGCCAATTTACCCTCAAGTAATTTATTCCCATCGTAAACCAGATATTTCTAGGATTTACTCAGATATCCTGTTCATTTGTTTACATATTCAGAATATCTATACTTGGATTATAGTACTCACAATCTCCTCAATCATGTAATGTTCTACTATGCCCCTCATTATTAATTGCATTTTGTCATTAAGAATAAAAGTTGGGGGACTTCCCTGGTGGTGCAGTGGTTAGGAATCCACCTGCCAATTCAGGGGACATGGGTTCGAGCCCTGGTCTGGGAAGATCCCACATGCAGAGGAGCAACTAAGCCTGTGTGCCACAACTACTGAGCCTGCACTCTAGAGCGCGAGAGCCACAACTACTGAGCCCGTGTGCCTAGAACCTGTGCTCTGCAACAAGAGAAGCCACTGCAATGAGAAGCCTGCGCACCACAATGAACAGTAGGCCCTGCTCACGGCAACTAGAGAAAGCCCGTGCTAGTTTGTATGGCTAGATGATATATGTACAGCTACTCTGGAAAGAAATTGGTAATAATGGTAACCGCATGGTAATACTCCTCTTTTATAAGTAGACAACAACTTGTACAATTATTAATATTTACTGTCCCAAGCCTTTCTCTTTGGAAGAAAAGAATCATTCTATAACTGACAGCATGGTGATACTTGGCATCTATGAAGGTCCTGGGGAGTTGTCTGAGATAACAGGGGATAGCCTGTAGACATGTCTGGACTCATGCCAGCTGCTAAGCAGTCTGGTACCAAGACACTTGACAACTATGAGGACTCTAAGTCTCTACACTGCCAATGTCTTTGCTTCAAGAGAGAAATGTGGGAAACAGGAGGTACTGTCAGGGAATGTGCCCCACAGAAAGCGTGAACTCAGATATCTTTGCTACCTAATCTTTAAAAAACAAGTTTTTAAGTGTCCAGAGTGAAAGAAACCGAAGTTTAGAATATTACTTGGGTGTTTCTCTTTAAGGAAAAGCATCTACATCAACTATCGCGGTAGCAACTAGGGATTACAATGAAGTACTTGCCAAGAACTTGGAAACAGAAATAAGCCCGTACACTGAGAGTTAAAGTAAACATATCATGAATAAGAACAACAATACATATAAAGGTATCTTAAAGAGGCAGAATGAAGCAGAGAAAAGGGAGAGAGAACCATGGGCAGTGTTTCTGCAGGGCCTTTCTGAGATGACATCAGTCCCCTTAGTATGACGATCAGTGGCGTGGAGCTGGGTGATCAGGCATCCATATCTCTGCTCCCGAGGACAGCAAGTAGACTTCTGATTTTGATCTAGCTTCCAGGCAGAGCCTATCCTTATCAATGAAAGAATATCAAGTCCTCTGGTTAAGGAAATAATAAATTGGTTTAACTGGCTTCCTGTGACCATGCCCTTACCTGGTCATAGATGACTAGACAAGAGTGGACAGATGACCCAAGTCCAGCCTATTATTTTTCCATCTCTCTTAGGTATCCGAGGTAAGTCTCTTGGTTAGTAGGAGTATCTTAGAGTCTGATTACATTTTGATTTACTAATGATTTGGTTTCTGATCTCATAAAGCTAAAGACTTTAGCACAAGGTCTATGAAGACCTGATGGCTACGCATGCCATAAGAAACTGGAAGGTCACACATATTAGGATGGCTACTGTCAAAAAGAACAGAAAGTAAAAGATGTTGGTAAGGATGTGGAGAAACTGGAACAGTTGTGCATTACTTGTGGGAATGTAAAATGGTGGCAGCCACTGTGGAAAACAGTATGTTGGTTTCTCAAAAAATTAAACATAAAATTACTGCATGATCAAGCAATTCCATTTTTGGGTACATACCCAAAAGAACTAAAAGCAGGAACTCAAACACGTATTTGTACACTCACATTCATAGCAGCACTATTCACAACAGCCAAAAGGTGGAAACAACCCAAATGCCCATCGATGAATGAGTGGAATAACAAAATGTGGTATATACATACACTGGAATACTATTCAGCCTTCAAAAGTAAGGAAGTTCTGATACATGCTGTAACACGGATGAACCACAAAAATACTATGCTAAGTGAAACGAACTAGACACAAAAGGCATGATTCCACTTATATGAGGTACCTAGAATAGTCAAATTCATAGTGACAGGAAATAGAACAGTGGTTACCAGGGGCTTGAGGAGCTATTGTTTAATGGGTACAGAGTTTCAGTTTAGAATGACAATCAGTTCTGGAGATGGATAGTGGTAATGGTTGTACCACTGCAAATGTACTTAATGCCACTGACTATACACATAAAAATGGTTAAAATGGTAAATTTTATGATATATATATTTCACCCCATTTTTTTAAAAAGCCATAGAAAAATGTTAGTGGTAGAATCTAGGTTGTGGGTATATGGATGCATTCACTATAAAATCTTTTGACTTTGCTGTATGTTTAAAATTTTCAATAATAAAATCTTAGGGGAAAACCCTAGGAAGTCAGCTTGTCTTTTCTCAGCAATGCCTTTCTACCTTACTAGACACCTTTTGAAAGCAATCAACCAGTTAAGTTTTATTAAAAGTATCTATTATTTGGCCAAAACATCACTTTAGGGTACCCAGCGGTCTCTTTCAGGCAAAGTCTGAAAATTAAAAGCCAAAGTAACCCTTAAGTGAGAAGTCATAGGAAATCAACTTTTTAGTTGAGTATCCTGAACAAATACAGACTATTCAAGGTTACACTAAATTATATTTAGGGTGATGTGCACCCATACGCTACTGCCAACTTCTTTGTGCCTAGTCACACCTGGCATTTTTTCTGATGACAAGGCAAAGGCTGAGAACTTGAATCTGGTTAGAAAGAGACGTGAACTGTGTCAGGAAACCTTAGTTCTAGTCCCATTTCTGCTGTTAATTGGCTGTATATATGGTCTTAGACTTTATCTGCCTGCGCCTGAGTTTCCACATATACAAAAGGAAGAAGCTAAGCAATATGACTTCTCAAGTTTCTTCTATATTCTAAATTTTAAATTGATTAGTAAAAAGTACCTCAGCAATCACCACCTTTCTAAATCTTCAAAACTGTAACCAATGTAATTCAATAACAATTTGGCTATAAGGAGATATATATATGTATATATATATACACACACGTATATATGTTAGATAAACACACACACACACACACACACACACATAACACACACACACATTCTCTTACCCACACTCAAAGAGATTAAAATATGGCAAATCCTTCATTTAACAAATATTAATTGAACACCAATTATGTGCCACTCTGTTAACACTAACTCGCAATTCAACAGTTTCACATGCCAGATAGATTCCCTTCTCTCATGAAGTTCATAAGTAGCATTAGAAAAACAAACAAGCAAATAGGTGCTATTATGCAAAGAATTAAAATAAGGGGATTTGAGAGCCTGCGTGCCGCAACTAAGGAGACTGTGAGCCACAACTAAGGAGCCTGCCTGCCGCAACTAAGGAGCCCAGCTGCTGCAACTAAGACCCAGTGCAACCAAATAAATAAATAAATATATTTTTTTAAAATAGGGGAATTTGAAAAAGAGTGACTGGGTTGCTGCTGTAGACCAGGTGGTCAGGGATGGCTAGTGGAGGAAGTGACATTTGAACCAAGGTGCAAATGACAAGAAGGAGCCTTAGCTGTGGAGATTCTATGGGGGTAGGACTCAGGGGAAAGCTATCAGGTGAAGGGAACGGGTAAAGAAAGCCCCAGGGCAGGAAACAAGTTTGGCATGCTGGAGGAAATAAAGAGAGAGTGATAGGAAATAATGCTGCAGTCAGACAGGCATCAGATCAAGTAGGGCCCTGCCACTCAGGGTAAGTGATTTGCACTTTATTCTAGGATCACCATATTAGCAGTAAGGAGGATGAATTACAGTAGGGCAAGCACTGAAATATGCGGACCATGATGTAATCCAGGAGAGAAATTTTAGGAGCTTAGACTAGAGAGGTCACAGCTCACTGATCTAACAGTCAAGAGAAGAGGTGAGCAGCAGTTGTACCAAGAATTATACCCCAGGATAATAAGCTATCTACTCCTGGGACTTCCCTGGTGGTCCAGTGGCTAAGACTCTGTGCTCCCAATGCAGGGGGCCCGGGTTCAATCCTTGGTCAGGGAACTAGATCTCACATGCCAGAACTAAGACTGCATGCCACAACTAAAAATCCCACGTGCTGCAACTAAAGATCCCACATGACACAACGAAGATCACTGGTGCCTCAACTAAGACCTGACACAGCCAAATAAATTTTAAAATAACAACAGGGACTTCCCTGATGGCGCAGTGGTTAAGAATCCGCCTGCCAACACAGGGGACACGGGTTTGAGCCCTAGTCCAGGAAGATCCCACATGCTGTGGAGCAACTAAGCCCGTGCACCACAACTACTGAGCCTGCGCTCTACACCCTGCGAGCCACAACTGCTGAGCCCGCATGCCACAACTACTGAAGTCCGCACGCCTAGAGCCTGTGCTCCACAACAAGAGAAGCCACCGCAATGAGAAGCCTGCGCACCGCAACGAAGAGGAGCCCCCGCTCACCGCAACGAAGAGGAGCCCCCGCTCACCGCAACTAGAGAAAGCCTGTGCGCATCAACGAAGACCCAACACAGCCAAAAACAAATTAATTAATTAATTAAAATAAATAAATTAAAAAATAACCGAAAAAAACAACCCCCAAAAAACAGTATTGAAAAAAAATAAGCTATGTACTCCATAGCTATAACAATAACAGCCCTTAGACATTTACTTTGTACCAGGCCTGGTTTAAAAAAAATACGCACACACACGCACACATTTTTTGGAAATAATTTGATTTACAAAAATGTTGTAAAAGTAGTACAGAGAGTTCCTGTATACCCAGCTTCCCTTAATGTTAACATCTTACATAACCAAACTAAGACATTCACATTGGTACAACACTATTAATTGAACTACAGACTGATTTCACCAGTTTTTCCACTTATGTTCTTTTTCTGTTCTAGGATCTAATCCAGCAACCCTAATGTACTTGGTTGTCACCTCCTTAGTCTCCTCCAATCCATGATATTTCCTCAGCCTTTTCATGTCTTCATGACTTTGATACTTTTGAAAAGTACTAAAAAAAAAAAAAAAGAAAAAAAAGAAAAGTACTAGTCAACTATTTTGTAGAATGACCCCCAATTTGGATTTTTCTCATGTTTTCTCATAGTTATATTGAGTTTATGCATTTATGGCAGGAATACTGAAGAAGTGATGTTCTCTTCTTGGTGTATCATATCGGGGGTACATTACTAGTTTTGTCTTATTACTAGTGATGTTAACCTTGATCACTTGCTTAAAGAGATGTCTGTTGGGTTTCTCCACTGTAAACTTACTTATTTTTTCCTCTGTAATTAATAAATTATTGGGGGAGGATACTTTGAGACTATGCAAATATGCTGGTTTCACCTTAGACCCTTCAACCACTGATTTTTCTACTTCATTCTTCTACGTTTATTAATTGGAATGCTTCTGTAAAAAAGAGCTGTCCCATTGCTTTCATCTATTTATTTAATTAGAATAGGCTCTTGGATATTTATTTTATGGGTTATGCTCTATTACTAATGTTATTTATTTTGTTGCTCAAATTGTTTCAGCTTTGGCCATTTGGAGCTCTTTCAGGCTGGCTCCTATGTCTTTTTTTTTTTTTTTTTTTTCTATTTTTTGGCCATGCCATGTAGCATGTGGGATCTTAGTTTCCCGACCAGGCATCGAAACCACTCCCCCTGCAATGGAAGCTCGGTGTCTTAACCACTAGACCGCCAGGGATGTCCCTCCTATGTCTTTATTACCTGATCCTATACTTTCTGAGCACTTCCTTACTTTCTGGCCTTACCAAAGATGCACTAAGTTCATCCTATATTTTCCCTTCCTTAGTCCTGGAATCAATCACTTCTCTAGAGAGCCATGGTTCCTTTCATTGGAGAATGGTATTTGGAAACCAATATGTGGGCACTAGTTGTGCTCATTGTTACTGGGGTATTACTACTTCTAGGCCCTCTCAGTGGAAAGAGCTTGGAATTATACCAGTTGACTGCCAACGGTAGGAAACTGGGAGAGATGTTGATGCGAAAGGAGTGATGGAACTGTTCTGTATCATGATTGTGTGTTTATGAAAACATATAGAACTACACACCAAGAGAGGATGAATTTTACTGTATATAAATTTAACCAAAACCCAACACAAAAACCACTAGGATGTGGAGGGAACCCCAAAAGGAATACAAGCTAACAAATAACCCTAACACTATTACAAATGAATAATACAACCACACTGAAGGGACTGGAGAAAAAAAGAACTAAACTAAGTTTTGGAAAACAGTATTTTGACTGGATACTGAAAGGCTAATGACAAAGAAAACTGGAGCTGTGCACAGCACTGAGCTTAGCTAGTAACCTTGCTCCTTACAGGGGCTGGGGTAGCAATTCCGAAAATACAGGTTGCACAAATAAGTGAGTATGTTGCAGATAACAAGAGTCAGGTGTCTCATAGTTGGAGAAAAAAATTACGAATAAGAGAGAAGCCTAGAATGGTCCCTGTGGTACTGAACTGGAATCAGAGATATCATTATGAATTTGTGGTCTTAAAAAAAAAAAAATTAACTGTCGGGGCTTCCCTGGTGGCGCAGTGGTTGAGAATCTGCCTGCCAGTGCAGGGGACACGGGTTCGAGCCCTGGTCTGGGGAGATCCCACATGCCACGGAGCAGCTAGGCCCGTGAGCCACAACTACTGAGCCTGCGCGCCTGGAGCCTGTGCTCCGCAACAAGAGAGGCAACGATAGTGAGGGGCCCACGCACCGCGATGAAGAGTGGCCCCCGCTTGCCGCAACTAGAGAAAGCCCTCACAGAAACGAAGACCCAACACAGCCAAAAATAAATAAATAAATAAATAAATAAGAACAAGGCAAGGATATCGCCTCAACACATTTAAAAAAAAAAAAAATTAACTGTGTGTATGTGTGTGTAAAAATACATATACACACATATAAATAAATATAGAAACAGAAATAAGTATAGATGTATGTGTATGCATGAGTTCATAAACATAGATTTATTTCCAGGCCTATTTTGAGTGCTTTACACTTATTAACTCACTGATTATTTACACCAAAATTTTAAGAGAAACACTATTATTTTACAGGTGAGATAACTGGGAATATAAGGAACTACCCTTGGCTACGGAGCCTAGTGAGTGGCAGAGCTAAAATAGCAACCTTTATAGGCTGGTTCCATAGCCTGAGGTCTTAACCAGCACGCTAGACTGCCTCTTATAAAGTGAAGGGAGTTTATTGAAGCCGGACATCCCTCCCCACAAAAAACCAACAACATGAAGCAGATAAAAGTAAATAAGCAGGAAACTGGAAGGAGCGGGGCAGCCTTATGTGACGTCACCATCTCCTAATTAGGTTTCAGAAGTTTGGCCCTGAGGTCACCACTGCAAAGCTTTTGACAATCATCCCCTTAAAGTTATGGCTACTGTGAAATCACTGCAGAACAGATGTGGTTTTATGTTTCCATTAAGAGAGCTGGAGTGCATTTTCCCCTCAAAGTTACAACTATTCATCTCATGCTGACCATCAAAAGGAGTCATAAGCCACATGAGGACAACTACATTTCATCTATCAAGGAATAAGGGCATTTAAGATACAAACATAGGAATTGATTCAGATAACAAAATCCAACATTTACTGAACTCTCAGGATGACCCGAGTACTTCTTGAAACTTTTTAGTATAATGGACTAACTAGTTTAATTCTTATGAGCTAGATAACTGTTTTTATCTCTATTTGAGAGAAGGAAAAACTGAGGCAGAGAGAAGTTACAAAAAGTGCCAAGGATCACACAGCTAGTGTGAAGCCAGGATGTGTCACCACCATACTATGATGCCACTCATAAAAGTTATGCTTTTCACTTGTAAGCCTCTGACAAATCAAATAAACATCGATAGTTAATATTAAAGCACACCACAAAAGAAAAATTTCAAGCATTATACATGTTATAACATTCACTTTAGACCCACATATTTTAAAAGCTGACTAAAATGTACCCAAAATGTTTAAAAGAAAAAAGCCTCTGCCTTCCTCATTCAATAAATCTATTTTAGGTATGTTGATGCCTTCTAATGATTTCTAAAGCCAGTAACTGCATGTGATAATTCTCAGATTTGCATTTGCTTCAAAGAAAATCTACCTGTCAGCGATTTTTCTGCTAAGTAACCTGTCATTATTTGCAGATTTTTTGGTTTATATTTGGGGGCAGAAGGAATTTAAGGAGATTAAAAAAAAAAAAAGAACAAAAGAAATTGTCAAATAATTTAGGGCTATTTTAAAATTCTTCTCAGTTGCATTTTGCCTTTGGATTTAATGTCAGGAAAAAACATAATAGTATAAAAGTAAAATGAATAAGATTATAAAAAATGTTTTCTTCAGAATACATAAGCAAAAAATACCATAG
Organism: Balaenoptera borealis; assembly: GCF_965194805.1. NCBI lineage: Eukaryota > Metazoa > Chordata > Mammalia > Artiodactyla > Balaenopteridae > Balaenoptera > Balaenoptera borealis. Next base: position 26,958,743 of record NC_138870.1, read on the forward strand.
CCACAGTTATTTGAGCAATTTAAATGAAAGCCATAAATATTTCAAAGTTATCACCATATGCTAGCACATATATCAAATACCTCATGTCTTGGATAAGAGAGACCCTGAGTGTTGGCAACATAACTCCTGAGTCAGATTTTCTTCTTTCTGGTCCAAGGGCAACTATGTAGAAAAATATCAGCAAAGTATTAGAAAAATAACAGTAAAGACTTAAAAAAACTACATGGTTCACATTCCATAAATAAATACTTTGAAATTATTTTGATGTGAACAAATTTTAAAGACAACAGAAAAGCTCAAATTTGTTTACCTGAATGTTCCTACTTTATTAATACAGTAAACTAGTTATTTTCTTTCTAGTTAATATGGGGCTGTATTTGAAAATTTTAAATGAATCATGAAAGCTCACTTAGCAAATAAGACAATGTGTGCACATTTTGGCCAGAAGGGCCAGTCACTTTCTAAAGTTATCATTCTAATAGCTCCAAATAATTACAGGAAAGTAATGTCTGTAAATTAACCTACTAAGTACGTGAACGATCTCTGGGCTTGTGAACTACAATTATACAATTCCCCTTTTGAAAGAATGTTTAAAAAGAAAAACCTAAGAGTTTGGATTCTTTAGTCTGATATAAGTTTCTACTTCAAAGTTCAGAATCCAAACTACAGTATGTTTATCATGCAAAGTGAGTAATCTTAATGGACAGAAGTATAATGTCTATGAGCCATTCTCCTATGAAGTCTGAAGAGCTAACATTTATAAAAGAAGGAAAGATTATTCTCTTATATAGCAATGGCTAAACAATCAATTATTGGTTAATATGTTGTAGCTGGAGTGCTCAATCTCACTTTAAATGAGACGCTGTGGAGTTTTGTCCCCTTTCTTTATTTCCATTTTCCCACCTGTAAATGGAAAGTAAATTGCAACATCACACTTGGCAAATACATTGATAAAATCAGAATTTAGGATGTGGGTTTTCGTTGTATATTAAACTTGCATTTTCTCAGTTTTTAGATCCATTCTACTTCGGGGGGCTAGAATACAATATCAGAACACATAAATATACATGAAGCTGGCACTGAAGGAAGATAGGGAACATTTTGGTGGATTAGGATCTGCAAGTTTTTGGCACTTGGTGAAAGAAGCTGGGCTGATACTTGGCAGGTATAAATGAGCACTGATGGGGTTGCCAAGACAAAGAGAATGCGGCCAGACCAACCCAAAGGCAGTCCTTTTGAGGGCCTTCCCTACCAAGCAGGTAACTAATAGGGCATTTGTCTTGGCAGTTTGGGGAGGGAGTTTTCAAGGGGTCACTGAAAACACTGGTTCATCTTGATACCCAAGAGGTAACAGACACCGAAGACACTGTTCCAGAAACTTGCAGGGAATGTGCTGGTTGTCTTCCTGTCTGAGACTATCATCACTTAAGTGTGTTAATTAATGAAAGCACATCCCTCTTTTGGGGGAGAAAGTGAAATACCTCAGAGAATGTCTCTACACTCCAGATGATTAGACAGCATGAAAGATGGCCACACACGTAGTAAGAAATGGGTTGAGGGACTTCCCTGGTGGGGCAGTGGTTAAGAATCCGCCTGCCAACACAAGGGACACGGGTACGATCCCTGGTCCGGGAAGATCTCACATGCTGCAGAGCAACTAAGCCCGTGCACCACAACTACTGAGCCTGCGCTCTAGGGCCCATGAGCCACAATTACTGAGCCCATGTGCCCACAACGACTGAAGCCCGCACACCTAGAGCCTGTGCTCCGCAACATGAGAAGCCACCGCAATGAGAAGCGCACACACAGCAATGAAGAGTAGAGAAAGCCCGCGCATAGCAACGACGACCCAACAGACCAAAAATAGATAAATAAATGAATTAATTTTTTTAAAAAATGAAATGGGTTGAGAAGAGAAAAAGAAAAGATCATGAGGCAGGAGAAAGGAGCTGAGACCAGAATCTGGCAACTTGGCCAGAGGAAGGCATGACAATACAAGGAATCATGCCTCAGGGAGCAGAGAACAGCTGAGAGACTTAATAAAAGAGGAGTCTGACATTTAAAGAAGCAGTAGCAACCACAATAAGAGCATTCACAGGCCTAACCATGTTCTGGAATCCTGTTTTGGAATCCTGTATTCTAGCCACCCTTCACTGATCAATAGTCCTTAAACATGCGATATACTTTTTCATGTCTCCATGCAATTCGTTAAAGTCTCTGGTTCATCCTTTAGTGATTCTGTATCTTTCTCCTTGTTTATAGCCTATTTATCACTTCAGATTGAGAGCAGTATAGCTTAATGGTTAAGAACATGGCTTTCTCAAGCCCTACAGAGAACTTAATAGCTCACTGACCTTGGGTTGGTCGTTTAACCCCTCTATGGTCTGTTTCCTCATCTGCAAATTGGGGACAGTCACAATACCTACCATATTCAAATAGATGTAAAGCACTTATAATAGTGCCTGGCATAAAGTAAGTTCTCAAAAAAAAAAAAAAAAGAAAGAAATTTAGCTTTAATTTTGCCTCTGTGTGAAATCTTTCCTGAATATTCTCTTTCCCCTAGGAACACTGTTGGATAAGTCATTCCCCCTCTCTCATGGGACTTGTAAAACTGAACCTCTATCACAAACTTACCACAGTTTAACACTTCTGTTACTCCTATTAAATTATACGCCTCTTGAGGCTTGGTCATATCCTATTCTGAGAATATCCAGAGGGCCCCTCAAAATGCTCAGCAAATACTCACTGAGGAAGATGAGATTATTTAGGGCCAGATGGCAGAACCTTAAATGACAAGTTAGAAATTTACAGAAATCCTAGGGAGGGGAAAGAAATTTTGAAAAGAAATGATATGCTTCTCAGTGCTTTTTAGTTAGTTAACTAGAGTGGTAGTGTGATGGTATAAGGGCTATAAGGGAGATGAGCTAGAAGTTGTTCCAAAGGCCAGCCTGTGGATGAACTAAGACAGTGGCAGCCAATGAGAACGAAGAGGAGAAATATGCAGTGGACTTAAATGACTGGATTAAGGGTAAGCAAGACTCAAGAGTCACAAACAATATTAAGTATGAATATAAACTGTATTAATATATACTATCCCATAGTTAAAACTTTCCTTAAAATTTTTTAACCTTAACTTTGCAAATGAAGAAACTGAGGCTCAAAGAGGTTAAGAAACCTGCCCAATCATATCCATTAATTAAAAGGGGCAGAGTGTTCTGATGTCATGTCCAGTGGGCTGTTACATTAAGGATGACTTTTTGGCTTATAGTTTGACTGAGAAGAGGGTGCTGATGTCATTAAGTGAAATGGAAAGAAGAAGGGAGAAAGTCTGACTGGGACAGGAGGGAGAGGTGCTAAGATAATGAGTTTGTTTCAGGATGTGTTGAGTTTGAGGTCCCAGTGGGCTATGGACGTCTAGGAACTAGGGATGGAGATAGAGATTTATGAAAAATCTGCTAATGGGATAGTTGGATGATAACATCGGATTAACTGTCAACAAAAAATGCTGAAGTCCTAATGCCCAGTACCTCTGCCATAAATGCCTGTTGTTTAAGCCACCCAGTTTATGGTCCTGTATAATGGTAGTCCCAGGAAATTAATACAGTACTTTATTAGTAACTTTGGAGGAAAGTTTAGAAGCCTGTGAACAAAAATGCAGATTAGGAATAAAGGAGTAAGGCCATACTTTTTATCTAGAGATCTAAAATCTAAGAAGTTTCCATGAAGTCTACTCTAGCCAGAAGAGAAATTTATGAACTATTTTAAAATGTGTATTTCTATTAGTATATATATATATATATATTTTTTTTTTTTTTTTTTTTTTTTTGCCACACTGCATGGCTTGCAGGATCTCAGTTCCCCAACCAGGGATTGAACCTGGGCCACAGCAGGGAAAGCCCTGAATCCTAACCACTAGGCCACCAAGGAACTCTCTATTAGTATTTCTTAATTCACTATACTCAAATGCAATAGGCTTCTTTCTCCTTCAATATAAACACTCATGGATTTAATACTTAGCCACAGGAATTCCTTTGTATTCTGCCTGAATCAATGTTACTGCATAGACAGCAAGTTTGTAGAGCGCAGATTGCATATATTATTTTTATAGAGCCATCTATAGTCTACGGACAGGTAAGTAACTAAAGAAAACTTTTGATGAAAATAAGACGTTTAAAGAGTGACTCCAAATTCTTGGCTAGATCCAGAATAACCGTTCAAAATGGTATTTCCACTCCCTTCTGCATCCTACCCCACTCCCTATGTCTAAGCTGGTCAACATTCTTAAAGGTAGAAACTTTGGGGTGATATGTCAAGAACAGTGCTCTTTCTAGAATCAATTGCATTCTGAGATCTTTTCTCTAAAATAGGACTTTTAACTACTAGGTACAGTGTCTTGGTCAAAATTTGACTAGGTCAAAATTAAGACAGTTTTAAGACATGGAGGAAACTTAAATGCATATTACTAAGTGAAAGAAGCCAATCTGAAAAGGCCTCATACTATATGACTTCAACTATATGACATTCTGGATAAGGCAAGACTATGCAGACAGTAAAAAAGATCAGTGGTTGACAGGGGTTAGTTAGAGGAGAGGGAGGGATAAATAGGAGGAACACACCATTATTAGGACAGTGAAGGTACTCTATATGATACCACAATGGCAGATCCATGTCATTAACATGTATTTGTCTAAACCCACAGTCTGCACGACACACCAAGAGTGAATCCTAATGTAAATAAACTATGGGCTTAGGGTGACTATATGTCAATGTAGGTTCATCAACGGTAAGCAACGTACTACTCTGGTGGAGGATGATGATGATGAGGGAGGCTATGCATGTGTAGGGGCAGAGGCTACAGGGGAAATCTCTGAACCATCTCTTGAATATTGCCATGAATCTGAAACTGCTATAAAAATAAAATCTATTAAAAAAATTTCAAGACAGTCTACCCTGCTATGGTCCTCTTACTAAGACAGATCTTTTCCATTCTTCTGCAACCCTTAAAATGTCTGATTCCTGTTTAGTGCTGCTTCTGAAAGAATAGTAATGATCTATCACCTAATCTCAGCCTGGCTCGATGCTAATAAGAGCTGTCTTCAAACCCACTGTGAATCTCTAAGGACTTGGAGGATATTTCCTTAATATGAAGATGCAGACTGTTTACTGCCATTAATTAGGAAGCTAAGTAGTTGGCAAACAAAAAGTATTTTTTGGGGAAACAAACAAACATCCAGATTTAAAATCATTAAAGTCAGTGAACTGCTAATTTCTAAATAATTAGAACACACTGTTTCTCAACAATGAACGATTTTACTTTTAAACTGATTTTTTAAAATACATTTCACACTGTCATCTTTTTAAGTCCTAACTTCGTGGGCTGAATTATCAGAAGTGTTAGAGCAATATTTATCAAATCCACCCCTTCAGACAGACAATAAATTTGATTTCAAAAGCTACACAGCTTACATTAATCCTACTTAGGATCAGTACAATATTTAGCTTATGTTCGTTCTTAGATCTCCAGCCCTTCATTGACACCTGGCAGTGCAGCACAGGGACTGCATGCAGCTTTGACACATTCCATATTTCTGAGCCTTGACTTCAGAGTTGTACTGGTGTCATCACTGACTGACTGAAAGGCCCTGCAAACAGCTGAGTCTCTGGTCTCTAGCTCAACCACCCACAATTTGACCATTCAAAGCCATGAACTTGCTGGTGCTGCCTGGTAGCTGCTCACTTTAACAGCTGGACATTCTCACATGCCTGTTCAGCCCAAGAGTCAAATGCTTCCACCTCCCTGCTTAACTGAGCTTGGCTTTGCAGCATTTCATCCTACAAATGGTTATTTCTTCCTAGGAATTTATTTATTCTAATTAGGGTAAACTACCTTGGTTATGGCCTTACGTCTGAAGAGCTAAATCTTCTATGAACGTGGGTAAACGTTAGAGATAGTTTCAGGGAATATGCCAATGCATTTTTACTTTTTCAATAGAAAAATGGACAACGGAGATAGATGGACACTAGAGAATGCTTTTAAACTCTATCTAAATCTTTATAAATATAGTTACATCCCGGGACATCAGAACCTTGACATTCTGTTTAGAAGGGCTCCAGGGCAATGTAGTATCAAATTCATATTCCTAGCTGTTTTATTGGATACATTGAAAAACTAGGTTTCCAACAATGAACACCACATTTAGGGTAGTATTGCCCTCTAGGGGCAGTGAGGGGAATGGAAATAGGGTGGTTCAATCATATTTGCAATGCTTTATTTCTTAAACTGGTGGTTGGCTTATGAGTTTTTAAAAAAAGAAAACTTTTTTTTTTTTACATTTTTCAATGTCTAAAGTAATCAATAATTTTAGAAAATGTTCTCAAATAGCTGACTCAGTATAAAACATTTTACCTCTACTGGCTTTCCACGGTTACTTCTACTTTTTGTGAAATAGATGGTTATTTTACCGTTATTAGGTAATGACTCATGATACTGTAACATGAGATGTCTTGTTATAAATTGAAGAAGAAATCTGATTTCTGAATATTTTTGAAACGTATATACACGTTTTCTCCCCTGAAAGATTATTAACGATGTGAATAAACTTTTATTTAAGTAAAAAACCAGTATACACCACACCCTAATACTGGTGAGAGTAAGGAATACCACTTGTATGATCTACGATTACAACTCATTAGAAGTTTTCAAATGTTTTCTGATTTGATCAACACTACAGCCTTGGCATGGCTAATATTATTTTCCCTATCTTGTGGATGAGGAAGCTGAAGATCAGAAAGGTCAAGGGACTTTTCCCAGGTCTCACAGCTAGTACGTAATATTGCTCCTTCTACTTTACCCCGCTTTTGGCAAGATGGGATGAGCGTCAGCTTGAGAGAGGTGGAGACAAAGCCATAGGCACTGACTTTTCACATGGTTCACTGCTGCCAGTGCTGTAGAAACCATCAAGCCAATGAATTCTCACCTGGTGATTCTGCAAGGTGCTCTTGTTTCTCTTCTCTGTCCTGAAACTGAATTAAATGTGACCACAAAGCTGACTTCCCCTGAAAGTACAAGGCATATAAAACTTTTCATTTTATAAGAAATGAGTCATCAAAAAATAACTTATCAAAACCATTCACATTGAAATGCCTATTATTTGAAGCTGGGAGACCCAAGCTCATCCACTCCGAGCTGTGTGACATTCTGAGCATCCCACTCACGTGTAGTGAGGGTCATCCTTTGCCTCACTGACAAGACTGGCAACAGCCTGGGGAAGGGCAGCTAAGCAAAGGGCAGGAGTGCAGGCAAGGAAATTCCCGACTTCAGCTCAGTTGTTACTTAGTTGTATGTAACTAGGGCTGTCTACACTGGCCACACAAGCAAGCATGGAATTAAAGGCTCCAGCAGCACAGAATGTATTTCTGTATGCAAAATATGTTTGGATGTACGCAGTAGCAATGAGGGAAGAAAACTGGGGCAAGAGCAGAAAGAGAAAAGGGGACGAAGGGAGGAAGATGAACAGAAAAAAAAAGAAATAGAAAGGGAAATGAGGGACAAAAGCAAAGAAATCATCTATGTTTCCACCTTGAATAACCAGATAACTTAAAATGGCAAAGAACTGTTAATTCTGGCTAATAGATTTTTTTCTTGGACAGTGATGAAAGCAGATACTTAATGGAATCTACAGGGGATACAGCCTCCGCAATGAATGTGTTGTTTTATCTTTTCCTGTTTACCAGAAAAGAGCCCCAAACTGCCTGCTAATCATGGGTTATATTTTCTTTTTCTGGAACTAAAATGCCTGTGGCGTATTTCTAGTCATCCTGTGACAAAGGGACATAACCTTTAATTTTTATAATATCTTTTTCTTTTTGTTACTTTTCTTAACAGAGCTCCTAACTCGCCCTGTCACCAGGGTCTCTTGAGACTGTTACCTGCTTGACCTGCAAGCCATGGCTCCAGATCCTTTCCAGCAGGTCACAGAGGCTGGCGATCAGGGTGTTCTCCTCCAAGCCGGTTATGTTTGCTTCCCCATGGCCCAGTTCCACTGCTTCGTGTCCCATCTTTTCCACCAACATGCGTTTTGTCTGAAAACATCACACGTGGTCACAAGTGTTAACCCCAGCAGTGAGCCCAAAAGCCATCAAGTCAATTCCTGGATCAGGAGATCTGGGTTCCCCTTCATTATACTTCTAACTGCAGATTTTGAATCACCTTGGGAAAAGTGTCTTAATCTCTGTGGTCAACTAACAAGTAATATTATGTATACTTTTACTATTTTGTCAGAGAAATAGTCACTAAAGAGAGACTCTGATGCTATTTTAAAGTATCCTCACGTAAATGCTTATGTACAACAATTTTCAGATTACTAACTTGAATAATACTGGGGGATTACACCAGGCCTAGAAAATATACTATAGAATCTGAAACCCCATCCTGCCACAACTCACACTTCATCTTAGCATACTAAAGATATTCACACTTAGTTTTGATTGCACTTAGGCAAAAACTACAATACAAACAGGCAGCTCTAAATTTTTTCAGAACTGTCTAATTTGTGAGTGAAGCAGACCTCTTTTTTTCCTTCCTCTTTTTCTCTTTCATCTCTTCTCTGCTATGAGTATGTACCAGAAAATGGAAAGGAAATGGAAATCAGTTTCAAGTAAGTTAAGTTACAGCAGACTTAGCTGCCCTCATAAAATGTAAAGTGAGAGAGAATCTAGTTCCTCTAGGCAAGGACCTTGTCTGTGTGATTCAGCATTGTAAGCTGATGCTAAAATAGTGCATTTACTGAATACAGAGAAGGTACTCAAGAAATGACTGTCAAATAAATGAAGTTATTGGCTAAAATGATGTTCTGAGTTTTGTCAATTTGTATTGCTACCTCTGATAAACACAGATGTCTGAGAGGAGACTCCTGTGTAATATACACAAACCTACAACACAGCTAAGGTCTTCTTCTTTATGGATATACGCACACACATATGAGCACAGATAAGGTTCTGCACAGGTGCACACAGAGACACGTATAAACACATACAAAAAAATGTGTTGCCTTTCACATAAGATGATGACATCCCTGACACAACTTCTGACTGGCTTAATATCTGTCATGTTGGAGAGGAAGATAGCAATGGCTGAAAGGTGAGAAAAACCATGCAGGGCTCCCATGTCACTGACTCTGTGGCTAACAGAACCCATGGAGGTTCATGCCCTCAGTAAAGAGCACATGAGGCTTATGCCCCAGTAAAAGTGTCCTTCTAAGGAAGCTACAGGCTCAAGTGGGGGTTGGCTCAGCTCAGCTTCATACATGGATTGAACATGAATGTACACTGTCCTGCACAGTGAGTAATACATACCTTCATTCTACATTCTTTTAATAAGCCTTCTACAAATTTCCAGTTGGTTTGTGCAATCACTGCAGGAGAGAGGTCTGACAATTTGGGTTGCCTCAGGTTTTTTCCTAAACTTCGTGCCTCTTGCATGTATTTCTAAAAATTAAAGAGTATTTTTAATGTATAAACATCAGATATTCTTCTGACCTACTTAACCTTACAAACAAGTGCAGGAACAACAAGATGCAAAAAGAGGCCGTAAGTGTATACGTGCAACAGCAGTTCAAGGTTTAGCACACTGAAAGGTGGAGGGTATTCATACCCCCTCTACTGTTAGCCCTGTGAAAAGGAGAGTGACAGAAGCCACACCAAGTAAAAACTCATTCAAAATGAGATGGAGTTTCATCTAGTTCAGTCTTTTTATTGGGAATACCCAGGGGTGTGATTAGTCACGATCATGGCTGGGATGGAAAAATTCACATGTCTGAATAACAAATCCAAGGTTCTACAGGAACCCAGTGATTCTCAGATCACTGGTTTCCTCCACCCATCTCCCCACAAAACAAGAGCCTTGACATGCTTCTAACCTCTTGGGCAGTGCTGTCCAACCCAACCCTTTGCCCTAATCAAGTCACAACAGTAAAATCAGGAGCTCTGGAAAATGGTTGCAACAAATTTTATGACCTCAGGCATATCTGCTTATTCATAAAATGGGCATAAAACAAGCCCACCTGCCTCACAAGAAAGCTATGAGATCACTCTGAAAAGTATCATGTGCTCCAAATGCAGGAGGAGGCCTCTTGTTTCCAAGACATTTTGCTACATCCCTCCTTTGCCTTGTTCCACAGTCAAAAGAAAGCAGAAATATCATATTATTTTAGGAGACATCGATGGCTCAGAGAGGACCACAGAAACTCAGACCACTGCTCTTGAGCTTTGATTAGTGAACTTCCAGGAAAAAAAAAAAAATCACTACACGTAATTAGCGCAGGACAGCTGTTGTCTCTCTTCTTTCTGTGGTACCTGCAAAAGCTCATCCAGATACCTTATGTTTGTATCAGGATCACAGGGCAGAATCTCCAAAAAGTCTAAGTGTCTTAGGTCCATATTTAGAGAATAATTGCTCTAAATTATACAGTAAAATCAGCAGTTTATTGGAGAGAGAGAGATTGCAAGCCAGCACATCCTCCCACAGATACATATGTGAAGTCTATCTTTTCTATCTTAAGGGGAAATTCGATATTATAAGAAAAAGATGTGTAAAATCCTTTGCATTCTTTAAATAAAAGAGAGTTTGCACATTTAATACATTCCCCTTGGAAGAAAAATAACCTGCTAAATCTAGTACAATTTGTTAAAAATCTCACCAATTAGGGATTCAACGAATCCATTTACCTTCTACTTCTATCAGCCCTCCTGCCGAAAGGCAGCATTAACAAAATAATCTCTTTTCCAGTGTAATTATTTTAAGAACAGATTAAAAAATGAAATGAACTCTGCAAGAATTTAGTTGCTATAACAGTTGTGTATACTTCTTTCTGCTTCAAATCTTTTTTAGAGGGTCAAAGAAAGAGGAAAAATGGACAATGAGAGTCAATTATCACCACTAGGGAAATTAAGCGTAACAAGGTCTAGCAAAACATCCTGAAGGTTAATGTTCAAATAAATAAAAGCAGGAAATGAAAAGTTTCAGAAAAACAAACCTGAGATATAAGACAGGGATCATATATGAGATTATAATACCTGCATTTCCTATCATTTCAGGTTGTACTAATGTTATCTGGAATATTACAAATGAGAGATAAATGGTTGGTAAAAACAAATGTTAACTGTTAAATGTTAAAAGGGTTCTGTTTCTCCCCCAGCCTCAATTCCTCCATCTTTAGGACTTGTGCAAATGCAGAGAGACCCACTACAACACTCAATTCTCAAGAAGACTTAAGTATTAAACTTGGCTTAGGAAGAAACACACTGGCTACAAGGAAAGAAGTGAGGTACATGGTTAGGCAAGAGGCTAGGAAGAAGCCGCAGGCATTTTTCTTTTCTCTGAAATATATGCATAATTAGATTTTTAAAAGTCAATAACTGGATTAAAAATTAAGCACTGTTTAAAGTTTATGTTCTATTTTACAAATGACAGCAAGCTAGAATGGGGCTGTCCTTTGAGTGGCCATATTCACCAATCACCCTGCACATACAGGGCAGATGTAGTATTAGCCAACAGTGAATTCCACAGGGCCACGTGCAAACTCTCCTTCTGAGCACCTTTGCTGAAGCCACAAAATAAGCAACATTCCACAGACATGCACAGAATGGATACAGGGGTGGCTCAAGACCCTTCCTCACAGCAAGAAGTGAGGCTGCCCCTGTATACTACAAAAATAGAGCAGTGCCTTTACAGCAAACAAGTGACGATAAAAATGTGATTTTCTTTGGGGTCGCTGGAAGAAAAGGTGTATTTTAAGATAAAAAACTGAGAAGAAAGAGAAATCTTTCACAAGGAGTGGTTTTATAATAAAGTTGATTTCCCTACAGAGGGAAGCCACCCCAGGTTTCTTCTGAGATTTCTACTATGCTCTTCGTCGTTTTTGTCTAAGCCAAAAGCAAATCAGTAGGAGCTACCCATGAAAATATATCCTATTATTCAGTAAACACTGAAATAACTGCTCTTTAGTACAGGCTTTCCCTGAATTTTCTAATCAACACACTGTCCCTCTAACCAACATGGAGCTTGTGAAGAGCAGACCACTGTAAAGTTAAGTAAATTTATATTAATATGTCTTTATACTAATATGTCATAATGGGAAAAAATACAACCAGGAGTCCTAAGTAACTCTGGCCCTCAGGTGAGCAGCTGTTCAGTGCAACCCAGTGTGCAGGGTTACTGGGAAGGGCACTGGCTTGGAGTAAGGAGGCCTGGCCTGTGGGCCTAGCCCTGACTTTGTGTGTCCATTTGACTTTAGGCAAGCCTCTTGGACTTCAGTTAAATCATGTCAAGTTGGACAAAGTTACCTCAAATGTTCCTCTTAGCACTAAGATTCTATATTGATGATCTGATTTTTCTGACCATATAAAATACAGACCAGGAATAAGGAAGGGTAAATTAAAACACTGTGGAGATAAAACTCGGCAAAAGAAAAGTTGTTTGAAAATGAATCACCTCTGCACTTTTGCAAAATGCTTAAATAAAAGAAAATTTGAATATTTAATGTATTTCCCCTTTGGAAGAAAAACAATGGTGCTAGATCTAGTCCCCCCTTTCCCCCTCAAAAACACCACTGATAGGGAATTCAAATAATCAGTTTTACCTGCCAATGGTATAGAATTACTCTTGTTAGTGCACACCACCATGAAAAGGTACCAGTCACAAAAGGAAGTGGAGAGATAACAGTTCACGTCACAAGGTGATGTGAGGCATTCTAGAGCTATGTGCACTCATACACGTGGATGATTCGAGGAACACCAAAGACAAGATTCAGGAACATCTGCAAAGCACTTTCAGGCAAAGAACATACCAGGCAGCACTCAGAGAAGGATTTTTTAGGAAGTCGTGCAGGAGGAGGTGGACCCTGATCCCACTCCCAGAATGCCATGGAGTTCTGACAGACCACAAGTTCCCCGGAAGGCTAAGAGGATGGAGAAGTGCCAATGACAGAAAAGCAAAAAAGAAAAGGATAGGGAGAAAGAGACAGCAAAACAAGCATGCATATGATAAAGTCACAGCAGAAGGGAAGGGAGAGAAGAAATACAGCAGCACAAAAGAAAAGCAGTAGACAGGCTATGCTTCAGTTCTTAAGAAAATGTTTAAAATCATATCTATATATATGAACACATCAACAAAGAGCAATATATATATTTGGAATGCTGTTTTCTGCTTTATTTCTACCCATCTGAGTTTAGAAAATAGTTAATGGATCTTCTAACTATATTTTCTTTTGATCACAAGAAAAAATAAAAACTTACTTATCATTATTCAAATGTGTAATTACCGTTTTATTTTCAAGTAGTACAAATAAAGCATAAGGATCTCAATTTAAAATAATTTTAAAACACTCCTAAAAATGGTGTCAGCAAGCCAAGGACAAAGCACAGGCAAATATATCTTTACTTACTAAGTTTAAATTATGCTTGAAACTTAGAAAGTCTATGCTCTTATACCTTTTTTCCCTGTGGGAGACATACTGACCAAAAATTTATCCTAAGCTTAACCTTTACTTGATGTGGTACACAGGGAGACTTGTTTTACAGCCTTATTTTAGATGTATTAAAATTACAAAAAATGGAAAAAAAAGGTGTTTTCAGCTATGTCAGTATAAAAGGATTACTATTTTAAAACATAATTGAACGATTCTTTTAGAAGAACACGAAAGAACCTACACAATTGACACCTGCTGGGCTAAGTAGGCCTAGTTCACAGCTCTTGCATCAAGGCATCCCGGGAAGGCAGCCCACATACCTCCCTCAGGTCGTTGTCCAGCCCAACGTGCTCGGAATGTTGGCGAAGGCGGTCTTTCCGGCGCTGTGCAGTGGCACTCCGACTTACCCAGCGACTGAAAGAACAGAAGGGGTAGGTTAAAAGAAACAACCAAACAAAAAAAAGTGTGATCACTTGTCTTTAAAATAGAAAGAATGTACTGTTGAAAACCAAAGACCAACAATACTTATTTTTCAATCAATTCTTTTTAAACATATATAGCAGCTTTATTGAGATGTAATTTAGATACATACAATTCACCCATTTAAAGTATCCAATTCAATGGTTTTTAGTATATTCATAGAGATATGCAATCGTCACCACAATCAATGCTTTGTTGAAACCGACGTTAAAAAAATGCACAGTAGCTGTAATGATCCTCTCTTTTCCACCTTACCTGCCCAACAGAACCCCAAACCTGGATAGAGACTACTACCCTCTCACTTCCTTTTAAAATATCCATGCAAATTAGTTATTGATTTCCCTCATGACTACCATGAATCACTTTACCTGCCCTTTATCAACTTTCCCCCGCTCCCCATTCCCAAACCTCTCACTTCATCCTCAAGTGCCTCCACTCAACTGATGACCCAGCCTTGCCTCCCTCTTCCTACCCTCTACTTCAATGATGCACACACACAAACCCCTCATCTTTCTTCTAATCCCAAAGTATAATGTATATTGGCCACAACTATTGCTTCCACCAGGATCCCTGACCAGTTCTCTCTTGCCTTCTCCAATGTGCTCCATTAGAAACCTCCTGTGCCATATCTCCAATTTTTCTCTCTCAACTGAGTATTGCCCTTCAGCTTACAAGTATGCTGGTCTCTCTCGACATTCTATAGTTACATTTAAATCTGTTTCTTCACTCTTCTCATGTAAACATTCTTAAGAAAAGTTTAGGTGTAAGGCCTCTACTTATTTATCTTTGGATATTTTGTTCATCTCAAATCACCTTCTTCCCCTGAAAATGCTCTTGAAGCCATTTATAGCCCTCACTGCCAATCCAATGGCTATTTTTCAATTCTTAGCTTACTTAAACTCTCTGCTGATCACCCTTTCTACCTTAAAACTCCAGTTGTCTTCAACTACCTCAGTGCTTCCAATGGGATAAGCTCTCTCACCTTTGAGCCTTTGAAGATGAAGTTTTCTCCCAACTTCTATTCATCTCTCAGACAGCTTTAGATGCTACACAGAAAGTCTTCTATGGTTCCTCCAAATCTAAATTAGCTACCCCTCTTATACTCTCCAATTGTAGTATTTATCACAGTGTGTTATAATTACTTATCTCTATTTTCTATATAATCCTCTCTACTATAAACGCTTGAAGGGTTGGTATCATGTCTTTCAGCCATTTTATTTGCAGAGTCAACTACATCACCTGCCCCTTCTATAAATGTACCCTAAATAAATGTAATCAGAGACACAGTCTAATATTTAGTTTTATAGACGTTCATCACAGCATATATGCAGTAACCAATTCTGTGTTTCCATTATTCTAAGACTCACATTTTGGCTTTTAAATGTTCCTGAAACTAGGATGAATCTTCTACACCATATACATGTTTAAAGTATAATTTTTCCAAAAAGCTTTTGAATTAATAGCAGATCTTACAACCAACAGTTACTTAGAATCAAGTAAATGTGCTCAAAGCAACCCAAATGTTCAACAGTAGGAGGTGCTATATAATGAAACGTCATATAGTCATTTAAAAAAATTAAGTTACTAGGAATATCAATAATATGGGAGAGTACTCATGATACAATAATGAATGAAAAAGCAGGATACAACATTGTGTAAGCATTTTCTACTTTTGTAAAAAACAAAACAAAATAAGTATGGACATGCACACATATTAGGATCCATGCAGTGGAAGGGCATAAAACCAAATGTTAACATCTCATGGTGATGGCATTATAGGTGGTTTTATTTTTATTTACAATTAATTTTTTATTGAGGTATAGTTGATATACAATATTATACAAATTTCAGGTATACAACAAAGTGATTCACAATTTTTTTTTTTTTTTTAGTTAAAAACTTTTATTTAGGGCTTCCCTGGTGGCGCAGTGGTTAAGAATCTGCCTGCCAATGCAGAGGACACAGGTTCAAGCCCTGGTCTGGGAAGATCCCACATGCTGCGGAGCAACTAAGCCCATGAGCCACAACTACTGAGCCTGCGCGTCTGGAGCCTGTGCTCCACAACGGGAGAGGTCGCGACAGTGAGAGGCCCACGCACCGCGATGAAGAGTGGCCCCTGCTCGCCGCAACTGGAGAAAGCCCTCGCACAGAAACGAAGATCCAACACAGCCAAAAATAAATAAATAAATAATTTAAAAACCCACAAACTTTTATTTATTTATTTTTGTTTGCATCGGGTCTTAGTGGCATGCGGGATCTTTCGTTGTGGCGTGTGTGCTTCTCTCTAGTTGTGGTGCGCGGGCTTAGTTGCCTTGCGGCATGTGGGATCTTAGTTCCCCGACCAGGGATCGAACCAGTGTCCCCTGCATAGGAAGGCAGATTCTTAGCCACTGGACCACCAGGGAAGTCCCAAAGTGAGTCGCAATTTTTAAAGGTTATATTCCATTTACAGTTATTATAAAATATTGGCTACATTTCCTGTGTTGTACAGTATTATCCTTGTAGCATATTTATTTCATGCATAGTAGTTTGTACTTCTTAATTCCCTCCTCCTATCTTGTCCCTCACCACTTCGCTCTCCCCACTGGTAACCACTAGTTTGTTCTCTGTATCTGTGAATCTGTTTCTGTTTTGTTATGTTCACTAATTTGTTTTATTTTTTAGATTCCACATATAAGTGATATCATTGTCTTTCTCTGACTTATTTCACTTAGCATAATACCCTCCATGTCCATCCATGTTGTTGCAAATTGCAAATTTTCATTCTTTTTTATGGCTGAGTAATATTCCATTGTGTGTATATATGTGTGTGTGTGTGTGTGTGTATATATATATACACACACACACACACACATCTTCTCTATCCATTCATCTGTTGATGGACGCTTAGGTTGCTTTCATATCTTGGCAATTATAAATAATGCTGCTATGAACATTGGGGTGCATGTATCTTTTCGAATTAGTGTTTTCTGTTTTTTCAGGTAAATACCCAGAAGTGGAAATGCTATAAAATATAGCAATAGAACTATAAAATAGTTCTATTTTTAGTTTTTTAAGAAACCTCCATAATGTTTTCCTTAGTGACCTCACTGATTACGTTCCCACCAATAGTGTACGAGGGTTCCATTTTCTCCACATCCTCACCAACATTTGTTATTTGTGGTCCTCTTGATAACAGCCATTTTGACAGGTGTGAACTGATACTTCTCTGGTTTTAATTTGCACTTCTTTGATGATTAATGATGTTGAGCATCTTTCCTGTGTCTGTTGGCCATCTGTGTATGTCTTCTCTGGGAAAATGTCTATTCAGGTCTTCTGCCCATTTTTTAATTGGGTTGTTTGTTTTTTTGATGTTGAGTTGTATGAGCTGTTTATTTATGTTGGGTATTAATTCCTTATTGGTCATATCATTTGCAAATATTTTCTCCCATTCAGTAGGTTGTCTTTTGGTTTTGTTGATGGTCTCCTTTGCTATGCAAAAGTTTTTAAGTTTAATTAGGTCTTATTTGTTTATTTTTGCTTTTATTTCCTTTGCTTTAGGAGACAGATCCAAAAAATATTGCTACGATTTATGTCAAAGAGTGTTCTGCCTATGTTTTCTTCATATATCAAACTATTTAAGAAGATTTCTCAGGTCTTGACTTATCACCCCCATGACTGTATTCATTGTACTACTCTAGAAATATTTACTCTTGAGTATATCCCTGACAGCACAGAGCTATACACGAGTTAAGAAATGAATTTATACTTTTGCCATTCAGCGAAAGTCATACTGCATTAATGACAATTCACAATTTAAAATTTTCTTATTAATGAAGTATCCAATTTACAAAAAGCTTAAAATGAGAATGCTGCTTCTTTTGTTGCTTCTTAAATAATTTATGCATGGCTTTGGTTTCAAACTGACGAATCATCTCATTTCAGTCTGCTATTTAGAGGAACACTGAATAATTATGATAAAAATGGTAGCAAAGGAAGGTAACCCTTCTTAAAATAGTGTTGTGTTTTTTTTTTAAAGAATAAGTTTAGAGCGGGAAAAAAAAGGTACAAAGATCTAGTGACAGATCTTTGAAGTAGAATTCTTGGAAATGTCCCTAAAGCAAAAGATCAATAAAAGACTGTAAAAAGGGGGGCTTCCCTGGTGGCGCAGTGGTTGAGAATCTGCCCGCTAATGTGGGGGACACGGGTTCGAGCCCTGGTCTGGGAGGATCCCACATGCCACGGAGCAGCTAGGCCCGTGAGCCACAACTACTGAGCCTGCGCGTCTGGAGCCTGTGCTCCACAACAAGAGAGGCCGCGATAGTGAGAGGCCCGCGCACCGCGATGAAGAGTGGCCTCCGCTTGCCGCAACTGGAGAGGGCCCTCGCACAGAAACGAAGACCAAACACAGACAAAAATAAATAAATAAATAAAATAAATTTATATTAAAAAAAAAAAAGCTAATAAAGGAACAATAAAACCTGAGGAAAGTAGAAGGAATAAAGTAGTATAGAAATCATTGGAATAGATCATACTTCCCCACTCACTCCCCCAAAACAGAATTAATCAATAAAACCAAAAAAATCTGGTTCTTTAAAAAAAAAAAAAAAAAGACTGTAAAAAGGATACAAAGAGAATTGGGTGACTGAAAAGGAAGATCCAGAAAAAAAGCATATCAAGACACTGACAAAGATTCTCTGCTTGACCAAACTTTAGTCAGACTCCTAACCTTTCCTAAGCCCATTTGTGCATTTCTTTGTAAAATCCAGTTTTAGCAAGAACCTAGCTAAGTCAGTTTAGCAGAAGCCATCTCCCCTCTCATTATATGATCATTCTGGATATCTGATCATGTTCTGAATTCTCCACCATTCCCCAGGTGATGTTTAATCACCTAGGCCTGCCTTCCACAAGAATCCTGTTAGGTCAGTTTAGTCAGAATCCCCCACACCCATGATGTTTCCTCTTAGTAATTTTCTATCCGCTGACCTCCACTCTGCTCCTTGGTGATAAATTCCCACTTGTCCATGCAGTATTCAGAGAAGCCTCTAATCTCCATCTCCACTGCAAGACCCAATTGCGGTGGTCCCTACACCTTGAATAAAGGTGCCCCTCCGCCGTGAATAAAGTCTGTCTTACCATCTTCAACAAGTGTCATGAATATTTTTTTAACAGCTCTGAAGCAAAATATAAATACCAGCTGATGAACTTATATAATAAATAAAGAGGAAGACTAAAATATAAGTAACACAATGTACAAAGACCCGGAGGCCTTGTAAACAGCCTTGTAGCAAAAAACAGTCAGTGTAAGATAGTAAAATTTGTTCAGGGATTTAAAAAATTAGGGTTACTGGGCAAGGTGGTTCAAATAAATAGTAAAAATATGAAATAGATTATAAACACCAGCTAATAAACTTATATAATGAGCAGAATACACATGGATGAACATTTCTCCTGGCAGGCAAAGTGCAAAAGCACAAAAGATAAGGATAAATATTAATTTACAGGATATAACTAGCATCCCACTCTGTGAGACAAAATGCCCAGTTTAATTTTATTTTCAAAACAGGGAAATGAGCATCTGCTTAAGAAAATTACTATGAAGTCCACATATTCCTGGTCTTGTTAAGTAATTAATTTATTCTTTGCATTATTAAACCTCAGTTCTAAGCATAATTTTACCAAAGATGACCACATTTGCTGAAATACTAAAGACTGCTTATTTGCTTTTGCTTTGTAAGTAGTGTATGAAATTCTTACAGTTGATCAACCATTTGTACAGGCACAGTTACAAATCCCTTTACCCTGTAATTAGTTCTGACATCTATTCTCTTTCAGACTACAATCTAGCTGAAAATGTAATGCTTGGGGCTCTGTGTGGAAATGGGGAGATTATATATAAGATTAAAAGCAATAAAATATGGCAATAAGATTTGAAAATTGAAATCTTCCCTTCTAAGCACTCCTTACTTCCTTTCCCTTCCTTTATTTTTCTTCACAAACCTTACCGCTTTCTGACAGGTTACTTATTTTACATAGTAAGTTTTTTTGTTTGCGTCCTCATGTTGAAAGCAGGGATTTTTGTTATTTTGTTCATTGCTAAACTCCCAATGAACAGGACAGTGTCTCACATATAGTAAGGGGTTCGATAAATATTTGCCAAATGAATGAATGAGCACTCTAATGCTATCAAAAGGAAATAAAAACCATTTAAATTAATAGTCTACTCATATCAAATTGATTCAAAAAATTAGGATAATTTATAAACATAAGAAAAAAATGAATAAACTGATGACTAGTCATTCACTTCTGAAAAATAGAACATTGTATCCAGTACAATCATCTGTAAAGTCTGAATCCCCATAATGGTCAACATCTCTTAGCACGTTTTAAGTTCAGTGTTTATAAAAGCAGGGATAGCTCTTCACTAGAAGGTGAAACCCTGTAAGTTAACTAAGGTAAGTAAGGTAAAATTTTCAGTCATTAGTTATTTACTTCCATCTTGTAAGCAGCATATTAAATTCTCTCTACAGCCTTCCTACCCAAGACTTTAGCATAAACGCTTGCGTTTCTACAGGAGGGGCCACCTTTCTAGTGAATCATCCTCCTTTACTGTCTTCATTAAAGTTCAAACAACCTATTTAAATAAAAGAGTTCAATCAAATAAAGCTTTTTTTTTTTAATTTTATTTATTTATTTTTGGCTGCGTTGGTTCTTCGTTGCTGCGTGCAGGCTTTCTCTAGTTGCGGCGAGGGGGGGCTACTCTTCGTTGCGGTGCACGGGCTTCTCATTGCGGTGGCTTCTCTTGTTGTGGAGAACAGGCTCTAAGCGGGTGGGCTTCAGTAGTTGTGGTGCGTGGGCTTCAGTAGTTGTGGCTCGCGGGCTCTAGAGAGCAGGCTCAGTAGTTGTGGTGCACGGGCTTAGTTGCTCCGCGGCATGTGGGATCTTCCCGGACCAGGGCTCGAACCTGTGTCCCCTGCATTGGCAGGCAGATTCTTAACCACTACGCCACCAGGGAAGTCCAAATAAAGCTTTTTAAAAATCCACAATTCTTTCACTTTACTGCATAGTGATCCTTTTCCAAATATGTAAAAGAATGCTGGTACTGAAGATTTTCCAGACCTTTCCACAGTTTTTATGAATGAGACACCATGAACATGGTGCCAGGAATAAGGAGACCTGGGTTCTAACCCTAACTCTGCCACTAACCCAGAAGTGTACTCTTACCAACATATAATGATGACACAACTTCAGGGTTAGGCTATTTGATCTCAATCTTTTCTTAATGTAGCTCTTCATGAGGCAAGATGGCGCCTGAGAATGTATCTTGCTTCCCAAATTATTATCCTATCTTCTTTTGGGTCCACCCCTCTTAACAGAGCCCAGTGTGAGGCAGAAGTGAGGCATCTGAGGGCTCTTTCATTCTGAAAGACCATTAGGCTGGTATGACAGACTGTTGCTAAACTCCCTTACATTCAATATTTTAGGCGATTCAAAATTTCTTGGGGGCTACCAAAGCAAAACATCCAACTCCAGAAGTAACAAAAGGCACACGTCACCTTTATATTAGAGTAACAGAGCCAGGCAGTATACGCAGTACAATGGTTAAGTGCTTGGACCCCTGAATCAGCAGACCTAGGTTTGAATCCTAGTTTCACCACTTCCTACTATGTGATCTTGAAGCAAGTTGTTGACTGTCTCTGAGACTCAATCATAAAATGGGTAAAGCAATAGAGGCTTTATATGTAGGGATATGTTTGTAATAAGGATCAATGAGCTAATGTACTTAATGCAGTCAGAAGAGACGCTAGTGCAGACTGGTTTAATAATATTAGCTATTATCAGCAGCATCTCCACAACCAACACTCTCTTGACATGGAGAAGGCTCCACTGGCAGGAAAGATAATGCTTTCTGAAAGCAGAAAAAATGGGTTACAAGGAAGGATAATTACCTTAAGTGAAGCAGTGATGAAAATTTTCAAATTTTTTGACTGAGATCTCAAAGGGGGCAGATATTTATAATGATACACACAAGCATACCTCATTTTATTGCACTTCAAAGATACTGCATTTTTTACAGATTGAAAGTTTGGGGCAACCCTGTGTTGTCAGATGACGGCTAGCGTTTTTTAGCAATAAAGTATTTTAAGATACATATATGTAAAAAAAATAGACATAATGTTATTCTACACTTAATAGACAACAGTATAGCATAAACGTAACTTTTATATGCACTGGGAAACCAAAAACTTCTTGCTTTATTGTGATATTCACTTTACTGTGGTGGTCTGGAATCAAAACCATAGTATCTCTGAGGTATGCCAGTACTAGACTGAAAGCAAAGGAAACAGCAATGCGTATAGTACTGTAACTGTTTTCCTTAATTCATAACACACCATCTTTTTTCCTTTGATGTGTTTGCTATCACTGTAGTTTTCTCACGTGTAGACCTAAATGAATCAGTAATTTTGACACATTTCAGAAACACATTTAAAGGAACACCTTTAGCTGGGAAAATGGTAAGGGTTTCATTCCTTCAGGTTATTAAAAATAGGACAGTAACTATACAAACACAAGATATGCAAATATTACCACATATATATGCATCCCAAGAAACTCCAAGTAGCACAATACTTAGCTTAGTATAGTGTTTAATAAATGAAACCAAGCATTACCATCACATATAATAAAGATAATTTACTAAGTTTTCTTTTTTCCTGACCAATAAAATCATGACAATCATCATGGGAAATAAAGAGGTAAGTACCAAAACTTCCCCAACATGTAGCTCAGCAGATCATATGTTAGACAGAAACATCATACTTTAAAGCCATCTTTCAAGAACTTGCATATTATTATTTGGATTGGGCCATTTAGGTTAAAAGGCATAATTCCACCTGTCTTATTCCCCTCACTGATTCTCTACTTGCCTTCTGACAATTCTGGTGGCTCAACGCCACTTCCATTTTATACGCTCAATCTCTACCACAGTCTTCTATCTCATTTGTTGGCCACTGCCTGGTTCCTCCCTTTCCTTCTCTGAGCCTCTTTAATAAAATCACAGATGTTATAGAATGTTAGAGTGTTTTTAAATGAGAAAAGGGGCAAGTGATTCCAAACTGTCCAAGGATCCTAAGCTGGTTAGTGGTCAGGAATGAACTAAATTCCAGAACTGCTGATTTCCAATTCGAAGGCTTCTTTCCAACTTACCATATTCCCCATTAATACTCTCCTTTGAGTTCTTTTCTTGTAAAATCCTTCTTTATTACATTCTTGTGTTCAACTAAAATCAAGACTTCCCCTAAATCCAAATAACTCTTTTCAATTCTAACCATATTCAGATATTTTCTGAGTGGAATCATCTACCATAAGAAACGATATGGTTTACCTTTATTTTTGGTTGTTTTGTAATTTCTGCACTTGATACTTAAAAGTACAAAATGGTGTCATGGGTTGAATTGTGTCTCCCTAAAAGATATGCTGAAGTCTTTTTTTTTCCTAATTAATTAATTAATTAATTAACTTATTTATTTATTTTGGCTGCATTGGGTCTTCATTCCTGCGTGCGGGCTTTCTCTAGTTGCGGCAAGCAGGAGCTACTCTTCATTGCGGTGCGCGGGCTTCTCATTGTGGTGGCTCTCTTGTTGCGGAGCACAGGCTCTAGGCACGCGGGCTTCAGTAGCTGTGGCACGTGGGCTCAGTAGTTGTGGCTCATGAGCTCTAGAGCACAGGCTCCGTAGTTCTGGTGCACGGGCTTAGCTACTCTGCGGCATGTGGGATCTTCCCGGACCAGGGCTTGAACCAGTGTCCCCTGCATTGGCAGGTGGATTCTTAACCACTGAGCCACCAGGGAAGCCCCAAGATATGCTGAAGTCTTAATCCCAGCACCTGTGGATGTTACCTTATTTGGAAAGAGGGTCTTTGCACATGTAATCAAGTTAAGATAAGGGCATTTAGGGTGGGCCCTAATCCAACATAACTGGTGTCCTTACAAGAGGAGAGCAGACACAGAGGGATGGTAGCCATGTGAAGAGGAGGCAGAGACTGAGTTATGTTCCTGTAAGCCAAACAATGCCTGGGGCTACCAGAAGTGGGAAGGGGCAAGGAAGGGTCCTTTCCTACAGGCCTTAGAGCCAGCATGGCACTGCCAATACCTTGATTTTGGACTTCTAGCTTCCAGAACTATGAAAGAATAAATTTCTCTCATTTTAAGCCACCAAGTTTGCAGTACTTTGTTACAGCAGTCCTAGGAAACTAATACAGACAGTGAAGGCATAACTTTTCTAATTCCGTTAGACAGTATTAGCATTATATTTAAAACAGTCATTTAAAATGAAACTATTCCCAAGTGCACATTACTTCAACAAGAGAAAAATATCTAGTCTTCGGATTTTCTTACATGATGGAATTAAAAGTCAAATACTCATTGAGTGTCAATTCATATTTCAAGCAGATTAATTTGGTCTTTGAAAAAGTAATGACTGATAAAATGTTTAATAGTTAAGCATTCCCCATTACAGCACTGCACCCTTCATTCACTCCTTCAACCAACTACTCAAGTGAAGAACATGCTTACTTGTTATTAGCTGGTCCTGTTGCCAAGACATCAGACTGTAACTTTGGAAAGAACCCTTGCTCATATTTGCCTTGACCAATTTTCATATCAAGTAGATGTGGGTGGATTGCAGTGTGATCCATTTTCATCAGTCGTTGCTCAATTGATTGGGCTATAAATTAAATTCATAACATATTAGAGACATTTCATTGGCTAAACTTTAAAAAATAATGCTTCCTCCATTCATGCAGTGATAAGAAACTCAACCTTTCTGATAGTCTGAAATAGATTTTACAAGAGCTCTTCAGAAATCAGTATAATGTTAAGTATAAAAAGGTTAGTTTTAAGTAAATACTAGATAATTAATTTTCATACTATTTTCTGCATCTGTCAAAAGCAGGGCAGAGGGGTTAAAAAAAATCTATAATTTAGTATTGAAACAGTTTCCCTTAAGTGGGAAATTCAATATTCTTAATGAAAATATGGTTCTAAGTACAACATTAAAGAAAATGATGGCAAATAAAATATTTTCCTTGAGCTGAAAGACAAGTAAAGGGAAGAAAAAAGCAAGCACTGTAGCCTTATGTTACTTTATTTCTTTGTGCAAAGATCCATTAAATATTCATGCTTCTCCATTTGTAAAAACAAGGAACTGTGTAAAGTTTATTACCTCACTTTTAGCAACACATTCTCATTAGTAGGAGTCATTCAGGAGTGTTTATTAGATCAAAAGGCATAATGCAGAGAAAAATAAAATAAGCAGGCATTTAGAAAATGTCCAGGGGATAAGAAACTGCCTTTTGAAGAATAAAATAGGCCAGAGTTAAAAGATAGGAATTACTCAACATTTCTATTTTAAAACCACATAAAGTTGAGAGATGTTTCAAAGGCCCAGGAAACAGTGAACTATTTTTCTGGTAAAAAAATCTGATCTTAAATGCTTTTATCAACTGAATTTTCAAGAAAAGATATAATACTTGTGAAGTAAGATTAGGTCTCCCATCCCTTGCCTAGAGACTACTGCAAGGAGAACAAGCAGTAAGTGTGGTTGTGTGATAAACAGAACACACCGTGGGAACTGCCAATCTTGGGATTTGAGAGAAGTAAAAAGGTATTTTTACAAATATTTCATAGAATCAGTTTATTTTGCCCCATTCAATACCAGCAGATTGAGTATTGCTGGCTCTTCCCCATATATACTCTAGAAAAATTTCTGTTTTGGACGGGGATGGGTCTGTCCATGACACATTCCACTCTTGTCAAATGGACCTGCTTAAGACCATCTTATGTGAGATCGATGCCTCCCAGCCAGGTGTTTGCATTTGCAGCATTAAGGCACGTGTGCAGAAGGCATTATTACCCTAAACTTCAAAATGTTAGATATCTGTTTTAAGCTTCCCTAATTTTTCTTTATAACTCATATGAATTTATCCACAACTTTTTGAATTTCATTTTATTTTTAATGTGTAACTTGTAACTTCTCGTGAAACACAGTCCATATGTTCTAGGCTGGGCAAAAGGATGTCATGTTTTAATGTGAAATGATATTTAATTTTCAATGATGCCCCCTGACTCTCCACAACCGTATCTATACTCTTAATGTTTCCTAATATTTATAAAACACAATTAACAGATGGTTAGAGAAATAATGCTTAGATTCATGGCATGGAATTCTCTGAAGTCCTGACAATTTTATGTTCCATGAAATACTACAGAATTCCATCTCTGCCAAAAAGTGCTTCTGTTCTCACAAAAGGAAAAAAGGAAAAGTAGCTTCAGTTTTTCCATTGGATTTAAAATGACAGAAAAAAGTCCATCTGATATTGAGTTATTCTCCTTTAGTTAGGAAGCTCTGTAAAAACAAAAATCATGATTCACAATGAATTATTCTAGGGTTCATAAGATTGTCATAGGGAGCATAATGCAATGCTACTTTTCAGTGATTATATCATCAGTGAATACTGAACATTCAGAAATTATTAAATGCCTGCTTCGAGAGATCATGGGGCTGTTGTTAGACTTTCAAGGGTTTGTGCCAAAACTCATTTTCTGTGATCAGTAAGGAATAAGAAAACTCTGCGTTACTAGCAACTTGGTGTCTTTCTGCACAGAAATCATGAGGTTCTGGTGCCACAATATCAGCAGCAGATAGCCTCTGCCTAAAGAGTTCACCTGCAAATCAAAATTCTTTTTAGTTAGAGGCAAAACAGAAACAAAAGCAAAACGACAAAGGACAAAAAAAAAACACAAGATACACAATAAAATCCAATGTCAACAAAAGAATCCTAGTCTCTCTAGTTTCTGCTGTGGGTGAGGGTGGGGAGGAGACAATTTTACCTGATAAAAGAAATATCTGCACCATTTGTGAGACAGACATACTTACAGCTGACTGCCTCCTTTTACTTTTTTTAAAAATAAATTTATTTATTCATTTTTATTTTTATCTTTGGCTGCATTGGGTCTTCGTTGCTGTGCACGGGCTTTCTCTAGTTGCAGCGAGTGGGGGCTACTCTTCGTTGTGGTGCACAGGCTTCTCATTGCAGTGGCTTCTCTTGTTGTGGAGCACGGGCTCTAGGCACGTGGGCTTCAGTAGTTGTGGCACGCGGGCTCAGTAGTTGTGGCTCGTGGCCTCTAGAGCACAGGCTCAGTAGTTGTGGTGCACAGGCTTAGTTGCTCCGCGGCATGTGGGATCTTCCCGGACCAGGGTTCAAACCCGTGTCCCCTGCATTGGCAGGTGGATTCTTAACCACTGCACCACAAGGGAAGCCCTCCTTTTACTTTTTAAGAAAGTCTTTGATAAATTAAGTTCCTGGGAGACTATTCCTAATTTAGCCTAATCTCTTTTTCATATATATTAAATCTGTAACGGTACATTTTTGTTGTTATTGTTGTTCTTAAAGCTCTTTTAATATAAAAGCAGTAAAGAAGAAGTGTTTTGGGTACATATTGTCTGTTTGTCAATGCTTTTTTAATAGCATCATAAAATAAAAGGACTTCATATATAAGCTATAATGGTACATTTTCAACAGTTTATATAACTTCTGCAATGACAGTAGGAGTATAAAACTCTGAGAGGCTGATAGAAAATCTATTTTAATTGAAAAGATTTTCTAGAAGCACACAAATACAGCAATCAGCACTTAACTTCATTTAAAAAATTCTGTCAGGAAGGGAGGAATAAAATTTGCTCAACAAGGCATTATACTATTTACATGGCTATTAAAGCACTGAAAGTCATACTATTCTCTGAATAGGCATAGACAATTTCATTCACTCTACTCCCTCAACTTCTAGAAACACAGAAACAATTGTCACTTCCTAAAGGGGCTCCAAGGATCTATCCTCATAAGTGGGATACAACAGAATGATGTTTCAGCGAGTCATCAGAAACCTCTAAGGCTACACAAGAGACATCATTTATATACTTCTTTCCTTAAAATATGCTACAACTACAGCATCACCACTCCTGTAACTTTGATCTATTTAAAATGAAGTGAGAAAGGCAAGCAACAGAGGCAGAGCCAAGAAAATCCACATTTGCTGCCCCTTTTTGCTCCAGAAAAAAAAAATGTTCTCAAATAACTTCTACACGAAGAGGAAGAAATAAAAGGAAGGGGCACTCAAGTGATAGATATCAGTTTATTTGGCAAAGAAAGAGTTAGGAACTAGGTATAAATGTATAAAATTGTGTGGACTGGTACATTTTACATGTTTATTTATTGAATGAACAGCTAATGTGGTAGTGAGACTCCAGGGGCTAGAATCAGTCAAACTCTGGTTCAAATCAGGGCTCTACCAACCACAAGCTATGCAATCACAGCAAGTTACTTAACCTCTCAGTTTTCTCAACTGTAAGATGAAGACGGCAATAAAACAGACAATAAAATGTGTCTATACCCCCTCATTATTAAGATCAAATGTCAAAATGCACGTAAAACAGCTGGTATTATGTCCTACACATAGTATGTACTCAGTAAACACTGACTATTAATATGATTATTTATTTAATGGACTATATTACACTGCCAGACAAGATTGGCCAAGACTCATAATTCTCTGAGAGAAAAAACTAATGTCAGGGTTGGGAACCTCTAATTTGAATACAAGAATCTAGAGATTTAATTTCAATAAATGAAGCTATTTTAATTAATGGCACCACTAAAGTAAATATACTGTTTTAGTTAGTAAATTAGGCAGCAACTCAAATTTACTATTTTAAATTAATACTTATCTTTCCTTGGATGAAGAGAGAAGAGGTAAAAAGCAAAAAGGCAAAATAAGCAGAAAGACAGAAATTAACATTTTCACAGCAACCTTACAGTTGTATTCCATTCAATTTGTTACTGTTTTTCATCTTCTGAGGGAAGAGGAATGTCAAGCAGAAACAGGACAGACATTAGCTCACAAAACAGAAGGAAACGAAACGATAGAAAGCATCTCTTGATACAGTACAAGGGTTAACCAAGAAGTCTAAAATTGAAAATTAATTCTGTGGTTTATAAGGCCAATGATGTGTAAAAAGATATGATCATGGATTTTAAGTTAATTTTAAAAGGCATAACAAATGTACCTGCTTCTTTTAAAGTGCTGCATTTCTGATATATAGATGTCCTCAAGGTGGGTGCCCTTACATTATACAGTCTTATCTTCTCAATCCGAGAGTCAAAGACTCGAAGCAAAGGATCTTTCTCTTCCCACTGAGACATAATTTTATTATCAATAAAGGTGGCAAACATCTGTGTTTCAATGAAGCGTGAAAGAAATGGCAGGTAAGGTTCTGGCTGGTCAGACAGAAAGGAAGCCTGTAATGAGATAATTAGGCAATTATTAGTGCAAAGAGACCACCTCAATACTACATGATAAATCCAAAAATTATCTGTTGCTAAGATCATTCCTTTTCAATCTTATAACACACAAAACTGATGCTTGAAATTTAAAAATCCTTAAAACTCCACTTTTTCTTCCTATCTTCTAAAGTCATAGAATTTAGGTCACTTAGTTCTTTAGCACTGATCCCACCTTTCAAAATTGATTTACATTCTGGTCCTCATGACCATTATGCAGAAAAAAGGGCATCATTAATGAAAGACGGTAGATCAGTTGCTGCATTATCGTCAATCATTCTCTTTACTTACCATTAAATTTGACCCCTTTCCCCAGTGAGCTGTAATTTCTTCTGCTCTCTATTCCTAGCCTGTGCCAAATACCTCCAAGTCATAAGGCATCGAGGTGATTAACCGATACAATAAGATATACATAAGCAATAACCTTAAAAAACCCAACAACGTGGAATTTGTGCTTATGGGTAAAATCTTTGGTTCAGGGGGATGTTTTCCTAGGCCCCCACAGTTAAAAACTGATGGATGAGCATTAGTTAAAGATCAAACTCCATCCAGACCTGTGCTGAAAGAATAGGTTGGGCCTTAACAACTAAAAAAAGCACTGCCTGAAAAACCATCCAAAGCTAGCCAAGCCTTTGGAAAACATGTACAACCAGCCACATGTTCCTGTTACCAGCTTGTCTGCTTGCATGGAATGGTTCAGTAAATTGTAATCAGTTTCTAATTCAAAGGGTTCATTTTTTTCCTTTGGCTCCTCAGGTCCATGTGTGTAGAGGAATTCTAGCCACAATTTGACACTAGCTAAAATTTGGAAGTGGATTACTATTTCAGCTGTGGGGTTGCTTTTGCTTTTCATTCTTTTGATTAGGTGCAATGTGGCAAAAGCCAGAAGGGGAAAGGTGGAAGGATAAGTTCTGACCTAAGGTTACTCTCCTTAATACTCACTAGCTTCCTCCTAGCATATTTATTTAGGAAATAAATTCTGAAATTTAGGATGCCTTTGAAAAACTTCCTTACAGAAATCCACTTATTCAATTTAAGTGCCTCCATAGTTCAGATGTAGTTACACAAATCCAAATAGCCAAATAAAGGTTCACAGTCATCTCCAGAAATAGTTCACCTCTTCAAAAGATGTTTTACAGATAAATATCAATTTTACTTTTCATAGAGCAAACAGCCTTTTTTCCTAAATGGACCAAATGTCTGGCTTTTGATATTCAGATCCTTGTGGGCTACATCACTTAAGTTAGCAAAAACTTGGCTTGCAGGACTACTATGTGATAGTCCTGTAAATTTTCCTAGTGAAAATGAGATGATTACAAGCCTTCTGGAATCCAACATGAAACTTTCATTTCTCTAGGGGTTATATAAAAAGAATTCCATTTATAGTTTGAAGCTACATAAAGATTAAGAAGGAAGAAAGTACCAGTGCTCGATTTAGATAAGAATTTGAATTGCTCCAAGGATAAATCATGAGTATACACAGATTAGTTCCAAGCTGGCTAGGAAAAAATGTGGAAAAATGGTTAAGCTTAATGAGAACGGAAACTAAGAGCAAGAATACATTTGGAGAGGTGAAAGCTTCTTAATTTGTTAAAGAAGTTTTCTCAAACATAAAGTGCATCAGAAATTAACTGTTAAATGTGCTTTATATAACTCATCTAAAAAAATCTGATGAAATCAGAAAATAATCTTTTATACCACCCACCTTTACAAAAATTTTTTATTAATTCTTATTTGTCAGATGCTCCAAGATTGTAGATTAGCCTCTTAGAACATATTAGCCCCTTTGAGCGGTCTTTCATGATACAAAGATACTATTTAGCAAAAAGCCATAACTCATTCTAATAGCAATATCATGCCTCGGCAATCACAGAGGCAAGGGACTGAACTACACCCTAGTGACCTGAAAGAGTTAATGCACACCCTCAAGTGCTTTTGTCTGGAAGAAAAAAAAATTTGGTGGATATGTCCAGAAAAACTGGCAGAAGAATACTCTATAGTAAACCTTAGAAAGAAGCTTCAATTTCAGCAGGACAATCAAAAGTTAGTGTCGTTTTCTGTCTTCCCTTTCCAAAAACTTAGGAACAGAGGGTTAAAGTCATAAAAACTCATTTTTCTCATAAAACCTCACTTTTTCTCTCTTTTGATCCTAAGATGAGATAAAAATTTACCTTCTGAAAGTAAACTGTTACCTTTACATGGGCAAGTTGTGACTTCATTGCAGGATGAAGACAAAATATAAGAATAAGGATTTATTAGAAAAGGAATAGGCCTCATTTAACTAGACTTGATCCTAAAATATGAGTAAATAAAATGCTTACAAGGTGAGATAGTATTAACAGATTTGAAAAACATGGAATTTAAGTTTCATTTCAAACATCTTCAAAGTATAGAAAAGTTAAAAATAAGGTTAAAGGCAATTAAATACATAATTCAATGAGCAGCTTAATGAGCTAGTTGATTTATACTTTCCAGTGAAATTATTTTATATAGTATAAAATACTGGTAAAAAAGAGTTCTTAAAGGGAAAGGAGAGGGGGAAAAATCTGTATTTTAAAAAAGTTAACAAAATCAGTAATGTATAGCCCACTAAGAACCATAAAAAGGGAAACTCTGCTTCTTTTTACTTTGTCAAAGTTCTGCATCTGTTCCCGGTTGGTCAGCCAAGATTCCATGTCCTGGGCAGTCTGAATCACAAACGCTTCATAATCTGCAAACATCTGTGTAAAGCGGTTAGCAAAGACCTCTCGGAGCTGTACGTTGAGCTGGTAGTCCCTTAGTTCTGCCTCTTCACACTGCAGTTTTAAATCTTTTTCTTTTTCACTCAAAGAGGCAGAGAGGTCCATTTTTTCCACGGTCACACCAGTCCGCTTGGCTAGAGCCTGGAGGCGGGCTATGGTTTCGTTGCCCTTCAGTAACTCATACATGCTAATGTTATTAGCAGAGACGTTGCCATTCTTCTTGTCATTGACCAAGTCTTTCAGAACCAGATTCTTTAGCTTGGTGGCACTCTCACTACAATGTAGGCTGCCCTCAGGAGGGATCCCAAATTGAAGAAGAATTTCAGAGAGTTCCTGGATAAAATCTACTTTATTGGGGAACTGTGGAAATTCTTCAGGCAACTCAATAAAATGGTTGTCAATATCCACAAAACACAAATTAGCCTGAAAGAGGAAAAAGAAATACAAAGGTTTTTAAATTGGGAGATTGGGATTGACATATACACACTATTATATATAAAAGATAACTAATAAGAACCTGCTGTATAGCACAGGGAACTCTATTCAGTGCTCTGTAATGACCTATATGGAAATGGAGTCTAGAAGAGAGTGGATATATGTATATGTATGGCTGATTCACTTTGCTGTACAGCAGAAACTAACACAACATTGTAAATCAACTATACTTCAATTAAAAAATTAATTTAAAAAACTTTTACTTAATAAAATGCTAAAAGTATCAATTAAAAAATACAAAGGTTTTATAGTAATTTTATGTTCTAAAATATTCTTGCCAACTATTATAAACAAAATCAACTATTATAAAGAAAAGGTTGCACTGCCTTTTATGTTAACCTTCTCAGAGTTAAGAGTATTTTATTCTTTAAAAATAAATCTCTGTTGCCAGCATTTTTCCCTATGTGAGGGAATATATAAGTATATATTTAATACATATGAAACATTTCCCCTGGGTCTCATCAGTTTATTATAATCTGGATATAACTCTGTAATACATGGCATCGAATAGGCTTTCCTTAGACAGGTAAAAGCACACAGACTCATAGTACCTTATAAATTAGGCATTGGGTTAAATAAAATGCTTACTGAGCTTGAACTTTCTATGCCATTCCACTGCTCTAACACCGTTTATAATGTAAATTAACAATAAATGCTAAAATTTAGCAGCTGTAGTACCCCAAAATGGAATGAAATTGGCAAAGAGCAATCCAGTCCACAGAAAATCCACAAATTTTCACTTTATCTAAAATTAGCTTCAACCTCTTACATGGCAAAACCATTTCAGAAGCCACTGGACAAAGAGCAGGAGGCAGAGAGCGGTGGAGGCAAGTGCCTAGAGAAAGATAAGTGACGAACCCTTGGGTAACTCAGACTTGACTTGAACATTTTTGCGTTGAGGAAAAGAGGAGACAGAAATAGAGGAAATGTTTTTTGAGTTTGTTTACACTCTGGATTTTGAATTGAAAGACTTTTAAATATCTTTCAAATAGATACAGAAAATTCAAGGGGCTAAAAGTACCTGCCTAAAATTTGGATTGTCCCTCAGGTACTTGATGACAGTATATACAAAGACAGTATTTTACCTTTACTGTCCATACCCTCTTGATCAGAACAAGGTTGTCAGAGTAAAGGAAAACTAAGCTCCTAAGCAAGGTAGTCCATCACATAAAACTGATCCTGACTGCATTAGTAGCTGGACACAAGGCATGGGGTGAAGTCAACAAACAGAATAGGAAGCCTCACCTCATGCTTCCCCATCTCCCCGCCCCTCAACAATGCCCCCAGGTCAGCAAGGAGAGAATTCATACTGTCTTCTGATCCTGAATGCCAAGGTAAGATGAAAAGAGGAGAGCAAACAATTAGGTCTCTGTTATTCTCTCCTTTTTTTTTTTAAGTCAAATTTTTTTAAAAAAATTAATTAATTTATTTATTTTTGGCTGCATTGGTGCTTCATTGTGGCTCCCGGGCTTTCTCTAGTTGCGGTGAGTGGGGGGGGCTACTCTTCGTTGCAGTGTGCGGGCTTCTCACTGCGGTGGCTTCTCTTGTTGTGGAGCAAGGGCTCTAGGCGTGCGGGCTTCAGTAGTTGTGGCTTACGGGCTCTAGAGCACAGGCTCAGTAGTTGTGGCGCATGGGCTCTGTAGTTGTGGCACACGGGCTTCGTTGCCCCACGGCATGTGGGATCTTCCTGGACTAGGGCTTGAACCTGTGTCCCCTGCAATGGCAGGCAGATTCCTAACCACTGCGCCACCAGGTAAGTCCCTGTTATTTTTGTTTGATCCCTGTTCTTCATGTTAGATACTGATGAGCAAGAAGTATAGCAAAATTCCAAATTAAGATTGATAAAAACTCAAAATTTTCCACCATCCAAAAACAGAATCAACAGTGATTCTTCAAGCCTAAAATAACCTTTGAATCCAACCCTTTAATTCTGCAGATGAAGAAACTGAGGCCCAAGAAGGTAGGTGACTTCCTGACACCTGTTCCAGGTACGCACCCTCAAACAGCCTGGTAGCTTAAGGGATTTTTTTCTTCTCCATTATGCCTCATCTCCAATGTCAATAGTTTTCTCTAAATAAAGTAAGAGCTGAAGTCACATCTTACTGAAGACAGTAGTGCTATTACAGCTTTATTTAAATCCACATCTTTATATATGTTTCTACAGTCTCTAGAAAGTAGGATATATTGTAAGGCTTAAAGGGAGAAACTAGGTCACCATAATTCAAATGGATGATTCAGTATCTTTAAAAACGGAAGAAAAAATTCACTAACTTGCTAATCTAAATGTTAACCAGCAACCTCTCACCACTTACATTTTGTACTGTATCCTTCATTAATGCCTTCCTGCTATCCTTTTCTATACCTCTCCTTCCCCTGTGAAAAGAGAAAAATGATACATTTGGGGAAATTTTAAAGCTTGTTATGCTCATGTAATCACTGCTGAGCCAAAAATGTGTGGCAAGGTGGATGTTCCAGCACCACAGCTATGGGCCTGTCTTCATGTTCCCGCGAGTCTCTCTCACCCTCCTATGCTGACTTACAGGGGCCTGAATTGGGGCTTTGATTATTACAAAGTAGAAACAGGGAATGTAAACTCATGTTATAAAAACTTATTGAAGAAAAACCAAAAAGCCCTTTTTCTAAAACAGATAAGAACTCCATACAATAGAGTATTCTAAGTCAGTTTCTCACTTTTAATACCATTAAATTAAAAAAAAAATTTTAAGAACTCAAGAATGAAAAATATACTCAACATCTCAATCTTATGATGTTTTAGAACTAAATATTTCTTTTTAAAAAAAATTTAATTATTTATTTGGCTGCACCAGGTCTTAGTTGCAGCCCGCGGAATCCTCGTTGCCTCGTGCGGGAACTTCGTTGCGGCATGCAGGCGCTTTTAGTTGCGGCATGTGGGATCTAGTTCCCCCACCAGGGATTGAACCCAGGCTCCCTGCATTGGGAGTGCGGAGTCTTAACCACTGGACCAACAGGGAAGTCCCTAGAACTAAATATTTCTATATTTTTACCGATTAACACTGCCCAGAAGCCTTCATATGTAATTACTTCCAATTAAAAACAACAAACATTCCCTCAAAAGTAGGGGACAAAGACTTGAAGCTTAATGATCTCTTCTGCCATGAAGGCTTCCCATGTTCCTATCCTAAAGGCATCTTGATTTCCTCTGTATACATTCTTAGCTCTTTCATTCCTCTTATTCTTTTTTTTTTAGCCTGTGTTATTGATATTTGTAAATGTCTTATTTTGGAAATCAGAAATCACCTCTTAAAGGTGACATTTTTCTCTAGATGTCTCCCAGTATATTGTACACTAGTAGTGTATGATACAACTATTTGATGAATGAATGAATAAGGCTTAAGGAGATTGTCATTTTGTGGAACCTTAAAAATATAGGCAAGAGGAAGAAGTATCCAGGAATGTGAGTCGAGGGCAGCCCTCTTCATGTTTGGTAAGAGTCCTGGTTTCTCAATGGCTGAAGTTAAGCTGGTATAAATAAGGGTAAGCCAGAGGGGCATATTTAACATTTTCATAACATTTTAGGGCAAGATATGACAAAAAGAAAGTAGCAAAGCAATGCTGTTTCAGTTTTTCCCTAGATTTTTTTGTCTACTGTTCACTGTAAAGATGAGCAAGAATGGTAGAAACTGAGGTACAGTCTATGCAACTAATCCCCAGTGCTACATCCTTCCACCATCACTCTCCCCGCCTCCCCCGACCAAAACAATATAACAAATGGCTACCTGTGCCTATCATTTTGGAATCATGGGGCAAGTGAGTGGGTAGTTAATTATAAGTCTATGTAGTTACATTAGTTAGCTAACAACTAAAATCATGTCTTCTTAAAATAATCATTTTGTAAACTTATTTTCACAACTATTCTAAGAAGCCCTCTCACTATTTTTAGCTATTAGTTTATTTTACAGTTTTCAAGGCAAAGGAGGGTATTACCAGTCACTTTTTTAAAATGACTATTTTTATACCCACTTCCTCCTCCAAATTCTGTGGAGTAGATTATTTCATCTCATTGTAAAACGAAACCAGAGCAAAGTGATATGCTATTAGCCTTTTCTTATAAACCAGTAATGCACTAATGAATACTTTCTATACAGAAGCAGTGCTATTTTCACAGCTGATTCAGGTTATTTCTTATTATTCTACTCTGTGAATACATGAGTATGTATATTTATTAAATAGTGTTGGTTTAGTGAATGAAAAATTAGAAAATCACAGACATTACTGTAAGAGCTTTCAGAATTTTTAAGTTTGTTTATTTTTAGAGTCAGAGGATACACACAGGCATAGAGACAGAAAGATTTCCTGACAACAAATACATCAAGGTGGCATTTAAAATTTCCCAACAATTATTACTCATGCAAAAATGGAAAGATAATATTTATGTGTCTAAAAATATATCATTTAATTAACATGCAAAGAGACCAGATACTCAACAAGAAGCCAAAACATGTCACTGTTTAAGTCTTTAAAACAAAATGCATTTGGCTAGTCTATTTCTTTTTCCTTAAAAATTTAAAGGACTTACGTCTTTGAACCAACAAGATACTTAGATTAATTTAATAAAAGAGAAAATGAGAGTTCAGGTATTAGAAAAAAGAGGTATAAGAGAGAGGGAGAAGCAGAGAACGTGCACAAGCTCAGAAAGAGCAAAACAGTTTGCATGTGTATTTTATATGATCTGAATCAAGCTATTTTCCCCTGAACAAAAATGTTAATTTTGGTAGGGAAACATTCATTAGAATAAAGTAAGCAGTGGATGATTACAGGAATCAATACTGGGTATAACGTCCGTGGCTTAGTGTGTTATTTTAAATTCATTTATTAAAATGAGAATCTCTATGGGTAATAAGAACAAATAAGAGTGAAGCACAGCATGGAAGATTTTATTAAGAAAGGTGCTAATTAAATAGCGAATATAATGTAATTAACCATTTTACGTTTTTTAATAGGCCATGGCACTCTCATCAATATTTCAATTCAAAGGCTTTACATTTCAATTCTGAGTACCATTAACAACAGCTAAAAATCAGATTCAAAATGCTTTCAAGAATTCCTGTTTATTTTCTTCTGAAACAACATTTGAAAATATAACACACAGAAAGCATAGTAATCTTAAGGTAGACTAAAAGCTAAGGGTTAGAATTTTTATCTCAACCAGCAAGCTAAGCTAACATTTAGAAAAAGCTGATAACGGGCCTTACGTCTGAAAACAGACTACTAAAGTATTTAATATTTCCATGATCTCTAGCTTGCTGAAAGATGTTACTTTCCATTTGATAGAGCTCAAGAATCAAATTCACCTCAATTAATACAATAATTTAAAGGATGTTAAAATTGGGCTGTACCACTTAAAAACAAAATTTATAACAGGAATAGAGAAAAAGAAATAAAATGTTATTAAAATAATAAAGCTCCTAGATAATACTACTACTGCTCCATCTTCACAAATTTACAGCTGTGAAAATTTGCCACTGTCCTGTTTTGATCCATGTTTAATTAATGACTGTGTCATATAATAACCATCAGGAGTCAGGATCTGCATTCTATGGCTGAGCCTCTGCCCTAGACCTACTTGGAAGATTCAGAATAGCCAGAGACTCAGTTCAGACAAAGACAATGCTATCTAACAAAAGTGGGCTTGACCTAAATCAACAAACAGCAAGTGTTTCATCGTTCATTGTCAGTTTTTACCTCTTGAGGAAGTTCTAGCTTAGAACGGTCAGTTCCTTCTTTTGACTGAAGGCCCATCAGATAAGGGACAGGAGCATCAAGAAAATGTAGCAGAGAAGCAGGGAGGATGGGCACATAAACATGTTGCCACTGAAATGGGAACAGAAGTGTGGTGATGCCTTCCGCCACAGTCATCAGGCGTTGATAATCTGTACAGAACAGCAACAACAAAAATGGAGGGGAAGATTACAAATCAAAACATAATCACTGCATTAAGCTTGAAAATATCAATTTCCAGAAAAAATTCGTGTGCTAATAAATAAGTAAAATGTTTCTTCATGACCATGCAGAAAAGAGGTCAGCTCTATTCCACCGTAATTAAAGAGTTAAATGTTTTCACTGAATAGTTTTAAGGGGGTATGAGTAGGTGGGAAACATCAGTAAGCTCTTTGCTTCTGAAAACACTGGTATGTGAAATGACATTCCCTCAAAATGCAAAGCAAATAAGAACTAATAAAATTGCTCTTGGCACTTCTCCCATTGAAAAGGTGTAAGAATATTGCTACTGATCACTTTTTATATACATGTATATCTATGCAATCCTCAATTCAGAGGCTCTGTTTTTCTTGTATAAATGATCATGGCTATAGCCTACAGTTATTCTTATTATATTTATTTTAGCCTTCATTTTGTGGGTCCAAGAAATCAACAGATATATGCATTCATAGTCACACTTCCTACATTAACCTCCAACTCAAATCTAGGGACAAAGTGAAAGCTACCTGAAAATTAGAGGTTGGTTTTTTT
Source organism: Balaenoptera borealis (assembly GCF_965194805.1). Lineage (NCBI taxonomy): Eukaryota > Metazoa > Chordata > Mammalia > Artiodactyla > Balaenopteridae > Balaenoptera > Balaenoptera borealis. The sequence continues at coordinate 26,997,810 of NC_138870.1, forward strand.
GTTGTGTTTTGTTTACATAAACTAATTTATCAAAACTAAAAACTGTCCACAGTATTAAAGTGCCTTCTCACCCCCACCCCCAGTTTTACTGAAATATAATTGACATATAACATTTGGTGTACAACATGATGATTTGATATATGTATAAACAGCAAAATAAGTTATCACAATAAGTTTAGTTAACATTCATCAACTCACACAGCTACAAATAAAGTGCCCTCTAAAACCACTCTGCCATGGATACTATACATACATGTGTCTATATCCCTACTTAAACCTTCAGAGGCAGACGTGTTTCAGAATTCAGATTTTTTCTTTTTTAATTTAGAAAGGTAATATTGTGCATACCACACATACCTGAAATATCCAGGGCAGCATCCTGTAATCAAATACATTAATGTTTCTGCAGCAAACTATATGAGTGTCCCAGTATACTCAAAGAACTTAAATAGGGTCACTTTGGTTCAGATCTGATTTTGCCGATAAATGAGTTACCAAAAAAAGTTTGGTTTTCAGAATGGATATTGTGGAATTATAATAATTCTCTCACAGAATTTATTGTGCATAAATACAGTAAAATCTGGGGGAGTAAGACTCTGGGGAAGTCTTTTTTAAAAGGTTAAGGGAAATGATCCGATGCTACTTGGTTCCTATCAAACTCAAAGAACACCCAACCATGCAAAAGCAGGATGTTTTCCATTGAAATTTTTCTTGTGTTGTTTTATAATCTGTAAATGACTACCTTTAATAGTCTACAATGGGATTTTGGTCATGAATCATCAGCTATCCATAGCCTACATGTATTTAAAATTTTCCTTATTTGGTTCATTATAAAATTTTAGGTGAAAACCTGTTTACAGGAATACTTCTAAAAAACAAATACCAGGCAGCTTGAGGGAAGAGGGTGTTTGGTATTTTGTGGGCTGCACAGTGACCCTGCTTGGAGTGGGTGGTCCCGTGAGACCGTTTATGCTCTAAGAACAACATGGCTCAGCTATGAGCATCCAATCAGTCTACAGTGACAGGGAGGCTGAGCTGAGAGCTAGATCAGTTCCTGGGTGTCAGGGGCTTTTTTCTTTCTTTCTCAATTAAAAGCCAGACACAGGTGAAAGGTTCAGGGTTTTAAGCAGTCAGATCCTGTGCCAGTTATCTACTGATCTATTTACTGAGCTCCAAATCACTCCATAGGTGGTCTATGAAAATGGACTGGACTGTACGCATGTTCTCTTTTATAGTGAACACACCGGAAAACTTTGCCAGTAGAGGACAGCGGAGAGACACTGCAGGAGGAAGCGCTTCTCCTCCCTGGTTTTCGAGCGTAGTGGGCAAGGCGCAGTGTTTTGTGTGTTCTTGCTCCTTCTGCATGGCTGATCACTGGTGTGGATATGTGAGGACATCTGGTGGCCCACTTCCCCGGCCACACGCCCAGAGCGGGCAGCCTCAGTGACTGGGCCCTCCTAATGCAGATACGGCACACTCGTCTCTCACAGCCACCTGGCGCCCTGACAACTTCTGTGTGCCTGCTCACCAGCCGCAGCTCACTTGGACCTGGGAGGTTTGTCTTCTGCTTGCCTGGTGACTGAGGATCAGCTCTGGCCCAGGCAACCCACTGACCTCCACCATCCAATGAGCTGCCACCACACTTTCTTCAATGAGATATGAACCTCAGCCTTCGGAAGTGGGTCCCCTTCCAAGTTTGTCCTTCCTAGGGTACCCTTTAGAGTTTTCTTCATGTCTTTACAGTTTCCTATTATAGTTTAATAATTCTTCTTATTACTTTCCTCTATTTAAATTACTGTGTGGTTTAATCTGTCTCCTGATTGGACCTATCCTGAAAGGCAGAGGGTTTTAAGCCGTCATACCAAATCCCTAGCAGCTTGGCTACTTTATTTACTGTTGATGGAAAATGTTCAACTCAAAGGAAACACAAATTCTTTAAGGAATGGAAACCAGCATCTTGGGCTATTTTCTTGCTTTGATTATGGTAAACTTTCACTTGGGAAGTGAAAATAAATTATATGTTTTCCCCTCTTCTAGTAGACATGAACGACTGATACACATGGTTTATTTTTCCTTCACCACAATTCCACCAACTTGTGGGTGTTCTATGTCTATTCTTTTTTCCAGTTCTGCTTTCTCAAGATTGGTTTAAACGCCATACACTTTTTAATAATGCAGTTACTTAGCAGAAACAAGACAATTCTTTTTAACTGAATCAAGAAATAAAAGGTAGTTTTCTTCTTTAAGCATGTTTTAAAAAATTTAAATAATTTGGAAAATTACTTTTTCTTTGATACTCAAAGTGATGAATGTGTAATAAGTTTCCACATTTAAGACATGCCTCAGCATGGCATATGAGGCTCTTCATAATTTGGCCCTTTCCTGCTTCATTTCTTACCACCACATATACAGTCAAATCATCTGCTTAAAATTCATTTACTGAACATGAAATATTTTCACAGGTCCCTGTGCCTCTGTACACCCCTTCCCTCTGCCCAGAATGTCTCTTCCACTTGCAGTACCTGGCTAAGTTCCACTTTTTCCTTAGGCAATGGTTCCTTTGGAAAGCATTCCGTGAATACTTCTTATCGTCACTAGAGTCCCTTCCACATGCTTCCACAGTACCCCATCTCTATTTCCATAACACTAATTATTTCTCTCACTAAAACTATTAAAATTCAATTATAATTATCTATTCATTTATCTCTCCGCTCTTCCCTACTAACCATCACCTGCTGGAGAGCAATGACTATATTTTTAATCTCAGAATTTCTAGCACTTGGTACGGGACCTACTACATAGTGAGTGATCAATAAATGTGTACTAATAAATTAATATGTTAACATCTAAGACATGTAAAATGAAATAAAACTATTGGACATTATGCTTGCCTATGTTATACAATAAAACATACTGCCAAAAATTTGCCTAGCAGTGGCACAGGCACAGACCCTGAGATGGCCTGGCCTCCACTGTCTCATCCCCGGGTCTCGGCCCCTGTCCACCAGCATCACTGTGGAGAATAAGGTCGGCCCCGTGGGGACAGTCCAGCGGCCTGGGGCTGGAGCTGACGTTGGGGGCACAGGACCCATGTTGCAGGCTGAGGAGATGGCTGAGTGACACAGAGCAGGTCCAGCGCTGGCTGGTGGTGCAATGCCCCATGAAAACGCCATGATTATCGGGGTTTACATACTGTGAAGCACTGCCAGTGGAGGTGTGAGGATGGTGGTGTCCAGCACACCTCTGGTGAACATCCTGATGCAGCTGAAAGATTATACATGTACTAACCCAAGGCAGTGACTGGTTACTAACTGAGCCAGGTTGGCTTTAAGGGCTTGGACCCATGCATAATTCAGCTTATCTTCCTAGTTCACAAAGATATCACAAAAGGCAGAATACAAATTCAAATGAACATAAAAAAAAAAATCACCCTCGATGATGGCTGAAAAGTGAGCTACATTTTGCTTTAATCAGATTGACAAAGATTAAAAAGAAAATCACAGCAAAGGTGTGGAGAAAAGGGTATTCTCATACATTGCCTTATAAAGGCAGCATAAATTGCTAGAGCTTTGTACTTGGCAATATCTATCAAAAGCTTAAAAAATATACAGATCATCTGACCCAGCAATTCTAGTAATTTATCACATAAATATACAAAAACATATGTACATGGACGCTTATGTATAAAGTGTCATTTATAACAATAAACTATTTATAATACCCTAAGTAACTAACAAAAGGGTTAGATTTATGGCCAGTTATATAATGAAATATACTGAAGCTATTACAAGTATATCTATATTATCAACATGGAAAACCAAAGTGTGTTTGGCAGCAGCAGGAAGCAGCTAAGTACTAAAAACCTGCTGAAACTCCACTTCTGGGTATATGCCCAAAAGAACTGAAAGCAGAGTGCTGAAGATATATTTGTACATCTATGTTTATAGTACCATTATTCGCAGTAGCCAAAAACTGGAAACTATCCAGGCATCCATCAATGGATGAATGGATAAACAAAATGTGGTATATACATACAATGGAAAGTTATTCAGCCTTAAAAAGGGAGGAAATCCTGATATATGCTACAACATCATGGATGAACCTTAAGGACATTATGCTAAGTGAAATAAGCCAGTCAAAGAAAGACAAATATTGTATAATTCCACTTACATGAGGTATCTAAAGTAGTCAATTCATAGAAACAAACAAAGAATGGTGGTTGTCAGGAAGGGGCTAAGAGGAGTGCAAAATGCAGAGTTATTGTTTAATGGGTATGAGTTTCAGTTGAATATACTTAATGCTACTGAACTTTTCACTAAGCAATAGTTAAGATGGTAAATTTATGGGTTTTTTTTCATACCACAATTTTTAAAACTTGCTGAATATAATCTATATGGAAATAATCTGTGGGAAGTGGAATCCCCCCAAAATGGATCTATGAGAATAAATAATTTGAATCTGACTTGAAAAGGATTTATTTGATATGAGATGACTTTTTTAAAAAGTATACATATGTTTCAAAGTCAAATAGGCTTGCAAAATAGGCAATGAACTATATATTCATTGAGAACTGTTTTCTAAATTAAAAGGTCTTGTTTAATTCATAATTTTAAATAAAATATAGCTTCCTATAAATATATATATCTATACCTTCATAAAAATATAATTTTCTCACACTCATGAGGATATGTGAAAAGTAGTATCTTATTGCTTCAATGAAGGTTAAAACAAAAACAAAGTATTTATGCACATACTATGTACTTAAATTATTTAATGTAGGTTAAATATAATTGGTAATTGTTGGTAAAAGAGAAAAAAGATCTGGATTATTTTCCTATTTTACATTACTAATAGTTACATTAATATGCCTAGCAGTTGTTACATTCTGTAATAACTGTCACAATCAATCTGTTCATTTTAATTTTAGTTCAGTGATCTTTTTTAAACATTTCTATTTATGGCAGTGTTGTAGACTAGGACTCCAAAACTAATCTACAAATGGTAAATAGAATAGCTATATAACACCCAATACGTGACTATGAATTTGCCAAAAAAAATAAGGGAAGTTGGGGCTTCCCTGGTGGCACAGTGGTTAAGAATCTGCCCGCCAATGCAGGGGACACAGGTTTGAGCCCTGGTCTGGGAAGATCCCACATGCCACGTAGCAACTAAGCCTGTGCGCCACAACTACTGAGCCTGCCATTCTAGAGCCCGCGAGCCACAACTACTGAATCCTGCGTGCCTAGAGCCTGTGCTCCACAGCAAGAGAAGCCACCACAATGAGAAGCCCGTGCACCGCAACAAAGAGTAGCCCCGGCTCGCCGCAACTACAGAAAGCCCGCGTGCAGCAATGAAGACCCAATGCAGTTAAAAATAAATAAATAAAATAAATAAATTTTAAAAAAAATAAAAATAAGGGAAGTCATTGGAGGCTGGGAACAAAATGTGAGCAAGAGTCCAGTGTGGTAAACCTCAAACATCTGGCTGTCTTTGGAGTGTTTACTGATCTAAGGTGGCCTAGAGCTTCGGTTTTACTTCTGTGCATGTTGAGGGACAAAGTCCAAGAAGGGCTGGAATTAAGATGGTAGATCCTCTTGCAAAAAGCTAGACCTAAAAGGGCAAAAACCTGTAGAAAGGAAAAAACAAAACCAAAATCTGTACTGCCAAGGAAAGCAGTCTGTCCTGGCCCTGGCCATGGCCCAGGGAGGAAGGGGGAAAAAAGCCTCCCTGTGAATTCCTACCTACTGGCTAGTTTTCAAGGATGTTTGGGGCTCTCATGCTATCTGTATGGCCGAAAGAAAGACTAAGAGTGAGAATTTTAACTTAAAGTAAACCTGTGTTGCCAGGGAATTCAGGTGCCTGGTGAAAGAAAATACAAACCCTTCCTGGAGGAATAAACCCTCAATCCTCAACTCATGACATACTGAATTTATCTGAGAAGGAATATAAAATACGTATGTTTAATATGTTTAAGGAAATTAAAGGAAGAATTAGGAGTAAGACTATTTATAGGACCACTGAAATTAAAATGTCAAAGGGGGCTTCCCTGGTGGCGCAGTGGTTGAGAGTCTGCCTGCCGATGCAGGGAACACGGGTTCGAGCCCTGGTCTGGGAAGATCCCATATGCCGCGGAGCAACTGGGCCCGTGAGCCACAGCTACTGAGCCTGCGCGTCTGGAGCCTGTGCTCCGCAACAAGAGAGGCCATGACAGTGAGAGGCCCGCGCACCGCGATGAAGGGTGGCCCCCGCTCGCCACGACTGGAGAGAGCCCTCGCACAGAAGCGAAGACCCAGCACAGCCAAAAAAAATAAATTAATTAATTAATTAAATAAATAAATAAATAAAAAATAAAATGTCAAAGGAAGGGTTAACTATGGATTAAACATGGATAAAAAGAGAATTTATAAGGTGGGAGATAAATCAACCAGAATACAGCACAGAGACAAAGAGAGAGAAAAAGAGGTTGAGAGATATGGAAGACTGAGCAAGACAGAATAACACGTTTAATTAAAGTTCAGGAGGATAAAAAAGAAAAAAGACAGATGCAAGTAAAATTTAGAAAGATGGTTAAGAATTTTCCAACGCTGGTGAAAAATATTAACCCTAGATTTCAGGAAACACAATGACTCACAAGCAGGACAAATAAAGAAACTCTCATTTAGATAAATCACAGTCAAAATACAGGACACCAAAGACAAACAGAAAATCATATATATAGCCAGAATGAAAATAGACTTCTGGCCAAGGAATGACAATTAGAGTGATTGTGATAAATGACTTCTCAATGGCTACAATGGAAACCAGAAGACAGTAGAATATAATATGCTAAGAGAGAGAGGAAAAAAAACTTTCAACATAGAATTTAATATCCAATGAAACCATCTTTCAAAAACAAGGACAAATTTAAAACACTGTCAGACGAACGAAATCTAATAGAGAATGCCACCTCATTTAAGGAACTTGTAAGGATACACTTTAGGAATAAGGAGACTAATCCCAGAAGAAATACCTAAGATACAAAATCGAATGTGAATTTTTTTAAAATGGCAATTATGAGTAAGTTTAAGCAAAATCAAGTACATAAAATATACCTAATTTGAGGGATTATCAAAATTTTGAACAACTATAACAAGTAAGCCATGATGGGGGTGATTGGAGTCAAAGCATTTTTAGAGTATCTGTATTTTAAAGATTCCGATTAACATAACACTGAGTGTTCATGTTAAAATTTCAAAGTTTACCATTAATAAAGAGAAACAGAGCATATAACACCTACAATAATTAAATTAAAAAAAAAACTGCAATGAGAAAAAACGTTTCAATTATTTCAAAAGAAGGCAAAAAAAAAAAAAAGAGGGAGAAAGGCAAATGGTCAAAATAAATGAAAATTAAAAAATTTTTAGAATTGAATAACGAAAATACCAGATACTAAGACTTGTGGGATGCAACTAACATAACACTCAAATACTTAAGATGTTAATACTGGGGGTGGGATGGGTCCAAAGGAAGTAAAAAACAAAACCAAAAATTAATAAAACAGAAAACAAAGATAAAAAAGAGAGTACAAACAAAGGTAAAAGTTAGTTCTTTAAAAAGAGTAACATAGTGGGGGACCTTCAAAATGGAGGAGGAGTAAGATGTGGAGACCACCTTCCTCCCCACAAATACATCAAAAATACACCTACTTGTGGAACAATTCCTACAGAACACCTACTGAATGGTGGCAGAAGGCCTCAGACTTCCCAAAAGGCAAGAAACTCCCCATGTACCTGGGTAGGGCAAAAGAAAAAAGAGACAAAAGAAGAGGGACGAGACGTGCACCTCTGGGAGGGAGCTGTGAAGGAGGAAGAGTTTCCACACACTAAGAAGCCCCTTCACTGGTGGAGATGGGGGTGGGGTGGGCAGTTGGGGGGAAGCTTCGGAACCACAGAGGAGAGAGCAGCAACAGGGTGCAGAGGGCAAGGCGGAGAGATTCCCGCACAGAGGATCGGTGCCGACCAGCACTCACCAGCCTGAGACACTTGTCTGCTCACCCACCAGGACAGGTGGGCGCTGGGGGCTGAGGCTCGGGCTTTGGAGGTCGGATCCCAGGGAGAGGACTGGGGTTGGCGGCATGAACACCGCCTGAAGGGGGCTAGTCCGCCACAGCTAGCCGGGAGGGAATCCGGGAAAAAGTGTGGACCTGCCGAAGAGGCAAGAGACCACTGTTTCAGGGTGCACTAGGAGAGGGGATTCCCTCCCTGTGTGCCCACAGAAGGCAGAGAACTGCCTAGGCAAGCTCCAGAGAAGGGCACAAGCTGCAGCTATCAGTCCAGACCCCAGAGACGGGCATGAAACGCTAATGCTGCTGCCGCTGCCACCAAGAATCCTGTGTGCAAGCACAGGTCACTACCCACACCCCCTCCCAACCCCCCCGGAGCCTGTGCAGCACGCCACTGTCAGGGTCCCGAGATCTAGGGACAATTTGACCAGGAGAACACACAGCGTGCCTCAGGCCATTGCAATGTCATGTCGGCCTCTGCCGCCACAGGCCACACCGCATTCCAATTATGACTACCGTACGCCTCCCTCGCCTCCCTCTCCCGAGCCTGAGATGGCAAGAGAGCCCTAATCAGCCGCTGCTTTAACCCCCTCCAGTCTGGGTGGGGAACAGATGCCTGAGGGCGACCTACATGCAGAGGCGGGGCCAAAACCAAAGCTGAACCTCAGGAGCCATGCAAATAAAGAAGAGAAAGGGAAATTTCTCCATGCAGCCTCAGAAGCAGCAGATTAAATTCCCACAATCAACTTGATGAACCCTGCATCTGTGAAATACCTGAATAGACAACAAATGTTCCCAAAATTGAGGCGGTAGATTTTGGGAGCAACTGTAGACTTGGTGTTTGCTGTCTGTGACTGATTTGTTTCTGATTTTTATGTTTATCTTAGTTTAGTTTTTAGTTGTTATCATTGGTGGATTTCTTTATTGGTTTGGTTGCTCTCTTCGTCTTTTATTTATTTATTTAAAAAAATTTTTTATTTTACTATTATTTTTTTAATTTTTCTTTTTATTTTTTTAAATTTCTTTTTTCCTTTCTTCCTTTTCTTCTGAGCCGTGTGCTGACAAGGTCTTGGTGCTCCGGCTGGGTGTCGGACATGAGCCTCCGAGGTGGGAGAGCCAAGTTCAGGACAGTGGACCACCAGAGACCATGCGGCCCCACGTATTATCAATCAATCGGCAAGAGCTCTCCCAGAGATCTCCGGCTCAACACTAAGACCCAGCTCCACCCAATGACCAGTGCTGGATGCCCCATGCCAAACAACTAGCAAGAGAGGAACACAACCCCACCCATTAGCAGAGAGGCTGCCTAAAATCATACTAAGTTCACAGACACTCCAAAACATACCACTGGACGCAGCCCTGCCCATCAGAAAGATAAGATCCAGTCCCACCCACCAGAACACAGGCACCAGTCTCCTCCACCAGGAAGCCTACACAAGCCACTGAACCAACCTCACCCACTGGGGGCAGACATCAAAAACAACGGGAACTATGAACACGCAGCCTGCAAAAAGGAGACACCAAACACAGTAAGTTAAACAAAGTGAGAAGACAGAGAAATATGCAGAGATGAAGGAGAAAGGTAAAAACCCACCAGACCAAACAAATGAAGAGGAAACAGGCAGTCTACCTGAAAAAGATTTCAGAGTAATGATAGCAAAGATGATCCAAAATCTTGGAAATAGAATGGAGAAAATACAAGAAACATTTAACAAGGACCTAGAAGAACTAAAGAGCAAACAAACAATGATGAACAACATAATAAATGAAATTAAAAGTTCTCTAGAAGGAATCAATAGCAGAATAACTGAGGCAGAAGAACAGATAAGTGACCTGGAAGATAAAATAGTGGAAATAACTGTCGCAGAGCAGAATAAAGAAAAAAGAATGAAAAGGATTGAGGACAGTCTCAGAGACTTCTGGGACAACATTAAGCGCACCAACATTCGAATTATAGAGGTCCCAGAAGAAGAAGAGAAAAAGAAAGGGTCTGAGAAAATATTTGAAGAGACTATCATTGAAAACTTGCCTAACATGGGAAGGAAACAGTAAGTCAAATCCAGGAAGTGAAGAGAGTCCCATACAGGATAAATCCAAGGAGAAACACACCAAGACAAATATTAATTAAACTATCAAAAATTAAATACAAAGAAAAAATATTAAAAGCAGCAAGGGAAAAGCAACAAATAACATACAAGGGAACCCCCATAAGGTTAACAGCTGATCTTTCAGCAGAAACTCTGCAAGCCAGAAGGCAGTGGTAGGATACATTTAAAGTGATGAAAGGGAAAAACCTACAAGCAAGATTACTCTACCCAGCAAGGATCTCATTCAGATTCAATGGAGAAATTAAAACATTTACAGACAAGCAAGAGTTAAGAGAATTCAGCACCACCAAACCAGCTTTACAACAAACGCTAAAGGAACTTCCCTAGGCAGGAAACACAAGAGAAGGAAAAGACCTACGAAAACAAACCCAAAACAATTAAGAAAATGGTAATAGGAACATACATATCGACAGTTACCTTAAATGTAAATGGATTAAATGCTCCAACCAAAAGACATAGACTGGCTGAACGGATACAAAAACAAGACCCGTATATATGCTGTCTACAAGAGACCCACTTCAGACCTAGGGACACATACAGACTAAAAGTGAGGGGATGGAAAAAGATATTCCATGCAAATGGAAATCAAAAGAAAGCTGGAGTAGCAGTTCTCATGTCAGACAAAATAGACTTTATTTTTTATTTTATTTTTAAAATTTATTTATAATTTGTTTATTTACTTTTGGCTGCATTGGGTCTTTGTTGCTGCTGCACATGGGCTTTCTCTAGTTGCTGCGAGTGGGGGCTACTCGTTGTTGAGGCAGACGTGCTTCTCTTTGCGGTGGCCTCTATTGTTGCGGAGCATGGGCTCTAAGTGCGTGGGCTTCAGTAGTTGTGGCACACAGGCTCACTAGTTGTGGCTCACGGGCTCTAGAGCACCGGCTCAGTAGTTGTAGGCGCACTGGCTTAGTTGCTCCACGGCATGTGGGATCTTCCCGGACCAGGGCTCGAACCCGTGTCCCCTGCACTGGCAGGCGGATTCTTAACCACTGCGCTACCGGAAGTCCCAAACTAGACTTTAAAATAAAGACTGTTACAAGAGACAGAGAAGGACACCACTTAATGATCAAGGGATCAATCCAAGAAGAAGATATAACAATTGTAAATATTTATGCCCCCAACATAGGAGCACCTCAATACATAAGGCAAAGGCTAACAGCCATAAAAGGGGAAACTGACAGTAACACAATCATAGTAGGGGACTTTAACACCCACTTTCACCAATGGACAGATCATCCAAAAGGAAAATAAATGAGGAAACACAAGCTTTAAATGACACATTAAACAAGATGGACATACATGGTATTTATAGGACATTCCATCCAAAAACAACAGAATACACTGTCTTCTCAACTGCTCATGGAACATTCTCCAGGATAGATCATATCTTGGGTCACAAATCGTATTAAGTATCTTTTCTGACCAAAATGCTATGAGACTAGATATCAATTACAGGAAAAAGACTGTAAAAAATACAAACACATGAAGGCTAAACAATACGCTACTAAAAAACCAAGAGATCACTGAAGAAATCAAAGAGGAAATCAAAAAATACCTAGAAACAAATGACAATGAAAACGTGACGACCCAAAACCTATGGGATGCAGCAAAAGCAGTTCTAAGAGGGAAGTTTACAGCAATACAATCCTATCTCAAGAAACTAGAAACATCTCAAATAAACAACCTAACCTTACACCTAAAGTAATTAGAGAAAGAAGAACAAAAAAACCCCAAAGTTAGCAGAAGGAAAGAAATCATAAAGAACAGATCAGAAATAAATGAAAAAGAAATGAAGGAAACAATAGCAAATGTCACTTAAACCAAAAGCTGGTTCTTTGAGAAGATAAACAAAATTGATAAACCATTAGCCAGACTCATCAAGAAAAAAAGGGAGAAGACTCAAATCAATAGAATTAGAAATGAAAAAAGAGAAGTAACAACTGACACTGCAGAAATACAAAGGATCATGAGAGATTACTACAAGCAACTATATGCCAATAAAATGGACAACCTGGAAGAAACGGACAAATTCTTAGAAAAGCACAACCTTCCAAGACTGAACCAGGAAGAAATAGAAACTATGAACAGACCAATCTTAAGCACTGAAATTGAAACTGTGCTTAAAAATTTTCCAACCAACAAAAGCCCAGGACCAGATGGCTTCATGGGTGAATTCTATCAAACCTTTAGAGAAGAGCTAACACCTATCCTTCTCAAACCCTTCCAAAATACAGCAGAGGGAGGAACACTCCCAAACTCATTCTACAAGGCCACCATCACCCTGATACCAAAATGAGACAAAGATGTTACAAAAAAAGAAAACTACACGACAATATCACTGATGAACATAGATGCAAAAATCCTCAACAAATACTAGCAAACAGAATCCAACAGCACATTAAAAGGATCATGCACCATGATCAAGTGGGGTTTATCCCAGGAATGCAAGGATACTTCAACATACGCAAATCAATCAATGTGATACACCATATTAACAGACTGATGGATAAAAACCATATGATAATCTCAATAGATGCAGAAAAAGCTTTTGACAAAATCCAACACTGATTTATGATAAAAACTCTCCAGAAAGTAGGCATAGAGGGAACTTACCTCAACATAATAAAAGCCATATATGACAAACCCACAGCGATCATCGCTCTCAATGGTGAAAAACTGAAACCATTTCCTCTAAGATAAGGAACAAGACAAGGTTGCCCACTCTCATCACTGTTATTCAACAGAGTTTTGGAAGTTTTAGCCATGGCAATCAGAGAAGAAAAGAAATAAAAGGAATCCAAATCGGAAAAGAGGAAGTAAAACTCCCACTGTTTACAGATGACATGATACTATACGTAGAGAATCCTAAAGATGCTACCAGAAAACTACTAAAGCTAATCAATGAATTTGGTAAAGTAGCAGGATACAAAATTAATGCACAGAAATCTCATGCATTCCTGTACACTCACGATGAAAAATCTCTAAGAGAAATTAAGGAAACACTCGCATTTACCATTGCAACAAAAAGTATAAAATACCTAGGAATAAACTTACCTAAGGAGACAAAAGACCTGTATGCAGAAAACTATAAGACACTGATGAAGAAATTAAAGACAATACAAACAGATGGAGCGATATACCATGTTCTTGGACTGGATGAATCAACATTGTGAAAATGACTACACTACCCAAAGCAATCTACAGATTCAATGCAATCCCCATCAAACTACCAATGACATTTTTCACAGAACTAGAACAAAAAATTTCACAGTGTGTTTGGGAACACAAATGACCCCGAATAGCCAAAAAAATCTTGAGAAAGAAAAACGCAGCCGGAGGAATCTGGCTCCCTGACTTCAGACTATACTACAAAGCTACAGTAATCAAGACAGTATGGTACTGCAACAAAAACAGAAATATAGATCAATGGAACAGGATAGAAAGCCCAGAGATAAACCCACAAACATATGGTCACCTTATCTCTGATGAAGGAGGCAAGAATATACAATGGAGAAAAGACAGCCTCTTCAATAAGTGGTGCTGGGAAAACTGAACAGCTACATGTAAAAGAATGAAATTAGAACACTTTCTAACACCACACACAAAAATAAACTCAAAGTGGATTAAAGACCTAAATATAAGGCCAGACACTTAGAGGAAACTCTAAGAGGAAAACATAGGCGAACACTCTATGACATAAATCACAGCAAGATCCTTTTTGACCTATCTCCTAGAGAAATGGAAATAAAAACAAAAATAAACAAATGGGACCTAATGAAACTTACAAGCTTTTGTATAGCGAAGAAAACCATAAACAAGACGAAAAGACAACCTTCAGAATAGGAGAAAAAATTTGCAAATGAAGCAACTGACAAAGGACTAATCTCCAAAATATACAAGTAGCTCATGCAGCTCAATATCAGGAGAACAAACAACCCAATCCAAAAATGGGCAGAAGATCTAAATAGACATTTCTCCAAAGAAGATATACAGACTGCCAACAAACACATGAAAGGATGCTCAACATCACTAATCATTAGAGAAATGCAAATCAAAACCACAGTGTATCACCTCACACCAGTCAGAATGGCCATCATCAAAGAATCTACAAACAGTAAATGCTGGAGAGGGTGTGAAGAAAAGGGAACCCTCTTGCACTGTTGGTGGAAATGTAAATTGATACAGCCACTATGGAGAACAGTACGGAGGTTCCTTAGAAAACTAAAAATAGAACTACCATATGACCCAGCAATACCACTACTGGGCATACACCCAGAGAAAATCACAATTCAAAAAGACACATGCACCCCAATGTTCACTGCAGCACTATTTACAATAGCCAGGACATGGAAGCAACTTAAGTGTCCATCGACAGATGAATGGATAAAGAAGATGTGGCACATATATACAATGGAATATTACTCAGCCATAAAAAGAAACGAAATTGAGTCATTTGTAGTGAGGTGGATGGACCTAGAGTCTGTCATACAGAGTGAAGTGAATCAGAAAGAGAAAAACAAATACCATATGCTAACCCATATATATGGAATCTAAAAAAAAAAAAAAAGGCTTTGATGAACCTGGGGCAGGACAGGAATAAAGACACAGACGTAGAGAATGGACTTGAGGACACGGGGAGGGGGAAGGGTAAGCTGGGATGAAGTGAGAGTGTAGCATTGACATATATATACTACCAAATGTAAAATAGCTAGCTAGTGGTAAGCAGCTGCATAGCACAGGGAGATCAGCTTGGTGCTTTGTGACCACCTAGAGGGGTGGGATAGGGAGGGTGGGAAGGAGACGCAAGAGGGAGGGGATATGGGGATATATGTATATGTATAGCTGATTCGCTTTGTTATACAGCAGAAGCTAACACAACATTGTAAAGCAGTTATACTCCAATAAAGATGTTAAAAAAAATAAAAAGAGTAACATAATTGACACACTTTATGGAAAAACAACCAAGGGAAAAAGAGAGAAGGCATAAATAAATAGTATTAGGGATGAAAAGGGGGACAAAACTACAGACACAGCACATATTAAGAAGATAAGGAAATATTAAGTCTTTATGTCAATAAACTGAAAGCTAAGAAAATTATTCCTAGAGAAAATAGAAATGAACAAAAATTGATTCAAGAAGAAAGAGGCGCTTCTAGGTTGGTGAACACACTGAGGTGCAGGGAGGATGATGTGCCTGGAGGGGCATGGAAGCTCTGTGTCCTTCCCCCCCATACCTTCTCCTATACATGTCTTCCATTTGGGTGTTCCTGAGTTGTATCCTTTATAGTAAACGGTGACAGTAAGTAAAGTGCTTTCCTGAGTTCTGTGAGTCGTTCTAGTGGGTTCGTGGGAAAATCCCCCCCCCCGGAAAGTGGGGTTGTGGGAAATCCTGAATTCGTAGTTGGCTGGGCAGAAATGTGGGTAGCCTGGGCACCCTATTTGTGGCTGGTGCCTGAAGTGAGGGTAGTCTTGCAGGATCAAACCCTTAAACCTGTGGAATCCGATGTTAACTCCAGGTAGTTCATGTCAGAAGTGAACTAAATTGCTGATATCAGATCTGATGGGTGTCAGGGAGGAAAGAAGCTCTCATTTAGTGTCATAAAATGTGGAATTCAGTAGAATGACACAGGCTCACAGAAGCATGTGGTTTAGGAAGAGAAAGGATGAGGAACAGGGCAGGGTATGAGGAACCTTTGACTCCTGGGTGGCCACATGATCAATCATGGTGTAGGGCAGCAGCTATGCTGAGATAAATGACTGAAGGTAAAAGTTATCGATGGAATTTGTTGATGGATCTAACTCCTGGGGAATTGTGTCAATGGATGCATAAAGAAATACAAACCAATAAGAAAAAAGTGAAATATACAATCCCTTGATTATTGTTAGCTATAATAGCTAAAATGAAATTAAAAGAGAGTGCTGGGTCAGATTTTGATGCTGGGCCAAGTAGCTTCAAAGCTGCCCCCAAAAGCAAAAAATTATTCAGGGACAACAAAGAGCACCTCAAGACTGCCAGTCACCAAAGTTCACGTGTGGGGTTGGGAAGCGCAAAGCCAAGAAACTACTGAGACCACGGGGCTCAGTGTGAAGGAGCTGTCTCACTTTGTAGGTTGGCATCACCAGCTTCCTGAAGAAGCTTTACTAAAAAGGACCAAGAGAGAAATTTAGGAGCAGTATATTCATTTTTATTTTTATTTTATTTTATTTTTTTAAGATTTATTTATTATTTTATTTATTTTAATTTTGGCTGCGTTGGGTCTTAGTTGTGGCACGCGGGGTCTTCCTTGAGGCACGTGGGATCTTTTGTTGCGGCGCATGGGCTCTTTGTTGTGGTGTGCGGGCTTCTCTCTAGTTGTGGCGTACGGGTTTTCTCTTCCCTAGTTGTGGTGTGCAGGCTCCAGGGCGTGTGGGCTCTGTAGTTGTGGCACACGGGTTCCAGAGCATGTGGGCTCTGTAGTTTGCAGCACGCAGGCTCTCTAGTTGAGGCGCACAAGCTCAGTAGTTGTGGCACGTGGGCTTAGTTGCCCCACGGCATGTGGGATCTTAGTTCCCTGACCAGGGATCGAACCTGTGCCCCCTGGATTATAAGGCGGATTCTTTACCACTGGACCACCAGGGAAGTCCCTGGAGCAGTATATTCATTTTTAAATGCTGCAGAGTGGAAGGGTTGGTGCAGGACCCACAGCTAACTATGGGACAATTACAGATGGCTATCCATGATACAGACACAGAGCAGCCAGCCTGGTGCACTGGATAAAAGCTGCTGTAAAGTGTTTACTCAAAGAAGGGGGACTACCTGACTCCCCCTAAAAATGTCAAGTGGAACACCCCCGATGAATTCACCCCTTGTTATTCATATGTAAGCCGTGTGGGATTGGTGTTATGATAACTAGTATATTCACAACTGAAAATGCCCATTACTCAGGTCATGGTAAATACTGTGGGCCCCTTCTGCATTAGCAACCCATGTAACCTTACAGTCAGAGAAGCCTGTCTCAGCTTCCCCTCATGAATCTTAGCAGATGCTAATAAAAACATTATATTAATTTAAAAGAAAATGTGGAGAGGCAGAGGAAAGAGTCAAGGGACTCGTCCCAGCATGGTGGAAATTTTTAAACAGTTATTAAGAAACTGAGTGAATAAAGCAAATGTTGATAGAAGTGGGAAACAGGAAAAAGAAAGAAGGGTGTCAAGAGACTCATCCCAGCAGGATGGAAATCTGCGGATGGTTATTAAGAAATGGGACGAATGCAGGGGACATGGGTTAAAGCCCTGGTCCGGGAAGATCTCACATGCCGCGGAGCAACTAAGCCTGTGCGCCACAACTAGTGAGCCTGAGCTCTAGAGCCCGCGAGCCACAACTACTGAGCCTGCGTGCCACAACTACTGAAGCCCACGTGCCTAGAGCCCGTGCTCCGCAACAAGAGAAGCCACTGCAATGAGAAGCCCATGCACTGCAACAAAGAGTAGCCCCCACTCACTGCAACTAGAGAAAGCCTGCGCAGCAACGAAGACCCAACGCAGTCAAAAATGAAGGAAGGGAGGGAGGGAAGGAGGGAGGGATGTGAGGGAGGAAGGGAGGAAGGAAGAAATATATAAATAAATTTTTAAAAATCTTAAAAATAAAAAGATTAAAAAAAAATGGGATGAATAAAATGGACATTGACATTGATGGGGTTGAAACAAAGGTCTTAATACAGTACTATCTGAGACTGGGTGGATCAAAGGGACCCCTGCTGGACCCCCTACATTAAAGGGCTCTAAGCAAGTTGAGTTTGTTTACCCCAGTTTGGAGACATGTAAGACACAGGGAAAGCAATGATTATAATGAGAAACCAGGCCTGACATCACCTGGGGCAATAGTCAGGCAGATTAATCTTGGCTCAAACCCCCTGCTGGCTAAAACGGTCAGGGAGTGGAGAAGTTTCTGGGAGTCCTTTACTTGGATGGGACCTCATGCACTGTGATACCAAAACCCTTTGGTGAAGTCTTAACACAGGCTACAATTAGATTGAGAGAATATGAAAAAAGTTAAGGTTGATTGATTAAGGTGGAAGTTTGGGTGAAAACTGGAATGTTTAAACAGGCTTACCTGAATGGTTTATGGGAATGGATACTATGTCTAAATGGGAACACCTCCCCCCAAAGTAAAACAGATGGCATGTCAATCACTCTCCAATCCAAGCAATATTAATTAGACATCATGCTAAATGGGAATAAGACTGCCGGAGCCCACACAGTGTTATAGACAAGAAGCTGGAGCCTGGCAGACAAACTCTGTACAGGAGCCCTACATAGAGCACAGACTGGGGCTTATGGCAAAAGCCTGTGAGCACCTCCCAGTGACAACTACTGGGATGATGGACTGGAGCATTTCCATTTGAGAGGCAATTACTAGCCTGCTATTGAACGTTAGTCTAAACTGCCCCTATGACTGAAAGACAAAATAATCTTGAAACCCAAAATACCCATGATGTCTTGGGTAATGTCGGAAAAACACTCTGAGGAAGGCAGCGCACAGAAGAGTTCCATAATTAAACGGAGATTACTTATAGAGGATCTTGTTATGAGGAGAAGGCAAGGAGGAGATACAATGAGGAGCCTCTTTTCCCAGAGGACTGACTCTTGAACTGAGTGAGGAGGTGCCAGATTCTGTTGTCACTTGAACAGTATAAATACCTCTCAACTGACCAACAAAGAGCTGCTTGGTTTATGTATGACAGTTGCAAGGTGAATGGCCACCACTCTGATCAAAGAAAGTAAACACAGATGGGCTCAGTGGGCTGACTTACACGCTGTTTTCCTAGCAGTGATGGAAGAACTGAACAATGGTAAAGACCATATGCTTGGGTTTTTACTGACTCATGGGCAACGGAAAACTGGACTATTAAAAGGATGCCTGTATAAGGTGCAGCCATATGGAAATCCCTCTGGGAATTATGGGCCACTTTAAAGTAGGACATGTTAATGCCCATCAGAAGAACCCACTTTCAGGTTTGGGAGGTGATGTAACCACCAAGTGGACCTTTTGGTACACTCCCTTCAAGTGGCCACCTGGGGGACTGCAGCAATGCAGAGATGGGCTGAATCTAGACATAATCCTCTTATACCCTCTGAGGCACAAACTGCCAACAAGAACTGTTTTGTCTGCCAACAGGAGAGACAGAGGCTGCAGATGGCTGTGGGGAAAACTCCCCAGGGGGGAAGGCCCTACTACACATAGCCAGCAAGTAGACTACACTGGATTAATGCCAGCAGCCCTGGTGAGGGGGGCTATAAATGGGTCCTACCAGGAATAGACACTTCAGACTGGGCTCTGCATATGAGGCAGTAGATGCAAATGCTTAAAATACTATTAGAGGATTGGAACAGAAGATACTCTACCAACATGGGCCGCCAAGTTACACATCTTCAGGCTATGGGACACAACACGCTTCACAGCACACAGTGTCCAACAGTGGGTGAAGAGATACCACATCAAATGGACATGTGATGTTGCTTATCACCCTCAAAGTAATGGTTTAATTGAGAATTAGAACAGGCAGTTGAAACATCTGCTGTCTAAAATGTGTGAGATAAAAGCATAAAGGGCTGACTTTCATGCCTTCACAAGTGTGTGCTCACACTCAACATAGGGGGGCCTAAGGGAGAGTCCCCACTAGATAGATACCTCTGTTCTTCTGGTGGATCTGGGGAAAAGGGGATAGAGATGGATGCTGGTATGACTACAATTCTTCCTAAGGGGTAAGGATGCTGGTATGACAATATACTTTTTATTTTCTTCCCAACATCACCTCAGCTTTCTTTTTCCTACCTGATGCAGGACCAGGACTACAGCTACAAGTGCCAGAAGCAGGGATGAAACTCTTTTTAAACCTTTATGTCAGAATTCCTAAGAGCCTGCTGGGGTGGGCTGTGCCTTCACCCCATCTGGCAAAATGGGGGTTAACAGTGAATGCAGCTGTAATGCCTGGAGGTAAAAACAGCCCACTAGTTCTGTACCTATGTAACCTTACCCTAATATGAATGGTAGTGAACTGAGGCGGAGGTACCTGCTAGACTACTGTTGCTGCCTGCGATCTAAACCAGCACTATGGCCGAACCTAATGTCCCTTCCAAAGGTGGAAAAGTTTGGGTATAAATGGAAAGAAGGAGGAATAGTAGTTAAGGGTAAAGGAGTAAATAAATGAGTTATGGTAATAAGAGAAATCCAATATTACATTAACACCTTGAAAGAGGCTCGGGGCAAGAGATGACATTGTCTCTTAGCTCAATTATACCGGATGCCTTGAAAGGGGGAAGCCATATATTGCTGCAGTTGGAACCTGAGAAGATGTATTGTACTGGAACCCTGCAAACCTCAGTGGCCTTGCTCTGGGAGACATTTTCACGCAGTAGGACGACAGACAGTAAGCAGTAATGCCAAAGGGACAGGTACTATGCCAGCATCTTTTAACTATTAGGATTCTTTTGCTCTAAGGGATCGTGGTCAAAGACCAGGGGGTAGTCTGTGGTATAATAAGAGTATCTGACCCTTGTCCCCAGTTGATGATGATGATAATGATGATGATGATGATGATGATGATAATGATGACAGAGGAGGAGTGGGAGGGAAAAGGGGGAGGAGAAATAGAAAACCGAAATAAACCATTAAAGACACTGGACTGGTACTTAACATCTTCCCAACAAGACCAAACAGTTTACAGACAGGTTCCCTCAAATAGTCATGGATCAAATAATTACAACCTTAAATGAAGGGGCTTCCCTGGTAACTCAGTGGTTAAGAATCCGCCTGCCAGTGCAGGGGACAGGGGTTCGAGCCCTGGTCCGGGAAGATCCCACATGCTGCAGAGCAACTAAGCCTGTGCGCCACAACTACTGAGCCTGAGCTCTAGAGCCCAAGAGCCACAACTACTGAGCTCATGTGCCACAACTGCTGAAGCCTGCACGCCTAGAGCCTGTGTTCCACAACAAGAGAAGCCACCACAATGAGAAGCCCGCGTACCGCAATGAAGAGTAGCCCCCGCTCGCCGCAACTAGAGAAAGCCCGCGCGCAGCAACGAAGACCCAACACAGCCAAAAATAAATAAATAATTTTTTAAAAAAGAACCTTAAATTAATTCTTCTCCATTTTATCTTCCAGACAAAAATGGAATACTTTCCGACTCATTCTATGAAGCTAGAATAATCTTAATACCAAAAACCAGATAAGATAGTGCAAGGAATAAAAATGATAAGCCAAATCAATAAAAAAATAGATGTAAAACTTTTTTTTTTTAAAGTCTATTTTTTTTTTAAAGGAACTCCTTTATTTACTTATTTATTTATTTATTTTTAGCTGTGTTGGGTCTTCATTTCTGTGCGAGGGCTTTCTCTAGTTGCGGGAAGTGGGGGCCACTCTTCATCGCGGAGATGCAAAACTTTTAGTCAAAATATTAGCAGACTAAATCAAGCCATATCTGAAAACCATGACCAAATCAGGTTTGTCTCAGGAATATAAGGGTGGAATATACATTTTTCACCTTAATAAATGGTTAAAATGAGAAAAACACAATCATCTTACTTGATGCAGAAAGAACATTCAATAAAATATGACATGCATTCATAATTTTTAAAAACTTTGAACACGCTAGGAATAAAAGGAAACTTCTTCAACCTGGTACACGGTACGAGGTATTTACCAAAAACACTACAGCAAATGTTATGCTTAATAGTGAAGCATTAAAAGCATTCTTTTTAACATCAGGAAAAAGACAAGGATGCCTGTTATTATCAATTCCATTCTATACTGTACTGGAAGGCCTAGTTAGTACTACAAGGCAAGCAAAAGAAATAAAGGTGACAAAGATTGGAAAAGAAGAAATAAAACCATCATTATTTGCACATTATCACCTACTTTACTATTATAAAACTACCTAGAGACATTAAAGAAAGCCCTAATAAATGGAGAGATATATCATTTTCATGGAGGGGAGACTCAACATTCTAAATACGTTAATTGTCTCAAAACTACATTCAATGAAATTTCAGTAAAAAGAAGGTGGTGAAGAGAACTGTCCTATAAGATACCAAGACTTACTTTAAAGCTATAGTAATTACAACAGCGTGATTTACTACAGGGACAGAAAAACTGGCAGAATAAACTGAATGCCCAGAAATACACAGAGGAACTTCATATACAGGAACTTATACATGACTGAAGTGGCACTGCAGATCAGAGGGAGGAAGAATGGTCTATCTAATAACTAGTTACAGATATTTCTAAAATATTACATTTGATCTCTTCCTCACAACATAAGCAAAAACCAATTTCTTAGAGATGTTAAATATAACTTAAAAACATTTAGGAAAAAAATGTAGACTATTTTTAAAAACTCAGAATAGAGAAGGATTTCTTAAATAGAACAGAAAGTTAAGTCATAAGAAAGATTTGTAAATGAGAATTTATGATTAAGAGTATCTTAATTCATCAAAAGATCCCTAAAAGAAAATTAACAGCCACAAACTGGAAGGAGACATGTGCTTCTCATATAACTGACCAAGGATTAGTTTCTTGAATATATAATGAAAACTTACTAAGAAAAATGTCTTAATATTTTTGTTTATCACAAAGTAAAACTAGTATTATAATAATATTGGCCAAAGCTGTTAAAATTCTAATGCTTTTTGGATACAGGTCATGGGAACCCACTTTCTGCCATCAAAATATCAAGTTTGATTTTATGATTTATCAACTCCATAATCAATAAGCTATAATGTTTAGTTGAGCATGACTAGCAATTTGTGTTTACAAGGCTCCCACCTTCTTCGAGAAAACTTCAAGCAGCTTCTACTTTCTGACAAGGTTAATTCATGTACAACTTACAAAGGGAGGGGAAGCGAGAGGAGTACTGTGAAGGCTCACAGGCAGGCAGTGCAGCGTGGGCTGTGGGTAACTGCTTATTTCCATTGTGAAGAGTCAAAGAAGGTAATAAGCAAGATCCAGAAATGGTCCTGAGACCTTAATTACCGGTATCAAAAGTTAGACCCTGGTGTTTAAATTCCCCTTTTATTTCTCCACTATTCCTTTGAAAAGATGATCAGACTCCAATCTTCCCACTGTCTTGCTCCAAGTATTTCTAGGCTGCAGAAGAAAAGTACTCTTTTCAGATCTGGGGTCCTAGAAAAGAGCCTTTACCTCTTGGGTTCATTCCCTGCTTAAAATTTCTAGCCAGTTACCACTGCAAAGTGACTGTGATGTACACACTCTCTAAATAACAGACTGGATAGATTTTTTTTAAATTAATTTATTTTTATTTATTTTTCTTTGGCTGCATTGGGTCTTCGTTGCTGTGTGGACTTTCTCTAGTTGTGGCGAGCGAGGGCTACTCTTCATTGCAGTATGTGGGCTTCTCACTGCGGTGGCCTCTCTTGTTGCGGAGCACAGGCTCTAGGCACGCGGGCTTCAGTAGTTGTGGCACATGGGCTTAGTTGCTCCGCGGCATGTGGGATTTTCCCGGACCAGGGCTCGAACGCGTGTCCCCTGCATTGGCAGGTGGATTCTTAACCACTGTGTCACTGGAGAAGTCCCCAGACTGGATGGATTTAAATGGGCTGTGGGGGACTTTCCCGGTGGTATAGTGGTAAAGAATCCGCCTTCCAATGCAGGGGGACTCAGGTTCGATCCATGCCGCAGGGCAACTGAGCCCGCACACCACAACTACCGAGCCTGGGCGTCTCAACTAGAGAGCCCGCGTGCTGCCAACTACAGAGCCCATGCGCCACAACTACAGAGCCTACGCACCCTGGAGTCCACACGCCACAACTAGAGAGAGAAAACCCGCCTGCCACAACTAGAGAGAAGCCCACGTGCCGCAACTAGAGGGGAGTCCATGTGCCGCAACGAGGATCTCACATGCCGCAACTAAGACCAACGCAGCCAACAAACAAACAAACAAACAGGGCCCAGGAATGTGTGCGGCAGCATTTTTAAAAAAATAAAGGAAAAAAAAAGGGCTGTGGACAAGAATTTCAAATCAGCCTAGAAGGACATTTTCATCACTGAAATCCATCTACTTTTATTCTTTTTGGGTTTTCATGGTAATTGTTCAAGACTTGTAATGTTTTTAAATTTTATGGCATCAGTGAACAAGAAATGAAGTATCAGATGTTACTAAAACCTCTTAACACAGTCAGGAGAAATGAAGAATGGCACCAGAGTACAAATCAACATAACAACTCCTAATTCATTACTTTCTTTCTCTAATGGGAGAGACACTTGTCATTGTTAAAATTTGCATTTACACAGATAATCTACAATTATTTAACATGGTACCTTTACAAAAGACCCTCAGAGGTGAGTTTATAATTTAAAAATAAATACTGAGACAGATAAGGAAAGGTTAAGTGCAGTGTCCAATACAGCTAACATGTGGGTAAGTGTTCTGGATAAAGACCAATCCAAGCCCATTCTCAGCTCCACCACGTTACCTAATAGCGGTGTGATCTTGGGTAAGTTACTAAGCTTCCCTGAGCGTCAATTTCCTCCTTCATAAAAGCATGTGCAGGACTAACTCATTGTTGAGAGGATTAAATGCAGGGGGCAAAAAGACCAAAATGTACAAGGCACTTTAATAGGACAATTCCTAATATAGAGTGATTTCTGTGAATGATTAGAAAATTACTTTATGAGCCTTTTTTTGTATGACACTTTAAAAATATATGTATGAGAGTTCTACAATCTCAAGATTCACTCTTGTGTTCAGCATAAAAGACCAAGTTACCAAAAAATACTCATTTGAGTACAAAAACATGCTCATAAATATTCAGTCTTAATTTGAAACTGAAATTAATATGTAGATATTAATCAACTATAACTTTTCAACAGACTCCATAAACTAAATGGGATAAGCTAATCAAGCTGAGCAGAAAGATGAGAGCTCAAGACCACAAGCACAGAGACATAAAGTGCTATTTAAAACAGGAAGTGTGATAACGAAGGGTTTTTTTCTTTAAAAAGCATGACATTCAGTATAAGAGAACATTTATTAAGTTCTCAACCCTGAAATAAATGCCTTGACTATTTAATTTAACAAAGTTATACTTTGAATGTAATAATATGTCAGATCCTCACAACTTAAGATGTGCATAATTTTATAGAGGATTATGTAGGACTAATAAAACTGATAATAATTACAACAACATTGGCTATCATTTAGTCAGCACAGGTTTCTTACTTTCTCACAATAAATCAGTGAAAGAGGAAGGAAAAAAACTGTTATCCCCATAAAGATGAACTGACTGACACTCAGGAAGATTATGTAACTTGTCCAAGGTTACAGATAGTAAGTGACAGAACAGAGATTTGAACCCATGATTGTTATCACTTCAAAAACCAATATTCTTTCTGCCCCAAATTGCTTCTCTAGGCAGAACATTAGGAAACGGAACTAAATGACTGGGAAGATCTCTTGAAAATCTAGGATTTAAATTCTTTTTACTAATAAGCTAATATACCTGAGGGTATTAAGCTTCAAGCCCCTGCCCCAACAAGCAACTCTCCAGCCCCTAACCCCTTCAGGGAAAAAAGCAAGACAGGAAGACATAGAAAGGAAGAAAGAATTACTTAACATTAAATCTTTCAGATACAAAAGGGTGATCTGCCGGTAATGACCAGCACTAAGAAAGTGAGAGCACGAGGACAGGAAAGAATTTAGATTAGTCATTAGAAAGGAACTTCCTGACAACAAAAATTGAGACACCGGAACACATTATCAGAGAACATTATGTAGGATAAACTGAAGAAAATACAACCTCATGAAGGGCTGTCAACACATAAACAGTGTCAACATACACACAAGATGGGGAAGTACAAATATAGCCTACTTGGCTCAGCCTCATTTATAATTTAAAATAGAAAAGAAAAAAAGGAAACTGGTAAAATAAGCTTGACAGCAACAGTCAGGAGACTGCACTACAATTCTGTCAGCCTAAGTACAAGTTAGCAAAATGCTAACCCAATATTTGTGCCACATTTTTCAAAAGACCCATCAAGGCACAGGTACCATTTTATATTTTCCTTCAATTCACTATCCATTAAAACACAGCATCTCTATTTCCTCTCCAAATTCATGTTCAGACTAGAACCAGTGCTCTAGTCTAGGCTCAAAGTTAGTCATCACAGATGCACTGGTAAAATAAAACCCAAATTCTGCTAGTTTCTTAAGTATGTTTTGGGAGAATTTTGAATGAAAAATATCACAAAGATAACTTCCTTTGGGATTAAAAACAAAACAAAAAACCCCCACATAACTTTGGTGGAATTATTAGACCTAGGAGAATCGTGTCTGTTCCACACGCCTATACCCCTTTCTCTTACTACATGAAATCAACCCATCCAAAGTTGATCGCCTTAGGAAACTGCAGAGTCAACGATTCCGTTTATCCCTTTCCAATGTCAGCTGAGTCTTGATGTGAACCTTTACTAACCTGTAAAAAAATGAGAAGTCTACATGTTCCTGGTAGTAAGAGGATTTCTCACTTTCATTATAAAAAGAAATATGTTTCTTTTATGATGATTATGTTATTATCAGGGAAAAAAAGGGCTACTTCCATTAAAAAACAAATACACTCAAGTCAGCCAAGTTAATGCTTTTATATTCCTTCCCTTTTCTTCTCTACAGCCACTGCCATCCAAAAGAGAAGTAACCTCTCAGCCTCTGGTCCTACCTAAAACCCTCTCCTTTACACAAGACAGAAGAGACTTCGGACCATTAATTATTTGGTTCTAATAATATACCCCAGTAGTTGAGAGCATAAGTACTTGCTTTTGGGAGACCTAAAATCTAGGGCAGACCTACCTTGTGAGTAGAGAAGGATCTGCATCTCTAAAAGAACACAGGTAAACACCTGTACCAAGTTCTCCAGGCCCAGGAGCTCGAAGACCTCTCGGAGCGGGTAATCGGAGAGAGGAAGTTCACTGGGGCCCGGCCTCTGACAGATGACGGGTTCATAAACACCATAAAATTTCAGTGATCTCCCTGGAGGAGGAAGGGGCACCTCATAGAGAATATTATGGATGTAGCTCTCAAGCGGCAAGGGCGGTGGCTGCTGTGAGGTAACTGCCTTGTAAAGCTGGATAAGGAATTTCTTGCAGGCCTGCATGAAAGGCAGTGGTGTGATCAAACATATACTTTTTGAAACATACAGGGTGTCTCTGCTGATGTCATAAGAGTTGTATCGCTGGAGTTTCAAAAGGGAAGTTGTATCTCCCTCGTCAATACTGCTTGCCAGTGAGTCCATGCTGCAGGAGGATGAAGCGTACAAGCTGCTGTAATGCTCTGCGTTGTGCATCTGGTAGAGCGTCTGCATTGCTGTGCAGATTTGCTTACTTGTAACTTCTTCATAAAAAGTGAGAACAAAACCGTAGGTACGAGAACCATCTTCCCGGGTAATTATAAATGAGTGGAACTGAGGGTCTTTATTGTCAGTTTGTGTTCTGAAAGATAGCCCTTTAGGCATGCACAACTGTGGAGGAAGGAGAAGAAAAGCATCAGAAGGCAGTACACAAACAAATTCAAACCAGAAAAAAATGTTTGTGAAGCTCCATCTGAGCTTGTGACCTTCATTAAGTCATGTAACTTCTCTGAGCCTCGGTTTCTTTATCTACAACATTTGCTGCATCAGTGACTTGAAGACAAAATATGCAAGGGCACTTTACAAATATTTAGTATTTAAGGACTATTTTTAGAGTCATGTTGATAATGTTTCAGAGGAATACACAGACAGGTGAAGGCTCATTTGATAAATGGAAAAAAAGTTAAACACAGAATAATAAAAACGACAGTATCATTTTTGCTATTTTGAACAATATTATCCTTAGGAAAATAAACTTTGAAAATTAAATGATTTTTTATTTACTGAAGCAGAAGGGTAGAAACAAGACATTTTAGATTATTTCCAGCAGAGACCATGTCCCAGGTCTTGGGAACTACCCAGGATTGAGTCAAACTTGGGAATAAAATTACGTGAGGAGTTAAAGATGCTACATTTAAGATACTTACAAAGCACAAGAAATTAAAATCAAGTCTTTAAAACATTTTAAACAAATTACAGAAAATTTGAAATACACTAAGGAAAACAGAACTTGTAATTCAACTATCCTAAAATAACGATCATTATTAACTTTTCTATTATTCCTTTCTACTTTTGTATTACAATATACTTTCTGCATAGAAATAATTTTACCATACATTATGACATTTTTTTTCAGATTTAATAATCGATCTGGTGTAAAATTTAGAAGTTCTCCCAAATCCCCACATTACCAAAAAAATGAATTCACTTAAGAGTTACATGTCCTTCATCCAAACTGTGAACAAACACTAAGTGCCTTTCTGAGCTAGGCCCTGTGACGGTGAGACAACGGTGAGAAAGACACAGTTCCTGCTCCTCTGAAGCTTCCACTCCAGTAAGGATGACAGATGATTAAAGAATTATAACGTATTAGAAGTGCTATGATAGGGTAAATATAGGCTGCTAGGAAAAAAACACAGCAGGAGGACATAAATGAGAAAAGAGGGAGCCACCAGGGGAAAAAATGAAGGAAGCCCAAGCGGAGACCTGAGGATAGGTATAGGTGGTCTATAGGTGTTAGTGAGATGAAGAGAAGGCAGAGAGGGCACGTGCAAAAGCCCAGAAGACAGAATGTGAGGTTTTGGGGAACTGAAACCTGCTCACTGTGGGTGGGGAGCAGAATGCAAGGTGGGGGGAGCGGAGAGCGAATGCAGGAGACATTAGGTCATGAAGTGCCTTGGAGAGTCACGGTAGGAGCCTCAGGAGGATGCTGGGAAGTCTCGGAAGAGTTGTTAGCAGGAGAGGGACAGAAACAGATGTGCCTCTTAGCTCATCAACCTTCCAGCATGCAAGGGCAGTGGTTTTCGCAGGACTCCAAGGAGGCAGCAGGAACGCTCAGAGCCGTGGAGTCATCTTTGACTCCTCTCTTTCTCTCTCACTCCATTACCCAATCCATCAAAAAAAATGATCAGCTCTACCTTCAAAAATATATTCAGAAACAAATTACTTCTATCTTTACTCTTACTACTCTAATCTAAGCCATATTCTTCTCTGGCCTGGATGACTATTTAATAGCCTGCTAACCAGTCTCCCTGCTTTTGCCCTCGTCCCCCATAACCTGCTCCCCATCTAGCAGCCAACATGATCCTTAAAAACATACATTAGATCATGCCACTCTATTCAAAACCCTCCAATGGTCTCTCATTTTGCGAGAAGGTGAAATCCCCACACTGTAAGGCCCTTGTGAGGCCCTGCGTGACTTGGCCCCGGCGACTTCTCTGTCTCCATCCTCCACTGCTCTTTAGCTCACCTACTCCGCTGGGGGCCTTCAGACAATCCCAGTCCTCGGCCTGGAACCACCCTAACTCACATCCAGTAGAGCAGAGGGGCTACCCTGCCAAACCCGACTCAAACTGCAGATCTGTAAGCAAAACGAGGATTTAGTTGTTTTAAATCAAGAGACTACAGCCCTGAGGTCAAATCCAATCTGCCACTTGTTTTTGAAAATAAAATTTTATTGGAACACGATCACGCGCCTCCATTTAAGCACTGTCTACAGCTGCTTTTGCACTACAACAGCAGAGCTGAATAACTGCAACAGAGACTGCATGGCCCACAACGCTCAACTATTTACTATCTGGCCCTTCGTGGAAAAAAAACCCCTGCCAGCCTATGTTTTAAGCCACTTAAGTAACATTGGGATGGTTGTTATAGAGCTATATATACCCAAAACACTCCCTTACTTCCTGTAAGTCTCCATATAAATACTACCTTAAAGAGGCCTTCCTTTATCTTTCCATAAAAAATAGTGTTTTCATCCTATAAATGCCGTTAAAATGTCACTTCGTCTCTAAAAAGTCTTTGTTGAATGAAGCAGTTAAAATCTTGCACCACAGTATACATATGTACATTGTATACTGACACGCAGTAGTTTCTCGAATTTTGTTTCATCTCTAGATTGAAAACTACTCAAGGACTGGTAATAGCCTTAACCATTCAAGAGTACCACACATGGAACAATATACTATTTGGGGCCGTAATAAATGGTGACTGATAAAGATAAAAAGCAAAAATTGTGAAGCTCAGCATAAGTATCCCAGTGAAAATGTCTTTACATTTCATATCACTGAATATAAGAATTGGAAAGAGCCACGGTAGCTTTACTTAATTATTATTATATATGTATGTTGACAAAAATTAAATTACTGTGTACATTTGGGCAAAATAAGATATAGATTTAGGTAAAACACATGAATACCTTGATTTGTTAGGGGGAAATTTTGCTTATTCCTAATCTTGGGAATAAAAGGCCATGGCAGAATATTTTCATAATGCGGCCTTCATAATTAAAGCTGCTTTCACCATAACAAGTCAATGAGATCTTCTACTGATTATGAATGAAAACTCATCTGACACATTCACTATAGTCAATAAAGATTGTAGGAAGGATGATCTGAATCAGTCTTGCTCCAGGCTAAGCTCAAACCTGCATAGTATAGTGCATGGCACACAGAAGTATTTGTTGAATGAATGAATGAATAAATGAATGAACAAGAAAACAATCAAAAACAACAGTTCGGGGTACAGGATCAGATTTAGTTCATCTGTTCATTCAATCTGTAGTTCTCTTTTTACATCAAATAGGCAATACAGAAACACAGTGACTTCCAAAGTCAACATAAAGACTTAATTTAATTGACAGGGTTTCCTGACATCATAAACCACAAAATTCCAGCTCAAACTGTTTTTGAACAGCTGCCAAATATTCCCTTAAGGATTTGTAGTTTTCATCAGCATGCATTCAAACATCTACAGGAAAAGCTTGCCAAAAGTTGTGCTCAAAATGAAGAATGACTTTCTATGCTACAGATAACAGATGTAAGAATTATTAAATTCCCTTCCTACACATCAACAAAACTAAGAATTATATTTCTAATCTGGGAACCATAAATTGGAAAATGCTATTGCTTTTTCATTTTTAAAAGTGAGAATCATATGATTTGTCAAGTTTATTTTTCATAATCCTAAATTGTAAGTCAAGATTTGCTCACCATGGCATTCAACAACATATTTTATCCCGATATTGCTGTTTACCAACAATATCCCCTCCCCACCCCACTCTCCCACAACAACTAAAAATTTAGAGTTGTCACTGCTGACCAGATTGTTGCTGGCCATCAAATTACTATAGCCAAATTGGGCTCACAATGCTGTGTACCTCTCCTGGTTTGAGTGACCAAATGTCCTTATTATCTCTCTGGACTCTTTTAGGCAGTGTGGCTAGAATTTTAACAATTTTTTTTTCCATTTTCTATACTTCTATTAATCCCATTCCTTCTCTCTTACTATACAAATAAAACGCTCAATGAGTCAGTTTGCCCTTCCTTTCTTCCTTCCTTCTTTCCCTCTCTCTTTCCTTTCTTCATTTAATAAACATTTATTTTATGTCATGTATTGCATTAGATCTTGATAACTCAAAAGACAAATACGAAAATAAGCCCTTACTTCTGGGAGCTTCTAGCCTAATAGGAAAGAGACATATAAACCAGCAGTTACAAAATAATGTGATCAATACTGCTACAGAGTGTGTTCAAAGTATTATAGGAATAGAGAAGACAGAGCACCTAACCATTCCTGTTTAAGAGATGGTTTTGCAGTGGAGGTGACACCTGAACAAAGACAGGGAATGGAAGTACTGTAAGCAAGCATATAGACCTCCATTTATTCAATGATTAGAACCTCTACTATGTGCAAAGCTAGGGATGTAGCAATGAATAAAAGAGAGTGTTCCTGTCCTAATGGTACTTACTTTATAGCAGGAGACAGGGAGTAGACAACCAGCTACATAATTAATTAATGGCAACTGTAACAGTGCTATAAAAAGGTACAAGGTGCCAAGAGAGCCTAAGGGGACGTGGCTGAATGCTGGAAGGGTGATGGAAGGTGGTGGTTAGAGATGGTTTCTCTGAGGAAATCATGTTTACAATGAAATCTGAAGGGTCAATACAAAGAATTCACTAGGGGAAGGAGAAGTGGAAGAGCCTTCCAAAGACAGGTGAAAGCAGAAGCAGAAGCTGTAGTGTGAAGAACAGAAAGGACAGGAGCAGGAGGCCAGTTAGACAGCTATTGCAGGAATCCAGGTAAGAAAGCTTGTTGGTTTGGACTAAGGCGGGTATGTAGAAGCAGAGAGAAGTAGATTATATCTGATTGCATATGGGAGAGGGAGAGAAAGTGGGAACTTTCAAGCATGATGCTAGATTTTTGGCTTAGGCACCTAGGTAGATGGTTGTACCATTCACTGACCAAGATTGGCAGGAAGACTGTGAATTCAGTTTTGGGCATGCTAAGTTTGAGATGCCGGTGAAATATTCTAGCTGCAATGTTAAGAAAACAAGTGGGCTCCCCCAGTAATGGCTGGATTAAAGCCCCCATTCCTATGATTTTTTTGTGAGACATGAACTTAAAGCTGGGTCAAAATGAGGGCTTACTTTCATTCCAAAGTCAGATCTATTAATGTAACTAAGGGTTATCCATTTCAAATTCAAGTACTTCCTGAGTCTGTCAAAAGTATATAGTGCTCTTTTTCCTTGCATTTTCCAAGATGGATGTCTAAATAGGTTTTTTCCAGCCAACCCTTTACCCTTTACTCTTCGCTCATCATTCCACTCCACCCTTCTTTGTGATCAAAGTAAATAGTAAATTGTAAACTTAGAGCTTTACAGATTATAAAGAGCTATATAATAGTTATTACTCTTTAGTTACCTGAAATATCATATATCAGATGTTTCATTTAGGACATATATACAAAAAAGAATCTTTATATTTCACAAAACTTGCTTAAAAAGGTATTAACCATATTTTCTTCCTAACAATTCCTAGGTTCTCTACATTCTTAAGGATAAGCTCCATCTATTAGAACATTACATAGACAGTCATGGATGCCAATATGCAGATTTCCTTAAAGAGATCTGAAATGGAGGCGGTGGGGTGTGGGGGGAAGACAGGAGAACTTCAGCTCCATTTGCAATGTTTTGTTTCATTTAACAGGAAAGGTATGACTCTGAAGCAAATCTGTCAAATGTTGACATCTGTTAGTTCTGGGTGGTGGGTATATGACTTGTTTTGTTCTCTCTGTTTTATGATACTTCCATTTTTTTCCCCACAAAAATCTGTGAATCCACAACCAAAAGAGACATAAAAGCAATTAATTCAGAAGCAATTTCAAATGTCACATATCTATTTTCTGTTATATATGTACTGCACTCATATACATGGCATTTTTTTTATTTAACAAGTTTCATTGCTTTGGGGTACTTAATTTGTATGAAATTAATGACCCTTATCCAAAGCTCCACTTTGTTAGCAGAATGAGTGATATTACAGAAGGTGATAATTTATTGGAGTGGGGTTTTGCTAAAGGCAAGAACAAAGCTTTATACCTTTAGGTGGGAATAAATTATAGCTTCATACAAATGTACTTACTAATAAATCAAAGAGGAAATTAAGGGAAGTAAATCTATGACCCAAATGCAGACTAGTTTAATGGGATGCTTTTCAGAGATTTTTCAAGTAGTACCAGCAAATCCCTTTAGATTTGCAGCAATAAACAAAATGTTGTATGGTGCTTAAGCGTCGAAACACAAGCCTACGTGTCTATTCTTCAGAGGGAAATGTTTTCTGCTTATGTAAAATAACTCAGAGAGAAGGCGTAAAGAAAATATCAAAGACAGGTCAAGGAAGCTGATAATTGCTTTAAAGATGAATGTTATGCAGATAGAGGTAAAGGCTAACACAGATATCTTGCTGTTAATCCCTCCAAATGATTAAAAGTAATAAAACACATCAAGTGTGGCATTTTGTTCCAAATGACTGTGGATTCACATTGTAGTAAGAAACTAGTTTTGGACACCATTCTGATTTCTCACAGAATAATTTATACTTTGAAATATATTACTAATTTAAGAAGATTAAGTGTTGTAATCTGTTTACATTCTTATCCATTTTTCCACTGCTTCATTTAGGCACTCTTTTCTTTAATATCTTTCCATTAATTTGCTGGCATAAGCAGCTGATAAATTATTTTTTGTCACTGCTGTTTGCTCACTATTTTAATCAGAAGCTTGTCTGTGCTCCTCCAAGTCTCATAAATATAACTAACAGTTGTGTTCCTCTTAATACCTATAGCACTGTCTTCACCAACGATGAGGTTAGGCCCCACAGTATGAACTTCCAGCAAAAAGGCAACTCTCATTATTTTGGTATAGGGTAACAGTTAAGAGAAATAAGTACACTGTGCTCTGTAAAGAATCAAAGTTGAACTGCCAAGTGCCTTAGGCATCTGTCCTTAGAAAAAGTACCATGCTATTCCATCCTTGGAGTAAGTCCAGACTGGAATGGGTCTACTGTGATAGAGAAATACCACAAAGGATCCAATGTGACCCATATCATTTTGGGGCATGTCAAAACCAAGTTACATAGCTTTTCTTTGGGGGAGGCAGCATGCAGGTGGGAAAAAAGTGAGCTAGAGAGTAAAAATGATCTGGATTTAACCTCTGAGACTCCCTGTATAACTCTGGGCAAGTAAACTTAACCTCTGTAAAATATGAATAAGAATCCTCACTGGGTACATGTAAGCATGTACGTGAAAGTAACATACATGAGGTATCCAGTGGGCATCTACTACTAAATATTAATTTTCTTCCCTTACAGTATCACATCATAATGGGGTCTTTTGGCTCCACCTTTAAAATACTCAAAAAGAACCACAACTATGTGTCTCACTCCACCTTTCTTTTTTTCTTTTTTGGCCGCGCCGCATGGCGTGTGGGATCTTAGTTCCCCGACCAGGGATGGAACCCATGCCCCCTGCAGTGGAAGTGTGGAGTCTTAACCACTGGACCGCCAGGGAAATCCCTGTCCACCTTTAATCACTTCTGTGCCTATCGTGCCTGATCTCTGATTTACTCATTTTGGGGGCCCCTGATTTTTATAATCACAGAGATCATGGAGGAACAAAATATTATCCAGTCTTCTAAGAAGGACCCTTCCTAAATGACCTGAAAATTATGACCTACTGTATTTTTAAGAACCTCTAAAGGGACTTACAATCACCACTGGTAACTCATTACATTAATTTAAATTCCTTATAAACAAATTCCTACTAATGTCTAAATGATGCATTGAAGTTCCTTTCCTACCTTACTTTGTGAATATGATAAATTACAGACCCATCATACAACATTCCTTGAAATATGAAAACTGTAATCATGCTCCTTCCATCAGGCTCCACTTCAGGCCAAGAAAATGATATCACTGTTACCAAAGTGTCTATGTATTAATTAATACAAATTCACCACACAGCTTAATAGCCGGAAAAGAAAATGGGCTTTGAGGGTCTGTTATATACACTTATTAGCTATGGGGACCTTAGGCAAGTTACTTAACCTCTCTGAGCTTCATTTTCTACATCTGTAAAATGAGGATAATATATCTTAAAGAATTTTTTATTTAAAGGGTTAAATTAAATGAAATAATGTAGACATTCAAAATATAGTCACTATTGTCATCTTAAAATAAAAAGAAGGCTGAAGAGAAAAAAAAAAACCAAAAACCAAACACATACCATGTTTACTGCATCTTGATCGAAAGGGTTCCATTCTATATTCTGAGGATAGTGGGCCAGAACTTTGGATTTGAATGTTCTTCTCAAAGGACTCTGGTCAAAATTTTCACCTACAACAGATAATTAGTAATTAGTTAATATCTAGAATTTTTTCAAAAGCATGTCATAGTTTTATTTTTATTTTGTATATATACTGACTGATAATGTTGAAATCTGATTCAATTTCTACCTCTAATAGTCTCAGTTGTAAATTTTTCAATGGACAACTGAAAAGGAACTGTTAATAAGAGATCTGCATTTAAAAGTTCAGAATCTGAATTTTAAAATCTTGGCTACACAACTGATACTAAAAATCAAGACATGCTAAAATAATCCTTGCTGTAACCTAATTACTGTCCTCATTTCAACATGTGGTGACCAAAAAAAAAAAAAAAAATCTATTTGGAAACATTTAATTCACTAAAGAAACATCTCAAATTAAGCTAATTATACTTCTTAAGATCCTGAAATTTTGTACATGGATAGACTGAATGCTGCAGTGCCCAAAGGAGGCAACTTTGCTTGAGTTCCCACAAAAATCTCTGGTAAATTTGACTGCATCTCCATGCTTTTACAAGTAACATTATTAACAGAATCAGAAACATCATTACTGAGTTGTCTGGTTTAGCAGACAGAACACATTAAGCACACTAACCTCTGAAAAGAAACAAGCTATTCTAAGCCAATTTCATCACCTGTTAAAATTCTGGAAGGGTAAAAGGCTATCCTTTGATTATTATATATAAGAAAATTCAGTAATAACTGTTAGCTCAGTTCTTTATGTCCTTGACCAAATTAACTCCCATGAGACCTGTTACCTCCAAATGCCTTACTTTCACAAAATATTTTAATATGGATGGATCTTAAATTCTCAGTGTCAAAAAGTTGAGATTAAGGAATTAGAAGACCTTGGGAGCAATACCATTCTGTCTCCTGTGTTCTTTCTACTTGTTAAGTTCTAAGTAAGTACAAAACACAAGCTGATGTATCAAAAGATAAATGCCACCTATCAGTATTTGTACAAATAAAAATATCATAAAGCAATTCACGAGTCATATTTGGACACCTAGTTAGACTCAGTTTCCATCTCTGGTAAAAATATAAAAAACGTATACTAAAACACCTTTCAGTGCAAAACTTATCAGATCACAGGAGGGAAAAGTCACACTGTAAAATCTTGTTGGAGACTGCAATATAAAATACACAGGAGCGTTTTTGAATAAAGGCACATAATTTAAATAGATTTACTGAAGCAACTAACCTTTTACTTCTAATTTAAGCCCTTGTTGGCTAATGATCATTTTCCTTTGGATTCCTCTTACTTATTTGGGCAAGCACTTCATCTCTATGTCTTTCTACCTCATATTTCCATCTTCTAAGAGATAGAGAGCTTTCACTTCTAGAAGAGAAGCTGTCAAAGGCATCCCTAAGGAAAGTTTATCAATTTCTGCACCATGCCTCTAGGGTATGGGAAAGTCAATGGAAAATGTGAAACCATCCATGGGTCACTACATCTGAAGAAAGGAGTCAGGGCTCATGGTTGATTTCAAAAAGGGTAAATGGTATCTTTAAGCTGGTACTAGATTCTCATGCAAACGCTAAGAAGTTTTAGATTATTTACTTCTTCATTAAAAAAAGAAAGGTTACTTTTCACTTCAAGTCGGAGAAAAAGAAAAACAAAAATTCTCTCCTGATTCTAAGGTTTATGCTGCTGACTGTGCTAGTGACACAGCAACGGGATATCCTCAGATAATACCCAGCCATCAAGAAACCCTCTCCTTCGCCCACCCTCAAATACCAAAAATGCTTATTTTATCATTCACAAATGTAAATAAAATAGGAAATACTGCAGGAGCAGAAGAAACAGCATATAATGCAGGATGTAACTCCTTGCAACACTTACCTTTTAATGAATTCCTGCCTCAGTTTGGTTAAAATAGTAACATTATCTTCATTCATATATCAAGTTACTAATGGGTCGGGAAATAAATCAGAAAAGTCATGACACTGCCATTTTCAATATAATTGTCCTGTTAAGGAAGGAACACCACACCCTCTTGAGGCACAATGAATCAACCAGAAGAGAGAGAAGGAAAACCACCTCCAGGGAAAAAGAATTTCACAAAAACAAAAACCCACGAAACAGAAATACAAATCTAACAAAAGAAAAACAGAACCACCACCACCACCATCACTTCTTATGAGACTGCTTTAAAAGGGGGGAAGATCATTGCTATATACACAGCTGTCTTGGCAAATATTATTTTGAAGAAAATTTGGAGAAAATCTGAGTGATAATTCTGATAACACTGTTAAGGATTCAGAAGTGAGTAAATGCAGCTACTCCTACTAGTACCAGTCAAGGAAGAGAATCTTGGAGATGCCTTTTGGAGGTGTGAGACAGAGCAACAACCTAACACCTTTGCACTTTGAACCCATAAACCTCTAACATAGAATTTATTGCTAGGACTTAGCAGGAAAAATGAATCAGTCTAAGAATTTGGATTCCCAGGAAATGGAAATTACATAAGTATGCTTTACTTAACTTAAAATCCACCTTTTAAACATTATCCTGAAATAAACAAGGATTATAAATTTGTGCAAATATTAATATCCCCCACGACAACTACAAGTGGACTTAATTTCAAGTAATATTGCCAAGTAACCTCCTACTGACCTTAAGCTACAATTAAGACTTTCCTCCTAAGAAAAAAGGACATATCTGCCAAGAGAGCTTAAACACTAATGAATAAATAATTTCTTCAAGGCTTGAAGCAAATGAGGTCTTTACAAAAATTAAGATGCAAATGAGAGAACAGAAATACAAAATAATATCTTTTTTTTTGCCTAAGCAAAACTGAATAAAGAAGCAATTTGATGGGCTTGGGATGAATTAAAATAATAATTTCTAACACCTCAACTTTTATTTTTATTTTTACCTGAAGTCGTATTTGCAGCATCTTGGCTCTTGCCATGACGATCTGCTTCTAGCCATTGGTACAAAACTACATAATGTAACAGAAACAAAAAAGCTTTATGAACAAAGAAACACAAACAAACAAAAAAGCAAAAATGACTGTGAAGAATGGAAAATGAGAATTAAAAAATTAAACAAAAGCAATTAAACATGAGACATTAACATCAACGGAACATAGCTTAACACTAATAGTACGTAGCTTATAAGCTATTAGTAATAAGAAAGGAAAGAGAATAGGTAATTGTATTTTAATGTAATAAGCGAAATGCTATTGAAACATCTGTAACAGTTATTCATATGGGAAAAAGTACACACTTTTCTTAATGCTAATTTAAAGAGAAATATCAGGAGAAAGCTAATGTTTCTATAGTCAGATATAATAAAATATGGTAGCAAGACCAAATGGACTAAATGACCAACTATGGAAATTGCATCCCAATTTCTGCAAACCTATCAGAATGGCTGAAGTCCAAAAAACTGACTATACCAAATGCTGACAAGTACGCAAAGAGACAGAACTCTCGTAAATTGGTGGTGGTAATGCAAAAAGGTAGAGCCACTTAGGAAAGACAGTTTGCAGTTTCTTACAAGGCTAAACATAGTCCTACTACATGATCCTATAACCCCAGTCTAATCAGTAGAGAAACATAATACAAATTTCAAGAGGAGCAACCTACAATATACCTGATGAATACTTGTCAAAACTGTCAAGGTCATCAAAAACAAGTAAGGTCTGAGAAACTGTCATAGCCGAGAGGAGCCTAAGGAGACAAGACAACTGAATGTAATGTGGTATCCTGGATGGGTTCCTCCAACAGCAAAAGGACATTAAGTAAACAAAAGGAAATTTGAATGGAGTATAGACTTCAGTTAACAATAATGTATCACATTGATTCATTAATTGCAACACAAGCATCCTACTACCCTAGGATGTTAATGACAGGGAAAACTGTGCATGGAGGGAGGTGTGGTGGGGTGTATATGGGAACTCTCTTATTATCTTCTCAATTTTTCTGTAAATCTAAAACTGTTCTAAAAATCAAGTCTGTTTTTAAAAATTACATTCCAATATTTAATGTAAGGGCAAAAACATATATTATATCCAATCTTATAAGTAGTCTACCTTTTGTAAAGGCTAACACAGATATCTTGCTGTTAATCCCTCCAAATGATTAAAAGTAATAAAACACATCAAGTGTGGCATTTTGTTCCAAATGACTGTGGATTCATATTGTAGTAAGAAACTAGTTTTGGACACCATTCTGATTTCTCACAGAATAATTTATACTTTGAAATATATTACTAATTTAAGAAGATTAAGTGTTGTAATCTGTTTACATTCTTATCCATTTTTCCACTGCTTCATTTAGGCACTCTTTTCTTTAATATCTTTCCATTAATTTGCTGGCATAAGCAGCTGATAAATTATTTTCTGTCACTGCTGTTTGCTCACTATTTTAATCAGAAGCTTGTCTGTGCTCCTCCAAGTCTCATAAATATAACAAACAGTTGTGTTCCTCTTAATACCTATAGCACTGTCTTCACCAAAGATGAGCCTAGGCCCCACAGTATGAACTTCTAGCAAAATGGCAACTCTCGTTATTTTGGTATAGGGTAACAGTTAAGAGAAATAAGCTATGCAAACACAAGCTCAAGTTTGCTCGGTACAGAGATTCCATTAGTCAACTATCCTCTTATGTACTATTAACTAAGAAGTATCAACTCTTGGGGAAAAGTTTACTACAATGAGGACACAGGCTATTAAAAAATTCACACTAGAGCTCTGTAACTTAGAAGCTTTGAAGGGTGTGTAAACTTCTGTATGTCTTAGAGATGTCAGAGTCTTTCCTTTAAAGAGCCAAATAATGATCACTGTAGGGTCCGAATAGCCGGGGAACCTTCCTATCCACATCTCAAAGGTCTGAATGATCCCAAGAGAGTAGCACAGGCTAAGCTTCTACTTTTGGATGCTATTTATCTATTCACAGATATTGTGAGGGTTCTAGATCCCAAACAAGGTTTGCAGAAATTTTCTATGCTCTCCCTCCACAAAACAACAAAAACAGGGCTGGGAAAGCTACCTATGGAACTCCTGAACTGAAGGAATAAAGGAACTGATTCATTATAAATGGCTAAGGGCACCCTGAAATCACGACTGAAGTTATTTGGATCTTTAGGGACAGCCAGAACTGTGAACTGACATCCATCTATCATCAGGGATAGATGACCCAAAATAGACCTGTGAACAGCCACAAAAATACACCCAGTGTGCAAAGCCCTTGGTTGAGGGTGCCCCAGTGGGCACACAAGTCAGTGCACTCCTCCACTCCTCCAGGTTACTGCATACTCCTGGGAGGCAATATTGTTACAACTGGGACTAACATGAAAGAAGTGGAGAAGCAGACCTCACTCACTGAATATACACTACAGGCGTTTCCTCTTTCTGGGTCACAGGAGTAACAACTACTAATTAGAGTAGTAGCAGAGTAGGGTAGTATTAGATTACTTACTCCAAGTGACACAAATATCTCCCCATTTAGAAAAGCAATCATGAATTTTACAAATGATGCTGAATATCCCTCTTACAGAAATGAGACACAAAGTAGGGAAACGAATCCATTCAATGGTCTGATAATTCTGCCTAGCTCTTATTTAAAGCCTATCCTGCCCTGTTTAAGGTGTAAACTCTTGGCTGTGTTCAGAGTATCACTGCCATTATATTTACCAATTACTTCATATAGCCTTTGTTTCTGGTTTTACTGGACAAAAAGAAAAAATATGAAAGCTATTCCAGATCATTTTACTCTGGCCAGTTATATGGAGAATGGTACATAAGCAAAAATAATTTTAACAGATTTGAGATTCAATTATTTTATTACTGCCTCCAGATTACCAAACTCCAATTAACTATGGCCTAAATAATTCAGAGAATTTCCAGTGAAATAAGTGCATCTGCTTCATGCAAAGCTATAATGTGAATCACCATTAGACCCAATTTGGATTTCAAAGTCTACTTTACAGCACATATATTTAAAAAGATAATGTATAACTATAAAAGAAATGTAACAAATATTTTTACTTAACATACTAGAATGTATACGGGCAGGTCTAGAAGGACTGAGCTCTAAAAATTTCTTAACTCTCATAAAGTTTCTGAAATATGTCATATTACAAAGAATCTAATCCTCTTCTTACTTTGTAGATGATGTTAGAATACCAAAAATACACCTCTTCTCCCTGTGGCTGGGAGCACAAGATCTGGCCTTTTGGTAGCTCTATGCTTCCTCTCAATTGGAACTAAGAGTAAGGGACCCTGCCCCCAGCTCCAAGTCACTGGTGAGGATTTCTATAGTCTGTGCATGAGGTTGCAAGTAGAGGGAGATCTGTGAACCTTGGAGCTATTTCTCAGGCTGAGATACCCTGTTACATATTTCTTCACTCATCTCCTCTCTGAACCTTCCCACTCCTAGGGCCCCAGTGAGTTCCCTCCCTTGTTGTCCATTTCCACCACAGTCTATTTCTGAACAGGGTATTTCTCCACAAAACAAGGCCAAGTCTCCCAATACTTCCCTATGCTCCTGTCCCTGAAGGATATCACTGAAGTCTAGATGCGTTAAAGAAAGTTTGCTGATAGGAATAATGAAAACAGAAGGGAAGTTGAAACAGGTAATCTCTTCTGCCCTGTCCCTTTTTCACTGTGTTCCTTTTCTCTCTAAAGGTAAAGTTAAAACACACACACACACACACACACACACACACACACACATACACACAAACACACACGGACAGAATACTCACAGTGAGTAATTTTTCCTCAGTATTTTGATAAAGGTGAGAGGAGGAAATGGAGATACTATGGATGCTGCCTAAGAAGTCCATGCTGAGGCAAAGAAAAAGGGATGATATGGTGGTGAGGTAACTCTTCTCCTTCCCATGTCTAACACTACAGGTCTCCAAATGTCTATCTCCAAAGACCCAGCCTGAATTAGTATGAGCGGGAGTTGGGAGAGGGAATACTAGGCAGCAGTGGGTCCTACAAGAGACTCACCAGGGTGAGGAGGGGTGGGCACCTTCATGGTGGCAACTAAAATAAAGGGGCACTCCTGTGACATTCACAAAAAGACATCTCCTGCACATGTGCTATCTCTACACCACAGTAAGCTGTCCCCTTCGAAGCACATCCCCAGGAGGCTGCATATTCACTATTCATTCTGATAATTCTACAACCATTTAGACATCTCTGAGCAGGCGACGTATACGCAGAGACCTGATGAAGTAGTAGCCATCACATAGTTAACACACAGAGCTTACTATAGGCAGGTGTTATTCTAAGTGCTCTACATATATTAACCCATTTCATCATCA
The DNA here is from genome assembly GCF_965194805.1 of Balaenoptera borealis. Taxonomy (NCBI): domain Eukaryota; kingdom Metazoa; phylum Chordata; class Mammalia; order Artiodactyla; family Balaenopteridae; genus Balaenoptera; species Balaenoptera borealis. Next base: position 27,041,015 of record NC_138870.1, read on the forward strand.
TAATTACTCTATGAAGTAGGTCCCATTATGGTTCTCATTTTACAGATGTAGAAACTGAGGCACAAAAAGGTTAAATAACTTGCTCAGGTCAGATAACGAGGAAATTCAAACCTAAGCAGTCTGACTCCAGAGTCTGTGCTCTTAATTCTATGTAAGATGTCATCTCAGGAAAGCGTATTTCAGGCAAGGGAAATAGCAAGTGCACAGTCCCTGTGGTACAAGTGAGCTTGTCCCAGGTGAGATGCAGCAAGACCAGGACACCGATGCATCTGAGTGAGGTGGTGGAAAATGAAGTCAGAGAGATAGCCAGGAGCCAGATAAAACAGGACCTTGTAGGCTGTGGTGCGGACTTTTGATTTTATACTAAGTATCATGGGAAGTAACTGGAGTGTCTTAAACAGAGAAGTGACCTTGTTTTAAAAAGATCACCCTGGCAGCTGAGAGAACAGACTGTAGTGGTCAAGGGTAGATGCAAAGAAATCAGTTAGGAGCTTCTGCAACAGTCCAGGCAAGAGATGATGGCAGTACGGATTAGAGAGAGAGTGCTAGGGTGGTGAGAAGTGATAAGATTCTAAATACATTCTGAAGGCATAAAATATTATATATGATTTGCTGATGGATTAGATGTGAGAGAAACGAATAGTCAAGAAGGATGTCATGATACCATGGGTTTTGGTCTAAGCACCTGGATGAATAGGGTAGCTATTTACTGAAACAAGGGACAATGGAGAAGACGGGGATTTTACTGTGGGGAGGAGGGCTGTCAGGGAGCTGGAATGAAGAATTCAGTTTTGGATACGTTAACTCTGAGATGCCTATTAGATATCCAAGAGAAGTTTTTGAATAAGCATTTAGATATACAAATTTAAATTCAGGGGAAAAGTTAGAAACATAAAAAGGACGGTATTTAACATCACAGGGCTGGGTAAGATCACTTAGGAAATGACTGTAGATGAAGAGAGGAAGCCTGGGGTCAGATCTAGGGGGACTCAAGCAACACTGAGAGGCTGGGAAGAGGATGAGGAACTGGCAAAAAGGTAAATGAGAAAAAGTAGTCAGTAAGGTAAGAGAAAACCAGAAGCATCATGGAAGCCAAGTTAAAGAAAATGTTTTAACAAGGACGGTGCTGACAACAGGAAGTCACTGTGACCTTGACAAAGAGATTTCTGTGTGGTGTGGGGGTGAAAACCTGTCTGGCGTTGTTCCAAGAAAGACTGCAAAGAGAGGAAGTCGAGGCAGAGAGCATAATCAACTCTTCTGAGGAGTTCTGCTGGAAAGATGATAAAGGGATGATATTGGAGGAGAATGTGGGGTTGAGGGAAGGGTTTCAGGTTTTGTTTTGTTAAAGACAGGAGGATGTTAACTCATTCAAGCAACATTTCCAGTGTGCCTACACTATGCCAGGCACAGTGACTGATGCTCTAGGTCTCGTCAGGACAGTCCAGTCCTCTGAGGATCTCTCGCTCTCCTATCTTGCCTTCCTAATTCTACACAGAGAGCTGGTTTGCCCATTCCATACTACATTATGGCTGATACAGGGTGTACTCCCCAGGCAACCACACTTCCTATCCCCAGCATACAGCTTACCTACTTTATCCTTGTAAGCCTTTATGAAACAGAACAGGACCCTCTGAAGCCCTCCCAGGTACAAATCCTTTCCATGTCACCCATTTCTTGTTTGCAGGAAATAGGCTTCATTCAGCTTCCTTGACCTTCCCTGAATCCCAAAGGGCAGATTCAAACAGTTGCTTATCAGGGAAGGGAGAGAATGCAGAAACAAAGGAGGAGCAGTCAAGAAAGAGCAGTGCAGCCACAGGGCAGGGTCCTGGTTCCATCACAAGGAATATACTTAACAAAATACCTTTGAGTTCTTCTGCAGGAACTAAGGCCCCCACCCAGGTGGAGGATGGTAACTTCAGGCTGAGCACAAGAGTCCTGGAACACTGCCCTGTTACCTTACCACCAACCAATCAGAAGAAAGTCTGCACACAGTGGAAGAGAACAAAGACTCTGACGCCCTCCTCAAATAATTCTCCCTTTAAAAATTTCATGGTAGAGCAGAGTCTTTGGAGTTGGTTTTCAGACATGAGTCCGCTTTCTCCCCAGGTTGCTGGCCTCCTGAATAAAGCAACCTTTCCATTCCTACCAGCACTTGTCTCTCAAGTATTGGCTTTCAAGCATCAAGCAGCCAAACCTGAGTTTGATAACATTTATACAGGACACGGAATCCACGAGGGACTGCATTCTCTCCACTTTATCTTTTCTCCCTCTGGCACTCCTTGAAACAGTCCCAAACCATTCTCACTTGAATAAGCCATGCCAATTATCTTAGCACCAGTGAACAGCTATTAGAGATCCTGGATTTATGACAGACAGCAGGTGCTCACCAACATCCATGTTCTCCTCTCCTTCCCAATATCCTTGCATCTGGGTGGGGGCCAAAAGACTATTTCTTACCAATGAAATGCGAGCAGAAGTGATGGGTGTCACCTCCAGCTTGAGGCACACAACCTGTCTTTCTTCTGCTACTCATCAGCTAAATGCAAATGGAAATGGGGCCTTAAAGACGGGAAGGCCACACATGGAAGAAACCTGGCTCACTGAATGCCTCTGCAAAACAGAGCCCCTTCCCATCTTGGCCTACATTAGACTAAACAATGAATGAGAAATAAGCTTCTATTGTTCTGAGCCACTGATAGTCTAGGGTTGTTATTACAACAGTTAGCTATTTTTCTATTTCTGGATTAGCCTGAATTTTAATTTGTGTTAGTTTTGACCTTCTGATTATAATGCCAATCCCTGACTATACTGCACCTTCTTTTCCTTGGTAATGCTCTACATTGCCTGTTACTGTGCTCAAATGCATGATGAGTATAGTTCTTCAAATATGGGATAAAATTTGCCCATTTTCTATGGATGCTCTCTAGAAGAAGCCATATACCCACCACTAAGCTACTAATCAAGACCACAGGTTCTAACTCACGATGGGCCTATTAGCCTTTCTAAATCTACAACCTCTAAAATCCAGTTGGCGATCTTGCAGGTGTGGGCTGCTGGTCACAAAGGGAATCAAGCAAAAGAAGCTGGAGGGATCTCTGAAAATTCATAGACACTACTGAAAAATGTTCATCAATAAAGAAACCTGAATTCTGGTAATCCTAAAAGTTTATTTTGATTAAGATCTTAATAAAAGTACATCAACATCCATCCAGTAAGCTGTGAATTTCTAAAAGGCTCATAATATATTTCCTTCTTGATTACATCAAATTTAAAGAGCCATACTTTATTTAGTTAACATTAAATATAAATACACTTCAATTACTGAAGTTTATTCACTGGGAACCAAAGGAGTACACAATACAGATATTCTGTTTCAAACTCAGTTGGAGGTACCCCAATTTAATTCTGTCCCTAACCACCTGGAGTTAGTGCAGCCATTATCCACTAGAGGGCATGGTTCCCAATAAGACTGCCCTGATTTCAGAGATTCCGCAGGCCATCTGCACTTCTCACAGACTGGCAATACATTTGGAAGTTCCCACAAACCCCTCTAGTTTGACAATTTATAACTCACAGAACTCAGGAAAGTGTTATACTTATGATTATAGTTTTATTACAAGGGATACAAATCAGAAGGACCAGACAAATGAAGATACACACAGGGTGAGGTCTGGGAAGGACTGCAGAATTTTCATGCTCTCTCCTTGTGGAATCAGGGTGTGTTACACACCACCTCACCCCCTCAACAATGTGTTCATCAACCAGGAAGCTCCACTAAGCTTTGGTGTCTAACGTTTGGGGCTCGACTGGGAGCCTGAACCAAGATGGCAGAGTAGAAGGACGTGCTTTCACTCCCTCTTGTGAGAACACCAGAATCACAACTAGCTGCTGGACAATCATCGACAGGAAGACACTGGAACTCACCAAAAAAGACACCCCACATCCAAAGACAAAGGAGAAGCCACAATGAGATGGGAGGAGGGGCGCAATCACAGCAAAATCAAATCCCATAACTGCTGGGTGGGTGACTCACAGACTGGAGAAAAATTATACCACAGAAGTCCACCCACTGGAGTGAAGGTTCTGAGCCCCATGTCAGGCTTCCCAACCTGGGGGTCCGGCAATGGGAGGAGGAATTCCTAGAGAATCAGACTTTGAAGGCTAGTGGGATTTGATTGCAGGACTTTGACAAGACTGGGGGAAACAGAGACTCCACTCTTGGAGGGCACACACAAAGTAGTGTGTGCATCGGGACCCAGGGGAGACTGAACCAGACGTACCTGCTACTGTTAGAGGGTCTCCTGCGGAGGCGGGGGGTGGCTGTGTCTCACCGTGGGGATGGGGACACTGGCAGCAGAAGTTATGGGAAGTACTCCTTGGCGTGAGTCCACCCAGAGTCTGCCATTAGCCCCACCAAAGAGCCCAGGTAGGCTCCAGTGTTGGGTTGCTTCAGGCCAAACAACCAACAGGGAGGGAACCCAGCCCCACCCATCAGCAGTCAAGCGGATTAAAGTTTTACTGAGCTCTGCCCACCAGAGCAACCCCAGCTCTACCCACCACCAGTCCCTACCATCAGGAAACCTGCACAAACCTCTTAGATAGCCTCATCCACCAGAGGACAGACAGCAGAAGCAAGAAGAACTACAATCCTGCAGCCTGTGGAACAAAAATCACATTCACAGAAAGATAGACAAGATGAAAAGGCAGAGGGCTTTGTACCAGATGAAGGAACAAGATAAAATCCCAGAAAAACAACGAAATGAAGCGGAGATACACAACCTTCCAGAAAAAGAATTCAGAATAATGATAGTGAAGATGATCCAGGACCTCGGAAAAACAATGGAGGCAAAGATCGAGAAGATGCAAGAAATGTTTAACAAAGACCTAGAAGAATTAAAGAACAAACAAACAGATATGAACAATACAATAACTGAAATGAAAAATACACTAGAAGGAATCAATAGCAGAATAACTGAGGCAGAAGAACGGATAAGTGACCTGGAAGACAGAATGGTGGAATTCACTGCTGCGGAACAGAATAAAGAAAAAAGAATGAAAAGAAATGAAGACAGCCTAAGAGACCTCTGGGACAACATTAAGTGCAACAACATTTGCATTATAGGGGTCCCAGAAGGAGAAGAGAGAGAGAAAGGACCCAAGAAAATATTTGAAGAGATTATAGTCGAAAACTTCCCTAACATGGGAAAGGAAAGAGCCACCCAAGTCCAGGAAGCACAGAGAGTCCCAGGCAGGATAAACCCAAGGAGAAACACGCCGAGACACATAGTAATCAAATTGGCAAAAATTAGGGACAAAGAAAAATTATTGAAAGCAGCAAGGGAAAAACGACAAATAACATACAAGGACTCCCATAAGGTTAACAGCTGATTTCTCAGCAGAAACTCTACAAGCCAGAAGGGAGTGGCATGATAGACTTAAAGTGATGAAAGGGAAGAACCTACAGCCAAGATTACTCTACCCGGCAAGGATCTCATTCAGATTCAATGGAGAAATCAAAAGCTTTACAGACAAGCAAAAGCTAAGAGAATTCAGCACCACCAAACCAGCTCTACAACAAATGCTAAAGGAACTTCTCTAAGTGGGAAACACAGGAGAAGAAAAGGACCTACAAAAACAAACCCAAAACAATTAAGAAAATGGTCATAGGAACATACATATCGATAATTACCTTAAACGTGAATGGATTAAATGCTCCAAGCAAAAACATAGGTTTACTGAATGGATACAAAAACAAGACCCATATATATTCTGTCTACAAGAGACCCACTTCAGACCTAGGGACACATACAGACTGAAAGGGAGGGGATGGAAAAAGATATTCCATGCAAATGGAAATCGAAAGCTGGAGTAGCAATACTCATATCAGATAAAATAGACTTTAAAATAAAGAATGTTACAAGAGACAAGGAAGGACACTACATAATGATCAAGGGATCAATCCAAGAAGAAGATATAAAAATTATAAATATATATGCACCCAACATAGGAGCACCTCAATACATAAGGCTAACAGCTGTAAAAGAGGAAATCGACAGTAACACAATAATAGTGGGGGACTTTAACACCTCACTTACACCAATGGACAGATCATCCAAAATGAAAATAAATAAGGAAACAGAAGCTTTAAATGACACAAGAGACCAGATAGATTTAATTGATATATATAGGACATTCCATCCAAAAACAGCAGATTACACTTTCTTCTCAAGTGTGCACGGAACATTCTTCAGGATAGATCACATCTTGGGTCACAAATCAAGCCTCAGCAAATTTAAGAAAATTGAAATCATATCAAGCATCTTTTCTGACCACAACGCTATGAGATTAGAAATCAATTACAGGGGAAAAAACGTAAAAAACACAAACACATGGAGGCTAAACAATACGTTACTAAATAACTAAGAGATCATTGAAGAAATCAAAGAGGAAATCAAAAAATACCTAGAGACAAATGACACTGAAAACACGACGATACAAAACTTATCGGATGCAGCAAAAGCAGTTCTAAGAGGGAAGTTTATAGCTATACAAGCCTACCTCAAGAAACAAGAAAAATCTCAAATAAATAATCTAACCTTACACCTAAAGGAACTAGAGAAAGAAGAACAAACTAAACCCAAAGTTAGCAGAAGGAAAGAAATTATAAAGATCAGAGCAGAAATAAATGAAACAGAAACAAAGAAAACAATAGCAAAGATCAATAAAACTAAAAGCTGGTTCTTTGAGAAGATAAACAAAATTGATAAACCATTAGCCAGACTCATCAAGAAAAAGAGGGAGAGGACTCAAATCAATAAAATCAGAAAGGAAAAAGGAGAAGTTACAACAGACACCACAGAAATACAAAGCATCCTAAGAGACTACTACCAGCAACTCTATGCCAATAAAATGGACAACCTGGAAGAAATGCACAAATTCTTAGAAAGGTATAACCTTCCAAGACTGAACCAGGAAGAAATAGAAAATATGAACAGACCAATCACAAGTAATGTAATTGAAACTGTGATTTAAAATCTTCCAACAAACAAAAGTCCAGGACCAGATGGTTTCACAGGTGAATTCTATCAAACATTTAGAGAAGAGCTAACACCCATCCTTCTCAAACTCTTCCAAAATATTGCAGAGGAAGGAAAACTCCCAAATTCATTCTATGAGGCCACCATCCCCCGATACCAAAACCAGACAAAGATACTACAAAAAAAGAAAATTACAGACCAATATCACTGATGAATATAGATGCAAAAATCTTCAAGAAAATACTAGCAAACAGAATCCAACAACACATTAAAAGGATCATACACCACGATCAAGTGGGATTTATCCCAGGGATGCAAGGATTCTTCAATATACACAAATCAATCAATGTGATACACCATATTAACAAATTGAAGAATAAAAACCATATGATCATCTCAATAGATGCAGAAAAAGCTTCTGACAAAATTCAACACCCATTTATGATAAAAACTCTCCAGAAAGTGGGCATAGAGGGAACCTATCTCAACATAATAAAGGCCATATACGACAAACCCACAGCAAACATCATTCTCAATGGTGAAAAACTGAAAGCATTTCCTCTAAGATCAGGAACAAGACAAGGATGACCAGTCTCACCGCTATTATTCAACATAGTTTTGGAAGTCCCAGCCTCGGCAATCAGAGAAGAAAAGAAATAAAAGTAATACAAATTGGAAAAGAAGAAGTAAAACTGTCACTGTTTGCAGATGACATGATACTATACATAGAGAATCCTAAAGATGCCACCAGAAAACTACTAGAGCTAATCAATGAATTTGGGAAAGTTGCAGGATACAAAATTAATGCACAGAAATATCATGCATTCATATACACTAACGATGAAAAATCTCTAAGAGAAATTAAGGAAACACTTGCATTTACCATTGCAACAAAAATAATAAAATACCTAGGAATAAACCTACCTAAGGAGACAAAAGACCTGTATGCAGAAAAGTATAAGATACTGATGAAGAAATTAAAGACAATACAAACAGATGGAGCGATATACCATGTTCCTGGATTGGAAAAAATCAACATTGTGAAAATGACTACACTACCCAAAGCAATCTACAGATTCAATGCAATCCCCATCAAACTACCAATGACATTTTTCACAGAACTGTAACAAAAAATTTCACAGTGTGTTTGGGAACACAAATGACCCCGAATAGCCAAAAAAATCTTGAGAAAGAAAAACGCAGCTGGAGGAATCTGGCTCCCTGACTTCAGACTATACTACAAAGCTACAGTAATCAAGACAATATGGTACTGGCACAAAAACAGAAACATAGATCAATGGAACAAGATAGAAAGCCCAGAGATAAACCCACGCACCTATGGTCAACTAATCTATGACAAAGGAGGCAAGGATATACAATGGAGAAAAGACAGTCTCTTCAGTAAGTGGTGCTGGGAAAACTGGACAGCTACATGTAAAAGAATGAAATTAGAACACTCCCTAACACCATACACAAAAATAAACTCAAAATGGATTAGAGATCTAAATGTAAGACTGAACACTGTAAAACTGTTAGAGGAAAACATAGGAAGAACACTCTTTGACATAAATCACAGCAAGATCTTTTTTGATCCACCGCCTAAAGTAATGGAAATAAAAACAAAAAGAAACAAATGGGACCTAATGAAACTTAAAAGCTTTTGTAAAGCAAAGGAAACCATAAACAAGACGAAAAAACAACTTTCAGAATGGGAGAAAATATTTGCAAACGAATCAACGGACAAAGGATTAATCTCCAAAATATATAAACAGCTCATGCAGCTCAATATTAAATAAACAAACAACCCAATCCAAAAATGGGCAGAAGACCTAAATAGACATTTCTCTAAAGAAGACATACAGATGGCCAAGAAGCACATGAAAAGCTGCTCAACATCACTAATTATTAGAGAAATGCAAATCAAAACTACAATGAGGTATCACCTCACACCAGTTAGAATGGGCTTCATCAGAAAATCTACAAACAACAAATGCTGGTGAGGGTGTGGAGAAAAGGGAACCCTCTTGCACTGTTGGTGGGAATGTAAACTGATACAGCCACTATGGAGAACAGTATGGAGGTTCCTTAAAAAACTAAAAATAGAATTACCATATGACCCAGCAATCCCACTACTGGGCATATACCCAGAGAAAACCATAATTCAAAAAGACACATGCACCCCAATGTTCATTGCAGCACTGTTTACAATAGCCAGGTCATGGAAGCAACCTAAATGCCCATCGACAGACGAATGGATAAAGAAGATGTGGTACATATATACAATGGAATATTACTCAGCCATAAAAAGGAACGAAATTGGATCATTTGTTGAGACGTGGATGGATCTAGAGACTGTCATATAGAGTGAAGTAAGTCAGAAAGAGAAAAACAAATATCATATATTAACACATATATGTGGAACCTAGAAAAATGGTACAGATGAACCAGTTTTCAGGGCAGAAATTGAGACACGGATGTAGAGAACAAACGTATGGACACCAAGGGGGGAAAGCCGCGGGGGCATGGGGGTGGTGGTGTGATGAATTGCTCGATTGGGATTGACATGTATACACTGATGTGTATAAAATTGATGACTAATAAGAACCTGCTGTATAAAAAAAAAAAAAAAACCTGAGCCTAGGGGATTAGGGGAGGGATGGAGTGGGAGGTTGGGGTTAGCAGATGTAAGCTATTATATATGGAATGGATAAACCACAAGGTACTACTGTATAGCACAGGGAACTATAGTCAGTATCCTATGATAAACCATAATGGTAAGGAATATTAAAAAAAGAATGTATATATATGTATAGCTGAATCACTTTGTTGTACAGCAGAAATTAACACAACATTGTATATCAACTACACTTCAATAAAAAAATAAATTAGTATTAAAAAAGTAAAAATAAAAATAAAGTTTGGGGCTCCATTACATAAGCAGGACTGATTAAATCATTAGCCATGTTATTGAAACTCAATCTCCAATCTCCTCCCCTCTCCTAGGTTGGTTCAATGTCCTTCTGTGCTTCTGTGACCAACCCCTACCTGAAGCTATCTAGGAGTCCCATCATTAGTTGCCTCATTAGGATAATATTCTTATTACCAGGAAATCCCCAGGGTTCTAGAAGTTCAGTGCCAGGAACTCAGGACAAAGACCAGATAAAGTCTTACTAGGCACTGTGCATCCTACCACCAAGCATAGAACACAACAGTACATTATTTACTTGCAAAAATAACCTTAACAATGAAGCCAGGATCTATAGTCCTCTGCTAATGATGAAAAAACAAACCGTTCTGCTCCTAATCCATGCTTGTCATACTATCCCCTTTGTAATAAAATATGAAACAAGAAAAAAACTTTAAAAAGCCATTGAAGTACTATAACTGACATCATGAAACTCTCTAAGAGGAAAGGGTTTACTATTATTATTATTATAAATAATATTAAAGGGTTTATTTATTATTATAATTATTATAAATAATAATTATAGCCAAGAAAACAAAGTTCTAGGGACTTCCCTGGTGGCGCAGTGGTTAAGAATCTGCCTGCCAATGCAGGGGACACAGGTTCGATCCCTGGTCCGGGAAGATCCCACATGCCATGGAGCAACTAAGCCCATGTGCCACAAATACTGAGCCTGTGCTCCAGAGCCCGTGAGCCACAACTACTGAGCCCACGTGTTGCAACTACCGAAGCCTGCGCACCTAGAGCCCATGCTCCGCAACAAGAGAAGCCACCACAATGAGAAGCCCGTACACCGCAATGAAGAGTAGCCCCCACTTGCCGCAAGTAGAGAAAGCCCACGTGCAGCAACGAAGACCCAACAGCCAAAAATCAATAAAAAAAATAAAATTAAAAAAAAAAAGAAAACAAGGTTCTAGCTCTAGTTGAATATCCTGGGGTCTAGTAGCCTAGGGCAAATCACAATTTCTTTGAGCAAAAATTTCCTCATATATAATATACAGATTATTTTATTACTATAATAACACATTAGTAGTATGCAGTATTATTAGATATCTATCTCCTGTGAGAATCATTTATCCAATGTATTTCTGGGAAAGCATGTTAATGTTATTCTTCATGTTACATTTTATCATACAAAATAAAACAAATCTCCTATTGCTAAAGAACTTATTCTCTGCTAAAGACCCTCCAAGAGAGCCACCCTTTGCCTTTAGGAACTAAAGAAAGTCACCTACCATTAAAATATTATAGCTGACAAGTAATACTACAGAGCTAGAGTTCTGAGATGTTCAAACGGAAGCTTTTCTGCTGCTTGACTCAAAGAAGCAGCTATTTGCACAGAGCTAATGTAGACCTTTCCCTCCACTTCCATTCGTTACTTTTTGCTGCCAATACTCTCACCAAAAAAAAAAAATTATAAGGTGTTCAGACACACGTGTAACCCAGTTTAGTTTGCACAGGAATACCAATTAACTTACACAGGAATACCACTTTATTCCCCCTACCCGCTTCAAAAAAAAAAAAAAAATCCTGCATAAGAATTCAACCATGTTCTCTGAAGAAAAGAAATTATTTCTTTTGTTTCATTAGTAAAACATTTGTTTTACTAATGCTACTGCCCCATGGTGTATGAAATTGTTGTAATATGAGCAAAATCAGGCAAAATAAATATTAGTAACAGGATTCACTGGGAAAGAGAATCTTCCTATAAGAATCAAAAAGAAGCAGTATCATTCCAAGAATTACCTGAAGTTGCTGGTAGCTAGAATGGTCCATTGATGTGACAGCCTCCGAGTCTCTGTGCATCAGTGTGCACTTTCACCAAAGGTCTTCCAGGCCCTCCTCTAATATGCTGAATGTGAGATAGAACACTCAGGCTTTAAAATGAACTAACGAGACTCTAGGTTTTAAAATGGTATTGAGGTTGAGCACAGACCCAGGACATCACGGTCCACATACATGGGGAAGGGGGTGGGGGGGCATGGGGGGAACATGACCTGTAAGATGACCAAGACCTTCCCATTTCTACAAGAGACTGTGATTCCTAAAGCTACTGTCTAGCATATTAAGAAAGAAAAAGGTCATCTTTGGTGGGGGAAAACCCACTTTCTTAAGGTTTTGAAATTAACATGAAACAAAACCCACCAAGAAGGATAAAAATGGGAGGGGAAGTAGAATTTTCCTCTTCTCTATGGGAAAAACAAACCCCTCCTTCCCCTCTCCACCAGAAAAACACAGAAGAAAACCCTCAAGGTGATCTTTAGCCCTGAGTTTCAATTCACAATTCCTACTTCTCACCAAGAATCTCAACTCATCTTAGCAGTACCAGCAGCCTCAACTTCAACACTTTCAAAGCTAACTCCTCTTCTCCCCCAAAGATTTTCCTCTGTTAACAGTGCCATAATCCATGTAGTTATCAAATATTACTATTTACTGTTCATCTCTGAAGAGAGTTAATTTAACACTAAAAATAACTCTATCAAAAAGGTATCACGGGCTTCCCTGGTGGCGCAGTGGTTAAGAATCCACCTGCCGATGCAGGGGACATGGGTTCAAGCCCTGATCCGGGAAGATCCCACATGCCGTGGAGCAACTAAGCCCGTGCGCCTCAACGACCGAGCCTGCACTCTAGAGCCTGCAAGCCATAACTGCTGAGCCCACGTGTGACAACTACTGAAGCCCGCGCACCTAGAGCCCGTGCTCTGCAACAAGACAAGCCACCGCAATAAGAAGCCCATGTACTGCAAGGAAGAGTAGCCCCCGCTCGCCGCAACTAGAGAAAGCCTGCGCACAGCAACAAAGACCCAATGCAGCCAAATATAAAATAAATAAAATAAAATTTTAAAAACAGTTAAAAAAAAAAAGAAGGTATCACATCCACTACTTGTATTCTAGCACTCAGAGCACTACCTGGTATGTAGCTGGGATATCTGACTGACTGACTGGGAGCCATTCTAGATTTAGAGTCTAGATTTCTCCCCCTTCCCTCACCTGGCCCCACACCTTTCCTTCCATATTCAAATAGCCATTAAAATTTATAATTTATGCCTCTTTAATATCCCTCCCAATCAGCCTTTCCTTTCTATTTTCACTGCCACTTTGTTAATTCTGAATGTCAAGCCAGCCTCAGAATACTTACAGCTTCCTAACTTACAGTCTCCCTGCCATACATTGTACATTGTACTCCCCTTCTAATCATCTCTCTCCTCTTGTCCTCTTTCTCTCTCTCTCTCACTTACTCACTCACTCAACAAATATTTATGGAGCTCTATGAGCCAAGGCACTATTCTAGCTTTGGGGATGTAACAGCACAGCAGACTGTATTTTCCAAAGATGTCCACAACAATATCTCCTGTTCTACATGCTCTTCGGAAACTCCATCAGAAGGTGGAGTCCATGTCCCCTGCCTTTAAAGCTAGAAGGGCCTTATGACTGCCTCAAACATAAGAGTACCAGAGAAATGAGGCTATGGCTTCTAAGGCTAAGTCATAAAAAAATGCCACGCATTTCCACCTCGTTCTCTTGGGACACATGCCCTTAAAACACAGCCACATGCTGTGAGAAGGAGAGAAACTGAGGGCCCAGCCAACAGTGAGAAACTGAGGGCCCAGCCAACAGTGAGCAACAGCCCGCCAGCCCTGAAGTGAGCCAACTGCAAGTGTGTCCTCTGGCCCAAGTCAGGCCACTCAGCTGATGCAGCATGGAGCACAGACAAGTGGGCCTCATGGTGGGCTGCCCAAATTGCAGATCTGTGAGCAAAATTAATGACTGTCATTTTAAGCAGATAGTTTTCAGGTGGTTTGTTATGCAATAATAAATAACTGGAACAAACAGTGAACAAAAAGGCAAAAAAATCCTTGTCCTCATGGAGTTTGTATTTTAGGAGGATATAAACAAAAACAATAAATATAAATTATACAGTATGTTGAAAGACAAAAAAGTGCAATGGAAAGTTAAAGAAAAATAAGAGCAGGGTGAGGAGAGCAGTACAGAGCACCGGTTGCAATATTAAATAGGGAGGTCAGGTGGTCTCATTAAGATGATGATGTCTGAGCAGAGACTTAAAGAAGTGAATAAACCTTATCTCTCAGGAAAATCAAAGTGAACTAAGACACCAATCTCATAAGTTCAGATCCCTGTCACCCACAGTCCAGATTCCTCAGATGGCACTTGAGGACCACCGTGATCTAGACCTAGCCTACATGTCCAGCTCTGGCTTCGGAACTCCCCACTCCCAATACACCTGCACTTGAGCTCAATGACTTGCAGTTCCCTTTAAGTACTGTGGTCTTGTGTCTGGAATGTCTTCCCTCATATTAGTTTTCTATTGCCTCCTTAATAAATTATGACAAACTTGGCAACTTAAAACAATACCCACACTTATTATCAGTTTCTGTGGATCAGAAGTCTGGGTATAGTGTGGCCCAAAGGGTTCCTTTGCTCTGGGTCTCACAATACTGGAGTTGTCCTGTTGTCAGGGCTGCATTCCTTTCTGAGCTCTGGGGAAGAATCATTTCCAAGCTCACCCCAGTTGTTGGCAGAATTCAGTTCCTCTCGGTTATAGGGCGAAGGTCCCCATTCCCTTACTGCCTGTCAGCTGGGCTGCCCTTAGCACCTAAGGCCTCTCTCTGGTCCTTGCATTTGGCCCCTGCTAGGCTCCTACAGGTGTTTAAGCACAAAAAAAGTAAAGAGTTTCTTCCATAACACAGTATAAAACTACAAATTAGAACAGATCATTTTTATGGTCCAACACCTTTTGAATTCCATGAGCTTAATTTTTAAATGAATCACTACTGTACAAACATTGTATTAAATACCTATTAGTTGGTGTGTTAAAATAACAACTTTCACTGATATTAAGGTTTAGAACACAGCATTTCTCTTCTTTTCTTGGTTGGCACATAACACATAAATATAATGCCTTTTTTTTTTTTTTTAAAGGAAATAGAACTGTTTAGTTTTTGGAACTCCATTCCTGTAACTACTCTGCATATTGCTATCCACTTAACATACTGTATTAAAACTGTTCAATTCTATCTCCTCCTTTCGACTTTAATCTCTTCAACACATTATTCATCCTTACTTCCTCAACACCTACTTAATACTGTGCCTGGTACATATGTTCTTTAATGTTTGTTGCATAAATGGATAAATGAATGAAAATTGTTCTCACGTCTGAATCATATACTCTAGAATTTGTAAGACTTATTTAAAGAATTGGTAGCTGTGAAAATGAGTCATTTCAAAACTTTGACTATATAAACTGAAATGTAATTTAAGTAAAGGAATAAAATTAGCCCAATTTCTTTAGAACATTTTATTTCTTTTCCAATTTGTGCTGACTTGTACATTAAAATTTGACACCTACCTTATTTCAAACATAAGAACATAAGGATATTATTACTGTATCATATGTCCATGGTGGTATCACATGACCAGAATTTTATTATTCTTTGCTTTGAATCCAGGACTACGTGGCTAACTTTTTTTTTTTTCAAAGTAAACTTTAGTTTTTGGAATGGTTTTAGATTTACAGAAAAATTGGGAAGATAATACAGAGTTCCAATATACCCTCCAACTAGTTTCCCCTTATCCGTAAACATTATATTACCATTAATGAAGCAATATTGATACATTATTATTAATTAAAGTCTATACTTTATTCATTTCCAGAGTTTTTATCTAAGGTCCTTTTTTTGTTCCAGAATCCCATACACACATTACATTTAGTCATGTCTCCCTAAGCTCTTCTTGGCTGTGACAATTTCTCAGACTTCCCTTGTTTTAGATGACACTGACAGTTTTGAAGAGTACTTGTCAGGTATTTTGTAGAAAGTCCCTCAAATGGGATTTGTCTGATGTTTTCCTAATAATTAGACTGAGGTTAAGGGTTTTGGGAAGAAGATCATGGAGGTAAAGTGCCGTTTTCATCACATCATATCAGGAATATACATCAACAGGACTTATCACTGTTGATGATCACCTTGATCACCTGACTGAGACAATGTTTCTCCATTGTAAAATTCCTCTATTTTCTCCACTTTCCAACCATAATCTTTTTTTTTTAAATTAAATTTACTAATGAATGTCAGAATTTTCATTGTTCCGTTAATGAACTCTCCTTAGTTTTTTTTTTTTTTTAAAGGAATTCCTTTATTTTTATTATTTATTTATTTATTTATTTATTTTTGACTGTGTTGGGTCTTCGTTTCTGTGCAAGGGCTTTCTCTAGTTGAGGCAAGCGGGGGCCACTCTTCATCGCGGTGCGCAGGCCTCTCACTATCGCGGCCTCTCTTGTTGTGGAGCACAGGCTCCAGACACGCAGGCTCAGTAGTTGTGGCTCACGGGCCTAGTTGCTCCACAGCATGTGGGATCTTCCCAGACCAGGGCTCGAACCCGTGTCCCCTGCATTGGCAGGCAGACTCTCAACCACTGCGCCACCAGGGAAGCCCCCAACTATAATCTTCAGAAGGAAATCACTCTAACCAGTCCACACTCAGAGTGCAGAGGTGTGCTCCATGTCCTTGAGAGAAGAGTGTCTACATAAATTATTTGGAATTCTAATGCAAGGGAGATGTGTCTCTCCCCTCAATTTATTTGATCATTTATTTACATCCGTATGAACTCATAGATATTTTATATTTTGGGTCATAATCCAATGTACTTTTATTTTGTTGTTCACACGGCCACTGGGAACTCTTTCATTTGTCTCTTGGGGCCCACTGACATACTCTGATCTATGTGTTGTGTTTTGGTGTTGGCACTTCCTTAATTTCTGGCACTATAAGATGCTCCAGGCTCATCTTGAATATTTCCTGCTCCATTTCCAGAGTTAGCCATTTCTTCAAGGATCCCTCAATCCTTTAACTGGAGAATGGTATTACAAACAAGATCTGGGCACTAGGTGTGCTCATTTCTACTGGGGTATCACTGCTTCTAGGCCCTTCAGAAGTTAACCTGTTTTTAACTACTACTTAAATAGGAGAAGGTTTATAATACTAGTTTATAAACACATTTTTAAACTTCTTTATAACAATATCTTATGAAGTATTTGTTCTTTGTAATATTTTCAGCAGTTGCCTAATATTTTCATATTAGGATTGCACCTTTCCCCTCCACTCTACCAGCCTACCTTTACATAGTCGTCAATTCTCAACCTGGAGGGGCAATGGGAGATACAGCTTTTAGCATCTTTGTTGAGATCTTTTGAGAAAAGATGCCAAGAATATTTTTATAAACTTATTAACTGCTGATTTTATACAAATGTACAAATAGTTTTGTACAAATGTAGCTGCAAAATAGGTCAAACTCTTAATGCAAATAACTTTATCCTACCCTTCCTATATCTGAAAAGATTTTAGGAATCTCATCCATCCCAGACGGAGACAAGAACTGAGTATATTCAAGACAAGAACTGAGTATACTCAAGAACTAAGTATATTCATATTTCTGTGGAATTCTTGTATTTCTCAGAATTTTTTATTTTGGATGGTCTTAAATCTTTCAAATACTAAACAATTTATGTAGTATTATATAGGAGGGCATTTTAAAGAAAAATATGTAGTATTATATAGGAGGGCATTTTAAAGAAAAATATATATTTCCTATTCTCTAGAAGTCTCTTTTCACTATGCCCTTTCAGCAACATGTAAGGTAAATTACTTTTACAGCTTATTCATTTTATCCCATTTTCTTGCCTATATTGTACCTTCCTTATTAAATTTCTCATAAACTCTATGATTCAAGTTGTCCAAACCAAAGAGCTTTATAGGACTTCCCTGGTGGCGCAGTGGTTAAGAATCTGCCGGCCAATGCAAGTGACACAGGTTTCAGCCCCGGTCCGGGAAGATCCCACATGCCACTAAGCAACTAAGCCTGCGTGCCACAACTACTGAAGCCCGCGTGCCTAGAGCCCATGCTCCGCAACAAGCCACCACAATGAGAAGCCCGTGCACTGCAACTAAGAGTAGCCCCCAGCTCTCCACAACTAGAGAAAGCCTGCACGTGCAGCAATGAAGACCCAATGCAGCCAAAAAAAAAAACTTTACAGAGGCCTTCGAGTAGTTTCTACTCTAATATCTTATTTATTTCTTAAAAAGTTTTCCCATTACATTTCAAATATCTTTACAAAAAGATTTATCATTTTGACAAATGCAATGCCACCTTACTTTATTTTTGGCTTAACTCATAACTGTCACAAAGCTCTACGTAATCCTTTTCACTGTTAGTAACTTTATGCATTTGTTTTACATTGCCACTCTGTGAACGTAAAATGGATCATGTAACTTTGTTTATTCACAGAACTGTCATGTTTGGTCATTTAGATGTAAACTACAAATTTCTGAAGCAAGTGGGAATTTGAATATTAACTAGATAATTTTTTAAATGATATTATTTTAAAATTTTAGGTTTGATAATTGTACTGGAGTAATGTAAAAACAAAGAGGCCTTGTTACCTGAAAATTGGGTTTGCCTCTTGGTGGGTGTCAAGCCAAAAGACATAGTCAAGCCAAAGACAGAGGAAAGGAAGGATTTCTTACAGCAAGTAAGGAGAACACCAGGGATCTTTCCCAAAGTACTGTCTCCTGAACAGCAAAATTGGGGAAGTTTTAAGCTAAAGATACATGCATATTCACGAAGGGGACTGGGCAGTTTACAGGTCTACAGAGTCCAAGCTTTAGTTGACTGAAGTCAGGAGGGTCAGAAAAGTTCAACATCATCATCCTTTGGGTTCCAACTGATCTGGTGGTTGAGCACTTCAGGCTAACCTATACCACTGACACAGAACTGGGAGTCTTTACAACTGTCTTTGCAGCAACAGCAAAGTTACTTCTTTTGCCTGATAACAGTTTGTTTCTGCATTTTTTTGTTCCCTTAAGGTCATTTCTGGGACTTCCCTGGTGGTCCAGTGGGTAAGACTCCATGCTCCCAATGCAGGGGGCCCAGGTTCGATCCCTGGTAGGGGAACTAGATCCCGCATGCATGCCGCAACTAAGAGTTCGCATGCCGCAACTAAGAAGGCCACATGCTGCAACGAAGATCTCGCACGCCACAACTAAGACCTGGTGCAGCCTAAATAAATAAATAAATTTTTTTTTTTAAAAAAAAAAAGATCATTTCTGAGACCTGTTCAAGGACAAGCACTGGGCCAGACTTAGATCACAAAATGGCTTAGGCCAAAAACGGCTTCTCTTATATCAAGAAAGCAATGGCTGGTTCTCTTTCTCCGGAAACCCCCTACCCTAACTGCTTACAGCCTTATTTTTCAGAGATAGCTGCTGAAATATTTCAAATAAAATCACATGATGTCTGGGATTTGCTTAAAACATAATACAGGGGCATGAAGAGGAAACAATGCTGACCATGAGTTGATAATTCTTGAATCTGGATAATGGGTATATGGGGGTTCATTGTACTACTCTATCTACCTATATATGTTCAAAATTCTCCATATGAAAAGTTTTTTTAAATCATTAATGCTAAAAGAAAATAGGTCATTCATGAAAAATTTAGTAAATGTAAGGGCAGGAAATAAATATTTCAATGTCTCTCTGAAAGATAATGACTCACTCTCCTCCTTTTGTAAGACAACCACAATATATTATGATGTCTAAAAAATAAACAGTAATTCTCTAATATCAAACATCTAGCCATTATTCAAATTTCCAATTATTTCATAAATATAATAATTATTTTTAACAGTTTGTATCAGGACCCAAATAAAGTCCATACATTGTGATTTGTTGATATGCCCTTTAAGTCTCTTTTAATCTTAGGGTTTCCGCTCCACATCTTTTTTTTCCCCCTTGGGGTTTCTTCGTTGATAGAGTTTCCCATAGTTTGAATTTTGTTGACTGCATCCCCATTCTATGGTTTAACATGGTCCTGTCTTCTAACTGGTAATCTAGAGCTGCACTGTTCAATAAAGTAGCCACTAACATGTGGCTATTTAAATTTTAATTAATTAAAAATAAATAAAATTTAAAATTCAGTTCCTTAGCTGCATAAGACACATTTCTAGTAGCTATCATACTGGACAGACCAAGACTCACGCAAGTCAAGACCAGGGATTGACTCTCTCTTCTCTTGAAAAAGGCTGAGGAAAACAGAATGGAAATAAATAAAAATAAACATTCCTCTAGCATACAAAGTGTTTTCTGTAATAAAGAGGGTTCAATATTCTCATAATGTGGGGAATAAATCTTAGTTTTCTGTTCCTGGAGCATAAATATAGAATGACTAAGCTATATGTGACCTTGGGTAAACTACTGATTCTATGTTTTCCAGAAAGAAAAATGGCAATGATGAGTAAAGTTATATCATAAAAAATGTAAATATTATAAAGGTTATTTTCAAAATTCTCATCCAAACGCTAGGAAAAGTGAGCACAACAGCAAGCATGCCTAAGAGTGTTCTTTTCTTTCTTGGTAATATTTATTTATTTATGGCCGCGTTGGGTCTTAGTTGCAGCAGACGGGCTCTTTCATTGCGGTGCACGGCTTCTCTCTAGCTGTGGCATGCGGGTTTTCTCTTCTTTAGTTGCGGCACGCAGGCTCCAGGGCACGTGGGCTCTGTAGTTGTGACGCACGGGTTCCAGAGCGTGTGGGCTCTGTAGTTTGCAGCACACAGGCTCTAGGTGAGGTGCATGAGCTCAGTAGTTGTGGCATGTGGGCTTAGTTGCCCCATGGCATGTGGGATCTTAGTTCCCCGACCAGGGATCAAACCCACATCCCCTGCATTGGACAGCGGATTCTTTTTTTTTTTATTTTTTATTTTTTTAATTTTTTTAATTTTTTTAAAGTCTTACAAGATTCTGTTTAATGTTGCTTAACCCAGTGTTTTCCAAACTTATTTGATCAAGAAAGTTAATTCAGAGAGTACTATGAGAAGTGAAATGAGTCGGTCAGGGAAAGACAAATACCGTAGGATATCACTCATATGTGTAATCTAAAACATACAACAACAAAGTAGTGACTATAACAAAAAAGAAGCAGAATCACAGATATAGAAAACAGACTAATGGTTACCAGTGGGGAGAGGGAAGAGGGGAGGGGCAAGATAGGGGTAGGGAATTCAGAGGTACAAACTATTATGCATAGAATAAGCTACAAGGATATATTGTACAACATGGGGAATATAACCAATATATTTTTTTTTTTTTTGTAATTGTCCTCCTTTATTCTGGATATCATTCTATTTTTTTTTTTTATTGAAGTATAATTGCCTTACAATGGTGTGTTAGCTTCTGCTTTATAACAAAGCTAATCAGTTATACATATACAATATGTTCCCATATCTCTTCCCTCTTGCATCTCCCTCCCTCCCACCCTCCCCATCCCACCCCTCTAGGTGGTCACAAAGCACCAAGCTGATCTCCCTGTGCTATGCGGCTGCTTCCCACTAGCTATCTATTTCACATTTGGTAGTGTATATATGTCCATGACACTCTCTCACTCTGTCACATCTCACCTCACCCCCTCCCCATATCCTCAAGTCCATTCTCTAGTAGGTCTGTGTCTTTATTCCCGTCTTGCCACTAGGTTCTTCATGGCCTTTTTTTTTTTTTTTTTTCTTTTTTCCCTTAGATTCCGTATATATGTGTTAGCATACTGTATTTGTTTTTCTCTTTCTGACTTACTTCACTCTGTATGACAGACTCTAACTCCACCCACCTCATTACAAATACCTCCATTTCATTTCTTTTTATGGCTGAGTAATATTCCATTGTATATATGTGCCACATCTTCTTTATCCATTCATCTGTCGATGGACATTTAGGTTGCTTCCATGTCCTGGCTATTGTAAATAGAGCTGCAATGAACATTTTGGTACATGACTCTTTTTGAACTATGGTTTTCTCAGGGTATATGCCCAGTAGTGGGATTGCTGGATCGTATGGTAGTTCTATTTGTAGTTTTTTAAGGAACCTCCATACTGTTCTCCATAGTGGCTGTATCAATTTACATTCCCACCAACAGTGCAAGAGTGTTCCCTTTCCTCCACACCCTCTCCAGCATTTATTGTTTCTAGATTTTTTGATGATGGCCATTCTGACCAGTGTGAGATGATATCTCATTGTAGTTTTGATTTGCATTTCTCTAATGCTTAATGATGTTGAGCATTCTTTCATGTGTCTGTAGGCCATCTGTATATCTTCTTTGGAGAAATGTCTATTTAGGTCTTCTGCCCATTTTTGGATTGGGTTGTTCGTTTTTTTGTTATTGAGCTGCATGAGCTGCTTGTAAATCTTGGAGATTAATCCTTTGTCAGTTGCTTCATTTGCAAATATTTTCTCCCATTCTGATGGTTGTCTTTTGGTCTTGTTTATGGTTTCCTTTGCTGTGCAAAAGCTTTTAAGTTTCATTAGGTCCCATTTGTTTATTTGTGTTCTTATTTCCAGTTCTCTGGGAGCTGGGTCAAAAAGAATCTTGCTGTGATGTATGTCATAGAGTGTTCTGCCTATGTTTTCCTCTAAGAGTTTGATAGTGTCTGGTCTTACACTTAGGTCTTTAATCCATTTTGAGTTTATTTTTGTGCATGGTGTCAGGGAGTGTTCTAATTTCATACTTTTACATGTACCTGTCCAATTTTCCCAGCACCACTTATTGAAGAGGCTGTCTTTTCTCCACTGTATATGCTTGCCTCCTTTATCAAAGATAAGGTGACCATATGTGTGTGGGTTTATCTCTGGGCTTTCTATCCTGTTCCATTGATCTATATTGCTGTTTTTGTGCCAGTACCAAACTGTCTTGATTACTGTAGCTTTGTAATATAGTCTGAAGTCAGGGAGCCTGATTCCCCCAGCTCCATTTTTCGTTCTCAAGATTGCTTTGGCTATTCGGGGTCTTTTGTGTTTCCATACAAATTGTGAAATTTTTTGTTCTAGTTCTGTGAAAAATGCCAGTGGTAGTTTGATAGGGATTGCATTGAATCTGTAGATTGCTTTGGGTAGTAGAGTCATTTTCACAATGCTGATTCTTCCAATCCAGGAACATGGTATATCTTTCCATCTATTTGTATCATCTTTAATTTCTTTCATCAGTGTCTTATAATTTTCTGCATACAGGTCTTTTGCCTCCTTAGGTAGGTTTATTCCTAGATATTTTATTCTTTTTGTTGCAATGGTAAACGGGAGTGTTTTCTTAATTTCACTTTCAGACTTTTCGTCATTAGTGTATAGAAATGCAAGAGATTTCTGTGCATTAATTTTGTATCCTGCTACTTTACCAAATTCATTGATTAGCTCTAGGAGTTTTCTGGTAGCATCTTTAGGATTCTCTATGTATAGTATCATGTCATCTGCAAACAGTGACAGCTTTACTTCTTCTTTTCCGATTTGGATTCCTTTTATTTCTTTGTCTTCTCTGATTGCTGTGGCTAAAACTTCCAAAACTATGTTGAATAATAGTGGTGAGAGTGGGCAACCTTGTCTTGTTCCTGATCTTAGTGGAAATGGTTTCAGTTTTTCACCATTGAGGACAATGTTGGCTGTGGGTTTGTCATATATGGCCTTTATTATGTTGAGGAAAGTTCCCTCTATGCCTACTTTCTGCAGGGCTTTTATCATAAATGGGTGTTGAATTTTGTCGAAAGCTTTCTCTGCATCTATTGAGATGATCATATGGTTTTTCTCCTTCAATTTGTTAATATGGTGTATCACATTGATTGATTTGCGTATATTGAAGAATCCTTGCATTCCTGGGATAAACCCCACTTGATCATGGTGTATGATCCTTTTAATGTGCTGTTGCATTCTGTTTGCTAGTATTTTGTTGAGGATTTTTGCATCTATGTTCATCAGTGATATTGGCCTGTAGTTTTCTTTCTTTGTGACATCTTTGTCTGGTTTTGGTATCAGGGTGATGGTGGCCTCGTAGAATGAGTTTGGGAGTGTTCCTCCCTCTGCAATATTTTGGAAGAGTTTGAGAAGGATAGGTGTTAGCTCTTCTCTAAATGTTTGATAGAATTCACCTGTGAAGCCATCTGGTCCTGGGCTTTTGTTTGTTGGAAGGTTTTTAATCACAGTCTCAATTTCAGTGCTTGTGATTGGTCTGTTCATATTTTCTATTTCTTCCTGGTTCAGTCTCGGCAGTTTGTGCATTTCTAAGAATCTGGACAGCGGATTCTTAACCACTGGACCACCAGGGAAGTCCCCCTAAGAGCATTCTTCACTTACAAAGTTAGCTCTCCATTTGCTTGCATCAATTTTTCATTAAAAAAACAAAAAAAAACCCCAAACACCAAAACTCTTCAGGAACATGAATCTCTTATTAGGTACTGATTTGTAGTTTTAAGAAATGCCCTAGAGTTACAAATGTAAGACAACATAAGCAGTATTTCCAACAAATACTGTGAAAGCCAGAAAAAAAAAAATTTGTGTGTGTGTGTGTGTGTGTGTGTGTGTGTGTGTGTGTGAATAGAAGGTAACCCTGAATAAAAGATGATCCACACATCAATATCACCCAAAGTCCATAGTTTACAATAGGGTTCACTCTTGGTGATGTACATTCTAGGGGTTTTGAGATGTGTAATGACATGTATCCACTGCTGTAGTATGGTACAGAATAGTTCACTGCACTAAAAATCCTCTGTGTTTTGTCTGTTCATTCCTCTCTCTTCCCTAATCCCTGACAACCACTGATCTTTTTACTGTCTCTATAGTTTTGCCCTTTCCAGAAAGTCACATAGTTGAAGTCTTTTCACGTTGGCTTCTTTCACTTAATAATATGCATTCAAGGTTCCTCCACATCTTTGCAAGGCTTGGTAGCTCATTTCAATTTAGCTCTGAATAATATTCCATTGTATGAACATACCACAGTTTATTTATCCATTTACCTACTTAAGGACATCTTAGTTGCTTCCAAATTTTAGCAATTAAGAATAAAACTGCTGGACTTCCCTGGTGACTCAGTGGTTGAGAATCCACCTGCCAATTCAGGGGACATGGGTTTGAGCCCTGGTCCGGGAGGATCCCACATGCTGTGGAGCAACTAAGCCCGTGTGCCCAACTACTGAGCCTGCGCTCTAGAGCCCATGAGCCACAACTACTGAGCCCTTGTGCCGCAACTACTAAAGCCCACACACCTTTGCTCTGCAACAAGAGAAGCCACCGCAATGAGAAGCCCGCGCACCCCAACGAAGAGTAGCCCCCGCTCACCGCAACTAGACAAAGCCTGCGCGCAGCAACAAAGACCCAACACAGACAAAAATTAATTAATTAATTAATTAATTAATTAAAAAGAAGATAAAATTGATAAATATTTTTTTTAAAAAGAATAAAACTGTTAGTAAAAGAATGAAATTAGAACACTCCCTAACACCATACACAAAAATAAACTCAAAATGGATTAAAGACCTAAATGTAAGGCCAGACACTATAAAACTCTTAGAGGAAAACATAGGCAGAACACTCTATGACATAAATCACAGCAAGATCCTTTTTGACCCACCTCCTAGAGAAATGGAAATAAAAACAAAAATAAACAAATGGGACCTAATGAAACTTAGAAGCTTTTGCACAGCAAAGGAAACCATAAACAAGACAAAAAGACAACCCTCAGAATGGGAGAAAATATTTGCAAATGAAGCAACTGACAAAGGATTAATCTCCAAAATACACAAGCAGCTCATGCAGCTCACTATCAAAAAAACAAACAACCCAATCCAAAAATGGGCAGAAGACCTAAATAGACATTTCTCTAAAGAAGATAAAAAGACTGCCAACAAACACATGAAAGGATGCTC
Source organism: Balaenoptera borealis (assembly GCF_965194805.1). Taxonomy (NCBI): domain Eukaryota; kingdom Metazoa; phylum Chordata; class Mammalia; order Artiodactyla; family Balaenopteridae; genus Balaenoptera; species Balaenoptera borealis. Next base: position 27,066,761 of record NC_138870.1, read on the forward strand.
AACATCACTAATCGTTAGAGAAATGCAAATCAAAACTACAATGAGGGCTTCCCTGGTGGCGCAGTGGTTGAGAATCCGCCTGCCAATGCAGGGGACACGGGTTCAAGCCCTGGTCTGGGAAGATCCCACATGCCGCGGAGCAACTAAGCCCGTGAGCCACAATTACTGAGCCTGCGCGTTTGGAGCCTGTGCTCCGCAACAAGAGAGGCCGCGATAGTGAGAGGCCCACGCACCGCGATGAAGAGTGGCCCCCGCTCGCCGCAACTAGAGAAAGCCCTCGCACAGAAACAAAGACCCAACACAGCCATAAATAAATAAATAAATTAAAAAAAAAAAAAAAAAAAAAAAAAAAAAACTACAATGAGGTATCATCTCAACCAGTCAGAATGGCCATCATCAAAAAATCTACAAACAATAAATGCTGGAGAAAAGGGAACCCTCTTGCACTGTTGGTGGGAATGTAAATTGATACAGCCACTATGGAGAACAGTATGGAGGTTCCTTAAAAAACTAAAAATAGAACTACCATACGACCCAGCAATCCCACTACTGGGCATATACCTTGAGAAAACCATAATTCAAAAAGAGTCATGGGGCTTCCCTGGTGGCGCAGTGGTTGGGAATCTGCCTGCCAATGCAGGGGACACGCGTTCGAGCCCTGGTCTGGGAGGATCCCACATGCTGCGGAGCAGCTGGGCCCGTGAGCCACGATTACTGAGCCTGCGCATCTGGAGCCTGTGCTCTGCAACAAGAGAGGCCACGATAGTGAAAGGCCCGCGCACCGCGATGAGGAGTGGCCCCTGCTTGCCACAACTAGAGAAAACCCTTCCACAGAGATGAAGACCCAACACAGCCATAAAAAAAAAAAAAGTAATTAATTAAAAAAAAAAATAACACTTGCTCCTCTTCTTTAAAAAAAAAAAGAGTCATGTACCACAATGTTCATTGCAGCACTATTTACAATAGCCAGGACATGGAAGCAACCTAAGTGTCCACTGACAGATGAATGGATAAAGAAGATGTGGCACATATATACAATGGAATATTACTCAGTCATAGAAAGAAACAAAACTGAGTTATTTGTAGTGAGGTGGATGGACCTAGAGCCTGTCATACAGAGTGAAGTCACTCAGAAAGAAAAAAAAAATATCGTATGCTAACACATATATATGGAATCTGAAAAAAAAAAAAAAAGGTTCTGAAGAACCTAGGGGCAGGACAGGAATAAAGACACAGACGTAGAGAATGGAGTTGAGGACATGGGGAAGGGGAAGGGTAAGCTGGGACAAAGTGAGAGAGTGGCATGGACATATATACACTACCAAATGTAAAATAGATAGCTAGCAGGAAGCAGCCACATAGCACAGAGAGATCAGCTCAGGGCTTTGTGTCCACCTAGAGGGGTGGGATAGGGAGGGTGGGAGGAAGGTGCAAGAGGGAGGGGATATGGAGATATATGTATACATATAGCTGATTCACTTTGTTATACACCAAACTAACATACCATTGTAAAGCAACTATACTCCAATAAAGACGTTAAAAAAGAAAAAAAAGAATAAAACTGCTAGAAACATCCATGTGTAAGGGTTTTTGTACGGATATAAGCCTTCAACTCCTTTGGATAAATAACAAGGAGTGTGACTAATGAATCATACGGTAAGGTATGTTTAGTTTTGTAAGAAACTGTCACAATGACTTCTAAAGTAGCTATACCATTTTGCATTCCCACTGGCAATGAAGGAGAATTGTCAAGTGTTTACCTTTAACATCTATTAATTTATTTAGACATATTTATGTTGTCATCCTTGTCAACAGTGGCTCTGTTATCATTACAGTTACTTTTTGAGTTATCTGACACATGGCTACATTGACTATAAAGGGTTATGTATAGCTTCGTTACATATGTAACTAGACAAAATTATACATTGCCTACAGAAAACAATATTCTCTCTACTTTAATAAATAAACCAATGAGCTCTAACAATGAACCTCACAAATTATTTTGAACTCTGAGAGTAACTAGGGATATGGACATCTCAGGAATGACTTTTACATTAAGTGGCAGTAAAAATGATCTAATCTGTAGATTAGATAATGAGCTTTCTCAGGAGTGTCAAGAATCAGAAATTCTTATACTCACAATAGGACGAGTTCTCAGAGATCAAACAGGGAATCACTTCCAAAGCCCTGACTGGTAATTTCTCCAGCTCAAGGAGTAGTACAACCATTCACCCAGTGGCTCAAGCTGTAGAGCTGGAATTACCCTTGACTCCTCTTTCCCTCTTATTCCCCACGTTTAATCCATTGCTTCATCCTACTGATTTAACCTCCTAATTTTCTTACATCTATCCGACTCTCTCCATCCCCACTGCCACTTCTCTAGTCCAATCCAATGTCGCCTCTTACCCGAATTATTACAAACGTCATCACTGTTCTGCTGCCAGGCTTACCACCCACCTCCCCCCACTCCATAACGCAGCCCAAGGAATGTTTCTGAATACAAATCCGAGGTTACTCCCCTTCAAAACCCTTCAACAGTGCTTCATTATCCTAACATTAAACCTCAAATTGCCTAACACTGCTTCAAAATTTTTCATAATCTGACTGCTTATATCTTAACCCTTTCTGCAAGATTTTCCATATCCTTTGTATTCTATAGTCCAGCCATGAGGAAATTACTAGCGGCTCACCATATGTACCTCGCTCTCTCAAATTAGCCGACTTTTACACATGCTGTACGTCTGCCACAAATACTTCTTCCAGTATTGCCCCCACTCCCCATCCCACCTGTAAATTCTTGGCCGCCCTTCAGATCTAAGCTTATAGTCATTTCTTCCGGAAAAGACTGCAGCTCTATGAGGATAAGAGCTGTCCTCTACTGAATCCCCAGAGCCTACACAGTGCCTAGTATAACATGAATTCAAGGACCATTCACTAAGTAAATGAATAATTATGAACACAGGCCAGCGGAAAGAACATGGGTTGTTACTGACATTATGTAAAGATTTTTATCTTGTTTGTACAAATTTTAGAATAATAGTTTTGTAGTAGTATGAAGGTCATTTAGTAAGAATTTAAGACTTGCAATTATAATAATATCAAAATTATAAATTAAAATTATCGTTACTATCATTGTAAAAGTATTTGTTTCTTTCACAATATTATGTAGAAATAGCTGAGAAATAACTAGGGAAGCTGCATTATGGATTTTGTGCTCCTGCATGACCATTCCAGATACTTATAATTTTGTAGATATACTTGTATAGTGGATAAATTTAATTGCCATAAATGTTTGTTAAATTGTACTTCTGTGAGAGAATAAATAAGTCAAATTCTTTTAGGATGAATTTTTTCCTTCAACTTTTTTATTGTAGTAAGATACACATAACATAAAATTTACCATCTTAACCATTCTTAAGTATACAATTCCGTGGTATTAAATACATGTATAATATGCAACCAACACCACCATTCATCTCTATAATTCTTCTCATCTAGTAAATTGAAACCCTATGCCCATTAAAAAATAACTCCTCATTCCCTCCACCTCCTCAGGCCCCGGCAACCACCATTCTACTATCTCTATGATTTTGATTACTCTAAGCACCTCATATGAATAGAATCATAGAGTGTCTTCTCATGCCTGGCTTATTTCACTTAGTATAATGGTCTCAAAGTGTATTCATGTTGCAGCATACTGAAGAATTTCCTTCCTTTTGAAAGCTGAGTTATATTCCACTGTTTAGTATAAGCCAAATTTTGCTTACCCATTTATCCACTGATGGACACCTGGGTTGCTTCCTTGTTATAGCCATTGTGAATAATGCTGTTATGAACCTGATACATATATCTCTTTGAGACTCTGGCTTTCAATTCTTCTGGGTATACACCCACAGAGGTGGAATTACTGGATTATATGATGATTCTATTTTTAATTTTTTGAGGAACCACCATACTGTTTTCTATAGCAAGTGTACCATTCTACATTCTAACCAACAGTGCACAAGGGTCCAATTTCTCCACATGCTCACCAACATTTGCTGTTTTCTCGTTTTTTGATAGCAGCCATCCTCATGGGTGAGGGGTACTTTTAGGATAAGTTTTAAAGGCCTTTCCATTTTGCATGAATGAATGAACAAAAATCCAAAAAACTCAAACTTCATTCAATTACATATAAATAATCAGTAGTTTGTCATTTAGAAAAACTATGTTACATGGACATACTTTTTTCAGTAAGATTACACTTATTTTTTCACTAGGAACACAGTATTAGGTAGTTAATAGACTGTTCACAATTCTATATCACCAACCAACAAATATATCCAGTTCTTTCTATGAGCTTAACCAAGCTTATTAGGAATACAGAAAAATTATTAGTAATGGTTCTTCCCTCAGTGCTTACAGAAGAAATTCCTGGGAAGGTAATAATTCAAGCTGGTGAACAGAGACAATTATATCACAAAAGAGAGGCTATACAGTATATTTTTACAGAATTTAAATATATGGTCTTTTTTTTTTTTTTTTTTTTTTTTTTTGGTCACACCGTGTGGCTTGTGGGATCTTACTTCCCCAACCAGGGATTGAACCCATGCCCCCTGCAATGTAAGTGCGGAGTCCTAACCAATGGACCACCAGGGAATTCCCTAAATCATATGTAGTAAAGCCACTCTCTCAGAAAAATAATTCTTATGCTTACGATTATTTTTCATGGATATATATAGGTGTGAAAACTAGGTGTACAGGTTATACTTACTTCCTTTCTTCCTGAACTTGCTCCTTTTTTTTTTTTTAAAAAGATATGGCAATTTATTATTTATTTTTTATTTATTTATGGCTGTGTTGGGTCTTCGTTTCTGTGCGAGGGCTTTCTCTAGTTGTGGCAAGCGGGGGCCACTCTTCATCGCGGTGTGCGGGCCTCTCACTATCACGGCCTCTCTTGTTGCGGAGCACAGGCTCCAGATGCGCAGGCTCAGTAACTGTGGCACACGGGCCAAGTTGCTCCGCGGCATGTGGGATCTTCCTCGAACCCATGTCCCCTGCATTGGCAGGCAGATTCTCAACCACTGCACCACCAGGGAAGCCCCTGAACTTGCTCCTTTTGATGATAGTGACTAAAATATATCATTTATTTATATTCATTTCCTCCAATGATGTACAACATATCTTCTGTGTTAGCATATCTCACACCTAAAGGAGGTCAAGTCCAAACCATGGAGAAGCTTTGGCCTGTTATTTATTTTTTCCACTTCCTCATTAATTTGATCTTTCATGATGGATGATTTTAATCACTTTTCAGTTCTTTGGTTGCAGAAAAATACATTATTTGTATGTTCCTTCAAGACCCTTGATAAAATGACTACCATTACCCACCTGCCTACTCAAGAGCTGGCTACTGACTTGTATGTTATTTAAGTTCTTTCATTTGTCTCTTGTACTGCCCAGCTTTAAGGCTATTTCTTTTCCTTTTTTTTTTTTTTAAGTATTTATTTATTTATTTGGCTGAGCCGGGTCTCAGTTGTGGCATGTGTAATCTAGTTCCCCAACCAGGGGTCGAACCGGGCCCCCTGCATTGGGATCGCAGAGTCCTAGCCACTGGACCACCAGGGAAGTCCCTCTTTTCCTTTTCGTAATTAAAAAATATTTCAAACATAGAGAAAAGTAGAACAGAAATAATGAACACCTGTGTGGGTATATTCCACCTGAATTCAACAAATGTTAACACGTTGCTGTATCTGCTTCACAATTTTTTAAAACAGAAACAAAACTTTAGAGATAGAATAAAAGTCCCCTTTGTGCCCCTCCCTGACCCCTTTAGGCCTGGAGCTTAGAACACCAGCCTGTCCTCACTTGGCCCATCCTCTTTCAGGATGCAGCTTAAATTATAAACTACCCTACTATAGCCCACAGTGATTCCTGTTTTCCCTAAACCCAACCCACTTTATTTCCAATATAGGCAGATCTTTATTTTTTCTGTGAGTTCCCTCCAGCCTGAACTTACAATGACCTGTGAGTAGGTAACGCCCTGACTACGCTGCTCTGTGTCTTAATTTAGTACTCCTGTTGCTTCCTTGGTCTTGAGACATAAGGTAAATTATCTCAGTGGAGGTGAAGGGCAGTGAAATGTACAGTATAGTGCTGAATGAGAAGTACACAGTTGGTAAAAGGAAGGATCTCTCTCTAACCACACAAGCTGCAGTTTAATAGTCTATTTCATTAATGGTTATATTCAGGGGTTGGTCTATAAGAGAATTCATTTCCCTTAGAAACAGTGTTATAAGGTGGTTAAGTCTCCCTATCTCCCCAGCCCTAAACTAGCAGGGGTAAAACACCTCACGACCCAGGACAGGAAAGGTCAGAGCGAAGAGAAGATCAGGAGCTCTCAAAACCACAGCTGATGCAAGGACTAGAGGGGTGAAGCATAGAGGCCCGGGAGTCAGATGAGACACTGTGTCTTTCATCTCATACTCTCTGTATTTGCCTCTTCTTCCCCCTTTCCCGTCCTATACTTCTCCTCCTGCTCCTCAGCTAATTACTCCGCCTCTTCCCCTCAACTCGGCCCTGAATGCTAGGGTGAGAAGCCTGGGTTCCCAAGAGAGGATCTGTGGGCAGGCTCTGCACAAAAGGAAGAAGAAGGGAGCCTGGTGCACCGAAGCCTGGGAAGTCAGAGACCTCTTGGGTTCGGGGTTCTCTCCTTACATAGTTCACCTTGCTTTCTCATCTAGTCTGCAAATCCGTCAACCAGAGACTGCTCTATAAACACATAAAATCTGATTCAAATATTTTAGAAAATAACTGCAAAAATGAGTAATTCATACCATGCTAGACCTGAATAATCTTTAAAAGATTATACAGTCCACCTACACCCCTGTCCCATTTGGAGCAAGCAAATCTTTCAAGCGACTTTTAATTAGCTTTTAGTACTGTATACTACCTTACCTTTTCAAACTAATTTAAAATCACCTGAATTCCATACTCACCGCATCCTACTCAACTAGCATAGATGGTTTTCAATTTTTTTCTTTTTTTCAATCCATTTTGCTTCATGCTGTGCTAATTTAACCTCATCTTGGTAAACAAGAAAATGGTCTGCATTTGACAGACGCTACTTGCAGCAACTGCAGCTGGCCTGTGTGCAAACCAATTTTGTTCATTCTTCATCCTGGCAGGGAGCTCTGCCCTAGAATTGTTTTGGGACTAATCAGCATTAAACCTGTGTCAGAAAGGTTGCTGAAAGCAGCCCTAGAGCAAGGCCGCAGTAACAAGGCTGCGCAGGAAAGGGATTAGGACAAATGCCCCAGCTGTGTAAAAACCTGTGAAGAGTTCTGCTTTTAACAGAAAAACCGGGGCTCAGCATCTCTCCTGCGCCTTGGCACTTCTGTGGAAATGACCTGGAAAGAGGTTATGGAGAGAAAAGAGATGCACCAAATCCACTCTATTTCTTCCTTTCTGGGATGATAGGTGCTTGGTGATGAGCCAGAAAATCTTACTTCAGATGGTAGCAAACAGGAAAGAAACAGTAAATGCATCCTCTGCTAGTCTCTGCAGCTGAAAACACTGCATGGCTGCCCTCTGGGTATCTAGTGAGTTAGATGGCATGGTTTTCTACAGGATGAACTGAGACACAAGAAACAGGAGACATACCTAACAAGATCCAGGGTAGATATAAACCAACTCTAACCTGGCCTAAAAACTTTAAGAATAAATTCCTCAACATCAAATGATCAAATATTGGAGTATTATTTTTTCTACTCACCTGCTGGATTCAGTCTACACCTTTCAGTGTATCACATTCATTTTGTACCAGAATATGAATGAGAATCGAGTGTACTCAGTCAACCTTTCAATCCCTTAAGCTAGATAAACACTGCTTAATAACTTCACAAGTACCCACCAAAGAAGGCCACTAGCTAGGCTTCCCATCTACCACCAGATCTGTGAGGCTGGTACAGAAGCCAAAAAAGAACAGACCATTTTTGTGTGATCACAGGAATTTTTGTATATATGGTTGCTTTTTGTGGGTCTGCTCACATAATTCTCATTAAATAACTAGGAAATCAGTAACTGCAACAGATGTGCATGAAAAAATTGAGGGTTTTTTATAACAGCTTTACTGAGATATGTTCATAACCCTAACATTCACCCTTTTAAAGTATACAACTGAGTGGTTTTGGGTATACTCACAGAGTTGTACAACCATCACCATTATCTAATTTTAGAACATTTCATCACTTCAAAAAGACTCTGTACCCATTAGTAGACAGAGTTTTTGATACAGTAGCCATCCCTGTTGGCTATGAATGTTTGTTACCTATGAGGGCATTTCTTGGCCTTTGTCAATTAGAACATGGCAAAAAAAAAAACTCCAGAGTGTTTAGACAACACTTAAAAAGTTTCAAAAAATGTTTTTCAAATAAACTTTTTCTCTATTCCAGTCTTATCCATGCACCAGGTCTGGAACATCTGTTGCAGAAATAATTTATTTGCAGAAGAGTGAATAAACATTATCTAACAATGGATTTAAAAATGCACTGTGGGGCTTCCCTGATGGCGCAGTGGTTGAGAGTCTGCCTGCCAATGCAGGGGACACGGGTTCGAGCCCTGGTCTGGGAAGATCCCACATGCCGCAGAGCAGCTAGGCCAGAGAGCCACAATTACTGAGCTTGCGCGTCTGGAGCCTGTGCTCCACAACGAGAGGCCGCGACAGTGAGAGGCCCGTGCACCACAATGAGGAGTGGCCCCCACTTGCCACAACTAGAGAAAGCCCTCGCACAGAAACGAAGACCCAACACAGCCATAAATAAAATAAATAAATAAATAAATAAAATTAAAAAAAAAAAAAAAGCACTGTGACCTCATAGCAAAAGCCAGTTTCCTGCAGATACTCTGTATTGACACTCTGATTAATAAAATTAATTAATTAATAAAAATACAGTCTTACAGAGCTTTTCAACCTTGTTTCCCAAATATATGAAAACCATTTTGCATTCTGCAGTTTCCAGACCTATTATGAGTTAAAATGAAACACTTTCTAATCAAACAGCTAGCATAAATTAGGCAAGTAATTGAACTGAAATAAATTTAGCCAGCAATGAAAAAAATAAAAATATAATGTGAGCCATACATATAATTTAAAATTTTCTAGTAGCTACATTCTTAAAATAGTAAAAAGAAACAAGAAAAATTACTTGTAATGATATATTTTACTTAACCCAATGTATTCAAAATATTGCTTTAACTTGTAATCAATATACAAAAACATTTTACTGAGATACCAAGGCTTTGAAATCTGGTATTTTACACCTACAGCACATCTCATTTTGCAACAGTCAAGTTTCAAGTGCTCAACAGCCATGTGTGGCTAAGTGGCTCCCACACTCAGCAGCACAGCCTTAGATTACTGAAGTTAGTTTCTCTTTCAATTCATCATAAAGGAGTGCCTTAGTTTAGGTACTCATCATCTCTGGCCCAGAGTATTCCAGTAGACCCCTAACTGGCCTCCTTGTCAATCTGGCCTCTATATTGCTGCCAAAATGATCTTCTTAATATGCTATTATGCTAGTCTGATCATTACCATCCTCTGCATAAAATCCTTCAGTGGCCCTTTAATGCTGAATAAAAATCCAAATTCCTTAGCTTGTAATAAAACACTTGTATCTGGTTCCTGACTACCTCTCCAGTTCAACTAACGACTCTTCCTCTTCCCTCCCACATTAGCTAGAGTGATTACTTGCTGGCACATTCTTACCCCTTTCTGCCTTTACAAATATTTTCACTCAGTTTAATACATTCTCGCCTCAATCCCTGCCAATTTAGCAAACATCTGCTCCTAGTTCAGTGACACAATCTCAGGGAAACGTTCCCCATTTCCTGCCAGGGAACATTAGGTGCACTCCTCTAAACCCCCTTTTTCAGCATCTATCACATTGTGCAGTGGAGTCAAATTTTACAAGGGTTTGGCTCTAATGTGATCATGTAAGGCTAAAATCAGAGTCAAATTACCTCTGGAAACTTCTTAGGATACCATGGCCTTATTGGGAATTGAAATTTGCTGTACTCTGCAGTCCTAAATGCACCTTCCTCTGGGAGTAAGGCAGATCTCCATCTCACAGATGAGATATCAAACAAGTTATGACTGGTATTAAATTTTAATTAGTAAGGTTGTTAACATTATTCTTGATGTATCCCATAATCATCAGCACTACTTTTCCAACATCTTGTTAAAAAAAAAAAATCACTGGGCTTCTACTATCTAAGGAGGTTATTTTCTCTTTAATCTTCTTGCTTCTATTCTATTCTATCCCATTCTAATCATTAAGATGGATATTGGAATGATCGATTCTTCTGGGCAGAGTATTTCTTTGTATTTCTTTTTCCTCACAGATGTCTCCTCCTTCCCCCACCCCTCCGCCCCTTTTTAGGTCAAGGGAGGTGGTAGCTAAGTCTTGAGACTATTGTAGGTGTGTGAGGGAGAGTATAGCAAAATTTTAAAAACATCTTTAAATCTCTAATGACTTACTACATCTGTTCAGTTCTTACCTGACCCCAGTAAAACAATGACAAAAGTATCTAAATATCTTTCCATTTTTAGGGGAAGAGGGAGCAGGGCCTACAAGTAGCCTGCAACTTCAAGTTTACTGCAGGTAGCCTTGGCCCTCAGGACAACCTGTGGGTCATTCTGAGGCACAAAAAAGGACGGGAAGAGGCTAATGAATGCCCACAATCCCTGCTCCCCGGAAAAGCGCTGTTCTCAGATCTAGAATGGGTCTGTGAAACTCCCAAGCCTTGGGATAGAGGGGACCAAGGTGGTAGATTCCCTGAGACTGCTTACCATCCTCAGAAGAGGGAAGGTAAGATAAAATTGAACTAATCTTGCAGTTTTGGAGGACTTAGGAGGCTGGCAGGGGGCAAGAAGGAGATTGCTTAGGCCATGCTGCTGCTGACCAGACACTGGCACTTCAGTGGGAAGGCAGTGGTCCCAGCATATCTCTTAAACCATTCCACCAAAGAAGTGTTCTTTTTGAGTTAATGTTTGGACATCTTATTAGTCTTTTTTGCCATAATTTTATTGTTTTTCATTTCCCTGACATAAACCCTTCCTTTAAAAAGTATATGAGGAGACGTACAACACTGTGAATGTACTAAATGCCACTAAATTGTACACTTTTAAATGGTCAATGGTTAACTTTATGTTATGGGAATTTTACCTCAATTTTTGAAAATGAAAATCAAGTATATGATAAGAAAAATACTGCAGGATTACCAAGGCCATCCTACTTTCCTTCACTGTGTATATGATACACTTGGCCCTATAACGTTGCCCAGGATTAGATCTTGAATCCTAAGACTGCTGTGATGGGCTCAGACAGAAGAGATTATAATGTCAGAATACTTAGTGCCCAGGATGTGATTAAGCTCATTTTGTTCATCAGTAAAGTGGCATCATAATGTTCTTTCTAGCATATTAAAGGAAATGAATCCTAATTAACATCTTTAATAGCTCAGTAAGCCTCCTTGTTATATATCACTGAGCCTTTTTTTATCATCTCCAATTCTGAATATCTTAGAAACATTGGTAGCAGAATATATGCAGTAAGGGATAAACAAATGCATGAAATAAAAAAAAAGAATTGGAAAGATACTTAGAAATAAATATAGGAATAACTTACAAATTATATTTTTAATGAAATCATCTTTTATTAGGAAATTCTAAACATCTACTCCACTGCAATAAAATATCACAAAAAATGGCCACCAAAAATTCTTCCCTGCCCTGTATGTGTGCATGCTGCCTCTTCCATCAAAAGAAGGGTTCTGGGCTTCCCTGGTGGCGCAGTGGTTGAGAATCTGCCTGCCAACTCAGGGGACACGGGTTCAAGCCCTGGTCTGGGAGGATCCCACATGCCCCGGAGCAACTGGGCCCGTGAGCCACAATTACTGAGCCTGTGCGTCTGGAGCCTGTGCTCCGCAACAAGAGAGGCCGCGATAATGAGAGGCCCCGTGCACCAAATGAAGAGTGGGCCCCGCTTGCCACAGCTAGAGAAGGCCCTCGCACAGAAACGAAGACCCAACACAGCCATAAATAAATAAAATAAATAAAATAGTGTTAAAAAAAAAAAAAAAAGAAGGGTTCTATTTTCCTCCTCTTGAATCTGGGCTGGTTCTGTGACTTGCTTTAACCAGTAGAATGTGACAGAAGTGTTGCTGTGCCAGTTCCAGGCCTAGCACTTAAGAGTCCTGACAGCTCCTGTTTTTTCTCTCTTAGAATCAAACCACCACATAAAGAGACTTGGGCTAAACTACTAAATAATAATGAGAGATGACATGGAGAAGCAGGAGAGGCCCACCTGGCCACTAGCCATTTCAGCCACCCAAGTCAAGTGAGAGAAGCTATCCTGGACATCTAGCCAAATTAGCGACCCAAGTAGGCAATGGGTGAAACTGAAGACCTGCCTAGCTGACCCAGAGAATTGTGAGAAATAGTAAATAACTGCTGATTTAAGCCACTATGGAATACAGCATACATTGTTACACAGCAATAGATAACCGAAAAATCCACATACCCCCTAACCAATCTTCTTCTACAACCCTAGATTTATAATTGGAATTGAATTTCTGCCGATAATAAGTTGACCTATTACTTAGATGCCCAAAGAATCTTGAAACCTCTAGACTGAGTATTTTACTAATTTTCAAAATTAAAAGTCCTTATATCTGACAAAGGATTCATCACCAGAATATTTAAAGAATTCCTATAATCAATATTTTTTTTAAAAAAGACAACCCATTTTTTAAAAATGGACAAAAGATCTGAACAAGAGAATAAATTTAATATATACAAAAAGCCAATAAGCAAATGAAAAGGTACTCAACATTATTGTCAGGTAAAATACAAATTAAAACCACAATGAGACACCACCTCAAACCTACTAGAATGATCAAAATTTAAAAGACTTACCATACCAATACCAAGTATTGGTGAGGATCTTGACCACTTGGAACTCATACATTGTTGGTGGGACTATAAAATGACAAAGCCACTTTAAAAAACTGTTGGTGAGTTTTATACCTAACCCATACACCTACAATTCTACTCCTAAGAAGCATATTATCCACCAAATTATTTGTACAACACTGTCAGCTTTATTCATAATAGCAAAAAACTGGAAACAACTCAAATGTCCACCAAAAAGCAGAAGGATATACAAATTGTAGTATATTCATTCAATGGAACACAACTCAGTAGTAAAAAGCAATAAACTGCTGATGTACACAACAACGTGGATGAATCTCAGTGACACTCTGTTAAGCAAAAGAAGCCCAACAAAAGATTCCAGATGATGTTTAAGAACTAACCTATGGTTCTGTCAGCAGGAACCACCATCTTCCAGTAATTCGTAAAAAATGACCAACACAAAGGGAAACGAGAGGTACCTGCTACATGTTCTCTAGGCCTTTTAGAAAACATGGAGTTGTTCCTTTGGCCACATACATGTGAATCTGTAAGAAAAGTGATACTCTAGACATGGGGTACAGTTCAAAAAGGAATACCCCACAACTGTTAATATGGCAAAACTGGAATAAGTCCATCTAAAGAAAGCAGAGGAAGTACACAGCAAGTTAAGTTTTTTGGAAGTTAGACAAAGAGGAAAATTATTTTTATAGCTATGTATCTAAGTTTGGAATAAATAAATGGAGCATCATTAATTAAGCCCTGCTGACATAAGAATAAATTAACAATATAATTTAATAACCTTGACATTTGGACCAAAGTACTTTTGGCTTATAAACTTTCTGTAAAACAAGAAATAATTCCTTAAATGGGTGATTGGTTTTTTAAGGACTCAAGAGATTTTCCAGCCTTTTAATAAATATTTATTGAATAGCTTATATGAATAAGATACTCTGCAAAGTGCTATGAGAGCAGCAAAGATTAAAAAAAAAAATCCAGACTTCTGCAGTACTATTTCATAGTAATATCTCATAGAACTTATTCATTATAATATGAAGATTCATTATATATCATATGGAGGGGTGTAATGACTATTGCACCCATCAGATTCAACAAACGTTATGGTACTATCAGCAATCTGATGCCAGATTAATTGGCACACCATCCATAACGCTAATAAATAAAGCAGACAATTGGGGCTATTCAAAATCTATCAAGATTTCTGGATCCATCAAGATTTCTGGATTATACCATTAAAAAAAATTTTATTGTAATAAGATACAGTATCTGCTTTCCACCAAACTTAAAAATTAAATGGGGAGATAAAAAGTCATTTATTTCTCCTTAAGACCATGAGACCTATAATAGGTTATAAGACAATAACTAATAAAGAATATTAACATTATGGAAGACTGAAACGAGATTACACGGCTTAAATTAGGATGAATTTAGTTTGTATAGATAAACCAACTGCACATTTCATACAAAAATTTATTTTTTTACACCCCTCAAATAAGTCATTAAACTTCTTTTCCAGTGACCTCATGAAATAATACATTCTATTTTTTTAAAGTCTTAATAATTAGAAAATAGTTTAACATACAATCTGCTTTCCTATAATTTATACTCTCTAGTCCCGGTTCAGTTCTCTAGAGCTACTGAGGTCCACATTCTCTTCTGTATGACTAGGCCTCAAATTTTCAAATTTGGTTGATATATTCACTAATCTCCTTTTCTAAGGAAGCACACCCTATTCATTTTATCATTCCTCAAGAAATAATAAAGAAACATCACCATCCTATTCTCTATTCCCTGGATTCAGTAATTTAAAAAACTTAAAAAACTGAGCACCTTTGGTCTGCCAGGCATTAATACTCTATATTGTATGTACTGGAGATACAGCAGTGAATGACAGACATAGTCTCAGTCTCACTGAATTAACTTTTTAGGGGATGTGCTCAAGTTAGTCAATATGTATCTTAAAATCTATCACCCTAGTTCAACACAACATAAATACAGTGGAACTATTCTGAACATTACATACAACTAGTACAAACTAGGAATCACACTGAACTGGTCATATTATTGAGTTATATTGAGCTTGCAGTCAATTTTTTTTTTTTAATTCATATATTTATTTGGCCGAGCCGGGTCTTTAGTTGCAGCACAAGGGATCTTTGTTGCGGTGTGCAGGATCTTTAGTTGCGGCATGCGGAATCTTAGTTGTGGCATGTGGGATCTAGTTCCTTGACCGGGGGATTGAAACCAGGCCGCCTGCATTGGGAGCATGGAGTCTTAACCGCTGGACCACCAGGAAAGTCCCAGTCAATTCTTTTTTAAAAGTGAATAAATGATTACATGCCAAGAATATACGAGGAACTATGAATGTAACAACAAGAGAGTATACCTTTGCCCTCAAAGACTATGAAATCCCATAAGGAAGACAAACAAGTAGACGATTATAAGCAGTGAATTAAGAGTTATAAAAGAGGTCTATATAGAGTGCTAGGAGAAAACAGTGGAAGAGTACTTAACTTGGAATATACAGAAGCAGCTGTCTTAACCAATTTCTCCTTAACCAATAGCTTGGATTGAACTAACACTGTTTCTCCTGTAAAACATAATGGCTGATGTCCACAGTAGGCCAAAAATGCTCGTAGCCAGTAGCACTTCCACATCCTGTACTTGAATTTGTTTGCCACAGCCATTCCCAACATGTTTATCCAGTTTCACATGATACTGAATTCATAATTTAATTATTAAGTAAATTATGAAATATGATTGTGAAAAGACTCGTAATTTCTATGAAAATGAAGCTGAATATGTACATAGGCAAGCTGCTAAAAAAATAATAAGCTGTCTAATTAGATACAGAAATACTAAAGACTGGAATGGAAAATCATAAAAATCTAGAAAGATTTTGCACTCAGATTTCTTTGAAATGGCTTTAAATTCTCACTCTACTGTAAAGAAACGGAAACTAAAAATCATAGATGATTCATTATATGCGAGATTTATAATAAGAGACATCATAGAAAATTATAGTCAGCAGATCCTTATTTTCAAAGGAAAAGCCTTGGTCCTAAAACAAACATTTATGAAATACACATAGTATGTTTTAAGAGAAAATGTTTAAAATATTCATGTAACTTTTCTTTATAGTTCATCAGTCTTTTTCATTAATTGGTACAAACGACAGTGGAAAAAACTTCAAGTGTAGCAGTCCCAGAAAGAGAAACAAGGATGCCAAGAGGGATTTCAGGATGCTGCTGTGTAAGGGATGATTAAAGATTAAACTTTAGGTCTGAAAAGGTGAAAGCTGAAAGGCGCTATGACCCAAGCCAACAAAATCAGCAACAGCATGAACAAAGTAGACCTGGATTTGTTTACCGAGCCCAGAAATGCTGGATAAAGGCAGCCTCTAACAGGCAGTTTTTCATTGGTAAAAAAATCACCCCCACTAGAAAATAAGCTCCATGAAAAGCAAGGACCTTGCCTGTTTTTGCTCACTGATCTACCCCCCTTACTAACTGAGGACTGGAACGCCTGGAATGAAGTAAGCCCTCAATAATTCTTTATTTAAGGTTGGATGAATCAATCAAATGTGCTAGCCACAACACACTGACATTTACAAAAGAAGGAATATCCTTGAAATTCAAGCAATGTTAAGCTTAAGAGAAGCAGAGGACAGTGTGACTTGACTCATCAAAAAATAACCTTAAGAGACCCAAGCATCCCTAAATCTTCCAGTGTCCTCTCTCACTCCCTTCTTCTGGAGACCCTACTCTATAGTTTTACTGATTCTTCACCATTTCTCAGGCCTTTGACCCTGTTCTGTTAGGCTGAAGTGCTCCCTTCCCTTTTCCTTTCTTTATCTATTAAAATTCTATGCCTCAAAAGAAGATCTACAAATGGCTGATAAGCACATGAAAAGATGCTCAGCATCATTAGTCATTTGGGAAATGCAAATCAAAACCACAATGAGATGCCCCTTCACATTCACTAGGATTAGGCTAAAATTTAAAAAAAAAAACAACAACAACAAAAAAAAAACCCCAGGGAATTCCCTGGAGGCCCAGTGGTTAGGACTCCACACTCCGCACTCTCACTGCCGAAGATCCCGGTCAGTCCCTAGTCAGGGAACTAAAATCCCACAAGCCGCGTGGGGCAGCCAAAAAAACCCAAAAACCGAAAACCAAAAAACAGGAACACGTGTTGGCTAGGATGTGAAGAAATAGGAATCCTCATATACTGCTGGTAGGAATGTAAAACGGTACCTTAGAAAATATTCTGAGAGTTCCTCAACCCAGCAATTCCATTCCCAATTTCAATACCCAAGACTATTGAAAATACATGTCCCCCCAAAACCCTGTAAGTGAATATTCACAGCAGCATTATTCGTAATAGTCAAAGAGTAGAAACACTCAGATACCCATCGACTGATGAATGGAAAAATAAAATATAATACTTCCAGTACAATGGAATAATATTTGGCAATACAAAGGAATGAAGTACTCATATGTACCATAACATGGATGAACTTTGAAAATATTATGCTGAGATAAGTCAGACACGTATTGTATGATTTCATTTATATGGATTGTGCAGAATAGGCAAATCTACAGACACAGAAAGTAGATTTGTAGTTGCCAGGAGCTGAAAGGAAGGAAGAATAGGGAGTCAACACAGATATGGGGTTTCTTTTTAGGATAATGAAAATGTTCTAAAGTTGATTTGTGCTTATGGTTTCATAACCCTGTGAATATACTAAAAGCCATTGAATTGTATGCTTTAAATGGTATGTTCGGTATGTGTAGGGTATGTGAATTACATCTCAATTAACCTGTGTTAAAAGCTCTATGAGTACTTTAAGGGCAAGTTCAAATATGATCCTCCCCCATTTCTTAC
Source organism: Balaenoptera borealis (assembly GCF_965194805.1). Classification (NCBI taxonomy): domain Eukaryota; kingdom Metazoa; phylum Chordata; class Mammalia; order Artiodactyla; family Balaenopteridae; genus Balaenoptera; species Balaenoptera borealis. Next base: position 27,084,618 of record NC_138870.1, read on the forward strand.
CTTACCTAGCAAAAATTAATAATTTCCTCTACACTGTCAAACCAGTTGTTATTATAATTTGTTAGTTATATGTTACCTATACTAGAGCACAAGCTTCTGAACAGTAAAAAACTTCTTACTCTTCTTTGCATCCACTTTCCCAAGACCTAAGGCAGTGCATTACATAGAGCAGATACTCAATGTATCTTTAGTGTACTACAGAATTAATTACCCTCCAAGAGTAACATAGGCAAATAATGAGTGAAATTAAACATATGGAGTCAAATTTACCTGTTAAAAAGTCAAAAATGGTTAAGTGTTATTCTAGGAGTCATCTCTTCAAGTGATAGCATGGATGGGGTGGGAAGTTCTGATAGCAGAAGAAAATGGACTAGATAGGTATACTCTGCACCTAAACCAGAAAATACCGTCAAATCCTACGATCTTCTTGTCTGAAGTTTACCAATGCTCCATGGCTACATATTCTGGTGCTCCTGAGTTTTACCATCTTTCTTTCCCTTGAAATAGCCACCTGTTCAAATAATGCACAAGTTGCAGTGTTTTACAATAATTTACACAAGGTAGTATTCCTGGGAAAGATTTACAGTCTTTTTGAATCAGTCTCTCCACAGATTAGAGCACACTAAAGAGACACAACCAAATGCAATGTGTGGTATTCTGTATTGGGCAGAGGAACAGAAAGAGAAGAGTAGTGGAAAAATTAGTGAAATCCAAATAGAGTCTGTAGTTTAGTTAGCAGTATTATGCCACTGTTAATTTCTTAGTTTTGATAAATGTAGCATGATTATGTGGAATGTTAACATCTGGAGAGGTGGATGAAAGGTATACAGGAACTCTGTAGTGTCTTAGAAACTCTTCTGCAAATCTAACGTTATCTCAGGGGCTTCCCTGGTGGCGCAGTGGTTAAGAATCCACCTGCTAATGCAGGGGACACGGGTTCGAGCCCTGGTCCAGGAAGATCCCACATGCCGCGGAGCAACTAAGCCCATGCGCCACAACTACTGAGCCTGCGCTCTAGAGCCCATGAGCCACAACTACTGAGCCCACGTGCCACAACTACTAAAGCCCACACACCTAGAGCCTGTGCTCCACAACAAGAGAAGCCACCACAATGAGAAGCCGACGCACAGCAATGAAGACCCAACACAGCCAAAAATAAATAAATGTATTAAATAAATAAATAAAGTTATTTCAAAGTAAAGTGTTTTGCCTATTTTTTTTTTAAGCAGACTCTCTACTGTGGAGTAACATAAAATTAGATATACTCATCTAAAGTTCGTTCACGTTTATTCAAGAAATGTTGTGTACCTGCTATGAACATGAGATCATGGGATGAATCTGTGAACAAAAAACAAAGATTTCTGCCTTGTGGTGATTGTATTTCAAGTAGGAGAAGCAGACAATAAATAATAACTTTAATAAGTAAGTTATGTGGTGTGTGAGAAGGTAATAAATGCTATGGAAAAACACAACAGTAAAGCAGTGTTGGGAGATCGGAAGTGGGGGAGGGGAGGAAAGATGGAATTTTTAAAATAGTGGTGTGGAAAGGCCTCACTGAGAAGAGGACATCTGAGCAAGACATGAGGGGGAGCAGGCCAAAGGATACCTGGGGGAAGAGCATTCCAGGCAACGGGGCAGCTAGAGCAAAGGTTCCACGACTGGAGCGTGCCCAGCTTGTTCAGGAAGCAGCACCACAATCAGTGAGAAGAGAGCACAGAGTGAGGGGTGAGTGGGAGGGGAGAAGGCGAGGCAGGTTTCAGGAACCACACCACAGGAGAGCTTTGGCTTTTCCTCTGAACAGAATGGGGGCCACTGGAGACTGCACAGAGTACTGTGCCCCAACTTAATGTTTTAAAAAAAATCACTCTGGCAGTTGAATTAAGAATACTCTTTACTCAACATCACCTATGTGGTATTCTCGCCAAAAAATGTTTAGCCTGAACCTAACCATGAGAAAACAATAAGGTAATTCCAGAATATGGGACATTCTACAAAACAACAGGCCTGAACTCTTTAAAACAGTCAGTGTCGTGAAAAACAAAAAAAAGGGTGAGGGGAACTATTTTAAATTAAAAGAGCCCTAACGACCAAGCAAAATGAACAACCTTGACTGAAATCCTTAAAAGGGGTGTATATTAGTTTTCTATGGCTGCTATAACAATATAACAAACTGTGTGACATAAAACAGAAATGTAATGCCTCACAGCTCTGAAGGCCAGATATCAGAAATCAGTATCACTGGCTGAAAGCAAGGTGTTGGCAGGGCTGTACTTCTTCTGGAGGCTCTAGAGGAAAATCTGCTCCTGGCTTCTGGTGGCTGCTGGCATTCCTTGGTTTGTTGGCTGTATCACTGCAATATTTACCTCTATCTTTACATCAATTCCTCCTGTGTATGCGTGTGTGTGTGTGTGTGTGTGTGTGTGTGTGTGAAATCTCTGCCTCCCTCTTATAGGGACACATGTGAAAAGCATTTAGAGTCCACCAGGATAATCCAGGATAGGATAATCTCTCCATCTCAAAATCGTGAATTTAATCACATCTGCAAAAATACTTTTTCCAAGTAAGGTAACATTTAGGTTCCAGGAATTAGGATCTGATATTTTAGAGGGCTATTATTCAGCCTACCACAGAAGGGAAAGGTATAAAAGATATTTCTTAGACATTAGATGATACTGAATTAACATTAATTTTCTTAGATGTGATAATAGGATTGCAGTTACAGGATAATATCCTTGTTCGTAGGGGTTATATATTGAAAGAATCAGAGATGAACTTTCATAAAATGTGTAACTTTCTTTCAAATTGTATAGCAAAAACAAATACACACGTATAGAGAGAGAACACTCACTAGATAATTTACAAATGTAGCAAAATGTTAACAACAGGTGAATCTAGCAGGAAGGGTTTACGGGTTTTTATTATACTATTCTTTCAACACTTCTATAGATTTGATATTTTTCAAAATAAGAATCTGCAGGAAAAAAAATTTTAAGTATACACTAGAGGGGGCAAAGGAAGAAGCAGAAGACGGTAGAAGCTGTAATCTAGGCAAAAGATGATAGTAACTCTAACCGGGTGGTAGCAGTGGAGTTGGTGAGATGTGGCTGGAGTCTGGATATATTTTGAAGGTTGAGGCAGTAATTACTGATAGACTAAACAGAGTGTGAAGTGTGAGAGAAAGAGAGGAATCAGGAGTGACTCCAAGGCTTTGAGACTGACCTACCGTCAACTGAGAAGGGGAAGAATACTTTTTATAGGAAATAATAGAATTCCAGTTTTGGACATACTAATTTTGAGATACTAATTCAAAATGGAGATGTTAAGAAGGCAGTTAGATAAAAGTCTGGATTTCAGGAGAAAACTCTAAGCTAGTGATATAAATTTAACATTTAATCAGTAGAGTGCTAATATAAGATTATACTGAAGTCATGATATTGGACTAGATCACCAAAGGAGACAGTTACAGCAACCTATAAAATCACAAAGTGGTACACATCAGGGCAGAAAAGAACCAAAGAAAAATTTATAACCTCAGTCATCCTAAGATTGGATGGAGCTATCAGCATTTCTTCAAGGAAACTGGATCCACTGAAGGAAGCCCAGACTACTTAAATGTCTTGAAAGATTTTCTGGTTCCCCCAAATTTTACAATATATACTGCTATATACCATTCCAAGTCCTATAAAAAGAATTAAACATCCATCACTCAAGAGAATACCTTTTAAAAAAATGCCCAACACAAAATGATGACAATTTTTATTAAGAATCTCTTATATTACATTTTTAAAAGACAAAGTATATACAAATATATAAAGTATATAAAACAGGGATAGCTATATTTGCCTTATCAGTAGTCACTGCTTTGAATTCTGCACCCTCCAAAAAATCCATTTAGCACAACTGCCCCTCCTCTATTTTCTTTAAAAATATTTATTTATATATTTGGTTGCGCCGGGTCTTAGATACAGCAGGCAGCTCCTCAGTTGTGGCACATGGGCTTCTTAGTTGTGGCATGCCAACTCTTAGTTGCGTCATGCATGTGGGATCTAGTTCCCTGACCAGGGATTGAACCTGGGCCCCTGCATTGAGAGCGCGGAGTCTTTTATCCACTGCACCACCAGGGAAGTCCCGCCCCTCCTCTATCTTATTATTGCTTCCAAAGAGACAATCTAGAACTTCTGTGTTATGCAAACTAAACACTATATCACTGTAGTTCAATTTTAATGAAATTTAATACAATGAGACATTAACTAAATGGAAACAGACTAGTAACATATCTAAGGAGGAGCAACAGTTTTGTTCTTTTTTCCCCTGGTAGAAGGAACCTTGTTTTTTAATTTAATTTAACTTTATTTTATTTTGTTTTTTAACTTAGGAGGTGCAACAGTTTAAAAACAATATATGGATTTTTGTTTCAGGATATTTGTGAAAAATCTCACACTGTATACAACATTTTGAATGTACATACATTTTTCTAGAAAGAAGGTTCAAACATTTTATTACATTTTCAATGGGATCCATGATCTTAACATAGTTCAAACTTTCAGGCTTGAAAATTAACATTGCTAGATATCTGAAAATCCAAGCACAAACTGAATGTGTCAGAATTAAAAATTTATTGGATTTTAAAAATAGAATACACACTTTCACATCTTTAAAAGCAAGTACACTGATGATAAGGGAAATCTGTCAAGTTCAAGTCATGTTCAGACACCATGAAAATTTTCTTATGAAAACATGCTCCAAAGAAATTCCTTAATAGAACAAGTACATTTACTTCTGAAAACTTTAAATCTTAAAGGAACAGAAGCCTAAGACCTTACATTTAAATTCCTGTTCTCAATTACCAGTGAGATTATTAGCTAATTCCCCCTGCTTCTAATAATCAGCCAAGATTTATCTCCCATTTTACTTCAGGCATCTAAAAAAGGCTTTTAAATTAGAGAAATAGGTAAAACCGAGGAAGGTCCTCAGTAAAATGGGTAAAACATGAAGGAGAAAGAGAGGCACAAACAGGCTTAATCATTATTTTCAACTTGGTTCAGTTTATTCAGTGTTCAAAGAAATTCACGCTTTCTTGTTAAAAAGGGTGTAACTACTTTTAACATTAAACATAAAAGCTGACTTAAAGTCTCCTCAGTTCTTTACACAGTACCTAACATTTATATTCTAACTAAGTGGTAAGAATTGTTCTTAGCACTTTATTTGTATCAGCTCACTTAACCCATGTATGTGTATACATATCTTTTATTTTGTTTTGTCCTTTGCTGAGGCTTGAACTCCCTGGGCTGACAAAATATACCTGCACCGCATCCTAATTATCCCCAAAGGTTCACTTTGGGGTTTGATTCAGAAGTGTGACTTCCCCAAGAAGAGCCTTCCAAGTCCTGAATCCTGGCATCAGAGCTGTCACTGGTCTGGACTAAAGGTCTAGTGTGGCTCTGTTCAACCTGGGATTACATTCTTTCCAGGATGAATGTAAGAATCTCTTTCAGTTCAAAACTCAAATATCGAATGGACCCCACAACTGCCTTGATCTCTCCAACAGAAAATGCTTCCTATGCCCATTTCCCTCATCATAATAAAAAACCTAGACCTAGCCTAAAAATAAATCAAAGTAAAAAGATACTTCTAAGCTACCCATTTGGGGGCCATGAAGGTCTTCACTCTGACCTGACAGAGAATTACTTTACTCAGGTTATATTTATAAAAGACTGAATAATAATGAAAAGTGCATATTTTACACTATTCAGTGAAAGAACAGGATAAAAGGATATGTAAGGTAGGAGAAAAACTATATAAAATCACATTAAAAACAGAAAGGAAATACAATGAAATATTAACAATCATTGTGGCTGGGGTTTACACTTCTAAAATATTTTATTTTTTTATTTTCTAGTTTTTGTTATTAACTTAGCATTAATTTGTGCTTTTTAAATATTTATTCTCAAATTATAAACTATATATATGACCTATAAAATAACTAATCTAGATAGTTAGCTTTATATTAGAGTATATTTGTTTATCCCATATCAAAATGTTCTTTCCTAAACAGGGTGCCACCCGGTAACTATTTTCTGATCATTTTCCCGAAACCTTACCAAAACAAAGCTCTGTTATATTCTTTCTCCATTTTGTTTTCAACTCCTCCCTGAAAAATACATATTTAGTGGGAATCAAGATTTTCTGCTCAGAGTGTAAAATCACTCTAGATTTAAAAGCAACATTGGGCTTCCATGGTGGTGCAGTGGTTAAGAATCCGCCTGCCAAGGCAGGGGACATGGGTGTGAGTTCTGGTCCGGGAAGATCCCACATGCCACGGAGCAACTAAGCCTGCGAGCCACAACTACTGAGCCCACGTGCCACAACTACTGAAGCCTGTGCACCTAGAGCCTGTGATCCGCAATGAGAAGCCACCGCAATGAGAAGCCCACGCACTGCAGCGAAGAGTAGCCCCCGCTAGCCACGACTAGAAAAAGCCCACGCACAGCAACGAAGACCCAATGCAGCCAAAAATAAATAAATAAATTTATTTAAAAAATTTTTTTAAAACCTTGCTTATACTAAATAAATAAATAAATAAATAAACATAATAAAAGCAACATTATAATCCCACATCTAAAAGCCCCTGGCATAGCAGAAAACATTGTTGAATGTGTATTTCCTGTACACTAATTTAAGTATCTTTGTCCTATTTAAAAAAATGGCGATATTTGATTGATACATTCAACAACAGCAACCAAAATCTATGTTGTGTTCACAGTTTGCAAAGTGAATTTCCAAAAATATCACACTAACACAGTCAAGTTTAGTTGGCAGAGACACGTCTGCAATGTTTAACAGAAACAAACAGCCTAAGATTCGCACATGGAGAATGGCAGCTCTGAGTTTATCTCCTTCCAGCAAATGTGCTTCATTAGCCATTGTGCTTTTTTCCTTCAAAGACTCTCTCAGGTCACTGCCACATTGCTTCCTATTAGGCAAGTTAGTACTGAGAAATGGTGCCTAAAGCTAGATAGATATAGATATGTATATATATCATCAGTCTGTGATAGTGGCAAATTCACATTTAGTTTTGTTTGTGTTTTACTTTTCTTTCTTTGTTTAAAATACATTTTCAAACTTTCACCTAAGGACAGAGAATAAGGGAAAAGTATAATTAACCTCTATGTATCCGTCATCCAGCTTCAACAATTACCAATATTTTGTTATTCTTGTTTTATCTATTCCCCCTCAACTTTTTTAAGGGAGGGAGTGGAATACTTTAAAACAAATCTTAGACATGATCAGAAGAAAGTCTCTTGCTAGCAAACTTAAAAGTTGTAAAGACACTTGTCTTCTTTCACTTAAACCTAATAGTATTAAAAATATTTAAAATGGAAGCTTCCCTGGCAGTCCAGGGGTTAAGACTCCATGCTTCCACTGCAGGGGGTGCGGGTCTGATCCCTGGTCGGGGAATCAAGATCCCGCATGCTGCAAGGTGAGGCCAAAAAAATATTTATTTAAAATGTTAAGATATTAAACAATGTCTACTACAGCTTAAGTTAGAATCAGTCTTTTGGAGCTAGAAGAAAACACAGATATCATCTATTTCCTTGCTATTCAAATTGTGATATTTGGGCCAGCGGCATTGCTATTACCCAGGAGCTTGTTCAAAATGCAGAACCTCAGGCCCAGTCCAGACCTACTGAACCAGACTCTGCCCCCCAGTGACTGACACGCTCATTCAGCTCCGCAAAGCGCGGCTGAACCAACTCTGCTCAGTTGAGAAAACTGAGGCCTAGAGAGGTCAAGTGAGTCTCCCAACAGGAGTAAAACCCAGAATATCTGACTCTGAGACCAGGTTTTTTCCTTACATGACACGCTGTCTCTCAACAAACCTGACTCCCATCACAAGATCTGAGGCTTTCACATCCTTCTGGAAACGAATTCAATTAACAGGTAAGTGAATTTCCCATAGGATAATTTTTTTAAATTAATGAGAGCCTGATATTTTCCCAAATAATATATAATATACTGGAGCAGAATCTGTAAATTAATCAAACCTTTTTCTTCTTTGGGTAAAAGGATGGACCTGTTCAGCAAGAGTGCCCTCAAGGGGACCAATTTAATTAATTTATGGCTAGGTTATTTTTTCTATGGTCAGTACTATAGTTTCCTTACACAGAGAATATATTCCTGCATGTAAATGAAAACTTGGGCCTTTCAGCATAGGATCAATAAGCACAGTACTGAAAGCCAAGCTCATTTTCTAATTATGGCTTCAGTAAGAAAGTTCAGAAATGAGTTAAAATGTACCATCTACTCGCATCAGCAGTGATAACCAAGTCTCCTTGTTACACTAAAAAGGCACTGTCTTTTTTTCTTAATTCTAAGAAAAGAAATTATAATTTTTAAAGTTGTGAATAAAACCTAAGATTTTAAAAATTATTTTAAAAGGCAAATGTTACTTTAATTATGGTACCTATGTATTTTTTTAAATTAATTTATTTTTATTTTGGCTGTGTTGGGTCTTTGTTGCTGCACGCGGGCTTTCTCTAGCTGTGGCGAGCGGGGGCTACTCTTCATTGCGGTGCGCGGACTTCTCATTGTGGTGGCTTCTCTTGTTGCGGAGCACGGGCTCTAGGCACACAGGCTTCAGTAGTTGTGGCATGTGGGCTCAGTAGCTGTGGCTCACGGGCTCTAGAGCACAGGCTCAGTAGTTGTGGCGCACGGAGTTAGTTGCTCCATGGCACGTTGGATCTTCCCGGACCAGGGCCCAAACCCGTGTCCCCTGCATTTTCAGGTGGATTCTTAACCACTGTGCCACGAGGGAAGTCCCTATGTATTTTTTTAGAAAAAGAAATTTTTGTCACATGGGTTTCTGGAAGAGGACACTCAATTTTCAAAAGAGAACTTTACAACACCTGGAAATTCCAGAGGCTTTTGCAGGACACTAGTAAGAAAGCTATTTTCTATAGAATAAAGAGATTCTGAAATTTTCACTGGAGTGTCTTTTCTTAACAAAATAAATAATGGAGGATTTAAAAAAATGTCAAAACCACTAATATTTCTTCAAGAATACTGGTAGAGTAAACCGGTACAGCCCTTATGGAGGGCAGTTTGGCAATACGCATTAAAAAATAAAATATATATGCCACTGGATCCAGTAGCTTGCCCCTTAGGAATATGACCTAAAGAAATAATTTAAAATGTGTGCAAAGATTTTCCTACTAGGAAGTTTTGTGCAATACTGTTTATAAATAAAAAATTCAAAACAACCTAAGAACCTATTGGAAGACAATATGTAAATAAATAAGTGCATCATAAAGTACATGATATTCTATTCTTAAAAGGATAATGCAGCTCTAAAATGAAATCACCTCCAAAATATATTATGCAGTTTGAAAAGATTAAGATAGTGTTTTATACAATGAAATCATATTATGATTATGAAAATATATTAAATAAAACATTTAAGTCGTATATATTAAAGTTACTAGTAATATTAACTAAAATAAATTACTTATTATATGTTGTATCTTCACATATAGAGAGTAGAAATATGATGTCCAATAAAATGTATCAGTAATTACCTCTCAACAGTTGGGCTGCTGTTCATTTTTACTTCCTTTATATTTCCCTGTACTGCTTGAATTTTCTATAAAATCATGTATAATATATTTACAATCAGTTTAAAAATACAATTATATTCATTTTTTTAAAAGGCAAAAAGTAGAAGTACAAATTCAAGGCTTAGAGTGAATAAGGAAGCTTAACAACGGAAAAAAAATAAATAAAAGCAAAAAGCCCTCCCCACCTGCCTACTACACTTCAGGTCTTTTGGAGAGTAGGGAAGAGGAGAAATGAGTAAAAGAGCTGAGGGGTGGCAACAGTGAGCAACCTGTTACACCACAGAGAAGCTCACCACTTTAACCACAGCAGAAGCATAGCACGGGAAGGTGCTCTTAAGTCCACCACCCCCCGAAACAAAACCAACCACACAGACTAGTCTCAGCAGCTCACTATCATGATAATCTAGCTTTGGCCATCCTCAGACACTGAGCCCATTCTAAAGTTACACGGAAGTATATCACAAAGTTTTACTGTTACTTTCAGTAATTCCTCATAGAGGGCAGTTGTAAATTTCTTCATATATGATGTATCAATATGGGTCAAAACTTCCCTGTCCCTCCTTTTTTTCTTTTTCCTGGGCTTGGAACAAAAAGCAATTGCAATGATATCACTTCACTAAGATTACTGCAGTGAGGGGACTTCCCTGGTGGGCCAGTGGTTAAGACTCTGTGCTCCCAATGCAGGGGGCCCACGTTCGATCCCTGGTCAGGGAACTAGATCCCACATGCATGCCGCAATTAAGAATCCACATGCCACAACTAAAAGATCCTGCATGCCGCAACGAAGATCCCACATGCCACAACTGAGACCCAGTGCAGCCAAATAAATAATTGAATAAATATTTTAAAAAAGATTACCGCAGTGAAACTGAAGGAACAGCAAAATAAGAAAACCAAACCCCAGCTCTCTGATCTATGGAGACTTATAGATGTCCAAGGTCAAACAGAAACTATTCCCTAGAACTTCTAAATTTTAGACGCAAGATCCAAATAACTCCCTTCCCTAGTTTTTTAGTTTGTACCCAAGTATCACAAGCTTTTATTTTCAAGGTTTATTCTGACTTTGCAAATAAAATTGGGCATTTTACTAAAACTTCTTTGAACTCATTACTCCATGAATAAAACAAGAAGAATACCCATACTGATGGAGAAAAACACATTTGCACACTACTCTAAATCAACTCCCCTTTGTTTCCCTCCCCAAAAGGACTGGCTTAATTACAGTAGTAAAGCCCAAAAAACCAATCAATCTAATGACTAAGAATTGACTACACATCCATTTAGCAATTGAAGGTTTATTTTAGTATTTGAAATTCTGTGGTTGTTCAAACTAGAAACCTCATGAATATAGTTTGATATTGATTTCTATTAACAAATGCAACTGACACAATTTCATCCCTCATTAGGAGTGATTTAAGACTCTTAACTGCCAACTTAATCAGCATTGTTGAAGCATTATCTGTGTGGAGAAAAAAAAGTATACTTGTCCTTCCAAATATCAGTCATTCAATCACCAGATACACCTTCATTCAGTGGTAAATATGTTATTTAGAACAGAAGTTTTAATAACAGATGAAAAATGAAAAGCAAACTTTCTACCATCCTAGTACTGACAGATAATCCTTATTACTGAGGGAAGGGAAAATAATCAGTCTCCAACCTATTTTAGTTGAACCCTTCCATTAGTAGAGGAAATGAACTGACGGCACATCAAGCTACTCTCCATAAGTTACTTTTCCTCAACAAATTCAGAGACAAGCTCAAGAACTGGGACACAGAATGGAAGAGAGAAGAAAGAAGGACATGGTCTCCTAAGCCACATTATAGTTCAGAATCAGCTCCATTCAACTAATTGAAACTATCAGTAAGAATTTTCCATCAGCTAGATCAGCTACTTTCTATCATTCATTATGATACACTGATTAAGCACACAAAGTTGCTAAAACACAAATATTTTGGCATTATCTCAAGCAAGGAATAAAAACAGAAGAAAAAAATTTAAACCCTACTATGTCCAACAGCTAGTCATTTTCAAAATTTATAATATTAATATATCAATTACACCAGTAAAGATATTCTGCCTATATTTTGTTTCATTGTTCAGCTTAATGAAAGTGTGATGGAAAAGTAAGCATCTGACAGTATTTATTAATATCTGTTTAGCAATTATATACTTGAAGTTCAATCGAAGATTTTAGAACATCAGTGAAACAGTGAAAGGAACACAATGAAAAGATGTTAATCCACCAGGAAAAAGGTCAGCCGTATGTTCACTCTGACCTTGAGCTTACTACCAAAGGAAAAATTTTAAGAATTTTCTAAGAGAAGGAAAAAGAGGGAAAAGAAAGAGATACTCTGAGTGCAGCCACCATCCTTTACTATTCTATCCTTTAAAAAAATACTCATGGGACTTCCCTGGTGGCACAGTGGTTAAGAATCTGCCTGCCAATGCGGGGGACACGGGTTCGAGCCCACATGCCGCAGAGCAACTGAGCCCGTGCGTCACAACTACTGAGCCTGTGCTCTAGAGCCCGTGAGCCACAACTACTGAGCCTGCGTGCCGCAACTACTGAAGCCCGCCCACCTAAAGCCCGTGCTCCACAACTACTGAAGCCTGCACACCTAGTGCCTGTGCTCCGGAACAAGAGAAGCCACCGCAATGAGAAGCCCACGCACCGCAACAAAGAGTAGCCCTCGCTCGCCGCAACTAGAGAAAGCCCGCGCACAGCAACGAGGACCCAACACAGCCAAAAATAAATAAATAAATAAATTTATAAATAAAAATGTAAAAATATATATATTAAAAAAATACTCATAATTTCTCCCTAAAAATGTTTTAAATGTGCTTATTAGATATACAGTATTAATGCTAGAGTGTCCATGAGCTATCGTTGGCCCTTTTCCTCTCCTCTATCTACAGTTCTCTCCCTGGGTAATGTTATCCCCTCTCAAGGATTTAAATACATGCATAATTTATAATTCCAGCTCAGTCTTTTCTAACTTGAAACTCATACACTTAACCACATACTTGACCAAGATATCTAACAAGCATTTCAAACTCAGCATGTCCAAAAATAAATTCCTGATCTGCACTGCCACCCCTCCAACCAATGCAACCCAGTCTTCCCCATTTAAGCTGACATCAACTCCATTTTTCAAGTTGCTCAAGTCAAAACCTTTGGAACTGTTCTTGATTCCTATCCTTCTCTCACATCCCATGATTCAGTAATGAAATCCTATTGCTTCAATCTTCCAAATATATCTAGAAACTAACCATATCTCACCATGTGTTCTGAGCTGCCACCATCTCTTGCCTAGATTACTGCAGGCTTCCTCACAGATCTTCCTGCTTCTACCCTAATACCCCTACAGTTTCGACTTTATACAGCTGCCAGAATGATCCTTTTAAAACTAAGTCAGAGGCCTCTCCTCTGTTCAAACCCTGCCATGGCTCCCCATCTGTCTTAGAGTTAAAACCAAAGCCCTTTCAACGATACAAGGCCCTTCATGATCTGAGCTCATGTGTGACCCTTCTGCCCTCGCCTCCTGTTATTCTTCCCACTGCTCATTCCTCCAGGCCCCTTAAGGTTCCTTGAAGTCACAAGACAACCACCAGAACCCCACTGAGGGCCTTTGCTTTTCCTGTTCTCTTAGCCTGGAAAGCATTTATCCCAAACATTCACTTTGTTAACTTACTTCCTTCAAGTCTTTGTTCAAAGATCACTTCTTAGTGAGGCCTACCCTGTCCACTCTACTTAATATAGCAGAAGGAAGGAAAGAAGGGAAGCAGGGAGGAAGAAATTCACCCTCAGTGAACTCATCTCACCTTGCAAAGACTGTGGAAGAAAGTACTAGTACTAGAGGGAGTATATTCCCATGAGAAAATGGAACAGGAGATTAGCTGGAACCCTTCATCAAGACCCTAGTTATGTTTACAGACTTGAAAAGAAGAACTCTATGTGCAAAGGACAAAGAAAAGAGGAGTTCTGCTACCAAAAAGGACCTATATACAGAGGCCCTATCTGAGTCACAAATATATTCCGGTATACACTAATGTAAGAGTCTCATGGGAAAAAAACAAACAAACACAATTTAAAGCATAGCAAACCATTTCCTTACCTACACATGGCAAAAGAGAAACAGCAAGGAAATATATCTCAATGCCAGGTACATGCAAATAAATTAAATAATTTCTGCTCCATATACCTGTAACAGTTTGTCTCTTACCTGAGATGCTCAGCCTTAGAAACAAAAAACAACAAAAAAACTCATCATCATTTTGAAATCTGACTAGCCAACATCTAACTTCCTGAATTCATAGTTTCAGTTTTCAAAAGGGACACCTAAAGCTCTAATCGGTTTAGCATAACATAAAGTGCCAAACAGAAAAACTTGTCATTTCAAGGACAAGTGAAAAATCAACAATTTATTCAAACATGTATTGAGTACCTAGTATTTGTCAGGCCTGTGATAGGAGCTGATATGGCCTTGAGTGTAGTGACTATAGTCAAAATGAGGTACAAATATCAAACGCATGAGCATTTGCTTTTGTTTTAAGCATATTTATCAATTATATTGATAATGAGTATACCTTCTGGCACTGTACTAGATGCTCAGGGGTTATAAAGGTGAATAATAGATTATATTTATTGTTTCCTATGTACGCCAGACACTGCATATTATCTCATTTATGAATCCAACAATTTTATGAGTTAAACAGCCTTGTTTTAGAGATGATAAACTAAAGCTTAGAAAATTTAAGAGGTAAAACTAGCAAGTCTCAGAGCTGGGGTTTAATCTCAGGCACTTTAAACTCCAGAACTCATGTACTTAACTGTTATGCTAAACTGCTTCCCTCAAGTAGCTTCAAGTCTGGAGGGCAGAAAGATAAGCTTAGAAATAATGTTAATACATGTGGCCAGCGCCATCTCATTTAGTGCCCAAAAGTCTACCTGGCAAATAAAAATGGCAAATTAAGTACCTACAGTAAAGAATTTACACATTTTATACTACAGAATTACTCCCTAGAGGACAAATTTAATTTTTAAAAATTTATTTATTTTTATTTATTTTTGGCTGTGTTGGGTCTTCGATACTGCATGCGGGCTATCTCTAGTTGCAGCGAGCGGGGGCTACTCTTCATTGAGGTGGCTTCTATTATTGTGGAGCACGGGCTCTAGGTGCGTGGGCTTCAGTAGTTGTGGCACATGGGCTCAGTAGTTGTGGTGCACGGGGTTAGTTGCTCCGTGGCACGTGGGATCTTCCCAGACCAAGGCTTGAACCCGTGTCCCCTGCACTGACAGGCAGATTCTTAACTGCTGCGCCACCAGGGAAGCCCAACAAATTTAATTTTAAAGAAATAAATGGCTTATAGTTGTATATGATTTACATAATGACAGCAATTTTACAAGAGAAATAAAATGAATGAAAATAATAGATAAAAGCAACTAAGTCCTTTCTACTCTAAAAAGGCCGATCTGCAATAACTTCAATTTAATTACTTCAGTAACAAGACCTTCAGTTCTGTCCAACTCATCTCTTCCTAACACATGGGAACAAAATCAGGTGACTTTAGCACAAAACTGAAAGCCACTTTAAGTATTTACCTAGAAACTTTCTTTCACAAATTCTAAATATTTACGTAGAAAAGGTTTCCTTCTGCCTCTAAGTAAAACTTCTTTTTACACGTTAGCTACACAAAGCTTCCTAAGACAGATGGGCAGCTTGCAAGGCCTTCAAATCCTTTGTTTAAAAGGTGGCAAATGGGTCCTATTGACCAATAAAGCCAGCCAGGTTTCTGAGAAGCACTGACCCCGATAAAGCCATTATGTTTCTTCATCTTGCAAGACCAGAGCAGACAAAGAAGCCAAAGCTAAAAGAAGAGAAACCAAAGGAAGATCAGACAAACATTAAAATCTGTATCATACAAATTTGTGACACAAACAGCCCCTACTTTTTTTTAACACTGCTGTCACAATGTTAGCCTACAAAAATGAAAAGACTGACCCCACTCTGTTTTTAAAATCTTAATCTATCACTCAACTAGGTAAAATCTCAGCAGTTGGTATGAATAAAAACTGCTCACCTCCTTAAAAATATATACAAGTGTTTTCTTCCCATGTAAAACAGGGAGCAGACAGAAGAAAGTCATATTTGACCACTGAAGACATTCCTAAATAGTGGAAAAGTTTCTTCTTAAAAAAAGAAGTAGGTATGTATAGAAAACCCTGAAGAAGCTATCAAAATTCTGTTAGAACTAATAAACAAATTCAGTAAAGTTGTAGGATATGAAATCAATACACAAAAATCTGTTGCAATTCTGTATACTAATAACAAACTATCAGAGAAAGAAAGAAATAAAACAACACCGTTTACAACTGCATCAAAAAGAATAAATATTTAGGAATAAATTTAACCAAGGAAGAGAAAGACTTGGATATCAAAAACTTCAAGACATTAATGAAAAAAAAAAGGATGACACAAATAAATGGAAAAATATTCCACGCTCATGGATTGGAAGAATCAAGATTGTTAAAATGTGATTACTACTTAACGCAATCTACAAATTCAGTACAATCTCTATCAAAACTCCAATGATGGGCTTCCCTGGTGGCGCAGTGGTTGAGAATCTGCCTGCCAATGCAGGGGACATGGGTTCGAGCCCTGGTCTGGGAAGATCCCACATGCCGCGGAGCAACTAGGCCCGTGCGCCACAACTACTGAGCCTGCGCGTCTGGAGCCTGTGCTCCGCAACAAGAGAGGCCGCGATAGTGAGAGGCCCACGCACCGCGATGAAGAGTGGCCCCCACTTGCCACAACTAGAGAAAGCCCTCGCACAGAAACGAAGACCCAACACAGCCATAAATAAATAAATTAAAAAAAAAAAAAAAAAACTCCAATGACATTTTTCAAAGAAACAGAACAAATAATCCCAAAATTTGTAAGGAACCACAAAAAAACCTGAATAGCAAAAGCAATCTTGAGAAAGAAGAACAAAGCTGGAGGCATCACACGCCCTGATTTCAAACTATATTACAAAGCTATAGTAATTAAAATAGTATGTGACTGGCACAAAAACAGACACATAGATCAATGAAGCAGAGTAAAGCATGCAGAAACAAACCCACACATAAGTGGTCAATGAATTTACAACAAAGGAGCCAAGAACATACAATGGGGAAAGGACAGTCTGTTCAACAAATCATGTTAGGAAAACTGGACAGTCACATGCAAAAGAATGAAATTCAACCACTATCTTACACCATACACAAAAATTAACTCAAATGGATTAAAGACTTGAATGTTAGATCTGAAACCATAAAACTCCCAAAAGAAAATATAGGCAGTAAGCTCCTTGACATAGGTCTTGGCGATGATTTTTTGAATCTTACACTACTTGCAAATCATGTATCTGGTAAGGGGTTAATAGCCAAAATATATAAAGAACTCTTACAATGGCAAAAAAAAAAAAAAAAAAAAACCCAAACAATCCAATTTAAAAATGGGGAGAAGATCTGAATTGACATTTTCCCAAAGACACACAGATGGCCAGCAGGTACATGAAAAGATGCTCAACATCATTAATCATCAGGGAAACACAAACCAAAACCACAATGAGACATCACCTCACACCTGTCAGAATGGTTATCATCAAAAAGAACATAAATAACAAGTACTGGCAAGGATGTGAAGAAAAGGGAACCCTCGGGGATTCCCTGGTGGTCCAGTGGTAAGGACTGCACACTCTCACTGCCAAGGGTCTGGGTTCAATTGCTGGTCGGAGAACTAAAATCCCATAAGACACATGGCAGGGCCGAAAAAAAAAAGAGAACCCACGTGCACTGCTGGTAGGAATTTAAATTGGTACAGGTACTATGGAAAAGAGTATGGAGGCTCCTCAAAAAAGTAAAAATAGAACTACAATATGATACAGCAATTCCACTTCTGGGTATTTATCTGAAGAAAATGAAAACACTAACTTGAAAAGATATATGCACCCCAATATTAATTGCAGCATTGTTTACAATAGCCAACATATGGAAACAACCAAAGTGTCCATCAATGGATAAATGGATAAAGAAATTGTGAGATATATATATACATAATGGGATATTATTCAGCCATAAAAAAAGAATGAAATCCTGCCATTTATGACAACATGGATGGACCTCGAGGGCATTATGCTAAGTGAAATACGTCAGACAGAGAAAGGAAAATACCGTATGATCTCTTTTATATGCGGAATCTAAAAACTATACATATATATATATATATATATGTATAGTTATATATATATATAAAACCAAGTTCACAGAAACAGAGAACAGATTGGTGGTTGCCAGAGGTGGGAGGTGGAGATACAGAAATTGATGAAGGGAGTCCAAAGGTAAAAAGAAAAAATAAAATTGAAAACAACAACAAAAAAATTTAAAAACAAAGAAGCACTGGGTAAGGGGGCTCTTTAAGCTTCTCACAAGGCATCCCTCTCAAGACAACAGCATCGCCTCCAAAGTGCCAGGATGTCCCTCCATTAAAGCCTACATCAAGGGAGTTTGAGATCAAACAACAGCAACCAAAAAAAAGCAACAACAACAAAAAAGTAGGAATAACTAGATGAGTGAAAAAAGCATTTTCATGAGCTTAGAGAGTAATTTATAAGACCAATTTTCAGAACTTTTTTTTGGAATGTTAAATAATAATTCTAGTATCAATGATCTGAGGTAAAAGAAATTAAACAACCTACTGAATGGGAGAAAATATTTGCAAATGATATGACTGATAAGGGGTTAATATCCAAAATATATAAACAGCTCATACTACCCAATATCAAATAGACCCAAAGAACCCAATTAAAAAATGGGCAGAAGCTCTGAACTGACATTTTTCCAAAGAAGACATATTGATAGCCAAAAGGCACATGAAAAGATGCTTAACATCACTAATCATCAGGGAAATGCAAATCAAAACCACTATGAAATTATCACCTCACACCTGTCAGACAGGCTATCATCAAAAAGACAAGAAATAACAAGAATGTAGAGAAAAGGGAATCCTTGTGCACTGTTGGTGGGAATGTAAACTGATGCAGCCACTGTGGAAAACAGTATGGAGGTTCCTCAAAAAATTAAAAATAGGACTACTATATGATCCAGCAATTCCACTTCTGAGTATATAGTTGAAAAAAAAGAAAACACTAATTCAGAAAGATACATGGACTCCAATGTTCATAGCAGCATTATTTACAATAGGCAAGATATGGAAGCAACCTAAGTGTCCATCAACAGATGAATGGATAAAGAAGATGTCTCACACACACACACACACACACACACACACACACACACACACACACACACACACACTATGGAATATTACTCAGCCGTAAGAAAGAATGAAATCCTGCCGTTTGCAACAACAATATAGATGGACCTACAGAGTATTATGTTTAGTGAAATAAGTCAGAGAAAGACAATCTATGTTATCTCATATGTGAAAATCTAAAAGCTAAAACAAACAAATATATATAGCAAAACAGAAACAGACAGATACAGAGAACTAACTAGCAGTTACCAGTGGGGAGAGGGAAGAGGGAGGGACAAGTTAGGGGTATGGGATTAAGAGATACAAGCTACTATGTATAAAATAGATAAACAACAAAGATACAGTGTACAGCACAGGGAAGTATAGCCATTATTTAAATGGAGTATAATCTATAAAAATATTGAATCATTATGTTGTATACCTGAAATTAATATTATAAATCAACTATAATTCAATAAAGAAAGCTAATCTTAAAATATAAAAGGATTCCTTATGTTCTCTCTTGATCTACATTCTAAATGATTTCAAGAGATCTCTAAGAAATAAGAAACATGCAAATGTCTTTTACAAACAAATTTTTTTAAGTTTACTAATCATATGCTCTCTAAATCAAAAATAAAATTTCTTTTATGAAAATGAAGGGTACTCTTTAACGATCAAAAGAGATTCATAATTCAGACAGGCTTAGAGTATCATATGTACTTTTAAGCATAATGAACTGTAGTGGTTACTTTATTCAAATCTGACATTATTTAATTTGTTTCACAGTTTATTTTTCAAGAGAATTTGAGTATACACAAACTTCTCCTTGAGTGTCTATTCTTTATTGATTACATCCACAACAACAAGGAAAGAAAACAAGGGCAACCCACTGCAACTCCAGATTGGCTACCAAAACTGAGAATATGAGAGAGTCTAATGGAAACAAGGCAGGGACTGTTGGAGCCCATGAATATTTCAGAAGAATAATGAAAAAGGGTGCCAGATGGGTTTCGCTTGCAGCTGGCTAACAATTAAATTTCTGACCAAAGCCAAATGCTTCCTTACATAATCTATCAAGCACTTTTCAGTTCCCTTCTACTACCACCCTTTTCATTCTTTCTTTTTTTCATTTTCCTTTTTCTTTTCTTTTTTAAAGAGCAATACCACCATCATTTCTCTTTCAAAGTGGGACTGCTTTTTATTTTTAATTTTTAAAGAAAAGAAAAGAACACCTGTGTGCCCTGTACTGCTGAGGCCGAAGCATGAGTCTAGCTAGGTGTTACTGCTGAAGCAAAAATGGACAAAGGAAGTGCTATAAAAGCCTAACCACTCTTTCGTAAACACAGTAGTTTAAAATAAACACTAATTGCCAAGGGTTATCAAACGTAAGTACAAATCACTCTGCTTAGCTGACAGAGGGGAAGGCTCATCCTTCGCAGAGCACACTGGTCCCCGCCTACCTCTCCAGACTCATCTTCCAACACTGTACCCTATATTCCAGAGACAAAAGCAGCTGAGTTCACTCAAGTTCTTTTAACAATAAAAATTAAAATTACAAATAACATGTAAGCGCCTACTATGTGCCAGGCACTGTTCTAAGCATTTGATCAGCAAATCCCATGAGGAGTCAGAGTACTATTATCATTAGGTAAAGGGAATTTAAGTAACTTGCCCAAAGCAGTCTGCTTCAGAGCCTACACTCAAACTCTGCTACTGCCTCTCTAAAAGAGCAGATCGGTTTTATTTCTTTGAAATACAGATTGCTTCAAATCCTGCCCACTACTACAGCTTTGACATACTCTATTTAAAATCACTGCTGAAGGTTTTAAGTCCTAAATCAGAGATTTAAAAGCTTTAATATTGCCAAAATCATCGTGGTAGCCAGCCCGCAAGATGGCTCAATGACCCCTGCCTCCTGACATCCACAGCCCTGAGGAGCTCCCTCTCACAGTGAAACAGGGTTGGACTGTGGGTCGAACAGCATAAGGCAGAAACGATGGTATGCCACTTCTGAGATAAGGTTATAAAAAAACCACAGATTCCATCATGGGCCCCTCTCTCCATCTGTTTGTCTGTGTCTGTCTGTCTCTCTCATCATTTGCTCTGAAGGAAGCCAGCAGCCACGTAATTAGGACAAAGAGGCAGCCTACAGAGAGGCCCAAGTGGTGAGAAACAGAGCCCTGCTAACAGCCACACAAATGAGTGTAGAAGCAGATTCTTCAGCCACAGCTGGGCAGGGCCCTGGGGTGACTGCAGTCCCTGCCAAGATCTTGACTGCAACCTTATAAGAGAGAGACTCTGAGCCAGAAGCACCCAGCTAAGCTGCTCCTGGATTCCTGACCCTCAGAAAGTATGCAAGATAATACACACTTCTGTTCAGCACTAAATTTTAGGATAATTTGTTCCTTAGCAATAGTAAACTAATACAAGCAAGTGGCCCTATTGACAGCTTACTTATAACAAGATGTTAAAAGAAAGAGCCTTTTATTTTACAGCTCAGGGAATACAGACAATATTTCATAATAACTATAAGTGAAGCATAATCTTTAAAAATTGTGATTCACTATGTTGTACACCTGAAAGTTATACAATATTGTAAATCAACTATATCTCAATTAAAAAAGTAGAAAAAGACCAGCAAAAAAAAAATCTAAATTTCTAAACTAGAATAACATTGATGCTTTTAATAATTAGTTACATCTTGGGAATTCCCTGGTGGTCCAGTGGTTAAGACTCTGCACTTCCACTGCAGGGGGTGTGGGTTCAATCCCTGGTCGGGAAACTAAGATTCCCCCATGCCACGTGTCACGGCCCAAAAAAAAAAAAAAAAAAAAAAAATTAGTCACATCTTTAAAATCTATGTCAATTTAACTTTCAAAATGTTAAAAGCACACACAAGATTTACTTCTTGACTTAATTACTGCATTTGGTTAATGAAACATTTCATATTATTTATTCATTACATAAATTGTTTGTACCTGGGACCTGAAGATTAAATAGAAAACCAAAACTCATTTCATTAAAGTGTACATAAAAGAGTACTTATCTTTAGAGAAACATTCTAAAAGATTATGGTTGAAATGACAAAATCTGGCATTTGTTTCAAAATAATTCTGTAGTGGTAGGTAGGAGTAAGGAGGGAGGAGGGTGAAGATAAAATAATATGGCAGTAAGCTGATAATTAGTTAATGGGCACATATGGATCCATTATACTATTCTTTTTCATGTATGTTTCAAACTTTCCATATTAATGAGGGTTTTTTTGGTTGTTTTTTGGGGGTTTTTTCTAAGCAGACAAAACAAAACATACTCTACACTGGCTAACTTCCTACTTTTTTTTTTTAACAAATTTACTGAATTTATTTACTTTTGGCTGTGTTGGGTCTTCGTTGCTGCACACAGGCTTCCTCTAGTTGTGGCGAGCGGGGGCTACTCTTGGTTGTGGTGCGCGGGCTTCTCATTGCGGTGGCTTCTCTTGTTGTGAGCATGGGCTCTGGGCGTGCAGGCTCCAGTAGTTGTGGTACGTGGGCTCAGTAGTTGTGGCTCGCAGACTCTAGAGCACAGGCTCAGTGGTTGTGGTGCACAGGTTTAGCTGCTCTGTGGCATGTGGGAACCTCCTGGACCAGGGCTCGAACCCGTGTCCCCTTCATTGTCAGGTGGATTCTTAACCACTGCGCCACCAGGGAAGTCGCTAATTTCCTACTTAACTACCATAATCCATCAAAACTTCCACTTAACATACCAAGACTCCATGAAATCCAGGTGATGTCACATAACTTATAGAAATGTATCTTACGAAAGAAAAAGGTTAATTAAACCAAAACATGTGTTCTGTACTTCTTTAGATAATAAAGTTTGTTTGTTTGTTTTGGCCCTGTGGCGTGGCTTATGGGATCTTAGTTCCCCAAACAGGGATTGAACAGGCCCTCAGCAGTGAAAGCACCGAGTCCTAGCCACTGGACAGCCAGGGAATTCCCGATAGTAAAGTTTTTTTAAAATTTTTTTGAATTTATTTTATTTATTTGTTTACTTATTTTGGCTGCATCGGGTCTTAGCTGCGGCACATGGGCTCTTCGCTGTGGCACACGGGCTTCTCACTAGTTGTGGCACTGGGCTCCAGAGCGCCTGGGCTCTGTAGTTGTGGTTCGCAGGCTCCAGAGCACTCAGGCTCAGTAGTTGCGGTGCACAGGCTTAGTTGCCCCGCGGCATGTGGGATCTTAGTTCCCTGACCAGGGATCGAACCCAGGCCCCCTGCATTAGAAAGCAGATTCTTTACCACTGGATCACCAGGAAGTCCCAATAAAGGTTTTTTTTAAAGTAAAATTTTCATTAATCCAGCATGTGCAGTTACACTTGTGGATGATTTTCACCTATCTATTAAAAGAAAAGGTTATATCTATTGAGTCCTTTTACATTTATGCTGTTGAGCCCTTGTGACTGACATATATATGTCTTGCTTATGTGGGTGTCTTTGGTCAATTAGAGGTATACCTCAGAGATACTGTGGGTTCAGCTGCAGACCACCAGCAATGAAGCTAATACTGCAATAAAGTGGGTCACGTGAATTTTTTGGTTTTACAGCGTATATAAAAGTTATACCTACACTATACCGTAGTCTATTAAGTGTGCAATAGCACTATGCCTAATAAAAAAAAAATGTACATACCTTAATTTAAAAATACCTTATTGCTGGGCTTCCCTGGTGGCGCAGTGGTTGAGAATCTGCCTGCCAGTGCAGGGGACAACGGGTTTGAGCCATGGTCTGGGAAGATCCCACATGCCGTGGAGCAACTAGGCCCGTGAGCCACTACTGAGCCTGCGTGGCTGGAGCCTGTGCTCCCAACAAGAGAGGCCGCGACAGTGAGAGGCCCGTGCACCGCGATGAAGAGTGGCCCCCGCTTGCCGCAACTAGAGACAGCCCTCGCACAGAAACGAAGACCCAACACAGCCAAACATAAATAAATAAATAAATAAATAAATTTATTTTAAAAAAAAAAACCTTATTGCTAAAAAAAAATGCTTACCCATCATCTGAGCTTTCAGTGAGTTGTAATCTTTTTACTGGTGGAGGTTCTTGTCTCAAGGTTGATGGCTGCTGACTGATCAGGTGGTGGATGGTGAAGGGTGGGGTGGCTGTGGCAGTTTCTTTTTTTTTTTTTTCACCATTCGGCTTGTGGGATCTCCATACCGACCAGGTATGAGCCCACGCCCTTGGCAATGAAAGCAGAGTCTTCACCACTGGACTGCCGGGGAATCCCCTGTGGCAATTTCTTAAAATAAGACAACAATGAAGTTTGCCACATCGATGGACTCTTCCTTTCATGAACGACTTCTCTGTAGCATGCAATTCTGTTTGATAGCATTTTACCCATGGTAGGAATACTTTCAAAATTGGAGTCAATTCTCTCAAACCCTGTTGCTGCTTTATCAACTCAGTTTATGTAATATTCTAACTCTTTGCTGTCATTTCAACAATCTTCACAGCATCTTCACCAGGAGTAGATTCCATCTCCAGAAACCACTTTCTTCACTCATCCATAAGAAGGAACTCCTCATCCATTCAAGTTTTATCGTGAGATTGCAGAAATTCAGTCACATCTTCAATCCTCTGCATTTACAACTTGGCTTACTGGTGTAAAAGGCCTAGCTTTCTGCCTGTCTCGGTTTTCGACATGCCTTACTAACTAAGCTTAATCATTTCTAGCTTTTGATTTAAAGCAAGAGACATGCGACTCTTCCTTTCACTTGAACACTTAGAGGCCACTGTAGGGTTATTAATTGGCCTAATTTCAATATTGCTGTGTCTCAGGAAACAGGGAGGCCCGAAGAGAGGGAGATGGGGGAACAGTAGATCAGTACAGCAGTCAGAATACACACATAGGAGGTGGAGTCAAGATGGTGGTGTGGGAAGACGCGGAGTTAGTGTCTCCCCACAACTAGGGAGCCTGCCGGCCGCTGGTGGGGAACTCTGACGCCCAAGGAGACGGGAGGAACCCCAAAGTGAACTGGTAGGTCGCAGGGGGACTGAGGGGAGAGGAGAAGTGGAGGCCAGACAGGATCGGCGCCCCTGAGGCCGGGGAGATCAGGAGAGGCAGGCGGGAGGGGCCCTACCAGACCGGAAGAGGAGAGGAGAGGAGGGCATGTGCCCTGCCCACTCGAGCCCAGGAAGCCTGCTGGGCTCCCAGATGAGGTCCCCTGCCCTCTGAGACCAGGGGTGGGGGGCATGCCTGGGACCCTTCTGTTCCTTGAGCCTAAGCCCCACCCCCCACGGCCCCCAGGGCCTTTTCCTGCCCTGTGGGTCCTAAGCACAGGCCCCACCCACCGCCCAAACCTCGCCCTTGCTTAGGCCCCACCCTCCACAGCCAAGGCCTTTTCCCCACCTTTTTGTTTGTTTCTTTCCTTTTCCCTCCTCCTCTTTTTTACTATTGTGTTACTAACGTACCTTCCAATTGTTGATCTATATTTTTATTTTTATATTCTTTCTAACATATCTGTTACTTTCCTAGTCTAATCTTATTTTTTACTTTGTTATTGTGTGCTTTTTTTTTTTTTCTGCCCCACACAGCTTGCGGGATCTTGGTTCACAAGCCAGGGGTTGGGCCAAAGCTCCTGCGGTGGGAGCTCCAAAGCACTGGACTAACAGAGAACCTCAGGGAATATTCAACAGAGTGAGGTCTCAGGGAGTTCCTCATATCAGCAGCAAAACCCAGCTCTACCCAACAGTCTACAAACTCCAGTGTTGGAAGCCTCAGGCCAAACAACCAGTAAGGCAGGAACAAAATTCCACTCATGAAAAAAAAAAAAAAAGAGAGCAAAAAAATATGTCACAGATGAAGGAACAAGGTAAAAACATACAAGACCAAATAAATGAAGAGGAAATAGGCAATCTACCTGAAAAAGAATTCAGAGTAATGATAGTAAAGATGATCCAGAATCTCAGACATAGAATAGAGGCACGGATTGAGAAAATACAAGAAATGTTTAACAAAGATCTAGAAGAACAAAAGAACAAACAAACAGAGATGAACAACACAATAACTGAAATGAAAAATACACTAGAAGGAATCAATTAACAGAATAACTGAGGCAGAAGAATGAATAAGTGAGCTGGAAAACAAAATGGTGGAAATAACTGCTGAAAAGCAGAATAAAGAAAAAAGAATGAAAGGAATTGAAGACAACAATCTCAGAGACCTCTGGGACAACACTAAATGCATCAACATTCGAATTATAGGGATCTCAGAAGAAGAAGAGAAAAAGAAAGGGTCTGAGAAAATATTTTCAGAGATTACAGTCAAAAACTTCCCTACCATGGGAAAGGAAATAGTCAATCAAGTCCAGGAAGCACAGAGAGTCCCATACAGGATAAACCCTAGGAAAAACATACCAAGACACATATTAATCAAACTAACAAAAATTAAATTCAAAGAAAAACTATTAAAAGCAGCAAGGGAAAAACAAAAAATAACATAGAAAGGAATCCCCATAAGGTTATCAGCTGATTTTTCAGAGGAAACGCTGCAGCCCAGAAGGGAGTGGCAGGATATACTTAAAGTGATGAAAGAGTGAAACCTACAACCAGAATTACTCTACCCAGCAAGGATCTCATTCAGATTCGATGGAGAACTCAAAAGCTTTTCAGACAAGCAAAAGCTAAGAGAACTCAGCACCACCAAACCAGCTTTACAACAAATGCTAAAGAAACTTCTCTAGGTAGGAAACACAAGTGAAGAAAAAGACCCACAAAAACAAACCCCAAACAATTAAGAAAATGGTCATAGGAATATACATATTGATAATAACCTTGAATGTAAATGGATTAAATGCCCCAACCAAAAGACACAGACTGGCTGAATGGATACAAAAACAAGACCCATATATATGCTGTCTACAAGAGACCCACTTCAGACCTAGGGACACATACAGACTGAAAGTGAAGAGATGGAAAAAGATATTCCATGCAAATGAAAATAAAAAGAAAGCTGGAGTAGCAATACTCATATCAGATAAAATAGACTTTAAAATAAAGACTGTTACAAGAGATAAGGAGGGACACTACATAATGATCAAAGGATCAATCCAAGAAGAAGATATAACAATTATAAATGATTACGCACTCAACACAAGAGCACAATACATAAGGCAAATACTAACAACCATGAAAGGAGAGGTCAACATTAACACAATAACAGTAGAGGACTTTAACACGCCACTTACACTGATGTACAGATCATCCAAACAGAAAATAAATACAACCTCTAAATGACACAATAGATCAGATAGATTTAATTGATATTTATAGCACATTCCACCCAAAAGTGGCAGAATACACTTTCTTCTCAAGTGCACATGGAACATTCTCCAGGACAGATCACATCTTGGGTCACAAATCAAGCCTCGGAAAACTGAAATCGTAACAAGCATCTTTTCTGAACACAACGCTATGAGACTGGAAATCAATTATAGGAAAAAAAGTGTAAAAAAACACAAATACATGCAGGCTAAACACTGTGCTACTAAATAACCAAGAGATCACTGAAGAAATCAAAGAAGAAATAAAAAAATACATAGAAACAAATGATAATGAAAACACAACAACGCAAAACCTATGGGACACAACAAAAGCAGTTCTAAGAGGGAAGTTTATAGCAATTCAATCTCACCTCAAGAAACAAGAAAAATCTCAAATAAACTATCTAATACTACACTTAAAACAACTAGAAAAAGAACAACAAGAAAACCCAAAGTCAGTAGAAGGAAAGAAATCATAAAGATCAGAGCAGAAATAAATGAAACAGAAACGAAGAAAACAATAGCAAAGATCAATATAACAAAAAGCTGGTTCTTTGAAAAGATAAACAAAACTGATAAACCCTTAGCCAGACTCATCAAGAAAAAAAGGGAGAGGATGCAAATCAATAAAATTAGAAATGAAAAAGGAGAAATCGCAACTGACACTGCAGAAATACAAAGGATTATAAGAGACTACTACAAACAACTATATGCCAATGAAACGGACAACCACGAAGAAATGGACAAATTCTTGGAAAGGTGCAATTTTCCAAGACTGAACCAGGAAGAATCAGAAAATATAAACAGACCTATCACAAGTAATGAAATTGAAACCATAATTAAAAATCTTCCAACAAACAGAAGTCCAGGACCAGATGGCTTCACAGGCGAATTCTATCAAACATTTAGAGAAAAGCTAACACCAATCCTTCTCAAACCCTTCCAAAAAATTGCAGAGGAAGGAAAACTCCCAAATTCATACTACGAAGCCACCATCACCCTGATACCAAAACCAGACAGATATCACAAAAAAAGGAAATTAAAGACCAATATCACTGATGAACATAGATGCAAAAATCCTGAACAAAACACTAGCAAACAGAATCCAACAGCACATTAAAAGAATCATACATCATGATCAAGTGGGATTTATCCCAGGGATGCAAGGTTTCTTCAATATATGCTAATCAATGTGATACACCATATTAACAAATTAAGGAAAAAAAACCATATGATCATCGCAATAGATGCAGAAAAAGCTTTTGACAAAATTCAACACCCTTTTATGATAAAAACTGTCCAGAAAATGGGCACAGACGGAACCTATCTCAACATAATAAAAGCCATATATGACAAACCCACAGCAAGCATCACACTAAATGGTGAAAAACTGAAAGCTTTTCCACTAAGATCAGGAACAGGACAAGGATGTCCACTCTCGCCACTCTTTTTTTTTTTTTTTTTTTTAAATTACACTATACTAGGTGTGCTTTATTTATGGCTGTGTTGGATCTTCGTTTCTGTGCGAGGGATTTCTCTAGTTGTGGCAAGCGGGGGCCACTCTTCATCGCGGTGCGCGGGCCTCTCACTATCGCGGCCTCTCTTGTTGCAGAGCACAGGCTCCAGACGCGCAGGCTCAGCTGTGGCTCACAGGCCTATTTGCTCCATGGCATGTAGGATCTTCCCAGACCAGGGCTCGAACCCGTGTCTCCTGCATTGGCAGGCAGATTCTCAACCACTGCGCCACCAGGGAAGCCCTCGCCACTCTTATTCAACATAGTTTAGGAAGTCCCAGCCACAGCAATCAGAAAAGAAAAAGAAATAAAACACAAATTGGAAAAGAAGAAGTAAAACTGTTACTGCTTGCCGATGACATGACACTATACACAGAAAATCCTAAAGATCCCACCAGAAAACTACTAGAACTAATCAATGAATTTGGTAAGGTTGCAGGATATAAAATTAATACACAGAAATCTCTGGCATTCCTATACACAAACAATGAAAAATCAGAAAGAGAAATTAAGGAAACACTTCTATTTACCACTGCAACAAAAAGAATAAAATACCTAGGAATAAACCTGCCTAAGGAGGCGGAAGACTTGTACTCAGAAAACTATAAAACACTGATGAAAGAAATCAAAGATGACATAAACAGATGGAAAAATATACAATGTTCTTGGACTGGAAGAATCAATATTGTGAAAATGACTATACTACCCAAAGCAATCTACAGATTCAATGCAATCCCTATCAAACTACCAATGGCATTCTTCACAGAATTAAGACAAAAAATTTTACAATTCATATGGAAACACAAAAGACCCCAAAGAGCCAAAGCAGTCTTGAGAAAGAAAAACAGAGTTGGAGGAATCAGGCGCCCTGACTTCAAACTATACCACAAAGCTACAGTAATCAAGACAGTATGGTACTGGCACAAAAACAGAAATATAGATCAATGGTACAGGATAGAATGCCCAGAGATAAACCCATGCACATATGGGCACCTAATTTATGACAAAGGAGGCAAGAACATACAGTGGAGAAAAGACAGCCTCTTCAATAAGTGGTGCTGGGAAAACTGGACAGCTACATGTAAAGGAATGAAATTAGAACACTACCTAACACCATACACAAAAATAAACTCAAAATGGATTAAAGACTTAAATTTAAGACCAGACACTATAAAACTCTTAGAGGAAAACATAGGAAAAACACTCTTTGACATAAACCACAGCAAGATCCTTTTTGACCCACCTCCTAGAGTAACAGAAATAAAAACAAAAATAAACAAATGGGACTTAATAAAACTTAAAAGCTTTTGCACAGCAAAGGAAACCATAAAAAAGACAACCCTCAGAATAGGAGAAAATATTTGCAAATGAAACAACAGACAAAGGATTAATCTCCAAAATATAAAAACAGCTCATGGAGCTCAATATCAAAAAAACAAACAATCCAGTTTAAAAATGGGCAGAAGATCTAACTAGACATTTCACCGAAGAAGACATACAGATGGTCAAGAGGCACATGAAAAGATGCTCAACATCACTAACTATTAGAGAAATGCAAATCAAAACTACAATGAGGTGTCACCTCATGCCGGTCAGAATGGCCATTATCAAAAAATCTAGAAACAATAAATGCTGGAATGGGTGTGGTGAAAAGGGAACCCTCCTGCAGTGTTGGTGGGAATGTAAATTAATAGAGCCACCATGGAGAACAGTATGGCGGTTCCTTAAGAAACTAAAAATAGAGCTACCATATGACCCAGTAATCCCACTACTGGGCATATACCCTGAGAAAACCATAATTCAAAAAGAGACGTGTACCACAATGCTCACTGCAGCACTATTTACAATAGCCAGGACATGGAACCAACCTAAATGTCCATCAACAGATGACTGGATAAAGAAGATGTGTCACATATATACAATGGAATATTACTCAGCCATAAAAAGAAACAAAATTGAGTTATTTGTAGTGAGGTGGATGGACCCAGAGTCTGTCATACAGAATGAAGTAAGTCAGAAAGAGAAAATCAAATACCGTATGCTAACGCATATATATGGAATCTAAAAAAAAAAAAAAAAAAAAAAATGGTACTGATGAGCCTAGTTGCAGGGCAGGAATAAAGAGGGAGACATAGAGAATGGACTTGAGGACTTGGGGTGGGAGGGGGAAGCTGGGGCGAAGTGAGAGTAGCATGGACATATATACACTACCGAATGTAAAATAGTTGGCTGGTGGGAAGCAGCATCTTGGTGCTTTGCGATGACCTAGAGGGGTGGGACAGGGAGGATGGGAGGGAGGCTCAAGAGGGAGGGGATATGGGGACATGTATATGCATGTGGCTGATTCGCTTTGTTGTGCAACTGAAACTAACACAGTATTGTGAAGCAATTATACTCCAATAAAGATCTATTAAAAATAAAAAAAAGAATACACGCATATATTAAGTTCTATCTTATATGGGCTTGGTTCATGGTGCCCCAAAACAATTACAATAGTAACATCAAAGATCACTTAACACACATCACCATAACAAATATTACAGTAATAATGAAAAAGTCTGAAATATTTCGAGAATTACCAAATGGGACAAAGAGACACAAAGTGAGCAAATGCTATTGTAAAAATGGCACCGACAGACTTGCTGGACACAAGGTAAAAATGCAATAAAGTGAAGAGCAATAAAGCAAAGCTCAATAAAACAAGGTATGTCCGTATGTGTAGATAATCTATTCCTAAAACAGATGGGCAACCAACAAAATCTGTAATTCTCATGCGTACAACAGCCCAAAGTTGGTCTTGCTTTCATTCAGAATGCGATTTAAGTTTAACGAGTTTATTATCATTCTTTTTAAGTATAAGCGCTCTGCTTTCCAATAGATTAAAGGGGTGGGCTCTTTTACCCATGAGAATAGTTAAGTTCTTCTGTAGGGAAGGGGGCCTGAATTTGGAGAAGAACCTTCCTCTGGTTCTAATTCTACAAAAGCAATGCAAACTTTGGCAAGTCATTTAACATCTCTGAACACAACTGCCAACTGCAAACTAGGGTTTGTACCTGACCTGCTATAAGCAATAAAAAATACAATTTGAGCAATACCTTTATCATTAACATTACTAAATAAAGTGAGGTAAAAGGGCAATAACATGGATAAGATAAATACATCAAAGTTCAAAAGTAAGACTATACTCTGAAATTAATAAGAAATATGTCACGGAACACAGTATATCTCTAGAAGTATACACAACAAAGTGATAACTATGGTTGTGTCTGGGGAAAGGAATTGGACAGCTGAAGAAAGGGGACATATTGTTTAACATAATCTTTTTTGTATCTTCTGAAAATGATTCTATGTAAATGTATTATGTATTTAAAAATAATGGATAAGATTAGCTGTCATTTAAAAAAAAAAGGATGCAATCCTAGGAATTATCTTTTAATGTCTAAAGGAAAATTCCAGCAACATCTTAAATCTCACCAGTGTCTGAGGTTTAATCCACCCAATTATGTTAAAGAGGGTAGTAGCTGATGTTTATTGAGCAATTATATCTCACCAGCCTCTACAGTACCCACTATACAAGCATTTTCAGCCAGGTGGTATGCATAGTTCTATAGCAGTACCAGAGGACCTGAACGTTCTAGGTGGGAATGCCTAGAACCCAGTACAAGCACTTGCAGACATTCAGCACTGGTCGGGTAGTTGTGTGCTGTACAAACTCCAAAGAGTTTATGCAGCATATGGTTCACTGCCTCCCAGCTGAAGAATACAGATGCATTCTAAATGCTCTACTAAAGCCTACCACAAAAACTGTGCATTTTAACTACAAACTGAAGCATTGCAGGAGAAAGGTAAATTACTTACTCATTAATGCCCAACAAATTACCTTAACTCAAAAATAAGTCTCTCAGCTTGTGTCCTGGGCAGTTTCTATATTTTTCTTAATTATAGTATTTTTATACTTCATGTTTAAAAACACAGTTTTAAATTAACATACACACATTCTTGGCCCCCTTAAAAGAGAAAGAAAAGGAGGGAGGGAGGGAGAGAAAAGGAGGAGAAAAGAATGCATGAGTTATGTCTATAAATAGAAGTGTGACATAATATCAAGATCATGGAATTCTGGGTCTGAAGGCTTGAATTCAAGTTCTAGCTCCACTACCTGCTCACACACACATCCTTTAACATAGTTAATCACTACTATTATAATAAGATGTGGACAAAGTGGTTTTGGTCCACCCTGCTATAAAGGAAAATAATGTCATACCAGCACCATCACTACC
Source organism: Balaenoptera borealis (assembly GCF_965194805.1). Lineage (NCBI taxonomy): Eukaryota > Metazoa > Chordata > Mammalia > Artiodactyla > Balaenopteridae > Balaenoptera > Balaenoptera borealis. Next base: position 27,117,618 of record NC_138870.1, read on the forward strand.
ACAAATTCAAAACTAAACTCACCTACATCCTCTGAAATTTATTTCCTCCTGTGTTCCTTCTATGAATGACATTCTGATATCCTTGTTGCCTGGGCCCAAAGTCGAGTCATGTGCATCTCACCTTCCCTTTAACCTCACATACACTAAGGTTGCCAAGTTCAATTCATCCTATGTCTACCCTATCTCCTACATCCATCCTTGCTTCTTTGTTCCCACTGCCACTATCCTAATTCAGGCCTTTCCCCTCTAGTCTGTTCTGGAGAACAATCTCCTAATTGGCTCCCCACTTCTAGTCTCTTCCCAGTTTAATTCTATTCTACACCCCTCATCCTGGAGCATGCCATTCCCTTGTTAAAAACCTTTGAGGGGCTCTTTTCTGTCTTCACAGTCTAGCATTCAGCAAGGATGCTTTCCAGCAGCCACTCCCCCACTCTTCCATTGTGAAGCAGCCCTGTAGTTTTCATCCCAAACTGGTCTCTAAACAGTCAGTTTAACCCCATTTTCCTTGGCCACACTAATGGTTCAAGGATGGCCTTAGGGAAGTGTGACCTAAAGTGGACTGGTCATAGCAAAGACCCAGAATGGGGAGTGGAGGAGGAAAAGTTAAATCTCCTCTAGTGAAGATGTGATATGCAAATGTGAAGCCAAATGGGGACGGACGGAGCATAAAGAACTGCAGTGAAGCGGGGCGAGAGCTCTGTTTAAACTATACCTGACCACCTCCAGCCAAAAAAACTGTTATGTGAACCAGCCAAATTCCTTCATTTCTTAGGTCCTGTTTGACCTACAGTCACAAGCATTCTGATAGAAAAATCTTCTAAAAGCTAGATACAACTCATTTCTACTCCATGAAATGCTTAAAGGAGGCTAGTCTATGTACCTCTTTTAAGTGTGTAAGCTATACATTCAGTTCTACAAACAAACAGTGGGAGCAGAGATCTGGGCATAAATAAACCCCCTCTTCCCCATGTTTGCCCCTCTACTTTCTTTTGTCAATGTGCTAATATTCTCAAAAAATTTTTTAAAGAACCACTGCTAGAGTTTAGAGCAACTAAAATTCACCTCAATTCAGCCCTCCTAAAAAACAACTCAACAGAAACAAAAACGCAAATACTACTCTCCAGATAAGAACTAACAGTCCTCTCTCCCTCCTCCCCTCCCTCTCCCTCCCTCTCTGTCCTTAAAAAAATTTCTTTTGGAGGAAGCATTTTGCCTCATTTACTCAAAATTTTTAGAATGCATGGTCATTACTAACAAAATTCATATTCATGGCAGGAAATTGACAGGTTTAAAGAAAATGAGAGAAGCACATCTGTCCTTGTAAAGTTTTTCCAATTACAATGACAAACATGCCTTCTTTGGTATCTTAAGGTCTCTGGTTGGTTGGTTAAACACATTAAACATATGACTCAGTGTCTTTTAGGAGGAAAGTAATTTACAGAAAGGATCTAAAAGAACCAACAGCCAAAACATTGCAAGACAATCAAAAGATTGTCCCTGTTCTTATTATTCTGCTACATGAAAAGGGAAACTGCAGGTCCTGCTCTCTGAATTCTCTGAGGTCAGTGCCAGCACTGCTCCTGAAATGTTTACACAGCCCCTACGTGGGAGACAGGAAAGGAGCTGTGAGGGACAAGTGACAGGTCTGCTGCTGCTTCTAGACTCAGCAACCTGAGGGGAGACAACCAGATTTTCCATCAGAGGTTTCTTATGCCATCTAAACGTATTTCCATTCTGCAACGTGACTACGAATAAATTGGATTCCCAGTAAGACGGAGATCAAGAGTTTATCTCAGTTGTCACCGAACTGCCTCTTTTGCTTACCAGCTTCTCTTTCCTCTGTCTTCGCATCTCATTTGTCCACGAGTGCTTTCCTCTTTCTTTTCCATAATGAAAAATTTTTTTAATATATTATTTTAGTGTTAAACTCCTGAGATTCAAAGCTACTCTTTCTTTATCCATTTCATTTTAATTACTGATCTTACAGAGGATTTTGGTTTTTAAAAAATTGTGTTTTGGGGCTTCCCTGGTGGCACAGTGGTTGAGAGTCTGCCTGCCAATGCAGGGGACACGGGTTCGAGCCCTGGTCTGGGAATATCCCACATGCCACGGAGCAACTGGGCCCATGAGCCACAATTACTGAGCCTGTGCGTCTGGAGCCTGTGCTCCGCAACAAGAGAGGCCACGATAGTGAAAGGCCCACGCACCGCGATGAAGAGTGGCCCCCGCTTGCCACAACTAGAGAAAGCCCTCGCACAGAAACGAAGACCCAACACAGCCAAAAATAAATAAATAAATAAATAAATAAATTTAGAAGTTCTTCTGTTAAAAAAAAAAATTGTGTTTTAAGTACTAAGGATTTAATTTTATCTCTCAAAGTAAACACCTGAGGTAGACAACTCCATACTATTTATTCATTCACTCCTTCAACCAACAATTCTTCACAGAGATCATCACAACTGTCTTACTAAATCAATGGCAATGACTTGGACAAAAGAAAATCTTACTGTGTTTCTCAGATTATTGCTCAGCTCATTTAACCACAACACCTCAGTAAAATGGTCACTCTGGCTTCTAACTAGTGACCAGAAATCAGAACTTCTTTTCTTAATTTAAATTCCACCCCTTTGGGATAACAGATACTTGTGTTTCCTTAATACAATCCTCTATTCTTCAGCTTTTAAATTGAGCATATATTATTTTTAAATTTAAAAGCCACATACTTTTTCAAAAGCACTTATTGTCTTTTATTATTTCAAGCCAATTATTTTACTTATCCTCACTTCTGGTAGGATATTCAGTACCAGGAAAGTGCCATGTAAACAAAAGTCCAAAAGCTTCATTATATAAAGCCTTCGGACAGTGTGTAAAACACACATTCCTCAGAAAGTCCTACTAAAATGTCCAAAACAGAGCAAATGCGTAGTTTTCTGGATAAACTTGAAGATAGTATGCAAAACAATAATAAAATACATAGACAATCCACAAACCTTTATTTGTGACACTAATTTTAGCCTCTTTCCAAAAACAAAACAAAAACTCTCACATTAACTACAAACAAGTAGCAAAACTAAATGCATTCATCTCCTTTTGTCTGTCCCTAATCTTCTTCCTACTCACTTTTTGTCTAAAAAGTGCTTATTGTAAGATAAGCAAGTTAAAGTATTGATTCTCTCTGAAAATATTCGATTTGTTGCTCTTGCATAACACCCTATGAATACAGATTTTTAACTTCTCATACCTAAAGAAACAACAATGGGGAACAAACAGTTGGGTTTCTCTTGGGTTCCCTTATCCTGGAAAGCTCGAATTTTAAGTCTCTCCCTAAATAAACACCTTTACTTTGTGACACTTTTCTCCAAACAAAAAACATATTTAGTCATACACACAGTCACAAAACTTTAGAGTTCCTATTAGAAAATATATAGATACTTTGGACAGAAAAAAACCAGACTTTTTAAAGAAAAAATATTTACAAAAGTCATGCCCACAATTAAATCTGAATGTTCTCCTCAATTCTAAGAACACCTTTTAAGGAAGCTTAAAGCTTTATGTTTCTGTGTAAGGAAACCTGGGTCAACTGGTGAAAAGCTCAAAGGCCCATAATCTCACACAAAGCAGCAGGGTCAAAAGGCAGAGGTCAGGGAACAGAGGAACAGGGTGCAAAATAGTTCCCACACTTGAGAGGAGGCTGTATCTCATTATCTCAGAAGACATTCAAAGACTGTTCAGTCATGTTCACTAAAATAATACAACCGTTTCCTTTAAGTCCCAAAGCAAATCTGAATTTTATGAAAGAATTCCTTATTTTGAAGAGCAAGGAATTTAAGAAGTTACTTCTTTCCCCTACACTGAAAACACCACCAATCTCTCACACACATACACCCATGCTTCAGCTGCCCCTCAAAGACTGACTTTCAGATAAAAGCTGTCACCTGATCTATTCAACAGGGTTCACTGGGGCACGGAAATAACTACTAAATATGCATACATGTCAACAGACATTTCACAGCAAGGCCTCTGCCCTCTAATGATTCAACAAAATATGTCTACTTCTTGGCCTTATGGCCACATTCAGAAAAAGCTACATTTTTACTCCTAGTTAGAGAAGATTTCATCCCAGGGAAGAGTGAACATGATTCTGTTAAACTTTTAGCAGGTGTGACATTTGTACAGAAGACCCTGTAATGACTCCTCTAGCACAATTACTGTGGGCACTCCAGGATCTAGGGCATTTGTCTGGATATCTCTGTACCATTTCTCGCACTCTAACCACAAAATCTGTGTTCCATGTAGAAGAGAGAGTAAGAGATAGATCAATGAGATCAGGAAAAGAGGATTTTGGAATAACAGGCGTGGTTTTAAGTTTTTGTCTTCCATCCTCTATACACGCACACTTTAACTCTCTCTCCACTGGCCCCTTCCCCCAGGGACAAGACGGTTTACAAGTGCTTCACAGTAAACGAGACCTGTCAGTCCTTCTCTGTGAGGAATACACAAGATTCTACATTGCAGCCCACAAGGCTTTCATGTATTTATTTAAAATAAAACTGTAACTAGGGCTGCCAATGGAAAAATAAGCACTGCCAGACAGGAGTGAGAACAACTAAACAAAATAACCTATTTTGGCATAAACACCTCAATGGTACCAATGCTTATGGTTTAATAAGCTGTGAAATCACAGTCATTGTTCTCATGAACAATGGCACAAAGCAAAGGGAATCAAGTATGAAAGCTCATTTTCCTGGAGCTGAGCCAGAATATTTTGAAATTTGGACAAAAGTTCATTAAGAAAAAGAACACACTTGAGATAGGAGATGGGGAAACATTTTTAAACAATTTGTTATCTTGTTGCCCCAGCCACTTAAATTTCCTTAAAAGTTAGGGTTAAACTTAAAGTGAAGAAAACTAACCTGGAAAGTAAAACAAAACACTGTGGTCCTAGAAGTGAATCATTCATAAGCTTTAAACCTATAAGTAGTCCTAAATTCCTACTACCCAAACTATTCTTATTAAAGTCTCATTTTCATGGAATTCCAGTTGATATGCTGGTACTGATTCTTATGACAGGGAGGACTTCCATGTCAGGGAATTGTATGAGAGTACGGGATGCTCACTTCCCCCAAAACAATTCACATTTCATCTGCCTACGGGGAAACAATCTCTCCTTGTTATTTTAGTCCTGGGAGGAAACAAAATGATATAAATTTAATATATAGAAAGAATATTGTTGATCTAGCAGATTGTCCCTGTTTTCCCAAAGGACTATGAGGGAAGGAAAAGGAAGGAAACTGAAGGGATACTAGAAACAGAAAGTATGGAACCTGAATAGCTGTGGGAAATAAGAAAATCCTCCCTGGAGTTCCCTGGTGGCACAGTGGTTAAGAATCTACCTTCCAACGCAGGGGACATGGGTTCAATCCCTGGTCCGGGAAGATCCCACATGCCGAGGAGCAACTAAGCCCGTGCACCACAACTACTGAGCCCACGTGCCACAACTACTGAAGCCCACGCGCCTAGAGCCCGTGCTCCAACAAGAGAAGCCACCGCAATGAGAAGCCCGCATACCACAACAAAGAGTAGCCCCTGCTCACCACAACTAGAGAAAGCCCACGTGCAGCAATGAAGACCCAACACAGCCATAAATTCATTCATTCACTCATGCATTCATTAAAACAAATTAAATTAGAAACTCCTCCCTGGGAAATCCCTGGTGATCCAGCGCTTTCACTGCTGGGGCCCAGGTTTGATCTCTGGTCAGGGAACAAAGATCCCAGGAGCCGCAGCACTGCCCAAAAAAACAAACAAACAAACCTCCTCCCTGTTTGTGCTGGGGATGAAGGTAACTGGAGGATTCATGAGACCTCAATTTCTTCACTATGAGATGCTAATGACAGTGAAAATTTTTGCCAAAAAATTATTTCCTCTTCTCCACATTGTTACAGAAAAAAGAACCAAAAGAGCAGGTTGTGGTTTTAAGAGGACTAAGATGAAAATAAGGGTGATCTTTGAAGAAGGAATTAGGGGAAAAAAAAAATACAAAAGCCTGGTCTATGAGCAAACTTGTGCCATGCTGACTATTGGAAACTTAATTTAGATATCACTTCTACATGAATGTTTCCTCAAACTATAGAATAACTTTCTGTGTTAAATAACAGTGGGAGTGGGAATGTGTTGTACTAGAAAAGAGGAAGACAGGGAAGGCAAGAAAACACGATCTTCAAAGCAGAAACCTGGATTCTCTAGGCCAGGGCAGGAGACAATTATGCAAAACAGGTGGATTTACATCACAAGGCCTCTGGGATATAGAAAACAAACTATTTAAAATATCTTTAAACTGGGTTTCACAGTTTAAAACCTAGAGGTCTACAAGCTGTATCTAAGGATTCAGACTATTAGTCCACAGCAGGGTTGAACTTTAAAAATTCTGCAACTCTAAAATTATAATTCTACCTCATATTTTTATTGTATTCTATAGTTTAAAAGCTCTTTGCAAAACACTGTCATATTTTATAATTGAGAAAAGTATCTAGAAACAATCTAGATCAGTGTTAAGTGTTGAAAAGCATACTCCCATGTGTGTCCTTGGACTATGAACAAATTTTTTAAAAAATATACAGGGAAGGGAAGCAAATAGACTACTGTTGCAGTGGTATTCCTAAGAGAACATGAACATATGAAAACTATTCACAGCTCACCAATAACTAGCTTGGCAGTAGCATTAACAAGATAGATTTCCCATCATGTATGGGGCTATTCACAATTGCTGGTATTGTGCATGTAATGCCACCTCTTTCTCTTCCACTCAATAAAAGCACATAGGAATGTAAATGAGAGTGACATCATTAGAGGGAAGACCTTGAATTCATCCCACTTATTTAAAAATACATACCATTTACAACCTCAGTATTTCAACTATTATTAATAATTACTTGTGACCCAACTCACAACTGCCAGGCACAGTAATATGTCACCACCCAGCAGGTGAGGACAGCTGGTCTGGAGGACTTGGAGGGGCAGCAGGGCACAGTGGAAGAGGGTCACCGGGATGCAATTCCAGCTTTGGCCTTTATTGTCTCTGTGACTTTGGGCAACAACTCACCAAACCTCAGCCTCCTCGCCTGTAAAGTGATGATAGTAATACCTTCGAGTTATTGTGAGGATTAAAGACAATGTTTATAAACCAACCACAGTTCATGGCCCAGTAAATGTTAACTATTTTCATAGTTTCATCACATAAAGGTGATTTCCTGGAACTACTTCTGACTTAATAGTGCCAGCACGTATCTTTGAAAGTCATTTAAAGAAAGCGTTATTTCAAAATTAACTTTCTGTACCAGTGATGTATACAACTATTATATATTTTATATATATGAAATATATATTTTATTTACGTAAATTACATATATATGTATAACTTGTATACAAGTTAAAAGGCATTAACTTAAGAAATCCATTAATTAAAATAGTCACAATATTTAATTTAGAATAAAGTTAGTAAAAATCATGGATTCTTGGGAAAGGTGCAGGAATGAAGGGGAAAGCAACTGTTTCATGTTCTTCTAGGCTCACGAAGTGCTGTCTCAGCAGTGCATAAAATACTTTCATTTTTATTCCCAGAATTCTCAGTTCTTACCCTCCTCACACTAAGACAGATATCCTTGCATTCTGTTTGAAAAGTAAGGTAGAAGACAGCCTCATACTGAAAATTTTTGGAATCTCTGGCTAAGAGGTTATTAAATGGTGCCATCTTAAAAAGTCAAGCCTTAGGCAGAACAGGAACATTATACAAGGTACGATAAAGACAGAGTATAAAAGGAAAAAAAAATACAAAGGATTAAACTTTATAGAAGAGAACTGTCCTGTCTGACCAGGCCCAAAACTGATGTGGATGCCCACGAAGAAGGAAACTGAATGCAATTTCCTAAGGTATTCCTCTAAAGACACAACTGAAGCTACCAGTGCTCGTTTGTACAGACACTTTCTGAAATTTCATAAACACTACCCACCATTTATGTGCTCATCACTTGGCACTAGTTCATAAATAAGTAAGACATGTTGTTTGCTTAAAAAAAAAAAAATCAAAGCATTGCTGGTATCTGCATGCTTGATTGCATAAAACTAGTGTTTAAAAAAAAAGTTTATTACTTTTATTTATCTATTTATCATAGCTTATTTCAAGAGGGAAGGATTAGGCTAATAATATTATGGACATAAGAAATTTTAGTAGCTTTCCACAAAGCTGACATACACCTTTTAAAAAATTAATCATTCATCCACTCTCTTGTTTTTTTTTAGCAATTTCAAGCTTCCTATTTAAAAAAAAAAAAACTCTAGTCCATTTTAGAGGTTAAAAAACCCACAAATAAACCAAATATACTAACTTTTATTGTTGGTAACAAAAGGAAAAGTTCTATATTTGTCCATTTCAAATTATCTCATTCATTTATTCAAACAATCTGAGTCCCTATAATGGGCCAGGCACTATTTTAGTCAAAGGGTATACAATACTAAACAAGAGGGACAAGGTCCTGCCCTCTAGGAGCCAACAATCTAATGGGGAAGATTGACATTAAAAAGTAAAAGCAGGGCTTCCCTGGTGGCACAGTAGTTGAGAATACGCCTGCCAATGAAGGGGACATGGGTTCGAGCCCTGGTCTGGGAAGATCCCACATGCCGAGGAGCAACTAAGCCTGTGCGCCACAACTACTGAGCCTGCGCTCTAGAGCCCGCGAGCCACAACTACTGAAGCCCATGCGCCTAGAGCCTGTGCTCCACAACAACAAGAGAAGCCACCGCAATGAGAAGCCCATGCACTGCAATGAAGAGTAACCCCTGCCTGCCACAACTAGAGAAAGCCCGCATGCAGCAACAAAGACCCAACACAGCCAAAAATAAACAAACAAACAAATAAATAAATAAATAAAAAGTAAAAGCAAGCAAATGCATTCACAATATATTGTCGGGTACTAATAAGTGCTGTGGTAATAACTGTGAGGGAAATACAGCAAGGCGACTGCAGAGTGGGGCAGGCAGGGAGAGGAAGGACACTATTTTATACAGGATGGTCTGGGAAGGCCGCTCTGAGGAGGTAACACTTGTGCAAAGACCTGAACGAGGAGAAGAAGCCACTCCCAGAAAGATGTAGGGCTGCACTGCCCAAAGGGTGGCCACCGGCCACATGTGGCTACTAAACACTTGAAATGTGGCTAGTCCAAATTGAGATGTGCTGTAAGCGTAGAATACACACTGCATTTTGAAGATTTAGTAAGAAAAAAAGAATGTGAAATATCTCATGAATAATTTTTATATTGATTATATGTTGAAATAATCTCCTAGACATATAAATAAAATTAATATCACCTGTCTCTTTTTACCCTTCTAAATGTGGCTACTAGAAAATTTAAAACTACAAACGTGTCTCACGTTATATTTACAATGGACGATGCTGGTCTAGGGGAAGAGGGTCTAGTGAAAGAACAGAAGATGAACAGGCCATGAGATAAGAAGCTTGCTGGGGCTTCCCTGGTGGCGCAGTGGTTAAGAATCTGCCTGTCAATGCAGGCGACACGGGTTCAAGCCCTGGTCCGCGAAGATCCCACATGCCGTGGAGCAACTAAGCCCATGCGCCACAACTACTGAGCCTGTGCTCTAGAGCCCACGAGCCACAACTACTGAGCCTGCGCTCTAGAGCCCGTGCTCCACAACAAGAGAAGCCACCGCAGTGAGAAGCCCGCGCACCACAACCAAAAGTAGCCCCCACTTGCTTCAACTAGAGAAAGCCTGCATGCAGCAACCAACACCCAACAAATCCAAAAATAAATAAATAAAATACATAAATTAAAATTAAAAAAAGAAGAAGCTGCTTGCTGTGTTTAAGAACCTGCAAGAAAACCAATGTAGCAGGAAAGAGTGATCCAATCTGAGAAGGTTGGAAAGGCAGGCAGAAAGCAGATCATGAACAGCTTTGCCAACCAGGGTGAACAGACTAAATATTTGTGTCCCCCGCAAAATTCCTATGTTGAAATTTAACCCCCAATGTGATGATATTTGGAGGTAGGGCCTTTGGGATGTGCTTACGTCATAAGGGTGGAACCTTCATGAATGGGATTCATACATATTCTTATAAGTGATATCTCAGACAGCAACCTCACCCCTTTCATATAAGACAGCCATCTATGAACCAGGAAGTGGGCCCTCACTAGACACCCGATCTGCCGGCACCTTCATCTCAGACTTCCCAACCTCCAGAACTGTGAGAAATAAATTCCTGTTGTTTATAAGCCACCCAGTATATGGTATTCTGTTATAGCAGCCTGAACAAACTAAGATACCATTAAAGAATTTGAATACAAAGGAATCTATTGAAGAATTTTAAGTGGAAAAAATTATTCTAAGATCCCACTGGCTATTGTGTGGAACACTGGCAGTATCATCCATAATGCTAGAATACAGACGTCTAGAGATTATATAATATGGTCATTTCAAACAGGGGTCTCTGGGTTTCTAAGAGTCCATGCAGATAACAACTGAGAGCCCATGAACTGATACTAATATTTCAAAAAGCTTATTAAAAATTGCACCTTTCCTGTAAAGGGCACTGCATAGACTAACTTATTTTTTTCCATTCCCTGTGAATGAAATTATAATTATTCCATCAGTCCTCATGTGAAATATGGGGTATATTCAGTCTTCATGTTCTATGTCATCTAGGATTAATCTTTTAAAAAACCGATATACTTAGTTTTTCATTCAAAAATAATTTCAGGCCCATAGAAGACAAGAGTGGTAAGTTCAGAAATCAATCATCTCACTTAACCCCTTCGAGACAGATAAAAACACTTGAGACCAGTCCCGCCCATCAGGAAACTTGCACAAGCCTCTTAGATAGCCTCATCCACCAGAGGGCAGACAGCAGAAGCAAGAACTACAACCCCACAGCCTGTGGAACAAAAAAGACATTCACAGAAAGACAAGATGAAAAGGCAGAGGGCTTATGTACCAGATGAAGGAACAAGATAAAACCCCAGAAAAACAACAAAATGAAGCAGAGATATGCAACCTTCCAGAAAAAGAATTCAGAATAATGATAATGAAGATGATCCAGGACCTCGGAAAAAGAATGGAGGCAAAGATCGAGAAGATGCAAGAAATGTTTAACAAAGATCTAGAAGAATTAAAGAACAAACAAACAGAGATGAACAACACAATAACTGAAATGAAAAATACACTAGAAGGAATCAATAGGAGAATAACTGAGGCAGAAGAACGGATAAGTGACCTGGAAGACAGAATGGTGGAATTCACTGCTGCAGAACAGAATAAAGAAAAAAGAATGAAAAGAAATGAAGACAGCCTAAGAGACCTCTGGGACAACATTAAACACAACAACATTCACATTATAGGGGTCCCAGAAGGAGAAGAGAAAGAGAAAGGACCCAAGAAAATATTTGAAGAGATTATAGCCGAAAACTTCCCTAACATGGGAAAGGAAATAGCCACCCAAGTCCACGAAGCACAGCAAGTCCCATACAGGATAAACCCAAGGAGAAACACGCCGAGACACATAGTAATCAAATTGGCAAAAATTAAAGACTGGGATGGACATGTATACACTGATGTGTATAAAATGGATGACTAATAAGAACCTGCTGTATAAAAAATAAATAAAATAAAATTCAAAAAAAACAAAAAACAAAAAAACACTTGAGGCCCACAGCTGTCCTATGTAACAGGCCCAGGATGGCACTCTCAGCTTCTGACTGTGCATCCAGCTTTAACAACTGTACTGACAGCCACACAAGCCATGGTTTCACAAGCAACCAACATTCCTCTTCAAAACTATAAACTTACCTAAGAACAAGTAATTTGTGCTAAGAAAAGATAGGTATAAAACCCAGTAAGAAGAATGAAAAGGTTTAAAATTTTTTTGAAAGTGGTATTTTTATTTATGCAGTAAATGCCTTATACCTATATAATAGCTTATCTTTATAAATATTCATTAATAAAAACAAAAGTAGTGCTCACTTAGGCAGCACATACATTAAAATTGGAACAATACAGAGAAGATTAGCATGGCCCCTGCGCAAGGAGGACATGCAAAGTCGTGAAGCATTCCATATTTTTGTACAGCAGAAACTAACATAACATTGTAAAGCAATTATACTCCAATAATGATATTTAAAAAATTTAATACCACAAAAAAAGAACAAAAGTAAATCAAATATATATTCTTTTTTTTTTTTTTTAAATAAATGAATGATAGAATGCATACAGTGCCACCTTTAAGAAGAGACAAGCCAAGTCAGGTCTTAAAGGTCATAAAGACCAGTCTTCTCCCTCTTAATATCTTTCCTCTACAGAGGAGTTAAAAGATAATCTCATTTGATTATAAGGTTATCCATGAAGAGTACTGGTAGATTTTATAATCTGTGTGATACAGTATATGTTACTAAGGAGGCAGCAAATATAGTGGTTATGAGCATGGATGGATCATGTCAGACTTTTAATCCAGGTTTCTCACTTCTTATATGAACTTAGGTAAAGTACTTAAATTCTCTAGCCTCAGTTTCCTCATTTGGAAAATAGAGAAAATAGTGCCACCTCCTAAGGTTGTTGTCAGGATTAAATGAAGTAATAATCATGAAGTATTGATTAGGCCAGTGCTTGGCATGTGGAAAGTACTAAATAAATGTTATTTTATTATTGCTATTTCATTGTAGATTCTTTCAAAACAGTGACTGTCACCTATATACTCCTCAACTTGGCACACTGTAAGCATTTAACATTGAATAATTAGGGGCTTCCCAGGTGGCGCAGTGGTTGACAATCTGCCTGCCAATGCAGGGGACACGGGTTCAATCCCTGGTCCGGGAAGATCCCACATGCCGCGGAGCAACTAAGCCCATGCGACACAACTACTGAGCCTGTGCTCCGCAACTACTGAAGCTCGCACGCCTAGAGCCCATGCTCCACAAAGAGAGAAGCCACTGCACCACAACAAACAGTAGCCCCCGCTCGCCGCAACTAGAGAAAGCCCACGCACAGCAACGAAGGCCCAACGCAGCCAAAAATAAATAAATAAATTTATTTTTAAAAAATTGAATAATTAATCCATAATAGCTAGTTATGGCTTTACCAAAAACAAAATTTAGGTCATTATTAATCAAAACTGTTAAGGATCTGGACATATGATACTTGTTTCCTAAAGTACTTTTTTTTAAATTGAAGTACAGTTGACTAAAGTACCTTATGTAGGAACTACCTCTACCCTCTAACAAATTATAGAAGAAGAGAATGTTTTCTTCCATATGGAGTTCCATGGAAATTATGACTAACTTCTATTACTCCAAGAGTGTCTGTGACCAGAAGTGGAAATGCAAACAAAAGGATATACTCAGGAATTTCAGAACAGTCTGTCTCAACTCCTTAGCAGTGGATATTATGTACTTGCCCTCCTCCAGCCTTCTTTTTCTCTTCCCGTCCCCTTTCTTTCCCTTTCTCTTACTATTTTCTCCTCCTCCAAAGACACTTATGTTCCTCCCTCCTCCCCTCTCCCTATCCATCTCGTCTTCTCTGGTCTTCTGAGCTCCCTATGCTGGAAGGTCCTGCATTAACCAGTGCAGCAGGTGCCTGAGCCCTAGGGTTACCACAGGGACTTAGCTGCTCTCACTGTTGGGCCAATTTCACCATGAAGAGTTTTATTTCCAATGGATTTTTTTAAACTTTTTTTTTTAAATATTTATTATTCGGCTGCGCCAGGTCTTAGTTGCAGCACGCGAAACCTTTTAGTTGCAGCATGTGGGCTCTTAGTTGTGGCATGTGGGATCTAGTTCCCTGACCAGGGATAGAACCCGGGCCCCCTGCATTGGGAGTGCGTAGTCTTAACCACTGGACCACCAGGAAGTCCCTCCCAGTGGATTTTTAAAATCAAGTTATCACTATACCACAGCAACCAGACCTTGAATCTTCTTTGGCCCCATTAGAATGGAACTTGATCCTTGTATTATTCCTTCCCCAGCCTCCCAGTTACCAGGTCAGACCTTCCAAACTCCCAAACATAATCTATTGTGGGCCAGGGATGTCAACAAGGCTAACAATTGAGGCACCACCAATGTAGTCAGATGAATGAAGCTCCTACCCCACCCACGCCCATACACCTGGCGGCAGTTTTTTAAAAGACTTTAGCACAGTCTTGACTATTGACATTCAGTCTGGATTAAGGGCAATCCTGAAATGCTTGCTGAACTTGAGCCAACCTCATCTTTTTTCTGAGCTTAAATAACTATGGAGCTTTGTGTATTAGAACAAACAGGCTTGGGAATTCCATGGCAGTCCAGTGGTTAGGACTCACTCAGCGCTCTCACTGCCGAGACCCCAGATTCCATCCCTGGTCAGGGAACTAAGATCCCACAAGCCACGAGACAAGGCCAAAAAAACCCAAAAAAAAACAGGCTTTAGTCTGGTGCCTGCGCTGGTCAAATGTGATCTCTAAGACCTTAAACTCTCAGTCTTGGTTTCTTCACTCTAAATGATGTCTAAGGTCCTTTCCAGCACTACTGTGGCATGATACTGTCAGTCTCAACTAAATTTTATATTTGAATTTAGACCATGGTCTCCACTGCCTCTAAGCTCTTCTGGAAACCAGAGCCAAGACACCAAGGCTAAAAATAAACAGCTGGAGGCACCAAGGAAGATCTCTAAACAAAGGTCTGTGGCAGTGCTCACCCATCAGACTTCCATATCTATCAGCAGTACTGAATCCAAGCTACCATGGGAAAGCTTCAAGAATATTCTGGTCACCACACAATTTGTAGACTCATGTGTAAGTCTTATTAAACACTAAGGTACTATGAAAGAGAGAGGCAAAGGCCTTTCCTTCTTGGGGGTTCGCATAATTATGTTACTTAAATAAAGGTCTAATTACATCCTTCATTTTTCTTTTTTTTGTTTTTTGTTTTTAAATTTATTTATTTATCTGTTTATTTTTGGCTGCGTTGGGTCTTCGTTGCTGTGCATGGGCTTTCTCTAGTTGTGGCGAGCAGGGGCTACTCTTCGTTGCAGTGCGCAGGCTTCTCATTACGGTGGCTTCTCTTTTTGCCGAGCACAGGCTCTAGGCACACAGGCTTCAGTAGTTGTGGCTCGTGGGCTCTAGAGCACAGGCTCAGTAGTTGTGGCTCACGGGCTTAGTTGCTCCGCGGCATATGGGATCCTCCCGGACCAGGGCTCAAACCCGTGTCCCCTGCACTGGCAGGCGGATCCTTAACCACTGCACCACCAGGGAAGCCCCACATCCTTCATTTTTCCATTGCCTGAAAGATCTGTGCTGTAAATCAAGCCACATAAATTCCTACAGCTAGGTTTTAGAGGAAATGAGAGACATACAAGAAAATTTCAAAATGACACCTGCTTCCCTTCACATCAACTAATTCCAGTGACTTCTATTTACAGCCCCTTTCTTCTTTATGCAATAAAGAATCAGTTTGGAACTTTTTCTTTTCTTTAACATTAAAGGAAATTTAAACATTTCTGCTTTAACATTTAAGGGACAATTTTGTTAGCGGATAAAGTACATCTTGAAAATATACATTGAGTAGGAGAAGCACAACAGCTAAGACATGGTAGAGAAAGGACAATAGGCAATACTGCTGTATCAGTATACATATAGAGAGAGACATCTCCGTAAAATTTCTAGGTCTTCCATTTTAAAATATTTTAAATTTATATATATTTAAATTATCTTCTGCTGTTAAAAGACCTACTTGAAATGAAAGAAGTCTTTTCCATTGTTGGTAAAGCAGCGTCTTACTGGAGGAGTGTCTAAAAAACAATCCAAAGTCCTGATAATTTTATTACAAGGTCTCATTTCTCATAAAGTCTCAGTCTATTTAATTGTTACTTCATCATATGGTTTGTGTCCTTCATTTGATAACAATGTTCCACCACCTGCCCAGTGTGAGTTCTAGGAATATACACATGTTAAGAAAAAGTCTATAAAGCAATTGGTAGAATTTACGTTTAATAGAAGTCAATTAAGATCTTCTACAGGCAGGGTGACAACTTGCTAAGAAACAGTGTGATAAAAATGGATCAGTTCCAGAAAAGTAAAATAGAAACTTAACTATCATTAACTTTGAAATTAATGCAGAAAAACAGAAACAACCTTCTGACTAATTTGCCTAACTCACTGACCTTGTTTCCTGATCCTTAAATGTAACTCTGTGGAAACAGTTAAGAAGACTGTTAGCTGGAACATGATACTACATTCTCTTGTTTCCTCTCCTCTCACTGGTCACATTTCTTAACCTCCTTGGTTGTTTCCCCCTCATCCTTCTCACCTCTGAATGTTGGAATGTCTCCAGGACTCAATCCTCGAGCCTCTTTTCTATCTACACCCACTCCCTGGGTGATGTCACCCAATTTCATGGCTTTCGAATCCTATCTAAAAATAAATTCAGACCCCTGAAAGATGTCTTGCCTACTTGGTATCTCCATCTGAATGTCTAATGGGCACCTCAAACTTAACATGTCCAAAGCTAAACTAATCTTCTCCAGCCAGCTTCTCCATCAGTCTTCCAATTTTAGTAAATAAAGGTGCTTATAATTGCTTAGGCAGAAAATCCTGGAGTCATCTCTGATCACTTTCTTTGAATATGAATACCATACTCAATTCATCAGCAAGTCCTGCTGACTCTCCCTTCAAAATATATCCAGCTTCTAA
Source organism: Balaenoptera borealis (assembly GCF_965194805.1). NCBI lineage: Eukaryota > Metazoa > Chordata > Mammalia > Artiodactyla > Balaenopteridae > Balaenoptera > Balaenoptera borealis. The sequence continues at coordinate 27,134,338 of NC_138870.1, forward strand.
CCACTTCATGGCTACTGCCCTGGTCCAAGCCACCAACAACTCTCACCTCAAACCGTGAAAAAGAGCCTCCTAACCGGTCCGTCTCTATCCTTGCCCCTGATATACTCTAGTCAACATGGCAGCCACAGCCATCTTTTCAGAAGGTACATCAGATCTCATTACACTGCTCAAAACCTAGTGAGATGGTTTCCCATCTCAGAGTAAAAGTCTGTCTATGAGGCCCTACAGAATCTCCCCTACCCCTTCTCAATGATCATATCTACTATTCTTCCTCTCACTCAGTATCAACCACATTGGCCTCCTTGCTGTTACCTGCAAAACTAGGCACTCTTCCACCTCAGGTCTTTGCACGTGCTGTTTCCTCTGCCTACAATGCTGCTCCCTGAGACAATCCACATAGCTTGCTTCCTCACCTCCTTTAGGGTTCTGTTCAAATATCACCTTATCAGTGAGGCCTTCCCTAACCATCTTATTTAAAATCATTACGACCCCACAAGTCTCACCATTCTGCTGGCACTGCCCTACCATCATTTCCCTGCTTTATTTTTCCTCATAGCACTTATTAACTAACCTCTGACAAACTATATATTTTTATTATTTCGTCATGCTAGAATGTAAGCTCTATGATGGCAGGAATTTTTTGACTGCTTTGATTACAGCTGAGCCCAGGGCCTAGAACACAATCTACACCTGAAGGCTTTCAAAAATATTTGCTGGGGCTTCCCTGGTGGCGCAGTGGTTGAGAGCCTGCCTGCCAATGCAGGGGACATGGGTTCGAGCCCTGGTCTGGGAGGATCCCACATGCTGCAGAACGGCTGGGCCTGTGAGCCACAACTGCTGAGCCTGTGCATCTGGAGCCTGTGCTCCACAATAAGAGAGGCTGCGACGGTGAGAGGCCTGTGCATCGCGATGAAGAGTGGCCCCCACTCGCCGCAGCCGGAGAAGGCCCTCGCACAGAAACGGAGACCCAACACAGCCAAAAATAAATAAATTAATTAATTTTAAAAAAACTATTTGCTGAATGATCAAATGAAAATATTATCAGACAAAACTGTTACCTCAAAACACGAAGTATTATGAGGGGCAGAAATCCCAAACAGCACCCACACTCACCCATAGTATTGCAAAAGAAGCCAGTTTGTGCCTTAAAAAAAACGCATTAAAAGTTTTTTTTACTGTTTAATTTTGTTAAAGCCATTTGCACTATGCCTAAAGAGTCCCAGGCCACACTTACGGGTGTTGTTTTAGCTTTACTAGGCATACAGACTTGATGACGAAAAAAATACAGGCTTTTTCCAGTCATCAGTCGCCACTGACAGAAGGTCTCCAAGTGCCTCAGTGCCACAAATGCTTAGGGAGATGTTTAGGGGAAAAGGGATTCTAGAAACATAAAGTAATACCTTCACCAATCCCAAAAGAGGAATCTCTCCAAATCCCTCTGCAAACATTTTTTTCTAACTCCATAACCCTTAACAAAGCCATTCTTAATATGTACATGAAATCTTAATTGAAGAAACAACATGAATATATAATTACACATAGAGAAAACCTGGTACTCCTCTCTCTTTTCAAAAAATAAAATTAAGTAAAACTAGACATAGTTTAGCTTTTGTTGAAAATGTTTTGCTGTGAAACTGACAAGATGGTCACTTGGGTATTGTATCTTAAGGCTAAACAGTTTTGTTTACTATTGTTTATTATTTAATACATTCTTCCCAGTCCGCCCCTCCAAAAAGGAAAAGAAAAGAAAAATACACACTGGTGCAATCAAGAATGCTATGTCCAAAAGAAGCTGTTCTGAAAGGCTATGACCTAAGTGTTTAACACTGACACAGATAAAGTTCAAGCGTTAGATGTCACTTATCTCACCCATTTAAAAAAAAAAAAAAAAATCCAGATTCAGATCCCAAGAAGGCAAGCAGAAAGAAACGCGTGAAAAATGAAATCAGCCTTTTCTCGCCGGCCTCCTCCCGACACTGTGCACTCACCCCCGGCCCCTCCACCACCATCTTCTAACAGCCCCCTTTCCCAGCGTCGGTTCCCCAGCTCAGCCCTGCACTGCGCCACCAAATGAGTCAAGAGGACGGGCCAATGCCCCTCCAGGAAAACGCAGGCAGCAACACTCGGTGCACCCAACTGAGGGGAAATATCCAACTACTTAAACTCGGAACAGTATAAGCGGTGTCAACAAAGCGTCGTGCCGGGACCCGAGCGTTCAAAGATCGTCGCCAGCTCCGGTGACACTGCCAAACCGACAGGATTCCAAAAGGTGACTCGACGGTCATCGCAGAACCCAAGGCATGAGGCGGCGCAGACCGGGAACAGTCAGGGATGAAATACAACCAGCCTCCCGCCCGGTGCTCGCCCCACGGGCCACCGCCGCCTGGGTGGGCGCGAACCCCGCGGCCTCCAACTCCCCTCCCCGAGGGGACCGGGGCGCCGCGTCACGTGCCGAGGCTGAAACTTCGCAGCCGGGGCGGAGGGTGGAGGGTAGGGGGCGGGAGCCGCAGGAGCACAGCGAGGCCTGGAGTTAATGCTCCCGGTGACTCACCGGCCGCCTCCGTGGGCAGCTGCGGGCGAGGGGGCCGGCGCGCCGGGCTGGGGCCGTGCCCTTGGGGCCGCCCCCGACCCTGCCCCCGCGCCCGTTATTCATAACCCCGCGCCCGCCAGGCAAAAGCCCCCGGCGGGCGCCCGCGGGCTCAGCAGCGCACCCTGCACGCGGAATAAATAACAATGTCATTAATCGCCGCCCGAGAGCCCGGCCGGCCAGAGAGCGGGCGCCGCCGGGAGCTGACTTTGTCTGGAGCCCGCACGCCGCCTCCCGAGCGTCCCCGCAGCGCCCCCCGCGTCCCTGAGGGGACCCCCCGCGCCGCCGCAGCCCGGCCTTACCCGCCAGCTCGTCGGGCTCCAGGCCGCTGTCCGCGTCGATCCCGCACAGCACGAAGTAGTGCGCGAAACGGCAGGCTGCCGGGGAGGAGCCCGAGCCCGGGCCGGGCGCCGCGCCGCTCCCGCTCATCCCGGCTGCGCTGCTCCTGCCGCCGCTGCCGCCGCCGCCCGAGAGGGCTCGCTGCCGAGACTGCCGCTCGGGCTTCGGTCTCCGCGCGCCCGCCCTAGGGCGACCCGGGCGCGCCCATGGCCGCGCAGCCGCCGCTCGTCACCGCAGCTTCGCTCCTCGCTCAGCGCCAGGGAAGGGGCCGCGAGCTCGCGCGCAGTCGGTCCGGATCCCGGTGCGGGGTGGGGGAGGGGCGCGCGGGGCGGGGGGGGAGTGTCGCCGTGAGAGGCCCGCGCCGCCGCAGCTGCACTCGCGAACTGGGAGCCACGGCGTCTGGCGCCCGCCGGTCAGCTGAGCCGGCGCTCGGGCTGTGGGAGCGCGGGGGCGCGGAGGACCGGCGCGTGGGGCGGGGGCTTGGAAGGGGAGGGCGCGCTCGCGAGGGGCGGGAGCGCGCGTTTCGGCCGTGTGTGTGCGCGCGCGTCCAGCGGGCTCGGAGGGAGAGCCCAGGGCTGGAGGGATTCGTGCCCGCCCGCCGGCCGGGGCTGCGGCGCGTGGGCGACCCCACACACGCGGCTCCTGGCCTCCTCCTGCCCGCAAGAGGCAAAGCCGCAGAGCAAGATTATGCCTTTTAAATGGGATGCTACCTATCCTGATTTTTTAAAAAAAGAAATGCAGCTTTGGGAAAGGTTAACGGCGCTCTGAAACCATTTCCCACAACGATCTGGACCATCAACATGTTTTAAACTGTGACAAGTGCAGATGCCAATCTCATTTTAAGATCCTAGTCTTTGAATCCTTCCCCCAGCCCTCAGCCCCATTCACAAGCTATCCTTCCTCACTGAATTGGTGCCAGCTCAATGGTGAAGGGGGCCGGGGGTGGGGGGAACAATACTCAATATCCACAAAGCTTTGAGACTTCTAAAAGGACTTCAGTTACCAACTTCCCCTCCTCGACCCATTCCGTAATATATCCTGACATTTTCCAGGTCAGTGTAAAGTAGCCAAGGCGCTCCAGTTCCCCAGCTCTGTACTCATTTGATATTATCAGCTCTCCCAGCAGGTACAATCGGCGGCTGATAAAGCAACAGGAATTAGACCCTGAACTCTGCTCTTCACAAGACTATGGCTCTCTTACCCTGCCCTTTCCTCTGACTTTACAATATTCAGAACGAGCTCACCAATCAGTTCTTACTCTCTTGAAAGGTGAAAAACTGAATCCATCCCACTCCACATTGTCATCCCTTCCACACCACTCCGTACTCTCTTCCTTCGGGATTTGGGTATAAGGGGGCGGGGCGGGGGGGGGCGTGTGGGTGTGCATCGTGAACACCGCTGCTAGACACACAAGCAAACCTTACAGGGAGGTGGACTGAGAGAACGAACCTCAATTATTTGACTGAATAATGTTCTTCCTGGAAGATATGTATGCATGCATACCATCAATTACTCTAGCTTGTACCCTCACTTTCTCTCCAAGTTTGAAGGGTAAGAAAAATCCAAAAATCAGAATGAGCCACAGCCTGGGAAATGCACCATTAGCTCCTGTTGCACCCTGCACTTTTCCTTCAAAACGCTTATAATGACTTTTTCTGTGTCTGCTCAGCTGGATTGTAAGCTCCACAGAGCAGGAGTCACCATCCTGCTATTCCTATTTCTAGTATCTAGCAGAACCCTGGTCCACCTAGTCCTTCAATTTATGTTTATTGAATGAATGAAAGAAGGGTGGTTATCTAGGTAGTATCAAGTTGTCGATGCTACTAGGAAAATACAGAAACTGTAATATCTGTGACATATTTATGAACATATGCTAATTTGCTATTGTACAATGATTGCTGTTTCTCATATACAGAGTACTGAAATATGTAAAACAATTTCACTAATGGTGGGGGGAGGGAATGACAGGTTGTGTATGTGTTTCTTCTATCTTTGCTGGTAGATCCTTACAGATTGTTTGTTAGATTCTAGACTAATAAAACAAAGCACAATAGAAAACTAATTTACTGTTTGAACTAGCCAAAGGATATGTCACGTTTTGTTCATTTGAAAAGTAACTGACTTATGAGTTTGTAAGCCCTGCATTAATGTTTTCAAGATGAAAAAATAGAAAGAAGCTCAAACAGAATGCATTCAATTATGATATATAAATTTCATCAAAATAGATAAAATCTCTAAAAATCGCCCCTAAAGCTTTCAAGAGAATTGTCACACGTTACAAGATTAAACTCTAATTTGAAGATACCTGGGTATGTTCTAATTATCACTTCAGAATGACAGTGTGTAGGTATATTCTGCATTAAGCTGCAACAAAACAAAGCTGAAAGGATAACCAAGAATTAACTATATATCATTGCATACATGTTTTCCTCCGAAATGATGGCATAGAAATAAGCTAAGTGAACAAAAATGACTTAAATCTTACAAAATGTTTAAATTTTGTTGAGGAGGGGAGAGATCATATCCCTATTCCCATGCCAAGACAACCTCTGTCGGTACCATCCTTCATTTCCACCATGTCATCCACACATACTCACAACCAAGAGAGATGGGAGTGCTAAAGTAACTATTCGGAGTCCCAGATGTTCATTGGACCACATTTTACTAGTAGTCAGAGTCACCACATGATATGCCACCAGGTTAGCCGTGCTCAGTCAATTCCTCATTCCTGTGCTTCCTGCAGGCAGCAGACCCTGGCATGGCTGAGCCTCTCCGAGCATAAGTGATGCCCTCCATTGGAGTTTTTACCGGAGAGTCCTTCAGAGGCAGCAGATCATTGATCAAATAACTTAGAGCATGGCCTTCCATTCTGCTTGTACATATGCTGCCTGACTGGGAACCTGCAATGGAGAAAACAATCCCAACTTTAACCTCTACATAGCACAAAACATGCCAAATAATCACAATTCCAACAAAAGATTTTCTTTTGTGAGTGACGTTTTCTTGAGTGACATTTTCTTCTGCCAGGGTTTTAGCTTTCTGGGAAAATCTTATCACAATGAAAAGTTATTTGGAAAATCAATAACCATATTCCCTCATCATTAGTTTCAGAAAAAGTGTTAGTTTATGCCAATAAGAGTTTGGTAGCAAAACAGCCAACTCACGATTTTGCATAAATCTGTTTCTACCGTATACAATGGGTCCAAGTTTATAAAAAATCTCTTTTATGTAAGTCATTATGCTAATGCTTTGAGAATATGAAACTAAATAAGACACAATCCCTCTTCTTCAGGAGTCTAGAGTCTAGCAGGAAGGAAAATATTTTTCAAAAATAATTAAAATACAAAAAAGAGATAATAAAAAGTAAAATGTCGTATATTCCACAGGACAAGTTCAAAAAGTGATGTAGGATTTAGTGAGCAGAGGTCAAATCTTATTAAAGAATCCACTAGGACATCAAGAAAGTGGTAATATTTGAGATGGCCTTATAAGAGGAATAGGAGTTCATCAGGTAGAGATGGGAAGGAAGACGTTCCAGGCACAGAAGAAATGACTGGAGTATAAAAGTGCATAGAGGACAATAGTTCAGTTGGAGCCAGAGTATGAAGAGCCTTCAATGCCAGGCAAGTGGGGATGACTCACTTTCTTAAAGTCTTGCTGATACCTGAGAGCTAGTCTTAGCTAATTATTTCTTTTAATAAATGTATTTATTTATTTATTTTTGGCTGTGTTGGGTCTTCGTTGCTGTGCGTGGACTTTCTCTCTAGTTGCAGTGAACAGGGCCTACTCTTCATTGCGGTGCGCAGGCTTCTCTTGTAGCAGAAATCAGGCTCTAGGGGCTTCAGTAGTTGTGGCACACGGGCTCAGTAGTTGTGGCTCACGGGCTCTAGAGCACAGGCTCAGTAGTTGTGGCTCTCGGGCTTAGTTGCTCCGCCACATGTGGGATCTTCCTGGACCAGGGCTCGAAGCTATGTCCCCTGCATTGGCAGGTGGATTTTTAACCACTGTGCCACCCGAGAAGTCCCTAGTCTTAGCTAGTTTTGAGTGAGTTTAACACAGAATATTTGAAATCAGCTAAGCCAGCCCCCTCACTTAACAAATAAAAATGTCTAAGTTCCACAGAATTTTCGTGACTTACCCAAACACACATTGTTAGTGACAGGACACGAACAAAGCCTAAAAGACTGGATTGTAGGATATCTTAAGGCCCTTTCAGCTCCGATGTTTATAAGTCTATGAAATCTCTTTACTTGAGTTGACTAATCTTTCCCCTCTATGCTGCTTATGACTTCTTTTCAGAGATCCACTTTGGAATTTGATTATTTTTTTCTTTTGAAATGAACATTTTTCAAACATACAGAAAGACTAGGATAATGAGCACATATATACCCATCACCTAGTATTAACATTTTGCCATTTTGTTTCATCTTTTTTTTACTGAAGTATTTGAAAGTAATAAGGCATAACATTTGTCAACATTTTGAGTATGTCTGTACTGTCTAAAGTTTCACTTGGGGACTTCCCTGGTAGCGCAGTGGTTAAGAATCTGCCTGCCAATGCAGGGAACATGGGTTCGATCCCTGGTCCGGGAAGACCCCACATGCCACGGAGCAATTAAACCGGAGCACCACAACTCCTGAGCCTGCGCTCTAGAGCCCACGAGCCACAACTACTGAAGACCACACATCTAGGGCCCGTGCTCTGCAACAAGAGAAGCCACCACAATGAGAAGCCCATGCACCACAACAAAGACTAGACCCCGCTCGCCATCACTAGAGAAAACCCACGCACAGCAATGAAGACCAACGCAGCCAAAAAAAATAAAAATTTTTTTTAAAAATCCTAGTTAAAAAAAATAGGGAGATGCAAGAGGGAGGAGATATGGGGATATATGTATATGTATAGCTGATTCACTTTGCTATAAAGCACAAAGGAACACACCATTGTAAAACAATTATACTCCAATAAAAATGTTAAAAAAAAATTTCATATGAATGTTTCCTTACTTTCTCAATGAAATCTCTAGACCTTCTTTTCTCCCTTTACCTCACGTAAAATACCAAACATTAGTTCCTATTCATCATCTAGTCCTATTCTTTCTCTTTTTTCCAATAATACTATAGTAGATTTATGTGTAATTATTTTCTCAGGACCACCTCCTTCTCCTGAGAACCCTTTTCCTTTCATTCCAACCAAATTGCTCTCTCAGGAGCTATTGATACAATGATATGATACAACAACTCACAGACACACACATACACACACACATCTCTCCCTCCTCTCAAAACAAGTGATTGGTCTAGAAGAAGGCTTGTGGCCCAAGCTGGGCCAATAAGCAATTTCTCATTTGTCTTGGACTTGGGACCCAGAGAGTTGAGGTGGTCTCTCTGCAGGTGGCCAGCGTTGTAAGCTGAAAAACTCAGGAGATACCAGTGGTCATGCTTCTGTTATGTGAAGAAAGATAATCTGCAGCGAGAGAGAAGAATGAGGCTGACACTCAGGACAGAGGAAACAAATGGAGCAAGCATCCTCTAATGTTATCATGAATTTGACTTTTTTTTTGCCTCAGGTAATTTAAATTGGGATTCTGCCCCTTGAAGCCAAAAGAGCATATATGTAAGTGTGATTTGGCCTGGAGAATATTGATAGGAAGAATTAGACAAAACCTTCAGGCTACCCCAGGCTAAAAGGTATAAAAACCTCTCTATGCATCCACCCAACCCCAATTCAAAAGACGTGAAGAGAAGCTGTAACTCTGTATATGTTTTCAAGATCTCTATATAACTATAACATAAACCTATAAAAACTAATTGTACCTTATCTGTCTACTTCTTGAAACAATAGCAGACTATATTTAAAATATCATAAACTTATTTTTTCAATTGTTGATAGATTGCATTTTGTGTTCGGAAATCTTCCCCCAGGCCAGACCCTGGCACAGCACACAGAAGGGAACATATGAGACTGCAGAACATCTACATTTACCCTAGTATTGCTGCCCCACATAAGCTCCAGGTGGAAAGAAAATAGCTGAATCTTCAGTGCTTACAACCTTTAATTAGATTAGCTCCATCCAGCAGAGAAATGAGGCCCATGAATGGCAGACTTTGCTATCCATCATTCAAGAGAATAGTAAGCAAGGGGCAAAGGAGGGGCCATGAGTGTTACAGTAGTAGAAGTCCCTCCTTATGGAAAAGAGGCAAGAGGAAAGGAAGTTCCTCCCTAAGGAGTGTTTGTTTAATCAGAATCCATTCCCCTCCCTTCATTGTTTAGCCCTGATGTTGTTTGGGTGGGATTGGCCTTACTGCTAGCTCTAGGGTGAGGCTTTGTGAACCTATGTCCCTTTAAGGGTTAATGATTTGGAGATGGACAATTGTCCTAAGCTGGTCTACTTAGTGTGAGGTTCAGAACTTTCATTTGATAACTGGAGGAAGGAACACCCTCTTCTCGTCTTGGATGTAAATGAGGAAGTATACAGAATTGCTGGTAGCCCTACAAGGAAAGCCAGGCCAAGGATGAAGCCAACATACGGAACAGGGCAGAGACCAGAGGAACTCTGAAAAGCAGATTATATCATGAACTCCGGATCAAATCACACAAGAAGCCAGGTCAATATCTGGAATTTGTCAGTTAATGTGAGCCAATACATTCCTTTTATTGTTTCAGCCGGTTTGAGTTATTTTCTTTTACTAGCAACTAAAAGTATGCCCCCCAAATAAGGGGGTTGATCTGTAAGTTCCCTCCCAGTTAAAAATAAAATTATACATATTCTTAATCTAAAAGGAAAGAATATATAATTCCATATTCTGGAAAAAGCCCCAGTGGTATCTCTTCTCAAGGAGGTAACAACGATATGCCACTAGAATCTCAGGCAGCTAGGGCAGGCTCCCCCTGAGAATCAGGGACCATAGGATGAGGAAGAAATCTTAACAGTCTTCTGTAGAGGATAGTTTCCTTGGTTGGATGGGTTCCTTCTCACTAAACCAAGATGGAGAATATAAGAGTAGCAATTAGGGGCTTCCCTGGTGGCGCAGTGGTTGAGAATCTGCCTGCCAATGCAGGGGACATGGGTTAGAGCCCTGGTCTGGGAAGATCCTACATGATGCGGAGCAACTGGGCCCGTGAGCCACAATTACTGAGCCTGCGCGTCTGGAGCCTGTGCTCCGCAATAGGAGAGGCTGCGATAGTGAGAGGCCCGTGCACCACGATGAAGAGCGGCCCCCACTTGCCGCAACTAGGGAAAGACCTCGCACAGAAACGAAGACCCAACACAGCCATAAAAAAAAAAAAAAAATAGTAGCGATTAAAATACAAATTTTCCATCAAAATTTAGAACACGCCCACATTTTGTTTCATCAATTCTGCTTCTCAGAATCGCTCCTACAAAAATACACAAGCAAAGGATACGTGTGCAGTGATATGACCTGAAACATTGTTCATGGTATTAAAAAAACGGAGACAATCTTATTTCTACCAAGAGGAAATGGTTATATAAGTTATGGTATATCTATGTGGTGTAATGCTAAGAAAGAAGTTGCACAGATGGAAAAATAATTATCTACTATATGGTTGAACATATAAAATATATAAAATCAAGAAAGAAAAATATATAGTATGATCCTATCTGTGTTAAAAATAAACTCTACACATATGTTTGTGCTTAGAAAATATGAAAAGCTTCCACTTTTTATTTTTCATATCTCAAATATGAAATTTATAAATTGTTAAAAAATTTTACAACAGGCGTCTGTTGCATTTTTGTAATTCAAAACCTTTCCTTTTTAAGTGTGTATGTGTATTTTTCTGTGAGAAAAGATTGTCAACATTGTGAATCATGATTATTCTCATAAATAACTCAAACTTGTAACTATTTTATTGACTTATTCTTAAGATTAATTTGAATGACTATAGATATATTCATATATGCATATATACACATGCATGCATAAAGGAGTATGAATGTTGACAATTCATTCATTATTCAACAATTCTTATTGAGTGCCTACTGTTTGCCAGGCAGTGTTCTAGTGATATGTCAATGAGTCCTATAGATTTATAGTGTTGCACATAATGAGATCCAAAATAGTCTCAAGAATATAAGTAACTATAAATGTCGAAATGTAGCAAAGTATAATGTTTATGTATGTATAACTTTCAATCATCAAAACCATTTAATTTGGCTATTCAGCGATGAACTCGATTTCGTGTTATAAATGTGTCATCTTCTTCAGTTTCAACTATAAACCTCATGGTTGAAAGCACTGAATTGAAGAGCCAGCTAAATAAAATTACCGATCTTGATTTGGGTGTGTTTTGGATCCAACCCTTACCACATGCCAGAATTTAAACCTGAGTTCTCAGTCCCAGACTTCATATACAATTTCTAATACTTTAAATCACAGAAATCTCACTCATCAATTCTCTCCCACTCTGAATTCGGGGGCACTTGTAATTAGTCCCACACAATTTAGTCTTGCAATATTAATTAATTCAGATATATAAATCTTTTCTTTCCAACTTGTGCAGCTGAGAGCTTATGGAGGTCAAGAACTGTTTTCTCTTTCCTCACATGCACACATCACAGTTTATTCTTTCAGAAAACTGTGTAAATGCATCCCTCAGCTTCCTCAACAAAGAGTGTACATTTAAACTAAAAATAGAACACAGATCCTGTGTTTTTCAGTCATAATCAATATGACTATTCGTGAGGCAATTATTTTAAGCTTAGCAATTTAGACATAATCCCATCATTGAATTAGGCTTGAAATCTTAGAAAGAAATTGCAGCATGTTTATTCATCTTAGTTGCTTCTAAGCAACTGTTATCCTCCAAGCTTAGAACCCCCCCCATGATTTCTAGGGAGCAATTTTAGATTACATAATAGTTTTTGGAATACATTCTGGAAAGTACCTATTCTGTTTTAGGAAAACTATAGACTCTTTCTCTCACTCTCTCTCTCTCTCTTTTTTAAAAGAATTCTTCTCCTATGACTATTTCCTTGAACTTCAGACTCCAACGATAAGTAAAGGTAACAAGAAAGATGCCGGGAGAAAAGCCAATTTAATTGTGCTATCCTGAATAATTGTTTCTGACTTCCAGCTTGCCCATTGTGATTTTTTTGGCAGGAAAGAAATTAATATCAGACTCCAACAACCTTCAAACAAGTAAAAATTATAATCTGGTGGGTGCCTATTTAAAGTAACAGAATCCAAGGCAACACAAGAGGCTTAATTTTAGATATGCATGTTATTAACTAAGAGTAGGAAAGAGCATTATCTAGTAGTGAAGAACCAAGAGCATGAAACAACCATTTTAAATTTATATTCCCATTTCTTCAAGGTTTGAGATGGATAACATAACTTCAACTTTCTGTATTTAGCTGTCCTGTCCTTAAATTTAGTTAAAAGTTAAGTTTGCTTAACTTTTTATCACTTTACAAAATTGGCTATCTAGGCTTATAAAACACCAAACTCCTTTTCTTAGTTCAGGCTGCAATTATCATAGACTGGGATGTTTAAATAATAAAAATTTATTTTTCACAGTTCTGAAGGCTGAGAAATCCAAGATCAAAGTGCCAGCAGATTGGGTGTCTGGGGAGAGCCCTCTTCCTGGTTTGCAGACGGCCATCCTCAAGTTGTGTCTTCACATGTGGCAAGGGGGTGGTGGTGGCAGGAGTATCTTATTTAGGGTGTAAAAATAATTTATCGTTAGAAATGTTAAAATATTGTGGAACGACCTTTTCAACATCATTGGGTAAAAAGTGAGTTCTGGAGACGCCTCTAAGGCAAAATATGCCCAGATTGCAATAAAGAACTAAGTTAAAACAGAATTTAAAAATTTTCACCTAAAAAAAGTAAATTACTGAAAAATGAAAAACTTGCTAGGTTAACATCTGAATTTAGACACTAAAATGTCTGTCTTGTCTAGTGATGTATTACTAGGCAGTACCTACACAAAGGTAGCAATTAATGTGACAACAGTTGAACGTTAAGACCAAATTAGGGGGAAGTATTTACTCTCATTGCTATAATTGGAAGTGTACAGGAGGCACCCAGAAGCTACGATAAAGGAGATATGGATAAATACACACTACTTTTTATATTTGTCTTGAAATGTACAATTTTACAGAATCCTTTCAAGAAAAAAGAAAAAAGACCCTAAAGCAAGTGAAATATAGAAAACAATTTACAGTCTTGTATCCTGTGTCCTGTTTTTGAACAGCAGCACACTCTAAACATTGGATAAATATTGAACTCTTTCCTTAAACTTTTGTTCTGGAAATTTCCAAACATACACAAAGTAGAAAGAAAGAATGGAATAATGAGTCCCCATGTATTGATTACCTGGATTCAACATTTATCGATATGTGGTCTATCTTGTTTCATTTATAACCCCACTGTCTCCTCACCCCCACTGCACTAGATTATTGGAAATCAACTGTCAGATATAATATCATCTCACCAGAAAATACTGTAGTATGTATATCTAAGAGATTGACTCTTTTTTTAAAAGCACAATCATAATGCCATTTTCAAACGTAAAAAAATGAACACCTTAATACCAAATAATATACAGTAAGTAATATTAAAAGTCTTACTGATAGTCACCTAGTTTAGATAATAGTAGTAATACAAAATTTTTTTTCAGACTGAAGTTGCAGGAATTTGAATTTTGAGTTTAAGTATTTCCATGTATTGTTTTATTGTGTTGAAATTATGTTAAAATGAATATATCTTATAAGTCACATTCCCATATTTGATAGGTTGGTTGGTTGGGGGGTTGATTTTATCCGAGGACTAGAAATGGAGCAAGTTGATCATTTACAGGACAAGAAACAGCGCAAAACTGAAACCCAACATCTTTGCTTTTGAAAACAATTTCTCTGAATCCAGAATGAGAGGAGAAATATTTTAACATCCACCTTGCCAACACCACAGCTCACTTTCAGCTGGCTTTACACTGCTATAGTTGCACTCTGTTAAAATATTACAATTCCTCTTAAAAGGTGAGAACTTACCTTATCGCCTCCTCCTCCTCCCCCCAACCCACCCCCTGGTTTCTCCTGCCCTGAGTGGAGCAGGCCTGGGCTCTGGTTGTCAACTCTGCCCGCACCCTAGTGGACATGCTTGATGCCCACCTGGTCCCCCTCACCCTGTGCAATCCCACAGAAAACCTGCCGTTGCTACTCCTGGGAACTGCAGCCTCCACAGGGTACCACGCTTGTTGTTACGTATTTTAAATGTCACTTTTTACCTAAACCCCTTTATTATTTCCTCCTGTTTGGGAGTTCAGGTGAATTTAGTTTAGGGCGACTGAGATAAGCCAGGATTTCAGAGTCAGACCTGGTTCAGGTCAGGATCTATCTCCTGCGTTCTAGGCAAACTCTGAGTTATAATGTCTTCACCTGTAAAATGGAGACAATAATATCTAACTCATTGGATTGGAGGGAGTATTAAATGAGATCATCTTTCAATGTCCAAACGTCTAAATTTCTGACGTAGAACTTGATTTTCTCTACCAAACCTCCTCCTCACACAGTTCTCCCCATTTCAGCTCATGGCATCACCATCCACATTTGCTTAGGCCCCAAACCAGAAGCCATTCTTGACTCTTTTCTTCCTCTTACTACTAACATCTAAACCCCCAGCAATGGAGTCTACCTTCAAACCACTTTGTACTACCTCCATTGCTATAATTCTAGTTCAGCAGTCCTCAACCTTTTTGGTCTCAGGGTCCCTTCACACTCTTGGAAACTAGTATTGTGGACTCCCAAGACCTTTGTTTATGTGAGTTATATTAATACTTATCATTAGTATTAGAAATCTGAGCTGAAACAATTTAAAATATTTATTTACCCATTAAAAAATAAGTCCATATCATGTTAATATAAATAATATATTTTTCTAAGTAGACATATGTCCCCACAAAATTTAGAGAGAATAGTGGCATTGCTTTACTTTTTTGCCAATCTCTTTAATGTCTGACTTAAAAAAAAAGGTTGCATTTTCACATCTACTTCTGCATTCAATCTGCTGCAATATCACATGTCACGCACCCTCTGGAAAATTCTTTTTTTTATTTATTTATTTTTGGCTGCATTGGGTCTTCGTTGCTGCATGCAGGCTTTCTCTGGTTGTGGTGCGCGGGCTTCTCATTGCGGTGGCTTCTCTTGTTGCGGAGCACGGGCTCTAGGTGCACCGGCTTCAGTAGTTGTGGTATGTGGGCTCAGTAGTTGTGGCTCAAGGGCTGTAGAACACAGCCTCAGTAGTTGTGGCGCATGGGCTTAGTTGCTCCGTGGCATGTGGGATCTTCCCGGACCAGGGATCGAACCCGTGTCCCCTTCATTGGGGACTGTGCCACCAGGGAAGCCCATCGTCTGGAAAATTCAACTGTATACTCATGAAAGAAGGAGAATAAGAAAGGCAAGTAATGTCTTAGTGTTATTATGAAAACACTTTTGACCCTGCAGACCCACTAGAATGTCTCAGAGGGATCTCCAGGGCTCCCCAGACAGCACTTTTTAACATTTAAAAATATGGAGCTATACTTACCATAAACTTCAATTACCATACTTTGTAAGATCAACAGGGGATTCCCTGGTGGTCCAGTGGTTGGGAATCTCGCTTCCAGTGCTGGGAGCCTGGGTTCGATCCCCAGTAAGGGAACTAAGATCCTATAAGCTGTGTGGCACAGCCAAAAAGAAAAAAAGAAAAGATTGACAGTTCAATAGTTTTCAGCATGTTTACAAAGTTGTGCAATAATCACCATTATCTAATTCCAGACATCTTTATCACTCCATTAGCAGTCTTTACCCATTGCCCCTCATACCAGCCCCTGATAACCACTAATCTACTTTCTTTTTCTATGGATTTGCCAATTCTGGGTACTTCATAAAAGTTAAATTGAACTTTAGTTGGTCTTTTCTGTCTGGCTTCTTTTACTTAGCATAACCATTTTCAAAGTTCATATGTAGCATGTATCAGTACTTCATTTGTTCATATAGCTTAATAATATTCCATTACATGGATATACTACATTTTATTTATTCATCAGTTGGGTTGTTTCCACTTTTTGGCCATTATCAATAATGTTGCTATGAACATTAATGTGCAAGCTTTTGTGTGGACATGTATTTTCAATTCTCTTGGGTATATACCAAGGAGTAGAACTGCTAGGTCATAGAGCAACTCTATGTTTAACTTTTTGAGGAAACACTAAACTGACAAGACCACACTTTGAGAATCGCTTCCCTAGTCTGAGCTATCCTCACCTACTGCCTGGACCATTGCCTAATTTCCCTGATCTTGCCTGGTGCCCCTACAGTTTTTACTCCACACGGCTGCCAGAGCCATCTTTTTCAGAGACCACATTAGAGAATATCACTCCATTTTGTAAAACTCTCCAATAGTTCCCCATTATACACAGAATAAAATCCAAACTCCTCCAGGGCCCAAACATGATCTAGTCCCAGCCTACCTATCTGACTGCATCTCCTCACCATCTCCAGAACGTGCTTCCTTCTAATCTTTGTATAGCTGGCTCCTTCTCATCATTCAGATCTCTACCTGAAAGCAACTTCCTTAGAAGGTGTTTACTTATTTGTTTAATTGTTAATTTTCACCACTATATCCAGTTCCTAGAACTGTCACATGGTAGAGAGTCAATAAATATTTTGGAATGAGCACATTAATAAAAGGCAAAGGCATCTGGTGTTCCAGTTATCTATTGCTGCATAACAAACTATCCCAAAACTTAGTGATTTAAAACAACTGTTCAATTTGGCTAGGCTCAGCTAAGTGATTTTTCTATTGATCTTGCCAGTGGTCACTTGTGTATCTGCAATCAGCTGGCTTATTGACTGGGGGCTGGGCTCAGCTGGGCCTCCTCCTCCCTGGCCACATGACCTCTTCATTTGTCTCTACAACAAGGTAATTGGATTTCTTCCACGGCAGCCCAGGGCTCCCAATAGCAAAAAGTGGAAGCTACTGCCCTTTCAAGACGTAATCTTGGACCTAACACAGCATCACTTCTGCCATATTCTATTGGTTAATAGTGTCAACAAGGCTAGCCCAGATTCAAGGGACTACATAGGGTCTTCAATACCAGGAGGAGTGTTTCATGGGGGTGGGCGGGCGAACCAGTGAAATTGACAAGCACACCATGCAAAGGCATGGTACATTTAACCTTTTATTATTATGACCATCTGGTAGCTGGAGAGCAAGTAAATCCTCTTAAAGGGTTTGGCTGTACTGCAAATTACAGTATCTTTCCTAATGTAGAGTTGCATGAATAAGAATAAGAGAAAGCTTACGATTTATTGTGAGTACAGGAGTCTTTGCTGCAATTTGATGGAAAAGAATACACCTAGATATGGAAATATTTTATTAGATTCTTTGTAGCTATATTTGCTAACATGGAATTCTAATGGAATCCTTACCCAGGCTGCACAGTACCGTAGTACAGGACTCTGGAATCTGGCTACATGGGTCTGAGTCCTGGTCGGATGCTTATTGCTGGTGATCTTGTACAAGTTTCTTAACCTTTTCGAGCTGCAGTCTCCTCATCTGTAAAACAATACCTGCATTATGGGTTTTTGAGAATTAAGTTAGTTATTACCCGTAAAGTACAGGATAATGCCACATAATGCCTGGTAGATAAGCATTTGTTAAATAAAACACCAATTTCAGGAAAAAAGAATACTGAAATGTTAATTCTAAGAATACCAGCAGTTACATTAATCAACCAGTAGATAAGTTTGGTTTTTTTTTTAACTCGCCAAAAGGCAATCGCCCTAAATCAAAGTAATCTGAACACTTCCCTCCTCCAGGTTTTCTCCAGTCATTAACTATTCAAACACAACTAGTGGTCATGACAACTAATCAGATAGTTCTTTTTTTAAAATTTGTTTTTGCAATTATTTAATCAGACTTTTTAAAGACTTTGACCTTTATTGCACTTTCTTTCACCTTCCTTAATAAGTTTTAAAAGGTCTTCAAAAAAAAGACACAGTAATGACTGGCAAGTTAAACATTGGAGAGCAATGCCCATTCAAAGGTTGGATTCGGCTGTGAAGGGTTAGAGGTCGCCTACAGCTGTGACTGTCATAGTCCCAGGCGGGCTGGTCCCTGGTCTCCCAGACCCAGGTTAAATTCAGGGCCACTCCATGAACTTTACATGCAGTTTGATTAGCATAGACTATTCCAGACTCCGCAGCCTCTTTCTTCACATACAAAACATGGAGTCCCCAGGCAAACAGTGGCCGTGAGACTGGAGGTAAACTAGGTTCTCACTAGAGCATTCTTGGATAAATTCCCACGCCAAATTGCCACTGACAATCTTAGAAACCCTGGATAAGATGGAGTCATTATGAAAAAGATTAAATAAAATATCATCTTATGTTTACATGTCATAGTAGCTTTTTAAAGCGTTTTCAGTCTCATATCATGAACAGTCTTAGGAACATAGCAAGGTTAATATAATAATTATTGCTTCCGTGACAATCAGCATACCGAAGATGAGAGGTCATAACAGAAAGTTAATTATAAATAAGTATATCTGTCGATCCTCTGACCTGGCAGCTTATCTGAATGAGTGAATTACAGGAAGAACTGTGTTCTCCCTATATCTTTCCTGCACTTCTTCAGTACATGTACCTGCCAAGTACTGAGCACTGACAATTAAAGCTTTAATTCTCTTCTTTTCTTCTCATTTTCATTTTTCATGAAGCTGTAACAATAAAGAGGAAAATGGAAGTCATGCAGAATCTTACCACCTCAAGGCAATTATTTTCATTTCTACCTATTTCCTTCCAGACTTTATCCAGATGTGTACAGGTTTTTACATGATTATCATCATAGTGCACATGCTTTTTTTAAAAAATTAATTTATTTTATTTTTCACTGAGTTGGGTCTTCATTGCTGCACACGGGTTTTTCTCTAGTTGTGACTAGCAGGGGTTACTCTTCTTTGCAGTGTGCAGGCTTCTCACTGTGGTGGTTTCTCTTGTTGTGGAGCACAGGCTCTAGGCACGCGGGTTTCAGTAGTTGTGGTGCATGGGCTCAGTAGTTGTGGCTCATGGGCTCAGTAGTTGTGGTGCATGGGCGTAGTTGTAGCGCACAGGCTTAGTTGCTCCGTGGCATGTGGACCGCGGACCAGGTCCTGGACCAGGCCTCGAACCTGTGTCCCCTGCATTAGCAGGTGGATTCTTAACCACTGCGCCACCAGGGAAGCCCCTGCACGTGCTTTTGAATTTTATGTTTTCTCTTTTTATAGCAACACTTGTTCATGTTGTTTCATAATCTTCTCAATTATTATGGCTTTTTATTCCTGTTAGTTGGTGTGTGACAGTTGACTTAGTCATTTAGCTATTGGTAGACATGTAGATTGTTTCCACTGTTTGGGGGTTTTTTTCTACAAAAGTCATAATGAACTTCTCTGTTTTTATACCGTCTTTCTCATTATGTCCATGTGATACGTTCCTTAGAAGATTATGCGTTGTGGCAGACTGTATGTTCTAAAGATGGCCACAAAATATCTCCCAACCCCATTGTTCTTCTGCAACGATAACTTGACACTCTCCTTGGACCTGGACAGGCTCTGTGACTGCTTTGACCAATAGAATATGGCAATAGTGACACTGCACCTGTTTCGGGTATAGCCCTTAATTGGCCTAGTAACATCTATTTCCTGCTTCTAGTAAGTGCAACTTTCTTGAGCTCACCATGCTATGAGAAGCCCAAGCCACATGAAGAAGGCCTGGGGTCTGAAGCCCCAGGTGGACAACAAGAAAAGCCCAGGAGCATCAAGACATCTGACACATGAGCAAATACGCACCTCAGAAGTGTAGGGGCAGACTTCACTGCCCCACACGAAGCCAGGCGGACAGATTGCCCAGGGGAATCCTCCTCACATTCCTTACCTGTAAAACCGCATGCAAATAAATGGTTGTATTAAGCCCTACATTTTGTAATAGTTAGCCAGTAATACGTATTTGAAACATAGGTCAAAGATAAAAAAAATTTTCCTAAACGCTGGCAAAAGCATTTCTAACAGGATCGAAACAGTTTATACCAGAGGTCCCCGACCTTTTCGGCACCAGGGACCAGCTTCATGGAAGACAGTCTTTCCACAGACTGGTGGGGGGGCACGGGGATGGTTCAGGCGGCAATGCTCCTCTGAGGCTAAGAGAGCCTCACGTCTTATTCCCCTCACTTTAAGCTCTGCTCATCTTCAAGCAAAACTAATACTTACCATTCACCTACTTTGAATTTAAACACATGAAGCTCTTGGAACTCACGTGAAGAAAGGAACCAGAGAGGACGGAGTGTGTGGGGACACCTGCCCGGTACATTAAAGATAAACACATGCTTGAATCATACATTCATTCCAAAACCTATTATGTGTTAGGCATATTGACTCTGCCGGTTAGGACTGAGTATACAGCGATAGAAACTAACTCAGACTGGGCTCAGATGAATGGGAATTTATCAGCACACAGAATTGAGGACTGGTTTCAGGAAAGGCCTAACTCGAGGCTCAAACAGCGTGAAGAAGAAACAGATTTCTCTGTTGGCTGACTCTTCTCTCCTCTGTGTGCTGGTTCTGTTCTCAGGCTCTAAGTTGCTGGTTGAAGCAGTAGCTCCAGCCTCACAGCCTCTTAGGTTCAAGTGCAACGAAAGGGAGAGAGATTCTTCCAGAGAGCTGCAGCACAAGCCCCGGGATTCAACGGCTGGACCAGCTGGGGTCTTGTGCCCATTTCTGAACCAGTTGTGGAGGCCTGGGGATAAGGATGTATGGACTGGCTTAAGCTGGGCCCCAAGTTCTATGCCTGGTGCTGAGTCAGCACCACTGGGAGCACAGAGACTGGAAGTGGGGAGGGGGAAGAGGGGTACTCTGCCCAAGATGTACTGCAAATGACACACCCTGCTCCCTTGCAGGAATTCTCTGCAGACAGCAGGGCATCGTTGAGCGCAGTATTGGTTCACAACCTCATTTGACTAAATACTCAGCTCACCCCCACCCCTCTATTTAATCAATGCCTCCCTCTAAAAGTGTTATCTCTACACCCGCGGTCCACACTGCTTCAGCCTTCTTTTAATGCGCTGGATGCGAGGATATTTCTAAATGTTTGGTCACGTCTCCTTTAAGATGCCACAAACTACCCTTCTCTATAGGAAGAAGCAGCCTCTAGGGGAAGGAAGGAGGCCAACAGATGAAAGGTTACTTCTTTCCTTCCACCCCTAGAAAGATTCATAATTAGAACCTTCCTAGATGTAAAGAAAAAGGGCCAGTGCCAGCTTTCCAAAAGTGGAGGGACAAATATTTTCCCAAAGGAGGGAGGTGGATCAGACAAGTCAGTAAAGTCCCTTCCAGTTACAAGATCCTCTGATTCACACCCTCTCTCAGAACAGGCAGGGTTTGGTTTTGTTTTCAAGAAGGGGAGAGGGCATTGGCTCCTGACAGGCAGGGAGGAGGGGAGACAAGTCCCTTCAGGAAAGAGGAAGGGGCGGGGCGGGGAGGGTGGCGGGACCCACTGCACCCACTTCCCAGCTGCACGCATCAGGCTGCTGCTTCTCGCACCCCGCTTGGATTTTGAGCATTTTCATAAATCCGCAGAATTAGCTCAGATCATCAGCTTGTACTTGACAGCTTTATTCCCTTGGCTCTTGGAAGGGAAAGTAAATCAAAGCTTGACTGCTCAGAACCTGGCAGGAGCGTGTAATAAAGACGTTCCCCAAGGTGGGGGGCAGGCGTGGGCAGCCTCTCAGGGTCTACCCCAGATCCAGGCTGCCTCCAGGGCACATCGCAAATTGTAGGAGTTACAAGATTGCCCCGCTCCATGGTGGACTATATGAGCAGCCCTCAAGCCGTGTCAATGGAGAAGGAAAGGCTATGCAAGGAGAGGACAGAATGAGAGGGAGATTTTCCAGGTGCAAGCTGGCCCGGCTGGAAAGCCCTGACACGCCAGCCAAACGCTGGAACCCATACAGGTGAAGTGAAGAAAGCAGCACAGCTTACTGGGGTGGGGGGGGGGGGTGGGGGGCGGGGGGGGCGGGGCAGGGCAGAGGGTGCTCTGCAGGGGGAGAGGGCGGAACAGCATTTCAACGCTGAGACTCCCCAAAGCACCAGCAGAGAGCTGGGCCCTCAACACACGTTCAGCTAAAGCACGGTTTCAGCCTTTGTGCTGATGTTGCCTCATTTCAAGTTTTATTTCTTATTGATCCACTCGTAGGTCAGAAGCAATGCAAGAGCCACACAAGTTACACAACGAGTATGTTCTGAACAGTCCCATTTACCGAGGGCTTTGCAAACAAACCTGCTCTTCCCTGGCCCTTCTGCCTTACAGACCTCAGCCTCTGTGTAAGGATCCAGGATCTCTCAGATCATATTAAAGCCCAAATTTCATCCTTTATCTGAAACACAGCACTTTGAGAAATAGGAAACATGTAATTTGCAACCTGACAACGCTGAATTTTACCTGAGCCCTGTGATCCTGGAACACGTTGGTGAGGATTAAGAAATCCCCCAACAGCCTTTGCTTAATGCCAAGACCGGTCCTTTCTCATCTGACTTAACATGCCCCCTGTTCACCTGTGACAAGGCCAGACACAGACCCTCATGATTCCCTTTCTTTGCCTCATAAATGATTAGCTGAACTGCTTGTCCCCATTGATCAATGCAACAAAACACTGTTAACCAAACTTTGGTTAAGCTCTCTCCTTCCTCCAGGCCCTTGAACTTTGGCCCACCCTCAGCTTCTGCGAATAGGCTGACCTCAAGGTCAAACGTTCTCTGATCTGTCATCCGTTCGTGCCACTCTTTCATCCCATTTTCCCGAGCCCAGCTCTTTCCAGGCTTGTTTACTCCTCTCTATAACAGAGGAAAATTTTTTTGCCTAACTCTGAGATGTTTGCAGATCTATGGTCACAGCCCTCTCTCACGGCAGTAGTTCCCCTCACCCCTTGCAATAATTCTTTTGAATTCAAGTACCTCCTTACTAAGCCTGGAATATATATGTTTTGGACAAACGAGAAATGAAAGACAACCCATCAGCTTCCTTTATGAGCATATGCTGATAGTAGAAGTTTTTTTAATAATTGTTTGATTCTTCAGTCCCCTGAATGGGTTTCCAGAGTGCACTGACCATTGTGACCTCTGACAAATAATGAATAGGGTAGATTAGTCTAAGTTAAATGCCTATCATACGTTAGGCACTGTTGTGTTTGCATATGTTATCTCATTTAATTTTCCCAGTTTCCAGAAGAGATAGGTACTAATTTTACTTTCTTTTACAAAAGAGGAAACAGGCACAGAGAAGTTAAAAAACTTATCCAAGGTCACACAGCCAGTGAATGGCAGAGCTGGGATGCAAAGTCAGGTCCGTCCAAGGCCACAGTTCAGGCATTTAGCCACCATGCCATGGGCTTTCCTGGGGATGACCTCCTGGGATGCTTCTTCTAACAGCTGGCACCCCTGTGGATAGGAAGCACGTGAAAAAAAAAAGAAAGAAAGAAAGAAAAGGAATCCCGACAGCTGTCAGCTGGGAACCGGCTTGCCCTCCAGAGCTGGGAACTGGTTTTACACCTACCAATCATAAACCGTTTCACAGAATAGCACTGTCTCCTGAGATCACTCTGTGGAGTGAGACAGAGATCACTCTGCAACCGTGCCTTTAGCAGAAGCCAAAACAGCTGAGAGAACCACAGAAACGACCAAACAACCCCCCCTCACAACCCCCTCCTAACCCCCCACCCCTGCCTTCCTGGTTAACACGAGCAACTACCACTTCTTTATGGGTGACTGTTAGCTAGATGCCATTCCTGTCACCTCTTCGATGAAAATCATTAAGATACTCAATCACCAAACCATTAAGATACCCCCACTTTCTGACAGCACCCAATCCAGAGCAATCCTCACTCTGCTGAACCCTTCCCCAAATCATCTAACAGAAAGCCAAATCCTATTATAAGCCCTCCCAATTCTCTCTTGTCTAGATGTGGCACAGTTCCACGGTGTTTACAGTCGCGCTTGCTCTATTTGACTACAGGTGGGAACCTGGCGGGCTGTGCGCCACCTGGTGGTTGTATCATGTAATCGCAGGAGCTTCTGTCTGGGCTGGTTCCTCAAAGCCCACTCCCCTTTCCCCTTTCTGCTTTGCAGTCCTCCTCCTTCCCTCTTCTTAACCTCTCCCTCAGCTCTCTTCCCCCATCCCCCAGTCTCCCTCTGGAAAAGGCTTTATTTCCTTTGGGATAGTGTGAATTGTTTACCTTACTGAAGAGGTCTCTCTAACTTAGTTATCTTCAACTCAATTTCACCAGCTGGGGAATCTCAAGCCTCAGCCTTTACAGTCCCTGTGCTTCTCAATACACCTGAAAAGGGAGGAAGGGGGTCAGCAGAGGCCTCTGTGGGTACAGTTAGGCTCTCCCTGTGGGAATAGGAACTCCAGAAGCATCTCTACCACAGCTCCTCTTCCCAAAGTTTGCACCGTTGAAATGAAGGGTAAAACTGTTCAGTTAAATTATTCTTCTTACTAATATTCCCAAACATGAATCACAAAAAGTCACACACACACAAAAAAACTCTTGGGACTTCCCTGATGGTGCAGTGGTTAAGAATCCGCCTGCCAACGCAGGGCACATGGGTTCGAGCCCTGGTCCGGGAAGATCCCACATGCCGCGGAGCAACTAAGCCTGTGTGCCACAACTACTGAGCCTGCACGCCACAACTACTGAGGCCACACGCCTAGAGCCCGTGCTCCGCAACAAGAGAAGACACCTCAATGAGAAGCCTGCGCACTGCAACGAAGAGTAGCCCCCGCTTGCCGCAACCAGAGAAAGCCGGTGGGCAGAAAAAGAGACCCAACGCAGCCATAAAAAAATAAATAATTAAAAAAAAAAAAAAAAAAACCTCTGGATTAGTGCAGAACATTGTCTCTAAATTTAAAAGTTTATTTTTGTTGTGACTTTCTTTCATTACCTATAATAAAACATGTCCTACGTAACAACCCATGGCTGTGGCCCAGATGAAATAATGACAGCAGCACATTTCTGGAACTGTTTTTGGTTACAAGAATATAAGATGATGATGTGGAAACTCAAATGGACATGATGATATTACTGCAGCGGGCTAAAGGTGATGACTGCTCTATATGGCAACACGATAATGAAAATGGATGGCATGGTCAAGTACTAACTTCCGTTATAATTACACCACAGGAGGTTTCTAAGATGATGTGATTGGAGCACATTAATACAGTTTTCTATGACACTGCTTTACCTACTTCCTAAAGCAATCCTCTGCTATGGTAAAAATCAATGTGAATTTTTTCAGATTTGTATTTTTTCTAGATATTTTCAGGTTATTTTAGAAAACACAAAACCTGTATTACTTACTGAAATGATAGATTTTTTTAGTATATGTTGTGATGTTTTCTAATAGTACTGCAATGACTGACAGTTCATGTCTATACATCATTTTTAAAGTTCCACAAATAACTCACTTAGAAATAAATTCTCATGTAAAAATTAAAATTCAGAAAAATACAGAGTAAATGTTAAAAGTCACCCATCATTCCCAACCCCTCCCCCAAATCTTACTCCCCTTCCCTAGAATAACCACTATTACCATTTTTGTGTGCTCCCTTCCAGATCATTTTTTTTGCATTTACACTCACATATACGCACATATTTTGCAGATAACAATAATAAACGTTTCTTCCATATTGACGCATTTCAGATACACTATTTAATCCTTGTAGGGGAGGCAAAATTTTACCTCTACCCTCAGAGTTTTCATCTGGGCATGAGAATTAAATTGACATGAGGCAGATTAACCAGAGAAAAGCATACACATTTATTTAGTATAAGTTTTATGTGACATGAGAGCCTTCATAAGGAAATAAAGACCCCAAGCAGTGGCGAAACCTAAATGCCTTTACACTAGATTGAACAATGACAGGCAATTGTGGAAAAGTAACTAAAGTAAACGGGGAGGCTAAAGAAAGCTAAGAGTTATTTTAACAAGGTCTGTTTGCAAAGAAGTCTCTTTCCCTCAACTTCCCACCCTTGATGATACGGTTGTTGGACGTCTCCCATAGGGCAGTTTATCTCCTGCTTTCAGGAAGAAAAGGGGGCCAGTCAGTGCACCTGCTGTGTACCTTTAGCTCAAAATAATCCTCAAGCCAAAGTGGCCTGTTTTGGGGTGGCATCTTCAGCCATCCCTCATCTTCACAACAACCTTTGAGGCTGGTGCCATTAGCTATCTACTTACACGTAAGGTGCCGGAATCACAGAGGACGTAGCTGTTCAAGTTGCACCACTGGTGAATAATGAAGCCAGATTTTGAACTCAAGCTCTCTGGGTTCTGTCCCAAACTCTCAATCACGACCCTGTATCGCCTCCCAGTGGCAAGTTCAGTATCACCCCAGATGCTTTTCGGTCTGCTAACCACAGGAGCTGAGTGGGCTACATGCTCGTGCTATGTGGCTATTCAGTGGTGGCTGATGCGACTGCAATGATGGTCACCCCGGTAACGTTGTGCACCTGAACCTGGGCTGTTGCAAAGCTTTGCTGTGGTATAAACACAATAGGAACACAGTAGAAAGTGTTGCTAACTTGAAGCAACAAATGCAGTCGATCTAAGCTTTTATGCATTGTCAAAACCTAGGGTGGGTTTCTCCAAACTGCAAGATTTACTTAACTGTCTTTGTCAGTTGGGTAAAATTAAATTTGGGAATATTTCTTCAAAATCACTTTCTTGCCACACTGCTGACCCCCAGTGGGGTTCCCCAAATACTGTTCCAATTTATCAAGAGTGAAAAAGTAGGTTTTTCCTTGGATCTCATTTCACGCTGCTGTCTTTGTTTCATCTATGTAATGAAGATAATCCTGGCCCTATTCCTTCAGAAAATTGAGGACTGTGTTGGAGGACATGTAAGTGAAAGCACTTTATAAGCTGCAAAGTGCTGCACGTGCCTGTCTCTGACAGTGCCCCATGCATTCCTCTCTGGGCTGTAAAGGTGGATGAATCAGCTCTTAGCATCAATCATTAAGAAATAATTAATGAAAGGGCTCAGATATGATTAATGCTTTCTAAATAACATTCAACCAACACAGACTCTATCTCCATAACCTCTTGTTACGAATATCTGGTTCAAATATTATAGTGGTAGAATGTTATTCTTCACCACTAATATAAGCACATTCCCTCCTAGGGAATATAAAGCAATGAAGTAAAAACTGCATTAGGTGCCTGGCACTAGCAGGCATTCAAATATCTATTCAAAGAATAAAAAAGAAACACTGGTCCCAGTCCAGCCCTATGAAAAGCTGACCATTTAAATTTATCGCACTTTCCATATGCATCCATTTTTCTCATCTTAAGATGGAGAAAATAAAGTCTGCCATCATCTTTGTCTCTCAGAGGTGTCATGAGATTGAGATCATATATGAAGTATTTTATCTCAATATATAGATTTATGCTATTGCTTTTTTCTTTTCCATTATGGTTTATTACAAGATATTGAATATAGTTTCCTGTGCTATACAGTAGGTCCTTGTTTATCTATTTTGTATATAGTAGTTTGTATCTGTTAATCCCAAACCCCTAATTTATCCCCCTTCCTTTCCCCTTTGGTAACTATAAGTTTGTTTTCTATGTCTGTGAGTCTGTTTCTGTTTTATAAATAAGTTCATTTGTATGATATTTTAGATTCCACATATAAGTAATATCAAATGATATTTGTCTTCCTTTGACTTCATTCACTTAGTATAATAATCTCAAGGTCCATCCATGTTGCTGCAAATGGTATTATTTCATTATTTTTTTATGGCTGAGTAATATTCCATTGTATACATATACCACATCTTCTTTATCCATTCCTCTGTTGATGGACATTTAGGTTGCTTCCATGTCTTGGCAATTGTAAACAGTGTTGCTGTGAACATTGGGGTGCATGTATCTTTTCAAATTAGGGTTTTTCTCTGAATATATGCCCAGGAGTGAGATTGCTAGATTACATGGTAACTCTATTTTTAATTTTTTGAGGAACCTCATACTGTTTTCCATAGTGGCTGCACCAATTTACATTCCCACCAACAGCATAAGAGGGTTCCTTTTCCTAAGATATTATTTATATATGTATTTTCCATTAAGGCCCACATAGGTAAGGTGAGTTATTATCAGTGTGTTACACAGGGCATCGATGGAAATGGGAGCTGGCAGTGCTCAGGTCTTGGAGTTAAGCAGGGGGACCAAGGCCAGGTAGGCAGTAGGTAAGGCAGGGAAGTGTGTGGGGGAAGCCTGAGAAGGAACAACTAGAGGGAAGCAGCATTCAGAGCTCAGGAGGTCTCACCAAGTGAATGGGAACTAGTCAGCACTGGGAAGAGGGTAAAAGGCAAAGGACTCATCAAAGGTCGGCCACAGCAGGCAGGAGACTGGCAATCAGTGACAGGAGTTAGTTTCACTTGCCCTGATTTACAATGTCTGTGCCAGAATTCCATTGAGCTTTGCTCCGTAAGGTTTTGCTGACACGTGGAGCTGAAGGTTGAAGTCAAGAGAGAAGCGGTCACCATCCAATCAGCCCATGTTGCTTGTAGCTGTTGCCATGTTATAGGTGTGTGTTCATGGCCCCATCTGCTGCTAACAGTGAGTCATTCTTGCAAATAAAATAAATATCAATATATTTACATGCATCATATACCTTACACAAATCCTATGAGTGGTGTTACAAAAAATAACACATTTGGGAAGCAAAACAAATGCTTAAGCTGGAAATTTCTTCACGTGATTCTGGTAGTGCTGTTAACCTTGCTGGGAGATATGACTGTTACCTTATTCAAATACTATCTACTAATATTCACCCACGTTTATTCAGTGTTTGGATATCCGCCATAGACTGTAGTTCTCTGTAATACCACTAAACGTAATATTTATTAATTATTAAATAAATTAGTTTCCTATATGCATAATCGTGAATAAAGAGTAGGAAGAACGTTGGCAGTATTTTAAAAAACTTATGGTTTCAGGAATTCTTGGGAATTCTGATATCTCATCCCTAAATCCCAAAGATTAATATCTGTCAGGAATTTGGAAACATTAATGTTTTTGTTGTGTTTGGGGTGGGATTAAGGCTTTGCAAATGTGGAGAAGCAAGACCCTACAAATGGCTGTAGGTTCTAATTGTAAGACGGTGTGAAGTCTAAAGGTGGGAACGGTAGGGTGAGGGGGAGTGTGGTCATTGTTCTTCCATCTATGGAGGGTGGCTTATAATTAGAATATTCTTCCAGGTTAAGTGAAATCTTTTGTAGATAAAGATGCTTGTGTAGGTTATGTAGGCAATAAATTCACAAGGATGCAAAAGTTTTATTTAATTTCTCCCTGTTATTAGAAATTTTACAGAATCCCAGAAGGTGGGATTGAAAGGGAAAGGTGAACTTGATATTTACAGAAAGTTCCTTTGTTAGAAATAAAGATTCATGATCATGGCAGAGCTGATTCTATGTGTCCACCAAACCATTTCATTTTCTTTTTGAGCTCAGAGGAAGACTACGTTTCCCAGCATCCCTTACATAAAACTTCCTCACGTTCTTTCAGTCTGTCTGTCTCTCCATCTGCGCTGCTGGAAGTGAAGACTCCAAGATGGCAGAAACACATGATAGGAGAAGCGCCAATCCCTGAAGTTGCTGCTTAGAGAACAGCTGTCCTGGAAAACGCTCTGACCAGGAACATCAGCATGAACGAGAAACAAATTGTTATACTGTTCAGCCACTGAGAGTTCAGGGTTTCATTTGTTACCCGGTATAGTCTAGCCTATCTTAACACTGTGCTGTGATCTTCCTTACTCTTCACTGGAGAGGAGGACCACCTTGACATGGGGAGGAACAGCATGTGGGATGTACGGTGTGGTAAGTGACTATAAAATAAGGCACATTCATACTGTAGTATGTGCGGGACATTACAGGAAAATGCATTCCCCACACGTGGAAATGATGTGTCCCCTGAGAAATCAGCAAACAAAACCCACAACTAATGGATTTGGCTACTATCAGTTGAAACAATTCAATAACTAAGAGCTCTTTCCATCAAACCGTGTGCCTCCATCAGTGCTCCTCTGCCCTACTTGTTCATTATGATGTAATAAGTTGCAGTGTATTGTTCTTTGTACCATAGTCTCTTGGGAATGTGGTAGTATAAGACTCCATCTTTGTGCCCTGCCAAATTTGGCTTTTGGACCAGACCCTGACTGTGAGGTCCCCACCAGCTTTCTGCTTCCCAGGAAGACCCTCTTTAGCAGCCAGCAAGGCTTACCAGCCAAAGCTTCTCACACAGCCCAGTTGTCTTTTAAATAGTTTAGAGTAACTTAGGCTTTAAGTAAGCAGATTGTCAGCAATAGGAAACAGCTGAAAGGGGAAAGCATACTGGACAACATTAGTGCAAGAGAAGGGGGGCCTACAGCCGTCACGCAGCAACACTAGGTGTCTTCCCGGGAGCGGAGCCCTGGGAACCGAGAGGGGCTGCATGACTGCCATTTTCTTGACTCAGGTTTTGATTTAGTCTAGAATCTGACTCCTGTCTTGACACCAATAGCACTTACGCAGATAAATGTAAGTGCGACAGTTTATCAAATTTAAATAAAGATCTAAGGTCAGATTCCTACTTAGATTTGGTGTTTCAGGGTTCAAAGAGATAAAATAATCTACTCCAGCAGACAAAGCTACTGGGGACTTGTCAGAACTGGAATAATTCTACAGGCTCTTGAGAGAATGGAGAAGTGAGAATCACTTACCCTTAAGACTGCATTTAAAAGCATTTATACAAGGGATGTCAGTGACAGCAAAAACTGAATCACATCCTGAATCTCTGGCAGTCTCTTGGTTACAAATACTAATTTGTAAAAGTCCCAACTGAATGAATGTATTAAACAGCAATTTGTTTTTTCCTTCTTAAACCACACTGGAAATGTCATCCTTCACTTACAGCTCCCCAGCCAAGGCAGTTATGAATGAGCTGATGGTGCCTCCTGGTGGCCACCATGGAGAATCACCTGGCACAGGTGCTTCCTTGATTTGTACTGGCCACCTCTTTACTCTTGTACCGATGTGCAGCATTTCTGAAAATCAAAAGTTAAAAAGTTGGATTTATGTGGTCTATATGAACTTATGTGTTATGGGAGTTTTCATTGCTAGAGAACTATAACGGAAAATCAAATCTTTAATTTTATTTCACGCTCTTCAAATATATATTTCTAATACTGGGCACATAGTCTTTAATTTTCTTCTTTTCCTTCACAGCTTGACCAGTGGACATTCAACTGAGACTTAGGAGGTGTTCCTTTGAGAACCATCTCTGTCTCAATTGTTTTCTATTAATGTGGTCTTTATTTTTTAATTTTCTCTGATTTTTTAATTAAGATAAGAGAAAACAGAGTAAGGTATTAAATCACATGGGCTAACAGTGCCAAAGATGACATCCTGTAAAGTTGGCTGGCAGAAACCTCAAACAAGGGCCCAATTTCAACATTTGCTGGGTACCGTTGTTTACCATGTAAAAGTGCAGGTTTGAAATGTGCAGTGGTTGAAAATCAATGACTGTTATATTTTATTTTTCTGTTTGGGGATTCTATCCTGCTTTTTTTTCTTAAAATGGAGTTAACTGTATTCCAGACAGCTTTTTCTTCCACATGTATACATATCATTTTAAGGAAAATGTTTTGTCCTCTTCTGCCTCTTTTTAATTCCAGGTACAGGTGCAAAACCACTGCTAATAGTGGCTGGGAAAAAAAGCCATATAAGTCCTGAATGAGATAAGACTTTCTAAAAACTTAGGAGTGTCAACCTCTAAAGCCTTTCAAGTACCCAGATGTTTCTTTTCATCTTGTCAGAAATTTCCATGTTCGTTTTCATCCATTTAAAAATCTACCCTGGGGACTCCCCTGGTGGTACAGTGGATAAGACTCCATGCTCCCAATGCAGGGGGCCTGGGCTCGATCCCTGGTCAGGAAACTAGATCTCACATGCATGCCGCAACTAAGAGTTCGCATGCCACAACTAAGGAACCCACGTGCTGCAACTAAGGAGCCCTGAAGCTGCAGCTAAGGAGCCCGCCTGCCGCAACTAAGACCTGGTACAACCAAATAAATAAATTAAATAAATAAATATTTTAAAAAATCTACCCTGTTTTTCTTAAAGTGTCAACTTTCAAGATAAATAAAAAGTTACTGATTATATTTTAAATCATTTTTTGTTTTTTCTATTATTACAATAGAACGGTTTTAAATTTGTTTTTAAACTGCAAACATGAAAGTCTTAAGTGATAGCATGGCTTAAAGAGTCTTTTGTTTGAGGGCCTGGGAACTAAACATCATCTATTACATCTATTACAATGTTTCTGTATAAAGATATACATATTCTAACTCCTGAAATAATGAACAGATGAGAACTTCCTGTGCTAATTTATAAAAATTCTAGCTGATTTGACTCATGCAGAGATATACTTATTGGTATTTTAAATAATAATTATTATAAATATTTATTGAATGTTTTCTGTCTTCTAGGCGCTGCTTTAAGAAGCTTATAAGCATTGACTCATTTAATCCTCACCACGATCCTATGACAGTTACCTCTCGTTATCTTGTTTTGTATATAGACAAGGATGTTGAAGCACAGAGAGGTTAAGTCACTTAATCAAGCTCACAGAGCTATTAAGTGGGGGAACAGTTTGCCTTTAGAGCCACTGTACTCTGCTCTTTTACAGAGTTTATTTTGTAACATAGGCAGTTAACTACTGAGATTCATATTTAAGCTCCTTGAAGGGAGGCAGCAAGCCTTACTCATTTTTGTTTCTCCCACAGCATCCACCCCTAGCAGATTCTCAAAAGAGAGTTGTTGACAACTGAGCTAGTTGGGGATACCTCTCTCTAGTGGTTACTACTGTCCATCATACACAAACTTTCTGTGTTCTTAATATGTCCCCGAGGGACATACCTTAGCGAATGTGAAAAACCTCAGTGCCGTAAATGTTGATGTAATCAAAAGAGCTGACGAGTAGCTTGGGGTGCTGGCCTAGGTGAGTCCCTCTAGCCTCCACAGGTGACTGGGAGGGACACAGCCCACAGCCCTTAGCAGTATGTGACCGGGTCAGGGGGCACCTTATACCCGATGCACCTTCTTTGCTCTGGTCCCACCCATTCAACCTTCATGTCTCTGTTGTAAAACCTTGGGTTCTACCTGCTGATCACTGCCAAATATGGTGAGGCCAGGACACTGTGTGTGATGTGAGGTCTTATGGAAGTCACCTAAGTAAACAGAGAGGGCATAGTTCTTGTGTTTCCCTTTTGAAGTGTTTTGCCACACGATCGGGTGGGAGTAAGAGTGGTGGGAGATGCTTCTGGATGCTGTCTCTAATGGGTGGGGCCCGCTGTTTCCTCCCCAGCACTGGTACAGATGTTAAAGGCATTATGTGTTGAAGCCAGAAGCTGTCCAAGCAGCTTACTGACGGACAGCAATTTGGGTACAACTGGAGACTCTACTGGAAAAGCCAACGGAGAGAGAAGAGAGTGCACAGGACGTGATGCAGATGAAGTCTTGAGCCAGATGGACCTGGATCAGAATCCAGGTTCTGCCACTGCCAGGCCCAGGTGAATTTACGCAGATTACTTAAGCTGTTTGGCCTCAGTTTTCCTATGTTGTATTAAAACTGAGATTAGTGATCTAGTTCACAAGGTTGTCAGGAGAAGTAAATGAGATATTGTGAATAAAGAGCCTGCCATACAGTCATACATGATACATATTGTTTTACTTTCCCCTGAATTCCCTTCCTGTACTTCTGGCATATGAAAAAATGATTAGGTAGAAATAGGCTGAGTCCAGAAGGGGAAAATAGACTAAGCTTTCCTGGACTACATTTTTATATGGATAAAGATTTTTGCAACTGCAAATACAGGCAGCACTTAGTATCCTTAAGATATTCGTGATATTTTTCTCTGATGTTCTTGTAGCTCCTGAGGATCACTGTGGGCTGAGGGTGAGAGACTGACTTTGTGAAACGCTGCCCATCCCCCCTCTCAGAAGCAGGCAGGACTCCGGTGAGTTTCAGATGTTGTAGAGAAAACTGAACCATAGCGCAGATGATACTAAAGTTTGTTTCCATTCTAACAGACCATGATTCTAGAACTGAGCATCAGTTTCTTCTTATGGTCAGGTTGCTGTGCAGATTAAATGAAATACTTTATGTAAAGGGTGTGAAATGTAGTACTCGGGTGATACCTGTCATGACTGCGTCATCACTATTAACAATGGCTAATTACTGACTAGGACATCTAAATCTGTCTGCTGGAGACAGGGAAAGTTGGTGAGGATTGCCAGGCTACCTTTTCATCTGTTTAAAATGCATAATTAAAATACAGAGTAGTTTGAACTTGGTGATGAGAAAGCTTTTCTTTCACCCTCCCAATACTCCTTACTGTGTCTGCTTTGTTTTCAGAGGCTGTTAACATGCTGACAGCTACTGAACTGCTGTTTACATTTTGTTACTCCTCTGATCACACACCTACCATGACTCCCAGTTGAAATTCCTAATGGAATCCAAGCTTCTAAGCCTGGCAATTGAGCTGTCCACCAGCCGGCCCCACCCTGTCTTTCTAATTTTCTCTCCCATTTCCCGGAGCCCATGAATGTCCTCTCTAGTCAGACTGGGCTCTTTCTTCTCTCCAGAATGAACTTGTAAATTCTGGCCTTTCAGGAATGCTGTGCCTGAAATACCTTTCTCCTTTCTCATCACCAAGTCTAAATCCTTAAAGGCTAAGGGAACTACAGCCTGATCTTTACATGCCCAGTTCTGCCTGAGTGCGTCATCCCAGCCCTGCTGCGAATTATTTATGAGACTTCGAGCACGTGACCTACCCTCCCTGTGCCTCCGTCTTTACCTGTAAAACAGAAGTCACAAGAGCACCCACATTCTAGACCCATTTTGAAGCTTAAAAGACAATTTATGTAAAGTACTTAGAACCGTATCTGGTGGGTAGTATGTAGCCAATAAATGTGAGCTCCTATTGCTCATGCCGCCTTCTTGGACCTGCGCCTTTTGTGACCGCCCAGTGTCACAATGACTCCTTTTTCTAAGTTCATGTATTGTCTCTGCTACTTCCTTGCCACATATCTGTTCATTCCACAAATATTTGTTGGATGCCTACTATGGGCCACACGATGTTCTCAACGCTGAAAACAAAGCAAAGGCCTTGTTTTCATGGAGCTTGCATTCTAGTGGGGAGACGGGCAGTGGACGATTAAATAAGTGAGATGTATGGTAGGTCAGGTGGTAATAAATGCGACAGAAAAAAATTAGGCGAGGGATTGGGAATGATGGGGTGGGCATGGCGGTGTTATTTTATATCGGTTGGTCAAGGAGACTCCCTGAAAAGGTCATCTGTGAGCAGAGCACGGAAGGAAGGGAGAGCTTAGATATCTGGGGAAAGAGCGAAGAGCAGCTGGTGGGAGGGGCAGCAAGAAGGCTAGATGACTAAATCCTCAGAGGGCAGTGGGGGAGAGGGCTGGGGATGAGAGAGGAGCTCTAGTGGGGGCCTTGAAAGCCAGTAAGGACTTTGGCTTCTCATTAGAAGAAAAGCAGTTTGTACATTTGTGGCTTTTTTTCCCCTGGGCACTGTCTCTATCAATTAACTCCCATATCTACAGCTTCTCCCTGTCTATTGTTTTTTTTACTTTTCCTCAATGTAAAACAAACTTAGGTGTAGTTATGAATTTAAGAATTTCATCCTCTGGTTTGTATCCCCTCATCTGGAGATTGTGTCCTCTCCTCACCTTCGATTTCCATAGCAAGATCCTCAAAAAGGTGTGGTCATGTGCTTTCCGTCTTCCCCGTGGCTCTGCTGAAACAGCCCTGGTCAAGGTCACCATTAGACACTTTCAAACATTTATCTTCCTTGGCCTCTCTGCAGCATTTGAAACTGTTAACTCTCCTTCCCCTTGTTCCTAGGACACAGCTCTTTCTGACTTTCTTCCCACCTTTCTTTCTTTCCTTTTCCATCCCTGTATCAGTAGGGATGGGTTTGGCTGCTCAGTGATATCAATTAAGAATCCAGGCTCTTTCCTTTGGATATGGTTTAGTGGTACCTCCCTCTGTGGACACCAGGTGGCGCTGAAACCCCTGGTAGGTAATATTTGTACCTACCACCAGGACAGTGTCCCATACATTTCATGCCATTTTACCACTGAGGCCTTTCCTGACTTTCCATATAAAATGTTACTGTATCTCGACCCATTTTCCCTATTCCCCTTATTCTGCTTTTTCTTCTTAGGGATTATCAATAGCTGACATATGCCTTTATTTCTTTATTATCTTTCTCATCCATGAAAAAGTAGACTCCATGAAGTCAAGGATTTTCTTCTCATCTGTATCCCCACAGCCTTGGCACCTGGTAGGCAATCAGTCCCCGCTTGCTGAAGGAACCAACGAATCTCATTTGTCAGCACTGGGTCACAAGTCCACCCTTAGACCCACATGGAAAGGGGGAGAGGATTGCCACGATTGGCTGGGACCAGCCACAGGGAGAATGGCTATTGGGTAACCAACCAACAGAGCCATACTACCTTGGCCAGTTTTTTGTTTCTCTACCTTTTCATTTAGTATTAGCATGCCTCAGGATTCGTTCCTTGGCAGTTTTTTCTTTTCACCACATTCTTCTTGGGTGATTCCATCCCTTCCTTGCTGTCACTTACAGACTGGTGGTGCCACATATATGTTTCTAACTCAGCTTTCTCTCTGGGGCCCCAGACCCATCCTAGGGTGACCAGCTGTCCTGCTCTGCCTGGGACTCTCCTGGCTTTAGCACTGTAAGTCCCATGTTCCAGGAAAGCTCTCAGTCCTGGGCACCTGGGAGGATTGATCACCTTGCAGACTGTCTACACAACATCCAAACCAGAACTCTCTTGAACTCCAGTAGTATATCAACTGCCTCTAGAGCTTCCCTTAATCCCAGAGTCCCTTACTTACCTCAAACTCAAGATGAACCCAACTGGAATTTATGTATTCCACCCCAAATCCTCTTCTTGTACTTCTCTAATTAGGGGAGTATTGCCACTAATTACATACAGTTTTTTCAAGTCAGAAAGCTAGGTGTTATCATCAAAGGAAAAAGTCCACAGTGCATTTGCCTTAGTTCTCTGCAAAATTTCTAGATTTTACCAAAAATCTGAAAAGGCTCCTTAGAGTGTGTTGCTCAGGTAGAAAAACAGCTGACTGCCACATTTCTGAGTATAATGTCTCTGTGTCTCTTGAATCTGTGCTTCCTCTCCATTCCTGCTACAATTTTAATTAAGATCATCCTTTTTGCTGGGGACTAAGCAACTGTCATCCTGCCCGGTTTCTTTGACTAGTTATACACCTTCCCTTTCCACAATCCATTCTGCATACTTTAAAAGTCTCGTCTTAGTTCTTGATGCTTAAAATCATCAATGGTTCTCTTTCATAATATGAATCCCTCCGCCAACCTACCTCTTCTTCCTTTTTCCAAAAATTTCCCCCTTCACTTTCTTGATCCAGCCACACTGAACTACTTCAATTTCCAGAACACATCCTGTATTCTCACCCCTCCATCTTTCTCCTCCTGACTCCTTTGACTTGAAGTTCCCCTTTCCCATTCCAGCCTAGTGAACTACTAGTGATCTGTCATGCTACACAGTGGTTATGAATATGGGTGGTTAAAGCTCATTATGCCTGGTTAGGGCTGCTCAGCTTTACCACTTCAGAGCTGTGTGACCTTCTTGCCAGAACTGTGAAGTTTAGCCAAGTCCCTGAACTTCACCAAAGCTCAGTTTCCTCATCTGTAAATTGGGGGTAATATTTATACCTACCGCATAGGGCTGTAGAGAGGATTAAATGAGACAGTAATCTGTTAATAATGTTAACTACTATTATACAAGAATTAATTTCGGCTTCTCTTAAAAGCATTTACTGAACCCTCTCCTTCCCCGGCCCTGAGTTTGGATTAGGAGGACCTCCTCTGAGTGCTGGCAGCACCCAATGCTTAGTGCTAATGTTGATAAAACTGTAATATAATTAGTCCTTCTACTAATTTTCTCCATGAGACAGTAAGTTTCCTGAGGACCTTGACTCATTTATCATTGACTTTTAGGGACTACCTTATGGCCTGGACACAATAGGAATTTCCTTTTGCTCAATTTATCTTTCCTGTCACTTCCCTGAAGATAAGAACAGTGTTTGATACTTCTTTGTATCTTCCATAGGCCCTGGATACACTATACTCTCCATGCACGGCTTTATCTACATCTACTGTCCATTTTACTTGGTGGGAAATATGTTCCCTGACAACTCCTAAGAGTCAGTTGGTTCCAAGGAGTCTTCTTGGTTCCAAGTCCAAATTCAGTCATTTCCTTTCTTAGGCCATCTGAATCAGGAGGCAGGGTCTCATAGTACAGACAAGCTGGTAGAGCCCAACCCTCTAGAACAGAGCAGGGACCCCTCTGTGGCCTGAAGAAAAGGTGACTACCAAGAAGGTGGGTTGTGAGCTGAGGGAATTTGTCTATTTTAGAGAAATTAAGATATTTCCAGATAGAGACTTCCCTGGTGGTCCAGTGGGTAAGACTCCATGCTCCCAATGCAGGGGGCCTGGGTTCAATCCCTGGTCAGGGAACTAGATCCCACATGCATGCTACAACTAAGAGTCCGCATGCTGCAGCTAAGAAGTCCACATGCTGCAACTAAGAGTCTGCATGCCGCAACTAAGAAGCCCACATGCCGCAACTAAGAAACCCGCATGCTGCAACGAAGATCCGCGTGCTGCAAAGAAGATCCAGCGTGCCACAACCAAGACCCAGTACAGCCAAAAAAAAAAAAAAAGGTATTTCCAGATAAACGAAAACCAAGAGAATTTGTTAATAGCAGACAAATAGTAAAAGAAGTCTTTCAGGTTGAAATGAAAGGACACTAGAAATGTTTTTTGGTTTGTAACACTTTTTTCTTATCCTACCTGATTTAAAAGGCAACTACAGAAAGCAATAATTATAAATTTATGTTAATGGGCATAGAATGAAGATGTAATATGTATGGCATTAATGGCACGAAAGAGGGGAAGAAATGAAGTTATATAAGAGCAAAATTTTTGTATACTATTGGAATTAAATTGGTATTAATCTGAGCTACATTTTTATAAGTTAATATATTAATTGTAATCCCAGAGCAACCACTAAGAAAATAACTAAAAAATATATACCAAAACAAACAACAAGGGAATTAAAATAATACACAGAAAAGATCTATTTACACAAAGGAAGGCAGTAATGGAAGAATAAAAGACCAAAAAAGACATGAGACATATAGAAAACAAGTAGCAAAATGGCTGAAGTAAGTCCTTCCTTATCAGTAGACACTTAAATGGATTAAAACACCAATTAAAATGCAGAGATTGGCAGAATGGATTTTTAAAAAACCATGGTCTAACTATATACTGTCCACAAGAGATTCACTTTAGATTTAAAGACATAAACAGGTTGAAAATAAAAGAATGGAAAAAGATATTCCATGAAAAGAGTAAGCAAAAGAGAGCTAGAGTGGCTATAACAATATGAGGTAAACAGACAGTTAAGACAAAAATACTGAATAGTTATGAAAGACAAAGAAGGAAAGTATATGATGACAAAAGGGCCAATGCATTGAGACTATATTATAATTATAAACACATACACCCTAACAATGAAGCCCCAAAATACATGAAGCAAAAATGGACAGAACTGGAAGAAGTAGAAAATTTAATAAGTGGAGAATTTGATAATAGCTTCAATAATAGCTAGAACAACTAGACAGAAGATCAACAAAGAAATAGAAGACAAACTACACTACAAAACCAACTAGACCTAACAGGCATCTATAGACATTACACCCAATAACAGTAGAATACACATTCTTCTCAAGTGCACATGGAACATTCTCCAGGATGGACAGTATGCTGGGTGAAAAAAACTAGTCTCAATGATTTCAAAAGTACTTAAATCATACAAAGTGTGTTCTCTAATCATAATGGAATGAAATTAAAAATCATCAACAGATGAAACTTGGAAAATTCACAAATATGTGGAAATTAAACAACAGAAAGAAAACTGTAAAATTCTTATTTCTGCAATTTTCCCATTCTCTGATCACCAACTAGGTGCCCAGTTACTTCTATTCTGACACCATCTATTTGGAGTTAGTATCAGACTCCACAGGTCCAAGGGCTCAATCCCACAGACTGCCCTCACTGCAGACACCAGTCACAAGGACCCGGTCCTCAGGTTACCAACACTTCTGCCCAACTTGGCTGCAAAGTCAGGGGTTCCCACAATCCCTTTCTCAGTTTCAATAAACCACTACAACTCACAGAAATCAGGAAAGGGCTTTACTTACTGTTACCGGTTTATTACAACTCAGGAAGAGTCAAATGGAAGAATGCATAGGAGAAGGTACTGGGGAGAGAGGGAGGGCAGAGCTTTCATGCCCTCTCCAGGTGCACCACCCTCCCCCAGTCTCGATGTGTCCACCAACCCAGAAGATCTCTGAACCCCATCATTTAGGAGCTTTTATGGAGGTCCCATTAGGTAGGCACGATCGACTAAATCACTGGCCATTGGTGATTGAACTCCACCTCCAGTCTCTCTTTGCTCCCGTGAGTTCTGGGGATGGGGCTGAAAGTTCCAGCCCTCTAATCATAAGGGTGGTTCCTCTGTTGACCAGCCCCCATCCTGAAGCTGTCTAAAGGTCTACCAAGGGACTTCCCTGGTGGTCCAGTGGTTAAGACTTCGTCTTCCAATGCAGGGGCTGTGGGTTGATCCCTGGTTGGGGAGCTAAGATCCCATATGCTTCGTGGTCAAAAAACCAAAACATAAAACAGAAGCAATATTGCAACAAATTCAATAGACTTTAAAAATGGTCCACATCAAAAAAAAAATCTTTAAAAAACTGCATTAAAAATAATAATAATAAATAAAGGTCTACCAAGAGTCACCTCATCAACCTAAACTCAGGGATGGTTGAAAAGGGCTTGTTATGAGTAATGAAAGATGCTCTTATCACAGGAAATTCCAAGGGTTTTAGAAGCTTTGTGCCAGGAACTGGGGACAAAGACCATATATATATTTTAAAATATACCACAGGTCTGAGGATCCTAACAGTTAAGAGATGCAGCACATGACTAGAGCCCATTCAGTCATTAATAATTAGTCCGGTCCAGGATCCATATTGTATGAAAATGTCTCCAGGATGAGGCCACTCAGGTTTGCAGCCTTCCATTCCATCTTGTCAGATTCTAAAAGCAGGACTGCCCTCAGCAATATCTGCCTTTACCCTTTTAGGCTTCTGATAAATTGAGCTAAGAGACAATGTCATCTCTTGCTCTGAGCCTCTTTTGAGGTATTAATGTAATATTGGATTTCCCTTATTTCATAACTCATTTATTTGTTCCTCTACCCTCAGCTACTATTCCTCCTTCTCTCTACCTATACCCAAACTTTTCCACCTTTGG
Source organism: Balaenoptera borealis (assembly GCF_965194805.1). Classification (NCBI taxonomy): domain Eukaryota; kingdom Metazoa; phylum Chordata; class Mammalia; order Artiodactyla; family Balaenopteridae; genus Balaenoptera; species Balaenoptera borealis. The sequence goes on from NC_138870.1 coordinate 27,175,791, forward strand.
AAGGGACATTAGGTTTGGCCACAGTGCTGGTTTAGATTGCAGGCAGCAATACCAGTCTAGCAAGTACCTCTGCCTCAGCGCACCCTGATTCACATAGGGAAGGGTTATAAGATTAGCGGGCTATTTCTAACACTAGGCAATACAGTTGCATTCACTGTTAACCCCAATTTTTTTCAGATAGGGTGAAGGTACAACCTGTACCAGGAACAAAGACCAAATACACATATCTTACTATATCAGAGTCTTCAATAAGCCTTTGTAGGAAATCTTTCATAAGACTTCAGAGGATATCTCTGGAATATGATCCATCCATCCAAACCATACTCCTGGGAAAACTGTAAAGAAGGAACATTGAAATGAGCCAAAACCTTTATGCCCTTTTAAACCTCTACAGATGGATTTAATTCAGTCTCTTTCTTACGGGATTCTAAATGTGTTCTTACTACTCCATCTCTGTTTTCTGCTTGGGTTGAAGCCTTCTCTTATTGTAAAGCAACTGCTATGACAGTAGCAAAAATTTTTTTAGTACTTATGTTTCCCACTTGAAGAAAACTCACCTAATTTGTCTAGTGATTGAGGAACCCAATTCACTGAAATACCAGTTAAGGAACTCTCTAGGGCCCTGTCACACGTAAGCTTTGCTGCCTTATCACCAACAGTCCTCAGAGAAAATTGAATGAATAAATGGTAATTTATGAAACTACCAGAGGAACTCTGGTTACTACAGCCAAAGGCTCTAATGGCCTTTCGGGTCACTCCAGCAGGAACTCATAGACAATCCCCACATATGCTGCTCACTGAATACTCCATGTGTCTGTGGATCTCACCCTCATCCTTGACTCTGTTCTTGTACAGTCCAATATGGCAAAAGGTGATAGAAGGTGAATGCAGAATATGCCAGTTTATAAAATGGGTTCAGCAACTTTTCCAAAAGGTAAACTATAGGAACCTCTGCATGACCTTCATCCCAGAGACTTTGGCTTATTGAAAATCATACCAGTGTAAGACTGTCTTGAGCATCACTGGGATGTTATCAGAAACAGAAACATCATGAAGGAGACCATTTTCCCAAGAGCCTCAGACTACACAGCAGGTGGCTATCTGTGAGCAGTTTCTACCCAAGACCTGGGAACCAGGATGCAGGCATACCTGGAGGAAGTGACTGCCAAACTCTTCTTTGTCTCTTTCCCTTCCTTTGCTTGGCTATCTTTTCTCTCTCTGTTATTGTTATTATCTCTCTCTCTCTTATTGCTAAAGTGAAATTCATAAAGTTTCTTCCCTTAATCTTTGTTACTTTGGGAAAATGAGAAGGATGAGCAAAGAAAGTGTCACACAGACCCGTTAATGTAGAATCTTATTTCTCAGTAGACTCGGGGGTCAGCAGGTTGGGTTCTCGGTGAGGACCCTCTTCCTGTTTACACACAGCCACCTTCTGGCTATATCTTCACATGGTGCTGAGCAGAAAGAGAACAAGCTCCTTCCTGTCTCTTCTTCTAAGGGCACTAACCCCATCATGAGTGCTCTACCCATATGACATAATTACCTCCCAAAGCCCCCATCCCCAAATTCCATCACATTGGGGATTAGGGTTTCAACATCTGAATTTGGGGGGATGTAAACATGCAGCCCATGACAGCCAGTATTAACAGGACTGAGAGGCACTGTTCAAGGTCTTCTGATAAATCTCATGCTAATACTTGTCTCCACAGTCATTTGCTATATCCTCCTCTGTGCAACCACTCACTTGTCAAGTGACTCGAGTTACAAAGGCAAAAGTCATGGGAAGCTTGGATGCCTGTTCTTTGCAGAGTCTGAGATAGCAATCTTTAGGAGTCACATAGATGTAGTGAACTGAACAAACAAAGATGTGGTAAGACCTAGATATGAGGCTCAGTATCCATGTCGACCAAAATTAGGAACTGCAAGACCCTGAAAGACTAGAAAATTTCCACTGAGAACCTGGCAGGTGTTTGTCCCAATGGCTCTGCTGCCCAACCCTCTTGCACAGGACTTTAGCCCCTATCGGTTCTTTCCCAGCACTGTAAGTAAAATCCAGATGGCTAAAGATACGGCTGCTAATCTTCAAGAACAGTTTTTCTCTATTCCCAGAACGATCTAATTTTGACAGACCCCTCTTGCTAAAGTCCCGGAAAGCAGTCTACTCTTTTCCCCTCAACTGACTGCTCCGCTTGAGATTTCTCATGCCAGGTATTCTCAAATAAAGGCTCATGCTTAGATTCTGTGGTTCAGTTTTTTCTACATAAACAATAATTAAACTTTCTAAAATGCCTGGGGGATGCCTAGGGTCCTTTCAGAATCACCACCTGAAAGTCTGATTATGGCAGAGTTGAAGAAACAGCAGTTTATCAAGCCCTGGAGGAGATAATTCAGAAGTTAACACCAAAGCTGTCACAGGGAGGAGACCCACATGTGTACGGAGACTAACCTACTTTCTCTTTTCCCACCACAATCCATTGATCTATGCCCACAGCTGTGCTCGCTTAACAGGAACTAAGGCAGACGCCACATAAGCAAAACCGCAGAACCAGCCAGAGCCAGAAAGGCCCAAGATGGGGACAGTCAACTGCCCTGAACCGGTTCCAGCCTGACCATGAGGGCAGCTCCTGCACAGAAGAGCCCCAAAGTGTCTAAAAGTTGCCTTTGCCCCTTACCATGCTAGGACCTCCGCCCAAAGGTGGGACTTGCACATTGCGAGGCACAATTAGTCCGTGTGCAAGGGAGCCCAAGGGACTGCGCATGTTCCAGCTGTTTCTGGAACTCTCCGCCCCTTTCCCAGAATTCTGGTGGTGCACCCACCTCTTACCCGTTAAGTTTCCTGCTCCCCCCAACCCCCCGGCAGGGAGAAGGGGTCTTCAGAGCAGGAGCTCTCCCTTGCCCACTCCTTGATCAACAAATAGTTACTTCTCTGCTTTGCCGAACCTGGTCTCGTTCAATTGGCGCCATCGGCACAGGGCAAGGAAAGGACCCAGTCGGAATCCACCCGATCCGAGACGGTCGTGATAAAGTCGAATGAATGAAAGAATGAAGAAATCCAAAAGCTGGAAAGCAGAATGGAATGGTTTTTAAATTGTGTTTGAGGGCCATCGTCTGCCAAACTTTTGGGCTGCTAGTCATTTGTGTCCCTTGTAAAATAGATTCCTGGCTTCCACCCCAAACCTACTAAATCAGCACCTCCAGGCGAAGACCCGAGAACTAGCATTGAATCCAGTGTCTTAGGTGGTTCTTATCATCAGGGCAGTTTGGAATACGTTGTTCTAGCACTGTGTTTGTAAACAGAACTGGCACTTGGAACTTTTAAAATGACAGCTCCCAGATTCCGCTCTGAATATGTGCACCTAAACTGGTAGTGAGGGATATACGTGTGTGATTTTAAAACTCTTCTCAGGTGGGGCTGGACACTGCCTTCCCTGGGAACTCGACAGGAATGCAGACTCTCGGGCACCACCAGGACCTGAGCCAGAATCTGACCTTTAACAAGATTCCTAGGTGACTGGTCTGCATATTAAGGTTTGAAAAGCACTGCCCTGGGGGTACTTGGAGGTGCAGGTATTCTAATTCTGATTCCTAACGCTTATGTAAGACAAGTGCAGCGCCCTCCGGAGGGGAGGCACCGAGGCACCTGTGAAGAGGAGCCCACGTGCCTTCTTGGGCTCTGGGTAATATTTCATTTGAAACAGTTTTTGCTGATGAGAAAATTGGAAACAGACGAAGGTGAAGTGAGGCTGTAGAAAGAAAACTGAAGTAGGAGTGAGCAAGATTTGAGGTTCAGAGTTTAGGGGCTACAATATGACTTGAAGGCGTGTTGGGAGACGTGTTTGGAAACTATTTGCAAGTGGTTTCTTCTTAGGGTGTTTGCTTATTTGAGGCTGCTGGGAGAAGGGGTTCATGGCCAAAGACACCCAGGCTATCCTTGGGGTTCCCCCGCTGCTCTCTGGTAAACCGCATCATCTCCCCAGATCTCCGTTTTGACTTTTGTAAACAACGAACTTCGGCAAGGGACAAGTCCCTTTCAGCTTTAAGATTGAGAAACTGGGAACAAGGGACCTTTTTTCCTGTACTGAAAATTAAAACCAAGTTTACTTTTAAAGTTTCATTTGTAATATTACCTTTATTTATAACAAAAATGACTGGCCTTAGAGTTCAACTCTCTTGTTTGCTGTCCCAGAACTTTTCTGTATGATTTCATATCAGTAATATAGTTGAGGAATTTCTAGCTACTTTTTGATCTCCAGGAAGAACGAATGAACCTGTAGTTTTCTGAGTGTTTCCCCTGGGCCAATAATAAATTCTTCATATAAGTTTCATGATTCTCTAGTGAAGTAAATGTATTATGTGGAAATAAACGAAGGGCACCCAGATGAGAACGAACAGAGGCTATGTACTGGGAGTTTGCTCTAGCAAGGGAATCAGCCAGCATCTCTTACATTGGGCAGAGACCCACAGGGGAGTGAGAGTCGCCAGGTGAGCAGTGATTGGAGCTTGCTGGCACCGGAAGCAGGAGGTGGGCTGACTAGAGCAGGGCATCTTATGCTTTTGGTCTGAGGAGCATATTTGGCTTCCTCCGGTAGCTCCTGAGTTGGAAGTGGGGCAAATATTAAGGAAGCCGGCAGTCATTGACCTCATCTGATCATTCTGGACTGATAACTGCAGAGGTTGTGGTTTGGCTTCTGGGACCGCTTGCTGCCAAGGTTGTGGGTCAGAGTCTATTGTCATACAGGCTGGTCATCGTCCATTTGTATATTCAGTCTCTTAATATGAAACTGTTGGGAAATAGATAGCATTCTGTTTGTTTCTAAGAATAGCTCCTGTCACAAGCCACATTTAAAATATATTTTGAAGCAGAGAAAATATAGAGCTAGTCTATCTTAGACAACTTTTGTTTTTAAAAGACATAAGAACCATGTCTATTGAAAACCAAGTTTCTTTCTTATTTTTTTTTGTAATATAAAGCTTCTTAAATTGAAGTATAGTTGATTCACAATGCCATATTACCTTCCAGTATATAGCAAAATGACTCAGCCATATGTATATATATGAATATATATATTCTTTTTCATATTATTTTATACTATAGGTTATTATAAGATATTGAATATAGTTTCCTGTGCTATACAGTAGGACGTTTTGTTTATCTATTTATATATGAAGACCAAGTTTCTAATCAAATATTACCTTAATTACCTCTCTGCAATCTGATCAGCTTGATCAGTAGGTAAGTGTGGGGCGAAACAACAACTAAACTAATTCTGGCTAAAGTAAGCCAGATCCCAGTTACTACAGATCCTCTCTCTGTTAATGATGTATGTAGGTGAACCCGATTCCCAAAGTTAGAACTTAATTATGAGACTTCTTATATGGTTAACTAATTCTTTAATTGATCAGCCAATTATTTAATTAAAGGATAATTATCCTCCAAAGGGCAAAATTATTACTCCCATACAGATATTATGAAATGAACATGTGTAAAATATTTTTTAAAACTCATTAATGAGGAAACTGGTGTCAAAGAAAAACCATAATGGAGGCCACAGTTTTAATATACCCTAAGCAATCACCCCTAGCCCCATAACCAAAACTTCAAGTGTCCTGATCTCCCCCAAATGCTGACTCTGACCTTAAACAAAACTTAAGCTTTCTTCACATCAGCATGCCCTTACAGCTTCCTAGCCCATCAGCTATAAACAGGTAAGCTTGTGCGATGCTACACTCCCTGCAAGAATGTAAGTTTCTATTAACCAATCGCAATAGAAAACAACATCCTTCCTCATTTAACTGAGCTGTAGCTGATGAAAGTGAGCGTCTTACCCCTTCTGGTTTTCAAGTCTCCCAGTTTGTGAAGTTTTTCTTGCTCAATAAAATATTCATATCAAGTACAGCTCTCTGAATTTTTTTTTTTTTTTTTGGCAGCACCTCGCTGGCTTGTGGGATCTCAGTACCATGACCAGGGATTGAGCCCAGCCCCGGCAGTGAAAGCGCTGAGTCCTAACCGCTGGACCGCCAGGGAATTCCCTCTGAATTTTCTTTTGACACAGGTAAGCTGTTACAACCAGTTCAAAGAGGACTCTAACAGATTCATTTCATAGAGCAGGAGAATTGAAATGAATCTGCAGATGGAGGCAAAACTAGCTTCTTTTTCTGTAGAGCAGGAGAGAAGGAAACTGGACAGGATAAGATTTGCATGACTATGGTTGGGATTTATTTAGGATTGCTACAAGTTGTCTACAATTTACAAAGTTGTAAAATAGTTCCCAGAGAATCAGACTTGGATGACTGAGAGAGGCTGTATGCTAAACAATGCATAGTTTTCCATTAAAACAAAATTTTCCCTACTAGTGTTAGAAATTCTAACCTCAGAGATCCTTATAGTTTAACACCTCTATTCCCAGCCTAATTTTTCTTTATTAGATAAGGTAATAGTTTATGTGAAAGCTTGTGCACACGGTGGTCATTACACTTTAAGAATTCTGAGCGTATCAAATAAAAACCCAAGGATAATTTCCAATCACTTACCTAAATTTTATTAAAAGTTCTTACATTTTTTTTTCTCTCCAAGCTATAAAAGCCTGATAATGTTCAAAAGTATCAACAGCACTATGGGCATAAAATAATTTGAAAAAATTTAAACAAAGTTTTAGGGAACTAAAGCACTATGGCAAATTCTAACTACCATGACCATCAATGTAATATTAGTTCATAATGGGAAAAATGGGCTGTGAGTTGAATATCATTTCTAGTGAACTAAGCTAGGATATCTTTTCTCTTCCGCTAAAGAAAGATTTCAAAATCCAAGTCAGAGAGAATGTTCTTTGGGTTATTATTAAGGGATAACAACCTTGAATCCAATCTAATTTGTTTATTTCTTAGAGTAAATCATTGATTAATTCATTCAACAAATATTCATTGATATCCTAATATGGGCCCCACCTTGCACTAATGGGCAGGAAATAAAGCAATAAATAAAATGGACAAAATCCCAGCCTTCAATAAGCATGTGGAGGGGACTTCCCTGGTGGCACAGTGGTTGAGAATCCACCTGCCAACGCAGGGGACACGGGTACAAGCCCTGGTCTGGGAAGATCCCACATGCCGCGGAGCAATGGAACCCGTGTGCCACAACTGCTGAGCCTGCACTCTAGAGCCCGTGAGCCACAACTACTGAGCCCTCGTGCCACAACTACTGAAGCCCGTGCGCCTAGAGCCCATGCACTGCAATGAAGAGTAGCCCCCGCTTGCCACAACTAGAGAAAGCCCGCACATAGCAACGAAAACCCAACACAGCCCCAAAATAAATAAATAAATTTATTAAAAAAAAAAAAAAGCATGTGGAAATAAGTCATAGGAGAATGCAAGTTAAAAACCATAATGAGATCCCACCCCACAGCCAGCAGAATGGCTAAAATTGAAATGGCTGACACCACAGTCCATGATGTGGAGCTTTTACACAGCTGGTAGGAATCTTAAAATGTTATAATCATTTTGGAGAACTGTTCAATAGTTTCTTATAAAGTTAAACATACACCTACCCTATAGTCCAGCAATTCCACTCCTAGTTATTTACCCAAAAGACATGAAAACATATGCCCACAAGAAGAGTTCTACAAGAATGTTCATAGATGCTTTATAGCTTTATCAATAATGGCCTCAAACTGGAAACAACACAAATGTCAATAAGCAGAAAAAGAGGTAAACAAACTGAAGTATGTTCACACAGTGGAATGCTACTGAACAAGAAAAAGGAGCGAAGGACCACTGCAAGCAACAACGTGGCTGAATCTCAAAAACATTATGCTGAGCAAAAGAAGCCAGATACAAAAGAGTACAAACTGTATAATTCCATTTATAAGAAACTCTAGAGCAAGTCAAGCTAACCTATGGTGATAGACATCAACACAGTGAGTGGGTGGATGTGTAGATTGACTGAGAAGGGGCAGAAGGGAGCTTCCTGGGGCAATGGGAATGTTCTATGTTTTGATAGGTGTGGGTTACATGGTTACGTGCATTACATTTATCAAAATTCTCATCAGACTGTTCACTTGAGATTTGTGTCTTCAGCGTATGTGAATTAGACCTCAATTAGAAAAAAGGGAAAAAGGAAACAAACCTCTGTCCTCACGGCAAGTCCCTGTCCTCGTGAGAGTTCAACAAGCAAAATAAGTGATGAATGTCTATGGAGAAAAACAAAGCTGGGAAATTGTTTTCAATTTTAAATAGGGTGGTCAGACCTCATGGAGATTGTAGCATTTGAGCAAAGACTTAGAGGAGATGAGGGGTAAAAATCCTCAGCAAAGTACTAGACAACCAATTTCAGCAGCACATTAAAAGGATTATACACCATGACTAAGTGGGATTCATCTCTGGAAGGCAAGGATGATTCAAATACAAAACTTGATCAGTGTAATACACCACATTAACAGAGTGAAGGAGAAAACCACGCCACCGTCTCTTTGATGCAGAAAAAGCATTTGGCAAAAATCAAGGATATGAGGGGTTAGTTGTGCACACGTCTAAGATAAGACCATCCCAGGCTGATGGTGGAGCAGGTGTAAAGACCCTGAAGCAGGAAGCAGCAAGGTGTGTTTACAAAACATCAAGACTGTAGGCGGAGGGAATTCCCTGGCATCCAGTGGTTAGGACTCCGCGCTCTCACTGCGGAGGGCCCGGGTTCAATCCCTGGTGGGGAGAAAAAGATCCCACAAGCCTCGCAGGACAGCAAAAACAAAACAAAAAAAACCAAAATTTGGTCGAGTGTATTTGAAAAGTCGTCGAAAGGGGAAGGCAGTCGGAGTGGAAGTCAGAGAAGGGGCTGGGCTGGATGTGACGGGAATGGGCAACGGGGTGATGTCGGAGGGTTCCAGTGGAGCGTCAACAGGACCTAACTTCCTTTTAAAAGGATCACTTTGGCTTTTTTGTTGCAAATAGACCACAGGGAGCAAGGGTGGAAATCAAGGGGTTGGTTAGGAGACCATCACAATAATCCACGCTAGAGGTGATAGTGGCTTGTACTAGAGGGAAGCACTGCAGGTGGTGAAGAGAAGTCAGATTCTGGGTATATTTTGAAGGTAGAGCCTACGGATTTCCTGGTGGGTTAATTGTGGAGTGTGTGTGTATGTGTGTGTGTGTGTGTGTGTGTGTGTGTGTGTGTGTGTGTGTGAGAGAGAGAGAGAGAGAGAAAGGGAGACAGCCAGGGATGGAGAATGTGTCATGGGTGATACCAAATCTTTCCTAAATTTTAGGCCTTAACTCTTTTTTTCTCTTTTTTTTTTAAAGGATCAATTTTATTTATTTTTGGCTGTGTTGGGTCTTCGTTGGTGCGCGCGGGCTTTCTCTAGTTGCGGCGAGTGCGGGCTACTCTTCGTTGCGGTGCGCGGGCTTCTCATGCGGTGGCTTCTCTTGTGGAGCACGGGCTCTAGGCTCACAAGCTTCAGTAGTTGTGGCTCACGGGCTCTAGAGCGCAGGCTCAGTAGTTGTGGCGCTCGGGGCTTAGTTGCTCTGTGGCATGTGGGATCTTCCCGGACCAGGGATTGAACCCGTGTCCCCTGCATTGGCAGGCAAATTCTTAACCACTGCGCCACCAGGGAAGCCCCAGGCCTTAACTTTTATCAGTGAGAAGTATTTCTGCCACATCCTACAACTAAACAAGTATACCAGTGTGTGGTCAAATTGTGGGTGAGAATCTTTGCTCTTTATTATTTTTTTATTTTTACCATTTTAGCTCAGACACACCTAAATTACCACTAGATGGCACTATAGCTTTAGTTGGCTGAGGATTTCACTTCTCAGTGGGCGCGCAATCCTTTCTACAACAAACTGGTCTTAAAGGGCCAGATGCCGGGATTTTTAGGCATGACTTAGTGACCGGTGTTTAAAAGCTTGCCTAGGGACTTCTCTGGTGGTCCGGTGGTTAAGACTCCGCGCCGCCACTGCAGGGGGCGTGGGTTTGATCCTTGGTTGGGAAACTAAGATCCCACATGCCGGGACGCGTGGCCAAAAAGTAAAATTAAATAAATAAAACAAAAGCTTGCCTAGTGACCAACTAAAGGCTGCAAACGCAGATAAGGAACTGAGAAGAGGAAGCCTCTGAATTTACATAGACGTGGCGCTGTAGACTGCTTGCAAGGGCAGTTTGGGGGAGAGAAGAAGAAGTGAAGCTCTAGAAAATTCAAAACCTCAAAACTTCATGCAAAAGTCTGGGGAGAAACACATTCTGGGATGGCAGAGGCAAATCACACTTGATTGAGTACGATTTATCTGTTGTTTGCATCTTGAAGCTGATTTTAGTATATATTTTATTAGAAATATATTTACAAATTTATTTAGAATTTATATTTATAAACATCTTCAAATTGTGTTATATTTACAAATAATATTCTCCAAAAATGGCAAGAGAGGTTATTTTTCTCTCATCATTCCATTAGCTTTATTGAATTGTTCTTCCAGCACTGAGGAAAAACATAGATAAAAAGTGCCTATTTATTTATTTAATTTTTGGCTGCATTTGGTCTTCGTTGCTGCTCGTGGGCTTTCTCTAGTTGCGGCAATCGGGGGCTACTCATTGCAGTAGCTTGTCTTATTGCGGAGCACAGGCTCTAGAGCGCAGGCTTCAGTAGTTGTGGCTCACTGGCTTTGTTGCTCCTCGGCATGTGGGATCTTCCCGGACCAGGGATCGAACCTGTGTCCCCTGCATTGGCAGGCAGATTCTTAACCACTGAGCCACCAGGGAAGTCCATATTTATATTTTTTAAAATATTTATTTTATTTATTTATTTTAGGTTGCGCTGGATCTTGGTTGCAGCAGGCGTGCTCCTTAGCTGCGGCATGCATGTGGGATCTAGTTCCCTAACCAGGGATCGAACCGAGGCCCCTTGCATTGGGAGCTTGAAGTCTTAACCACTGTGCCAATAGGGAAGTCCCCAAAGTGCCTATTTTTAATGTGCCCAAATTATGAAAAATCAGAAAAATAATGCAACAATTTGAACTTAAATGAGACATAATTGGAATAGAAGATGTATGCATGGCAAACACACAAAAATATGCTCAGACATTGTTAGTCGTTGAGGAAATGCAAATTAAAGCCATGACGAGATACCACTTCATACCTACTAGGATGGCTATAATCAGAAAGAAAGACACTATCAAGTGTTGGTGAGGATGTGGAGTGTGTTGAGAAGCTGGAGCTGGTGTATTGAATTAAGAATATGGAGATTACGACCTGATGAACGAAGGGGCACAAGCCACCTACCCAGGGTCAGGCTGCCTCAGCATCCGAGCTCCCATTTAGGGAAGTAAAGCCCACAGGTCATTTTGATTGAAGATGCAATTTCAGTACACCCACACAAAGGAAGTAGAATCACAAGATTTATTATTACTTACAGACCCCAGAAGCAAGAGGGTACAATGAGCTGGGGGAAGGGAGAGCTGGGCGAGCAGGAGATGGAGAGCAGGGTAGCAAGCACCTATTACTCATGAGGTAGTTGGGCAGAGGTCACTAACTTTCAGCAGGCTTAACCCAAAGTGGTTATTTTAAAAGGTGCCCCGGGAAACACAAAGCGGGTACTTACTGTGGGTATCCTCAACTCGTTTTTTTCTAAATGCTCAGACTCTAGGTGTGAGTGGTGTTTTTATACTGTAAAACAACTAGGCAGCAACTCAGAAAAATGAAATTGTTTTCCTCATCACATGGAAGGAACTGGGATTCTCATTCACTGATGATGGGAATGTAAAATGACAACCCTTTTGGAGAAGGTTTGCAGTTAATCACACCACCATGTGATCTAGCCATTTCACTCCTAAGTATTTGCCCAATGGAAAAGAAAGCATATGTCCATACAAAGACATGTGCACAAATATTCAAAGCAGCTTTATTTGTAATAGCAAACAAATAAACAACCCCCCCAGATATTCATCAATAGATAAACGGATAAACACATTTTATATATACATACAATGGAAAACTACCTAGCAATGAAAAGGAGTGAACAATTGATGCATGAAACAACAGATGAATCTCAAAATAATCATGCTGAGTGAAAGCAAAGACAAAAGAGTACATACTGTATAACTGCATTTATATAAAAATCTAGAAAATGCAAACTAATCTGTAGTGACAGAAAGCAGATCAGTGGCTACCTGGGGATGCAGGGGATGTGGAGGACAGGAGGGAGAGATAACACAGGGCACTGAATATGTTCAGTCTCTTGATTTTGGTGACAATGTCACGAGGGTATACACATAGCAAAACATCAAATTGTACACTTTAAATATGTGAAGTTTATTGTACGTAAGTTATACCTCAATAAAGCTGTTAAAAATAACATTTGGAAATGAGACACTGATATGTAATATTTGTTAATTTCCTCCTTTACTGGCTTTTTCTTTCATTTAACAGAATTTATTGATTGTCTTAACTGTGGCAGAAGGTAAAAGAGGAATGAGATGGTCTGCCTCTAAGCCCAGTAGAGGAGGCAGGCAGTGACAGTTCTGCATGGTGCTCTTGCTGGATATATCTATAGGAAGCTAAGAAAATGTCAAGATCAGTGTGTGTGTGTAGGGGCCATTTCTGAGGGCCTTAACTCTGAGCTGCGTTCTGAAGGATGAGGAGGCGGTTAGGGTCAGTGAGGAGAGGGTGTATGTGTGGTGGCCCCAGCAACTTTGTCTTAAGCAAGGCATGGAGTGAGAGGACAAGGGCTTGCCACAAGAAAGCAAAGTGTAGAGGAGGGGAGGGTTCTGAAACAAGGCAGGATGGGTAAGTAGGGACTGATTACTAAGAGCTTCGGAAGCTGTGATCAGGAATTTGACTCTGATATTGAAGACATGGGGAGCCAGAGAGGCTTTCAAGCAAGGAAGAATGAGATCAGATAGCACGGTCATTCAGGTCAAGTTGATAAAGAAAAAACGATATCTTTCCCTTAGATTGTCTATCATTATGGTTAAGCAAGCATACTTCATTGCTCTCCAAGTCCTGCTAATGGCTTTTCCTGAATCACGTCCAGATATGTCCAATTCTTTCCATGCCCTCATCAGTGCTTGCTTGGGTTACCACCACATTCTTCAACTGATGTCTCCTTCAATCCAACCTCTCTCTTTGATACCCGCAGCTTAAAACAGTTTTCTAAAACTCAAATCTGATCCCCTCACTCTTCGCTGAAAACCTGATCTTCAGCCTCCAGTCTTGCGTCTTACCAACACTAACTCCATAGTTCCAATAATGATAATCACAGCGTTTACGATATGCCAGGAACTGTGCTAAGCTACTTTTATCCCATTAAATCCTCCCAGTACATTATTATTATCATCATTATTATTTTACAGAGAAGAACACTGGTACTTAGCGTAGGGGAGGAACAACTTTCCTTTACCCTCTTATGTTCAGTGTCTGGGATCTGCAAGTTAAACTGACAAAAGACAGATTAACAGGAGAAAAAAAAAGAGTTTACACAGGCAACGCATAGGCACATGAGAATTCAGTGATGAATAACTCATAGGGGGTGGTTAAAATTTTGTGTTTATATACCTAACTTAGTAGGTGTTGATGAAGAATTAATTAATAGTCAATCTAAAGAAGAAATAGAGGTTTTTTTCCGAGCCAACCTGAGGATTATAACCCTGGAGACAGTCTTTCGGAAAACTCTGAGGACTGTTCCCCTAGTTAGAAGTCGAAAGCACATTTATATACATTTTTGAGACAAAGGATCGTTCATCAAAATGACACACTGACATTTTACATAACGTTAACCAGAGATACAAAGACCAGACCTACATGTAGGAAGGGAGCAGCAGGTCACCATGACCCCTTACAGGATTAAGAAAAGAATGTTATCTTCTAAGGAGTTACATTGCTGGCGTCAGAAGAAGGGGAAAAAATGATCTTTATGGTTGAGCAGACATTCCTGTCTTTGAGGAGGTCTGGTTAATGTATAATGTAGATGCACATTGCACATTAGGAAGAGCCCTGTTGGGAAGGGCATCTGCTATGCTTAAATTTTCTTGTCCTGCCTTAAAAAACATATATTTCATTCCATCATAGGTGATGGGGAAGGAGAGAAAGGGCACTTATGGGAATGACTTTTTGGAAAGATAAATGGTTTTTTAGGAGAATAGATAGGAGATATGATAGTCTTGAGACAATGTCTGTTTGGGTGTGTTGTCCACTTCTCAAGTCCAAGAAGATTAAAGTTGTTCTTGAAGAGGGGTTTTATGACAGTTGAGTTTTTTTGGGAGAGTCAGCTTTAGGCAGGTAAGAGATTTCAGAAACTCTTTCGCTCAAAATAATTCCTGTGCCACAATGGCATATCCTAATCCCCTTCATTAGGAAGGTTTAATAATGTGCCCAAGGACATACAGCTAATAAGTATAATTAAATAACTTGTTCAAAAAACCCTTAAAAACAAATTTGAGAATGGGGATAATTTTTTTTTTTACTTGCACTTGCAAGAGTGTCCAGTTATTAGAGAATTGGCTCCTGTACAAAAATGTAGGCAGATATTTAAATGCAAAAACCACAAAGTCAGATGATAGCTCAATTGTTATCAGACAGTTGATGGGTCTGCTTGGTTGCATTTGGGTCAATTTTGATAAAAGCGAGACAGTTCTTTCAATTAAAAAGAACAAAAGGGTGGGACTTCCCTGGCGGTCCAGTGGTTAGGACCAGGCAGCTCCCAATGCTGGGGGCACCGGTTGGGGAACTAAGATCATCTCGCACGAAAAGCGGCGTGACCAAAAATAAATAAATAAAATAAAAACACCAAACAATAGAAAAGAAAATCCAGGTTTGTTTCTCAGGGCTTATAGTTTGTTTCTCTTGGCTTATCTGGTTTATCTTATCTTGTAGGAATGTAAGGCCTTTTTTTGGACTATGGAATGAAAGTTTCAGAAAAACCATTTCAGCTGAACTATAGAGAATGGGATAGACGAAGGCAGGATTGCAGAGAGACCAGTTGCAGGAATTCAAGCAAGCAATCATAAGGCAGAGGCAGGAGGGATGGAGAGAAGCGGATGGATTTTTAAACTATCACTGGGATAGAATTCAGAAGCTGGTTAAAAACAACGCTTGACCTCCCTGGTGGCGCGGTGGTTAAGAATCCGCCTGCCAATGCAGGGGACACGGGTTCAAGCCCTGGTCCGGGAAGATCCCACATGCCGCAGAGCAACTAAGCGTGTGCGCCACAACTACTGAGCCTGCGAGCCACAACTACTGAAGCGCCCCGTGCCTAGAGCCCCTGCTCTGCAACAAGAGAAGCCACCGCAATGAGAAGCCCGCTCACCGCAACAAAGAGTAGCCCCCGCTCGCCGCAGCTAGAGAAAGCCCATGCGCAGCAACAAGACCCAAGGCAGCCAAAAATAAATAATGTGGTTTGATTGCTCATCCATTAAAAAAAAAAAACCTTAGACAAATTGATTTTTCAAACGGGGTGGGGGGGGGGGAGGTGGCATGCGGGATCTTAGTTCTCTGACCGAGAAGGCAACCGCGCCCCCTGCAGTGCAGGCGTGTAGTCTTAACCACTGGACTGCCAGAGAAGTCCCTAGACAAATTGATCTTGAACATCTATTACAAATTATTACTAGCAAGAGAATCAGTGAGTGTTATTGAAATGAGAAGTTACAGTTGAAAAAACAAAAAAGATTGTACGTGTATGAAAATTATTATAAAAGGGAGGACATATTATGATTTAATCCCAGTTGAATATAAGCGTCATTAAGGGTTTGTGCTGTGTATATTTTGCTCACCGCTCTATGCCCAGTGCCTAGAAGTGTGACTGACACGAAGCAGATGCTCCACGGCTTCAGAGTGGATTTTTTATAAATCAGTATTTGACATTCCCTTATTTCCCAAGTGAGGTCAGGGCGCCCGCTGGTTTCGCACTTCCTGTCCCTTTAAGAAGCCCAGGTAAGGGAGAGAAAGTGCTGCCGGGAAGGAGGGCGGAGCAGGAGGGCGGGGTGGGGACGCAGGGCGGGGGTGGGGGTGCTGGGTGTTGGGGGCCGGCTCTGGGGTGGGAGGTGGGACCCAGCGTGCAGTTGTAAAGAAGGCGCTAAAAGAGGCGCAAAGGCGAGTGACCGACCTGCCCTGTGCTTAGCTTCCCAGGACGGTGTTAGCACAGCCAGGTAAGGAGAAAAGGAGGACTGTGCCTGCCCCTTTAAGACTGACTCCCGTCCTCCTTCGAGGGAAGTTACGTGCTAACACTTTGGAACTTGCCCCTTTAAACCTGTTTTCTTTCCTTACCAGTTAATCCATGTACCAAGTGTCCACCGCATAATCATATATTCATAACGGATGCTTCATTGGGGCTGGCGTGGGCGGGGCATCATCGGTCTGCATGACAGGGTGTCGAAAATCAATCACCTTGTATTTGCTCTGCTTTCTTTTCAAACCTTAGGCTCGTGCGATTCAAGGGCTGACCCAATCCTTCCCTACACAATTAGTCCAATGAGGTCAGGTTGTTAGAGACCCTGAAATTAAAAGGGATAAACGTGGGCTGGCACACCCACTTAAGGTCTATCCTTGGTTCACAGACAGACATTTTGCCCCTCCTCGTGTCTTGGTATTTTAACTAATTGCCCACGTTTAAAAGTGGGAGTTTATGGGTAAATAGCTGGATTGTTTTGAGAAATTGAAAGATCTGGCCACGTGTCCCCTGGCTGCCTCCTTTGGACTGTTTTGAAGTAGTTTCCAGTTTGCCACAGCCCTTCTGTGATCTAACAACCAGCCTGCATCACACATTTATCACCAGTCTGGCCCTGGGTAGGCACTTGAGTTTGGGGCCCCTACTCTAAATACTTGGGTGGACATAAGACTATTTATATATTTATGCAGAACAGATCAGAGGTCCCAAACAACTGGGTGTATAATTCATGCTTAAACTGCTCTTCCTCATTCTTATTTTTATCAAGGTGTCTTTCTATTAAGTCCAGGTTTGGTAAAGATGACTCATCAGAGGTATTTACAGAAAGAGATTTGGGAGTTGATATTCTTTTATTACAATTAAATCCATAGTTTTTTGTTTGTTTTGTTTTGTTTTTGTTTGTTTTTAGGAAAACACCTGAATCTTGATTACATTGATGTTTTATGCTAGGACTATCTTTATTGAGCCAGTCAGTATAATTTGTATATCTCTAACCACAGTTACAATTTGGTAATCTGCACAATCTTGGCTAGACTTCATAAAGGCAAGAACTGTGTTTGCCCTGATAATTGCTCTATTCCATCACTAGAATCTAAGCTTCCTGAAGGTGGGGACTTTATTTTGTTCACAGTTGCTAAGCACAGTGCCTGCTTAAAGGGAAGTGATTTATTAAATGAATGAAAGAACTTTAAAGGTATACTTTATTTTATATAAAAGGCGTGTTCCTGAGGATTCTCTGAAAATCAGATGCTTGTGTATTTGTTGTTATAAGTTATTAAAAAGGGTTCTGTTGTGGAAAGGCATCTTTTAGAAGATTGGATTTTCCTAAATTAATGCACCAACGCTTTCACCTAAAATGAACTTGCACTTGTGCATCATCTGCTACAGAGCTAACACTAACATTTTCTTACTATGCAATAGGATTTGGAAGTGTTGGTGAGCCTTGGAGTTTTCAGTATCATTTATGTTTTTAGAGGTCCAGAGATTCCAGTTGAGATCAGTTTGGCAGCCAGACCCTTATTCTTTCCCCAGGAGGAGCAGCTGTTATCAAGAGAAGCACCAACAAACCTGTGCTTTGGGACCTATGGCCTTGCGCCCAGGTTGGAGAGCGTTTACATCATTTGCCATGAACCGCTGTAGTGTCCTTCGGAAGGCTGTGAGAAGCGGTGGTTTTCCCTTGCTTCCCTGGGGCCACTGCCCCTGGAGGGGAACTGGAAGCTTTTTGGACCCTGAGATGAAAGCTTTCCTGGAGGAGAACACTGAAGTCACCAGCCGTGGTAGCCTCACCCCTGAAATCCAGTTGCGGCTTTTGACCCCCAGATGCAAGTTCTGGTGGGAGAGAGCTGACCTGTGGCCCCACAGTGATCCTTACTGGGCAATCTACTGGCCAGGAGGCCAAGCCTTGTCTAGGTATGGCCGTAAGTGAAGCGGGAGCCTTTAGGGCTCCTCATATCCTTACTCTTTTCAGCCCCTTCCAACTCCTCATTCTCCCTGCTCCTCACAAAAAAACAGAGTAAAACCCCAAATTCTTTTCTTAATTTAGAGCAGTTTAGGAATAGTGTTGGGTTGCTTTGTTGCATAGCTTTACCTTCTGCTCCAAGCTGATCAAGGTGTTTCCCGATATATAGCTCTCTCCCCAAGAGAAATCCTAAGTCAGCTGTCAAGACCCTAGATAGCTGGTAATGATCCAGAAATCTCACACTGTTCTCAGGTTCATGGTTCATGATATGATGCATGGCCGGTGCAGAGTTCCTCAGTGGAGCTTAAAGCCTCAGTCCTTCAGGTCGCCTGGTTTAATCCTGTAAATGTTGCTCCTTAAACCTCACACTTCCTCCATCATTGCCTCTTCCCAAGCTCCCAAAGAACGAGGGATGTGAGTGATTGGGACATTACTCAGGTGAACTCTGGAGTTGCACGTGCATTAAAATGATTTTTTAAAAAATATTTATTTATTTCTTTATTTGTCTGTGTTGGGTCTTAGTTGTGGCATGCGGGCTCTTAGTTGCGGCACTGCCTCTGCATTTTTAAGGTTCCCCCTTTCCAACTCCCCATACTGCAAAGGTCTTCTTTAGGACATTTTCTCACACATTCACACAGTGCTTTTTATTAAAACAGCCGCTGAAACAAAGGCAAGAACTTAACAGCATTTTAATCTAGTCTTTGCTCTTAGACTGGCAAATGATTTAATCTTTTTATACCTTGAGGTTACAAAACTGAAGGGAAAAGGATAAGGACTTCTCTTTCACAGGAATGGTATGGTCTAGCAGAATTCAGGTTGTATATAGTTTTAAATGCAAAATAAATAAATGCAAACATAGAGCTTTCTGGAGAATCCTAAGTTCTGGAAAGCTTTCTAATATCTAACAAGTCCAATATTCTGGCTGTTGTGTTGCCAAATTTTCAAGCTTTATTTACTTACATCATTTAAAAAAATACATTTTAAGTGATATCTATACAAGTTTTTATCAACTCCAAATATAAGTGCAATTAAATTCCTTAAGAGACTGTCTGAATCAGAGGTCACAAATAGGTGATCCACAGATGTGTTTTCTTTGGCCTTTACTTGTAAACTTAAAAAAAAAATCAGTTGCTAACATTTAAAACTTGAGGGATTGCATGTAAAAATTTATTTTGATTTGAAAAAGAAAGAATCTCTGGGGAATTCCCAGGTGGTCCAGGGGTTAGGACTTGGCGCTTTCACTGCCTGGCCTGAGTTCAATCCCTGGTCGGGGAACTAAGACCGCACAAGTCACGAGGCAAGGCCAAAAAAAAAAAAAGAATATCTGATAACACTGGATTTAAATCTCTGATAACACCCCATTTCTATGGGGCAACAATTAGCTCAAGATGGGTAACAGCTGTCCCTTTAGACAGGGTACTACATCCCTGCCTTGCCATAGTTCCTTAGTCTTTTTTTGGCTTGCCGGATCTTAGTTCCCTGATAGGCCCTCAGCAGTGAAAGCGTGGAATGCTATCCACTGGACCGCCAGGGAATTCCCTCTGCTCTTCTTTATTATTACAATACTAAGGTCAAGTGTCAGTTGACATTTATTATTTCAGTGTTTTCCCATTCATCTTCACTTGCTTGGTAACTACTTAGCCCAGGTCCAAATTCTTTGGTTGAACTGGACTTTGATCGTACCTTACCAGAGAGGTCATTATAAAACAGTTCAAGCAGTAGGTAAAACCATTCTCTGTTGAACAATGAAGAGGAGACTGTGAATTTTGCATCTAGCTTACTGAGTCCTGATTTTAGCAGTGTTTTGTCAGTCTATGTTTTTGGTGCTTAGTAGTTTCTGGGTCATAGTAAGTGCTCAGTACTTCTAAAAAGTTGACTTGAAGAGCACGATTAGTCAGTTGTATGGAACTGCTCTTCACACCTGCTAAAGAGAAAGAAAATGACTAGGTCCTCTCTCTGCCACCTCTGCCCAGCTTTTAAGATTGACATTTTATCTCATTCTAGTCAGGCCAAACTTGCCAATGTTGGACCAAATTCTTCTAAGTTTCACCATTTCTTTGTCCAGTCAATCCAAAGGAAAATTTTGGTACACCTCTTATTGACCTTCTCCTATCTTAATGTTTTCCCTTTTCTTTCTAATTTAGGTATCTTTTGGATAATCCTGACGTTGTCAGAGGAAAATCTGTGTTAGATATTGGGAGTGGATGTGGAGCTACAGCTATCGCTGCTAAGATGAGTGGAGCTTTAAGGATCTTGGCCAATGACATAGACCCTAGTAAGAATTTCACATTTTAAAATATTTGAAGCTCATCTTTTTTTCTTCCAGGATAAATATCTACAGATGCCTCAACCCATCATAGCCTAGCCCATTTCCATGTGAATCTTATAATCTGATATTGTGAACTTACTCAGTGGGACATTATCTGTGGGAATCCTGTGAGGCCTGAGTTGATGGTGCATTTTTCACAGGAGGACTTCCATTTGTGTCTGGCAGATATACCAAAGTGATACCAACCTGGGAGCACTTACTGTTGGTCATTGCTGGGCTAGGGATTTCCTGAAATATGTAGGTAGTGTTTATTTGACCAAAACCCAAGTGAAGATAGGCCTGTGTCTTTGAGGGAGATTTTATTCCATTCGAACCCAAGTTGAGACAGGTAAGTTTTAATTTTATCTGATTTTCTTCTAGTCTTCCCTTTCACTGAGGATCTAGCCCTTGAGGAGCCTTATTGTATATGGGGTCTCAGTTCCAACTTGTCATCCTGCTCAAGCACAAGGCTTGTAGATCAGCAAATGTTCCTTAAAACCTCAACATTTCCAGGTGTTTGGTATTGTTTTATTTTCAGGATATTCATATATTTGAGAATTGCAGGAAATAGCTTATATTGGCATATACTTTAGGCTTCTTTACCTAAAAAACAACTTTCAACAGAAAGGGAAAAAAAACATTGTTGGAGATTTTCTAGATTATTTAAATTAATTAATAGGGAATTAAAACAACCTAGCATATACCAATTCACTATGTGCTTTTTTAAAGTTGCAGGAATGGCTATTACACTAAACTGTGAGTTGAACCAACAGAATCCTTTTCCCATTTTAACCAAAAACATACTGGATTTGGAACAAGATAAGTGGGACCTTGTTGTGCTTGGAGATATGTTTTATGATGAAGACCTTGCAGACAGTCTACATCAATGGCTGAAAAATTGCTTTTGGGTCTACAGAACTCGAGTACTTATTGGTGACCCTGGGCGACCCCAGTTCAGTGGACATAGCATTCAGCATCAACTGCACAAAGTAGCAGAATATTCACTTCCAGAGCCTACTAGGCAGGAGAACAATGGACTGACAACAAGCACGGTGTGGGATTTTCAGCCTTGAGCTGTTGAAGTACCTCCGATATGGATATAGCTATGTTTGTGTTTAACCCTATAAGACTGTCCAGTTCAAAGAAGGCAACTCGTGTTAAATGGAAAATCTTGTTTCCAAAATATGAAGGTTAAAGTTTTGTCACCCTTTGTCATGTAACTTGTTCTGCAGTAAGCCAAATATAGAAATCTCTATCTGAAATTTTTTTTCTAGTTTTACTGCTAGAATATAATTATAGAAGGCAATATCCACATGTAGTTTAAGTAGCTGAGAGGAATTAGATATTTTAGCACAGTCTCTTTCTATAGTTGAGGACAACTATGATGTATCTTTGAATTAAACAAAATAAAAATTACAGAAGAACACTATATTTTAAAAAATTATCTGTTAAGATCAGAGATGCAGTTGGTATGGTACAGAATACAGTAAGTCCCCTACATACGAACCTTCAAGTTGTGAACTTTCAAAGATGTTACAGTGCCCCTGTATGCCAGCTGTTGTGCTGTACTACCGTACTTTTCAAGGTACTCTACTGTAAGATTAAAAATGTTTTATTTTTTGTGTTTTTTTATGATTATTTGTGTGAAAAGTATTATAAGCCTATTACAGTAGAGTACTATATAGTTGATTGTGTTAGTTGGGTACCTAGGCTAACTTTGTTGGACTTATGAACCCACTCTCGTAATGGAACTCGTTCATATGTAGGGGACTTACTGTACATGGGCTTCGGAGTGAGGCCACTCTGTCACTTTCTAGTTGGGATTTTGGGCTACTTAAGCTCTCTGGGCTTTCATTTCTTCACCTATAAAATAGTAATAAAATTTAATAAACTGCACCTCAAAGGGTTATTATAATAACTGAAAGTATAAAATGTATAATATAGGATAAGTATATAATAGGGCATCAATTAAGAAACACAGATAAAGATTTTATAATTTCCTACATACTCAGTACTGTGATACCTTATGATGCCTCTTTATGGTTTACTAAGGTCAGCTAGAAATTGGTTATGCCACCACTACATGCCCCAGCTTGTCAGGATCTTATATGTCAATAAGAACATTAGGACATAAATGAAAAACAATGTGAAGAAGAATGTGTATAGTATACACTATTTATGTAAAAAAGATGCATGTATATACCTACATGTGAATGTATATGTAAAGAATACATATTTACTTGTAGTAGATATAGAATATCCCTGGAAAGATAAGTAAGAAACTGGTAACAGTGGTTGTCTTCTGAGAGGGTACCAGATGGCTGGTGGATGAGGGTGGTAGGGAGACCTAGTTCTTACTTTTGGGTCGTGTAATTTTGTACCGATTATACGTACTATATTTCTTATTCTCCAATTTAAAACAAAACGTGACCACGATATATGTTACAGGTATAAAACGCAGCCTTGCGATTGTACCGTTGACCCTTGTACAACATGGGCGTTAGGGGTGCTGACTACCCCACCCACCCCCTGGAGTTGAAAATCTATGTATAACTTTACAGTCCACATCCAAGTTTCTGCATCTGGGGATGGATCGCGTAGTACTGTAGTATTTATTGAAACAAACCAAACAAAAAACACATATAAGTGCAGTTCAAACCCGTGTTGTTCAAGGGTCAGCTGTACTCTCGTGTTCTCATATACTGCTTAGGAATTGTTTATGACACTTGCATTATATGCTTTCTAATAATACACACATGCCAGTGGGATTAGGATACCAGGGAGACATGATCAGAGCTATAGTCTTTCAAAAGAAATGTAGAGAAAGCATTTAAGGGCAGGTTGTTGCTTAGGGAGGAAAACGGTATCATTAGGTGGGAGTTTTGGAGCTGGGTCACAGAGGATCTTGTGATTCTTGAACTCTGGAAGTCAGAGTTTATTACAACCCAATGAATCAACTCTTGTTGTATCCAATTTCCATTGGTCTACTGGGGCTTAATTATAAACTCAAAATTTTGATTCAGCATTGGTTAAAATTAATGGAAATTATAGGCTACAGTGGCACTGGGTGGCATTTGAGAGGAAAGAGTTTTGTTGACATATTCCTTGAAAATTCAGGATAGTCTTCTGGGTATTGTCCTTCTCAGCAAGATAAGAAAGAAAATTAAAGGAAATTATACTCTGGAGCACTGTTGGAAATCAGCTTGAAGAGGCGAAGAGTAGATTTAATTTTAAATATCTACACGGGACTTCCCCGGTGGTCCAGTGGTTGACAATCTGCCTTCCAATCCCTGGTTGGGGAACTATGATGCCATATGCCGCAGGGCAACTAAGCCCACGCATCACAACAAGAGAGAAGCCCAAGCGCCACAATGAAAAGCCTGAGCGCCGCAACTAAGACCCAACACAGCCAAAAATAAATAAATAAATAAATAAATTAAAAAATAAATATCTACAACACTGTTTCTGTTATCCTTTCTTGATTATTTATGAGGAAGGTACAAGAAGGTCTTTGAGACATCCAAATATTACTTAAAATATTTTTAAATCGCCCATATATGTAACAGTGATCCTTGAAATGACTTCATAGCATAACAAACGTTTGTATTAAGACTGTTCACGTTTAAAGAGATTATTGATATAGTTGGATTAATTTCTACCATATTTATAACTGTTGCCTTTGTTCTTTGTTTCTTTTTTGTGTTCTACTTTTTCTGCCTTTTCTGGTTTTATCTTTTTTGTGTGTGCTGCATCTCACGGCTTGTGGGATCTTAGTTCCCTGACTAGGAATCAAACCCCCGGGCCCTCGGTGGTGCGAGCACAGAGTCCTTAACCACTGGACCACCAGGGAATTCCCCCTTTTCTGGTTTTAATTGAGGATTTTATGTGATTCCATCTTCTCTCCTCCCTTAGGATGTCAGTTATATTTATTAAAAAAATTTTTTTAGCAGTTGCCCTAGAGTTTGCAGTGTATATTTACAACTAATACAAGTCCACTTTGAAATAACAAACACTGTACTGCTTCATGATTTTCAGTTTGTTCAGCTTTTATCTTGTGAGGACAGGAGTGATGACTTCCAATCTCTGTACATGTCACAGACCAGAAACTCGAAGTATGGGTATTACTTTTATTTATTTTCTTGTCTATTAAGTCAACAAATATTTGGGTGCTTATTATGTACCAGACACTGTTCTAGGCATTGGAGGTACAGCAGTGAAAAAAAGAGAAATAATTTCTGTCTTCATGAAGCTTATATACTAGGGTGGGGAGACAGATAATAAATAAAAAATAAAACAGATGTCAGATGGTGACAGATGGAAAGGGGAAAAACAGAGTTTAGAGTGACAGGTAAGGGTGACAGGGATAGGCAGGATAGAGACGGGAGACCCAAATTTTAAACAGAGTGCTGAGAAACAGCTAAGATAACTAGCAGTATGAAAAAAAAGATCAAGCTGCCAACTGCTTTAGGATGATAAATCCTTTACAGACTCTAAAAATCTGATACCTTAGATCTTGAAACTAGTTTTCCCAAAAGCAGAAAAAGCTACTGACTTGGTTAGGTGTTCAATATTAAATCTTACTGAATTTGTCTTTAGAAAAATTTCATAGATGGAACAGGCCTTACCCATTTTACACATATATACATATGTACCACCTTTGCAGTGGCAATATATGTATCTACGCTATAAACATATCACATTTATAAAGTAGTTAATAGTAAGGACAAGAAGTAGAGTTGAATATGTAAACCCTTCCCTCTAAACATATACAAGAAATCTACCATACCACACTTACCCTGTTATTCACTACATCACAGTAAAAATAGGAAATCTTTAAGGAAGTCCCACTGAGACAGGCTCATGGCACAGGGAATATGCTGAATTTTGGGGTAGTTTAAGCACAGTACACTTCAGAGAATTTTGTGATTATAGAGAGTAATACATTTCATTTGAAAACTAAGACCTGTGTGTTTATTTCACAATGTGAAACCAGTAGAGCTTCAGAATACAACTTCCGTGATGACATTTCGTGTTTACTCATTCTTACGCATTCTTGACTGCAGTTTTTAAGGATGAAAGTTTGTAGATGAATAGCATGTATTTGGGAAAAGTAGCCATACTCAGTAACATTCATATGCTGAATGGCTAAGGTATATGATGTCCTGGATTATGACATTAAACTATTATATTTCTTTGTTTCATTGAAATAATAAATTCTGTGAAGAAGTTACAGGCCTGATGTTCAGCTTTGCTTTTTGGCCAGTGGACATTTAAATAATTTGGAAGGTAGCAGCCAAAAAATAGCTAGGAAGGTAATTATGCTTTTAGAAATATCTTTACTTAGAATTCTCCTAATGTTTATCCATATTGGTAAATCTCTCTTACAGCAGCTCAAATATCTAGGTAGGAGAAGGAAATTTCCAGGCAAACAGGTAATTTAAAACTTTGCTATTAAGGAAACAAACACAATACCCTCCCCAAATACATCAGAGGGCATGCTAGGATTGCCATTTCAAGAACAATCACTCCTCAAACAAACTTAGAAATAATAGCACTATTAAAATGTTTAAGAGCCTGGTTAACTTCAAAGCATAAATCATATTATTGGAAAGCCAATCTCTAGATCATTGTTTCCTGGGAAAGTAGTATGAAGATCATAGCTTTGATAAGCTTCAGTAAGCATCAATATACAGTCCACGTCACTTGCTTTAGTTTGTTTGGGCCTACCAATTGCTCCAAGACTTCTCGTGAATGATCTACAAAAGAAAACAATGACAATATATTAATTCATAGTAATCAAAGATCTTGAATGTGTCCTCATGTATAAACTGGGGATGATGATAACTATTATATCTCATAGGGTTATTTAAAGGATTAAATGAGATGATATATAAAGCATACTATAAGCTAAAAATACATTTAATTAGTGGTAACCATCACTATTATTAGCTGCAGTAAACATATCATAGTAATACTTCTAAAAAACAGGTATTTACTGTTTTCTCTGTAATTTCATCTTAATTTCACCAACCAGAGAGTAATAGGGTTAAAGTTTCTCAGGGTCCTGGCAGGAAGTAGATGACACACTAAACTAGGGTGCTTGAACAGGTTTTAACTATAAAGGAGTGATTAAAGCAAGCATGATTAAAGAAAGCCAACAGGTATGCAACATGCCCATAAAGGTTAGGGGACAGAGTAGTTACTAGAACAGGACAACTTAACCTGTAGTTGAACATTTTTCCATGTCATATAATATTTATAAAACATGATTTTAAATAGATAACTATTACATGAATTCCTTGTAATTTAACCAATCTGTATGACTGGACATTTAGATGGTTTTCAATTATTCACAATATATAGCAGTGATTTTAATATGGTTTACATATCTTTTGCAAAGTCAGTTTTACAATATCTTTTAATGCTTTTAATGCTTTAATGCAAAAACACTGCTAAAATTTTATTACTTTAAAAATTATTCAGGAGTTTAATAAACTTGTTCCATAGATACAACCTATGTTGTATGTATAACATATCTCTAACCTAGTCTTGGGAAATTTCTTAGTTTAGTCGTTCTCAGACTTAAAGATTTCGTAGACCACTAGGAAAAAAAGCAGGCCCAACATATGGTTACTAAGTTTTATTTTAAGTAAAACAAAAATAAGCCAAAACATTAAAGATTTAGTGCAAGAAAGAGAACTAGAGAGTGTTTGGAAACAAGAAGTTATAGTTGTGAAAACAAAGGTTTACTTCAGCAGCTAAATTTTTTAAAAGCAGCTAAAAATATAACAAATGCAGTTTTCATTGTCATAAAAAATATCAGTTATTATAGAGGAAGTCTGTTATTACAGGAGATCTAGATTAAGGACAGGTTTCAAATAGGTTGAAAGTAAAAGGATGGATAAAGATATATCATGCAGACAGCAACTGTAACAAAGCTGTAGTGGTTATACTAATAGAAGAGGGAGGAACACTTTCCAACTTATTCTATGAGGACAGTATTACCTTGACACCAAAGCCAGACAAAAACATCACATACACAGAAAACAACAGACCAATATTTCTTATGAATATGTACTCAAAAATCCTCAATAAAACACAAGCAAACCAAATCTAGCAACACAGAAAGGGTTATATGCCATGATCAACTGGGATTTATCCCAGGAATGCAAGGTTAAACATCTGGAAATTAATTAATGTAGTACACTGTATTTGTTTCCTCTTGCTGCTGTAACAAATAATCACAACCTTAATGGCTTAAAACAACACAAATTTATTATTGTACAGTTTTGAAAGTCAGAATTTCAAAATGGGTCTTACTGGGCTAAAAGCAGGTATTAGGAGGTTAGCATTCTTTTTGGAGGCTCTAGGGGAGAATCCACCTCCCTGACTCTTCCAGCTTCTAAAGGCCACCACATTCCTTGTATTCCTCCATATTCAAAGTGAGCAACATTGGACAAAGTCTTTCTTATGCTGCCATCTCTATGGTTCTCCTTCTTCTGTCTCCCTCTTCTACTTTTAAAGACCCTTATGATTACATTGGGCCCACCTGGGTAATCCAGGATAATCTCCCTATTTTAAGGTCAATATACTTGTAGGTTCTGAGCATTAGAACATGGACATCTTTGAGTGGGGGCATTTTTCTGCCTGTGGCACCCATATTAATAGAATAAAGGACAAAAACCACATAATCATTTCAATAGACACAGAAAAGGCATTTGATAAAATCCGACATTCATGATAAAAACATTCAACAAACCAGAAACAGAAAGGAACTTCCTCAACCTGATAAAGGGCAACTATGAAAAACCCACCACTAACATCATCCTTAATGGTGAGAGACTAAATATTTTCCCCCTAAGATCAGGAACAAAGATAAGGATTTCTCCTTTTGCCACTTCTATGCAACACTGCACTGGAGGTTCCAGCCATGGAAATTAGGGAAGAAAAAGAAAAGGAATTCATGTTGGAAAGGAAAAAGTAAAACTATTTGTAGTTAGGTAATATGGTACTAAGGAATCCACTAAAAATTAGAACTAATAAATGAGTTCAGCAAGGTTGCAGGGCACAAGATCAATATACAAAAATCAATTTATTTCTACACAATGAACAATCCAAAAATTAAAAGCAGCTCTTTGCCCTTTTCCTGTTTGCCCATTTGTGTTCCCCTCTAACCTTAAAAGAACCTAATTATAGGAATGAGATCACTAAGCAATTGAAACTAACTCCTGACTTATGCTCTCCTGAATGCACACCATGCCTTGTCTAACCTGTTGATTCTTTTCCTAGATAAAAAGAAGTAAGAATGAAGAATTAAGCAGTTAAAAAAATGACTTGCTTTCTACCCCCAACAGCTCCCTTAGCAATCCTGCAGGCAGACCACGCAGGCAAGGTTTTCTTCTCTCTGAAGAAAGAGTCAGCCAGTCTGCACTCAATGGAGAATGATGCAAAACCCAACCTCATGCCTCAATGATTCAATGAGATTCTTTCCCCCATTTTTCCATTAAAAACTCTCATGGCTGAGCAGAATCTTTGGAGTTGGCCTCTGGACACGAGTTTACCGTCTCCCCAGATTGCCAGCTTTTCTTTTTCTTTCTTCTTCTTCTTCTTATTTTTGGTCACACCGTGTGGCTTGCATAATCTTAGTTCCCCGAGCAGGGATTGAACCGGGGTGCTTGGCAGTGAAAGCACAGAGTCCTAACCACTGGACTGCCAGGGAATTCCCCTGGCTTTTCTGATTAAAGCAGCTTTTCTTTTCTTTTTTTAATGGTGATATCTTTTTATTTTTTCTATTATTTATTTTTGGCTGCGTTGAGTCTTCGTTGCTGCACGCGGGCTTTCTCTAGTTGCGGTGAGAGGGGGCTACTCTTCCTTGTGGTGTGCAGGCTTTTCATTGAGGTGGCTTCTCTTTGTTGCAGAGCACAGGCTCTAGGTGCACGGGCTTCAGCAGTTGTGGCTCGCGGGCCCTAGAGCACAGGCTCAGTAGTTGTGGCGCAAGGGCTTAGTTGCTCCGCGGCATGTGGGATCTTCCCAAACCAGGGCTCGAACCCATGTCCCCTGCATTGGCAGGTGGATTCTTAACCACTGCGCCACCAGGGAAGTCCCAAAGCACCTTTCTTTTCTACTGACACTTGCCTCTTGAATTACTGGCATATGAGTGGCAAGCAGCCAAACCTGGTTTCCGTTACAAAATGAAATTAAGAAAATAATTTCATCCACATTACCATCAAAAAGAATAAAATACTTAGGAATACGTTTAACAAAAGAAGTGAAAAGCTTATACTCTGAAAACTACAAAACATTGTTGAAAGAAATCAAAGAAGATCTAATAAATGGAAAGATGTCCATGTTCATAGATCAGAAGACTTAGTATTAAGATGGCAGTACTCCCCAAACTGATCTACAGATTCAATGCAATCCCTAGCAAAATCCCAGCAAACTTTTTAAAAAGAAATTGACAAAACGATCCTAATATTTACATAGGAATTCAAGGGACCCAGAAGAGCCAACACAGTTTTGAAAAAGAACAAAATTGGAAACGTGTACTTCCCGATTTCACTTTAGCTGGTGATTCTAAGACTATTTTGGCATTTTTACTAGTTATGAATATATTATCAAATATGATATGTAAATATTTGTTTTCTGACTATATTTGTGACTCTTCTGTAGGAATTTATTATTGCACATAAATAGAAAAACATTTTTCCCTCTAGTTGTGAGCATACAGTATATTTTTATGTAATTTTAAAAACTGGATGCTAGAGGGCAGTATTACATTACTCAAATTCTCCTCAGGCAGCTTTTCTTTTCCCCATAAAAAGTATAGAGTATTTAGAGCAGTGAGTCAGTAGTAGGAATATTCGATGCCTGTAAGTTTATTACGCTGTAGGGAGAAACTGGGGGGTCTCTAAGTATTTCATGATCTCTTGCCAGAATACTCTGTAGAAACTGTGGAGGAGGAAAAAGAATTTTCTTTACCCTTCTGAGTTCTTGGCTGAGATCCCCTGTGACCAAAGACAGATTAACAAGAGAAAAACAAACAGAAGTTTATCAACAAGTATACTTCATGTATACATGGGAGATACCCGGGAAAAATGAGTAAACTCCCTGAGACGGCCCAAGCCACCACCTTAAATACCATCTTCAGCTAAAGACAAAAGAAAGATTTTGGGGTTGTTGGGAGACCGGTTATGGGAAGTTACCAGGAAAAGCATAGTAAACAAGGGTAATGAAACCAGGCAGGACCCTCCTGGGTACAAGCCCCTCCATGTCTCCCACTTCCTGTTTGCAGAAAAAGCTTTCCTCTCCTAGGCCTTCCCCAAGTTCCAAAGAGCAGACTCAAACAGTTAATGATTAGAGAAGTAGAAAATGCAGAAACAAAGAAAGCAGGCAAGCAAGAAAAGTAATAATAGCTTGAACAATAGAGTCACAGGACGCCTAGTTCCTCCTGAAGGGATAGAGATAACAATCTGACATATCTTTGAGTTGTTCTGCAGAAACTAGGACCGCCCCCCCCCCCACCCCACCAGGTGAAGGATGTTGACTACATGCTGACCACCAGCACACAGACCCCAGCCAGACTGGCTGGAACCAGGAGACTGATGATTAAGATTCCCAGAACATCACCCTGTTATTTCACCACCAACCAATCAGAAAAATGTCCACGAGTTGATCGCACACCCTGTGACCCTCATCCCTAACGTTGTCTTCAAAACCCCTGACTGAAAGCCATCAGGGAGTTCCAGTCTTTTGAGCATCAGCTGTCCTTTCTCCTTGCTTGCACCCTGCACCACAACCCGGTGTCAGCAGATTGGCTTTGCTGCACATGGAGCAAGGAGACCTGATTTCGGTTCGGTAACAGTAAGATTCACTATACAGATTTAAGTCAGTGCCTTCACTGAATATGATTCTGATTTAGAGTCACCCTTCCCTTCTTAGTACAGAGAGGGAGACACTTTACAAATGGAGATTTCCTTTATAAATGTAAACTTTCCTTACAAAAGGGTAACTTCTACTGCTTTCAGAGCTCCTCCAGTGTCTGCTGTTTCTCAAGAAAAATTAGCTTAAAATAATCTTTATGCCAAAGAGGCATATTTTGGGGTGGCTTATTCTGCCACTCACCAAAACACAGACTCTCAGGACTGAAAAAGACTCTAAAGGTCGTTTATACCAATCTCACTACTGATGCTTGATGTCGCTCTCCTACTTCCTTCCCTTTTCTATTAACAGTGAAACCACTTGACACCAAAGGCTTAGGAAATTGCTCTACTGGGGAAAGAAGTAGAAACTGTGGATTAGGTGATTTAGGTTTTTACTTCCAGTTCTACTATTAACTATTTCTAAGATTTGGGGCAAGCCACCTAAATTCATTGTATCTCTGTTCCCTTATCTTTAAAACAAGGGAGTTGCGTAGATGACTTCTAAGGAACCTTTTACCATCTTTCTAAAAATCTCTGACTAATGTAGTTGGAGACCACTTTTTTTTTTTTTAATTTATTTATTATTTATTTTTGGCTGTGTTGGGTCTTTGTCTCTGTGCGAGGGCTTTCCCCAGTTGCGGCAAGCGGGGGCCACTCCTCATCGCGATGCGCGGGCCTCCCACTATCGCGGCCCCTCCTGTTGCGGAGCACAGGCTCCAGACACGCAGGCTCAGCAATTGTGGCTCACGGGCCTAGTCGCTCCGCGGCATGTGGGATCCTCCCAGACCAGGGCTCGAACCCGTGTACCCTGTATCGGCAGGCAGACTCTCAACCACTGCGCCACCAGGGAAGCCCTGGAGACCACTTTTTGAAAGAGATTCATAACGGGAGCTTTTGGAGCCCCAAGAAAAAGAAGAAACTATGGGAAATATAAATGAACAAACTAAGTTTTTCAAATGATCAAGGAAAATGTAATTTAGACATTTTTATAGAATACACAGTGAAAAAAGTGAGGCTGGACACATTTTTACAAACAATGATCAAGGTTCTAATGCTTCATTACAGTGTATGGCATAAAGAAGTTTCGTAATTCTGGATTAGTAATGGATGAATAAATAGTGATAAGGAAAGAGAATAATATAGGATTTAGAAAATAAAATATATGAAATTTAAGAAGTAGTTGTCCTTGAAGCAAGGAATCAGCTTTAATTACAGGGAAACTCTGAAGCAAACCACTTGGCTCTTTGTGGTATATCTTGACATATTTATTATCCAGGAATCTAAGTAAAGAACTTGCTTATAAAGTAATCAAGCTGAAACAAATCCTCTGATATCACTAAAATTTGAGTCGATTCAATCAAAGTGGCAGATGTCCTGTTGGGTTTTCCTGCCTTTCAATGTAAACATAAAGACTCTAGTGCTAATTGCTTTATTGCCCTTCTAAAACCTAAACTTAGATGCCTGTGATTACTGTGAAACACATCTAGATAATGATAGAAACTGAAATGCATGTCCACTGTAGGAGATTAACAAAACTGTGTGAGTTGAAATTACTGAAAATCATTGCAGATGTAATTGAAATTAAAATAATTTAATACATTTAAAAATTCTTTTCTGCTTCCATAATGTCTATGATTTACAGTATTTTAAATAGCAGCTTAGTTTTTTTGTCTCTTCTGCAGAAATAAAATCAGAGTGCTTCTAACAGTTTCAAGACTTAATTTATAATGTGGAGTTTTGCTTACAGTCTGATTGTAATGTTAAGAAATTTTATAAAAACTTAGAAATACAGTGGAGAAGATAAACCTATTAATTCAGGGAATCTGATGGGTAACTACAGTTGACACTGCCAATTTGGGGGTCAGGTTGCTTTGAGGATAACATAACACTAGAATTGCACAAACATATGATATACATACATTCTTTTTATAGAATATGTATCGTTATTGTCTTATCTAGTCAGATGTGAGCAATCACATGAATACGTAAGAGGAAACATAAGGTGTCATGAAAGAAGAAAGAACATTTATTTATCAGGCAAAAAAAAAAAGCATTTGTCTTCTCTGGAAAAAAGAGAAATTAACAAGTAAATATAAGGTGAATATATTAGCCCACTTTATTTTCATTCAATGATGGCAGCAAAAATATACAATGGTACGTGCTGACGGGAAAGCGGGAAGAGTAGAGATGATCTGCGTAGTTGAAAAACTTCAGCTTTTTTTCTCTTTAAGAAACTTTATTGGTAAAAGCCATTGTATGTGAACTCTTATATTATTATCAGATCACCCAATTTTATGACTGGCAATTATATGTAAGGAAAAGTTGAGGTCCATAGAAGTTAAGTTATTCAATGTTTTGGAGAGATGGTAGGAGACTAGGGATTGGTGCTCATTTCACTTTGTCTTGAGATTTTTGTTTAATCTTAGCACTGTTATTAAAAACTATGTCACAATGGACAAATAACATTTCAGTTTCTCACTTTCCTCTTCTGTGAAAGGAGGGATCAAAATAATAATATATGAATTATTCTGTGTTAAAAAATATGTGGGAAATGCTTGGGTGGGGGGACAAAACGTGCCACCCCAAAATGTCTCTCTGGCATGAGGATTATTTCAAGCTGATAACAATCAAGGCCCGAAAGACTCAAGAAGAAATTTTGACCTTCCCCCTTACTGCCTAAAAGAAGTATAGATCAAGTTATCGCCAGAGGTTGTCTGCAAAGAATATGGGCTAGGTGTGGTGGTGGGAACTCAGCAGGGCCTAGAGATGAGAGTACCTTTATGGCACAATTGCTCTGCATGGCCCAACAAATATTTGTTTACCAAACATTTGCTTTTTCATCTTTCATGTGAATTGCCTTCCTCCCCTTTGAAGTCCCAAACCTCTACCCCCAACATCCTCTTTAGCTGCTGAAAATGTTATTTAAGGTGAGGGTTTCAGCCATTTTGGTGAGTTACTCAGTTCTCCTGGGTCTCTTCCATGTATACATGTTATTAAACTTTGTTTGATTTTTGCCTCTTAATCTGCCTCCTATCAATTTAATTCTTAGACCAGCCGGAAGAACCTAAAAGGGTAGAGGAAAACGTCTAACTCCCTGGCACTTAGATAAAAAAAGTTAAGTTTCTTAGCAATAGTATTTCTCAGAGCCTTTGAGAAATTAATATTCATTATAGTGGTATGTTGCATTTCCCAAACATTTGGACATATAAACGTATTTTGTTTTATGCTTTATCCCTTGATGTCTTCTAGAACACCATACCATGTTAGAACACCATACCATATAACTGTAGTTCGTGAGATCAAGGGATTGTGGGGCAGATCTAGGAAAAAGATACGACCACAAGGTGGCAGTAGCACACAACGAGCTTTAATTGGGCAGCACTTTGATAGGTTTGCATGGAAGGGGAGTCCCTCACAACAGAAGAACTTCCACTTACACAGAAAGGGAGTAAGGTAAGGGAATTCCCAGAAGACTGAGCTGAGGAGGGGGGTTATGTAGCTGTTGCTCAGCAGCAAGATAGTTGGTAAATTCAGTATTCTGAGCCATTATGTGGGTAGGGAAAGATTTAGTGGGATTAAGCTTTCCTAGTATCTATAATCATACCAGGTAGGCATTTCTCTTGAATTCACCAACTGATAATACATCTTTGGTTTCCAGTGATCTCAGTAATTATATAATTTATCTCAAAAGTCTTCTGCTTTAAAAATCAGACTAATCACTGCAACATATTTTCCAGACTTCAAAATTCATATCTGTTAGTCATTTCTATATTGATACAGGCACCTTTAAGCATTTTATTATTGGCCTTGTTGTACTCAAATTTTAAGTTTTTGCTTGTACCTTCTAAAGATTTCATTACCTATAGGGTCTTTGATGATTGCTTTAAGCAGTTTGCCTAAGGTTAAGTTTTTCTGGTTGACTGTGTGTATAGTTTGTCTTCACTTCTATTAAAAGTAGAGGGAAAATGCCAAATTAACTATTTCCAAATTGTAACCAGAAAGATAATCAAGATAAAATTAGCAAAGGCTGAGTTTATAACATGTTATGTAGCCACGTTATCCTGAGACAAGCATAACAGAACATTAAAACATTAACTATTTTAGCTAAGGTTCCAGGACTAGAGGTACCAGCTACTCTCTCATTCCAAAATGAGACACCAGACCACTTGTACATGACTTGCAAATGCTTGGCTGAAAACTCATTTTGGAATCCATGGTGCCTCATCCATTCAAAGATATAAAAGTGTTAAAGTGGGAAGTGACGGAAAACTGGAAATTGAAGAAAGGATTTCTTTGAAGACAGTTATGATTCGAGTTGTAGAAAGAGGGTTGCAGGTGCTTACTCTTGCCTTCAAGCCTAGTGAGAGGGGGCTCTAAGGAGATCAGTTGGAGAATCTGATTCGTCCCTTGGAGCTTGGGAGACACATTACACTAATATCAGACCTAAGAAAACTAAAAAGCAAAAGGCTATGGTAAGAGTCCATGTGGCTAAAGAGAGAACTGACGTTGGGAAATACCTGCACTCTTACTGTCTAAAGTATTGTGTTTCCTGTGGACAGATGTGGGCTGGCATGGGTTGCCTTGTAGTTTGCTCATGAAAGCAACTTGGATGGTCTAGGAAGCCTCAACAGAAAGAGACTGAAGGTGTACTGCCAGCTGCCTGGGCGCAGAGGAAGAAAATGCTAGCTACTAGCCAGAAGAGACACATTTGCTTGAATCAAGAGAACTGTAGATATAGGAGATATATGCAGTGATGAGGCGAGTGGTGGAAAGTGGACCCTGAAGAAGATCCAAAGTGCCCCACTTCTGAGAGAGTACGGATCGGGATCAGCTCACCCGCAGAGCCCTCAGTGCTGCCACTAGATCACAGTGGCGGTAGTCAAGTTAGACTTTTCTTTCCCTTCCCTTCCCTTCTGCTCACTGCAGCCCCACCCTGTACTGACACTGGTGGGGTCAGAAACCATGGTGGGCCAGCTGGGAAAGGGGGAAGAGAAGCGCGAGGTGGTAAAACAGAGAAACTAACAGCGTCCCCTAACCCGCAACAGCCTTTCCACCCACAGCAAACTTGAGCTGACTGGAGGAGCAAAAAGCTTTAATTTGAACTTGTTTGGAGTATTACATGGGTCTAAGACGTTTTAATTACTGAAATGAGAGGGTTTCAGTGATATGAAATGACCAGACTTTTAACTGTCTGAGAATGATAAGAAAAGTCAGTGGCACATGTCGGAGATTTTCATTTGGCTTTGGGAAAAATTAGGCCCTTTAGAGCAAAATTGTAATTAAAATAGTGTGAGGAAAATGGAGTCACTTTATGAGTACCACTTTCTTGTTCAGTGTATTGATTAAATGTACATATAGCTCAGTGAGTAGATTTACATACTTTTAGTTGGTATTCTGAAATTATCAAAAATTGCTGTTATTACACTTCATATATTGTGGTCTCCTCCACCTTACAATAATAGCCTACTTGTTAGAATATAATTTTCTGCCTTGTTTGATGGCCAGAGAGCCTCTGCCTGCCTTCTCATAACCCCAGAATAGTGTTCACATGTACCAATTCCCTGTACTCAGTCACATGAATTTTTCTGGTTCTAAGTTATTTTCTTAAAATTATGATCACTAATTTTTAATAGGTAAAATCATTCACATGATACAAAATTCAAAAGGACAAACGGGTATATGGTGAAAGCTTTTTCCTAGTCTTGTTCCTCCACAACCTTCCCTAGAGGTACCCACTGGTAACAGTTTCTAACGTCACTTTTGATTTTAGCGTTCTGAGAAATGTCTGCCTAAAATAAGATTTAGTCTTCATTATAGATGTCACTGATAACCAGATATAACCCATTACAGGCTTAGTTTAGATTGGCAGTCCAAACACAAGAAAAACCAGAAGATGTCAAAAGGACTTCTAGGATAGTAACTATTAGACTGTAATTAGGAAAATGAGCTGGAAGGGCTGGGCATAAGTACTGACTCACACGTAAGATCCTGGTTATATTGTGGCATGGGACCCACTGTAGGGGTGATGTGAAAGGGGTATCATGGCTCTTATACAAGCCAAAAGGGCTGTGACTACTTTAGTGAAGTACCACATTAGCCAAATGATTCTGAATCTCAATGGCTACAGCTTGATGAGATTACAGTTAACAGGTCATTTAGCATATTTGAAAGATGTAATATTATAAACTTGACTTCATAAAGCATAATGTTTAATATCATGACCACTACCACTGCCACCATCATCATCCTCAAGGTGGTTAACATTTAGTGAGCATTTGCCATCACCACCATCACCATCATCATCGTGACTTAACATTTACTGAGCCCTCACTATGTGCTAGGCACCATATGAAGTGTTGTCAGATAATCATCATGACCAAGTTTATGAGGTAGATACTGTCATTATACGCACTTAATGTGTGGAAACTGAATAATGGAATGGGTTAAGTAATTTACTCAAGGTCACATGGTTATTAAAAGGTGAAACCAAGATTTGAACCCAAGCAGCCTCATACTAACCTGTTACCAGGGGGCATCCATGGAAGAGTAATATACATATCTGAGGACAGCAAGTAAGGACAGCTTCTACAGCCTCATCAGTCAGATTCACACAATATCCCATATGAATCTCCTATTTAAAAATAAAGAAAGTATAATCATAAGAAAAAATAGGACAATAATAACAGTGTGAAAAAGCTTGGGAAATACTGTACTCTGATAACAAAAAACCCAAATATCTACTTGCAAGAAAAACTCTATAGAAAGGACCAGTGAAAGTCTGTAGTAATTTGGAAGGTATAGCAGCTTTAAGATTAAATGCCCAACCACTTTATAAGGCAATTTGGCAGTATCTATTAAAACTGACAATAAGTATCCCCCAGAACCCAGCAATTCCAACTGCAGATGTCCACTATATAGAGAGAAACTCTTGTACATGTGAGTAAGGAAACAACTTATAAGTATGCCAATTGCAATATTATCTGTAATAGTAAAGAAGTGGAGACTGGGTAAATAAATGGTGGTCCATTAATATATTGTAATAAGATAAAACAGTTACAATGAAAAATATCTATTTGTATTAACAGACATAAATCTTAAACATAATGTTAGTTCAGACACTTTAGAAAACAGTATGGCAGCATCTTATAAAGCTAAACATGTACTCAACTATATGACCCAGCAATTTCATTCTAGGTGTTTACCCCCCCAAAATGAAACCATATGTCTACACAAAGACTTGTATGCAAATGTACATAGCAGTATTTATAATAGTCCAAAATTGGAACAACCTGAATGTCCATCAAATGGTGAATGTATGAACAAACTGTGTCATATTCCAGACTATGGAATACTACTCAGCAAAAAAAAAGGAATGAAATATTAACACGTGCAACAACATGGGTGAATCTCAAAAACATTATGCCAAGTGAAAGAAGTAAAAGAAAAAAGTAAAAAACCAAAAGACAATTTACTGCATGATTCCATTCATATAAAAGTATAGAAAAGGCAAAACTATACTGACAAAATCAGTGGTTGCTTGGGAGAGGGCCACAGCAGGGCACTGACTGCAAAGGGATGGGAGAAAACCTCTTAGGGTGATGGAAATATTCTATACTTAACTGTGGTTGTGGTTACAAGGCTGTATAACAATTACCAAAATTCATCACACTGTACACTTAAAATAGGTGAGTTTTATTGTATGTAAATTAAACCTCAATAAAGCTTGAAAAAATTTTAAAACATAATTTTGAATAAAAAAGCAAATTGTAAAACAACACACACACTATGAAACTATTATGTACTATTTAAAAACATATAAAACAATACAATATCTTATTTATGGATATATATACACACACACACACATATGCATAGAGAGAGAGACGAAGTATTCAAATATGCAAGGAAAGATACACAGAAGAGTGGTTACCTCTGAAGGAAGAAAGGGGGAATAAATGAGGGGAGGGAGCTTTAGATATAACATATAATAATTTTTTAAAAAAGAACTGGAACAAATGCAGAAAATGTTAAAATTCAAGTGGTTGGTCCACAGGTCTCTGTTATATTACTTTCTATACTTTTTCATATATTTGAAACATCTATCTTTTGTTTAATGTTCTAATTCAGAACCCTTTTGCATTGCTGGTGAGAATGCAAAAGGGTACAGTTGCTATGGAAACAGTATGGCAGTCTCTCAAACAATTATATATAGAATTAGCATATGATCTAGCTATTTCACTTCTAGGGATATACCCAAAAGAATTGAAAGCAGGGACCCAAACAGATATCTGTACACCTATGTTCATAGCAGCAGTATTCACAATGGCCAAAAGGTAGAAACGTATCAATGGATGAATGGGTTAAAAAAAAATGTGATTATAATGGGCAAATTCATAAAGACAGAAGATAGAACAGAGGTTGCCAGAGGCTGAGGGAGAAGATAATGGGGAGTTATTGTTTAAAGGGTAAAGAGTTTCAATTTGGGATGATGAAAAAGTTCTGGAGATAGTTAATGGTGATGGCTGCACAATGATGTGAATGTACTTAATTCCACTGAATTGTACACTAAAAATGGTTAAAATAGCAATTTTTATGTATATTTGCCCACATTAAAAAAATTTAACAATTCTGGAAATAAGATTCATGTGGTAATTGATACGTATACTTATGGTAATATCAACTTTTCAGGAGAAAAGAAATACTATGTTGGTGTACATATTATAATTAATCATATCTTAGAAATAAAGGAAACTTGAATATATTGAAAACTCATAAAAATTGAGGCAGAAAGCATTGTATATTATACATTGGCAAAGGCATCCTATGATATGAATTGGCAAAGGCTACAGACAATGAAATACAACTGAGAACAACAGATGGAAGGAACAGTGTTCAAGTCAGGTTTCATTTAAAATATATTAAGGCATTAAAAAAAAGAAAATATTCAACTCTGGCAAATTGGGGTCCTAGCAAAAACTGTGAATTCACATCACAACCTTTATGGGAAACAATTTAGCAATATGAATTTGGGACCATTAAAAAAAGGATTCATACCTATTGATCCACTTGTTTCATTTTGGAGAGTTCATTATAGCAATGGAAGAAAAAAGTGATATGTCCCAACATATGAATATTTCCAGTAGCTAAAAGCTGTAAATAATCTGAATTACCAACATTAGAAAAATGATTAAAGGAAAGTGATACATAACATGGACAGATTTTGTTCTCTGATATGCCAGTACCTAGAACATAGCAGATACTCAATAAATATTTGTTTAATAAATGAATAATTTTATACAGCAAATTAAACTTTTAATCATGAAGACTACAGAAAACTATAAAATGACTGTAATATGAAGTTAAGAATATGATAACATTTATTAGCTGCTACCATATGTCTGGAACTGCAGTCAAACCTGGGGATAAAATGATGACAAAGTGATGAACAAAATGGTCCATGCTCACTGAGAACTCAGATCAACAGAGATTTCAGAGGCAATCCTGACATTCAACAAATGCTGTAGCATACGTTTGTACTAAATGTCAATCTTTAGGAGAGGTCCTTAGACTTTTAATCAAATTTATTTTCAAATTATAAACTATTTAGCAACATTGGTAATTTAATTTTCCAGAATTGAACAAATTAAAAGCAACAGATTAAAACAGGGTATCTAATAAATAGCAGGCATACATGTTACCCAAAAGAGAAGAATCAGTTAAAAAGATGAAGACTTTTGTATTTCAGTTTCAGTCAGAAATTGTGGTCAGAAAGATGCTATGAGCCAAAGGTTAAAATATATTCCTTTAAGGAAGGAATTAAGTTCTAACAAATTTCAGAAAGATTTCCATTAAAATGTGTTGGCACTTACAGAAATAAGCTTTGGAAAACTGAAAAAGTGAAAAATTCAATGACACTACAATGACCAACACATTGGTTACTGGATTTTTTCCTAAGTCTGCTTAGGTTGGTGCTCCTAATTTTATAAAGCTGAAGTAAATATGTAGGTATATTTCCTACCACTGCATAACAACTAATTTCCTGGTGGTTTTATTAGGAAGTGATAAACTAGGTTAACTGTTTGAGAACTTTGTTAAAAATGATGGTGACTAACACACCATTGTAAAGCAACTATACTCCAATAAAGATGTTAAAAAAAAATGATGGTGATTATAGGATAATGTAAAAATTGAATAACCTAATGAATATAAGGCAGTAGCATGGAGGCTAGAATGTAGTAAGTGCTCAACAAATGTTAGTATTTAAAACAGTAAAAATTAGGGCAGTTGTTGTCCCTACAGTTAGAATGCAATTTGGAATTTGGAACTTCATATTTTAAAGAAAGGAATTTCTTAATTAAAAGACTTGTAAAAATATATATGCTATTTTATATACACACATACACATACATACATACATACAAGCAGGATGCAAATATATAAATATCACCAAAAAACTCTTTGAGCATTAAATCAAGCAGAAATATTTTGGCAAAAACATGGCACCACCATTCTATTATAATAGTGATTACTAACTTTTATAATTCATTTATAGCCAGCTTACTTCCAAAAAGGAGTTGATGTGACTTATTGTTGAAAAGCACAGCTATATTAATTATGAGTAAAAACAAAATACAACACTGTAAACTGAAAAAGGAAAAAAACAAAATCTTGGGACAAAAGACTTCTTAATATTTAGAAATAGGTTACAGGTGTCACATCAGTCATTGAATACAAAGGCCGAACACTAATTTAAGATCTTTTTAAACAGCTGCACAATGTGGCTTCTGGAGAGGAAAAACCTTTTCTCTATCCTCTTATGTTTGTCTTTGGAAGCCTTCGAATTAAACTGACAATAAGATTAGCAAGAGAAAAGACGAAGTTTATTCACAAGTTCACAAAGAAAGTGGCTCAAAGAAATGGCTAGAATTTAGAGTTTATATACCATCTTAATAGGGGAGGGGGAGAAAGGATACTCATAGAAGAACAGGTGACTTTTTAGGGAAGACACAATGACCTTTAGGAGACTAGATGGGACTTAACGATAATCTTGTGACAATGTTTATTTAATGCAGTTTCTCATCTGACTTCCCCATGTATGGGAAGTCTACCTTAAAGGGGGTTTGAGGCAGTTGAATTGTTTTGGAAGGGTCTGCTTTTAGGCAGATGGGGGAAGGTGGGGTTTAAGACAAAGTCTTTTTTTTTTTTTTTAACCCTTGTTTCTCAGACATCTTCAGATCAAAATAATTTTTACGCCACAGTGGTATATTCTGGATCCCTTCATGGATTGAGAAAAAGATGATGGCAAGAGAATAAATATGATGTCAAGAAAAATACACTGGCAAGAGAATAAGTAGTCCTGGTAAAAATATCAGTCAGACATGAAAATTCTAAAGAATGTCATTTTACATTGATAAATTTTCAGTATTTTCATCCATAATAAGACTATCTTTAAATGTATTAGAAGCTAAAATTTCTGGAGAATAAGAACTTTTATTGGAAGTAAAATGGGTTTTATTATAAAGTAAACTTTATCTCCTAACTTTAACCAGTTTTTCTTCACTCTGGGAATAAAGAGGTGGAGGCAAAAAAAAAAAAAAAGTCCATGGAAATACCTAATTGAGAATAAGGCACTGGTTGTCTTCTAGGTTTAAGAAAGAATTTCTGAGGATAATATGAATTCAGGTAATCATCATCTTTACAGATATTTTAAAATTACCTCTAATTTCTTGGCACAAGGTCCACTAACAAGTGCAACCACACCGCTGTCAGATACCTGAGCAAAGGAAAAAAGGAACATAGCACGTAAATGGAGATGATGGAAGCAAACTTTTATAAAAATTATTAATTATTTAGATATAGTTTTATTTCCTCCCGTTTGGCAAACGTGTCTTAGCCACACATAACTTCCA
Source organism: Balaenoptera borealis (assembly GCF_965194805.1). NCBI lineage: Eukaryota > Metazoa > Chordata > Mammalia > Artiodactyla > Balaenopteridae > Balaenoptera > Balaenoptera borealis. The sequence goes on from NC_138870.1 coordinate 27,219,023, forward strand.
CCCTTACTGAAAATAATTGAGGGGGGTTGTGCCAAATTATACTGCAATTATTTAACTACCAAAGCATGAAGCCAACAATTTTAGTGGACTTCCCTGGTGGCGCGGTGGTTAAGAATCCACCTGCCAATGCAGGGGACATGGGTTCGAGCTCTGGTCCAGGAAGATCCCACACGTTGTGGAGCAACTGAGCCCGTACGCCACAACTACTGAGCCTGCGTTCTAGAGGCCGCGAGCCACAACTACTGAAGCCCACACACCACAACTAGTGAAGCCCGCGCACCGCAATGAAGAGTAGCCCCCACTCTCCGCAACTAGAGAAAGCCCGCGCGCAGCAACGAAGACTCCACACAGCCAAAAATAAATAAATAAATACATAAATAAACAAATAAATAAAAAAAAATTTTAGCAACAACAAAAAGAATTATGTTCTGATGAGTTATGGAAATACTCTGGGCAAATACATACAGTCTCTACATTTCAAGTCTGTATTTCATTTACCTGAGTAGCTGAAAAATCAACACACTGCAAAAATGGGCAGTTTTCTCCTAATGCCTGCAAGGACACATCAGTAATACCTAAGCAGCCACCTAAATCAATGATCTTTAGCAGCCGGCAATTGAGTGCAAGAGCAAGGACTCCTTCATCAGTGAGATTGCAGCATCTTTTCAAAGAAGCTTCGTGCAGGTAAGAACAAGATGAAGCCACAGCTTTTATTCCTGAGGGAAAACATAATTCTGTATCAATGAGCTATATATGTTTATATATGAGAAATGTGACTGATTTTCATTTCAGCAATCACCACTACTGATACATCCAAGTGCATGTTAGCCTTTTTCAAAGTAGTGCATGTGGGGATATACTTTATTTCCAGTGATGTTGTCATTATTTAAAACTCTTTTGGAATGTTTCAAGAATTCTCTACATAATCTGTAGTATATTCTTCAGAATATCTGCAATTAATGACAAGACTTTTTTGTTTATGATTAGACTTGCTTTTAGGAAATAGCCAAAAGTCATTCAGAACCAAAATAGGTAATTAAATAGTAGATGATTCTCCTTTTTGTTAAAAGTTTTAAATAAAATTAATTTTCTCATGGACTCTGAAATCAAAAGTTAAATGGCCCAAATGTCTTAAGTAATAGTTTTCATGCTTATCCTTACAAATCATACCTGTAATCTCTTCGTTCTCTCTTCCCTCTGATTCTGCCCTTTGCTACCACCATGCTCCTTCTTTGTTAGCCTGGACCAATCTTACATTTTATCAAGGGTCAAGAAAAGAGAAGCCCTTAAATCCAATTCAACTGATGTAAAAGCACTTTGGTGACAGGTACGTGATAATGTGCCACATAAATAGAAACGTACTTCAGGAATCCTGGGCCCTTCAGTCATGAACAAACATTATTGCACTGTTAAAAGACACTTTCATGGGCAAAATACACAAAAGGGAAGATGGTAAATTCGTGTGTAGGTCATTTTTATTGTTTTCCATATCTTAAGAAAGAACTCTTATTTTATTCATTAGTGTCCAGCATGAAAGTTCTTTTTAGTGAATCAATATTTGTGTGAACATTTTAAAACTTATGCTTCTTTGCAGTATTATGAATATCCTAACTTGCTAACCAAGCTGATTGTAAAATAGAGCTAACTACCCACAAGATTTTTCAGAAACCTATGTAGCCAAATAACTCCTTCTTTCTTATACTGAAGAAAAAGATAAAAATCCTGTATTGAAAAAAAATCCATTAATTTATGTAACAGTCACACTGAAAAACGCAGTTTGTCTGGCTATAAAAAACTGTAACTGGACAAGGCCGGTACCAAGTTCTGCTGCTTGCTGCTCAAAAGGCCAATACTCCAGAGACAAGTGTTGGTGGAAAAGGAAAAGTTTGCTTTATTCAGGAGGCCAGCAACCTGGGAAGCTGGTGGACTACTGTCCTAAGACCATCTCCAAGTTGCCGGTTTAGAGACAGAGGTTTTATAGGCAGTGTGAGGGAGGGAGCTGCAGGGTACATGAGCAGTTTGTACACAATTTTCAGATTGGTTGGCATCAAGGTGAAGTTTCAAGCAACACCAATCTTCTGGTTTCAACCAGTCTGGGGTCTACGTGCTGATGGTCAGCAGTTTTCATCTCGTGGGGGTATGCTTCCTGTAAAAACAACTTAGGAGTGTGTGTTAGACCTTTATATCTTTCAGGGAACTGGGAGCTTTGTGGTTTTGCTATGTGACTGGCTTATTCTGTAAATTGTCGCCATCTTCCGGGCCCATGTCCTTGAAGTTAGTATCTGGAATTAAGCAAGCAGGATTAGTTCTTTCCTAGTCAATCAGTCATTGTCTAAAATAGTTTTATGGCAGCAGAAGTGGAAAATATATGATTAGTTTTGTGCTGTTCAAAATGGGGCAGCTTATGCTCTGGCTACAAAACTATGCATTGAACAGGCTGATAGGAGAGTGCCTAGTAAATTTAATCTGATGATGATTTAACTTTCTGTTGTAATATTACAAGAAAGCCTTAACAAAGTATGAACTGGTCATTTCTTGTTTCACTATACTAGGCAAAATATTTAAAATATAGAGGTATCTATCCATGTTTATTTTAAATATGTTTAAACTTCAAGGTAGTGACTTAGTGTATTTCCCAACTTTCAGCACTGATTATAAGCAAGAATTCTAATTCAGATTCTTTAGCTTAGCTTGAATATTTTATTGATAAATATAGTTCCTATTTCTTTGACATCTTTATACTCTCTTTTAACATATTTTCCCCTTCTCTGCTCCAAAATTATGCCAGATGGTGAACAGTACTCAACCAATAAACACACCTTTTGAAGTTATGGAAATTCTGTTTTCTTTTGAGGAATTTAAAATTAATTTCTTCAGTTTTCTGCAGTTACATAGGTGCAGGAGAGCAGTATCTGAAATATCACAGCTTCGTAGATCTAGAGTTTGGACTTCAGGATGTAAAATCTATAATAAATACATGATTTTGAGAAATTAATATTTCCTATAAATATAAATGTTTATTCCATATTCAGTGTTTTGATGGTCATAACAGACAAACAGCAGGTGGAAAATACAGTAAAGAATACAGAAACATATCTGTGTGAAGACAGATACATAAAGCAGGAAAAAACCAACCTACTTCCAACTGGAGGTGCAGCTTCTAGTGTCCCCAAAGTCTTACTGGGACACAGAGCACTGTTGAGACAGCTGGTACAGAGTAAGGACCCACTAGAGCTGCAAGCAGAACCAAGGTGGTGGGGGGAGCTTATCCTCTTCCAGTGGTTCCTATTATTAGAGATTCTAGCTATGTGTCTCTTTGCTCAGCAAGTATGAGTCTTTAAGCACTTATATACCAAATGCTTATCTAGAATATTTACCTCCTTCATTTTTATTTTTGGGAGCTTGTACAAACAAACCCAGTATTACTGAATGTTTACTTGAGGGCAACAAATAGCAGATCAATTTCAAAGCATTCTGAGCTCTTTCTCTGGGGGTATTTTCCTTCTCTTTTGCTTTATTTTTATGAAAACAGAAATGGCTTATACTTTTCTGAACATGAAAGTAATGTACTGTTATTGTAAAACATTCAGACAGCACAGAAAAATTATAGAAATGATACAAATAACAAATATGTCATTTAATATTCTCTCTCTCTTTCTCTCTCTCTTACATACACATATACATACACACACACACTACCCTAAGAGACTGGTCATTGCTATTTTATAAAAGAGGAAATTGAGGCACCCAGAGCTTAAGTAGCAACACAAAGTACACAGCTAAAAAAGGAGCAGAGCTAGGATTGGAAGCCAGGTCTTCCTAATTCCAAAGGCCATGTGTTTAACTAGTTACAGCTAAAATTACCCATAATATCAACACCCAGTGACAAACATAATATTAGTTTTGATGTTTTTTGAGTTTTTAAAAAAACATTTGAAGAAAAATGGGATCAGATCACATATATTTATAAATGGGCACTTTTTATAAAAATAAATTGTGGTTGCATACTATTTTATTTTATGCATGCACCGTAACTTATTAAATGCATCCTACACTGGCAAACACTTAAGTTGAACATTCAGACTGATTTTAAGAGGCAATATAGTACAGTGTATAAGAGCATGCACTCTGGAGGCAGGCTGCCTGAGTTCCAGCCCTGTGATTGTGGTCAAGCTCTGCTTTCTTTTTGTGCCTCACCATCCTCATTAAGATGAGGATAATATTTGTGAGAAATAAAGGTGCCTTGCTTATAATATATGCTATATATAACTGTTAGCTATTTTATTATTACGAAAATGTTATGGTGAGCATTCTTGCGTGCTTTTTAAATTATTATTTTCTTGAGATTAACACCAGTAAATGGTAATTATGTGAGGGGATGGAGATATTAACTAACCTACCGTGGTAACCATTTCACAATATCTAAGTGTATCAAGTCATCACGTGTGTTGTACACCTTAAACTTACACCAGGTTATATGTCACTTATATCTCAATAAAGCTGGAAAAAAATAACAGAAGTGAAATTTTTGAGTCAATGGTAAGCAAATTTTTAGGACTTTTGATAGAATGCCAAACTGTCCTCCTAAAAGGTTTTTTTAAATGAATTTACACTGTCACAGCAGGGGATAAAAGTGATTGCTCCCCACACTATTGCCAGCACCAGGTATTACTATTTTTTAAGTCTCTGCTAAACTGAAAGACAAACTGTGACTTTGATTACTAACAAGGTTAAATATCCTTTTACGTATTATTGGTGATTTATATTTTTTCCTTGGAGTATTTCCTGATTCTTCTGTTTTATTATTTGTTTGTTTTGATTTTTCTTAGTGGTTTGCAGGCATGCTTTACATTGGCAAGATAAAAAAAAAAATAGAATTTCATACATATTGCAAATATTTTTCCTAGTTTGTTACTTTATTTTTTTCTTCTTGCCATAAAGAAGTTTATATTTTTATATATTTAAATCTATCAATCTTTTTCTTCTTGTTTTCTAACTTGGTGTCATGTTTAAAAAGGCCTTCTCCGCCCAGAGACTATAAAAAGATTTAGTAAATTTTTCAAAAAAAGCCATCCCCAGATGTGTGCAACTTTAAAAAAAATGTTAGATCTGGTCTTTTAAATAATTTCATAAGCAGGACTTTCATAAGGATGGGGATTAGACGGAAACACCAAGGGAAATAATGCTTTTGATTTTTCTATCTCATTTACCCCCTTAGCCCTTTTTTATTCAGGTAAAATTAGGTTTAAATGAATGTTCAGGATTGTCATAAAACAAAAATTTAAGTCACTGAAATACAGGTTAAAGGGACGTGGGGAAGTGAAGAAAACCACGTTTTCTGTAGCGTCATAATGTTTCATCTGTGAGCCACACATTCATTATATACATCCACAGAACCATCAACAATAAGAACTGGATTCTACCTCCAAAGAGCAAAGCAGAGTACAACACTAAAATGTCTGTGTTCAAATGCAAGCTATCAGGAAGAAAATAAAGCATTAAAGGCACATCAGGTTAATGTAGAGGAAACACTATGGCACACTGAAGCATAATTCCAATGTGAAGTCACCACTGTAGACATATGGGGAGTGCTACCATCAGAGCTTGCTTCCTTTTGATCCCAGGCTTTGGGCAGAATATGTAGTAAAGTCAGCAATAAGTAGTTCCAGTCTCTGTAGGCAGTGAGTGATGATAGCTGCAAACCCATTTTATAGTTAAGACAACTGTGGTTCAATGTCAGAAGGAGTAGCACGGCTGGAATTTTAATTCAGGTTGGAGGCCTTTACTATACTTATTCCCTTACAGAATAGTTAATTTTAGCTTAGTTAGCGAAGGGGAATAAGTATAAATTAGCTGGAGTGAGGTACCCAAGAAGAATGAGAAGAATTTAGAAGAGTGATTTTTAACTGACTGCTAACCATGAATGGACAAAATCAATAGGCTACGATCATTTTTTTTTTTTTTAATAAATTTATTTTTACTTATTTAATTTTGGCTGCACTGGGTCTTCGTTGCTGTGTGTGGGCTTTCTCTAGTTGTGGAGAGCGGGGGTTGCTCAGCAGTTGTGGAGCAGAGGCTTAGCTGCCCCGCGGCATGTGGGATCTTCCCGGGCCAGGGCTCGAACCCATGTCCCCCGCACTGGCAGGCAGATTCTTAACCACTGCGCCACCAGGGAAGTCCCTACGATCATTTTTTAAATGGAATAAGACGTACTAGAATAAAATAGAAAATATCCAAGTGTACTGTACAGAGTACTGTTACACATAGGTGTGGCTTGTGTGCTAGCATCACAATGTAACATATATATTTCTTACTGTGGGTCTTTTTTTTTGTCGTTTGTTTATTCACCCTGAATTTTAATTTTTTTCCAGCTTTATTAAGGTGTACTCAATCAAAAAGTTTAGACTTCTTGAAAATATGGAGTTCATGGATGCTGGTACCATGAAGACAAGAGAAACACCTGAAAGAATAGTGGGAGAAGATTTTTTAGAAACTATTACACATGGACATTCTGGTTATCTGGAGAAAAAAAGAACCCCAACACTTTATGATATTTTAAAATTATTACTAATCCTACTATAAACCACTGTTCCAAAAATCTGAAACCACAGCTAAACAGTAAAATATAATAGCCCGCTTTACAGGCTATACATGCTCTTTGTATATGCTCTTACCTCACTTATATTTGAATCTGTTATCTGCCCCTGCACGCTCATTATTTTGATCAGTCTATCTTTTATGTTGGGTGGCAAAGGCTTGATGTCTGTGATGTATCTAGAAATATTCTTCATGAAGCACCAAAGGCATCTGAAATACAAATACAATATAGTAAATTACACTGTACAGGTACTGATTCCTAATATTTGTTGTTTTTTTTTAAAATAGATCTTTATTGGAGAATAATTGCTTCACAATACTGTGTTAGTTTCTGTTGTACACCAAAGTGAATCAGCCATATGCATACATATATCCCCATATCCCCTCCCTCTTGAGCCTCCCTCCGATCCTCCCTATCCCACCCCTCTAGGTCATTGCAAAGCATGGAGCTGATTGCCCTGTGCTATGCTGCTGCTTCCCACTAGCTAACTGTTTTACATTTGGTAGTGTATATATGTCGATGCTACTCTCACTTCATCCCAGCTTCCCCCTCCCATCCTGTGTCCTCAAGTCCATTCTCTATGTCTACGTCTTTATTCCTGCCCTGCAACTAGGTTCATCAGTACCTTTTTTTTTTTTTTTAGATTCCACATATATGCGTTAGCATATGGTATCTGTTTTTCTCTTTCTGACTGACTTCACTCTGTATGACAGACTCTAGGTCCATCCACCTCAGTACAAATAACTCAATTTCGTTTCTTTTCATGGCTGAGTAATATTCCATTGTGTATATGTGCCACATCTTCTTTATCCATTCATCTGTCAATGGACATTTAGGTTGGTTCCATGTCCTGGCTATTGTAAATAGTGCTGCAATGAACATTGTGGTACATGTCTCTTTTTGAATTATAATTTTCTCAGGGTATATGCCCAGTAGTAGGATTGCTGGGTCATATGGTAGTTCTATTTTTAGTTTTTTAAGGAACCTCCAAATGTTATTTGTTAGTACTTAGTCCTTTCATAAACAGGGTGTACATTTTATATGAATATTTACAACTTAAGCTTGGTAAGATGCAAAAGCCTAGTCTGTCCTCAGTTATGGGCAAGTTTCTTTTCCTCTATGACTTTTTCTCAGCATACCTCATTTACTAAAATGCAGTCTGATGACAAGATATTTTTCTTAAGTCAGTCTCTCCAATTCCTAAGACACAGTTTCCACCAAGTTTTTAGTCACATATTTCTAAGTAAACATTAAACTAGCGCCTATGAATTGACAAATTTTATTTGTTAATCCAACAATCTTGCTTTCACTATTTTTCTTAAAAATTATTCAGGTATTAGAATCACTCAAGAAAGAACTGTAACCACAAAGATTCCACAAATAGTACAAATCACAGAGATAATAAACTTAGTGCCAGTATTGCATATGCACAGAGTTATCAAAGCAGGCAACAACCGAGACCTACATGACCAACATACCTCATATGTGGCCTGAGATTCCAACTATCTGAGACACTCATATGTTAAACAAATAAATACAAACCTTATTTAATTTCTGCCTACAAATACTCCCTCATATATACACTTTTACATTCATGAATAAATATGATCATACACTTGAATTTTTTAGTGCAATCTTTATTTTTTCTTCTTTTGGTTGCCTCTGCCTTTCCCTCTCCTTTCCTTCCCCCTTCCACTATTTAGTTCCTCACCCTATTCCGTGTATGTTCCCTCTTATTTTTTCTCTGTGCTTGTACACACACACGTTTACTCACACATGTATGTATGTACTCAAACATACATTGAAAGGGTTAGATTGGGGGTGGGGAGAGATCACTGTTTCCTAGAATGGCATCACTGTATACTCACTTTTCTACACCCTCTTTCATTCAATAATACCTTAGGAAATTCTTTAAAGCATCAAGTGTGGTTTTAACTCTCCTTTAATGCCAATATAATATTTCACAGTGTGGATGACTTTAGTCATCCCCTATTGATGAGAATTCCACTGTTTCTAGGATATGTTAACATATGGTGTCAGATTGTTTTCTTCATATTTCCATCAGCAGTGTTGGAGGGTTCCCTTTCCTCCACATCCTTAAGCAGTAGGTATTATTGTTCGTTTTATTTATTTTTCCATTATGTCCATTTCCCAATCTCATCCCCCACCACTCCAGGAAACCATTCTAATGTCTAATATGTAACCTTTTGTTGTATGTGCCCTCTTAACATGATTGTTATATGGATGTATTTCTAATTTATGTATGTGGTATTTGTCATAGATTTGCTTAGTCTTTCACTCAGCACTGTTTTTTTTTGTTTTGGTTTGTTTTTTTGTTATTTATTTATTTATTTTTGGCTGCATTGTGTCTTCGTTGCTATGCGTGGGCTTTCTCTAGCTGCGGCGAGTGGGGGCTACTCTTCGTTGCGGTGCGAGGGCTTCTTATTGTGGTGGCTTCTCTTGTTGCAAAGCACAGGCTCTAGGTGCATGGGCTTCAGTAGTTGTGACTCACAGGCTTAGCTGCTCCGTGGCATGTGGGATCTTCCCGGACCAGGGCTTGAACCCATGTCCCCTGCATTGGCAGGTGGATTCTTAACCACTGCCCCACCAGGGAAATCCCTTAGCACTGTTTTTAAGATCGACTTACTCTTAAATGTTGGAAGATCTCATGGGTGAAAAGTGGTATCTCATTACTTTAATTCGTATTTCTTTAATTACTAGTAAATTTAATATCTTTTCATAAACATGCTGGCTATCTAGATATTCTTTTCTCAGGATTGTCTATTCATATCCTTTGTCTATTTTGCTGTTTTTTACTTAAATTTGTAAGAGGTATTTTTGTGGCCAAATACATGACTGATTTTGTATATGCTCTATAAATATTCAGAGAATGTATATTCTCTATCTGAGAGATGTAATGTTCTCTTTCTGTGTATTATATATGTGTGTCTAAATATCTCTCTCCGCGTATGTATACACAAATATATTATGTGTATATGATTATTTATTGATGAGTATCATTTAATTCTTCTATGTTCTTATTTTTTCTACTAAATCCGTAGAATTCTTAGTGTGCAATACTTGTATTTTGAAATCAACTTTTCTTTTTATTTCTACAAGTTTTTGCTAGTTTATGTACATTACCGTTTTATAATGAAAATTTTCAAAAATACAGAAAAATAAAATAGAATGATATAAATCATGTACCTAAAACCAAGAATTTTAAAATTTATTTTATCATTTTGTGTCAGATATCTTTCATAAGATATAAAACACTTCAGATAAAATTAAAGCCTCCTTTGTCTGCCTATTCAGGTTTACTTTATCTCCCTTTGCAGAAACAACTACTACCATGAAGTTGTTGTTCTTTTTTTAAAAAATTTTTATTGGAGTATAACTGATTTAGAATGTTGTGTTAGTTTCAGGTGTACAGCAAAGTGTATCAGTTATACATATACATATATCCACTCTTTTTTAGATTCTTTTCCCACATAGGCCATTACAGAGTATTGAGTAGAGTTCCCTGTGCTATACAGTAGGTCCTTATTAGTTATCTGTTTTATATACAGTCATGTGTATATGTCAATCCAAACCTCCCAATTTATCTCTCCCTCTCTCCCTACCCCCTGGTAACCATAAGTTTGTTTTCTATGACTGTAACTCTATTTTTGTCTTGTAGATAAGTTCATTTGTACCCTATTTTTAGATTCCACATGTAAGTGATATATTTGTCTTTCTCTGTCTGACTTACTTCATTTAGTATGACAATCTCTAGGTTCATCCATGTTGCTGCAAATGGCATTATTTCATTCTTTTTTATGGCTGAGTAATATTCCATTGTATATATGTACCACATCTTCTTTATCCATTCCTCTGTCGATGGACATTCAGGTTGTTGCCATGTCCTGGCTATTGTAAATAGTGCTGCAATGAACATTGGGGTGTATGTATCTTTTTGAATTATGGTTTTCTCTGGATATATGCCCAGGCGTGGGATTGCTGGCTTGTATGGTAGTTCTATTTTTAGTTTTATAAGGAACCTCCATACTGTTCTCCATAGAGGTTGTACCAATTTACATTGCCACCAACATTGTAAGAGGGTTCCCTTTTCTCCACACCACCTCCAGCATTTACTGTTTGTAGATTTTTTTTTTTAATTTATTTTTGGCTGCATCAGGTCTTAGTTGCAGCACGCAAGATCTTCATTGAGGCATGCAGGATCTTTCATTGCAGCGCCCAGGCTTCTCTCTAGTTGTGGCATGTGCGTTTTCTCTTCTCTAGTTGTGGCGCACTGGCTCCAGGGCATGTGGGTTCTGTAGCTGTGGTGCACGGGTTCCAGAGCACATGGGCTCTGTAGTTTGCAGCACGCGGGCTCTCTAGTTGAGGCATGCAAGCTCAGTAGTTGTGGCATGTGGGCTTAGTTGCCCCATGGCATGTGGGATCTTAGTTCCCTGACCAGTGATCGAACCCACGTCCCCTGCATTGTAAGGCAGATTCTTTACCACTGGACCACCAGGGAAGTCCCTGTTTGTAGATTTTTTTTGATGATGGCCATTCTGACTGGTATGAGGTGATACCTCATTGTAGTTTTGATTTGCATTTCTCTAATAATTAGTGATGCTGAGCATTATTTCATGTGCTTTTTGGCCACCTGTTTGTCTTCTTTGGAGAAATGTCTATGTAGATCTTCTGCCAATTTTTTGATTGGGTTGGTTTTTTGATATTGAGCTGCATGAGCTGTTTGTATATTTTGGAGATTAATCCCTTGTTGGTTGCTTTGTTTGCAAATATTTTCTCCCATTCTGAGGGTTGTCTTTTCATTTTGTTGATGGTTTCCTTTGCTGTGAAAAAGCTTCTAAGTTTAATTAGGTCCCAATCATTTATTTTTGTTTTTATTTTCATTAATCTAGGAGGTGGATTGAAAAAGATCTTGTTGTGATTTATGTCAACGAGTGTTCTGCCTATGTTTTCCTCTAAGAGTTTTATAGTATCCAGCCTTATGTTTAGGTCTTTAATCCATTTCAAAACATTATATTAATAATATTATTAATAATATAATTAATTATTAATAATATAATTATATTAATACTAATAAGATTAATAAGATTAAATCCATTATATAACATTTCAGACAAAATTAAAGCCTCTGTCCACCTATTCAGGTTGACTCTTTTTATCTCCCTTTGCAGAAACAAGTACTACCATGAAGTTTTAAAAATAGTTTCTGTCCATGATTTTATTATACTTTTAATACTAAAGTATATATGCATAAAGAGCATATAGTATTCTTCTGTACTTATAAAATATTGTGCATTAAGTTTCCTACCATGACTAAATTTGACAATTGTCCTTGTAATTGTGACAGTTTTCCTTTTTATAAGACTATGGTATTGGTTGCAAATTCATGATCATTTTATCTTCTCGTGGAACATTCCTTTTACCCTTAAGTAATGTCTCTATCTATATTGATGTTTTTCACTTCAGTAAAACCATTCAGTCTGGTTTTACTATTGCTCCACCATCTTTCTTTGGCTTCTTTTGCTAACATCTTTGCAAGATTCATCTGCATTGTTGTAGATAGCTATAGTTTGTTCATGCCCATTTTCACTGCTGCATAATATTCCACTGTACAATTTATTTATCTATTCGACTGTTGATGTACAGTGTGGTGGTTTATAAGTTTTTACTATTAGGAATATTAATATGAATATTTTGGGACATGTCTCTTGGTACACATGTGCCTATGTTTCAATCAAGTATATACCTGGGAGTGGAACTGCTGACTCATATGGTATGCATATGTTTAGCTTAATGCCCAACAGTTTTCCAAAGTGTTTGTACTGATTCAAAATCCTACCATCAGTCAATGAAAGTTCCTGGAATCCATATCCTTGTCAACATTTGGCATTGTCAGTCTCTTTAATTTTTGCCAGTATAGTGAGGGTATAGTAACAATGCATTGTGGCTTTAAATTGCAATCCCAGATTTTTAATTTGAGCACATTTTCATTCCTTTATTGTACTGATACATTTGGATAGTCTCTTGGGGTTTCTGTTCAAGTATCATGTCCAGTTTTCTTTTGGGTTGACTGTTTTACTTAGTGGTATGTAGGAGTTCCTCTTATATTATAGACATGAGCCTTCTGTTGATTATATATGTTGCAATTATAGACTCCCATTCTGTGGTTTGCCTTTTCATTCTCTTAATCATGTTTTATGTTGTAGAGAAGTACATTTAATGAGGTCCACTATGTGTTTTCTTTATAGCAAGTATTTTTTGTGTTCTGTTTATGAACTCTTTCACTGTTCTACATTCATGAAAATAGTCTCCTATGCTTTCTTCTAGAAAAAATTCATTCATTGTTTTGCCTTTCACTTTTTGACTTCAAAACCCTCTTGTAATTGATTTTTGCAACTGTCAAGAACTGTGCAGAGTCTGAGAGTTTACCCTACTTACTAGTTTATGAGTTAACTTTATTACCATTTCATGAATGCTAGCAGAAGACATGAGATCCCTGGGTCAGAGAAAAAGGACTTTATTACTCATGACAAGAGCAGTAGCCAGAGCTTCATGTTTCTGTTGGTTCCCCATGCCCTCCAAGTCCTGCAGATATAATGTAGGTAGGTCCAGATAGATGTTTGCCCATGCAGTGGGTTGTGTTACAGGAGAGGAACACTGAGCTTGGGGGAATTCACCATTTTTATATCAAACTGAAGCAAGCCTGCCCTTTTTGGAAGGAGAAAATACTTCATCCCTCAAGTCTGTTTGCTACAAGCACAACCTTGAGAAATGTCCTAGGTAATCAAGGCCCTGCATTCTTGGTATACCCGGCAAGAATGTGCAAGTCCACAGCACTGCCTCTCCCAACAATCTACCCCAACATGTTCTTGGCTGAATTCAAATATTCATGTAAGTATGCCACTCTGTCAGTCATTTTAATTAATTTGACCAACAGAGGCTAAAACCAAATCTGTTCAATTTGTCACTTAAAGCATTTAATTAAAGCTACTATCAATAGTACTCCAAGTAGCAGGATAAGGCCAACCTGCAGTAATGATGACCTCAAAAGTGCCTGCAGGCAGCCATAAAAAGAAATGAAATTGAGTTATTTGTAGTGAGGTGGATGGACTCTGTCTGCCATACAGAGTGAAGTAAGTCAGAAAGAGAAAAACAAATACCGTATGCTAACACATATATATGGAATTAAAAAAAAAAAAAAGATTCTGAAGAACCTAGGGGCAAGACAGGAATAAAGACGCAGATGTAGAGAATGGACTTGAGGACACAGGGAGGGGAAAGGGTAAGCTGCGACGAAGTGAGAGAGTGGCATGGACATATATACACTACCAAATGTAAAATAGCTAGTGGGAAGCAGCCACATGGCACAGGGAGATCAGTTCGGTGCTTTTGACCACCTAGAGGGGTGGGATAGGGAGGTTGGGAGGGAGACGCAAGAGGGAGGGGATATGGGGATATGTGTATATGTATAGCTGATTCACTTTGTTATAAAGCAGAAACTAACACACCATTGTAAAGCAATTATACTCTAATAAAGAAGTTAAAAAAAAAAAAAGTGCCTGCAGGGTCCCAGACTCAGCTAACTGTGAAAACGTATGGAATGGAGGGGGGGAACTAGTAGGTCTTATTTTAAGACAGGATTTGGTCAAAATCCAGTCTATCATCCATTATGAAACATGCAAAGGAATTTAGGTGGTTATTTCAATGACTACATTTTTCTTTCTTAGGGCTTTTAAGTTTTAAAAGATCTGTCCATTATTTTATCTAACTCCTTCCCTTAAGGATAACTGTTCCTTTGTTTTTGAACATTTCCAATATCTTTGTTTTAAAATATTTTTCAAAATTCTATTGTCTAGTTCTTAAAGTGTCAATTCTCCTATTTTCTGTTGAGTCTCTTTCATGCTATTTTTTTCTTTAGATACTTTGTAAATTTTGACTGTTAACGCTTCTTTGCACAAGTAGTTTTGCATGAGGGTCCTGTGTTCTTTGCGTTGTGAACGCAAACCTCATAGCGAAGGTTTCAGTTTTCCTCTGCTTAAGGACCCTGTCTTTATCTTGTTGAACTGCAATAACAAAATACCATAGACTGGGTAGCTTAAAAACAAAAGAACTTTAATTTTTACAGTTCTGGATGCTGGAAGTCCAAGATCAAAGTGCCAGCATGGTTAGGTAAGGGCTCTCTTCCTGATTCACAGCTGGGACCTTCTCTATGTGTCCTCACATGGTGGAAGGAGCTAGGGATTTCTCTGGAGATTCTTTTGTAAAGGCACTAATCCCATTCATAAGGCTCCACCCTCATGATTTAAACACCTCCCAAAGGCCCCAGCTACTAACAGCATACCTTTAGGGGCAGGATTGCAACATATGAATTTTAGAGGTATAAAAACATTCAGACCATAGCAGACCTCGTAAGTATTCACAAATTCCAAATCATAGTTAACTATTATCTATCCATCTTGAGGATATTAACAGTGAAAATTCAAACCATACACCTGTGCATAATAAATGCATAAGATACTAGTTTTTAAACAGGAATTCTATTTTTGGCTGGGACTTTATATCCTTGACATTGATGTGGGCTGCTCTGGGAAGAGTGTGACCTTAGGCTAGGTGGCTCTGCAACAGAGGTAGATTCTGATGGAGCTGAGTAATGGAAGCTATCTGCTCACCCTCCTCCCACAGGAGGGCAGAAAGTCCTTCCCTGAAGGGTGAGCTGGGTGGCACATCTCCATGGGTTTCACTCCCGTTTTCCAAAACTATGTATTATTTAGGTTGTTTACACATTTTAAGTAATTCATACTGGATGGACTACAAGAAATAAGAAGGGTAACGAGTTTAGACTCTCTCAGCTCTCATTATCCTCAACTCTGTTATGATATTGAAATCAGATGCTCTACCATCAACATAAATTTATGTCATTTATTCTAAAAGTTAAAAGCTTAACTAAAAAGGATCATTTGGGGAGTAACTGCTTTATTAAGATATAACTGATATAACAGTGGTTTTTAGTGAATCCACAGAGTTGTGCATCCATCATCATTATCTAATTCCAGAAGATTTTCAATACACTAAAAAGAAATCTTGTACCCATTAGCAGTCAACTGTCAATCCTGCCCATCTTCCACAACCTAGGGAACTACCAGAAGCTCCACAGAAATCCCTAGCCCTTTCTACCATGTGAGGACACATCGAGACAGGGTGCTATTTTCTGTATCTCTAGATTAGCGTATCTGCACATTTCATATAAATGGAATCATAAAATATGTGGTATTTTATTACTGGCTTCCTTCACTTAGCATAACATTTTCAAGTTCATCTACGTTGTAACATGTATCAGCACTTCATTCCTTTTTACCGTCAAATAATACTCCATTATATGTATATACCACCTTTCGTTTATCCATGCATCAGCTTATGGGTACTTGGGTTGTCTCTGCTTTGGGGCTATTACGGATAATGCTGCTATAAACATTTGTGTATGAGTTTTTGGATGGACATATGTTTTCATTTCTTTTGGGGACATATCTAAGAGCTCAGTTGCTGGGTCACATAAAACTGTTGGGTCATATGGTAACTCTATGTGTAAACATTTGAGGAACTGCTGAACTATTTTCCAAAGTGGCTACACCATTTTATGTTCCTACCAGCAGTGTGTGAGGGTTCCAATTTCTCAACATCCTTTTCAATATTTGATGTTATCTTTTTTCTTTAATCTGTCTTTTTTTTTTTTTTTAAATTAATTAATTTATTTATTTATTTTTGGCTGTGTTGGGTCTTTGTTTCTGCGCGAGGACTTTCTCTAGTTGTGGCGAGCGGGGGCCACTCCTAATCGCGGTGCGCGGGCCCCTCACTGTCGTGGCCTCTCTTGTTGCGGAGCACAGGCTCCAGACGCGCAGATTCAGTAGTTGTGGCTCACGGGCCTAGCCGCTCCGCGGCATGTGGGATCCTCCCCGATGAGGGCTCGAACCCGTGTCCCCTGCACTGGCAGGCAGACCCCCAACCACTGCACCACCAGGGAAGCGCTCTTTTTTTTTTTTTTTTAAATTTATTTATTTATTTTTTTGGCTGCACCAGGTCTTAGTTGTGACACGTAGGATCTTCATCATGGGATGCAGGCTCTTAGTTGTGGCATGCGGACTCTTAGTGGCGGCATGCACGTGGGATCTAGTTCCTTGAACAGGGATTGAACCCGGGCCCCCTACATTGGGAGTGTGGAGTCTTAACCACTGGACTGCCAGGGAAGTCCCTAATCTATCTTTTTTTAATATAGCCATCCCAGTGGCTATGAAGTAATAGCTCATTGTGGTTTTGATTTGCATTTCACTGCTGGCTGATGATATTGAGCATCTTTGCATGTGCTTGTCGGCCATCTGTATATCTCCTTTATAGCACCATCTGCTTAGATCCTGCTTCCACTTTTAAGTTGGGTTTTGCTATTTATAGGATTCTTAGTTGAGGTTTTTCTTTCAGCACTTTAAATATGTCATCCCATTACCTTCTGCCTCCATTGTTTCTGATGAGAAGTCCACTGTTAATCTAATTAGGCTTCCTTTATACATGAGTAGTTTTTCTCTTGCTGCTTACAGGATTTTCTTCTGGTCTTTGGCCTCAGCATTTTTACTATGATATTTGTGTTTAGATCTCTTTGTATTTATCCTACAAATTCATTGAGTTAATTTCAATTCACTGAGTTTATTGGATGTGTAGATTAATATTTCTCATTAAATCTGGCTTTTAGCTATTATTTCTTCAAGAATTTTTTCTGCTCCTTTCTCTCCTTTTGTTCTGGTATTCCCATCACATGTATGTTGACATGCTTATCCCATACTTCTCTGAGGTTCTGTTCCATTTTCTTCATCCTATTTTCTTTCCATTCTTCAGATTGCATACTATTGTTTATCTTCAAGTTCATAATTCTTTCTTCTGCCAGTTCAAATCTACTACTGAGTCCCTCTAGTGATTTTAAAATTTCAGTTATTGTACTTTTTCAATTCCAGAATTTCCATTTGGTTCTTTTTTATATATAATTTCTATCTCTATATAAATATTCTCTATTGTATCTACTGTATGAGACATTGTCATCATACCTTTCTTTACTTCTTTTATTTTCCTTTTTTTGAAATTGAGGTGAAATTCGCATAATATAAAATTGATCATTTAAAGTGTACAATTCAGTGGCATTTTGTATATTCATGTTGTGTAACCACCACCTCTATCTACCTTTAAAACATTTTCATTAGCCCAAAAGAAAACTTACACTTATTAAGGAGTCAATTTCCATTCCTCTTTTTCCCCAGTACCTGGCAACTACCAATATGCTTTCTTTCACTATGGAATTTTCTGTTTCAAGTATTTCATATAAATTAATTCATATAAATGTGAACTTTTGTGTCTGGCTTCTTCCACTTAGCATAATGCTTCTGAGGTTCATCCATGCTCATGTATCAGCACTTTATTCCTTTTTATGGCTGAATGATATTTCATTGTATGGATATACCACATTTTGCTTATTGATTCATTGGTGATGGACATTTTGGTTGCTTCTACATTTTGGCTGTTGTGAACAGTGTTGCTATGAACATTTGTGTACAACTATTTGTTTGAGTACCTAGTTTCAATTCTGTTGGGTACATACCTAGGAGTGGAATTGCTGGGTAATATGGTAATTCTATGTTTAACTTTTTGAGGAACTGCCAAGCTGTTTCTCCTTTGACTTCTGTAAGTATGGTATCCTTTAGTTCTTTGAACAGGTTTATAGTAGTTTCTTTAAGTCTTTGCTAAGTCCAACATCTGGGTCCCCTCAAAGGCAGTTTCTGGGTAAATACAATAAAAGCTGTTACCACTGTCTTAGACCAGGGGTCAGAAAACTATGGCCAATGGGACAAATCTGGCCTGTTATCTGCTTTTGTGTATAAAGTTTTCTTGGAACACAGCCATGTCTGTTCATTTATGTACTGCCTATGGCTGCTTTTACACACTATAATGGCAGAGCTGAGACCGTATGGCCTGCAAGTCTGAAAATATTCATTGTCTAGACTTACAGAAGTTTGCCAATATCTACCTTAGATAATGGTAATACTATTAAGATTAAGGCTTATATTTTTACTGACTCTTGGACTATTGCCAATTGCCTAGTCACCTGGTCTGCCACTTGGAAGACCACAGATTGGTAGATTAAAGATCAAATCTTCTTTAGGACTGTGAATTGTAGAAACAAATTGTAGCTGATATACATGGCAATGGCTCATTCCCTAATAGAATGGGCTGGGTTCATGCTGTTAATTAAGTATGCCCCACCCAGATCCCTGTCATTGCTACTGGGAATCCATCATCACACTGAACATGGCAACACATCCACCATCATGGCCAAGGAAAGTAAGGATTATCTGTGTCTGATGTTAAAGCTACCACTGCATGCCAGTCTTGTGCCTCCTTTCAAAAGTCTACCTGTTGGGCTTCCCTGGTGGTGTGGTGGTTAAGAATCTGCCTGCCAATGCAGCGGATGGGTTCAAGCCCTGGTCCGGGAAGATCCCACATGCTGCAGAGCAACTAAGCCCGTGTGCCAAACTACTGAGCCTGCACTCTAGGGCCCATGACCCACAACTACTGAACCCACATGCCACAACTACTGAAGCCCATGCGCCTAGAACCTGTGCTCCGCAACAAGAAAAGCCACCACAATGAGAAGCCTCTGCACCTCAACGAAGAGTAGCCCCCACTTGCTGCAACTAGAGAAAGCCCACGCACAGCAATGAAGACCCAACACAGCCAAAAATAAATAAATGAAATAAATTAAAAAAAAAAAGTTTGCCTGTTTGTTTTCTAGTGAAATAGGCCACAATACATGGAGTGTTGTCCCCTCTAACTTCTGACAAGCTAACTATATTGAGCCTTTGACCACTTGCCTTGGGTCCTCCATTGATGCCTTACTGTTTTGATATGTTTTCAGGTTATGGTGTCACTGTTCCAGTCTGATCAACCAACTCAAGCCACATTGGCCATAACATAAAATGTGTTATGTTTTTGGCCTTTCAGGCCATATTCATTTGGACCGTATGATGTCTCTTATTGCAAAGGTTCACTCAACACTGGACCAATAGTCAAGGCATTCAATGGACATTTCATATCCCTTATCATCCTCAAGCTGCTGGTTCCAACAAGATGTAAATGGATTTTTTTAAAAGTCAACTAAAGAGATTTCTGACTCTACCTCCTTCAGTTTCTCCTGGTCCACACATCTTAATTAAATGCAAGCATCCACTGAAAGAGTTCACATCCCCTTGGCCACCTTCTAGATAATGATCAGGATAAAAGGGGTGGGGGGTTATCTTGACCTATTCTGAAATTTTAGAATTCTACTCTGACATTTCCTGAGCATGATGCATCTTTCTTTTCCCTAACAGTTACCCCAAGCCAGCCTGGTTGGTACAGCTGGGTGGCAGCCTGGCCAAAAAGGAGCTTACAGAATTCAAACTTAATTTTGGTTTAGTCACCTGGATTCTCCTTTTGGACTGAACTGGTTCTAGATCAGAGTCAGCAAACTATAACCCATGGGCTGAGCCTGGTCTGCTGCCTGCTTTTGTAAATAAAGTTACTGAATCACAGTCATGACTGTTTCTTTATTATGTATTGTCTATGGCTGCTTTTGCTCTACAAAGGCAGAGTTGAGTAATTGTGACAGAAGCCTACAAAACTGAAAATATTTCTCTTCGGCCCTTTACAGAAAAAGTTTCCCAACCTCTATCCTATGAAGCTAATGACCATTTGGTTGAGTAAACTGCTCACCAAGTTCCCCTACAGTAGCCCATGCCCATGAAGGTGGGAAATATGATGGATTCCTATAAATTTTGGAAAAATATCCTTGTCGGACTACCCTGGTGGTCCAGTGGTTAAGACTTCGCACTCCCAATGCAGGGGGCCTAGGTTCAATCGCTGGTCAGGGAACTAAGATCTTGCATGTTGCACAGCGTGGCCCCCAAAAAAATAAATTAGGGGGACCTTCAAGATGGCGGAGGAGTAAGACATGGCGATCACCTTCCTCCCCACAAATACATCAAAAATACATCTACGTGTGGAACAACTCCTACAGAACACCTACTGAATGCTGGCAGAAGACCTCAGACTTCACCAAAAGCAAGAAAATACCCACGTACCTGGGTAGAGCAAAAGAAAAAAGAAAAAACAGATATTAAAGAATAGGGACGGAACCTGCACCTCTGGGGGGGAGCTGTGAAGGAAGAAAAGTTCCCACATACTAGGAAGCCCCTTCACTGGCGGAGATGGGGGGTGGGTGGGGGGGAAGCTTCGGAGCCATGAAGGAGAGCACAGCAACAAGGGTGCAGAGAGCAAAGCAGAGACATTCCCGCACAGAGGATCAGTGCCAACCAGCACTCATCAGCCTGAGAGGGTTGTCTGCTCACCTGCTGGGATGGGTGGGCGCTGGGAGCTGAGGCTTGGGCTTTGGAGTTCATATCCCAGGGAGAGGACTGGGGTTGGCTGCATGAACACAGCCTGAAGGGGGCTAATGAGCCACAGCTAGCCAGGAGGGAGTCAGGGAAAAAGTGTGGACCTGCCTAAGAGGCAAGAGACCATTGCTTTGGGGTGCACGAGGAGAGGGGATTCCTTACCTGTCTGCCCACAGAAGGCAGAGCACCGCCTAAAGGAGCTCCAGAAACTTGCGCGAGCTGCGGCTATCAGCTCAGACACCAGAGACGGGCATGAAACACTAACGCTGCTGCTGCAGCCACCAAGGATCCTGTGTGCAAGCACAGGTCACTATCCATACCCACCCCGGGGGCCTGTGCAGCCCGCCACTACCAGGGTCCCATGATCCAGGGACAACTTCCCTGGGAGAACACACACGGTGCGCCTCAGGCTGTTGCAATGTCATGCCGGCCTCTGCCACCGCTGGCTCACCCCGCATTCCCATTATAACTACTGTACCCCTCCCTCCTCCTGGCATGAGTGAGCCAGAGCCCCTAATCAGCCTCTGCTTTAACCACATCTTGTCTGGGCAGGAACAGAAGCCTGAGGGCAACCTAAAGGCAGAGGTGGGGCCAAAACCAAAGCTGAACCCCAGGAGCTGTGCAAACAAAGAAGAGAAAGGGAAATTTCTCCGTGCAGCCTCAGGAGTAGCAGTTTAAATCCCCACAATCAACTTGAGGTACCCTGCATCTTTGGAATACCTGAATAGACAACAAATCAACCCAAAATTGAGGCGGTGGACTTTGGGAGCAACTGTAGACTTGGGGTTTGCTGCCTGCAACTGACTTCTTTCTGATTTTTATGTTATTGTAGTATGGTTTTTAGCACTTGTTATCACTGGTGGATTTGTTTATTGGTTTTGTTGCTCTTTTTTTTTATTACTTTTTTACTTTAATAATTAAAATTTTTTTTTAATTTTAATAGTTTTATTTTACTTATTTTTAATTTATTTTCTTTCTTGTTTTTCTCCCTTTTCGCCTGAGCCACTTGGCTGACAGGGTCTTGGTGCTCCGGCCTGGTGTCAGGCCTGAGCCTCTGAGGTGGAAGAGCCGAGTTCAGGACATTGGACCACCAGAGACCTCCCAGCCCCACGTAATATCAATTGGCGAGAGCTCTCCAAGCAATCTCCATCTCAATGCTAAGACCCAGCTCCCCCCAACGGCCAGCAAGCTCCAGAGCTGGACGCCCCATGCCAAACAACTAGCATGACAGGAACACAACCCCACCCATTAGTACAGAGGCTGCCCCAAATCATACTAAGTTCACAGACACCCCAAAACACACCACTGGACTCAGCTCTGCCCACCAGAAAGACAAGATCCAGCCCCACCCACCAGAACACAGGCACCAGTCCCCTCCAACAGGAAGCCTACACAAGCCACTGAACCAACCTTACCCACTTGGGGCAGACACCAAAAACAATGGAAATTAGGAACCTGCAGGCTGTGAAAAGGACATGACAAACAGTAAGTTAAACAAAATGAGAAGACAGAGAAATATGCAGAGATGAAGGAGCAAGGTAAAAACCCATCAGAACAAACAAATGAACAGGAAATAGGCAGTCGACCTGAAAAAGAATTCCGAGTAATGATAGTAAAGATAATCCAAAATCTTGGAAATAGAATGGAGAAAAAAAGAGGAAACCTTTAACAAGGACCTAGAAGAACTAAAGAGTAAAAACACAATGATGAACAACACAATAAATGAAATTAAAAACTCTCTAGAAGGAATCAATAACAGAATAACTGAGGCAGAAGAATGGATAAGTGACCTGGAAGATAAAATAGTGGAAATAACTACCACAGAGCAGAATAAAGAAAAAAGAATGAAAAGAATTGAGGACAGTCTCAGAGACCTCTGGGACAACATTAAACGCACCAACATTCATATTATAGGGGTCCCAGAAGATGAAGAGAAAAAGAAAGGGTCTGAGAAGACATTTGAAGACATTATAGTTGAAAACTTCCCTAACATGGGAAAGGAAATAGTCAAGCCCAGGAAGCGCAGAGAGTCCCATACAGGATAAATCCAAGGAGAAACACGCCAAGACACATATTAATCAAACTATCAAAAATTAAATACAAAGAAAAAATATTAAAAGCAGCAGGATAAAGCAACAAATAACATACAAGGGAACCCCCATAAGGTTAACAGCTAATCTTTCAGCAGAAACTCTGCAAGACAGACGGGAGTGGCAGGACATATTTAAAGTGATGAAAGGGAAATACCTACAACCAAGATTACTCTACCCAGCAAGGATCTCATTCAGACTCGACAGAGAAATTAAAATCTTTACAGACAAGCAAAAGTTAAGAGCATTCAGCACCACCAAACCAGCTTTACAACAAATGCTAAAGGAACTTCTTTAGGCAGGAAACACAAGAGAAGAAAAAGACATCGAAAAACAAACCAAAAACAATTAAGAAAATGCTAATAGGAACATACATATCGACAATTACCTTAAATGTAAATGGATTAAATGCTCCAATCAAAAGACACAGACTGGCTGAATGGATACAAAAACAAGACCCATATATATGCTGCCTACAAGAGACTGACTTCAGACCTAGGGACACATACAGACTGAAAGTGAGGGGATGGAAAAAGATATTCCATGCAAATGGAAATCAAAAGAGAGCTGGAGTAGCAATTCTCATATCAGGCAAAATAGACTTAAAGACTATTACAAGAGACAAAGAAGGACACTACATAATGATCAAGGATCATTCCAAGAAGAAGATATAACAACTGTAAATATTTATGCACCCAACATAGGAGCACCTCAATACATAAGGCAAATGCTAACTGCCATAAAAGGGGACATCGACAGTAACACAATCATAGTAGGGGACTTTAACACCCCACTTTCACCAATGGACAGATCATCCAAAATGAAAATAAATAAGGAAACACAAGCTTTAAATGACACATTAAACAAGATGGACTTAACTGATATTTATAGGACATTCCATCCAAAAACAACAGAACACACTTTCTTCTCAAGAGCTCATGGAACATTCTCCAGGATAGATCATATATTGGGTCACACATCAAGCCTTGGTAAATTTAATAAACTTGAAATTGTATCAAGTATCTTTTCCGACCACAATGCTATGAGACTAGATATCAATTACAAGAAAAAAACTGTAAAAAATACAAACACGTGGAGGCTAAACAATATGCTACTAAATAACCAAGATATCACTGAAGAAATCAAATAGGGAATCAAAAAATACCTAGAAACAAATGACAATGAAAACACGATGACCCAAAATCTACAGGATGCAGCGAAAGCAGTTCTACGAGGGAAGTTTACAGCAATACAATCCTACCTCGAGAAACAAGAAAAATCTCAAATAAACAACCTAACCTTACACCTAAAGCAATTAGAGAAAGAAAAACAAAAAAACCCTAAAGTTAGCAGAAGGAAAGAAATCAAAAAGATCAGATCAGAAATAAATGAAAAAGAAATGAAGAAAACAATAGTAAAGATCAATAAAATGAAAAGCTGGTTCTTTGAGAAGATAAACAAAATTGATAAGCCATTAGCCGGACTCACCAAGAAAAAAAGGGAGAAGACTCAAATTAACAAAATTAGAAATGAAAAAGGAGAAGTAACAACTGGCACTGTAGAAATCCAAAGAATCATGAGGGATTACTACAAGCAACTAAATGCCAATAAAATGGACAACCTGGAAGAAATGGACAAATTCTTAGAAAAGCACAACCTTCCAAGATGGAACCAGGAAGAAATAGAAAGTATAAACAGACCAATCACAAGCATTGAAATTGAAACTGTGATTAAAAATCTTCCAACAGGGCTTCCCTGGTGGCGCAGTGGTTGAGAATCTGCCTGCCAATGCAGGGGACACAGGTTCGAGCCCTGGTCTGGGAGGATCCCACATGCCGTGGAGCGACTGGGCCCGTGAGCCACAACTGCTGAGCCTGCGCATCTGGAGCCTGTGCTCCGCGACAAGAGAGGCCGCGATAGTGAGAGGCCCGTGCACCGCGATGAAGAGTGGCCCCCACTTGCCACAACTAGAGAAAGCCCTCGCACAGAAACGAAGACCCAACACAGCCATAAATAAAAATAAATAAATAAATAAAAACAAAAAAAACTGATGTCTTAAAAAAAAAAATCTTCCAACAAACAAAAGCCCAGGACCACATGGCTTCACAAGCGAATTCTATCAAACATTTAGAGAAGAGCTAACACCTATCCTTCTCAAACTCTTCCAAAATACAGCAGAGGGAGGAACACTCTCAAACTCATTCTACAAGCCACCATCACCCTGATACCAAAACCAGACAAAGATGTCACAAAAAAAGAAAACTACAGACCAATATCACTGATGAACATAGATGCAAAAATCCTCAACAAAATACTAGCGAAGAGAATCCAACAGCACATTAAAAGGATCATACACCATGATCAAGTCGGGTTTATCCCAGGAATGCAAGGATTCCTCAATATACGCACGTCAATCAATGTGATACACCATATTAACAAACTAAAGGATAAAAACCATATGATAAACTCAATAGATGCAGAAAAAGCTTTTTACAAAATTCAACACCCATTTGTGATAAAAACTCTTCAGAAAGTGGGCATAGAGGGCACTTACCTCAAATTAATAAAGGCCATATATGACAAACCTACAGCCCACATCGTTCTCAATGGTGAAAAACTTAAACCATTTCCTCTAAAATCAGTAACAAGACAAGGTTGTCCACTTTCACCACTATTATTCAACATAGTTTTGGAAGTTTTAGCCACAGCAATCAGAGAAGAAAAAGAAATAAAAGGAATCCAAATCAGAAAAGAAGAAGTAAACCTGTCAGTGTTTGCAGATAACATGATACTATACATAGAGAATCCTAAAGATGCTACCAGAAAACTACTAGAATTAATCAACGAATTTGGTAAAGTAGCAGGATACAAAATTAATGCATAGAAATCTCTTGCATTCCTATACACTAATGATGCAAAATCTGAAAGAGAAATTAAGGAACCACTCCCATTTACCACTGCAACAAAAACAATAAAATACCTAGGAATAAACCTACCTAAGGAGACAAAAGACCTGTATGCAGAAAACTATAAGATACTGATGAAAGAAATTAAAGATGATACAAACCGATGGAGAGATATACCATGTTCTTGGATTGGAAGAATCAACATTGTGAAAATGACTACACTACCCAAAGAAATCTACAGATTCAATGCAATCCCTATCAAACTACCAATGACATTTCTCACGGAACTATAACAAAAAATTTCACAGTGTGTTTGGGAACACAAATGACCCCGAATAGCCAAAAAAATCTTGAGAAAGAAAAATGCAGCTGGAGGAATCTGGCTCCCTGACTTCAGACTACACTGCAAAGCTACAGCAATCAAGACAGTATGGTACTGCAACAAAAACAGAAATATAGATCAATGGAACAGGATAGAAAGCCCAGAGATAAACCCATGCACATATGGTCACCTTATCTCTGATAAAGGAGGCAAGAATATACAATAGAGAAAAGACAGCCTCTTCAATAAGTGGTGCTGGGAAAACTGAACAGCTACATGTAAAAGAATGAAATTAGAACACTTTCTAACACCATACACAAAAATAAACTCAAAATGGATTAAAGACCTAAATGTAAGGCCAGACACTATAAAACTCTCAGTGGAAAACATAGGAAGAACACTCTTGTACATAAATCAGAGCAAGATCCTTTTTGACCCACCTCCTAAGGAAATGGAAATAAAACCAAAAATAAACAAATGAGACCAAATGAAACTTAAAAGCTTTTGCACAGCAAAGGAAACCATAAAAAAGACAAAAAGACAACCCTCAGAATGGGAGAAAATATTTGCAAACGAAATAATGGACAAAGGATTAATCTCCAAAATATACAAGCAGCTCATGCAGCTCAATATCAAAAAAACAAACAACCCAATCCAAAAATGGGCAAAAGATCTAAATAGACATTTCTCCAATGAAAATATACATATTGCCAACAAACACATGAAAGGATGCTCAAAATCACTAATCATTAGAGAAATGTAAATCAAAACTACAATGAGGTATCACCTCATACAGGTAGAATGGTCGTCATCAAAAAATCTGCGAACAATAAATGCTGGAGAGGGTGTGGAGAAAAGCAAACCCTCTTGCACTGTTGGTGGGAATGTAAATTGATACAGCCACTATGGAGAACAGTATGGAGGTTCCTTAAAAAACTAAAAATAGAACTACCATATGACCCAGCAATCCCACTACTGGGCATATACCCTGAGAAAACCATAATTGAAAAAGAGTCATGTACCACAATGTTCATTACAGCACTATTTACAATAGCCAGGACATGGAAGCAACCTACGTGTCCACTGACAGATGAATAGATAAAGAAGATGTGGTACATATATACAATGGAATATTACTCAGCCATGAAAAGAAATGAAATTGAGTTATTTGTAGTGAGGTGGATGGACCTAGAGTCTGTCATACAGAGTGAAGTAAGTCAGAAAGAGTAAAACAAATACCATATGCTAACACATATACATGGAATCTAAAAAAAAAATAAGGTTCTGAAGAACCTAGGGGCAGGACAGGAATAAAGCAGACGTAGAGAATGGACTTGAGGACATGGAGAGGGGGAAGGGTAAGCTGGGACAAAGTGAGAGAGTAGCAGTGACATATATACACTACCAAATGTAAAACAGATAGTTAGTGGGAAGCAGCTGCATCACACGGGGGGGAGATCAGCTCGGTGCTTTGTGACCACCTAGAGGGGTGGGATAGGGAGGGTGGGAGGGAGATGCAAGAGGGAGGGGTATGGGGATATATGTATACATATAGCTCTTTCACTTTGTTATACAGCAGAAACTAACAGAACATTGTAAAGCAATTATACTCCAATAAAGATGTTTTTAAAAAGTAACAAAAAATACATTAAAAAAATAACAAAAATAAAAATCCCCTTGTCCCTCCTGCACTTGACCACTGTGAGTAGCAGGTGATTGGAAAAAAGTGAAATCATTTGCATTGGTATGAGGCACACCAATTTCATGATCATAAGGGACGGCAATAACTCCAGAACCTGGGGAGGAACACTTTAGACCCTGGGAAGTACTTAAGAAAGGGGAGGAATTAATGCTCCCTTCCTCCTCTAGATCCAGCACTGCACCTTGGCAAAACAATTATATGGTCCACCTGAGGCAAGCAGCTGCTGCAGCTGACAATCTGACCTACTGCTGGATTTCTCATCATTGTCTTTGTGCTATGATAACCAAATAATTCATGTAAATATGGAAGGCGCTGAACTATTCTGCTTTGCCTAGCCTCTCTTCATAAGGGTATAAAAACATGGACCAGCACAACTTGTTTCAATATGACAAATACAAATGCATGTTTTCCTTGATGTCCAAGTGATCTTGAGCTATGTGTTAACAATCAAGGCTGCAACTACTCAGTGACATTTTCCCATGTGATATAGGCAAAACAATGTCATGGTGATCCAAATCAAGTTTAACAATAAATCCAAACTAGAGTGACCTGTGTCTCTTTGTTTTATATGCTTGTATATAGAGGCCACAGAATATCTCTCAGTTGGGTTTCATTTTTTGGCCCATCTATTGTCCCTGTAATTACAGATAACAGCACCAAAGATTAACAGGTAAACTTAAATTTCCTTGTGCAGGTCATAATGGAGAATATACTGGGCTTACACTACATCTTGGATGTCTGAAATAAGACCTACTGGTCTCCCCTTGGATTTAGTCATAGTTGCCTGAGTCTGGGACTCTGGAGTCATAGCTGAAGTCAATATTGCCAGTTGGCCTCATCCTCCTTTTGGGAGCAATATTAATAGTCTTAGTTGATTGCTGTATAACACAAATTGAATACATTTGGTCCTAGCCTCCGCTGATTAAATGAATCAGCGTGGTGAAGAAGCGTCATACTCATGTGATAATTTGTCAGAAGCCAAGGTGGTAGGGCCAAAAGGTGAAATGTTGGGAAAGGCAGTTCTCTACAGGTTTTTCATGGTCTTACCATTCTTGCTGGGAATGACAAGATTACAAGGCCCTGACACTCTATCTGGGCCACTCTCAGGGTTGTGTTTACAATGAGCAACACTGTGAGATAATGTCTCCCTCCAGAACAAAGAGGTTGCTTACTGCTTGATATAAAATGCAGAGTCCCCAAATTCAGAGTCTGTCTCCTATAACACAACCTGCCCTTTGTGTAGGTATCCAACTTGGCCCTCTGTGTTGCTGGCGTGTGTCTTGGAGGTCAAGGGGAAGTGACATAAACATGCTAATGCTCATGCTGCTTGTTGTGCAATGAATAATAAAGTCCTTAGGGTCTCTGACCCAAGACCCAAGCCTTTAGTCTTCTACCAGCATTCGCGAAACAAGACCAAGCTAAAAGCATTTTAGCTTGAAAAAGAGAAAACTCAAATTCCACAATCACTCCTCTTATATTTTCCTTTATACAGATTTCAGCTATATTTTAAATGTTTTCTTCTTTCCATGATAACACCCTTTTTTCTCCCCCCTCCCTCTTCCTCTCAGTCTTTTCCATTTTGTTCTTGGTCTCTTCTCTGAGCTCAGGCTGTGCCATGTGTTCCACAGAATAAAGGGTTTCCTCTTTCTGTTCCAGTTCCCTACAGCAGCACTAGCAGAGAGCCGGGATAGAAACAAATTAAATATTTCTTAATATGCTGCTATGAGAACTATTAAATGGCTCACAAAGACCATCCAAAAAGCCTGTTGGTCAAACAAAGCAAGTTTATTAAATTCGCTGCAGTGAGGGTTTAACAGGGTTTTGATGGTGTCTTAATAGGGGAAAGGTAGGGAAGAGTACATTCAGGATTTGGGGATGAAAGCTCAAGTAGTTTAAGAGGGTTCTCCCCCTCCAAGATGGGGAATGGGATAGGATTAGGCAAAATTTGTGATGTAACGGTTTAAGAATGATGGACATGGGGTCTTGAAGTAAGCCTCATGAATAATCTATCCTGATAGATATAATGTTCGCCCTAACAATCAAAATGTTTATCCTAATAACCAAATGTTTACTTAGATAAACTGCAAAAATTTCCAGGAGCAAAAAGTTATATTGACATAAGCAATCTTAGTTCTCAATCCCAAAGGTTAACACAGGTGGTCTCAGTTCTCAAGACAAAAATGAAAAGTGGTCAGCTAAAACTAAACAAATCTTCAAAAGCTGTTAAAAAAAAGGGTGTGGGTGTGGGAGGAGAGATAGATATCTCACCCAGTATGAATTGCTCTAAATTTTATAGTTAAAAGAAACAACTTATTAATATTTAGCCAATCAATTATACGGTAAATTAATCTAACAAAGAAATGACTTTGGGCAAATTGGTCTGCTTCTAATGTAAGTGTTGCATAAAATTTGGTCTTTGGTCTCCTTTTCTTCTCTCTATATCCTCTTCCTTAAACTTAACCATGGCTTCACCTACTATCTATAAGGAGTTTACTCCTAATCTTAGACTTACTCCTTGATATCTCTTTCAAATTAAAAATTATATTTTTCCGAGGAAGACACACAGATGACCAATACATGAAAAGATGCTCAATATCACTAATCATCAGAAAAATACAAATCAAAATCACAATATCGCCTCACACCTGTCAGAATGGCTATTATCAAAAAGAAAACAAATAACAAGTGTTGGCAAGGATGTGGAGAAATGGGAATCCTTGTGCACTGTTGGTGGGAATGTAAATCGGTGTAGGTGCTATGGAAAACAGTATAAAGGTTCCTCAAAAAATTAAAAATAGAACTACCATATGATCCAGCAATTCTACTTCTGGGTATTTATCCAAAGAATATGAAAATACTATTTGAAAAGGTATCTGCACTCCCATGTTTACTGCAACGTTATTTACAATAGCCAAAATATGGAAATAACAAAAGTGTCCATCAGTGGATGAATGTATAAAGAAGATGTGGTATATATACAGTGGAATATTATTCAGCCATAAAAAAGAATGAAATCTTGCCATTTGCAACAACATGGATGGACCTAGAGAGCATTATGCTAAGTGAAATAAGTCAGACAGAGAAAGACAGATACCATATGACTTCTCTTATATGTGAAGTCTAAGAACAAAAAACCCCCAAACAAAAGTTCATAGCTACCGAAAACAGATTGGTGGTTCTCAGAGGTGGGGGGTGGGAGAAATGGGTTAATTGTTGGGGTTTTTTTAGTTTAAATAAACTGAATTAAAAATGTTTTAAATTATATTTCTAACTGCCTATTTCAACTGGATGTTCTGATTAATTTTCCTGAAAAGATACTTACTCCTCCACAATTATCTAATGATATCACCATTCTCCTGGTCAACGAAGCTAAAAACTTTACAGTAATTTTTAATTTTTGCCTTTCCTTGCTCCCCTAATTCAAAATTGTTCACCATATCACAGATTCAAAGGATTCTCCAAGGCAGTGCTACTCAAAGTGCTGGTCCAGTGAAGAGGTTAGGAACTTATGCAAGGATGTAAACCAAGCAGTTTTCCATCACGGAGAAGTCCCATTCCTGTGTACTTAACAGTGCACTTAGTAAAACAGTTGACTGCTATTCTGGATCAAGCTCCTTACCTTGTTACCAAAGTAACAGAAACCCAAGGTAACCCAGAAATAGCCTGCTGAACAACTGTCAGTCTGACTATCTCATCCCAAAAAAGGTTAGAAAATATTATCCTAAAGGCAAATGTGGACCTTTACATGGGAGACAACACTCTAGTATGACAATGAAGGTCATAGGGTCATCTTTTTGTTTTAATTCCAGTTTTTGGATAATTTTTCTTAATATATTCGTTTCCTCTTTTTTTCACTAAGCACTATGTTTTCAAGTTCCATCCATGTGAATATATACACATATACTCTTTACTTTTCTAATAGCTGCATAACATTCCATGGCACCTCTCCCAGTGATGGACATTCCAATTCTCTTTTACCAGAATGAATTCTGCAAGAACATCTTCACATATGTCTCCTAGTTTGGGCTCTCCTTACTCCTTTCCAAAATTTTAAAAGTTTCCTGTCTTCTTATTCTTAATTGCTCCCTAATTCAACTCTCCCTCTGCTCCCAAGAGTTCCAAAACCTTTGATAGCTTCCCATGTTACAGAATTAAACACTCTTATTTCATTTTGGTGGCCAAGGTTCTGCTCCTAATTATCTGGCTTTATGTCTTACTATTACACTATTCATATTGTATTCTCCAGCCAAATAGAAATACTATTTTCTGGTCTTCTCATATATTCCTAACTTTCCTGTTCATCAAGGCTTTGCTCTTATTATTATACTCCTTTTTAAAAAAATTAATTAATTTATTTATTTATTTTTGGCTGCATTGGGTCTTTGTTGCTGCATGTGGGCTTTCTCTAGTTGAGGCGAGCAGGGGCTACTCTTCGTTGCGGTGCGCAGGCTTCTCATTGCGGTGGCTTCTCTTGTTGCAGAGCACGGGCTCTAGGTGCATAGGCTTCAGTAGTCGTGGCATGCAGGCTCAGTAGTTGTGGCTTGTGGGCTCTAGAGCACAGGCTCAGTAGTTGTGGCGCATAGGCTTAGTTGCTCCGCGGCATGTGGGACCTTCCCGGACCAGGGATCAAACTCGTGTCCCCTGCATTGGCAAACGGATTCTCAACCACTGAGCCACCAGGGAAATTCCTGTACTCCCTCTTGAATGCATTTCCTCCCATTTGTAAATCCAGCTTTTGTGGTATTATTATACCTAGATTATATTTATTCATATACTTGTTTTGTGCTAGTCCCATAAGACTAAATCTCTTTTATGCTAGTTATTTCCAACAATCATCAGCATAGTGCTTCACAGGCCACATGTCCTCTTTAAATACATGCTTAACTGAATAGTAACTCCTAAAAATAAGGAACTGTGGGTACAAAGAGACAAAAGACTTGATTCTGGTCCCAAGAGTTCATAGGATCATTTGCATGGAACCCTCAAGGAGCCTTAGAATAGAGATTGGAACTAAGAGCAGGAATTAAGCTAGGTCTTAGAAAAAAGGTCAGGTATTAGGTAACATATTCCTTGTTACAGTGCTTTCCATGGTAGATATGATATAACATTAATAACTAACGTAAATGAATACTTACTATGTGCCAAGCACTGTTTTATGGAATTTACATGTACTGGCTTTTAATCTTCACAGCAGTTCAGTAAGGTAGGTAATAATATCATCATCTTCCATTTACAGATGAGAAAACTGAATCCCAGATAAGTTATAACATTTGCTCAAGATTGTATAACTAGTAAATGTTAGGTGTATGTATAGAACCCATGTAGTCTGTTTTCCTAACTTGCACCCTTAACCTACTCTGTCTTTACTGACAGAAAGGATATTCTGTTTGGATGAGGTGTAAAAGTTTCGCCAAGAACTAAAGCAAGATACTTTTCTCAGGACTCTACACAAGTCTGAGTCTACACAAAGGAGAATCAACAGATTTCCCTTTTATGAAAACTGACTGTGAACCAAGGGCCAGAAGTTTATGAGATATAACGCAAATGTCAAATCCTACTGTTTTAGAAGGCATTCAGTAGATTATAGTGATTGTTCTCCTTAGCCTTAACTTTTTTACATGGGAATAATAATGGACTGAAAGCTCCTGGAGAGAAGCAATTGCCATTATAACTGTAATTTTCAGCACAATTTCTGGTGTGAAATAACCAATAATAACAATAACTAACATTTAGTGGTGTTTATTATTTGCTAGTGTTAAAGTAAAATAAAATGGAGACCAAGCTTGAAAATCCTCCAAGCAAACAAAACCAGTTAGGCTGCATAAGTTAAACTTAATCTATTGATAGCTTATTTCATGAACATAAGCAAAAGGTAACAGATTATTTCTTGTATATGTCTCTGATAACAATAAGCAGAACTTAAATTATCTTCTAAAATAGTATAAGATAAACACTTTTAACCAGTCTCCTGTCATCTGTAAACTCCCACTGTAACAACCAATCATCGTAAATGTTAAACAACTTCCTCATTCTCACTTTATAAACCATCCTGTAACTACATGCCTCTGAGCTTCTAACCACTTTCAGTTTGAAGTCTCTCTGTTCACGAATAGCTTATTTCTCATTCAATAAAATATTCATATCAAATAAATCTCTCTGAATTTTCTCTTGACAGTTTTTGGTGTCAGAAGTGGGACCTACAGAAGATCCCTGATTAGTCAAGAGGCTGGTGAGTAAACAAGTGCCAGTATTCATGGAGCCCATTATGCTCACTGTTTTCTCACTGACCAAGAAGTTTCACAGTAAACCTCTCTTGAATCCAAGCTTCACTCCCTTTCGTGTTGAGCTCGCCAATTTTATTGCGCAACTATTGTTGAAACTTTTTGATAAGTCACCCTATTCTGTTGAAAAAGAGAGGGAAGTGTAATTCCCTGTGTTTCAGAACAGCTGTTCAAAAACAGGACCCCTCAGAGTTAAGATGTCCTAGAGAATCTAAGGTGAAGATGGGTTCCACCTGGTCCAAATCACAGACCAGGATCTTGTGCCTTTTGGAAAAATGGGTGAACTTTATGAAGGACGACTGGAATTGCAGTAGCCACTTTGTGGAACCTTTAATTTAGATAAGATAGTCCACTTTAGGGACACCCTTAAAAAGAGAATATTCCAAACTTCTCAGAGACAATGGTAGGCAAAAGCTTCTAAAAGACAAAATAACTCCAAAAATAGCTTCTCTAAAAGAATTCTTACAGCACACAAATAAAAAAAATTTTGGTAAAAAGTTCTAGCCATAAGCAGGTAACCTTAATTTATTCCATCTGCCAGAAATAATTTGGATCCAGCTATTCTTTTGAGTTTTATATTACTGTGCCTGACACATGGTTAAAATTTAAAAATGAAAATTATACAATCTGTTTGTGTCTGTCTATATATTTATGTATATACGAATTCATGTATGGTCTGTGATATTTTTTAAAGAGCTCTATTTAATCTGCTTAAAGGAAAATAAGCACTTATATAAATTAAGTGCTCTTAAAACTCTCAGAAATATAGAAACCAATCCAAATGCTTTTCAAGTTTGTGTGATCTGGAATGATTTTTGGTAAATAAAAGCTAATTGAAATGTACTGGTTTAATAAAATAGGCTTGTCCTCAGGGCTGTCATCATTAAATATAATGCAAATATACAAACATTTCTACCCAGGTTTACTAGTAAAATAAGCTCGTGCTATCTCTACATTACAAAATTTGGCAGCAAGAAAAACAATATAAGATGATGATTAGCTGTTTAATGTTTAATCCAAGCATACTTACTAAAAACAAGTAAATTAAATAGATGTAAGATAAAAGTTTATACTAAGTTAACTTAAATGATGGATATTCATTATCTATTATATCATATCTAGATCATTTCCAAATAAGATAATATACTGAAACATTAATTGCTAAACATAAATTTATCAGAAGTTTTTGGCTTCTTAATTTTTACAGATAAAAGCTACTTGGCGTTATAATAAACATGTCTTTTGCTAGATTAAAAAACTGTACTATTGAAAATATGAACAGGTCAATTATGAATGTGAATGAAGTTGAATCAGTAATTTAAAAACCTCCCAAAAGTTCAGGACCAGATGGCTTTACAGGTGAATTCTACGAAACATTTTGAAAAAAGTTAACACCTGTCCTTCTCAAATTATTCCAAAAAACTGCAGAAGGAGGAATGCTTCCAAACTCATTCTGTGAGGCCAGCATCACTCTGATACCCAAACCAGACAAAGATATCACAAAAAAAGAAAATTACAGGCCAATATCAATGATGAACATAAACACAAAAATCCTCAACAAAATATTAGCAAGCTGAATTCAACAATACATGAAAAGGGTCACACACTATGATCAATAGGGATTTAACCCAGGGATGAGATTAAACCAATCTCATCCTTGAATGTTTCAATATCCACAAAGCAATTAATGTGATACACCACATTAACAAATTGAAGAAGAAAATCATATCATCTCAATAGATGCAGAAAAAGCTTTTGACAAAATCCAACAATCATAATGATAAAAAACTCTCAACAAAGTGGGTACAGAGGAAATATACCTCAACATAATAAAGGCCATATATGACAAGCCCACATCTAACATCATACTCAACAGTGAAAAGCTGAAGGCATCTCCTCTAAGATAAGAAACAAGACAAGGATGCTCACTCTCACCACTTCTATTCAACATAGTATTGGAAGTCCTAGCCACAGCAATCAGACAAGAAAAGGAAATAAAAGGAATCCAAATCAGAAAGGAAGAAGTAAAACCATCACTGTTTGCAGATGACATGATACTACACATAGAAAACCCAGAAGACACTGTCCAAAATCCTACCATTATTCATCAATGAATTCAGTAAAGTTGCAAGATACAAATAAATATACAGAAATCTGTTGCATTTCTGTATACTAACAATGAACTATCAGACAGAGAAATTAAGAAAACAATCCCATTTACAACTGCATCAAAAAGAATAAAATACCTAGGAATAAATATAACTAAGGGGGTA
The DNA here is from genome assembly GCF_965194805.1 of Balaenoptera borealis. NCBI lineage: Eukaryota > Metazoa > Chordata > Mammalia > Artiodactyla > Balaenopteridae > Balaenoptera > Balaenoptera borealis. The sequence goes on from NC_138870.1 coordinate 27,255,678, forward strand.
AAAGATCTGTACTCAGAAAACTATAAGGCACTGATGAAAGAAATTGAAGACGACACAAATAGATGGAAAGATACACTGTGTTCATGAATTGAAAGAATTAAAAATGTTAAAATGACCTTACTACTCAAGGCAATCTACAGATTCAGTGCAATCCCTATCAAAATACCAATGGCATTCTTCACAGAACTAGAAAATATAATCCTAAATTTTGTATGGAAACATAAAAGACCCTCCAATAGCCAAAATAATCCTGAGTAAGAAGGTCACAGATGGAGGTATCATGCTTCCTGATTTCAAACTATACTACAAAGCTACAGAAATCAGAAGAGTATGATACTGGCACAAAAACAGAAGCATAGATTAATGGAACAGAATAGAGAGCCCAGAAATATACATTTCTGGTCAATTAATCTATGACAAAGGAGGCAAGAATATACAATGTGGAAAAGACAGTCTCTCTAGTACGTGTTCCTGGGAAAACTGGAAGCTACATGTAAAGGAATAAAATTAGAACATTTTCTCACACCATATATTAAAAATAAACTCAAAATGAATTAGAGGGGCTTCCCTGGTAGCACAGTGGTTAAGAATCTGCCTGCCAATACAGGGGACACAGGTTCGAGCCCTGGTCCAGGAAGATCCCACATGCTGTGGAGCAACTAAGCCTGTGCGCCACAACTACTGAGCCTGTGCTCTAGAGCCCGCGAGCCACAACTACTGAAGCCCGTCCACCTAGAGCCCGTGCTCTGCAACAAGAGAAGCCACCGCAATGAGAAGCCCGTGGCACCACAACGAAGAGTAGCCCCCACTCACCGCAACTAGAGAAATCCCGCACACAGCAACAAAGACCCAACGCAGCAAAAAAAAAAAAAAAAAGGATTAGAGACTTTAATGTAAGACCTGAAACCATAAAATTCCTAGAAGAAAATATAGGCAGTATGCTCTTTGACATTGGTCTTAGCAATATTTTGGGGTATGTCTCCTCAGGCAAAGGAAACAAAAGCAAAAATAAACAAGTGGGACTATATACATCAAACTAAAAAGGTTTTGCACAGCAAGGGAAATGATCAACAAAACAAAAAGGCCATCTACTGAATATAAAGATATTTGCAAACAGTATATCTGATAAGGGGTTAATATCCAAAATATACAAAGAACTCATACAATTCAACATTAAAAAAAACAAACAACTCGATTAAAAAATGAGCAGTGGAACTGAATAGATATTTTTCCAAAGAAGACACACAGACAGCCAACAGATACATGAAAAGATGTTCAATATCACTAATCATCAGGGAAATGCAAACCAAAACCAGAAGGATATCACTTCACACCTATCAGAATGGCTATTATCAAAAAAACAACAAATAACAAGTGTAGGCAAGGATGTGGAGAAAAGGGAACCCTTGTGCACTGTTGGTGAGAATGTAAATTGGTGCAGCCACTATGCAAAACAGTATGGAGATTCCTTAAGAAATTAAAAATAGAACTACCATATGATCCAGCAATTCCACTGCTGGGTATTTATCCACAGAAAACAGAAACACTAATTCAAAAAGATATATGCACCCCTATGTTGGTACTGCAGCATTACTTAACAATAGCCAAGACATGGACGCGACCTAAGCACCCATCAACATATGAATGGATAAAGAAGACGTGATATATATTTTAAAATGGAATATTACTTAGCCATTAAAAAGAATGAAATCTAGCCATTTGCGACAATATGGATGGACCTACAGGGCATTATCCTAAGTGAAGTAAGTCAGACAGAGAAAGACAAATACAGTATGATTTCACTTACACGTGGAATCTAAAAAACAAAACTGAACAAACAAAACAGAAATAGTTATAGATACAGAGAACAAAGAGCTGGTTGCCAGAAGGGAGGGGATGGGGGGCAGAAAAAAAATAGGTGAGGAAGATTAAGAGGTACAAAACTTCCAGCTGCAAAATAAATGAGTCATGGGTATGAAATGTACAGTGTGGCGAATACAGTCAACAACTATATAATATCTTTGTATGGTGACACTGTAACTAGATTTATCATGGTTATCATTTTGAAATGTATAGAAATACTGAATCACTATGTTGTGTAACAGTAACTAACATAGTGTTGTAGGTTAATTATACTTCAAAAACAAACAGCAAACAAATTCACAGAAAAAGAGATCAGATTTGTGGTTACCAGAGGCAGGAGGAATTGGATGAAGGCAGTCAAAAGCTACAAACTTCCAGTTATAAGATAAATAAGTACTAGGGATATAATGCACAACATGATAAATATAATTAACCCTGCTGTATGTTACATATGAAAGCTGTTATGAGAATAATTTCTAAGAGTTATCATAAGAAAAAAAACCTTTTTTTCTATTTCTTTAATTTTGTATCTGTATAAGACAATAGATGTTCACTAAACTTATTGTGTATGTAAGTCATTATGCTGTACATTTCAGACTTACACAGTGCTGTATGTCAATTATATCTCCACACAACTGTAAGAAAAAATTGTACTGTGAGAAAACATCTCTAAAAAATATAATTTTTTGTAATTATGCATTCATGAATTTGCTAATCTACTATAGGATGCTGCTATTATGACAGTTCACAACTTCATGCTTCCTAGTTTTCACTGGAAAATAAACGTTAATAAAGGTTAAAATTTATAATCAATATATAAAAATAAAATACGAGAAACAATAATGAAAGAAAACAACTTTGTATACAAAGTATGAGAAGAAAATGGGATGTACTTTTACAAGAAGAGCATGCAAAGAATATAGGTTGTATTTTTGTTATGGAAAAAAGAGAGTAATTTTGTACAGTAATTTTGTAAAGTAAAATTACTGTTCATTCCAGAATGAGAAAGAGGAAAGGAATAACACAAACTCTAAATGGATATAGAAAGTGCTTATTTAGAAATTTTATGTTGGAAGGTCAAAGTTAGCTAAAATTAAATGGATTTATTTATAAGGGTTTTAAAAAATGAGCTCAGTAATAAACTGAAACAAACTAGAACGTTTTTCCCCTCTGTGTTAAAAGCACAAAGTTTCTTAAATTATTGGTCTGCTCTTAATAAGATACAGTAAGTCCCCTACATATGAACCCTCAAGTTGCGAACTTTCAAAGATGCGAACGTGCATTCGCATGTCCAATCACATAAGTTAGTTCACGTGTCTGGCATACATAGTCACATGTGTGCATCCTCTACAAGGGTTGTGTTTTTGCGTACTTTACTGTACAGTACTGTATAGAGTACAGTAGTACAGTATCTTTATTTCAAGCCCAGGATGTCCGGAAGTAAGCGTAAAAGCAGCAGTATACAGTCAATTGTGTTAGTTGGGTACCTAGGCTAACTTTGTTGGACTTATGAACAAATTGGTCTTACAAACGCGTTCTCAGAACAGAACTTGTTTGTATGTAGGAGACTTACTGTTTTATAAAAGGTTTTTCTTTACCTTTTGTGTAAACTGTCTAGGAACTAAAGATTCTGTGTCTTAGCAAAATAATTTCCTGTGCTTCATGTTATCTTTATCAGGTCCTTAACTACTTAGGAAAACTGAATCTTTACAACATTACAAGAGGTAAGGTTTTTTTGGTTTTGTTTTGTAACTTTGTAACTTTACAAAAGTTACAAAGAAAGTTACATAGTTAACTATGTAACTTTCTGTATTGGCTTTTGAAATCTTTTGTCACTTTGGCTGAATAGGTAACTAAGTTTTGCTTCACAGTAAAGCATTTACAATCAACTACAAGCCAAAATGCTTTGTCTTTATGGAGATTCATGGAAAGGACCCTGACAAGTACTCTGGAATACAGGCTTCTGATAACTTGAAGCTCATATCACTAAACTGAGTAAGAATATCTAGAACTCTAATGGAGAAACTGCTTAATTCATAAAACTGCTAACCCAAGATCAAGCAAAACAAGGATTAATTACATGGGACCAAATGAACTGATGAAAATAATTATAACTTTTATGACTTTGTTTGAAACACTGTCAGTTCTTCAATGCTTGTCTTCCAGATTTAAAGAACCCTTTTTTCCCTCTCCTTCTAAGCTATCTAAACTTAAAACAATTTGGTAAAGTATACTTTTGTAAGCAAAAATGAAACATTTACTTTTTCTCCTTACCTGATCCCTTCGGAATTAAAACAAACAAACTAAAAAAAAAAAAAAAAAAAACCCTTACTGAGTATTCTTATTTTCATGGCAATATAGATATTTGCATAAATTCAATAAGAATCTGTTCTCTTTGTAACAGGACACAACTGGACAAGTCCTTGGCTTGCCTTCTTAGCATAAAGAGGCTTTTAAAGATCTAACCTGAGTTTACTTATAAAGACAGTTTTAAGGATCTAAAGTTGACTTTATGGAGCCAATAAAGCCCCTTGGATATTACCAAAGCTTTGACTGGAGTATCGTATTTGAGAATGTGCATAAAATCACTATTCTTGTTGCACTTATGTAAATAACAAGCCAAGTTTAAAGAGACGACTTATTTTACAAACAAATTACTTATGATTATCTTTGGTAAAAATGAGGTGACTACAGAGAGAAAAATTATGTTTAAACAGAAAATTTTGGCATATTCATAATCAAATTCGAGTCCTGTTTATTGTCTTTGAGGTTTTGTATCTAACTGTAAACTGGACTGGGTCCTGAACTCTTCTAGTTTTCTCCAATATCCGGCTACGACTCTCCAAACTAATATTTTCAATTTTCTCCCACCCTTCTGACTTGAAGTAAAAACTAAAACTGTCCTTTTCCTCAAACCCTACAAGCAAAAGCTATCAGTCTTGATATAGACTTCAGAGAAGTCACAACAGATCATGTATAGACAAGACAACCTTCATACCTACTTCTATGTAGGCCACTCAGAGCTCAGCAGAACATCTGATGACATCATCAAAGACATTCAAACTGCAAACCAGGAAAATCTATCAGTTTGAAACTGCCACCTTCATTCCACCTTCATCTAAAAATCCGAGCTCAACTCCAAAAATTTTCTCGACTGGCTGCTCTCTAGACTCAACAACTGCATTTATAATTTGTTCCAACTAATCTTTAATCTTTGCCTTTCTTTTGTTTCCATAGAAATGCTTCTTACTGAATACTTGATTGCTCACACCATATAGAAGCCTACCTAGATAGAAGCTTACCTATAACACCACCTCCTAAAATAAGACATCCTCATGTTTATCCCATCCTAAGTAATCACGACATAGTTCAGTACTATGAGGCACTAATGCAATATTGAAAGGCTTATTTCCACAGGTCCATAAAGCTTTCTGTGATCTGCTTCCAAAAGAAGACAATGTGCCCCATATATTAGAACCTAGAGACTCAGTTTATTGGAAAAGATACCAACAAAAGACTGCACTTAAACCTCACTGGGAGAGACCTTATCCTCTGCAAAATCTCTACAGTTATAGCAAGAATCTGTAAATTCTTTAGCCAGAGTTATTTTAGACAACTGCATAGCCTTAGACACCCTAACCACCCAAGACAGAAGTGCATGTACTGTAACTGGTAAAAAAAAATGTTGTTTCTATGTTAATATATCAAAAAGATCTTAAAGATCAGATGCCAATCTTTAATCAAATAGGCAATGCTTCTTCCCTTATTTTAGTTGGTTAAATCATGGCTCCTGGGACTCTCTGCTCTGGAGAATCTTTCAATCCTTGGCTATTATTCTCCTCATAGTCATTATATTAACCTCCCTAGTGCCTTGTATCCTCTCAAGAGTTTAAATGTCTTTCAGCGACTACTCACACATCAAATGTTATCCATCAGGATTAGACAACTGGAAGAACTCAATGATCCCACTGACCGTGTCCAGGGTGACTATGTAACTGCCGGTAACAGCAATTACATGACCATCCATCCCAAGGACTACATCAAAGGGGTAGTGAGAGTAACACCATATTGGTTCACACTCTCAGCTTGCCGACAGAAAGACCAAAAGTCGGGGAGTTTTTAAATAAAATAAATGGAGACCAGGTTTGAAAATCCCCCAAGCTGACCAAGCCAGTTAGACCGCATAAGCGAAACCACATCTAGTTTATATCACGAACATAAGTGACACTTAACAGGTTATTTCTTGTAAATGCCTCTAATAATCAACTTAAATCGTCGTCTTAAAATAGCATAAGATAATCACTTTTAACCAATCCCCTGCTGTCTGTGAACTCCCAATGTAATAACCATTGTAAAGGTTAAACAACTTACTCATGCTCACTTTATAAGCCATCCTGTAACTACATGCCTCTGTGCTTCTGGTTTCTCCCTCAATAAAATATTCATATCAAATAAAGCTCTCTGAAATTTCTTTTAATACTAGGTAGCCTTCTAAGGATTTAAATATGTTAAGCTTATTGCTCACTACAACGCCATGAGATAGGTACTGTTATTATACTAATTTTGTAGATCAAGAACTAGGGCCCAGAGAGGTGAAGTTACTCTCCCATAGTCACACAACTGGAGGATAATAGCAAAACCAGGAGCTGAACCCAGCAAGCACAATCAAGGATTTGAGCGATGTGTCAAAGAATCAATATTTATCCCTGTTACAGTAACTAGGTGGAACTCTGCTGAAGGCTTTTGAGAGCCCCATCTAGTGTTTTGTTTTGTTTTGTTTCACCAAGGCTTTCAGCTCCCTTTTCAGGTCGCTGCCAGGAACCGCCCGGGCGTGGAGCTGTCAAGGCTGAATGACAGGACATCTATCAGGGGCCAGAGGGGCGAGCCTGTCGGGCAGCCCCCCTGGCACGACGGTCCTCAGCGAGGAGAAGACAAAATCAGAGACCCAGGTCTGGAAACACCCGCGGGGCCTCCTCGGTGGGAGGCAAGAAGGGGGCGGGGAAGGGGAGCCGCGCGGGGCGGCGGGCGCGGGCGGCGCCGGGGCGGGGCGACAGGGAGGCGGGCCGGGGCGGACTCACAGATCCAGGAGCTGACTGACTCGCTGCTGGCTCGGCATCGCGGCCGCCCTCGGAAGCCTCTTCCGCGGTCCCGGGGCCGCCGAAATCCAGCCAGAGACCGTCTGTCAACTCCTGCCCCGCGCGAGACGCGTAGGCCCTCGTGACGTCGCCCGCCTCTTCCGGTGACCAGGCGCGGGCGCGCTGACGACTGCCGAGCCCCTTCGGGGCGGAGTCCGGCGCGCTGCGCCGGAGCGGCGGCGGGATAAAATGGAAAGGAGCCTTACGCTCAGAGAAGCGATGCGGCAGTTGTCGTTCTGCAGCCCCGCGGGCCGGCTCCAGCGGTTTCCCGAGTCGGCCAGCCCGGCGCGCGACCTAGCCCGGTACCCCTGGAGCCGCGCGTGGCTGCGAGGTCGCTGCTCTTACTACAGGGGTGCGTTTGATGCTGGGCCGAGCATCTGGCGATGCACACCGGGGACCCCTTTGGATACAGACTCCATGACCGTCAAACAGAGTTTTAGCGGATCCGAGAGTGACTGCCGTTTACCGAGCACTTTCTGTAAGAAAGCACGCACTGAGCTGCGTGCTTTCAATAATTAACCATGTTCTTTTAATCCTGTGAAGTCGGAATTATTTAGCCTTATTTCACAGATGAGGACACTACGTGCCTACAAAAAAGCTCAGTAAGAATTTCATCATGGAGACAGGGGCTTGTGTTCAAATCAAAAAGGTTTCTAAAGAAGAGAGACGTTTCCCCAGGTGGAATTCTCTCTCCTTGGTTATGCTGCAGAGTACTTGCTACTTTTTGGTGCTTTTTCATTCTTCCTTGTAGATTAATTTGTTGTTTATATGTCTTCCTTTTGTAAGCTTTTGCAAGTTGGAACCCAGTCTTGTTCATCTCTTCAGGATGCTGCTTATTCAATCAGCACGCATTTACCAAGCACTGAAGGAGGGCAGGGATTGTGCTGGGTGCTGAGGATTCAGTGGTGAACACTTGAACCAGACAAGTAAAAAGACAATCAGAACAACTGTTAAATGCTAAGATGGAGTTAGTTCTACCGGAGCACCCATGGAAGGGTGGGGGGAGCAGGTCGAGAGAAAAACGTGGTCTGTTAGGGACTGCAAATAGTTCAGGATGGCTACAATGGAGAGTGGTGAGGTGTGTGTAGAGGAGGGAACAGGCAAACTTTTTCTATAAGGGGGCAGAAAATTAATATTTTAGGTTTTGTTGGACATCCGTTGTTGCTGAACCGAACTGGGCTCTGCGTGTCCTACCTGAAGCCAAGCTGATCTACTGACAACTGGGTTGTGGTGAGGGAAAGTACAGGGCGCCAAGCAAGAAGAACCGGCAGCTGATGCTCAAAAGACCGGAACTCACCTGATGGCTTTCAGGCAAGAGTTTTTAAAGGCAGCAACACTACAGGCAAGGGTGGCAGGGTGCATGACCAGCTCACGGACGTTTTTCTGATTGGTTGGTAGTGAGGTAACAGGGTGATGTTTGGGGAATATTAATTATCAACCTTCTGGTTCCATCCAGTCTGGGGGTCTGTGTGCTTGTGGTCAGCGTGTGTTCAACATCCTCTACCTGGTTGGGGATCTTAGTTTCTGCAGAACAACTCAAAGATATGCATCAGATTGTTATCTATATCGATTGTTATCTATATCCCTTCAGGAGAGCTAGGAGTCCTGTGGCTATTGTTCTGATCATTAACTGCTTGAGTCTGCTCTGGAACTCATGGAAGGCCAAGCAAGAAGCAGGGGAATACGAGGAGTTTATACCCAGGAAGGCCTCGCAGGGTCCTGCTTTGTTTCAGTCCCACTTTTCTTTGATACTCCTCAATCCTGAGGGGAACAGGGGCGGGACAAGAAAGGGAATAAGTTTTGGGCAAGAGAGGTTAATCATAAACTTGGCAGGAAAACTCGGTTTTAGGAGGACTGGTTTTCATCCTTGACCTTAGGATGAAAGGTCTTGTAGCTCAAAAGCAGCCATAGACCATATGAATGGCGGGGGTGGGGGAGGTGTGTTCCAATAAAACTTTGTGGACACTGAGGTTTGAATTTCATGTAGTTGTCAGTGTTATGAAATATCATTCATCTTCTGATTTTTTTCAACCATTTAAAAATGTAAAAACCTTACATTGAAAACTGTACAAAAACAGGCAGCGGCCTGGGTTGGGTGGCTGTGGTGGTTTGCCTTCTGATCTAGAAAGCTAAAATGGGGGCATGATGGCATGTGTTACATTAAACAGTTTAGGCTTTGTCTGAAGTACTTTGTGCAGAGTCATAGATAGGTTTTAAGCAAGGACAGTACATGCATAGGAAGGATGAGTTTTTGAAAGAACTCTAGCTGTTAAGTAGTAAACGAATTGTAGCGGTCACAGATGGAGACTTGGAGACCAGAAAGGTGTCTTTTGCTAATAGCCTAAACTAAAGTAATAGCAGCAGACTGGATAGACAGATTCAAGAGGTAATGGAAATAGAGCCAATAGGATTTAGAGATTGGTTGGAGTTGAGGGAAAAGAGAAGAGTCAAGGCTAATTTCTAGGCTTTGGGTTTGGAGAATTGGGTGACATATGGTGATGCCATTTTAATGCGCTGAGAGGATTACAGGGGTTTTTTGAAGAGAAGGGGAGATTAAGTTTTGGACATATGAATTTTGCAGTGTCTATGGAAGATATAGCCTTGGGGCTATAGATCTGGAAATTATGCTGGTTTGCTTTTAAAGGTGAGATTGAATAGCAGCAATAGTACATGTATTTACTTATGAATTCAGTACTTTGGGGGAACAATCATCTGCTGCTCTGGGAGTCATTTGGACCTTGCAAGACCTTGTCAGATCAGTTAAGGGCAGACTTCATGGTCCTTCCTATCTGTTTGTTGAGTGCTGCCCAGCTTGAATGCTACACACCTATCCATCTAGGTCTTCCTGCTGATTACTTGATTCTTCAACACCAGAAAAGTGCAGGTCACTGCCCCAGTATTATGAGGTGTTAAACTTTGGGTGCCTGCGTTCTTCTAGATAGTCAAAAGAAAATGTCACAGCTGCTTTTTAATTTTTTTTTCTTTTTAAGAAAATGTCAATTATATAAAAAGGTAAGATAACAAAGTCCTAGTTATTTCTAGCCAATTATTTTAAAGGTCAAAGATGTGTAAACCCTCATGATACCACAATTCTTAGAAGTGTTTTTACAATGATTTCCTGCAGATTTTAGGGCCTACAATTTACAAACTAGCCTCTCAGGTACTTAGCATAACTATGTCAAGAATTTGAGTTTCTTGCCACTGAATAATATAGGTCTGATGTATGTTGTGGTTGCCCTAACGTACCCATCTCATTCCTACCTTATCTTTTGGCAGCGATGTGGTTTGGGGACTGACTTCATCTTCAGTGGTGGGTCCAGATTAAGGCTAATCAGTGATTACTATAGTAATTGATTCAAAGGTTAGCAGGCCTAGATTAATCAAGAAACCACAATATTCCCTCAGCCACCAAGATGGGTTCAAGAATGGGCACGTGGGCATGTGACTCATTCGTGGCCAATAAGAAGCAGGAAAAGTTTTTCTGGAGATTTCTGGGTAAGAAGTTTCCTCAAATTTATTTGTATGATGCTTTGTGAAGCAACACTCTGTTCTCTCATCACTGTCATTTTGAATGAAGTTAAACAGGAAAACAGAGTAAGAGAATCACAGGAAAACAGCCAGAGACCTGAATGAAACATGCATGAACACCACCCCTCCTCTTTACTATCAGATGACAAAAATAAAACAATTTCGCAAGGAGTTTGATATCCTTTATTCAAGGGGAAACAATCTATGGATTGGGGGAATACAGTACTTCACAAACAGTGGAGCACTCTTCCTGAGGGATGTTTGGGCAACAGTGCATTTTACACAGTGTTTGAAGCAACAATGAGGAAATGGCATGATTGGCTAGGAGGTCAGGGATTTCCTTATAAGGCTAGCAGGTCAATCAGGGAATAAGGAAAGAGTATTTGGCTTAAGTTGATTGGCTGGGGCTGCATATCTGAACACAAGGAAATCATCACAGTTTCTTGGCAGTTGGGGATTGGCTGGCTGGATATACTGTGCTTCTGATCAAGCAGAGCATTTATAGGAACATGAAAATTATCTAAGTTTGGGTTTGTTGACATGGCATCCTGGGCAGGAGCAGCCTCATCTTGGACCTAGAAATTTATTTCAACACTACTTTCTGTTATATAATTCAGTTAATCCCCTTTGTTGTTGATAAAATTGGTTGACTTGAGTTTTCTGCTTCGTGCTGCCTCAAACAGCCTAACAGTTACATATTCATGGCAGGAGTCACCAGCATATAGACAGAAATTGAAGGTATAGGAATAGATGAGCTCACTCAACAGGTGTATATAGAGTGAGAACAATCAGTCCTTGGAGAGATAGCTGAGGAATAGCAATTGGCTGGCAATTGACACTGAGAAGGAATAGCCAAAGAGGAAGGGAAAAAATAGTGGGGTGCTACGGAAGATAAACATCATCAAAATTGTCACATGCTACAGAGAGGTCAACTAAGATAACACTTGAAGATGATTTAGCAGCAAGGAGGTCACTGAGGGTCACTAAGGTGGTGGTGGAGGATGTAGCCTGATTGTAATGAGAGGAATGAATGGGAGGTGAGGGAATGAACACGTAAGTACAGTAAATCCCCTACGTATGAATGAGTTCCATTCCAAGAGTGTGTTCGTAAGTCCAATTTGTTTGTAAGTCCAACAGCCTAGGTACCCAACTAACACAATCAGCTATACAGTACTGTATTGTAATAGGTTTATAATACTTTTTGCACAAATAATACATAAAAAACAAACAAACACAAAAAATAAAACATTTTTAATCTTACCGTACGGTACCTTGAAAAGTACAGTAGTACCAGTTATATCACTGCTGCTTTTACTCTTGCTTCCAGACATCGTGGGCTTGAAATAAAGATACTGTACGCTATACAGTACTGTACAGTAAAGTACACAAAACCACAACCAGTTGTAGAGGATGCACGCATGTGACAATGTACGCCAGACGCGTGAACTAACTTGCGTGATTGGACGTGTGAACGAACGTTTGTATCTTTAAAAGCTCGCAACTTGAAGTTTTGAGTACTGTAGCCCAACTTGCACTCAAATAAATACTTGTTCAAATGAATTGCTGCTTCTATGTAGACTCATGCTGAGAAGAAAAGTAGATTGTATAAGGCTATATAGCTCTACTTCAAAGAAGGTAAAATGGGGCAATTCAGAACTATTATTTATGGACCTATTTACCCAGATGTCAAACATGATAAATACTTACATGAGTTCACGTAATCATCAGTCTGAGGTATCATGCTATTTTATAAAGTGAGAACTTTCCCAAATAAAAAGGTGTGTCAGACTCTAAAGACCATGCTCTTTCTACTCTCTTCGGGTGCTCAGGAGAGAGGTTTATGGTACATCCAGGACCAGCAATATAAAAGTGATTAAGAATTTCAAGACGGTGATAGCAGAGCATTAAACCAGGGGTGGGGCCTGTGCAGCTGCACAAGTGGCCCGCCCATGAAGCTGGCTCTTGGTGCATCCGACCTCAGGACTTCCCAAGAGAATCAGTTACGACTACTGACTATTCAAGAACTCTGTCAAAATAAAATTCAGAGATGAATGTGAACACAGGGAAACATTTTTACTAGCAGTGCAAGGGAACTAGGCCTTCAGAAATAGTGGCTCATCAAATAGAATAAGAGGAAATTGTAGCTCAGATGATATGGCAGATATTTATAGTTCAGATACAGCAGTTGACAATTCAGATTGGATAAGAACAAGATGTTCCTGTCTTTTGGTAAGGAAAACAGGATGTTCTTGTTTTTGTGGCTTATCTCAGGAGGCAAAGCTTTTAGGATTTCCTGTTAGTCAAGGCTTTTAGGAGGTTCCTATTATTCATTGTTTATCTTGGAATGCAAGGTTATTAGGAATGGAAGTCTTTTCTGGTGCGTGGTCAGTGATTTGTGGACAAGCTGGGCAAAGGGTAAGACGTCATTTTTCCTTTCTCGCCTCTTTGCTTGCTGTGTCCACTTTACTGTAGTTACCTGTAGCTCAGAACCCTCTCCATTTCCTTCCCTAGATACCATATAAAGAAAACTTTATTATAGTTTGTTCCTCTGGGTAGGTTATATAAGAATAATAAACAATATTACTTTCCTTAAATCATGTTATTCATTCCTAGTGTGTGTATACAAATATATAATAAGTATATATATAAAATGATTAAGTATATCTCTTATGCTATATATAAGTGAATATTGGGTCAATAATAAGAACATGTATGCACACAAGCAGATGGCAGTAAATTGTTCAAATCATCTTTACATGTCATATCTCAAAATATAAGAATAGGCCATGAGTTAGGTTCTTCACTCTTAAGCCATACTGATTATATCTGGAATCAAAACAGCAATTGTGGACTTCCCTGGTGGCGCAGTGGTTAAGAATCCGCCTGCGAAGGCAGGGGACATGGGTTCGAGCCCTGGTCCAGGAAGATCCCACATGCCGCGGAGCAACTAAGCCCATGCGCCACAGCTACTGAGCCTGCGCTCTAGAGCCCACGAGCCACAACTACTGAGCCCATGTGCCACAACTACTGAAGCCCGCATGCCTAGAGCCTGTGCTCTGCAACAAGAGAAGCCACTGTAAGGAGAAGCCCACGCACCACAATGAAGGGTAGCTCCCACTCACCGCAACTAGAGAAAGCCCACACGCAGCAACGAAGACCCACCACAGCCATAAATTAATTAATTAATTAATTTTAAAAAAAAACAGCAATTGCTCCTCTAATATTAATTTTCAATTCAGTATAACATGTACATCATCATCTATTACTAACCCCAAGTCATTTCAGTTGGCTATTGTTAAAGTGACCAAGTTAGGCCCAAGATAGAATCATTTATGTAAAGCCCCCACATTTGCAAACCAGGGTTTAACTTAGTTTCTATCCTCTGCTCTCCCAACGGAAGACCTAGGGCAACCAGTCAACGCTTGCCTGCTCAGTAGAAGTTAACCTGACCTGGCTCCAAGATTTCCCTTTGCTCCATATAATGGAAGTAACACTGCCATTGGTTAAAACCAATCAGCAAATGCCCAGTTTCACTTCCTTATACCTCCTTGCTTTGGTCTGTAAACATTTCTTGCCTTGTATGGCTCTTTTGAGCTCCTTTCTGTCTGCTAGATTAGATGCTGCCCCATTTATGAATTGCTGAATAAAAGCCTACTTGATCAGTAAATTATCTCTGGAAAATTTTAACAGTATCGATGACAACTATGAATATTTATTGAGTGGTTACAATAATTCCTTGCACACAGTAAGCATTTTACAAGTTCTAACTCATATAATCCTCAAAGTAACCCTGATTGGTAGGTATTGTTATCATTATCACCCATTTTCCAAATGAGGAAACAGAGGTCGAAAGAGATTAAGAAACATGCACAAGTCCACATGGCTTATCAGTGATAAAGCTGGTATTTGAAGCCAAGCAATCAGGCTGTACAGCTGGATTCTTAAGCATGTAGTCATGAGCTACGTGCAAAAGAATCAAACGACTGCTTTCTCACACCATATATTTGAATAACTCAAAATGGATTAAAGACTTAAATGTAGTCCTAAACCATAATAATCCTGGAAGAAAACATAGGCAGTATGCTCTTTGACATTGGTGTTAACAATATTTGGGGCGGGGGTTATGTCTCCTCAGGCAAGGGAAACAAAAGCAAAATAAACAAGTGGGACTATATACATCAAGCTAAAAAGCTTTTCACAGCAAAGGAAACTATCAACAAAACAAAAAGACCATCTACTGAATATAAAGATATTTGCAAACAGTATATCTGATAAGGGGTTAATATCCAAAATATCCAAAGAGCTCATACAACTCAACAACAAAAAAAACAGTCAGATTAAAAAATGAGCAGAGGACCTGAATAGATATTTATCCAAAGAAGACACACAGATAGCCAACAGATATATGAAAAGATGCTCAACATCACTAATCATGAGGGAAATACAATTCAAAATCACAGTGAGCTATCACCTGACACATGTCAGAATGGCTATTATCAAAAAGACAAGTAACAAGTGTTGGCGAGGATGTGGAGAAAAGGGAACCCTCACGCAGTGCTGTTGGGAATGTAGATTAGTGCAGCCACTATGGAAAACAGTATGGAGATTCCTCAAAGAATTAAAAATAGAATTAGCATATGATCCAACAATTCCACTCCTGGATATTTATCTATAGAAAACAAAAACACTAGTTCAAAAAAATATACACCACTAGTTCAAAAAAATATACACCACTATGTTCACTGCAGTGTTATTTACAATAGCCAGCATATGGAAGCAACCTAAGTGCTTATCAATAGATGAATGGATAAAGAAGATGTGGTATAAAAAATAGTGAAATCTTGTAATTTGCAACATAGATGGACTTAGAGGATATTGTGCTAAGTGAAATTAATTAAATCAGACAGAGAAAGACAAATACTATATAATTTCACTTATATATGGAAACTGAAAACCAAAACAAGTGAGCAAACATAACAAAACAGAAACAGAGTCATAGATACAGAGAACAAACAGGTGGTTGCCAGAGGGGAGGACTTGTGGGGAGGAGAAGAGAGAAATAGGTGAGGGAGATTAAGAGGTGCAAGTTTCTGGTTATAAAATAAATGAGTCATGGGTATGAGTTGTACACTGTGGGGAATATAGTCAATAATTGTGTAATATCTTTGTATGGTGACAGATGGTAACTATATTTATCATAGCGATCATTTTGAAATGTATAGAAATATCTAATCACTATGTTGTGTAACAGCAACTAACATATCATTTTGGGTCAATTATATTTCATAAACAAACAAACTCATAGAAAAAGAGATCAGATTTGTGGTTACCAGAGGCAGTGAGTGTGGAGGGGAAAGTGGATGAAGGCAGTCTTCCAGTTATAAGATAAATAAGTACTAGGGGTGTAATGTACAACTTGATAAATATAATTATCACTGCTGAATATTATATATGAAAGTTAAGTCGCAGTGCGCTTGGGGTCCCATGGATCTGTCTCTTGCTTCAACAGTGTCTGGACTGAACAGACCCCGGGACGCCCCCTTGCTCCAGCCTCTGCGACCATCCTCCAACCTTTTTTCCAGTTGCAACCTTCAGAATCAGCCACTGGCACCAGCCAACACCATTTTTTGACCTCAACTCCTTACAAACATGACCTCCCAGATTCGTCAGAATTAACATGCATGTGTGGGCCTCTCACATCTACCTCTCTCTGGGCTTCTATTTCCTCCGTGACTATGTGGCCCTGGAGGTCGTGGGCCACTATTTCCACGAACTGGCCAAGGAGAATCACAAGGGCACTGAGGAACCATCTCTTGAAAATGCAAAACCATCCTGGCAGCCACGCCCTCTTCCAGGATGTGCAGAAGCCACCTCAAGATGAGAGGGGTAAAACCCAGGATGTTATGGAAGCTGCTATACTCATGGCAAACAACCTGAACCAGGTCCTTTTGGATCTGCATGCCCTGGGTTCTGCCCGTGCAGACCCCTACCTCTGTGACTTCCTGAAGAGTCACTTCCTAGATGAGGAGGTGAAACTCATCTAGAAATTGGGCGACCACCTGACCAACATCTGCAGGCTAGCTGGTCCCCAGGCTGGGCTGGGTGAGTATCTCTTCGAAAGTCTTAAAAAGCTTAACCGCAAGCATGACTAGGAGCCTCTGAAGCCCAGAAACATTTGAGGAGCCCCTCTGGTGTCAGGGCTTCTACCTGAAGCCCTTCTCTGCAGCCTCTAGGCAGCTTTTTAACCACCCTGGAACCCTCTCCCAAGCCTTGGACCAAATGAAAACAGTAAAGCATTTTGCAGAAAAAGAAAAAAAAGAAAGAAAAAAGAGAAAAAGAAAGCTAAGTTGAGTAAATTCTAAGATTTTTTTCATCACAAGGAAAAACATTTTTTCTGTTTAATTTCATATCTCATGAGATGATGGATGTGCACTAAACTTTTTGTGGTAATCATTTCATGATGTAAATCAAATTATTTTGCTGTATACCTTAAACTTATACGTGCTGTATGTCAATTATATCTCAATAAAATTGGAAGAAAAATAATAAAGTCCTTTACTATTGTGTTATTGTCAAGTTCTCCCTTTATGTTTGTTAATATTTGCTTTATGTATTTAGGTGCTCCTATGTTGGGTGCAAAAATATTTACAATTATTATAAATATAATAAGTTATATTTATTGTTGGATTGATTGCTTTATCATTATGTAATATCCTTCTTTGTCTCTTGTTAGTCTTTTTTTAAAAAATAAATAAATTTATTTATTTATTTATTATAAACATTATTTTTGGCTGCATTGGATCTTTGTTGCTGCACGCGGGCTTTCTCTAGTTGCCGCAAGCAGGGGCTACTCTTTGTTGCGGTGCATGGGCTTCTCTTTGCAGCGGCTTCTCTTGTTGTGGAACACGGGCTCTAGGTGCATAGGCTTCAGTAGTTGTGGTGCACAGGCTCAGTAGTTGTGGCTTGTGGGCTCTACAGCGCAGGTTCAGTAGTTGTGGCTTGTGGGCATAGTTGCTCCGTGGCATCCTAAACCGGGATTGAACCCTTGTCCCCTGCATTGGTAGGTGGATTCTTAACCACTGCGCCACCAGGGAAGTCCTACAGTCTTTTTTTAAAGTCTATTTTGTCTGATATAAGTATTTTTAACCCAGGCCTTCTTTTCATTTCCATTTGCATGGAATATCTTTTCCATTCCCTCACTGTCAGTCTGTGTGTATATTTAGATCTGAAGTGAGTCTCTTGATGGTAGCATATATATAGGTCTTGGTATTGTATCCATTCAGGCACTCTGTGTCTTTTGGTTGGAGCATTTAGTCCATTAACATTTAAAGTAATTATTGATAGGTATGTACTCATTGCCATTTTGTTTCTTGTTTTCTGGTTGTTTTTATTGTTCTTTTTTTCCCTTTCTTCTTTTGCACTCTTCCTTTGTGATTTGATGATTATCCTTAGTGTTATGTTTGGATTCCTTTCTCTTTTCATGAGTGTGTATCTGTTGTAGGTTTTTGGTTTTTGGTTACCATGAGGTTTATATATAATTACCTATATACATATACTTGATAATTACCTATATACATATACTTGATTATTTTAAGTTGATGATCTCAAGTTTGAATGAATAACAACCTTGCAGTTTTACTCTGCCCCCAATGTTTAACTTTTTTTCTTCTTTTTTTCTTTTTCTTTTTTCCTCCTTTTTTCTTTTTCTTTTGTCTTTTCAACCAATGTTTAATACTTTTGACATCATATTTTACATCTTTTTGTTTTGTATATCCCTTAAATACTTAGTGCGGGTATAGATGCTTTTACTACTTTTGTTTTTTAACCTTCCTACCAGCTTTACAAGTGGTTGATCTGTTAACTTTACTGTATGTTTGCCTTTACCAATGAGATTTTTCCTTTTCGTAGTTTTCACATGTCTTGCTGTGGTCTTTTATTTTCTGCTTAGAGAAGTCCCTTTAACATTTCTTATAAAGCCAATTTATTGATGCTGAACTTTTAGCTTTTGCTTGTCTGTAAACTCTTTATCTCTCCTTCAAATCTGAATGATAGCCTTGCCAGGTAGAGTATTCTTGGTTATAGGTTTTTTTCCTTTAATTCACTTTGAATATCATGCTACTCCCTTCTGGCCGGCAAAGTTTCTGCTTGAAAAGTCAGCTGACAGTCTTATGGGAGTGCCCTTGGCCCACTGATGAGAGAGGCTGGGTCTTGGGGGTGAGGGGGTCCAGGACTGATTGATGCCTTCCCACTGGTGGGCAGGTAACCCCTGGTGCTAATAGGCTAGAGGGAAGACTCTAAATTGGTGCTTGTCAACATCATTGTCTTCATAGCAGAATGAACTTAGAAGAATGGCTGCCACAAGTTTCTGTCTCCAGGGGTGATTCCCAGTTGCCTCCTGCCTCTCCCAGAGGCTCTCCAAGATCAGCAAGTGGGTCTGACCCAGGCTTCTTTCAAATTACTGCCTCTGTGCTAGATCTTAGAGCATGTGATATTTTGCATGCTCCCTTTAAGAGTGTAGTCTCTGTTTCCTACAGCCCTCTGGCTCTTCCATAAGCAAGCCCCACTGGACTTCAAAGCCACATGTTCTGGGAGCTCATCTTCCTGGTATAAGACCCCTGGGCTGGGAAGCCTAATGTGGAACTCAGACCCCTCACTCCCTGGGGAGAATCTCTGAAATTGTGATTATCCTCCTGTTTGTGAGTTGCCTACCTAGGGGTATGAGTCTGGACTATATTGTGTCTCCACTCCTCCTACCCATCTCACTGTGGTTGCTTGTTTATATTTTAGTTGTGGAAAATCATTTCTGCTAGTCTTCAGGTCATTCTCAAAGATAGTTGCTCTATAAATAGGTTTAATTTTTGTATGCCCATGGGAGGAGGTGAGCTCAGGGTCTCCCTACTCTGCCATCTTGACCACATCTATGACTTCCGAGCAGGAAAATGGCAAAGATGGGAGTAAAAGTAGCCAATCCCTTGTCTGGTACCTTTTTAAAACCTGATCTTTAGGTTATAACTTTGAAGAGGGCTAAGGGCAAATAGAATAAAGATAAGCCAAATGAGTCACTACTTTATTATCCTACCATGCGCAGGTTATTTCCCAGTAGGAGTGTCCTTAATTCAAGGTAATGTGAAAATAACATGCGTTCTTTTTATTTAATTTCTTTTTATATCTCATCTTATGTCTTACTCCAAATTGGAAACAATAGTGTCCATGATCATGAGTTCTTGTGCACTGTTAAAATTTTCCATTAGCTCGACCTAGATTTAATTTGTTTCTAGGCTATAGATCCATGTCTTTCAAATTCTCATGAGTTTGAGGCATACAGTGTGTGACTCCAGATCCAGGGCAGGAAACAGCTGGGCAAATCAAACAGGATAAGCAAGGAGGTGTTAATAAAGGGGCTGCTTACAAAGGTTTGCGCACAGTTAAGGGAAAGCAGGGGTAATAATGTTTCAATACCTTAGGACTAGCAATAGCAGGAAGCCCTTACCTCTCCTAGTCCTGAAAGGGCAGGGAGGGAAAGTCACCAAAACCTGGAGAGAATGGCCATACCCACCTAAAAGGAGCTATGGCCTTTGGGTCAGTAAGGGAAAACAGCCTGTGGCAACCCAGCCAGGAGGGAGCTGGAAGAATAAATACTCTAACCCATAACCCATTCTCTATCTCTCCTTCTGATCTGCTGATGCGGTCATGTCCTCAACCCAACCAGAAATCAGAGGTCAAGGGATCCCAGTTTATGCAATCTATAAAGGTCAGCTTGTTAGAGCCCAGAGTAGAGAAGGATAGAGTGGAAAGTAACCAGTTCATAAACAGACCACTGATTTTTAGATAAAGTAATTAAATATCATTAACATTTTAAAAATTAAGAATAATAGCTTAGTAAAGCCAACATAATAATGATCAGTTTTGTAACAATGAGAGGGATGGCAATTGTTGTCCTTCATCAGGATGCTGACCCACTGCAAAGATAACCTTGTCTTTTTCTAGTTAGCGTCACCAGTTATTTTTATTTTTACAAAATTATATGATTCCTAACTCACATTTATTGTTCATTTAAATGGGAGCAAATGCTTGGTACTTCTGTCAGACAGTCATACTTTTAAAATCCATTAATTACATTCATTCAAACAGATATTTAATACCTACTATGTGCTAGGGAGCATGTATCAGTAAACAAACATGTCCTCTTGGAGTATAGATTTTAGTGTGAGAGATAGAACACAAGCAAACAATATGTGGAGATAAGATAAGGACTATAAAGAACAAGATAGGATCAGGGAGAGAGAGGGTGTCGGGAGAGGCAGAGAGATGAGAGAAGGATTACTTTTGCTCGGATGGTCAAGGGAGGCATCTCTGAGGCTGTGACATTTTTGCTGAAACCTATTAAAAGATAACCTGAAGCTTATTAAAAATTTTGAGAGTTTATTTGAGCAAAACTGCTTAGAATTGGGTAGTGCCAAACTAGAAGTGGTTAGGAGTGCTCTGCTAATAGGATTTGGGAGGAAAGACTTACACAGAAAAAGCAAAGAAGGAAATTATTTGGTTGGCTATAGCTTAAAGCTTAGTTGGCTCTTTGTGATTGGTTAAGTGTTTTGATATCATAACTTTGAGGCGTTTACAGGCTTAGATTTTGGTTTGCTTACATAGGATGCCATGGCATTAAAGCCAACCCCAATCTAATTGTTTCCCTATTTAATTGTTTTATACTTCAGACCTGAACTATAAAAAGGAGCTAACCATGCAGAGATCTGGGGACAGAGGGAAGAGAAAGACTCTCGTGAAAGGAAAATAAAAATGGAGTCAGCATTGCTAAGAGAGCTCTCTAAAATGGAGCCAGGAGACCATTAAGGAAGTATGGCTTATGCACATCTCAGCCTGGATGGAATCTGACCTTTTGACCTGATGAAGTAATCCAGAACACCTGCCAGAAACCCAAGATACTTATTGGACCCTAAAATAACTCGTGATAGTCTATCTAATTATTGGACGTCTACCCTAAAACAACTTGTAATTCCTAAGGACAAATATTTTCTGACTCATATCAGAGTCAATCACAGTTCTTGCCAGGCAACTTTTAACAGCCTTGTCTTTTTGTCTTTATAAGCTCCTGACTCTTTCTCTTCCTCAGAACTCTCCTTTGGGTTCACCTGAATCTGTGTCTCTCGAATTGCAGTTCTTAAGACCCCAAATAAACTCCTTTCTTATTTGCAGCCTCCTGCGTTATTTTTTTGGTTGACACTCTGACGCAAAAAATGCACTTAGTAAAGTTTGAAGGACTGAAAGAGGTCAGTGTGGAACGGGGAATAGTAGGAGATAAGATTGGAAAAGTCAGAAGCCAGACCAGGTAAAACCTTGATGACCAAAGAACTGAATTTGAATGTTATTCAAAATGAAATGGAAAATAAACAAGCAGTTACATCAGTTTCATTCTTCAGGGCAAAGGTAGAAAACTGCAGAATACTGAAAGTAAAAGCATTAAAATTCAGATGCATGTCCTCTACCTTTCGGCTTAAAGCTGTAGATGATCCATGTTTTATGTTGTATATGACTGAAATATGTTATTAAAAAGTGTTTTAAAGAGTATTTTAGGGACTTCCCTGGCGGTGTAGTGGTTAAGAATCTGCCTGCCAAATCAGGGGACACGGGTTTGAGCCCTGGTCTGGGAAGATCCCACATGCTGCAGAGCAACTAAGCCCATGTGCCACAACTACTGAAAGCCCTGCGCCTAGAGCCCATGCTCCACAATAAGAGAAGCCACCACAATGAGAAGCACGTGCACCGCAACAAAGAGAAGCCCCTGCTTGCTGCAGCTACAGAAAGCCTGTGTGCAGCAGTGAAGACCCAATGCAGTGAAAAATAAATAAATAAATAAATTCAAACAAATTTAAAAAGAGTATTTCAGTTATCACTATTAGGAAAAGCAACCGTCAAAATTCCTCCACTCTATGTGCCTGTTAATTTTGAAAACAGCAAAAGGAAACATGTTCTTTACAGATATTAATGTCAAAAGTTAAACATTTTCAAAGTCTAACTAGAATAAATAACCAGTGTTTCCTACTACCTGCATGGGGTTCATTATGTACTATTTTTGTGAGACTTATCACAGAAAGATCACAGACCCACCTTAGAATATACACGTAGCAGGTCACCACTTACCCTTGTGTAGTTAGATGTGTGTGGAATACCTGTATCTATTAGTGGCAGTTTTTTACTATAATGGAGGAAGAAAAAGCAGTATCACTGTATATGGACCATCAACCTCAATCAACTACTCTTCCCACTGCATTCATCTGTCCTCATGGCTAATTTTTTTTTAATATATACATATATATTTATTTATTTGGTTGTGCTGGGTCTTAGTTGTGGCACATGGGCTCCTTAGTTGTGGCATGCGAACCCTTAGTTACGGCATGCATGTGGGATCTAGTTCCCTGACCAGGGATCGAACCCAGGCCCCCTGCATTGGGAGTGCAGAGTCTTATCCACTGCGCCACAAGGGAAGTCCCCCTGGCTAACTTTTAATAAGTATATTTTTGCATTATGTACATTTTTAATCAGCCTGTCCTGTTTAGATTGTATACATCATTATATCTGACATTCTTGTAACCACTGTGTGATCAATAAGATTCCTATAAGAATTCTGCTTTCTAAAGACAAAAATACCATGCTGAGAGGGGTGACTTATACCCCACATTAGTGGGTAGACACTATTTATAGGATCTTTATTATTTATTTATTTATTTATTTTTGGCTGCATTGGGTCTTCATTGCTGCGTGCAGGCTTTCTCTAGTTGTGGCGAGCGGGGGTTACGCTTTGTTGCAGTGCGCAGTCTTCTCATTGTGGTGGCTTCTCTTGTTGCAGAGCACAGGTTCTAGGTGCGGGGGTTTCAGTAGTTGTGGCACGTGGGCTCAGTAGTTGTGGCTCGTGGGCTCTAGAGCCCAGGCTCATTAGTTGTGGCGCACGGGCTTAGTTGCTCCACGGCATGTGGGATATTCCTGGACCAGGGCTCGAACCCGTGTCCCCTGCATTGGCAGGTGGATTCTTAACCACTGCACCACCAGGGAAGTCCCTATAGGATCTTTAAAACAAGTACATTTTTAATGAACTAAGGTGAATAAAGGTACAACTAAAAACTGTCCAAGAAAAAAGATGCAATGAAAACCACTAAAGGTTTAAAGAAGGGGATTGTTACCATTTGGGGGGCAGTGTGAAGAATGGAGGAAGCTGTGGGGAGTGAATCACAGCATGTCTTGAACAGAGCTGAGCCTGGTGGTGGTTTCCCCAAAGGCTACACCTCTCCAGAGCCCCCACCTAGAATCCTCAACACCCTTACAAGCAGGTGGAAGGTGCCCTCCAGGGAAAAAGAACAGTAGTGGTGGTGGTGGTGGTGTCAGTGGTGCTGCTGGAGATGGTGGTAGTGGTGATGGTGTTACCGAACACAAGTCCATGTGCCTGACACACAGTGAGGCCAAATAATACTGAAATGACAGAGTTTAGAGCAGAGAAAAGTTTATTGCAAGGCCACACAAGGAGACCGGCAGCTCATGCATTAGAAAAACCTTGAACTCCCCAAAGGCTTTCAGCAAAGCCTATTTAAAGCCCAGGCGAGGGAGGGGCATGGTTAGTTGTTGCAGACTTCTTTGTGTTGGAGCCTTTGTTCTGGCAGC
The DNA here is from genome assembly GCF_965194805.1 of Balaenoptera borealis. Lineage (NCBI taxonomy): Eukaryota > Metazoa > Chordata > Mammalia > Artiodactyla > Balaenopteridae > Balaenoptera > Balaenoptera borealis. Next base: position 27,279,872 of record NC_138870.1, read on the forward strand.
TGTCCACGTAGGGCAAGTCATGATGTTCCTGTAAACCTCCAACAAGATAAATGTTAATCTCTGTTCTGCAACTTTTTATCTCTATATGAATGAACTCTTAAAAGTCAGAGCCTTGAGAATAAGCTATCCTGTATATTTCAGGCTATAGGCAACATTCTTTTACAAAAGGTGCAGAGCGAGCATGACTAAGCACAGGCAACAAAGCACAAAGTTTAAAGTAAAATGGAACAGATCTAATATGGAGTCAGATTTGTTCTTCCTTATTACAATGGCATCAGGAAGCCTGTGTATCTACAGGACCTCAGTGCCTGGGGCTCTGAAGCCTTTGACCCTGGGTTGCTGTCATGGCAGTGATAACACTTGTAATCTCTTCATCATAGACTCCTAAATCTCAGAAACATGGAACCTGCATGGTTGGGCTCTGACCTCAGAGTCTGAACCCTTATTTTGGCCCAAGATTAGTGTGATATTGTGATTTATAACAAGAAATATATATTTGTTCTTTGTCCTGTTTCTGGCAAAGAGCTCCTAAAACCCTTGTACTTTCCTAAGGAATAAGAGCAAGGGAAGCATCTTTTGTTATAGTATTTGGTCTTTGTTCCTGAAACAGCTTCAGAGGAACATCTTGTTCTAATAGAGAAGAACAAATCTGACACCATATTAGATCTGTTCCTTTTGCTTTAACCTTACTTTAAACTGACACCATATTAGATCTGTTCCTTTTGCTTTAACCTTACTTTAAACTGACACCATATTAGATCTGTTCCTTTTGCTTTAACCTTACTTTAACCTTTGTGCTCTGTTGCCTGTGCTTAGTCATGCTGGCTCTGCACCTTTTGTAAAAGAATGTTGCCTATAGCTTGAAATATACAGGATAACCTGTGACTTGACCTGAACAGAGAATAACATCTGTCTTGTTCCAGGTTTACAGGAACATGGTGACCTGACCAACATGGACAGTTGCAAGAACAAAGGGTCCAACACCAAGAAGTTTGCAACAACTAACCATGGCCCTCTCTCAACTTGCCTTTAGAAGGGCTTTGCTGAAAGCCTTCGGGGAGTTTGGGCTTTTTAAGGCGTGAGCCACCCATCTCCTTGCATGGCCCTGCAGTAAACCTTTCTCTGCTCCAAACTCCGAACTTCAGTATTGTTTGGCCTCACTGTGAGTTAGGCACAGGGACCTGAGTTCGGTAACATTGTTATTGATAAAAAGCCCGTTTCAACTACACCTGAGTTTATGTTAATGAGTTGACTTTTGGAAAGCTCCTAAGGATGGGGGCTGGTTGCCAAGGGAACCAGCTAGTGATTAGATGGTTGGAACTTTCAGCCCCTGCCCCCCCAACCTCTGGGGAGGGGAGAGTGGCCTGGGACTGAATCAATCACCAATGACCAATGATTTAATCAATTGTGCTTGTGTAGTGAAGCGTTCATACAGATCCAAAGGAAGAGGTTCAGAAAGCTTCCAGGTTGGTGAACACATGGAGATTTGGGGAGGGTGGCACATCCAGAGAGAGCATGGAAGATCAATGCCTCTTCCCCTAAAACTTGCTCTATATATCTCTTCCATTGGCTGTTCCTGAGTTATATCCTTTCATAATAAACAGGTAGTACGTAAAATATTTTCCAGAGTTCTATGAGCCGCTTTAGCAAGTATAATTGAACCCAGGGAGGGGAACCTCCAATTTATAGCTAGAAGGTCAGAAGCCCAGGTGACAACCTGGACTTGCAATTGGCATCTGGTGGGAAGGCAGTCTTGTGGGACTGAATCCTTAACCTATGGGATCTGATGCTGTCTCCAGGTAAATAGTGTCAGAATTCAGTTTAATTATAGGACACCCAGCTGGAATTGCAGAAGTGCTTGATGTGTGGAAAACCTACACAGCTGGGGTCAGAAGTGAAGTAGTGTAGTAGTGTAGTATTTGTCATGGTCCAAATGTGGGTTGGAAAAGAATTTCCAGACACAAGGCAGAATATAAAGAAGATAGAATTTATTAAAGGGAAGGGTCACTGCCAGAACAGCGGGCCGACTTCCTGATAATCCAGGAGAGCCGACCCCAAGCAACGGTTACTGGCCTGTTTTTATAGCCAGGGAACAAAGGACCATGCGACTCACCTGCTGATTGGGCAGGGTATGCATCCTTCCAGTGTGCAGAGCGGGAGAAGAACAGGGCAAATACCTTTCCTTATATGGGCTGGGAAAGGAGCAGGGCATGCTGCTTGGGAGGGCTCAGGGATATTGTAATGGTCACTATGTGACAGAGTGATAAGAGTCTGGTAACTCTCTGTCCCTGCGATGTTGGCCTTTGAGTTTATCTTGTTCTTTGTCCTTGGAGTACCATAGTATTGAGAGTAGAGGAGAAAAACACAGAAGTGAGTTTTCCTTAGACTGAGTCACTTGACTCCTAAGTAATTCAATTTCTTCACTTGTAAAATGGCAATAGTGATATAGTACCATACCTAAAACCCATGAGGACAAGTATGTCTCAGAATTCAAAACTTTCAGGATTTTAGAAAGATGTCATGGTACATATACCAGATATTATGAGACACCCCCATGGGGGTCTAGGGCATAATCAAAACATTAACGTTTCTGCATTGAAAGATATCAAAATTATGGTGGACAGACTCTTAAGATGGCCCCACAATCCCCACCTCCTGGTGGTATGTGATCTTGTCCCTTCAAGTGTTGGGCAGGACCTGTAACTTTCTTCTGACTGAAAGAATAAGGCAAAGGTAATAGGATGTATATGATTAGACATATGTGATTATGTGATTATGTTATGTAGGATTGCAGCACTCATCTTGCTGGAGTCTCAGTCTCCGCCTCCCCTCGCCCCACTTCTTCCCGGCTTTGAGGAAGCATGTGATGACATTAGGGGACCCCACACAATCAGGATGTAGGCAATCTCTGGCTGACAGGCAGAAAAAAACAAAAACAAAAACAAAAACACCTGAACTGAAGCCCTCAGTTCTACTAACTCAAGGTATGCATTCTGCCAATAACACAAGTGAGCTTGGAAGTGGATCCTTCCCCATCTGAATTCAGAAGAGACTGCAGTCCCAGCTGACACCTTGATTGAAGCCTGGTGAGACCCTAAGCAGAGGACCCAGCTAAGCCACACTCAGACTCCTGACCAACAGAAACTTAGAGACAGTTAATATGTGTTGGTTTAAATCACTAACTTTGTAGTAATATCATTACACAGCAATAGAAAACGAATAAAGGTATGGCTATTCATGCTTTTCCCTGATCTTTAAAATTAATAAATAAAAGATATAAAAAATTATAAATAATTGAAATAGCCTCACATCTGTTTGAGACAAATTTTGCCACCAAAAGAGTTTGGGCAGCAAATATAGGAAAAGTCTGTTGGTTTTCAGAGGTTTTTTGTTTCTGAATTACAGATTAGGGATTGTGAGCTTGAGGTATATAAATTTGCGGGGTTGCTGTTGGATGAAAAAAGATCCCATGTGTAATGCGCTTGGAATAGGATTTACCACCCAGGAGTACTCCATAAATATTGGCCACTCTTATGATTAGAATCAGAGCTTCTGGGGCAGGTCAGCCTGTCTGCTCTGTTATTCCTTGCCAAGTCACTTTTCCTCTCAGGTTCCCCATCTCTAACAGGAGGGCCTCTCAGAGGAGTCCAGAAAGGGTCAGAAACACCTAGGTGTTGAGCCCCTGCTCTGGGGAGCCTCTGGGCTGGGTGCTCAGTGAGCTGTAATGTGAATTGCTCTTGAATGAAAAGGCCTATGGTCTGCTTGTGGCCTTACTGCAGAAGAGATGCACAACCCTGGGGAAATGGCTTCTTGATGAGTCTCAGTTTTTCTGTCTGTCAAATGGAGCTGGTTGGGCCTTCCCACTTAATTATTTGTATGACAAGATATACTCACTCTGGACTGAGGGATTATTTTTGTCTTGAATATTATTTGAGGGGAAGAACAGGTGCAAGGGTTTGCCTGGCCTCTCCTCATATACACAAAGGAAACAGAAATGTTCCTGACCCTAATCCTAAGCCCCACCCCTACCCCCACACAGAGCACAGAGGAGGGGCTCCTTTCTTCTTGCCTAGTCTTCTGTGCAACTGGAGTGGGGACTGCAGTTCTCCACCTGCCCAGAACACCATACCCACCTCTGCATTCCTCATATCTCACACAGAAAAGATCTGTGTCAGTACCCCTCTCCCACTTCCCCCACTAGACTGTGGGTTCATACAGGCAGCCCAATGCCCTGCATGTACCTTGGCAAAAGTAGACTCAGTGAAAATAGGAAGAGTGGGGAGTTTACCAGGTGAACAGGAGGGTGAGACAACACTTCCCACCTGGACATGCACTGATGACAGCCCCAGGGATGGTCAGAGTAGTCAAAGTTGGTTATATTTTGAAGATTGAACCAATAGAGTTGCTGAAGGACTGGAAGTAAGGGAAAGAGAGAAATAAAGGTGTTGTTCATTCATTCATTTTCAACTAATAATTACTGGTTATTGACTAGATACCAGGTACTACCTAAGATGCTTCAGGTACAGTGGCAAACAAGAGAAGGACCCTGATCTCAAGGAGCTTTCATTCTAATTGATGGAGACAAGCAATAAACAAAATATTACAGAAACTAAGTGCTAAGAGGAAAACAAAAGAGGGCGATGCAACAGATTATGAGGTAGGATAGATGTGGCTGAAAACCCAATGCAAAATGCTTTAACTTTAAGGTTTTTATCTCACATGAAAAGTCAAAGGAGGATGGTTCCAGGGCTGGTTACTCAGTGGCTCAATGGCATTGTGACTCCAGCTCAGCATCTCTGTGATTCTCTTGAGTTTTCCTCTCATGCTTGTAAGATGGTTCTGTGGGTCTAAGCAATATATTCTCAAGCTAAGGTGTCTGGAGGCAGGGAAAATGGAACTGTGTTTTCTCACATCTCCCTTTCTAAGAGCACAAAATATTTGCCTAGAAGAACCCCCAGCAGTACCCTTGTATTATAGCACATACCATGACTAAACTAATCATTGCCAAGGGAAATGAGACATCTCCTTTGGCTTAGATCAGTCGTGCTTTATCTCTTGGGTTGGGGATGGGCCTGACTGCCCCTGTAGCATATGGCCACTTGAACAAAATCAGGGTTCTGTTAAAAGAGAAGAGGAGGGCACAGGGAATTAGTGTAAGCAACAAACACTGTCATCCACAGAGAGTCAGGGAATAATTAAAAGGGGCAGTAAGTTGGTCTCCCTAGAGATGGTAATGTTTTACTTGAGACTTGTCAAGAAGTTGTCAGTCTTATGAAACCTGGAGACTAGCATTCACGTGTAAAGAGCAAATGCTCTGCTTATGGGTACAGGGTTTCTTTTGAGGGGGATAAAGATGTTCCAAAATTGACTGCGGTGATGCTTGCACAACTCTGAATATGTTAAAATCTATTAAATTATATACTTTACAAGGATATGACTAGATCTGATAGGCATTTTTAACAGATCAATTTGGAGCCATAAATTTGGGAAGAGTATCTGCAAAACAAATAACTGAAGAAGACTAGTACCTAGAGTATTAAAAGTACTCCTACAAATCAGTATGATAAAAGAAAAAGAACACAATTAGAAAATTTGCAAAGTACTTGAGTAAGCAGTTCTCCAAAAGAGGAAATGCAGATAGTCAATAAAGACATGAAAAATGTTCAATCTTATTAATTAACCAGGGAAATACGTATTAAAACTGCAATAATGGGGGCAGAGTCAAGATGGTGTAGTAGGAGGACATGGAATTAGCATCTCCTCACAACTAGGGCATCTACCAGGCACCTGTGGGGGACCATAGACACCTAAGGGGACGGGAGGAAACCCCAGCGACCGGGTAGGATGTGAGGTGTGGGGAGAGTGAAAGGGGAGGAGAACTGGAGGTGGGACGGGACTGGCACCCCTGAGGGGCAGCTTGGGGAGGGGAAGGGATCCCACCCCAGAAGGCGGGAAAATGGGGAACCATTGGGAGGACAGAGGATCAAAAGGGAGCGTGGTCAGGTTTCCCCTGACCACTTGGATCCCCAGAAACCTGCTGAGATCCTGGGCCTGATCCTCTGCCCACCTAGGCCCCCTCCAGCCAGGTGGGTCCTGAGGGAGGGAAGGGGGAGCAAAAGTAAAGGCTGGGCCTCTGGGACGGCACCCCTGAGGGGCAGCTGGGGGAGGGGAGGAGTTCCTACACCCAGATGGATCCACCCACGGTTAGAGGTCCAGTGGGGAAGGGGGAGACCCTGGGGGAGACGGTGGGGGAGGGGTGCGAAGGAACAGAACAGAGCGGGGCCAGCGCCTTCCCTGTCCACTTAGGCACCGGGGAGCCTGTTGAGCTCCCAGGCCTAATCCTCTGCCCTCGGAGCCTCCCTTCTGCCGCACAGAGCCCAAGCCCCCCATACACCCCCACCCAGGGCTCTACCTCTACACTCGGAGAGCCCCTCCAACAGAGCTGGGCCTAAACCCCACCCACACACCCTCACGCAGGGCCCTACCTCCAAACTCTGGAACTCCACACTCCAGAGGCCCTCCTTTCCACATGCTGCCTCTCCCCTTCTGCACAGGTCCTAAGCAGAGGCCCCACCCCATGCTTGAACGTTGCCCTGCCTAGGCCCCGCCCCACGCTCAAACATCACCCCCCTACCCGCCTAGGTCCCGCCCCACCTAAACCCCGCCCCTGCCTAAGTTCCACCACCCAACTAAACTCTGCCCCTATAGCCAAGGCTTTTTTTTTTTCTTCTTTCTTCCTCTGTTAGATCGGGGTTCTGTTTTACCTTGTTGATTCATTGTTGTTGATTCTTTTATATTTCTATTTTTCCAAATGAAGCTTTTATTTTTCTAATTTTATTTTATTGTTTATACTTTGTTAGTGATCTCTCCTTTTGGCTTGTTGCCCCCCACCCTTTTTTTTTCTTTTTTCTGCTGTGGTTTTATTTTACCTTGTTGCAGTTGTTTCAATTATGCTTTTATTTTTCCAAAAATTTTTTTATCTTTCTAATTTAATTTTGTTATTTGATATTGTACTGCTCCTTTTTTTCTTTCTTTCTTCCTTTTTTTATAACATTAAATTGACCATCTTAACCATTTTTATTCAAATAAGTTTTAAAATTTATTTACTTATCTATTTTTGGCTGCATTGGGTCTTTGTTGCTGTGCATAGGCTTCCTCTAGTTGCAGTGAGCAGGGGCTACTCTTCATTGCAGTGCACAGGCTTCTCATTGAGGTGGCTTCTCTTGTTGTGGAGCACAGGCTCTAGGCACGTGGGCTTCAGTAGTTGTGGCACGTGGGCTTCAGTAATTGTGGCATGTGGGCTCAGTAGTTGTGGCTCACAGACTCTAGAGCACAGGCTCAGTAATTGTGGCACACAGGCTTAGTTACTCCATGGCATGTGGGATCTTCCCTGACCAGGGCTCGAACCTGTGTCCCCTTCATTGGCAGGTGGATTTTTAACCACTGAGCCACCAGGGAAGCCCTTTTTATTTTTTTATTTTTTTACCATGCCACAAAGCTTGTGGGATCTTGGTTCCCAGGCTGGAGGTAAGGCCTGAGCTCCTGTGGTGGGACCTCCAAATCCAAACCACTGGACTAACAGAGAACCTCAAACCCCAGGGAATATTAATCAGAGTGAGGCCTCCCAGAGGTCCTCATCTCAGCACCAAGACCCGGCTCTATCTAACTGCCTGCAAACTCCAGGGCTGGACGACTCAGGCCAAACAACCAGTAAGACAGGAATACAGCACCACCCATCAAAAATAAATAAATAAATAAAAGAAACGACAAAAAATATCTTACTGATGAAGGAGCAAGGTAAAAACCTACAAACCAAATAAATGAAGACAAAATAGGCAAACTACCTGAAAATGAATTCAGAGTAATGATAGTAAAGATGATCCAAAATCTCGGAAACAGAAAGAAGAAAATACAAGAAACATTTAAGAAGGATCTAGAAGAACTAAAGAGCAAACAAACAGTGATGAACAACACAATTACTCAAATTAAAAATACTCTAGAAGGAATCAATAACAGAATAACTGAGGCAGAAAAACGGATAAGTGAGCTGGAAGATAAAATGGTGGAAATAAATGCCAGGGAACAGAATAAAGAAAGAATGAAAAGAATTGAGGACAGTATCAGAGACCTCTGGAACAACATTAAACATACCAACATTCGAATTATAGGGGTCCCAGAAGAAGAAGAGAAAAAGAAAGGGTCTGAGAAAATATTTGAAGACATTATAATCGAAAACTTCCCTAACATGGGAAAGGAAATAGTCACTCAAGTGACACAGAGAGTACCATATAGGATAAACCCAAAGAGAAACACGCCAATACACATATTAATCAAACTATCAAAAATTAAATACAAAGAAAAAATATTAAAAGCAGGAAGGGAAAAGCAACAAATAACATACAACAGAATATCCACAAGGTTAACAGCTGATTTTTCAGCAGAAACTCTGAAAGCCAGAAGAGAGTGGCAGGGCATATTTAAAGTGATGAAAGGGAAAAACCTACAACCAAGATTACTCTACCCAGTAAGGATCTCATTCAGATTCCACGGAGAAATTAAAACCTTTACAGAGAAGCAAAAGTTAAGAGAATTCAGCACCACCAAACCAGCTATACAACAAATGCTAGAGAAACTTCTCTAGGCAGGAAACACAAGAGAAGGAAAAGACCTACAATAACAAACCCAAAACAATTAAGAAAATGGTAATAGGAACATACATATCGATAATTACCTTAAATGTAAATGGATTAAATGTTCCAACCAAAAGACATAGACTGGCTGAATGGATACAAAAACAAGACATGGGGACTCCCTGGTGGCACAGTGGTTAAGAGTCTGCCTGCCAACGCAGGGGACACAGGTTCGGCCCTGGTCTGGGAAGATCCCACATGCTGTGGAGCAACTAAACCCGTGTGCCACAACTAGTGAAGCCTGCACGCCTAGAGCCCGTGTTCCACAACAAGAGAAGCCACCACAATGAGAAGCTCACGCACCACAACAAAGAGTAGCCACCACTCGCTGCAACTAGAGAAAGCCTGTGCACAGCAACAAACACCGAACACAGCCAAAAATAAATAAATAAATAAAATAAGACCCATACATATGCTGTCTACAAGAGACCCACTTCAGACCTAGGGACACATACAGACTGATAGTGAGGGGATGGAAAAAGATACTCCATGCAAATAGAAATCAAAAAAAAGCTGGAGTAGCAATTCTCATATCAGACAAAATAGACTTTAAAATAAAGACTATTACAAGAGATAAAGAAGGACACTAATAATGATCAAGGGATCAATCCAAGAATAAGATATAACAATGGTAAATATTTATGCACCCAACATAGGAGCACCTCAATACATAAGGCAATTGCTAACAGCCATAAAAGGGGAAATCGACAGTAACACAATCATAGTAGGGGACTTTAACACCCAACTTTCACCAATGGACAGATCATCCAAGATGAAAATAAATAAGGAAACACAAGCTTTAAATGACACATTAAACAAGATGGACTTAATTGATATTTATAGGACATTCCATCCAAAAACAACAGAATACACTTTCTTCTCAAGTGTTCATGGAACATTCTCCAGGATAGATCATATCTTGGGTCACAAATCAAGCCCTGGTAAATTCAAGAAACTTGAAATCATCTCAAGTATTTTTCCGACCACAATGCTATGAGACTAGATATCAATTACAGGAAAAAAAAACTGTTAAAAATATAAACACATGGAGGCTAAACAATATGCTACTAAAAAACAAGGAGATCACTGAAGAAATCAAAGAGGAAATCAAAAAATACCTAGAAACAAATGACAATGAAAACATGATGACCCAAAACCTATGGGATGCAGCGAAAGCAGTTCTAAGAGGGAGGTTTATAGCAATACAATCCTACCTCAAGAAACAAGAAAAAACTCAAATAAACAACCTAAACTTACACCTAAAGCAATTAGAGAAAGAAGAACAAGAAAACCCCAAAGTTAGCAGAAGGAAAGAAATCATAAAGATCAGATCAGAAATAAATGAAAAAGAAATGAAGGAAACAATAACAAAGATCAATAAAACTAAATGCTGGTTCTTTGAGAAGATAAACAAAATTGATAAACCATTAGCCAGACTCACCAAGAAAAAAAGGGAGAAGACTCAAATCAATAGAATTGGAAATGAAAAAGGAGAAGTAACAACTGACACTGCAGAAATACAAAGGATCATGAGAGATTACTACAAGCAACTATATGCCAATAAAATGGACAACCTGGAAGAAATGGACAAATTCTTAGAAAGGTATAACCTTCCAAGACTGAACCTGGAAGAAGTAGAAAATATGAACAGACCAATCACAAGTAATGAAATTGAAACTGTGATTAAAAATCTTCCAACAAACAAAAGTCCAGGACCAGATGGTGTTGCAGGTGAATTCTATCAAATATTTAGAGAAGAGCTAACACCCATCATTCTCAAACTCTTCCAAAATATTGGAGAGGAAGGAACACTCCCAAATTCATTCTATGAGGCCACCATCACCCTGATACCCAAACCAGACAAAGATACTACAAAAAAAGAAAACTACAGGCCAGTATCTCTGATGAACATAGATGCAAAAATCCTCAACAAAATACTAACAAACAGAATCCAACAGCACATTAAAAGAATCATACACCATGATCAAGTGGGGTTTATCCCAGGAATGCAAGGATTCTTCAATATACACAAATCAATGTGATACATCATATTAACAAATTGAAGGATAAGAACCATATGATAATCTCAGTAGATGCAGAAAAAGCTTTTGACAAAATTCAACACCCATTAGTGATAAAAACTCTCCAGAAAGTAGGCATAGAGGACACTTACCTCAACATAATAAAGGCCATATATGAGAAACCCACAGCCAACATTGTTTTCAATGGTGAAAAACTGAAACCATTTCCTCTAGGATCAGGAACAAGACAAGGTTGCCCACTCTTACCACTATTATTCAACATAGTTTTGGAAGTTTTAGCCACAGCAATCAGAGAAGAAAAAGAAATAAAAGGAATCAAAATTGGAAAAGAAGTAAAACTGTCACTGTTTGCAGATGACATGGTACTATACATAGAGAATCCTAAAGAGGCTACCAGAAAACTACTAGAGCTAATCAATGAATCTGGTATAGTAGCAGAATACAAAATTAATGCACAGAAGCCTCTTGCATTCCTATACACTAATGATGAAAAATCTGTAAGAGAAATTAAGGAAACACTCCCATTTACCACTGCAACAAAAATAATAAAATACCTAGGAATAAACCTACCTAAGGAGACAAAAGACCTGTATGCAGAAAACTATAAGACGCTGATGAAAGAAATTAAAGACGAAACAAACAGATGTTTGTTCTTGGACTGGAAGAATACCATGTTCTTGGACTGGAAGAAACAACATTGTGAAAAAGACTATTCTACCCAAAGCAATCTACAGATTCAATGCAATCCCTATCAAACTACCAATGGCCTTTTTCACAGAACTAGAAGAAAAACTTGCACAATTTGTATGGAAACACGAAAGACCCTGAATAGCCAAAAAAATCTGGAGAAAGAAAAACGGAGCTGGAGGAATCAGGCTCCCAGACTTCAGACTATACTACAAAGCTACAGTAATCAAGACAGTATGGTACTGGCACAAAAACAGAAATATAGACCAATGGAAAAGGATAGATAGCCCAGAGATAAACCCACGCACCTATGGTCATCTTATCTTCGATAAAGGAGGCAAGAGTATACAATGGAGACAAGACAGCCTCTTCAATAAGTGGTGCTGGGAAAACTGGACAGCTACATGTAAAAGAATGAAATTAGAACACTCCCTAACACTATACACAAAAATAAATTCAAAATGGATTAAAAACCTAAATGTAAATCTAGACACTATAAAACTCTTGGAGGAAAACATAGGAAGAACACTCTTTGGCATAAATCACAGCAAGATCCTTTTGACCCACCTCCTAGAGAAATGGAAATAAAAACAAAAATAAACAAATGAGACCTAATGAAACTTAAAAGCTTTTGCACAGCAAAGGAAACCATAAACAAGATGAAAAGACAACCCTCAGGATGGGAGAAAATATTTGCAAACGAAACAATGGACAAAGGATTAATCTCCAAAATATACAAGCAGCTCATGCAGCTCAATATCAAAAAAACAAACAACCCAATCCAAAAATGGGCAGAAAACCTAAATAGACATTTCTCCAAAGAAGATATACAGATTGCCAACAAACACATGAAGGATGCTCAACATCACTAATCGTTAGAGAAATGCAAATCAAAACTACAGTGAGGTATCACCTCACACCAGTCTGAATGACCTTCATCAAAAAATCTAGAAACAATAAATGCTGGAGAGGGTGTGGAGGAAAGGGAACACTCTTGCACTGTTGGTGGGAATGTAAATTGATACAGCCACTATGGAGAACAGTATGGAGGTTCCTTAAAAAACTAAAAATAGAACTACCATACAACCTAGCAATCCCACTACTGGGCATATATCCTGAAAAAACCGTAATTGAAAAAGAGTCATGTACCACAATGTTCACTGCAGCACTATTTACAGTAACAGGACATGGAAGCAACCTAAGTGTCGATTGACAGATGAATGGATAAAGAAGATGTGACACATATATACAATGGAATATTACTCAGCCATAAAAAGAAACGAAATTGAGTTATTTGTAGTGAGGTGGATGGACCTAGAGTCTGTCATATAGAGTGAAGTCAGAAAGAGAGAAACAAATGCCATATGCTAACACATATATATGGAATCTAAAAAAAAAAAAAAAAGGTTCTGATGAACCTAGAGGCAGGACAGCAATAAAGACACAGATGTAGAGAATGGAGTTGAGGACACAGGGAGGGGGAAGGCTAAGCTGGGATGAACTGAGAGAGTAGCATTGACATATATACACTACCAAATGTAAAATAGATAGCTAGTGGGAAGCAGCTGCATGGCACAGGGAGATCAGCTCGGTGCTTTGTGACCACCTAGAGGGGTGGGATAAGGAGGGTGGGAGGGAGACGCAAGAGGGAAGGGATATCAGGATATACGTATGTGTATAGCTGACTCACTTTGTTATACAGCAGAAACTAACACACCATTGTAAAGCAATTATACTCCAATAAAGATGTTAAAAAAAAAAAAAAGAATGCCAGGTGAAGAGAAAGCTACACACATGAGGGGAAGACCATGTGAAAAGGCCCAGGGCCAGCTACAAGCCGAAGAAAGAGGCCTAGAACAGATCCTTCTTTCACAGCCCTCAAAAGGAACCAGCCCTGCCAAGACCTTGATTTCAGATTTTAGCCTCCAGAACTGAAAAACAATACATTTCTATTGTAAGCCACTCAGTTTGGGGTACTGTGTTATGGCAGCCCTAGGAAATGTATTCATATGTCAATGTTCAGCCCCTTAACTCTTTTCCCTTAATAAATAGAACTCAACTATTTATATTAGCCAAGACATGGAAACAATCTAAATGTCCATTGACAGAGGAATGGATAAAGAAGATGTGGTACATATATACAATGGAATATTAGCCATAAAAAAGAATGAAATAATGCCATTTGCAGCTACATGGATGGACCTAGAGATTATCATACTAAGCAAAGTAAGTCAGAAAGAGAAAGACAAATACCGTATGATACCACTTATATGTGGAATCTAAAATATGACACAAATGAACTTATCTACAAAACAGAAACAGACTCACAGACATAGAGAAGAGACTTGTGGTTGCCAAGGGGGAAGGAGGTATTGGGAGTTTGAGACTAGCAGATGCAAATTATTACATGTAGAATGATAAACAACAAGGTCCTACTGTATAGCACAGGGAACTATATTCAATATTCTGTAATAAATCATCATGGAAAAGAATATGAAGAAGAATATATATATTTACTTATAACTGAGTCACTTTGCTGTATACCAGAAACTAACACAACACTGTAAATCAACTATACTTCAATTTAAAAAAATAATATAAATGGAAAAAAAGAAATAGAGCTCATTCCATGTCTCTACACAAAGATCTACCTCATTAGTTTATTTTCTTAACTTAAATATTTCCCTATTGGTGGTTATTTAGTTTTTTTTTCAATATTTTGTTGTTCCCTACAAAGCCATAATGTACTCTCTTTATACATATATCTTTGTGCACATATGCAAGTATATCTGCAGGGTAAATTCTTAGAACTGCTTGGCCAAAGGGTAAAAAATATTATATTTTAAGAATAAAAATAAGTTAGTGGCAAAAGAAGCCTCGAATAGCCAGAAAATGAAAGAGAGGTGAATCAAGTGGGGGAATAGAGTTAGTTATCTGGACAGTAGCACTGACACTACTGGGTAATGAAGTTATTGAGAGGGGTCCCACCATCTGAACCTAGAAGTCAGTTTTGCTTGTAGCCTTTGCTCTAACCAGAGACAAGTTTCTGCCCACACTTAGGATGCAGAAGTTAATTCAGAAGTATATTTGTATCTTAAATGCTCTGGTGAACTGTGAATTATATAGAAGTGCAGGGCTAGCCTCCCCGAGGAGAATGGCTCCCGGTTAAAAACCTATGTGTGATTTTTCAGACCTGGCCATAGGCAATTACAAAGGCTCTACCTGGCAGGCCTCATGGGTGGGGGGAAAGCTGCCCTCCCCACAAGGGATTTGGTGCAGGGCCAGTGCACCGCAGTCTGTGAAGGGAGATGCAGCCAAGGACTCAGGTCCCCCTGGCAGGTCATGCTCTTTGCATATTTGCATTCCTGGCCCAGGTGCCTTCATTCCTAAGTCTCTCTCTCTCTCTCTCTCTCTCTTTTTTTAATTGAAATATAGTTGATTATCTGAGGTCTTGAGGTCTTTTTCAGGAGGCTCTACTAAGGCCTGCTTATTGTGAAGGGAGGGTTGGGAGAGATTTGAAGACACTTTTCCCCACTCTGACTCTGTACCCAGTACTTTTCCACTCCTCACCCTTCCCCCACCTTCCCCCCCAACACACGCTCCTCAGGGTCCCTAAAACTGCTGGAGCCTTTTGTTCTGGGTCCCTCCGCAGTGAGCTGACCCTCACATCTGTGCTGATCCATCTGACCCTCTACCTGTGTGCCTTCCCATGGGGGAAAAATGGACCACGGGTAGTTGGCACCTGCTCTAGTCTCAGCCTCCTGCTTTACCATCATAGGAAGTGATTTAAAGCCTTGCTGCTTTAATCGACTAATCTGACACCTGGCAGCCTAGCTCTCTCCCAACTCAGCAGAGCCCCTGACATCCCCCTTGGTAAGACTTCCAATGCTCAGTGGCCTCACCATCAATTAAGCAACAGCTACTCAGGAGTTAAGCATATTAAGCAATCTAAACATTGCCCGATCTCCACATTGCCCATTTCCACGGGACTAGGACTATCTTTGTGATAACCAGACAACAAATCTCTTTGCCCATCTTGTCTCTTTATATGAAATTCTCAGCATCACTTAACCTGCAAAGGGGCAAGAAGAGGAACTTAAATTTACTGCGTGTCTACTCTCTATGCCACTCCTTTTACATATATCATCTTGTTTAATCCTCATAACAACCCCTTGTAGTGGGGGCCGTCATTCCTATTCTACAAATGAGAAAACAGAGTAACTTCCCCAAACTCAAACACCTGGCAAGCAGTGGTACCAGGACGCTAGCTGGGACCCATCTGCAGTGCTCTGTCCACCACCCATAAGGGCGGCGGTACCTTGGTTAGCTGTGGAATCTGCCTTTGCCTGGCTCTTGGGGAAGATGTCCAGAAGCACCCCAGTAGTGGGGCTGCCTGTACCTTCGGGTCGTCTTTCACACCCAGGAAGAGGTTGTCCTTCAGCCCTTTCTGGCAGCGCTCACACGTGCAGTCAAAGTAGTACTGCTTCTTCAGTTGCTTCTTGCATTCTTAGCTGACGTTAAGGAAGTCGATATAGGACATGGTCAGCTCTTCTCCTTCTGAGATCTTGCCCAGGGCCTAGAGCTCAATACTGGAGCAGGGTAAAGGAGAAGAGTCTATCAAATCCGGGGTGGGATGTATGCTCTTCAAGGTTTCAAGAAGCTGAGTCTCAAAGACAACGACCTCCACTAACACTGAGAAAACTCCAAAGGGGGAGATGTGATGTAAAGGACAGTTTTCTGGATAGTTCTGCTCTACTCATTATAACAATCAAATCTGCTTCATTCAGCTAGTTGCTCTGGAATCATCTCAAATAGACTCCCAGTAGAGGGCTGGGTTCCGTCATAAAAGCATACAAAGCTTCCACGCCTGCAATTCTCCCTGCTCATTAAGCTACTGATTGTCTATAACAAAGGAAGAGAGAAATAGTAAGGCAAAAACTCCAAACAAGAGAAGACTTGATAGTCATTTCTGGTTAGTTTGGAGACTGCTTCTCTCAGAAACACGCACATTCAGTTACTCAGATGCTTGGCCCGTTCTGTGTCTAATTATAAGCCCCCTCTTACCTTAACCTTTGGTCAAATGGTTCAGACCTAATTTATGTGAGGAGACTTATGCCTGGAGATCTCTGAGGCAAATAAAGGCCAGCTCTTTATTAGCCACACACCCCCCCCAAAAAAACTGCAATAACATAACTGTATAAGCCACTAGCTTGGTAAAAGTGGGAAAAAATGTGACATTACCAAAACATTGACAATATCAATGCAAACTCACCCTCTACTAGTTGTCAGAGTATTAAATTGGTGTAACTATTTTGGAAAAATGAGGATGCATACCTTCATGTTTATTAGACAGTGCAATATCTACAGTCTCGTAGATAAAGATCTTAGAGAAACTTGCACATAAGTACCAGGAGACATGTATCAGAATGTTCATTGTAGCACTGTTAATAACTGAAAACATCCCAAAGTCCATGACTAGTATAATCTAATGGTATTAATTATGGTATGTTATATTATAAAATTTTATACAGAGCTACAGCTATATCCATCAGGATGGATGGAGCTTACGAACATAATACTGAGAAAAAAGAAGCAAGTCACAAAAGAACATATACAGTTGGATTCCATTTATGTAATTTCAAGATTGATAAAACTAAACTATATTGTACTTATATATATATGGTAAAACTGAAGTAAAGCAACAGAATGATCCAAAACACAAATAAATAAGTACTGTGGTTATCTCAACAGGAGGGAGGAGATATGAGTAGGAAGTAGCCTTATGAAGCATAGAACTTCCATTTCTATGAAGCACAAAAGTTTTTAATTATGATGAAGTTCAATTTATATATATTTTTCCTTTGGTTGCTTATACTTTGGGTGTCATATTTTAATCCACAGACACAAAGATTTATCCCTATATTTTCTTCAAAGAGTTTTACAGTTGTAGCTCATATATTCAGATCTTTGGTACATCTTAAGTTAATTTTTGTATATAGTGGGAGGTAGAGAGTTCAACATAATTCTTTTGAATATAGTGTTCAATTTCTAAAGCTGTGTGTAGATACATGGACATTTACTTTATAACGTATGTATATACTCTTCTGTATGTAGACTGTATTTCATAGATTTAAAAGTATAAATAAGAAATGATCACTTTGGATACTGTGTGTGGAGAACAAGTTGTAGTGGAACAAGAGACAAATCAGGAACACCATTTGGAATGTCTCATGGGTTTTTGGATGAAGCAAAAGGGTGGATGGTGGTGCTGTAACTGAGACAGCAATGAATGCAGAAAGAGCAAGGTTTGGGGGGGAGAAACAAAATTATCTTCAGGATATGTTAATTTTGAGTAGCTTTTTCAATACCCAAGCAGAGAAGTCAAAAAAGCAATTGGAGGGACTTCCCTGGCCGTCCAGTGGTTAAGACTCCGTGCTTCCACTGCAGGGGGGCATGGGTTCGATCTCTGGTTGGGGAACTAAGATTCTGCATGCCACATGATGTGGCCAAATAAGTAAATAAATAAAAGCTCTTAAAAAAAAAAAAAAGACAAACAATTGGATAAATGAATCTGGAGTTTAGTGAGGGAAGCAGGGCTATAGGAATCTATACCGTATTGTTGTCCTAAAGCCATGGGACTGGTTGAGATTACATAGAGAAAGAGTATAGACAAAGAAGAGGAGAGTATCATGGACCCAGCTCTAGAGTGTGCTAATATTTAGAAGATAGGCAGAGAAAGAGGTAGGTACTAGAAAGGAGACTAAGAAGGAACAGCCAGTGATGAAGAATTTTGGAGACTGTGGCTTAGAGAAAAAAATGTGTCATAGAGAGAAAAATGTTTCAAAGAAAAAAGAATGGTCAAATATTGCTAAGAGATTAACTATGATTTGGACAGAGAACTAATCATTAGATTTGACAAGATAAAAATGTTTGGCGACTTTGATAAGAGATATTTCATTGGTGATGCAGATAAAAGCCTGACTGGCTTTACACGACACACTGGGGAGTTGGACAAGTGGCTAACCTTTGGTTTATTCATGTTTTTTACAGTTTCTTTTAAATAAGATCTGTAGGCATATTATTGACCACCTGTTCTTCTTCATAAAGCAACGCATGTATTGGCATTAAAGTGCACCTTGCATTGTTACATGTATTTAGCTGGTGTAGCATCAGAACTGAATCCAGCATACTACTCCAGTCTATGTTATAGCCTACAAAATACTGATAATCTAAATAAAAATATTTTCTCCTGAAGCAATGGATTTTAGTAATGAGCAGAACAAAAATTACTTTAGCACTTCTCCTTCATATATCACATATATGCCAAGAACTGATTCATTTTCTAGTGGTTAGTGGCTTCATCCAGCTCTAAACAATACTTGGTAGGATACACACAGGACGATAATTCCTCTTTCACATTGTATGGCATTGACATTACACAATGGTAAATAATACGACAATGGCATTTTGCCAATAGCTTGTTTTGCTTTCTCTCTGAGTGTATTTTCAATAACTTTGCAGCTGATTTTTACAAACCTTTCAAGAACAGTAAGAACTACCTGTTTTAGTGTATAAGGAGTGCAACTTTGTATAAAATATCTGCAGTTTGGGCCTCTTTCTGACTTTAGCAAAATAATTATTTAATTTTGTACCATATTTTTTGTTTTAGTAATGAAAAATTTAATTGGGTTACCAGAAGCCACAGTGTTTTGTTAGAAATTGAGATGAAAGCATTAACTTCATGCCAAAATTTGACCAACTTTCTCAGAAGATAATACAGTGAGGAAAAAAATAGCTGGATTGTGAGTTTTTAGATATCCACTCTCATACTTGTGTTTATATTTTTTCTTTTTCACTTGTTTGTATGAAATTATTATATTTGCCTCTTGATTTACCTAAAAATGGAAGTCCTGTTCATTTTTTTACATTTATGACATTCTGAACTTTAATGTTTACATTACTATTTTTATCATTATGTTTTTGCTTTAGTAAAACACTTTCAAAATCCTTGATAACATTTTTTTTTAAACACTGAAGTCCACACACAGTAATCACAAGAAAAGTTAAAGTCTTGTGAAAATATTTTAAACCAAGATGAGTTGCACCTGGTAATTGAATGTTAGTGGAGACAAACTACCAAACACAGTTTTTAAAGTGCATCTTGTACCTTCAAAAATGAAATTATCACAAAAGATATAGTGGGACTTAAGATTTGAAGACAGCGGTGTAAAGTTAGAATTTTTCCTTTTTGGGGGAGTATCACTCAGAAGTGACAAGAATGAGCAGAAGAAACTATGAGACAAATCCCTAAATTACAAAAAGTAGAAGGGCTGAGTATGGGAGGATGTTAAGAGTGCATATTTTAGAAAGATCTTGCTAGATTTAGAGTTTGGGATTGGATATGGGTCAGGGTTAGGATTAAGTAGCTAAATATACTGCATGAAGGGTAAGGACATAACTTAAATCTCTTGTTAGAGCCTAAATCTTTCATTTCAGAGGCAGGAATGAGATTCACAGACTGTTTGGAGGAGCTTCTCTAGACCCCATACAGTTCCAAGAAGCAGAGAAAGTGTAGCAACATACGTATCACACAGACAAGTTGTTTTTGCAGAAAACAGTCTGCATCTGTGACAGTCAGGGAGAAGAGAGACTTTACATTGCAAACATCCCTGTAATGGCCTATCTCCATTGGCTGGGGAGAAGTCAAGGTCAAACAAACTCACACACAGAATGCTGGGTCATAATCCAAATTCCTGATGGCTTGAAAAACAATAGAGAGCCAGAGTAGCAGGAAGCTGCCTGGGTGGGCAGGAAGCCAGAAAGTACAGTGTTGGCCTGAGGAAGTATTCCTATAGCAATACAATTGTAGTGGGTATCAAACCTTGGAATGGCAGCTGTATGGACAAACTGAACCTGGAACACTCTAAGCCCAAACTCCAAGAAGGATTGAGTGGTCTTGGTTACTGACAGAAACAGAAGCAAACCTTGTCTGAAGGAGAGCTCTCCAAGTTTGGTTCAGAGACTCCCACATATTATGATCAAGCAATGAACTCACAAACAGGACTACCAAACACGCAAGAAGGCAATAACCATGAGTGAGAGTCAGCAGAAACAAGAAACAACAGATTTAAATTTCCCGAAGATTTCAAGTATTGGAGTTATAATTACATACATATAACATAAAACACATATATGGGAAGTGTGTTAAATAAAGCATGCAATTTAAAAAGTGAACATTCAACTGAAAACACTCAGGAATGAACAGAAATATTTTGGAAACAATTCAAAAGAAATCAGAAATAAAAAATATAATTGTTGGCAGAAAAAAAAAATCCTCAGTGGAGAGATTAACTAGATTAGATAACTCAAGTGAGAATTTGTGAACCAAAAGATATATCTGAAGAACGGCAGGAAAGAGAAACAACAACAAAAAAGGAAAATATGAAAGAAAGATTAAAGGACATGGAAGATAGAATGATATGATCTAACAATTGTTAGAGTTCCAAATAGAAAGAAAAATGAGAAAGGAATAGAAGTAATATATAAAGAGATAATGACTGTGAACTTTCCAGAACTGATGAGAAACATAAATCCAGATCTTGAAAGCAAAGAAGAAAAAAATAATGGAATAGGAAAAAAATAATTCAAGAAAAAACTGCAGAAATGAAAGGAGACTTGAGTCTGAAAATGTAAAAGGACATATATTAATTTAAAAAATGATCCCACATGGTCAACACCAATATATGTCCTCATAACATTATTAGATTTCAAAAATAAAGTATTCTTTGAAAGTTAAAGAAAATAAGTTACTTATAATTAGGAAAACTTAGGCTGACTTTGTATTTCATCACAATATTCACTCCTAGAAGACATTGTAGATATAGCAATACAGACAAAATCCTCAAGGAAAGAGGTGTGACCCAGGAATTCTATAACCAGTCAAACTGTTGCTTAGGTATAAAGGCAAACAATTTTGAAAACACAAGATTTTAGGGGTACTGTTTCCATGAACTCATTTGAATAATCTGCCAGTGGACACATTTTATCAAAGAGATGACTAGAAAGTATAAGGTAGATAGCATAAGGACTGCAGATAAATAAGACTAAAACTAAAACAAATGTGAGGATAATTGTTATTAAACAGAAAGATAATATTAAGAAAGATAATATAATTAACTAAAATTGGGAAGTTGTGGAGAGAAAGGGGAGAAGGAAGAGGAAAGCTACTAATTTAATTATTGTTCAGAATAGGGCATTTATAATGTCTAAAGAAAGAAGATTAAACATTACATAAAAATACAAACATTCATAATCATCAGAAGACTGAACATAAAACCATGCAAAATCTCACACAGGAAATTACTTTTTAACCTTGAAAACATGAATCATAACACAAAATAACATGACATAACCATGACTAAATATATCTTTCATATCAAAAATTATGATAATTATAAATGAGTTAAACTCATCCAGTAAAAGGGGAAAAGTCAAATTTAGATACAAAACAAAAATAATTCAACACTGTAAAGAATGAGAAACTTAAAACCATCAAAAGAATAGAAAATGAAAAGAAAAAAATGATAAGTGGGCAAACCTGAATAGGCTAATGCAAAAAAAAGTGGTCATGCTCTTCATTTCAAATATGGCTGAGTTTGGGACAAAAAGCATTAAATAAGAAGAAGGGCACTTCATATGCTAAAGGGCCCAATTTAGAGAGAGAGTGTTTACAGATATCTATGTACAAATAACATAGCATCAATTTAAACATACCCCTTAAAGTAAAAGTTAAAGTCTACACAGAGAAATGAACAGAAACACATTAGTGGCAAGATACTTTAATTCATCCCCTCAGTCCATGACAGACAAAGCATATTAAAAAAAAAAAGAAGGATATAGTGGGCTTAAATAACATAATTAATAAGGTAAAATTAATTGATAGATATCAAATTCTGTGATTCTGAAAATAGAGAATATACCTCCTATTTATATTCCCAATTAAAAAGGAAACCTCAATAAATTCTAAAAAAGATAAAACAGTACAGACAACTTTCTCTAGTAGCAATGCAATAAAACTAGAAGGCGTAACAAGAAAACAAAATCCTCCATCCATCTGGAAGTAAAATATCTTAGGTTAAACAGTTCTTGAGCCCAAGAGAAAAATCCTCATAGAATTACAACTATTTAGAAAATAGTGACAATGAAAACATTACATATCAAAACATATGTGATATTGCTAAAGCAGTGTTCAAAGGAAACATACTTTAAGTACTTTTATAGTATACCATACTAGCAGATATATTGACCTGGATTTGTTCAGAATAGCTAGGGATTGTACTAGGGGATTCCAAAAACCTACTACATATATAAACATACTAGTTAATGCAAAAATCACTAGCAGCAAAATTATAATCCAAGAATCAATGGAGGATCTGTCTCCTAAGGCAAAAGAAATAAAAGCAAAAATAAACAAATGGGACCTAATTAATTTAAAAGCTTATGCAACAGCAAAGGAAACCATTGACATAACAAAAAGACAACCTATGGAGTGGGAGAAAATATTTGCAAATGATATGACTGATAAGGGGTTAATATTCAAAATACATAAACAGCTCATACTACTCAATATCAAAAAACCAAACAACACAATCAAAAAGTGAGCAGAAGAACTGAATAAATATTTTTCCAAAGAAGACAGACAGATGGTCAGGAGGCACATGAAAAGATGCTCAATCCACTAATTATTAGAGAAATGCAAGTCAAAACAACGATGAGGTAATACTTCACACCTGTCAAAAAGTCTACAAATAACAAATGTTGGAGAGGATATGGAGAAAAGGAAACCGTTGTACCTGCTAGGAATGAAATTGGTGCAGCCTCTATGGAAAACAGTATGGAGGTTCCTCAAAAAACTAAAAATAGGGAATTCCCTGGCAGTCCAGTGGTTAGGACTCAGCACTTTCATTGCCGGGGCCCAGGTTCAATCTGTGGTTGGAGAACTAGGATCCCACAAGCCACATGGTGCAGCCAAAAAAAAAAAAACAACCTAAAAATAGAACCACTATATGATCCAGCAAATATACAAAATCACTAATTTGAAAAGATATATGCACCTCAATGTTCATAGCAGCACTATTTATAATAGCCAAGATATGGAAGCAAACCAAATGCCCATCAATAGACTATTGGATTAAGAAGACATGCTATGTATATATGTATACAATGGAATATTACTCAGCCATAAAAACGAATGAAATTTTGCCATTTGCAATATGGATGGAATTGGAGGGTATTATGCTAAGTGAAATAACTCAGACAGAGAAAGACATATACTATGTGATATCACTTATGTGTGGAATCTAAAAAAATAATACAAATGAATGTATATGCAAAATGGAAACAGACTCACAGATATAGAAAACAAACTAGTGGTTACCAAAGGGGAGAAGGAAGTGGAGAGGGGCAAATTAGGGGAATGGGATTAAGAGATACAAACTACTATGTATAAAATGGTAAGGAACAAGAATAGCACAGGGAATTAGAGCCATTATCTTGTAATAACTTTTAATGGAGTATAATCTGGAAAAATACTGAATCACTATGCTGTACACCTGAAACTAATATAAATAATATAGTAAACCAACTATACTTCAACTTAGAGAAAAGTCAATGTAATTCTAGGAATCAAAGTGTCTTTCAAACTCTTCTGGTATCAAGGCAAAACTGTGAGCCTGCAAAGCAACATTTCGTTAAGGGAGACTATTGCAATAGGGAGATACTCAAAACTGAAGCCAGAAACATCTCTGAGAAGGAGTGCCCAAGCATAGCTTTATATGCAGAGACCATGGGACAGGTGGCTGTGGAAAGAAGAAGTGGTGTATTAAAATTGGTAAGGAAAGTCCTGAACTTAATGAACTATGTCAAATATTGCAAAAACAGGAAGATCAAGGCAGGAAATATTAGTCAGTGGTTAGGCACATGGGGTGGAGTTTGCGTCTTAGATAGAGCAAACAAATTACAGTGTAGAAAGTTTGCATAAAGTTCAGGGCCTAACCTTCCTTTAACAGACTAAAGTTATATCAAGCTAAGTTTGACCAGCCTTTTCACTGGCTGTCAGTGCCTTCTTAAATAATTTTGGTTTTTAAGCAGATATAAATTGCATATATTCCACGTTATGCTGACACAAACATATCCTAGAATCTTGCTCTACAAATATTCCAAACTAGGTCTTATTCACAGGTGAATAAATCACACAGCATCTAGAAAATTTCACTATATCAACTAATAAGAAAGAATGAAAACAAATGAGGTATCCGAATGAAGTTGAACAAAGATCAGAAAAATTAAGAAAACAGAAAGAGGAGATTAAAAAGATAAAAGTAGAAATTACTTAATTAGAAAGCAAACAAACAAAAGTGGTAGAATTAAATAACCCAAGAGCTGGTTGCTTGAAAAAGTAAACTTTTGGCTAAGTTAAGAAAAAAAGCAAAAATATACTTGGTGCAAAAATTTGGAAATTCTAGATAAAATGGATACTTTTTATTTTTTAATTAATTAATGAATTAATATTTATTTATTTCATTTATTTATTTGGTTGCTCCAGGTCTTAGTTGTGGCACACAGGATCTTTAGTTGAGGTATGCGGGATCTTTAGTTGCGGCATGCAAACTCTTAGTTGCGGCATGTGGGATCTAGTTTCCTGACTTAAGGATCGAACCCAGGCCCCTGGCATTGGGAGCATGGAGTTTTAGCCTCTGGGCCACCAGGGAAGTCCCAAAATGGATTCTTTTTAAAGGAACTATCATTTACCAAAACTGATCTCAAAAGAAAGTCTAAATGAATTAATCACCATAAAAGAAAGCACAAAAAAAGCACCAGGTGCTTTTTCATAGGTGGTTATGCTGCACCTTTCAGGAACACATAATGCCAAGATTATTTAAGCTATCCCATCATATAAAGAAAGAAACCTTCCAAATTCTTTATACAAAGCAAGAATAATTTCAATACTAAATCTGACAAAGACTATAGGGAAAAAAACCTGGTCATTAATCTCACTTGTAAATACTGATGAAATAATACTAAATAAAATATTAGGAAAGGGAATCCTGCAATATCTTAAAGATATAACATGACAAAATCGGGTTTATTTCAGGAGTACAAGGATGATTAAATATTAGGACATATATTTTATGAATAGATCTGAGAAAGATCAATTCTACAGACTTTGAAAAGAATTTGATAAAAACATTTAACATCTACTTTTGAATAAAAAATGTCATTAAAAGAATAAGAATATGGCTGAGTAATATTCCACTGTATATATGTGCCACATCTTCTTTATCCATTCATCTGTCAATGGACACTTAACTTGCTTCCATGTCCTGGTTATTGTAAATAGAGCTGCAGTGAACATTGCAGTACATGACTCTTTCTGAATTATGGTTTTCTCAGGGTATATGCCCAGTAGTGGGATTGCTGGGTCATATGGTAGTTCTATTTTTAGTTTTTAAGGAACCTCCATACTGTTCTCCATAGTGGCTGTATCAATTTACACTCCCACCAACAGTGCAAGAGGGTTCCCTTTTCTCCACACCCTCTCCAGCATTTATTGTTTCTAGATTTTTTGATGATGGCCATTCTGACTGCTGTGAGGTGATACATCATTGTAGTTTTGGTTTGCATTTTTCTAATGATTAGTGATGTTGAGCATCCTTTCATGTGTTTGCTGGCAATCTGTATATCTTTTTTGGAGAAATGTCTATTTAGGTCTTCTGCCCATTTTTGGATTGGGTTGTTTGTTTTTTTGATATTGAGCTGCATGAGCTGCTTGTATATTTTGGAGATTAATCCTTTGTCAGTTGCTTCATTTGCAAATATTTTCTCCCATTCTGAGGGTTGTCTTTTCATCTTGTTTATGGTTTCCTTTGCTGTGCAAAAGCTTTGAAGTTTCATTAGGTCCCATTTGTTTATTTTTGTTTTTATTTCCATTTCTCTAGGAGAGGGGTCAAAAAGGACCTTGCTGTGATTTATGTCATAGAGTGTTCTGCCTATGTTTTCCTCTAAGAGTTTTATAGTGTCAGCCCTTACATTTAGGTCTTTAATCCATTTTGAGTTTATTTTTGTGTATGGTGTTAAGGAGTGTTCTAATTTCATTCTTTTACATGTAGCTGTCCAGTGAGGTGGATGGACCTAGAGTCTGTCATGCAGAGTGAAGTAAGTCAGAAAGAGAAAAACAAATACTGTATGCTAACACATATATATGGAATCTGAAAAAAAAAAGGTTCTGAAGAACCTAGAGGCAGGACAGGAATAAAGATGCAGACGTAGAAGATGGACTTGAGGACATGGGGAGGGGGAAGGGTAAGCTGGGACGAAGTGAGAGAGTGGCATGGACATATATACACTACCAAATGTAAAATAGATAGCTAGTGGGAAGCAGCCACATAGCACAGGGAGATCAGCTCCATGCTTTGTGCGCACCTGGGGGGTGGGATACGGAGGGTGGGAGGGAGACGCAAGAGGAAGGAGATATGGGGATATATGTATATGTATAGCTGATTCACTTTGTTATAAAGCAGAAACTAACACACCATTGTAAAGCAATTATACTCCAATAAAGATGTTTTAAAAAAAGAAGAGGGGGCTTCCCTGGTGGCGCAGTGGTTGAGAATCTGCCTGCTAATGCAGGGGACACAGGTTCGAGCCCTGGTCTGGGAAGATCTCACATGCCGCGGAGCAACTAGGCCCGTGAGCCACAACTACTGAGCCTGCGCGCCTGGAGCCTGTGCTCCACAACGGGAGAGGCAGCGATAGTGAGAGGCCCACGCACTGCGATGAAGAGTGGCCCCCGCTCGCCGCAACTGGAGAAAGCCCTCGCACAGAAACGAAGACCCAACACAGCCAAAAATAAATAAATAAATAAATAAATTTATAAAAAAAAAAAAAAGAGCTACCCTTCTCAATGTCACACCCCATCAGTGCACTTTTATACCAGCTCCCCCAGGTACCTGAAGGAAATTTAAAAAAAAAAAAAAAAGAAGAATAACAATATAGAACACTTCCTTAACATGAATCTATTTTAACCCCCAAGCCAGCTTATGTTCAATAGGAAAATATTAGAGCCACTCTCATTAACAAAAGTTTTAAAAAATGATGACTACTATTTCCACTAACATTTTCTAGCTAATGTGATTATCTTTATAATTTGAAGAAAAATTAGAAGTATAAAAATACTGGACACAAGGATACCTGCTCTTTTCACTTCTATTCAGCATTGCATTGAAGGTTCTAGCCAGGGCAATTAGGCAAGAAAATAAAATAAATGACATCTGGATTGGAAAAGAACTAGTAAAATTATCTCTTTTTGCAGATAACAATCTTATTTAAAGAAAATTCTGAAAAATTTAGAAATCCATTAGGGCTAATAAATGAGTTTAGCAATGTTGTGGAGATATAATATCAATATACAAAAATAGTTGTATTTCTTTTTTTTTTTAATTCTTTTTTTTATTACTTTATTTATTTTTGGCTGCATTGGGTCTTCGTTGCTGCGTGCGGGCTTTCTCTAGTCGCAGTGAGCAGGGACAACTCTTCGTTGTGGTGCACAGTCTTCTCATTGCAGTGGCTCCTCTCGTTGTGGAGTAGGGGCTCTAGGCGTGTGAGCTCAGTGGTTGTGGCTCACGGGCTCTAGAGTGCAGGCTCAGTAATTGTGGCACATGGGCTTAGTTGCTCCACGACATGTGGGATCTTCCTGGACCAGGGCTCAAACCCGTGTCCCCTGCACTGGCAGGAGGATTCTTAACCACTGTGCCACCAGGGAAGTCCCTAAAATAGTTGTATTTCCATACACTAGTAATAACAATCCAAAAATGAAATTAAGGAAACAATTTCATTTACAATAACATAAAAAAGAATAAGATACTTAAATTTAACCAAAAAAAAGTGTATGGCTTATACTCAAAAAACAAAACACCACTGAAAGAAATTAAAGAAAACTTGAAATTGAAAAGATATCTGTGTTCATGGATTGGAAGACCTAATATTGATGATATTCACCCAAATTAATCTACGAAAATTCCAATAGTCTTTTTTGCAGAAATGGAAAATCTGGCCCTTAAATTTGAATAGAACTGCAGGGGGCCCTGAATGACCAAAACAATCTTGGAAAAGAAGTTAAAAGTTGGAGGACTCACAGTTCCACATTTCAAAGCTTATTTCAAAGCTGCTGTAATCAAACTGTGTGGTACTGGCATAAATGGAATGAATTGAGAAATAACCCACACACTTATGATAAATTCATTTTCGATAAAAGTGTCAAGACAATTCAATAGGGGAAAGAATAGTCTTTAGCAAACAGTTCTGGGACAACTGGATTATCTACAAACAAAAGAACGATTTGGAACCCAAGTACCACACGTTATATACAAAAATTAACTCAAAATGGATCAAGACCTAAATATGAGGTAAAACTCTTGGGAATTCCCTGGTGGTCCAGTGGTTAGGACTTGGCATTTTCACTGCTATGGGCCTGGGTCAAGGAACTAAGATCCTCCAAGCCAAAGGGACAGTCAAAAAAAAAAAAATATATATATATATATAAAACTCTTATAAGAAAACATAGATATAAATCTCTGTGACCTTGCTTTAAGCAATGGTTTCTTAGATATGACACCAGGAGCACAAGCCACACACACACAAAAAAGATAGATTGGACTTCATTAAAATTAAAATTTTTTGTGCTTCAAAGGTCACTATCCAGAAACTGAAAAGACAACCTACGGAATGGGATAAAGTATTTCCAAGTCATATGTCTGGTAAGGGATAAGTATCTTGAATATATAAAGAACTCTAACAACCTAACAATAAAGGACAACGCAACTTAAAAAATGGGCAAAGTATTTGAATAGGCATTTCTCCAAATACAAAGGGGCAATAAGCACATGAAGATATGCTCATCACCACTAATCATCAGGGAGATGCAAATCAAAACTAAAATGAGGGGGCTTCCCTGTTGGCACAGTGGTTAAGAATCCGCCTGCCAACACAGGGGACACGGGTTCGAGCCCTGGTCTGGGAAGATCCCACATGCCATGGAGCAACTAAGCCCATGTGCCACAACTACTGAGCTTGTGCTCTAGAGCCCATGAGCCAAAACTACCAAGCCTGTGTGCCACAACTACTGAAGCCTGTGTGCCTAGAGCTTGCGCTCCACAACAAGAGAAGCCGCCTGCACACCACAAAAAAGAACAGCCCCCACTTGCCGCAACTAGAGAAAGCCCATGTGCAGCAACAAAGACCCAATGTAGCCAAAAATAATTAAATAAATAAATAAATTTATAAAATAAAATAAAATGAGATACCACCTCACATCCACAATGATGGCTATAGTCATTTTAAAAAAGGACAATAACAAGTGTTGGCAAAGAGGTGGAGAAATAGGAACCCTCATACATTGTGGTGGGAATGAAAAATGGTTCAGCACCTATAGAAAACAGTTTAGCAGTTCCTTAAAAAGTAAAACCTTGTGTTATTACATAACCAAGGAATTCTTCTAGGTACGTACCTTAGGGAAATGAAGACATATAGTCATACAAGCTCTTGTACACAAATGTTCACAGCAGCATTATCCATAGTAGTCAAAAAGTGGAAACAACCCAAACGTTTATTAACTGATGAATGGATAAAAAAGTGGCATATCCAAAAAATGGAGTGTTATTTAGCCATAAAAATAATGAAACTGGGACTTCCCTGGTGGTGCAGTGGTTAAGAATTCACCTGCCAAAGCAGGGGACACGGGTTTGATCCTTGGCCCAGGAAGATCCCACATGCTGCAGAGCAACTAAACCCGTGTGCCACGACTACTGAGCCTGCACTCTAGAGCCCATGAGCCACAACTACTGAGCCCACATGCTGCAACTACTGAAGCCCGCACACCTAAAGCCCATGCTCCACAACAAGAGAAGCCACTGCAATGAGAAGCCTGCCCACCACAATGAAGAGTAGTCCCAGCTCGCTGCAACTAGAGAAGTCCTGCACGCAGCAACAAAGACCCAGTGCAGCCAAAAATAAAAATTAAAAAAAAAAAGTAATGAACCTTGCTAATGTGGATGAGTCTTGAAAATATTATGCTAAGTAAAAGAAGCCAAACAGGCACATATTTTATGATTCCATTTATATGAAATGTCCAGAATAGGCAAATTCATAGAGACAGAAAGTAGATTAGTGGTTGCCAGAGGTTAGCGGGAGGGAGGAATGGGAAATGCCTGTTAATGGCTATGGGGTTTATTTTGGGGTGACAAAATCTTCTGGAATTAGATAGTGGTGATAGTTGTATAACTTTGTGCATATCCTAAAAATCACTAACTTACACACTTTAAAATCATAAATTTTATTGTATTTTAATTATATCTCGAAAACATTGCCAAGCTTTAAGTTATTGTATAGTAGCCAACTTTTCAAAAAAGGAAAAAAATAATTTTGAGGGAAAGGAAGTGGTAAATTTATAAATTATTTGCAGATGATATGATTATATACCCAGAAAATCTAAGAGGAAAACACAAAATCTTACAGATCATCAGACAATTGAGGTGGGTTAGTATGAAATTAATATTCAGAAATCACTCATTTTCATACATATAAACAACAAGCCGTTCAAAAAGCTCTACTTACAATAGCAAAAGTAAGATTGAATTCCTGGGAATAATCTAACAGAAAATGTGCAATAAACAAAGAAAACTTTTAACTAACTACCAAGGGAAACAAAAGAAGATTTGAATAAATGCAAAGGCATAGGATAGGATAACTTAACATCATAAAACTTAAAATTCTTTCTAAATTAATCTATAAAACACACCCCTATTTTAAGAAAATAATTTTAAGAGACAAACTAATTCTAAAGTTTATACACAGGGACTTCCCTGGTGGTCCAGTGGTTAAGAATCTGCCTTCCAATGCAGGGTACGTGGGTTCGATCCCTGGTTGGGGAACTAAGATCCCACATGCTGCAGGGCAACTAAGCCTGTGTGCCGCAACTACTGAGCCCGTGCACTCTGGAGCCTGTGCGTCACGACTAGAGAGAAGCCCGCTCATAGTAACAAAAAGATCCTGCATGCTGGAACCAAGACCTGATGCAGCCAAAAAAAAAAAAAGTTTATACAGGAAAAAATTAAATGAGGACATGTCCGTGCGCCACAACTACTGAGCCTACACACCACAGCTACTGGGCCCGCGTGCTGCAACTACTGAAGCCCTCACACCTAGAGCCCATGCTCTGCAACAAGAGAAGCCACCGTAATGAGAAGCCTGTGCACCGCAATGAAGAGTAGCCCCCGCTCACTGCAACTAGAGAAAGCCCGTGCAGCAACGAAGACCCAACGCAGCCAAAAATAAAAGGTTAGAAGTCTGACACAGGCCTTACTAGGCTAAGATCAGGGTTTTGGAAAGGCTGAGTTTCTTCTGGAGGCTCTGGGGAAAAATAAATATTTCCTTTCTTTTTTCAGCTTCTAGGGGATGCCCACATTCCTTGGCTTATGGCTCCCTTCCTCCTGTAAAGCCAGCAACATAGCATTCCTCTGACCTTGTTTCTGTTGTCACATCTCTCTTTCACTTATAAGGAATTTTATGATCATATTGGGTCCACCCAGAGAATCCAGGATACTTTTCTCACCTGGTGCTCCTTAATCCTGGCTGCAAAGTCCCTTTTGCCATGTAAGGTGATATATTCATAAATTCAAGAGATTAGGACATAGACATTTTAGGGGACCGCTATTTTGCCTACGACACATGGAACTGATGAATATATCAGTTAAGACTGCACTTGACTGCTTAAAACAGTAAAGGATCTCTTTGTCTCATGTACCAGGAAGTCTGGGAAAGGGGAGGTCCAAGACTGGTATGGTAGTTCAATAATGCCATCAAGGAAACCATCCCCTTTTGTCTTGCACTTTACCATACTTAGCAATGATTGCCAAGCCTCAAGCATCACACATGTATTCCGGGGAAGAATAATGAAGTAGAAGGGGCAGTACCAGAAAAATTCAGTTTATATCTTATTAGCCAGAATTGAATCATGAGATCACCTCTAACGGAAAGGAAATCTGAGAAGGTGAGTTTTTTATTTTCCTGCTTCTCTAAAAAAAGGAGGAAAACTGAAATAAAGGTTGAAATGAGTGATATATGTGCTAACCTACAGAAGGACTGCAACAACCAAGTGAACTTAAAAAAGAACTTTATCTCGTTGTTGAAGAGCAGGTAGCAGGTATTGGAATTTTCATGGACTATTTGCTACAAGTGTTACTCAATACTGGTTGGTCCTATGTTCAAAATTGATAAAAAGACTCACAGATCAAGACATGTTCCCCACACCTACACCAGTTTACTTAGCTTTGAAAGATACACAGTAACAATGCGCAAAGCCAAATAGCAGAGGCCTTCTGACATCTGGCAACAGGTTAGGTGCAGCTTCTACTCTCCTCCACACCTCAGGGCTCAGTCCCAAGAATGAGGGAGAGCCCGGTGCAGGCAACTTCACCTTAGGGCAGCCGCCCTTCCTCTCACCTGCCTGTGTGTGTCCTATGCTTGCTGCGTGGTCCCTCTAGGAGTGAGTGCCAAGGCACATGCCTCCCAGTGCAGCTGCAACCCGTCAGTCAGAGATTTCACAGTGAGTGCTTCTGTAAACCAGGTGTAATCTGACCCACTAACATTCCACAGTTATCTTACATCACGACATTCTGGAGAGCAGAGTGGCAAGAAGGCAAATCTAAGGTTATATCCACAGGGTCGCTGGGTCTGATCTAAGAATTCAGACCAGCTGAAAAAACTTTCCTTGCAAGCACCAGGTACCTAATAAATATTGTCCCATTCTTCCTCCTGAATTCAGAATCAATTGAGATATGAGTCAGACAGATGAAGGTCAAAATATCGTCTTAATAAAGCTGACTGTAAGACGTGGCCAAGTGGGCACACTCACACTTTCCCCAGACTTATGCACTACTCACTGGCACAGTTGAAAAACACAGGCTTCCCGGTAGAACAATAGAGGCTCATGTTAGGAGAGCAGACCCACTGTCTCCAAGACATAGGTCTAGAAAGTGGGGAGGAAGGGCCGAGTTGCTTGTTCTCCCCAACTCATGTGCCCAACTAGTTGTTCCTATTCCCCTGGAGAGGAGTAAAGGAGTGGTGGGGAGAGGCTGAGTGATTCTCAGCCCTCCTGGCAATTTGAAGTCACCCTGGCAACAAATGTGCAGCCAGAGAGAAAGTTCACTCTGTGTGTGTGGTCACCCAGGCAACAAATGTGCAGCCAGAGAGAAAGTTCACTCTGTGTGTGTGTGTGTGTGTGTGTGTGTGTAGTTTTCCTTTCTAATTAAACTTTTTCTTTTGAGATAATTATAGATTCACATGCAGTTATAAGAAATAATACAGAGAGAAGAACCCATATAGTCTTTATCTAGTTTTCCCCAATAAGAACATCTTGCAAAACTATAGCACAATATCACAACCAGGATATTGACATCGATACAGGCAAGATTCAGTGTTTCCATCCCCACAAGGATCCTTCATGTTGCCTTTTTATAGCCACAGCCGTTTCTCTACTCTCTAGGAAGGTTCATTTTAAGTATGCTCCGCTCTTTTCATAAATGGCAGGTTTCCTCTGATGTATTTTCCTTTCTTTCATACAAAGCAAATGAAGACACCTTTTTACATTTTTTTTTTCCAACCAGTAAGACTATCTTTAGGCACCTAAAACCTATTGCCTCTAGGTTTCTGTTAACACTTCTGTTGTTTGAGAGGATTACCTAGAATCATAGCACAGTTCTTTGGGAAAGGGGGTGGGTAGAAAAATAAGTTCATTCATAAAATATTCTTCAGACATTCTTTACTTTTTAAATATCATGATCAAGGACTTCCCTCGTGGCGCAGCTGTTAAGAATCCTCCTGCCAATGCAGGGGACACTGGTTTGAGCCCTGGTCCAGGAAGATCCCACATGTCGCAGGGCAACTAAGCCCATGAACCACAACTACTGAGCCTGCCCTCTAGAGCCCGGGAACCACAACTACTGAGCCCACGTGCCACAACTACTGAAGCCCACACGCCTAGAGCCCGTGCTCCGCAACAAGAGAAGCCACTGCAATGAGAAGCCCATGCACCGCAACGAAGAGTAGCCCCCGCTCGCCACAGCTAGAGAAAGCCTGTGCACAGCAACAAAGACCCAACACAGTCAATAAATACATAAATAAATAAATATATATATATATCATGATCAATATAGTTTTCATTTTTTGTTTAACACAAAGCCATAAAATTTAATATTTCTGGGGCAGCTTTTATTTTTAAGATGTCTATGGCCATTAACTGTCTCCCTCCTGCTGAACTTTTCAATAAACCAAATAACTAGTGTGCTTTTGATCATATCAGAAACTAAAACACAATGAGAAATGTATTTGTTCTTTGATGACCCTTCATGACATACTCAACTTCTCAGGACATCTCTAGCTTGGTTTACATAATAGAATTTCTGGCATCATTTCAGAACATTCTCAGAAATGTCCTCACTTCGCATGTCTTACTGCCTTGTCCCTCCACTTCTCCTGGTTTTCCAGTCCCCTCCTGGCCTCACTCTCTTCCCTCACTCAGAGACCCCATCAGCCATCATCATTTCCTGCATTCTCAAAGTTTGCACATTCTTACTCTTCTGTTTCACTTGTGCTCTAACCTCACAATGGCAATCTACCTTCTCCATTCCTATCAGGAGGCAACTTGGTAAAGGACATACAACATTAGGTTTTACATCTGACAAATTCACATCTTAATTTTGCTATTTTATCTGCCGTGGACATTTACTAACTTTTGCTCACCATCATCCAACCCCTTTTCTTTGTTTCTTTTCTTCCAGTTCTGTTGAGATATAATTGGCATACAGCACTCTGTAAATTTAAGGTGTACAGCATAATGATAAGACTTATATACATCATGAAATGATTACCACACTAAGTACATCAATCATTTCATACAAAGTTAAAGAAATAGAAAAAAAACTTTTTCCTCGTGATGAGAAGTCTTAGAATGTACTCTCCTAACAACTTTCTTTCTTTCTTTTTTTAATTTTATTGGAGTATTGTTGATTTACAATGTTGTGTTAGTTTCAGGTGTACAGCAAAGTGATTCAGTTATATATATGCATATATTCATTCTTTTTCAGATTCTTTCCTCATAGAGTTTATCACAGAATATTGAGTAGAGTTCTCTGTGCAATACAGTGGGTCCTTGTTGGTTATCTATCTTGCATATAGTAGTGTGTGTATGTTAATCGCAAGCTCCTGATTTATTCCCTCCCCGCCCCCCACGTTTCCCCTTTGGTAACCATAAGTTTGTTTTCGATATCTGTAGGTCTGTTTCTGTTTTGTAAATAGTTCATTTTTGTCATTTTTTAAAAATTAGATTCCATATATGAGTGATATCGTATATTTGTCTTTCTCTGTCTGACTTACTTCACTTAGTATGATAATCTCTAGGTCCATCCATGTGGCTGCATAGGGCATTATTTCATTCTTTTTTTATGGCTGAGTAATATTCCATTGTATATATGTACCACATCTTCTTTATCCATTCTTCTGTCAATGGACATTTAGCTTGCTTCCATGTCTTGGCTATTGTAAATAGTGCTGCAATGAACATTGGGGTGCATATATTTTTTGAATCTCCAGGTATATGCCCAGGAGTGGGATTGCTGAGTCATATGGTAGTTCTATTTTTAGCTTTTTAAGGAACCTCCATACTGTTTTCCATAGTGGCTGTATCAAATTACACTCCCAGCAACAGTGCAAGAAGATTCCCTTTTCTCCACGCCCTCTCCAGTATTTACTGTTTGTAGATTTTTTGATGACAGCCATTCTGACCAGTGTGAGGTGATATCTCACAGTAGTTTTGATTTGCATTTCTCTAATAGTTAGTGATGTTGAGCATCTTTTCATGTGTTTGTTGGCCATTGATATGTCTTTGGAGAAATGTCTATTTAGATCTTCTGCCCATTTTTTGATTAGATTGTTTGGCTTATTTTTTGATATAGAGCTGCATTAGTTGTTTGTATATTTTGGAGATTAATCCCTGTCAGTCGCTTTGTTTGCAAATATTTTTTCCCATTCTCTGGGTTGTCTTTTCATTTTATTTATGGTTTCCTTTGCTGTGAAGAAGCTTTTAAGTTTAGTTAGGTCCCATTTGTTTATTTTTATTTTTATTTTCATTACTCTAGGAGGTGGATCAAAGAAGTTACTGCTGCAATTTATGTCAAAGAGTGTTCTATGTTTTCCTCTAAGAGTTTTATAGTGTCCAGCCTTACATTTAGGTCTTTGATCCATTTTGAGTTTATTTTTGTGTATGGTGTTAGAGAATGTTCTAATTTTATTCTTTTACATGTAGCTGTCCAGTTTTCCTAGCACCACTTATTGAAGAGACTGTCTTTCCTCCATTGTATATTCTTGCCTCCTTTGTCACAGATGAATGGACCATAGGTGTGTGTCCTAACAGCTTTTGTGTATAACATACAGCAATGTTAATTGTATTTATCATGTTGTACATTACACCCCTAGTGCTTATGTATATTATAACTGGAAGTTTTTACCTTTTGACCACCTTCATTCAATTCCCCCTCCCCCACCCCCTGCCTCTGGTAACAGATCTGATCTCTTTTTCTATGAGTTTGTTTGGTTTTTTGTTTGTTTTCAAAGTGTAATTAACCTACAACACTATGTTAGTTCCTATTGTACAACATAGTGATTCAATATTTCTATACATTTCAAAATTATCATAACATAACAAAACAGAAACAGAATCATAGAACAGAGAAGAAACAGGTGGACGCCAGAGGGCAAGGGTATGGTGTAGGAGAAGAGAAATAGATGAAGGAGATTAAGAGTTACAAACTTCCAATTACAAAATAAATGAGTCACAGGGATAAAATGCACAACTTGGGAATTTAGTCAATAACTATGTAATATCTTAGTATGGTAAGAGATCGCAGCCCCTTTTCTTTTGGTGACAGCATCCCAATTCTCCTTTGGTGAATTAACTCTCCAACACTGTGTTCCAATCTTGGAGGCACCCTGCTAAGTAAGCATATGACATTTGCTAGGGTAAACAGTCTCTCTCTCTCTCTCTGGAATTGGACTCTGGAGTGGAGTGATCCAAAGACATTAAGTGATTTACACAGGCAGCTATGACCTAAAGAATCAGTCTATCCATTTCTACTAGTGAGACCTGTGAAAATGCTTTAGTTTCATCCTTTACATATGGGTTGACTAGCCTCCTCTTTGTTTTGTCAGCTTGCACACATCCTTTAAAAGAAATTCCTTTTATCTTATATTAGCCAGAGTAATTTTCTGTTGTCTACAACCATAAAACCCTAACTAACTAGCAGTGGAAGCTTATATTAGTGACTTAAATTCTGTATAATCAAGAAAATTATATTTACATATATGGATGTCATGAGGATTAAATGTGAAAACAAACTTAAGGGGTCTGGCATGCAAACACCACAATAAATCTGTGACCTCTAAACTCAGGTGAACCTCCAACAGAGCTTAGCAATCTTTTTACTTGTTCTGAGCCATCTGCTTCTCCAAAATTCCCTCATTCAGGTTTTAACAAACATTTACAATTTTCTTCAAGCTGTCCATTCAGCCTCCCCCTCAATCTCAACAGCCTGTCTCAAGTGTAACAGGAGAATGTCAAGGAGACAGAGGTGCGAGGTTTGCAGAATCTTCGAAGGTTTTATTGATCTTGTGATTCACGTCGGTGTCGTGATTTCTTAAGCCCTGCTCGTAAGAAGAACTTTTTGAAATAACATATATAATTAAAGCCATCCCAAATTTACAACATTAATCAGAGTCTCCTTACCATTATCTGCATCCTATAGTAAGTGTTTGTGATACTCGAAGTGGTTCCTTTTGCACATATGCACCACTCTGTAATATGCAGTGTTAACTGGGTAGATCAATGGAGTGAGGTTGTAATTTGCTTTGCTGCTGAAATTCTTCCTCCTAATTTGATGATGTCAGATGTGAAGGTCATATCTGGTAGCTTATCTTCTTACTGTGGGCTTCTGGTATGCTGTGGAAGTCAGTACTATTCAGTCTTTGAACAACTGTTAGGATCAGAATGCTCCTGGTTTGTCCTGGCACCAGAGATACTATTTGAAATTTTGTGCCTTTTTCCCAGTCAATCATCAGAACATCAAGATTACATATGGCTACAAATAATTTATGTAGTAAAGGATGTGAATTATGTCTTAGTTACAAAAGAGTCTATAAAGCATTCTCAACAAAAATACAAACATATCAGTATAAAGCACATCAGCCGTAAATTTATGCAATACCAATGATAAATAAAGAAGTAGCACTATGCTATGAAGGAACGTTAACTAACTTGGAAAGGTAGTTTCAGGGTATATAGAACCAAGGCTTGTACCTTTCTCATTGATTTCTGGATAAAGAGGCTCCCTTTTTATATTTTTCCTTTCCCTCCCTCCTTCCTTCCTCTCTGCTTTTTTAAAGCTACATAAATAATCTAGGACTAGCATTGTTTGTTAGACATGGCATTTTCTCAGTCTATGTGTTCCAATTTTTTTTCTACTTAAAATTTCATTTTATTTTGTAATCACCCCCCCACACACACTATTGAAGTTTTTCAGTGTTTAGATATTTTTCTTGGATGAAACATGAGTTTCTTCTTGTTACCTCTGATCAGTTTTTTTTTTTAATTGTTTATTTTATTTATTTATTTTTGGCTGCGTTAGGTCTTCATTGCTGCACGCGGGCTTTCTCTAGTTGCGGTGAGCAGGGGCTACTCTTCGCTGCGGTGCGCGGGTTTCTCATTGCAGTGACCTCTCTTGTCGCGGAG
Source organism: Balaenoptera borealis (assembly GCF_965194805.1). Classification (NCBI taxonomy): domain Eukaryota; kingdom Metazoa; phylum Chordata; class Mammalia; order Artiodactyla; family Balaenopteridae; genus Balaenoptera; species Balaenoptera borealis. Next base: position 27,319,183 of record NC_138870.1, read on the forward strand.
CATGGGCTCTAGGCACGCGGGCTTCAGTAGTTGTGGCACTTTGGCTCAGTAGTTGTGGCTCACGGGCTGTAGAGTGCACGCTCAGTAGTTGTGGCGCACGGGCTTAGTTGCTCTGCAGCATGTGGGATCTTTCCGGACCAGGGCTCGAACCCATGTCCCTTGAATTGGCAGGCAGATTCTTAACCACTGCGCCACCAGGGAAGTCCCTCCCCCGATCAGTTTTAAACCTCAGGACTGCAGTAGCACTGCTGACTGGCTTCTGGGCAGTCTTTTTGACTAGATGGGCTTGAAGTACAGAGATGGTTTCATCATTCTTAGAATGCAGGCTCTGGAGAGGGCAGCATAAGAAGTTCTGAGTGCTCAGTCTCAATGCCAGTGATTACACTGGCAAAAATAAGGATCAAGTCTTGAATAAGAGAAAACACCTGTCCACCTGACATTGGGTTTTGCTCTTGAGGAAGGGCACATACCAGCATGGAAATGTTAAAATATCTGATCTTGTATGCCTATGAACAGCGGGCTGCTCCCTGGTACCCTGCGATTGGGCATTACGGTAATATTGAGCATGATGAACCCTGTGTGCAGCACATTTATAGGTAGAAATGTAGGGACAGCAGGAGTAGCTGTAGTAGTAACAGCTGCAGGATGTGGACTCAGTGTCTATGCTAACAACACACTGTGGGACATAACTCTTAGAATTTGGTCTTATGACCGTGATTGAGGAGAAGTTTACGTAGGAAACCCTGAGCATTCCAGGGAGAACTTTGTCTTAGTTGAGCAATTTTGTCTAGGAGGACAGAATGCAGCAAGGTTCTTGGAATCTTGGGACAGCCACCAGGAAGCATCTGAAGGAGGTGCTGGCACATAGGAGTTGACATGAAGTTGGGCGCAGCTCTTACTTTTACCATTCTCTGCAGAAACTAATTATTAGGGCGAGCCTCCTGCTCACCCTTTATTGCTTAGGCATGATTTCTTAAAATGTTTCAAATTCTAACCTACGACTAGACTTAAACCATTTTTATTGCTCTTCAAAAAATATTTAACACATTAGAATCTCCTACGTTTTGTAACATCCCACTCAAAGTTGGCCATAATACTTCTTCTCTTAGCTGATATCCATTTAATCATTCATTTGATAAAGATGTGTTATGTGACATTATTATAAACTTTAGAGAAAGCAATTTTGCTTTTAAAGTGGTTAGTAGAGTGAGTGATAGGTGAACTATTTGCTACTATATTCAAATTATCCAGCAATAAGCCTTTACTGAACAAAGCAGTATGGGTGTTAGCATAAAAGCACGAACAAATAACCAGATAGCATACGTGAGAATTATCCAGGCAGAGAAAAATGATATATACTAAAAACCCACACATGCGTGAAGAACAATCTAAGAATGTATCAAATCAAAATTGTGTTCAAAGCAAAAATCATGTTTGCATGACGAACAGTAGAGTACCAGTTAAGACAAATGAATACCCTTGATCACAGAACAATGAGAAATTCTTCCAGCAAGAGGGTGTGACTGCCAAAAGGGATCATATAAAAAAGGTATGAAGGGAAAACTAATTTTGAGGGTATAACCAGGTGGAACTGAAACTGATTCTTGAAGTTCTGCTTCAGATTATCCAAGAGAGTTGTCCTCCCCTTTTAACCATTTATGATAAGTAAAAGAGTCAAGCATAAAAAATTATTTTGCTGGTGGATGTGACTTACTACAGTACTAAACTTGCAAATTTTTCAATCATTTCCATTATTTATCTCAGACCTTTACTCTTTTATTCATTTTAGTAAGGACTTATGTGCAAACCATTGTGAAAATTTTAAAATGACAAATATGCCTTAAAAATTTTAAAGAAAGTGGGTTTTTTCCTTAATGAAAGAGTTTTTAACCAATTTCTATTTTCTTTTTTTTTTTTTAAATAATGTACCTTAATAGCTTTTCTTTTTTTTTTTTTTTGTTTTATTTTTATAAATTTATTTTATTTATTTAGTTTTGGCTGCGTTGGGTCTTCGTTGCTGTGCGCGGGCTTTCTCTAGTTGCGGCGAGCGGGGGCTACTCTTCGTTGCGGTGCGCGGGCTTCTCACTGCGGCAGCTTCTCTTGGTGCGGAGCACGGGCTCTAGGTGCACGGGCTTCAGTAGTTGTGGCTTGTGGGCTCAGTGGTTGTGGCTCGCGGGCTCTAAAGCTCAGGCTCAGTAGTTGTGGCGCACGGGCTTAGTTGCTCCGCGGCATGTGGGGTCTTCCCGGACCAGGGCTCAAACCCGTGTCCCCTGCATTGGCAGGCGGATTCTTAACCACTGCGCCACTGGGGAAGTCCACCAATTTCTATTTTCCTTTATTGTATTTTGGATTTCGCTAGGTTGGAACAGGCTGGACCATTGTGAGAGCCTGGAGCTTGACCAGGTCATGAGGCTGGGCAAAGGGGGCAAGATTAACAGGCTCCACTGTCATTTCAGAGAAACGTCTAACCCAGTGGGCAAGGCATGGTTTTCATGGTTTCCCATTCATAATCTGTAGGAAAAGTTACAGTGCTTGAAAATGGAAGACCTTGATTTTAATTGTTTGTTTTTGTTTTTTTTTTTTTTGGCCAAGCTACACAGCTTGCAGGATCTTAGTTCCCTAACCAGGGATTGAACCCAAGCTCTCAGCAGTGAAAGCGCAGAGTCCTAACCACTGGACCACTGGGGAATTCCCTGAATTCTGGTTTTACTATTTAGTAGTGATACTGAACAAGAGTCTTTACCTGGGTCTCAATGTCTCTTCCACAAAACAGAGATAAAAAAACCCTGCTATTACCACATCCTGATTTTTTTCTTAAAGGTCATATGAGCCTCACATCAAATATATGTGAAGCCATTTTTTTAAAACTTTACAGTATTATAAACATATTATTATTTTTATTTTTGATACTATTATCATTCCTTATTACCTTGAATCTTTATGTTCTTGGCAAAAGCTATGATAGGCTTTAAGTCTTGAATACAGCTTGAGAAAGGCTAATAGTTAATAGCTAATGCTGAAAAAAAGAAAAACTATGTCTTTGAAAATATTAACACATTTGAAATTAATTTTTGAATCAGAAGGTAATGCCTAAAGCAAATCTACATTACAGCAAAACATTAAATATTTATCTCCTTGAGATTGCAAGGACTTTGTATCTAGCACCCTAGAATAGGACCTATTTTCCCAGCACCAAAAAGCTGACCTATTAGCATTTGCTATTGCAAATGGTTGCCACCAAAACCAATAGTGGAGATTTAATTTATGGACTATGTGAAAGGCAAATCCCTTAGGATATTTACAAATATTTTTTCTGATTATAAATATAACACATTCATTGTAGAAATTTTGGACACTCCATATATGCATAAAAAAGAGAATTATTATAACTTGTAATCACATTTTGCATAGATAGTCCCTGTTAACATTTCTGCATAGTTTTTCCAATTTCCTTCTCCCTCTCATCTGCTTTTTTTTTTTTTTTTTATGAACTTTATTTATCTTTGGCTGTGTTGTGTCTTCGTTGCTGCGCGTGGGCTTTCTCTAGTTGCGTGGAAGGGAGGCTACTCTTCGTTGCGGTGCGCGGGCTTCTCATTGCGGTGGCTTCTCTTGTTGCAGAGCATGGGCTCTAGGCGCGTGGGCTTCAGTAGTTGTGGCTCACGGGCTGTAGAGTGCAGGCTCAGTAGTTGTGGTGCATGGGCTTAGTTGCTCCGCGGCATGTGGTATCTTCCCGGACCAGGGCTTGAACCCGTGTCCCCTGCACTGGCAGGCGGATTCTTAACCACTGCGCCACCAGGGAAGCCCTCATCTGCTTTTTTTTTTTTTTTTTTTTTTTTTGGCAGCACTGCTCAGCTTGAGGAATTTTAGTTCCTGGACCAGGTACTGAACCCTGGCCCTCGGCAGTGACAGGGCAGAGTCCTAACCACTGGACCGCCAGGGAATTCCCTCCACATATTTAATTGTAAGCAGTACCATAACATTATATAATTTTTTAAAATTAATTATTTATTTATTTTTGGCTGCGTTGGGTCTTCATTGCTGCACACGGGCTTTCTCTAGTTGCAGCAAGCGGGGGCTAATCTTCGTTGTGGTGCATGGCGCTTCTCACTGTGGTGGTCTCTCTTGTTGCAGAGCACGGGCTCTAGGTGCGTGGGCTTCAGTAGTTGTGGCACATGGGCTCAGTAGTTGTGGCTCGCAGGGTCTAGAACGCAGGCTCAGTAGTTGTGGCACACAGGATTAGTTGCCCCGCGGCATGTGGGATCTTCTCGGACCAGGGCTCGAACCCGTGTCCCCTGCATTGACAGGTGGATTCTTAACCACTGCACCACCAGGGAAGCCCTGACAGGCGTATTCTTAACCACTGTGCCAACAGGGAAGTCCTACATAATCTTTCAAAACTCAATTTTTTTTTTGCTTGTAAAATTTAATTTTTTTTAGATCTAAAATCTAAAAACCTTTTAAGAAAATATCTGAATTTGTTTCAAAGTTAAATATTTTCCCTCCAAGTATATTTCTAAGGACTCAAGTTCAAAACCTTGCACTACTCTGAACTACTTCTCTTTTTTTCTTATGGGAAATCATCTGAATTGACTTGATTCTGAATCAAATCTGAATTCTATCCTAATAATTCTTTCCTTTCTATTCCTATTACCATGGCCCTGGCCCAGGTGGTCCCTGTTTCCTCAACACTAAATCACTGAAGTAGGTTTTTGACTGGTCTCCTTCTTTCTAGTCTCTTTTCTCTGTAATCTATTTTATAAACCTCTTTAATGTATCATTACCCTGCTCAAAAATATTGACTGACTCTACATTCTGTAGCAGAGGTCCCAAACTGGAGCTCCAAGTCTGGACATAGTCTGCAAATTGTGCTCTGTGTTCTGTGTTCAGTGTTCTGAACATTGTTTTTTAATTAGTTGGAATCCTTTAGATGCGTCACTGATTTGTGTTACCTGCCTGGCCTCCAGGTTTCCAAGTATGGCTGAGCAGACTGCACTGTATAACTCCAGGGGGACTGTGCGCGTAGCACTCCCTAGAGTTGTGCACAACGTGTAAAGTCAGCACCGCTCTACCTGGTGGTCTTGCTAAAGCCTATGGGCATTTGAGGTTCTACACTGTAGTCTATACAACATGAGAAAGAAAACTGATATCTTGTCTAACCCTGTCCACCATAACAGCTAATCAAGCCCATCCTGTACCACAGCCTGGAAAAGGCTGACATTCCTAAAAGCCTTGCACCTTAAGATAAGCCATGAAAAACAGGAATATTCTAAAAGCCTTGAATTCCAAGATAAGCCATAAAGTTGTTTTTTATTCAAAAGACAGAAACATTTTGTTCCTTTTTTTATCAAAATGGAGCCAAATGTTACCCAATCAGAATTGTCCACTACCATGTAACAATCTGAGTTATCGCCTGACCTTGTGGTTTTCTACGCAAATGCATCTTATTTTCTTGATTAGGTGTCTCCTTTGCAAATGCAAGTTAAAACTCTAGTCAGTTCTTCAATTTGTCTCTGAGTTTTGCAGATTAAAGTGTAAAAGTCCTTAAATCCTAATTCCAAGTTCTAATGTGGACCCTATGACCCTAGTTTTCTCCTTGCCTAAATATTATACTTGAGACAAACTGACTTATTTCCCTCTTAAGATAATCTCAATTCTTTGTTGCATTTTTCCTTCCTCTGATCTTTCTGCTCTCCTTTTCCTCTCCTCTTAACTTACATTACTTCCATTCTCTAAGACCTATATCAATCCTACCTCCTTCACGAAGCCTTATTTTAAGATAATAATGCCTAAAACAAATCTGCATTACTGGAAAACACTAAATATTTATCTTCTCAAGATTGCAAGGACTTTGTATCTAGCACCCTTTAGTTTTCATCCTTTTTTCCCTCTTTCTGCCCTTATTGTCTACTTTATTATTTATTTGACATGGTGTACCTCCTGTATGTATTTTTATTTTTCTTATTCATTTTTAATTATCTTTCAAGTTAAAATACAAAAATATAGAGGAGCAAAATGAAATGTTGAAACACTTGTAATAATACAATAAATACCAAAAAAAACTAGTTGAATATTTGCATTATCTTGGGATGGACAGAGCCCTCTAGTCTGATGCCAAAAGGTATAAACCTTAAATTTAGAAACAATAATTTGACTTCGTAGAAGTGTTACATTTCTGTATATTTGTTCCATGGAGTAAAACATGAAGTATCTTTTTTTGTCAGGTGGCTTTTCAACTTTTAGAAATGTGCCTGTGCTGTTGTGTTGATTTCAGAAGGGGCTAATTTCCTTGTCCATAACATGGGAAAAAAATGGCCAGCCTTTCAGGGCCTTGATTAACAGCAGCACATATCTCTATAAAGCACGGTTGCCATTGTAAAGAGAGTAAAAATGTGTAGAACATTGATACTTATGATAGATTTCACTGCCAAGGACCTAGGTGCAGCCAAAAAAAACAAAAACAACAAACAAACAAAACTGTATTACTAGAGCCTTTGGTTTTAGACAGAATCTGAACAGTTCCAGCAAGAATATAACGGAAATTTTATGAATGTAGGGAATGAAACTACTAAACAGTAGATGGGAGTTAATCACTATTCTTCTAGTCTTAGGGCTAAAGAAAAGCTGTTGGACTGGTCATTAATACTTTTGACAAATGAAGAAATCTACGTTATTTTCAAGAAGCCAAAAAAGGAGGATTCCCCCCACCCCAAGGAAAATATAGTAAAATCTGAGTAATTTGTAACAAATAAAGCACCTTTAAACTGAAACCGTGCACCTCAGATTGGGACTTGAACCTACATGCTGGGACTCAAACCCGGCCAAAACCCTGACTGGGACTTGAACCCACGCAGCCGGGACTCGAACCTGGCCAAAACCCAGATTGGGACTTGAACCCATGTGGCTGGGACTCAAACCCAGCCAAAACCCACAGTCTTTCAACTGAGATCACACACCTGGTTTCAGGACTTAATGAAGCTCAAGTTCTTGATGTCTCATTGCAGAAAGAATTCAGTGAGAGAAAAAGCGATAGGTAAAAGTGGATTCATTTAGAGAGAAACACACTCCACAGACAGATTGTGGGCCATCTCAGAAGGTGAGAAAGTCACCAGGATATGGGGGTTGTCAGTTTTTATAGAGGCGGGTAATTTCATGGCTAATGAGTGAGAGGAGTATTCCAGCTATTTCAAGAAGGGGCGGGGATTTCCAAGAATTGACCACTGCCCACTTTTTGATCCTTAGGGATCCTTGGAACTGTCATGGCGCCTGTGGGTGTGTCATTTAACTTACTGATGTGTTACAGTGAGCGTATACTGAGGCTCAAGGTCTAGTGGAAGTCGACTTGTCCGCCATCTTGGACCCATTTGGTTTTAATCAGTTTATGTCATGTCCTCAGGCTATGTTATTCTTTCAAAGGTTGTCCCCTGCCCCCTTCACTCCTGTTTCAAAACTACTATGAATTGACATCTGTTGAGTGGGTGAGGTCCAAGTCCAATTGGGGAGGTTCCCTGCTTCCGTAATTTCTCTGCACACTCTCTAGACCCCACCCCAGATGCCGCTAAGAGTTTTCATCCTCTGTTACAAACAATTTTCTCAAGCTTATGTAAAGTGTAAGTAAAAGCTTCTTTAGTACATTTTGTTCTATTTATTGACCTAGAACATGTAATCTAAGTAGAAAATGGTGAACTTAGTGTGCAAATCCAAGAAAGTGTTGAGAAAGTCCTGTTGCCCTCCCTTCCAGATCAAGAATGTTGGTGTTTAGGGATGGCAACTTGGTTGGGGTGAGAGAAGTGGTGAACAGTGCAGCATGATGGAAATTTGTGTTGGGCTAATTCTTTGAGAAAATAGTCTTTTGCCCACCTCAAAGGAGGTATGTGAGAGAGTTCATTAAACTTATGGAAGCACAAATGCCAATCGAAGCCCCCTCTTGTCACTCTTCCCCTTCCAAACAAATTGTCAGCCCCAAGCCCAACTACGTAAAAATTCTGGAGATGGCACTGCTGTAAATCTCTCTGGCAAATGTATCTTCACCCTCATTTTCACTCTACCCTCCTTCAGATGGCAGAGGTAAGTGAAGAAAGAAAACAATAACGTTTATTAAGCACTGAATATGTGTCAGATGCTATTGTATCTGCTTTATATTTAATAACACATTTATTCTTCTGAACAATTTATGTTTTATTGGTTTTAATTTTGCAGATGAGGAAACTGAGGTACAGACAAACTAATTAGCCTGTTTAAGGTCACTGTTAAAAAAGCTATGTCAGGGGGCTTCCCTGGTGGCGCAGTGGTTGAGAATCTGCCTGCTAATGCAGGGGACACGGGTTCGAGCCCTGGTCTGGGAGGATCCCACATGCCGCGGAGCGACTGGGCCCGTGAGCCACAACTACTGAGCCTGCGCGTCTGGAGCCTGTGCTCCGCAACAAGAGAGGCCACGATAGTGAGAGGCCGGCGCACCGCGATGAAGAGTGGCCCCCACTTGCCGCAGCTGGAGAAAGCCCTCGCACAGAAACGAAGACCCAACACAGCCAAATAAATAAATAAATAAATAATAATTAAAGGTGCTAATAATTTAAAAAAAAAAGAAAAAAGAAAAAAAGCTATGTCAGGAACGACTGAAATGTGACCTGAGGACCTCCACCTTTGCACCCGTGCTGGACTTTTGCTGAACACTCTAAATTAAACTGCTGAATAGTTGCTGAGTTGGCAAAAGGAAGGAAGAATGTTGAGAACTGGACTTAGTCTGGACTAAGGATGAGATGTGTTCCATAACCCAATTGTATGTATAGAACAATTTTACCCTCCAATCCAAACTCTTGGTAAACAAGAGTTTACCAAACAACTCTTGGTAAACTTCCCCCTTTTTCCCATAAAATGCTTACCCATTTTCCTCCAGAGGGGAATCTGAGATCCCTGAACTGCAATTCTAAGACCCCAAATAATCTGCCTTTTTGCCCTCTTTATAGCTTGGGGTCCTTTCAGCTAACAGTCACAAAGCTAATAACTGGTAGAGCCAGGATTCTAACCCAGGTAGTAAGGCTTCAGAATCTACACGCTTAGCTACTACACTAGGAACAAGGGGTGGGGGTAAGTGGTAGGGTGGAAGAGGGGGCTCAAAGAAATAATAACAGCTGTCATTTATTGAACAATTTGTACTGAGTACCTTCAATCCTCAGAACCACCTATAAATCTGTAAAATGAGGCTTGGAGAGGTTAATTAATGTAAGAGACCCTGAAGTCCTGAGAATTTCTAATGTGGCCCCTGCGTGTCTCTGCCTGAAGTTGTTCCTCCCATTCCTTCTTGCACAGCATCTTAGCCCCTAACTGTTCCTCCCACTCATTCTGATGGATCCAAGTAGCCCAAACAATGGCTGCTAATCTGCATCAATTCCCTCCTTTTCCAAGAAACTTTTCTGACCAGCTATTCCCAAAACTAGCTGAATTTTGGCTGACAATCCCCTCCCCGACCCTAGCTAAAATTCTATAAAATTCTTGCTCCTTCTTTCCCCAAGATAGAACATTCCTTAGCTCCTTCAGGAGCCTTCTCAAGCCTGACATTTTAAAAATAAACTCTTATGCTAATGGTGCTCTGGCTGATATTTTTCCACATTAATTTCCCCAAAGCCACATGCCTGGGAAGTAATAGAACTATGATTCAGATCCCGACCATTTATTTGCTACACTATACTGGAAACTTTCAATTTTAAAAGTTACTTGTTGAATTATTTGTTTGCAGTTTGAAATGCCCTTTCTCATAGAAGCGATTTCAAGGTCTGAAGCCAGCTCTTTAGGCTGGTATAACCACCCTGATCTGCCATAAGTGGAGGAAACAAAGCAATAATGAAAGATTGGAATTGAGTGAATGAAAGAAGTTTTAGCAGGATGACCATATAATTTATTGTCCAACTAGGAGACTTTGGAGAGGGAAAGAGGTGCTATTAATAATTACACTGGGACTATAGGTATAAACTGGGACTCTCCTGGACACACCAGGACATATTTATTCTCTAGGTTTAGGTCACAACTGAATGACTTTGAGCAAGTCATCCTACCCTGCTTGAGCCTCAATTTCTTCATTGTAAAATGGGAGGGTTGACACTAGCTCATGGGGTGGTTGTGAGAATGAGAGTGTATAGTACACACTTGAATTTATAAAGTACCATAGAAAAATAACTTTTTCATAATAATTATTGCTAATATACTGACCTGAGGTCTTTGGTATGTTAGAACACTATCACACTGTATATTAATTGTGGATTCAAGTTGCTCTCCTCTTTGATACTCTCTTTTCAACTGTGGTGAGAGGCAGAGAAAGCAACCAAACAGTAAGAGGACATAGGCACTCCATCCCCGCACCAGGGCACACCAAGTACCTAGAGAATAAATTCTATTTCCTTCCAGAAACCAAATCAAACCAAACCAAAACAAAAAACCACTTTTGAAACTGAATACTGCTAGATCCATTAAACTATAACTTGCTTGTCTAATAAATAGTAATTTGTAACCTGTCTTCACTGATCAAGTTCGCTTTAATTGTTCTTGCAAACTGCATACCCCTCAAGCTTCACTTAGCTTAGACAATATTATCACAAGACTCCTTTGACCGCCACTATAGATAACACCTCTGACGTATGGGTCACTACCGTCAACTTAGGTAACAGTTGCCTAAGTTGTTTTTCAGGAACTTGGAGATAATTCTTGCCTGGTTCAGACCGGTTGAGACCACTGACCATTCAACTGGGCCTGATGAGTGTCCGATGGATGATCTTGTGACGTCAGAAGGCCAAAAATTCCACCCCGAGAACATGCTAATGACGCCATTTTCTGAACATGCATCCCAAGACAAGCCATGAGCTCAACTACATTTGTGCAGACCACCAATTACCTCACTTTTCTTACTTCCAACCATCTTTCCCCATGCCTCACCACCCTACCTCTTTATCCCATAAATATCCCTAAACCCTCTCTTGGTGGAGGTGGATTTGAGACTTGTTCTGCTGTCTCCTTGCTTGGCTGCCTTGTAAATAAACCTTTTCTCTGCTGCAAACCTCAGCGTCTCTGTGTTCAGTTTGCTGCAAGTCAGTCAATCGAACCTGGGTCAGTGACACTTTGTTTTTATTGAAGTACAAAGTGAATCGATGTTGGTGAGTGAAACATCAAATTTATAAACATAAACCCCAATCACCATGCCAGTCAGAGAAAGGTTCATGGATATTCAGTCACCACGAAGTCCTTGAGCCCAAGTCTCAAGTGAGCCGAGTTTACCTAAACTCTGTGCTCAGGTTAGCTTACCCTCTGGCTATTGTTCAAACATCTTCCCCAGATCTTCCTCCAAGGTGGCACTAATTAGACCAATGTGCTTTTCAGCCTTTGTTGACTGTTCATTATTTCTCATTGTAATATCTTCAGGAGGAAGCCCATTTCTACAGTAACCAGTACATGCCTGGGGAGTCCATTTTGTGGACTTCACGCACTCCTTTGGCCAGCTTCCAATGTGTCCTTGGCTTACGGGAGATCTGGTAGTCTCAAGTCTGAAACTTAATTTGGTTTTCATTCTCTTATCTCATGTATGAGGGCCAGCTATTCAACTCCCTTCTTCTGTATTGCTGACCAGGACAATTTTCCCATAGAACTGAAAATCCTGCAAATACCCACATCTACATGACCTTGTTCTCTATTTTTCCAAGGCTTTTAACCAAATAAAATTTGGTTTCAATTCTATGAAACCACACATATTTTCAATTCTATGTGTGTTTCTTACATACAATTATGATTCATTTATTCATATATTCAACAAATGTCCATTGAGCACCTAGTATATGACAGGCATTGGTCTAGGTCTAGGGATAAAATAGTGAATGAGAAACTAAGTTTTTGCTCTCAAGGAATTTACTTCAATTGGGGAACACAAAAAACTACAAATTAATTAATAGATACTATATCGAATGGTAATAGTTGTTATGGAGAAAAAATAAGATAGAGCAAGGGGAATAGGCAGTCCAGGGGTGGGGAGCAGAAATACAAAATAGTATATAGGGTGCTCAAGGAAAGCTTTACAATGAAGGTGACATCTGAATAAAGACCCAAAGGAAGTGAGGGAGGAAGCCATATGGAGATGTGATGAAAGAGTGTTCCAAACAGAAGGAAGAGTAAGTGCAAAAGTCCTGAGGTGGAAGCATGTTTGCATTCAGGGAACAGAAAGGAAGCCAGTGTGGCTGGAGCTGAGGGTCCAAGGGGAAGAATATAAGGAAATGAGGTCAGGAAGATTAGGCCTGGGTCTTTGTTTTTAAGATCAGGAGTGAAATAGGATGTTGCTGGAGGTTTTGAGACAAAGTGACATGATCTGGCTTACATTATAACAGTAGGAAGGATAGATACAGAGAAGTATAGAGATCAGTTGGAAAGTTATTGCTAAAATCTGGGCAAGAAATGATGATGATTGGGAACAGAATGGTAGCAGTAAAGTGTTACAAAATGGCCAGATTATGGATATATTGCATTTTTAATTTAAAGACAATAAAATTTGTAAAGGATTCATGTACAGTTTGAGAAAAAGAGAGACATCAAAGATGACTCCAAGATTTCTGCTCTAAACATGTAAGAGAAAAGTTTTTCTTCACTGAGATGGGTAATGCTATAGAAGGAATAGGTTTGGGAGGAAATCAAGGGTTTGTGTTTAGATAAGTTGAGTTTTTGATGCCAGTCTGACATCCAAGTGGATATGCTTAATAAGCAGGAGTTCAGTGGAGAGGCCAAGGCTTGGATATATAAATTGGGGGAATTAGCTTGCAGATGATCTTTAAAGCCGTACAACTAGTTAAGCCCACCTAAGGAGCAATAGAAGTCAAAGACAGGAAGAGGTTCAAAGTGTGAGTTTTGTGGCACACAAGAATTTAGAGTTTGGGGAGATGTAGAGAAATTAGCAAAGGATACTGAGAAGTAGCAACCAATGAGACAGGAGGGGAATCGAGAGAGTGATGTCACACAAGCTAAGTGAAGAAAATGATCATAATCATACTCTACAATAATATACTTTTACATTTCATCACATGATATAAATTTACTTGCTTATCTCCTTCACTAGATGTCAGGTTTTTGAGGCCTGGGGATATATTACATCCATTTCTCTATCTTTAGGGCTATAGTTAGCTCAGTGCCTGCCACATGTCAGACTTCTTCCTGATGGGAATACTTTTCTTTTTTTTTCTTTTAATAAAACTTTTTATTTTGGGAAAAAATGTAAATTAGAGAAAAGTTGCAAGAATAGTACCATGAACTCTGGAACCCCCTTCACCTGGGTCACCAATTATCAGTAAATATTATGCCATTTGCTTTTCTTTCTCTCTCTCCCTTTGAAACTGAGTTACAGACATCATGACCTGTCACACCTAAATAATTTAGCATCTATTGTCGAAGAAAAAGATATTCTCTTACAAAACCACAGTGTAATTGCCAAATGTAGGAAATTTAACATTGATGCAGTGTTGTTATCAATCTACAGTCCATATGCAAATCTTGCCAATTGTTCTAATAACCTCTGTAACAATCCTTCCCCTTCACACATTTCATTTAGTTCCAGTCCCTGTGTGTCTTCCATCTCCCTTAATCTGGAACAGTTCCTCAGACTTTGTCTTCTATAGCATTGACATTTTTTTTTTTTTTAGCATTGACATTTCTGAAGCACAAAGACCAACAGGTTTTTAGAGTAGATTTGGAGTTTCTTGATGTTTCCTCGTTTTTAGATTTCCTCCATTTTAGGCAGGACAATACATAAGTGATATTGTATACAAATGAGAAACTCAATGTTGGTTGAATCACTAATAAAGAAAGTAATTCATTGATTTCTTAAAGGAAGATGTCAAGTCAGAAACTGTGAGGGGTCTGAGATGGTCACCTACCTGCATAGAGATAGGGAGGGAGGGAGGGAGGAAGGGAGGGAGAGAGAGGGATTGAGAGAGGGAGAGAGATAGAGAGATTGAGAGAGAGAGAGACAGAGAGAGAGAGAGGGAGAGAGAGGAAGAGAGAGAGGCAGGCTAAGGTTTCTGGATCAGAGATCAGAACTTTATTTACTCATAGTGCCAGAATAACACTGCAGCTTTGTCCCTCAGGCCTAGCACCCCTCAGATGACACAGTGAGAGTGAGGTGGCTAAGCCTATATATATGAAGGGATCAAACTGTAGTAGAGGAACACAAATATGGATCTGGGAGTTTACATGGGAAGAGACAACCATTCCTCTTTCCCCTCCTCGAAGAAAGGAGAGAAATCTTTGCCCCTGATGTAAACTAATTTTCCTTAGGAATAGGAGAGGAAGAGTCTTGGATTCTTACCCTTTGGAAGCTAAAGTATCTAAATTGTCTTTATGGAGAAGACAAAACCAGCCTCTCTGAGATTACAACCAGGGTTTTCTCCTCTTTTGACATGTATGCACGTAGGGAGATAGCTCTCTATCCTTCCCAAGGTCTCCCTAGGGAAGAGAGAAAGTTCTCTATCCTGGAATGAAAGGCTTTGACCCCAGGTAAGATACAGAAGTTTTATTACCCTTTAAATGGCAGCAAATGGCTTGGCAATTCAAGGCTATAAAGAGCAAATGTTCCAGGGGGACATAAAAGCAAACATTCTCATCTTCACAGTAGATCAGTATCCATGCTCAAGAGGCTGGGATTTTGCAGGAACACGGGGAACATTTATTTTCCTACACAGGACTGTGCAAAATTTCAGAATGGGTAAAATTTGCCTTTGGTAACATGTAGACATCCTTTCTTCACTATTTCTTTCCCATGTAATGCATCTTTTCTTTGACCTTTGGTGCTCTTGTGAGACTCTACCCTATCACTTCAATTTTGGGGCATGAAGCCCCTTCTGCAAATACTCTGTTACAAGACATGTTCGTGTCCCAAATTTAAATGTCCCATACGTTTAGGGCAGTGAACTTTAGCTAGTTGTTAGAAGGAAAGCAAACTAATTCAAAATTAGCTATCAATGAGTTCTATGCTCTTAATAGTGCAGGAGATTTTTTAAAGAGTACCAATATCTATCACACAGAGGTGAAGGGATTGAAAGAATGAAGTGAGGTAAAGTTTGTGAAAGCACACTTGTAATTTGTAAAATACCATAAAAATGAATGTCAGTTTGTATAATAATAATTACCAATACTACACTGAAGCCTGGGTACAGGAAGACACTGTATTTCTGTTCATGGCTTGTGTTGGCATGTAGGACACAGGCCTTTATTTTCCTGTTTTCTGTCTCATGATCATGAGATGGCTGCTATACCTCCAGACTCATGTTAACATACACTCCTCGCAGAAAGAAGGATGTGAAGTAAAGGGTGAAGAGGGCAAAATAAGTTTTGTCTTTTTATTCAGGAAAGGACACTCAGAAACTACTACCTTCATCTCAGTGTGTAAAAATGTGTCACATGACCAGCCCAGATGCCAAGGAGGATGGGAAAGTGTTTTTAATTGGGCATACAGCTACTTCAAATAAAATCAGGGCTCTATTAGGAAGAAGGATTGGGTTGGGAGTAGGGGGTGGATATTGTTTGAGTAGACGACTAGCAACGTTCACCCCATACAGCAATTTTACTTCTAGGAATTTATCCTACAGTTATACTCACTGTTGCAGAACCTGTTGGTGTCCCCAGCTAGATCCCTGGGGATCTCTGCTACCATTTTGGTGTGCCCATCCCCCCAGGGCTGCCCTGAGATGATTAGAGCCACCTGGACCTGAAGTGCCTAGAGTCCTGTGCTGCTGCCATACTCCCCACTCCACCCACTGGATAGCCCCCAGTTGGTGACTGTATGTTGGGGTACAATGTTCTGATCCCTAGCCTGAGGGCAAAAAGACTCTGCTTGGAGTTTATGCTTCAGAGCTCCCTGTAGGGAGACTGAATCTAGACTCCACCTGAAACCACATTCTTGCTTCACTTCTTCCTCTTCTGAGTCCTGCTTCCCTCGCTTTCCTTGGTTTCTCCTCAGAGCTTTCTCCTAACAAATCCCTTACACAAGAGTCTCCACCAGAATCTCTGCTTCTAGGGAGACAGACCTAAGACACTCGCACATGTGTAAAGTGATGCAAACAAGATTTTTCATTACTTCATTATTTGTAATAGGGAAAGAGCTCAAAAGCTAAATGTCCATCACTAGGATACTAGTTAAAGTACCAAAATATATATACGATTAAATACTTACCATGTAAGCTGTTAAAAAGAATAAGGTAGCTAAATTCACAACACTGGCTCCTCTGGGAAAGAAACTGGGGGTTGAGGGACAGGGTGGCAAGTAAAGACTTCACTGTACCTTTTGTTCCTTTTGAAGTTGGAGCTATTTGGATATATTGCATATATTTAAAAATAAATTTAACATTGAAAATTAATGTGGGTTAAAGCCTGTAAACTGATATTTAAGTGAAAATTTCCCAGTACCTATATGATTTATTAAATGACTACAAAATAGTAGTAACAAAACTATTATTTAGAGAGGGCAGATGGCAGAAGCAAGAAGAACTACAATCCTGCAGCCTGTGGAACAAAAACCACATTCACAGAAAGATAAACAAGATGAAAAAGTAGAGAGCTATGTACCAGATGAAGGAAAAAGATAAAACCGCAGAAAAACAACTAAATGAAGTGGAGATAGGCAACTTTCCAGAAAAATATTTCAGAATAATGATAGTGAAGATGATCCAGGACCTCGGAATAAGAATGGAGGCAAAGATTGAGGAGATGCAAGAAATGTTTAACAAAAACCTAGAAGAATTAAAGAACAAACAAACAGAGATGAACAGTACAATAACTGAAATGAAAACTACATTAGAAAGAATCAGTAGCAGAATAACTGAGACAGAAGAACGGATAAGTGACCTGGAAGACAGAATGGTGGAAATCACTGCTGCAGAACAGAATAAAGAAAAAAGAATGAAAAGAAATGAAGACAGCCTAAGAGACCTCTGGGACAACATTAAATGCAACAACATTCGCATTATAGGGGTCCCAGAAGGTGAAGAGAGAGAGAAAGGAGCAGAGAAAATATTTGAAGAGATTATAGTCAAAAACTTCCCTAACATGGGAAAGGAAATAGTCACCCAAGTCCAGGAAGTGCAGAGAGTCCCATACAGGATAAACCCAAGGAGAAACACACTGAGAACATAGTAATCAAATTGGCAAAAATTAAAGACAAAGAAAAATTATTGAAAGCAGCAAGGGAAAAATGACAAATAACACACAACGGAACTCCCATAAGGTTAACAGCTGATTTCTCAGCAGAAACTCTACAAGCCAGAAGGGAGTGGCATGATATACTTAAAGTGATGAAAGGGAAGAACCTACAACCAAGATTACTCTACCCGGCAAGGATCTCATTCAGATTCGATGGAGAACTCAAAAGCTTTACAGACAAGCAAAAGCTAAGAGAATTGAGCACCACCAAACCAGCTTTACAACAAATGCTAAAGGAACTTCTCTAAGTGGGAAACACAAGAGAAGAAAGGGACCTACAAAAACAAACCCAAAACAATTAAGAAAATGGTCATAGGAACATACATATCGATAATTACCTTAAATGTGAATGGATTAAATGCTCCAACCAAAAGACACAGGCTTGCTGAATGGATATAAAAACAAGACCCATATATATGCTGTCTACAAGAGACCCACTTCAGACCTAGGGACACATACAGACTGAAAGTGAGGGGATGGAAAAAGATATTCCATGCAAATGGAAATCAAAGGAAAGCTGGAGTAGCAATACTCATATCAGATAAAATAGACTTTAAAATAAAGAATATTACAAGAGACAGGGAAGGACACTACATAATGATCAAGGGATCAATCCAAGAAGAAGATATAACAATTATAATTATATATGCACCCAACATAGGAGCACCTCAATACATAAGGAAACTGCTAACAGCTATAAAAGAGGGAATCGACAGTAACACAATAATAGTGGGGGACTTTAACACCTCACTTACACCAATGGACAGATCATCCAAAATGAAAATAAATAAGGAAACAGAAGCTTTAAATGACACAAGAGACCAGATAGATTTAACTGAAATTTATAGGACATTCCATCCAAAAACAGCAGATTACACTTTCTTCTCAAGTGTGCATGGAACATTCTCCAGGATAGATCACATCTTGGGTCACAAATCAAGCCTCAGTAAATTTAAGAAAACTGAAATCATGTCAAGCATCTTTTCTGACCACAACGCTATGAGATTAGAAATCAATTACAGGGAAAAAACTGTAAAAAACACAAACACATGGAGCCAAACAATACGTTACTAAATAACCAAGAGATCACTGAAGAAATCAAAGAGGAAATCAAAAAATACCTAGAGACAAATGACGATGAAAACACGATGATCCAAAACCTATGGGATGCAGCAAAAGCAGTTCTAAGAGGGAAGTTTATAGTTATACAACCCTACCTCAAGAAACAAGAAAAATCTTAAACAATCTAACCTTACACCTAAAGGAATTAGAGAAAGAAAAACAAACAAAACCCAAAGTTAGCAGAAGGAAAGAAATCATAAAGATCAGAGCAGAAATAAATGAAATAGAAACAAAGAAAACAATAGCAAAAATCAATAACACTAAAAGCTGGTTCTTGGAGAACATAAACAAAATTGATAAACCATCAGCCAGACTCATGAAGAAAAAGAGGGATAAGACTCAAATCAGTGAAATGATTTGAAATGAAAAAGGAGAAGTTACAAAAGACACTGCAGAAATACAAAGCATCCTAAGAGACTACTACCAGCAACTCTATGCCAATAAAATGGACAACCTGGAAGAAATGGACAAATTCTTAGAAAGGTATAACCTTCCAAGACTGAACTAGGAAGAAACAGAAAATATGAACAGACCAATTACAAGTAATGAAATTGAAACTGTGATTAAAAATCTTCCAACAAACCAAAGTCCAGGACCAGATGGCTTCACAGGTGAATTCTATCAAACATTTAGAGAAGAGCTAACACCCATCCTTCTCAAACTCTTCCAAAAATTTGCGTAGGAAGGAACACTCCCGAACTCATTCTATGAGGCCACCATCACCCTGATACCAAAACAAGACAAAGATACTACAAAAAAAGAAAATTACAGACCAATATCACTGATGAATATAGATGCAAAAATCGTCAACAGAATACTACCAAACAGAATCCAACAACACATTAAAAGGATCAGATACCATGATCAAGTGGGATTTATCCCAGGGTTGCAAGGATTCTTCAATATATGCAAATCAATCAATGTGATACACCATATTAACAAATTGAAGAAGAAGAACCATATGATCATCTCAATAGATGCAGAAAAAGCTTTTGACAAAATTCAACACCCATTTATGATAAAAACTCTCCAGAAAGTGAGCATAGAGGGAACCTACCTCAACATAATAAAGGCCATATACGACAAACCCACAGCAAACATCATTCTCAATGGTGAAAAACTGAAAGCATTTCCTCTAAGATCAGGAACAAGACAAGGATGTCCACCCTCACCACTATTATTCAACATAGTTTTGGAAGTCCTAGCCTCGACAATCAGAGAAGAAAAAGAAATAAAAGGAATGCAAATTGGAAAAGAAGAAGTAAAACTGTCACTGTTTGCAGATGACATGATACTATACATAGAGAATCCTAAAGATGCCACCAGAAAACTACCAGAGCTCATCAATGAATTTGGTAAAGTTGCAGAATACAAAATTAATGCACAGAAATCTCTTCCATTCCTATACACTAATGATGAAAAATCTGAAAGAGAAATTAAGGAAACACTCCCATTTACCATTGCAACAAAAAGAATAAAATACCTAGGAATAAACTTACCTAGGGAGACAAAAGACCTGTATGCAGAAAACTATAAGACACTGATGAAAGAAATTAAAGATGATACCAACAGATGGAGAGATATACCATGTTCTTGGATTGGAAGAATGAATATTGTGAAAATGACTCTACTACCCAAAGCAATCTACAGATTCAATGCAATCCCTATCAAATTACCAATGGCATTTTTTACAGAACTAGAACAAAAAATCTTAAAATTTGTATGGAGATACAAAAGACCCCGAATAGCCAAAGCAGTCTTGAGGGAAAAAAACGGAGCTGGAGGAATCAGACTCCCTGACTTCAGACTATACTACAAAGCTACAGTAATCAAGACAATGTGGTACTGGCACAAAAACAGAAATATAGATCTGTTTTTGGAACAGATGGAACAGGATAGAAAGCCCAGAGATAAACCCATGCACCTATGGTCAGCTAATCTATGACAAAGGAGGGAAAGATATACAATGGGGAAAAGACAGCCTCTTCAATAAGTGGTGCCTGGAAAACTGGACAGCTACATGTAAAAGAATGAAATTGTAACACCATACAAAAAAATAAACTCAAAATGGATTAGAGACCTAAATGTAAGGCCAGACACTATGAAACTCTTAGAGGAAAACATAGGAAGAACACTCTTTGACATAAATCACAGCAAGATCTTTTTTGATCCACCTCCTAGAGTAATGGAAATAAAAACAAAAAGAAACAAATGGGACCTAATGAAACTTCAAAGCTTTTGCACAGCAAAGGAAACCATAAAGAAGATGAAAAGACAACCCTCAGAATGGGAGAAAATATTTGCAAATGAATCAATGGACAAAGGATTAATCTCCAAAATATATAAACAGCTCATGCAGCTCAATATTAAAAAAACAAACAACCCAATCCAAAAATGGGCAGAAGACCTAAATAGGCATTTCTCCAAAGAAGACATACAGATGACCAAGAAGCACATGAAAAGCTGCTCAACATCACTAATTATTAGAGAAATGTAAATCAAAACTACAATGAGATATCACCTCACACCAGTTAGAATGGGCATCATCAGAAAATCTACAAACAACAAATGCTGGTGAGGGTGTGGAGAAAAGGGAATCCTCTTGCAGTGCTGGTGGGAATGTAAATTGATATAGTCACTATGGAGAACAGTATGGAGGTTCCTTAAAAAACTAAAAATAGAATTATCATATGATCCAGCAATCCCACTACTGGGCATATACCCAGAGAAAACCATAATTCAGAAAGACACATGCACCCCAGTGTTAATTACAGTACTATTTACAATAGCCAGGTCATGGAAGCAACCTAAATGTCCATTGACAGATGAATGGATAAAGAAGATGTGGTACATATATACAATGGAATATTACTCAGCCATAAAAAGGAACAAAATTGGGTCATTTGTTGAGACGTGGATGGATCTAGAGACTGTCATACAGAGTGAAGTAAGTCAGAAAGAGAAAAACAAATATTGTATATTAATGCATATATGTGGAACCTAGAAAAGTGGTACAGATGAACTGGTTTGCAGGGCAGAAATAGAGACACAGATGTAGAGAACAAACATATGGACACCAAGGGGGGAAAGCGGCAGGGTGGTGGGGGTGGTGGTGTGCTGAATTGGGAGATTGGGATTGACATGTATACACTGATGTGTATAAAATTGATGACTAATAAGAACCTGCTGTATAAAAAAATAAATAAAATTAAATTAAAAAAAACTATTATTTATTGAGAGATTATTTTGTGGCCTCTGTCTCCTTTTATATCTACATTTTTCAAAGTTATCTACACTCCATCACCTCATACTCAGTCCTCCACTGCTACAATGTGGCTTTGTCCTCTCCTCAAAATGACTCATAGCCAAGGTCATCAATGACATCAGTGATTCCTTGCCTTTAAATGCAGTGGTTGCTTTTCAACCCTCAGCTTCCTTGTCTCTCAGCAGCATTCTGAGACAGTACACTCTCCTGGTTTTCTGCCTACTTCTACACTCATTTCTTCTTAGTCTCCTTGATCAGTTTATACCCTTCAGACAGTCTTTAAATGTCCAAATTTCTCAAGACTCAGAGAAATGGAGAGAAACTGGCTCTCCTCTATCCTTCCTGCTCTCTTCCTAGGCATTATTATCCACATCCATGGTTGCAATGGCCATCTATGGACAAATTCAATACCAGTTTTGTAGAATCTCCGCTGAGCTGCTATTTTCAACTGCATATTTAACATATCCACTTGGAAATCCCAGTGAATGGCATCACCATTCCTCAAATTTCCTCTTTCAGGAAACTGAAGATCTTCTTTTTCCTTTAATACTCATATCTAATCAATCACCATATTCAATCAATTTTAACTTTTAAATATCTCTCTGATCTGTTCATTTCCCTCCATCTATATTGTTGCCACCCTCTTTTAGCTGCACCATAGTCACTCACCTGGATCAGCGCAACAGCCTTTTAACTTGCCTTCCTGCTTTCAATCTCGACCTCCTCTATTACATTTATCACACTGCACCCAGAATAATCTTTTCAACATATAAATATAATGTCACTCCCTTCAATAAAACTTTGCAACAGATTTTCAGTGGATTTCAAATAAAATCCAAATTTCTCATCAAGAACTCCAAGGCTACGTGATCTGGAATTTGCCTGCCTCTCCCATCTTGGTTCAAAGCATTATCCCTCTGGCTCCCTCTGGGTTCCTTCCTCAATACTGGGTCTTTATTGTTTCAGAGCATCTACTTTTGTTCTTCCACAGTTTTTAATATTTTTCTTTCTGCTTTCGTGTGTTTGGCCTTTTCTCAGTATTCAAGTCTCAGATGAAATGTCACTTCCTCAAAAAGCCTTCTCCAACCATGCCATCTAAAGTGCCCTCATGCCTGTAGAAAACAAACTTATGGTTACCAGGGGGTAAAGGGGTGGGGAGAGGGATAAATTGGAAGATTGAGATTGGCATATAAACACTACTATATATAGAATAGATAACTAATAAGGACCTACCGTATAGCACAGGGAAGTCTACTCAATACTCTGTAATGGCCTATATGGGAAAATAATCTAAAAAAGAGTGGATATAGGGACTTCTCTGGTGGCGCAGTGGTCAAAAATCTACCTGACAATGCAGGGGACACGAGTTTGAGCCCTGGTCCGGGAAGATCCCACATGCCACGGAGCAACTAAGCACATGTGCAACAACTACTGAGCCTGCACTCTAGAGCCCATGAGCAGAGCCCACTAGCCACAGCTACTGAAGCCTGTGCACCTAGAGCCCATACTCCGCAACAGGAGAAGCCACTGAAATGACAAGCCTGTGCACCGCAACGAAGAGTAGCCCCCGCTCACCACAACTAGAGAAAGCCACGTGAAGCAACGCAGACCCAAAGCAGCCAAAAATAAAATAAATAAAATAAATAAATTTATTAAAAGAAAATATGTCCTTTACTTACGTCATGAATAACTTGTTTTAGTGGGCAAATTTATCATTTAAAGAGCTCTCTTCTGGGTTTTGTATCATACTTAAAAGGCCAAAGCCCTCTGGCTCTTGGAAATAGACTTTCAAAGAAAACTTTCATCCCAAGATCAACACTACAGGAGCAGACTAGTTGACCTGATAACAAAAATATCAATATATCTTCTCAATATAAATAGGAAGAAACATGTCAATTATATCTCAGCAAAGCTGGAAAATAAATAAATAAATAGATAGATAGATGATAGATAGGTAGATATAGGAAGAACTCCTGAAGGCAAGAACTTGAAATAAAAGAAAAACAATCCTTTTCGTTCCTGATCTGTGAAACAATTTCCTGGCTCATAATAGAGGATTGTCTCACCAGTTTTTGTTTGTTTTATTTTGGCAGATCTGGGGAGTCACTATACTATTCTGTGTAATAAGGTTTCAGATACATGCCTGGTATACTTACAAGACAGGTTAGAGTCTTCAGATCGGTTTATTTTTATATATAAAGGAAAAGAAAATATCATAGGAATCTTATTTTACTTATCTGCCACTTACTTTAATTTATTATTGTTTGTGTTCAGACAGGAAAAAAGACTTTTTTGTGAAAAGTAAACAATTTATGTTCCAGAGAGAGTTTAGATAATTTTATGCATTCGGGTGAACAGCCTCAAATTTTTACCCTGTTGTCATAAATATACATAAATCAACTTAAGTTTGTATTCTCTATGACCCAAATCTATTATCTTTAACCTCATGGTCTATTGTCTCTTATCATATCAAAGTAAAATTTGTCTGACTTTACAGAAAAGCATATGTAAATACACAATTGTGTAAAAAAGAATAAAGCAGCTTTTAGGGTATGTTTGTGCATATTGCCATAAATTTGCATAGAGTAACATTCTAGTGGTATTTCCTTTACTGTCTTATTTATAAGTATGTGATCACACAGTGTGGAAAAGTAATGCTATACACTCCTTATTTCACTGTTACTGTAAGATATTATTCATTCTTTACTGCATTTATGCCAATAAAGTTGATCTCCACAGGCCTGCTTTTTGCTTATAATGCCAATTAATGAAGATCTAGAGTTTGGCTTTATTAATGCAAACCTTTCTAAATAACAAAATAGGTCTCAGAAAGAGACAAAGAACATGCCCCTCTCCCCTTTAGCATAGGGGAAGAGCTCTATTTCTGTCACGTAAACTTGTTCAAAATATCTGATTTTTGTATAACATTAAATGGTAGATATTCACAAAAATAGCAGTCTTTTTTTTCTGTGCAATATGGAGATGGTGTGAATACTTATAAATATTTCCATCATGTTCTATTTCTTGTTATTATAAATCTGTCCTTGGAAGTATAATTTTAAAAAAGAGTCTTGTAAAACTCCTGAGACTTAGAAATTTAGTTGCTATATTCCTAAAAATAACCTTTGGAGAAATGCTTGTCCTTTGAAGGCCCTTGACTAAGTAACAGGTTATAATCATTTTTTTTAAATTGAAGTATAGTTGATTTACAATGTTGTGTTAATTTCTGCTGTTCAAGTTACACATATATATACTTTTTAAAATATTCTTTTCCATTATAGTTCATCACAGGGTACTGAATATAGTTCCTGGTGCTATACACAGTAGGACCTTGTTGTTTATCCATTCTATTTTATATATACTAGTCTGCATCCGCAAAAGGTTATAATTGGCTAACGTTTATTACAGCAAAGGATACCACGTAGGATCAGCAGAAAAAAAGATATGCCTAAGTGAAGTCCAGAAAGATTAGTCCTAGACATCCAGTTCCTCCCTCCATGGAGGTCACACTGAAGTGCTTTCAGTGTAGTTATGAATTACAAGAACGCATGTGTATGAGATGTCTCTGCCCAGGTAAGCCCGCTTAGGTCTCAGCGCCCAGAGTTCTTACAGGAATCTGGTCATATAGGCATATTCCTCCTACGTGACCACCCATGGTGCGGACCTCCAGGAGGCAGGCGCACATGATCATAAATCTTGATATGTATGTTAGCAAGACTGACATCTGATCTACCTTGTCTCAATGTCTCAGGAGCACAAGACAACCTCATTAACCAGTGACTGTGTTAACACCGAGGGTTTAGCTCCCAGAATTTGGCCAAGGGTTGGTGTCATAATTCCAGATACTCCTAGAAATAAGCAGACATGCTATGCAAACTCCTTCCTTAAGGTTTATAATTCTGACTGGTTGTTGTACTTAATAATTTGTTGCCCTGTTAGTAATGCTTTAAATGACATCTCTACATGCATAACTAGTGTACATTCTTATTAAATTGCTCTGCAAATCAGATCATTTCTTCCTCTTCTTTCTCATACATGATGGGAGGGAGAGCCTGTGATTGGGCTAGATTTCTTATTTTAACAACGAGTCTCCGTGACTCTTAATCTAGCTTAAGTTAACAACTAGCAAGGCTGGGATACACATGTTTTCTTGGCCCCAAAGACTGTTGTTCAGATGAAGGGACCCCAGCAGTAAAAGGCTAGCGGACAGGCAGTGCAGAGGTGGGCAGGCTGGGAGAGGTCAAAGGAAAGGCAGGTTTCAGGTGTGTGGTGGAGGCAGTAATGAAGCTGGCTAAATCCTGCCCCCACTGCCACCACCTTCAGTTCCTAGTTCTTGGTTAATTCATAACTCTAGCAAGAAATGAAAGACAGGGAAGTTCTGAATTAGATACGTGATTGCAGTTTTCAATTGGACTGGACTGTTTTCATAATTGAAAGCGAGGAATCCAAATGGAAAATCATGGAATCTCTCCATGATAATTGTTAAGAGACAGGCAAAAGGAATTCAACAGAACATGACTGAAAGCACTGATGAGAGGAAAAAATGCTTTTCATATATGCACCTCACTGAGCTGAAACTCATATAAGCTGGTTACTTGCTGGTGATTCTGAAATTTATATCCCTAGCTCCTGAGGCCTCCCATGTATCTCCACTGGGATGCCACACTGGATTCTGTATGAAGACCATATACAGTAGTTGTTAGTAGGGGCCCAGGAGCCAGACTGACTGATTCATTCCTAGCTCTACACTCTATGACCCTTGACAAGTTATTTAACCTCTATGCCTCAGTTTCTTCATCTGTGAAATGTGGATAATAATATATTCCTCATAAGGTTGTTGTGAGGACTAAATTATTTATATTGGCTGGGCACTTGATAGAACATAGCAAATGTTTTGCACCCAGTTTTATTAGACTCCAGAGTCCATGCTACCAAACACTGAGATAAAATGAGATATACTCATTTTAAAAAATTCATTACATGTTAAAGTGACAATGTTTTGGACATCTAAAATAATAAAATATAATATTAAAATTAATTTCAATTGATTTCACCTGTCTCTTTTTACTTTTTTTTTTTAATGTGGCTACTAGAAAATTAAAAATTGCATGTGTGGCTCACATCTATTTCTGTTGGACAGTGCTGCTTGGGACCTTGTCATCATCTGAAATTTTCTCACCTCAAAAATCTCAAACATCTCACTCACCAAATGCAATCTCTTTCCTTGCATTTTGCCTAAAATGTCCTCAATTAGCTTCTCAACTTGTGCACAAATACACGCAGTCCATCATTTCACTTAGTAAACTCCTATTCATCCTTCAGTGACAAATCAGTTGTTACTTCCTCAGAGAAGCCTTCCATGACTTGTTTGATTAAGTCAGATGCCCTATTATAGCATTCCTTAAATGTCATATTCCCAGTCCTTTTTATCTTATTCCTTATTTCAGTTGCAATTTTCTGTTTATTTGGGTGACTATTTGATTACTATCTGGGTCCTCCACTAGAATGTAAAGTCCATAAGGGGGCGAACTGTGTCTATTTTGACTCAACATTGATTCCTCAGTGTCTGCCACAGTGCTTAGTCCATATTCAAAAAGATAAATATTCACTACATAAATATTTTCACTCAATTATTTTTCAGCTCACTGGGAATTAGACTCTACTGACACTAATATTCCATATTTTGTCCTTATTCATCAGACCTACTCTGACTGTACTGACCTCCATCTAGGTTAGACTCCATGATTAATTACCACAATGGTTTCTTGCAACTATCAAACTCCTCATGCCTCTGTCCTCTTTTTCATCTTACTGGCTCCAACCCTAGATGAACCCAATGCTCTGCTTTCTCTTTTCTTACACCTGAGTAACCTTTACCTAAGATCTGATGGAGAAAGTAAAACCGGGTGTGTTGGTTCTACTCTAAATTCATAAACTCTAAACCTGACGGCAAACCCTAACGACCTTTACTCTTCCTGGCAATTCTACTTTATTTTGATGTATAATTTCTTTCCCTCCGTTTTTTGTTTCAATTTTTTTTATTGTGAAATATCATTCATACAAAACTGTGAATATAACATATCTAGAGAGTTTAATAATAAAAAACATTCATATATCCACCATTCTGCTTAAGAAACAAAACATTACCAGTACCTTTAAGGAAGAATGACCATATAATTTTTTTCTTTAAACTGGGACACTTTTGAGAGTGAAAGGATATGCCGAATGGACAGGATACAATGACAAGAGGTGTCCACCAACACTTTCCCAGGCAAATCGGACACATGGTCATCCTATTTAAAGGCCTCTTCTGTGCCTCATGCAGATTGTATACTCCTCTATCTTGAGTTTTGTGTTATCTTATTTTTTGTTTCTTTATACTATGTATATATTTCCAAACAATATGTTGTTTCCTTTTGCCTGTTTTTAAGCATAATGTAAATTGAATCATACCACATATGTTATTCTGAGATCTGTTTCTTTCATGTAACAATGTTTTTAAGATTTATCCATTTATCCATGATGTGAGTATCTGTAGTTCATTCAGATTTTTCTCCTTTATTCTATTGATGAATGTACCATAATTTAACAATTCTACTGTGTATTGACATAAGGCAGTTTTTAGATGGGAACACTTACAACTGATGTTGCTAAGCGTATTCTTGTATTGTCTCCTGATGCTCATGTCCACATCTTGGGGTTCTCATCTAGGTATAGAATCACTGGGCTTTAGGTTCTGCATGTGTTCAACTTTACTCTGTGATACGAAACCATTTCACACCGTGGTTGTACCAATTTCCTCGAGCATTGTATGAAAGTTCTCATTTCACATCCTCGCCAACACTTGGTATCATCAGATTAAAAATTATTTTGCAAGTTGAATGCCTAAGAAATGCTATTTCACTGTGTTTTTAATTTGCATTCCATCATTTCTAATGAGGTTGTGCATTTGTTCACATGTTTATGGTTCCTATTTTATGAGAAGCCTTTTATCCATTTTTCTATGTGTTTATTTTTCTTTTTTATTTGTAGAAATGTTTTATATATTCTGGATATTAATCTTTTTGGTTATATGATTTGCAATCTTTTTGTTTGTGGATTGTCTTTCACTTACTTTATAGTGTTTTTCAATAAATAGATGTTCTTAATTTTAATATGATTCAATTTGTCAGTCTTTTCCTTTGTCAAGTTTTTTTTTTTTTTGTATTGTTTAAGAAACATTTGCCTACTTTAAAGTCTTAAACTATTTTCCTAGTTTGTCTTCCAAAAGTTTTATAATTTTGTCTCTCACATTTAAGGCTTTAATTTACCTAAAACTCATTTTTGTTTCAGTACCACTTACTCAGGAGCCGCCCTCTGTCCACCGATCTGTAGTGCTGTTCTATCATATTCTATCATATGTCATATTTCTATACAGGCAAGGGACTTTCTTCTGGGCTCTCATTTCTGTTCCATTGATCCATTTTTTTTTTCAATCTCCTAGCTAATACTACATTTTTTAAAGCAGAGTATTTGACTGTGGTTGGCCCTTTGTTCTTCAATAATAATTTTAGAATCAGTTTGTCAAGTTATAAGTTAATCTTAGAAGATTTTAGAGATATCAGTCCTTCTTATCCAAAAACATGGTACGTCTCTACTTACTTAGATTTTTTAAAATGTATCTCAATAAGAGCTTATAATTTTCTCCAAAAAAAAAAAAAAAGTTGTATACCTTCTGTTAGATTTATTCCTAAGCACTTGAAGTTTTTTGTAAAATGTACTCTTGGGTATATTTCTCCCAACTTTTTATTATAAAAAAAACTTTCAAACACACAGGAAAATTGAAATGTGTGTAATTTTTTTATTGTGCCATTTTCACAGACTTTGCAAGTGGTAGACTCATCATTTAAAACTAGGATATCTAAGTTTAGGGTCACAACAAGACATTCTAAGGACACCTTGTATTTTTTGACCAAATGTTGACAATTGCCCATTTCTTACTCTCTACTTTGTCTTGACCAAACTTTAGTTAGGCTTCATTTTTTTTCTTATAGACCCCTGAACCCTGTTTGCCCCAAGCCTGAGCAAGCATGCACAGAGAACTGGAACATGGTCCCCTTATCAGCTTTTCCTGGCAATCAGCTGACCATAGCTAGACCCTTTTCCTGTCAGATCCCACTGCTTATCCAGCTTCCCCTTAAAAGATTCAGCTTATCTCTTCTTCTCTTCCTTTACCTTATAAAAGAAAAACCTTTTTCTGTTTGGTTTTTAAATGCTTGCAGATTTCTGAGATCAGAGTGTTTTCCCTATTGCACTAGATTTTCTTTCTATTTGAAGTCTCTCCCTCTCTAAGTCCAGATTTGCTTTAATTTCACATTTCCCTGCCTCAGACCTGGAATCAGCTATTTTGAAAAGGAAATGATTCCTTAAAAGTCTATGATTAAAAGGAAATGATTCCTTTTAGTTTATACTTTTCTATTGTCTTTGTGTGTATTTATGCTTTTTTATCTAACCATTTGAAACTAAGTTGCAGATATCAGGATACTTCACCTCTAAATATATCAAGCAAGCATCTCTTAGGAATAAGGAGAGTCTTTCTCATAACTACAATCTGTTACCCCACCCAAGAACATTAACTATAATTTTACAATACCATTTTCCCCAGGTGTACCCAAAGCTTTTTATTGCTGGTTGGTTGGTTGGTTGGTTTCTCTTACCCAAAATCCAATCAATATTCATCCATTATATTTGGTTTTCTGGTCTTTTTAGTCATTTTTAATCAAGAACATTTGCTCCACCTTCTTTGTTTGTTTGTTCTTCATGACATTGACCTTTGAAGACTATACACAACTATTTATATATATTATAGGATACAGCAAATAAGAAACTACATTAAGAGTAAAGTGTAAGGGAATGAGATACAAACATAAAATAGGGGAAAACCATAATGTTAAATTTGAACTGGCAATATCAATATCAACTCATGATTTAAAAACTATATCACTTCCTAATTTCGTTCACTGAAGTGACCTAGAAGCAATGACACTCCAGTACCATTGAGCATACCTGGTGCCCAGATTGTAGTTTCTAAATACCATTCTCCACTAAAAGGAATCATTGCCTTTTGATTGGAAAAATGGGTGTTTTCAGGTCTGAGGCATTGAAATATAATGTAAGCATAAAATGTCTTGCTGTGACCTTGAAATTATATTTCTTAGTTTTAAATCATGGCTCTACCACTTGCAAATTTTGTGGAAAATGAGCAGAAAACATTAACTTCTCTGTGTTTCAGTGTTTTTGTCTGTAGAGTAGGTGAGAATTATAATACTTAGTTCACAGAATTTTTGCAGAAGATTAAATAACAATTCTTGCAAATATCTTAGAATGGTAACTGGAACATAATAAGTGCTCAAGAGGTGTTAGTTATTATC
The DNA here is from genome assembly GCF_965194805.1 of Balaenoptera borealis. Lineage (NCBI taxonomy): Eukaryota > Metazoa > Chordata > Mammalia > Artiodactyla > Balaenopteridae > Balaenoptera > Balaenoptera borealis. The sequence goes on from NC_138870.1 coordinate 27,350,194, forward strand.
ATCATTATTTTTGTAAAATTAATAAATAGAAACCTCAATTAAATATAGTTGGAAGACCAGAAGGGGGAGTTCTCACACCCTGTGGCAACAGCAGAGCCCAACAGGAGGAGGAAAGTCTCCTCTTCTTTCCTGGCAAGGACTCAGCCAATGAAAAGCTATGAATTCTTTGTTTACTACAGCCCTCCCAACTTCTTTTCCCCTTATAAAAGAGTTCTCCTTCCCTTGTCATTCAGGGACTTGCATGTGGCTCACCATAGTTACAGACCCCAAATAGCAATTCTGTGCTCATTCTGAATAAACCCATCTTCGCTGGCGAAATGTCTGGCAGTCTACTTTTTACAGGTCAACATTTCCATTAACACCATTCAGACATTCCATTGTTCTTAGGATAAAATACAAAATCTTTAACAAGGCTGGCAAGACACTGCCTGATCTTTCCTTTTATACCTTACTGTGTTCACTGTGTACATACCATTCTTTGCTTTGCTTTCAACTTTTGCACCACATTTATGAATATGCCACATTCTTATCCACTTCAGAGCCTGACACATCATGTTCTTTCTTTTTTTTTTTGGGCTTCTGTTCTTTCTTTTTTAAATGTCCTCCTCTGTCTTTTTGACTGGCCCTTCAGAGCTCAGCTCAAATGCAACTTCTCTAAGGAACCTTCTCAGACCAGGCCCCTTGTTATATGAACCCCACAGCACCCTATAGTTCTTAGCAGCAATTCATCAATTATGACAGACTAGGTTATGTTGCAGGGTAAACCATCCCAAAATGTCAGTGGCTTAAAACAACAGAGGTTTTCACATTCTATTTAATCTGTCTTCCAAGGTTCTGCAAGAGACTTTGTTCGTCTTAGACACATAGTCATTCGGTTTAAGTACTTAGATAGATGGAACCATTTGAACATTGGCAGTTGCCGTGTTAGAGAGGAAAGCTCTTTAGTTGCTCACACTGGACAATTAAATGCTTATCCTAGATATGACACATATCACTTTTTTAAAAAATTGAGGTAAAATCACATAAATAAAATTAGCTATTTTAAAGTGAACGATTCAGTGGCATTTAATACATTTACAATGTCACAATTTACCACAATTTCTATCTAATTCGAAAATATTTTCATCACCCCAAAATAAAACCCTGTACCCATTAAACAGTTCCTCTGAATTCCCTGCACCTCCCAGTTCCTGGCAACAACCAATCTGCTTTCTCTCTCTGTGAATTTACGTATTCTGAGTATTTCACAGAAATGGAATCATGCCATATGTGACCTTTTCTGTCTGGCTTCTTTCACTTAGCATGATGTTTTCAAGGTTCATTCACATTGTAGCATGTAATAGTGCTTCATTCTTTTTATGGCTGAGTAGTGTTCCATTTTATGTATATGTCACAAATTTTTTAAATCCATTCATTTGTGGATGGATATTTGGATTGGATATATTGGCTATTGTGAATAGTGCTCCTATAAATATTAATGTGCAAGTATTTGTTTCAGTCTCTATTTTCAATTCTTTGGGTACATGTGTCGGAGTGGAATTTCATATAGTAATTCTGTTTTCCATAGTGACTGAACCATTTTACATTCCCACTAACAATGTATGAGAGTTGCAGTTTCTCCACATCCTCACCAACATTTTGGTTTTTTCCCTTTTTTTCTTTTTTTAAATTATAGACAACCTAGTGGGTAAGACGTGGTACCTCTGTGTGGTTTTGATTTACATTTCCCTAATGACTAATGAGGTTGAGCATCTATCCCTGTGCTTGCTGGCCATTCATATATCTTCTTAGAATATCTATTCAATTCTTTTGCCCATTTTAAAATTGGGTTGTTTGTCTTTTTGTAGTTGAGTTGTAAATGTTCTTTATATATTCTGGGAATAAGATCCTTATCAGATATGCGATTTGCAAATATCTTCTCCCATTCTGTAGGTTGTCTTTTCACTTTCTTAATAATGTCCTTTGATGTACAAAAGTTTTTAATTTTGATGAAGTTCAATTTATTTTTTCTTTTGTTGCTTGTTTTTTTTTAGTGCATATCTAAATCCATTGCCAATGTGAGGTCATGAATTGAAGAAAACCCCTGTTTTCTTCTAAATTTTATAGTTTTAACTCTTATGTTTAGGTCAATAATCCACTTTAAGTTAATTTTTGAATATGATATAAGATAGGGGTACAACTTCATTCTTTTGCAAATGGATATCTACTTGTCCTAGCACCATTTGTTGAACAGGCTATTCTTTCCTCATCGAATGGCCTTGGTAGTATTGTTGAAAATCAACTGGCCATAAATGTATGGGTTATTTCTGGATTCTCAGTTCTATTCCATTTGTCTATGTGTCTATCTTTATGCCAGTATCACACTGTTCTGATTACTATAGTTTTGTAGTGAGTTTTGAAATTGGGATGCATGAGTCCCCAACTTTGTTCTTTTTGAATACTGTTTCAACTATCCAGGGCTCTTTGCATTTCCAAATGAATTTTAGGATTGGCTTTTCCATATCTGCAAAAAAGAGATATGTGTCACTTTTATTCATAACTCACTGGCCAGAACTATTAACTTACTCCAACCCAAACCCAGTTCAATCTTATGTGTCAGGAAGAAGTGGAGAATCATCTACTAGAGAGAAGCACTAATAATCAACATGAGCATTATTACAATGATAAATTAACACTTAGTTTTATCATTCATTGTTTAACACACATCACTCTTACCATAGTATGTATAGTATACTATAATATTATACACGGTATCATATAGTATAGTATATTTGCCCCTAAAGGGAAGTAATGGTGTCTGGCTTCTTTATTACTTTATCAACAGTAACTTGAACATAGTAGGTACTCAACCAACATTTGTCAAACACATACTTCTTTCATTTAAGAAATGTCATTACCACAACTCCTTATGAGGTTAATCTACTCTCTGAGAATTATTTCCTCATAGTTACTTTTCCAGGGAAAATTAATAAACAAAATAGAAAATTCCTAGTCGACCCTTTGTTGGAATAAATTTATGTTTTAAGGCAGGATAGGAAAATTTAAGCATAACATATTCCCTGCTCATTTTGGGCCCTCCCTAATGTGCAGCATGCACCTGTATTATACATTAACCAGACCTCTTCAAAGGTGGGAATGCCTGCTCAACCGTAAAGATCAATGCTTTTTATTTCTTCTTCTGACGCCAGCATTGTAACTCCTTAGAAGATTAATTGTTCTTTTCTTTATTCTGTAAAAGGGTCATGGTGACCAGCTGCTCTCTTTGTACATGCAGATCTAGACTATGTACCTTTGGTGAACTTTATGTAAAATATCAGTGTGTCATTTTGACGTATGATCCTTCATCTCAAAAATGTATATGATTGTGCCTTCAACTTCTAACAAGCATAACAGTCCTCAGAGTTTTCTGAAACACTGTCTCTCGGGTTATATTCCTCAGGTTGGCTCAAATAAAATTCTCTATTTCTCCTTTAGACTGACTATTGATTAATTTTTTTAATCACTTTTTTAACATCTTTATTGGAGTATAATTGCTTTACAATGGTGTGTTAGTCTCTGCTGTATAACAAAGTGAATCAGCTATATGTATACATATATCCCCATATCCCCTCACTCTTGCACCTCCCTCCCACCCTCCCTATCCCATCCCTCTAGGTGGTCACAAAACACAGAGCTGATCTCCCTGTGCTATGCAGCTGCTTCCCACTAGCTCTTTATTTTACATTTGGTAGTGTATATGTGTCAATGTTACTCTCTCACTTCATCCCAGCTTACCCTTTCCCCCCTCCCCGGGTCCTCAAGTCCATTCTCTACGTCTGCGTCTTTATTCCTGTCCTGCCTATAGGTTCATCAGAACCGTTTTTTTGTTTTTTTAGATTCCATATATATGTGTTAGCATACGGTATTTGTTTTTCTCTTTCTGACTTACTTCACTCTGTATGACAGACTCTAGGTCCATCCACCTCACTACAAATAACTCAATTTTGTTTCTTTTTATGGCTGAGTAAGATTCCAATGTATATATGTGCCACATCTTCTTTATCCTTCGTCTGTCGATGGACACTTAGGTTGCTTCCATGTCCTGGTTATTGTAAATAGACCTGCAATGAACATTGTGGTACATGTCTCTCTCTCTCTCTTTTTTTTAAAAAATTAATTAATTAATTAATTTCTTTTTTGCTGCATTGGGTCTTAGTTACTGTGCGGGCTCTCCCCAGTTGCATCTAGCGGCGGCTACTCTTCATTGCAGTGCGCGGGCCTCACTGCAGCGGCTCCTCCCATTGCGAAGCACGCGTTCTAGGCACGCGGGCCTCAGCAGCTGTTGCACGTGGGCTCAGTAGTTGTTGCACATGGGCTCTAGAGCACAGGCTCAGTAGTTGTGGTGCAGGGGCCCAGTTGCTCCATGGCATGTGGGATCATCCCGGACCAGGGCTCGAACCTGTGTCCCCTGAATTGGCAGGTGGAATCTCAAACACCGTGCCACCAGGGAAGCCCATATCTCTTTTTTTTTAAATTTAATTTATTTATTTACTTTTGGCTGTGTTGGGTCTTTGTTGCTGCACACGGGCTCCCTCTAGTTGCGGCGAGTGGGGGCTGCTTTTCGTTGTGGTGCGTGGGCTTCTCATTGCAGTGGCTTCTCTTGTTGTGGAGCACGGACTCTAGGCACATGGGCTTCAGTAGTTGTGGCACGCAGGCTCATTAGCTGTGACTTGCGGGCTCTAGAGCGCAGGCTCAGTAGTTGTGGCGCACGGGCTTAGCTGCTCCGTAGCATGTGGGATCTTCCCGGCCCAGGGCTCGAACCCATGTCCCCTGCATTGGCAGGTGGATTCTCAACCACTGCGCCACCAGGGAAGTCCCCATATCTCTTTTTGAGTTATGGTTTTCTCAGGGTATATGCCCAGTAGTGGGATTGCTGGATCATATGGTAGTTCTATTTTTAGTTTTTTAAGGAACATCCATACTGTTCTCCATAGTTGCTGTATCAATTTACATTCCCACCAACAGTACAAGAGGGTCCCTTTTTCTCCACACCCTGTCCAGCATTTATTGTTTGTGGATTTTTTTATGATGGTCATTCTGACCATTGTAGTTTTGATTTGCATTTCTCTAACGATTAGTGATGTTGACCATCCTTTAATGTGTTTGTTAGCAATCTGTATATCTTCTTTGGAAAAATGTCTACTTAGGTCTTCGGTCCATTTTTGGATTGAGTTGTTTATTTTTTTGATATTGAGCTGCATGAGCTGCTTATATATTTTGGAGATTAATCCTTTGTCAGTTGCTTCATTGGCAAATATTTTCTCCCATTCTGAGGGTTGTCTTTTCGTATTATTTACGATTTCCTTTGCTGTGCAAAAGCTTTTAAGTTTCATTAGGTCCCATTTGTTTACTTTTGTTTTTATTTCCATTTCTCTAGGATGTGGGTCAAAAAAGGATCTTGCTGTGATGTATGTCATAGAGTGTTCTGCCTATGTTTTCCTCTAAGAGTTTTATAGTGTCTGGCCTTACATTTAGGTCTTTAATCCATTTTCAGTTTATTTTTGTGTACGGTGTTAGGGAGTGTTCTAATTTCATTGTTTTACATGTAGCTGTCCAGTTTTCTTAGCCCCACTTACTGAAGAGACTGTCTTTTCTCCATTATATATTCTTGCCTGCTTTATCAAAGATAAGGTGACCATATGTGCCTGGGTTTATCTCTGGGCTTTCTATCCTGTTCCATTGATCTATATCTCTATTTTTGTGCCAGTACCATACTGTCATGATTACGGTAGCTTTGTAGTATAGTCTGAAGTCCGGGAGCCTGATTCCTCCAGCTTCGTCTTTCTTTCTCTAGATTACTTTTGTTATTCGGAGTCTTTTGTGTTTCCATATGAATTGTGAAATTTTTTGTTCTGGTTCTTTGAAAAATGCCATTGGTAGTTTGATAGGGATTGCACTGAATCTGTAGATTGCTCTGGGTAGAATAGACATTTTCACCATGTTGATTCTTCTAACCCAAGAACATGGTATATCTCTCTGTCTGTTTGTATCGTCTTTAATTTCTTTCGTCAGTGTCTTACAGTTTTCTGCATACAGGTCTTTTGTCTCCTTAGGTAGGTTTATTCCTAGATATTTTATTCTTTTTGTTGCAATGGTAAATGGGAGTGTTTCTTAATTTCTCTTTCAGATTTTTCATCATTAGTGTATAGGAATGCAAGAGGTTTCCGTGCATTAATTTTGTATCCTACTACTTTACCAAATTTGTTGATTATCTCTAGTAGTTTTCTGGTGGCATTTTTAGGATTCTCTATGTATAGTATCATGTCATCTGCAAACAGTGACAGTTTTACTTCTTCTTTTCCGATTTGGATTCTTTATATTTCTTTTTCTTGTCTGATTGTTGTGGCTAAAACTTCCAAAACAATGTTGAACAATAGTGGTGAGAATGGGCAACCTTGTCTTGTTCCTGATCGTAGAGGAAATGGTTTCAGTTTTTCACCATTGAGAACGATGTTGGCTGTGGGTTTGTCATATATAGCTTTTATTATGTTGAGGTAAGTTCCCTCTATGCCTATTTTCTGGAGAGTTTTTATCATAAATGGGTGTTGAATTTTGTCAAAAGCTTTTTCTGCATCTATAGAGATGATCACATGGTTTTTATCTTTCAGTTTGTTAATATGGTGTACCACACTGATTGATTTGCATATATTGAAGAATCCTTGCATTCCTGAGATAAATCCCACTTGATCATGGTGTATGATCCTTTTAATGTGCTGTTGGATTCTGTTTGCTAGTATTTTGTTGAGGATTTTTATATCTCTGTTCATCAGTGATTTTGGCCTGTAGTTTTCTTTCTTTGTGACATCTTTGTCTGGTTTTGGTATCAGGGTGATGGTGGCCTTGCAGAATGAGTTTGGGAGTGTTCCTCCCTCTGCTGTATTTTGGAAAAGTTTGAGAATGTTAGGTGTTAGCTCTTCTCTAAATGTTTGATAGAATTCCCCTGTGAAGCCATCTGGTCCTGGGCTTTTGTTTGTTGGAAGATTTTTAATCACAGTTTCAATTTCAGTGCTGGTGATTGGTCTGTTCATATTTTCTATTTCTTCCTGGTTCAGTCTCAGAAGGTTGTACTTTTCTAAGAATTTGTCTATTTCTTCCAGGTTGTCCATTTTATTGGGATATAGCTGCTTGTAATAATCTCTCATGATCCTTTGTATTTCTGTAGCGTCAGTTGTTACTTCCCCTTTTTCATTTCTAGTTCTGTTGATTTGAGTCTTCTCCCTTTTTTTCTTGATAAGTCTGGCTAATGGTTTATCAATTTTGCTTATCTTTTCAAAGAACCAGCTTTTAGTTTTATTGATCTTTGCTATTGTTTTCTTTGTTTCTATTTCATTTATTTCTGCTCTGATCTTTATGATTTCTTTCCTTCTGCTAACTTTGGGGTTTTTTTGTTCTTCTTTCTCTAATTGCTTTAGGTGTAAGTTAGATTGTTTATTTGAGATTTTTTTTGTGTCTTGAGGTAGGATTATATTGCTAAAAACTTCCCGCTTAGAACTGCTTTTGCTGCAACCCATAGGTTTTGGGTGGTTGTGTTTTCATTGTCATTTGTTTCCAGGTGTTTTTTGATTTCCTCTTTGATTTCTTCAGTGATCTCCTGGTTGTTAAGTAGTGTATTGTTTAGCCACCATGTGTTTGTATTTTTTACAGGTTTTTTTCCTGTAATTGATATGTAGTCTAAGAGCGTTGTGGTTGGAAAAGATACTTGAAATGATTTCAAGTTTCTTAAATTTACCAAGGCTTGATATGTGACCCAAGATATGATCTATCCTGGAGAATGTTCCATGAGCTCTTGAGAAGAAAGTGTATTCTGTTGTTTTCGGATGGAATGTCCTGTAAATATTAATTAAGTCCATCTTGTCTAATGTGTCATTTAAAGCTTGTGTTTCCTTATTTATTTTCATTTTGGATGATCTGTCCATTGGAGAAAGTGGGGTGTTAAAAGTCTCCTACTATTATTGTGTTACTGTCGATTTCCTCTTTTATGGCTGTAGGCATTTGCCTTATGTATTTATGCACCTATCTTGGGTGCATAAATATTTACAATTGTTATATCTTCTTCTTGGATTGATCCCTTGGTCATTATGTGGTGTGCTTCTTTGTCCCTTGTAATAGCCTTTTTTAAAAAGCCTATTTTGTCTGATATGAGAATTGCTACTCCAGCTTTGTTTTGATTTCCATTTGCATGGGATATCTTTTTCCATCCCCTCACTTTTAGTCTGTATGTGTCCCTAGGTCTGAAGTGGGTCTCTTGTAGACAGCATATATATGGGTCTTTCTTTTGTATCCATTCAGCCAGTCTATGTCTTTTGGCTGGAGCATTTAATCCATTTACATTTAATGTAATTATCGATATGTATGTTCCTATTACCATTTTCTTAATTGTTTTTGTAGGTCTTTTCCTTCTCTTGTGTTTCCTGCCTAGAGAAGTTCCTTTAGCATTTGTTGTAAAGGTGGTTTGGTGGTGCTGAATGCTCTTAACTTTTGCTTGTCTGTAAAGGTTTTAATTTCTCCATGGAATCTGAATGAGATCCTTACTGGATAGAGTAATCTTGGTTGTAGGTTTTCCCCTTTCATCACTTTAAATATGTCCTGCCACTCCCTTTTGGCTTGCAGAGTTTCTGCTGAAAGGTCATCTGTTAACCTTATGGGGGTTCCCTTGTATGTTATTTGTTGCTTTTCCTTTGCTGCTTTTAATATATTTTCTTTGTATTTAATTTTTGATAGTTTGATTAATATGTGTCTTGGCATGTTTCTCCTTGGATTTATCCTGCCTGGGACTCTCTGTGCTTCCTGGACTTGATTGACTATTTCCTTTCCCATGTTAGGGAAGTTTTCAACTATATTCTCTTCAAATATTTTCACAGTCCCTTTCTTTTTCTCTTCTTCTTCTGGAACCCCTATAATTCAAATGTTGGTGCCTTTAATGTTGTCCTAGAGGTCTCTGAGACTGTCTTCAATTCTTTTCATTCTTTTTTCTTTATTCTGCTCTGTGGTAGTTACTTCCACTATTTTATCTTCCAGGTCACTTATCCATTCTTCTGCCTCAGTTATTCTGCTATTGATTCCTTCTAGAGAATTTTTAATTTCATGTAGTGTGTTGTTCATCATTGTTTCCTCTTTAGTTCTTCTAGGTCTTTGTTAAACGTTTCTTGTATTTTCTCCATTCTATTTTCAAGATTTTGGATCATCTTTACTATCATTACTCTGAATTCTTTTTCAGGTAGGCTGCTTATTTCCTCATCATTTGTTTGGTCTGTTAGGTTTTTACCTTGCGCCTTCTTCTCTTGCATATTTTTCTGTCTTCTCATTTTTTTTAATTTACTGTGTTTGGGGTCTGCTTTTCATAAGCTGCATGTTCATAGTTCCCGTTGTTTTTCGTTTCTGCCCCCCGTGGGTGAGGTTGGTTCTGTGGCTTGTGTAGGCCTCCTTGTGGAGGGGACTGGTGCCTGTGTTCTGGTGGGTGGGGCTGGATCTTGTCTTTCTGGTGGGGAGGACTGAGTCCAGTGGTGTGTTTTGGGGTGTCCGTGAACTTAGTATGATTTTAGACAGCCTTTCTGCTAATGGTGGGGTTGTGTTCCTGTCTTGCTAGTTAATTGGCATGGGGTGTCCAGCACTGGAGCTTGCTGGCTGTTGGGTGGAGCTGGGTCTTAGCATTGAGACGAAGATCTCTGGGAGAGCTCTTGCCAATTGATATTACATGGGGCTGGGAGGTCTCTGGTGGTCCAATGTCCTGATCTAGGCTCTCCCACCTCAGAGGCTCAAGCCTGACACCAGGCCAGAGCACCAAGTCAGCCACACAGCTCAGAAAGAAAGGGAGAAAAAAGAAAGAAAAAAAAATACATCCATTTCTCTGCACTGCCCCCAAGAAGCCTTCTTCATGTTATATATCTCTGCTTGAAGATTGGGAAAACCATGTCTCTCTTTACTGGCATAGTACTCTGAAGATTCTTTCCTCTGCCTGCAATGTTGTCCTCACAGTGTTGTCCTGGCTGCTGCCCTGGCAACCTTGAACTGGAGGTCCTTTGGGAACGCAGTCCAAGGGCATCCGGACCTGTCTGGTCCAGTGACAGCATGGAGGTTACCCTTTCCTGGCACATCCCCATGGTGCAGTACACGTCGCATTGGCACAGGCAGCCAGGCACTCTGTCTAAACCCCGTCAGGCTTCCCTGAGACTTTGGTGGAAAGTGTGATGGCCCCAGCAGGTCTGTCCTAGGCCAAGAGGTGGAGGTGGCCTTCCTCTCACCCTGCCGCTCTCTACTGGGCTCCACAGAGCCACGTGCACCCGTCTATTGATTAATTTTTGTCAACAAATTTATATAGAAGCATCAACTAATACTTTTGTACAGTAGACATATACTTATCAGACATATCTACCAAAGCTAGCGTGGAAATCAGTTTCTTGGAGTTGGAATAATATGAGGATGATAGGGAATGTGTCCCCATGAAAAAGTCCATCTGTACTGAGGTAGAACATCACCAATTTACAGAGGAAAGCAGGTTAGAGAAATGGAGGTAAAAAGAAACAGAAAGAGTGTTTGCAAGAGCAATTTCAAACTGTAATACTGGTTAAGTTCTGGGTTTATGAAATATCTGAAACTAGATCTATCCATGGAATTTCCAGTGTAATAAACCAATACATTGGCCTTGTAATTAAACTACTTTGACTTGGATTTCTGTCATTCGCAAATGAAAGAATCCCATTAAATACCGATTCATCTTCCATGTGGGAAGTTCTTTGAAGTGAGCTTGAAGGTATTTTAGCAACATACAAGTTAAAGAAGACATCTGCATTCATTAAAAGGTTGGTAATACTGAGCAAAACATAGGGGGTAAACATAATTACCCATAGATGTGGCTATCTACCAATGAGAACGAGAGAGATAATCTTGCAGAAGTGTTCTACTGAACCAGTGTTCTAGAGCAAACGTCCTCTTGTCTTACAGTTCAGATATTCAAGAAGAAAAATTTAAGTTATCTCTGGTATGCAGAAAGCTTAGATAGCTTCAGAAGTTGGTCATATCTCTTTACAAATGTTATTGAAAATGCTTACAGTATTTTTAAAAATTTCACAGTGGTTTTTACAACAATTTACAGAATACATAGCAAATAGTACACTCTGCTAAATCAATGTTAAATCTTTTTTTTTAAATGTTAAGATTCATTTTAAAATATTAAAAACTTGGAGCCCTACTTAACACATATCTTTTCATTCCCTGGTTGACTGGTTAAAGATTACCCTTTATGACCAAAATGATGTAAATAATTTAAATTTCTTTTTTTAAAAATTTTATTTATTTAATTAATTTATTTTTGGCTGCGTTGGGTCTTCGTTGCTGCATGTGGACTTTCTCTAGTTGCAGCAAGTGGGAGCTACTCTTTGTTGTGGTGCGTGGGCTTCTCATTGCGGTGGCTTCTCTTGTTGGGGAGCACAGGCTCTAGGTGCACGGACTTCAGTAGTTGTGGCATGCGGGCTCAGTAGTTGTGGCTCACGGGCTTAGTTGCTCCATGGCATGTGGGATCTTCCCAGACCAGGGCTCAAGCCCATGTCACCTGCATTGGCAGGAAGATTCTTAACCACTGCACCACCAAGGAAGACCAATTTAACTTTCTTTTTTTTTTTTTTAATTTATTTATTTAATTTATTTTTATTTTTGACTGTGTTTGGTCTTCGTTGCTGGGTTCAGGCTTTCTCTAGCTGTGGCTAGCAGGGCTACTCTTCGTTGCAGTGAGCAGGTTTCGTATTGTGGTGGCTTCTCTTGTTGCGGAGCACAGGCTCTAGGCACGCGGGCTTCGGTAGTTGCCACAAGCAGGCTCAGTAGTTGTGGCTCACAGGCTCTAGGGCGCAGGCTCAGCAGTTGTGGTGCACGGGCTTAGTTGCTCTGCGGCACATGGGATCTTCCCAGACCAGGGCTCGAACCCATGTCCCCTGCATTGGCAGGGGGATTCTTAACCACTGTACCACCAGGGAAGTCCCTAATGGTCTTTTAACAAGTAAATTTCTAACCAACAGGACGTGATCTCTTCTCAAGTGAAAATTATTAAAACACTGTATATTTCTGTGATAAGAAAATGTGATTATGATATAAAAGCCTCTTTTTCCTGAAATGAGCATTTCTTCTTAGTCTCTACAAGGTATTTTAGGTAAGCTAACTGCAAAGCAAATAGCCACCAGTAAAATGCCAGAGAAAGAGATGTATCATTCACCTCTCATTATATGCACAGTCCTTAAAAACAACCCCCAAACATATTAAAATCATCTTGGTAACTCACAGTTGAACTGGGAAGATTTCTTTAGTGAACAAGTCTTAATGAAGAGGGTTCACCAACCTAGAGCTATCCACGAGAGTCTTGACATCAGATTTAAGATACCCCAGTGGTTACCGATTTCTTTTGTTTACTGTTTCTGTGGTATACCTTTTTCTAGATGTTTGCTTTTAACTTGCCTATATTGTTAAATTTATATTGGATATCTTTGGGCAACATAAGGTTAGATCATGTGTCTATTCTGATAATCTCTGTCTTTTAATTGGTGTGTTTAATGGATTTATATTTAAAGAAAATACTGGTATGCTTGGATTTTAGTCTGTTATTTAATTACATTTTCTGTTTGTGTCCCCTTTTTCATTCCTTTGCTCCCCTTTCTTGCTTTATTTTGGGTTATTTGAATATTTTTCATATTCCATTTTAATTCATTTATTGTTTTTTTCACTATTGTCTCAGTATTTTTTTTTTTAGTTGAAGCTAAAGTGATTACAATATTCATATATATTTTTTCGCAGTCTACTTAGGATACCTATTTTACCATTTCTAATGGAACGTAGCCACCTTATCACTATTCAGGTCTTTTCATTCTCTTCCCTCTGTCTTGTAGGTGTCTTATGTATTATATCTACATATTGTATATTGAAAACCCATTGGATGATGGTATGGTTTCCAGTTCATGGGTAGTGCAAATACCTTGTAATAACAAAATATCCCTGACTCCATCTTCCCACCCCTTGTAATATTACTGTCATTATTTCAATTATACATAAGCATAGATCTATAGATACAGATATAGATATATAGATAATTAATAAGTTGTTGTTATTATTAAAACAAAAATACCCCAGTGGTGTATCTAGAGGTCTTATGAGCATCAGAAGGAAAGGAATTCCATCTTCTCCTAAATATCATATTTTAGGATATGAAGAGAAGGAGATTAAAAATGGTCCACATTGGGAATTCCCTGGTGGTCCAATGGGTAAGACTTCACACTCCCAGTGCAGGGGGCCTGGGTTCATTCCCTGGTCAGGGAACTAGATCCCACACGCATGCCACAACTCAGAAGTCCGAATACCGCAACTGAGTCCTCATGCTGCAAATAAAGATCCCTCATGCTGCGACTAAGACACTGCGCAGCCAAAATAAATAAATAAATATATATATTTTAAAAATGGTCCACATTGTGAAACTTATGCAACTTTACCTGCAATGCATATTATGAAAAGTCTTGACCACCCAGTACTTAGTATATGCCTGGGATATGGCTGACTTCCAACCACCTGGGGATCACCGATCTCTTCCTCCTTCCCACCACCTCCTGCTGCCTGTCTCTTAGTCCTTATTACTACCACCCCCACCCCCAAAGAGAGCCCACGCTCCTTGGTCTACCAAGTCTCCTCGCCCTTCAGATCTCTGAGTCCTTCTCAAACTAACTTATGGAGGTCCTGCCTTTCAAGAGCCTCAGGATACCCAGTCATTTTCCAAGAGCTGATTGTGTGCAGAACTCTTTTAAGAACATCTGGGTGGGACAAACCACATTGAGTAAAGTGAATACCTTCGATCTTCACCTCCTTCTCAACCCCTAGCATCCACACCTGCAAATTCATGTTCTGATTGAAGTAAACATCAAGAGCAACTTTGGAGGAATTCCCTGATGATCCAGTGATTAGGACTCCATGCTTCCACTGCAGGGGGCAACGGTTTGATTCCTCGTTGGGGAACTAAGATCCCGCATGCCATGTGGTGTGGACAAAAAAAAAAAAGAGGAGTCTTGGAGAAAAAAAAAAGGTGGATGCAGGAAAGGTTTTGTTCACTGAGAGTACGCTTTCATGCCACAGTGATTTTTGCTGGCAGCTGGCTTCATTTCCTTGTTTCCTTCCCCCAGCACAAGTATGGCATTCTAGTCACTATCTCTCTGGATGTTTCAAAAGGCCCATTTTTTTGCCCTTTGAATTCGTGGAATAAAAAACACATTGTAGGCAGGGATCATAATTTACTTTTTTAATTGGGGACCATAACTTTTGCTTCTTATTGTCACCTTATGGGAACACAGCAGGGAAGTGCCTACACTTCTCTTTAAAAAAAATCTCATACTTTCCAACAATTTCAATTGTTGAAAACTCTCATACCAAGTGCTGCTAATTTCCTCAATATAAAAACACTATGGGCAACAAACTTAAAGTGTTCAGTCAGAATATTTTGGCAGAATTTACAGCAAAATGGATGGACCTAGAGATTATCATACTAAGTGAATAAGTAAGAAAGAGAAAGACAAGCACCACATGATATCATTTATATGTGGAATCTAAAATATGACACAAAAAAACTTACCTATGAAACAGAAACAGACTCACAGACATAGAGAACAGACTTGTGGTTGCCAAGGGGGAGTGGGAGTGGGGAAGGGGTGGATTGGGAATTTGGGATTAGCAGATGCAAACTATTATATATAGAATGGATAAACAACAAGGTCTTACTGTATAGCACAGGGAACTATATTCAATATCCTGTAATAAGCCATAATGGAAAAGAATATGAAAAAAGAATATATATATATACACACAAACACATATATTTATATATGTATATATAACTGAATCACTTTGCTGTACTGCAGAAATTAATACAACCTTGTAAATCAACTATACTTCAATAAAATAAAAAAAGAATATTTTGGCAGAAAGGCAATGATACATGGTATATTAGACAGTGATCTTGTGCTAACTGAGGAGGTAAGAAAGATTCAAATCTCTTATAATTTATTTTAAAGATGGCCTACTATATTAGGTATTAGAAATTTGTCTTAAATATTACTGTTTGCATAAAAAGGGGAGTAAAGAAAGAATGTATATGTAATTTCTTTTGTCTGGATATCAATGTAAGTATAACAAAAACACCAATAATATTAGCTGTCTAAGGAAAGGTTATTTAGTGATTGATGGGTTGGTACAATACTTTGGATTTTAGTGCAGTAAATATTCATTCCCTTCCCCATTCTACTGTGGGAAGATTTTAATTTTTAAGCTTGGCCATATGACTTGCTTTGGCTGATGGAAAACTAGTGAGGCTGAACACAAGTTCATGTGCCCTACACACAGTGAGGCTAAACAAACTGAACTGTCAGAGTTTGGAGCAGAGAAAGGTTTATTGCAGGGCCAGTCAAGGAGAAGGCGGCTTGTGCTCAAAACAACCCAAACTCTCCAGTGAATTTTCAGGGAAGAGTTTTTATAGGCAAAATTTGGGGTGAGGGCTGGTGGGTGCGTGACTTTCTTCTGATTGGTTGGTGATGAGGTAACAGGGTGGTGTTCCAGGAATCTTGTGCTCAGCCTAAAGTTACCTTCCTCCACTGCTTTATCACTGAACTATTGTTTCTTGACTGCTCCTCCTTTGTTTCTGCATTCCCTCCCTTCCCTAATTAGTCACTGTTTGAGTCTGCCCTTTGGAACTCAGGGAAGGTCTAGGAGGCTAAAGCCTTTTTCCTGCAAACAAGAAATGGGGACACAGAAAGGTTTTTGGACTTGAGAGGGCCCTGTTTGGTTTCACTGGCAAACAGACATGAGCAGAGGCCTTAAATATGTTTGACTTGGTTCTTGTAGTCCTGATATTTGCCTTAAGAACATGCCCCGGGCTTCCCTGGTGGCTCAGTGGTTAAGAATCTGCCTGCCAATGCAGGGGACACAGGTTCGAGCCCTGGTCTGTGAAGATCCCACATGCCACAGAGCAACTAAGCCTGTGAACCATAACTACCGAGCCTGTGTTCTAGGGGCTGCGAGCCACAACTACTGGGAGCCAAAACTACTGAAGCCCACGTGCCTAGAGCCACCACAATGAGAAGCCCACACACTGCAACGAAGAGTAGCCCCCGCTCGCTGCAACTAGAGAAAGTCTGCATGTGACAGCAAAGACCCAATGCAGCCAAAAGTAAAATAAATATTTACTAAAAAAAAAAAGCAAAAGAACATGCCCCAACAGCACTTCCCCTTCAGACTAGGTTCCAGGACAAGACTTGAGGAACAGACATGATCCTTACCTGAATCTTGGAGCCCAGGCAGCCAAGCACCAGTGTGAAGCAGAGTTATCCACTGACCCACAGACCAGCAAACAAGAAAAGTAAGTGATTGTTGTAAGTCACTGGGTTTTGGTGTTTTTTTAATACAGGATTATTGTGGCACTAGCTGACTCGTGGAGTTGGGAAGGAAATTTTTTACTCAATATTCTTTTGTAATTTTTGCATTTTGAACCATGTGAATACACTATTTTTTTTTAATTTAAATACATCCTGTCATGCACGTATGCCAAAATGACTCAGGATATAGATAAGGGTAATCTTCATAATGTTAAATGGTTTCTTTGTATCCATGTCTTTCATTTCCTTATCTTGGACCCAAGATGGTGTTTGTGAGGGAATAAGTATGAAAAGGATCTTTTTAAAGTATCCAGGCAATGTCTTTAAAATTCTGTGGGACAACTATACTCCAATAAAAATTTTTTAAAAATTTTGTTTAATTCTGAGGGAATTTCATTTTCAACATAAAATTCTGTACCTAGCTGAATGTTCAATCCAGTGTGAAGGTAGAACAAAGTAATTTTCACTAATTGCCCCAGTTAGAGCTACAGAATGAGTTTACGACTTTTTAAAAATTATTATTCAAAATGACTTTCACCACTTCACATACCTGGATGGCTACAATTTTTTTTAAAAAAGGAAAATAACAAATGTTGGTGAAAATGTGGAGAAATTGCTATACATTGCTGATAGGCATGTAAAATAGTATAGCCAACACAAAAAAAGTTTGGGCAGTTCCTTAAAAAGCTAAACGTAGAATTACCTTATGACTCAGCAATTCTACTATACCCAAAGGAACTGAAAGCAGGGACTTAACCAGATACTTGTATACCAATATTCATTGCATTATTCACATTAGCCAAAAGGTGGAAACAATTCAAATGTCCATGAGGGGACTTCCCTGGTGGTCCAGTGGCTAAGACTCCACCCTCCCAATGCAGGGGCCCTGGGATCGATCCCTGGTCAGGGAACTAGATCCTGCATGCCGCAACTAAGAACTTGCATGTCGCAACTGAAGATCCCGCACGCGGCAACAAAGATCCCATGTGCCACAACTAAGACCCAACGCAGCCAAATAAATAAATAAATAAATATTAAAAACAAAAAACAAATGTCTGTCAACAAATGAATGGATAAATAAAATATGGTATATATGTCAATGGAGTATTATTCAACCTTAAAAAGGAATGAAGTTCTGACACATGCTACAAAGTTGCATGAACCTTGAAAACATTATGCTAACTGAAATAAGCCAGATACAAAAAGGTAAATATTATATGATTCTACTTACATGAAACATCTAGAATGGGCACATTCGTACAGACAAAAAGTAAGCTAGAGGTTACCAGATGCTGGAGGGAGGGGGTGGGGAGTTATTGCTTAATGGTTAGAGTTTCTGTTTGAGATGATGAAAAAGTTATGGAACTAGATAGGGATAATGGTACAACATTGTGGGTGTAATTAATACCACTGAATTATATACTTAACATTGTTAAAATGGCAAATTTTATGTTATATATATTTTAACTACAATTTTAAAAAACAATAATGTAATATTCCAAAAACCACTAAATTATATACACTTAGGTGAATTGTATGGTGTATGAATTATATTCACAAAGCTGCTTAGAAAAAAAGGACATTCACAATCTCAACCTTGCTGAAAAAGAGACAACTCTGCATGTGCTAGTAAGAACAGTTAGGACACAGGGTAAGTTTGACAGATAATTATGTAGTAAGTATACATGCCAGTTAGCCCACCTTGAGATCTGAAAAACAATAAAGGAAATACAAAACCAGAAATTGAGGATGAAACTGTTGTTCCTCAGGTCAACTGACTGCTAGAAAAATTTATTAATCAGGCAAACCTTTATTTGTTAGACTTACTGCAGTAAGGAAGAATACCACTTTGATAGAGTCTCAGTAATGTTTCGGAACAGTGAAGTCAGAGGAAGATATTTATAGGGTTTTGGAGTCTTGAGTTCAAGCGGCTTAGATGGATCTTTCAAGAAGGAAAATTGACTGGGATTGGACAAAGTTTGTGACTTAATAGTTTAGGATTTGTGGATACAGTGAGATGAGGGCCTTGCAGTGAGACTTGATAAGTCAACTATTACTTGATAAGTAAGTTTTTTGTCCAGGTGGGTGATCTATTGTCCTAACAGAAGAGCTGTTTGCCTAGAAGAACAAATTGCTTACTTAGATAAAATTAGCTTTGAAAAAATTTCCCCAAATGGATAGTAAAGTTATTTATTGATTTATCATCTTATCTTTCTGGAAAAAATTTCCTGAGGCAAATGTGAACAATCTTTATAGAGAGAGTTCTAGTCACTCACTTTACCCTATTTCTTTCTTAGTCTAGATCGGTGATTGGCAAACTATAGCCTGTGAACCAAATCTGACCCTCTGAATATTTTTGTACAACCCGTAAGCTAAAAATGGTTTTTACATTTTTAAATAGTTGGAAAATTAAAAGGAGAATAATACTTCATGACACATGAAAATTATAAGAAAATCAAATTTCAGTGTCTATAAATAAAGTTTTATTGGAATACTGACACACCATTCATTTATGTATTGTCTATGGCTGCTTTCACGCTACAAGGACAGAGCTGAGTAGTTAACAGAGATTGTATGGTCTGCCAAGCCTAAAATATTAACTATCTGGATACTGATAGAAATAACTTGCTGACGCCTTCTCTGGTTGAAGAACAGGAGGCATATTACCAAAGGGTGATCTAGCCATTTGAAGAAGGAAGGAAGATGGAAATGTACATATTGAAAAGTAGGAAGAAGAAGAGTTAAAGAAATTCATCTAGGACTTCCCTGGTGGCACAGTGGTTAAGAATCCACCTACCAATGCAGGGGACACGGATTCAAGCCCTGGTCTGGGAAGATCCCACATGCCGTGGAGCAGCTAAGCCCGTGTGCCACAACTACTGAAGCCCGTGCACCTAGAGCCCTGCTCCGCAATAAAGACAAGCCACCAAAATGAGAAGCCCGCACACCACAATGAGGAGTAGCCCCCACTTGCCGCAACTAGAGAAAGCTCACACACAAAAACAAAGACCTAATGCAGCCAAAAATAAATTAATTAATTTTTTAAAAAAAGAAAGAAATTCATCTAGTTCTGACTAGGTAATGAAATCAAAGGCAACTGGACCAAAGATAGTCTGCTCATGTATGAGCACAAAGCTGATAGGAAGACACCTTAAAGAAAAATGTCTTTTCAGGACTTCCCTGGCAGGGCAATGGTTAAGACTCTGCACTCCCAATGCAGGGGGCACAGGTTCATTTTTTTTTTGCTGCACGGCCAAAAAAAAAATTTTTAAATGTCTTTCAAATACAAAAAACACAGCAAATTAAAACAAAGTCTTACATAACTTTAGATTAGAAACACAGCACTTTTCAGTAGTTCTCTGCATTGGTGGGCAAAAACATAACAAATGTAAACATTTGTTTCTGCTGGGGAAGGAGGATGGTTAATAGAAATATTTTCCAATTTATTTTTCACACACACGTACCTACTTGCACAAATTCACAGTCACCAAAAAATGCTCTCTCCCCAAACAAAACCAGAAATTATAATAATAAAATAATCCCTTAAGCCATATCTACATTTTGTATTTAAGCAAACAAAGATCCTAGGAGTAAAAGCAAAATGTAAAGTCAATTGAAAAAAAAAGATAAGCAAACAGCATTATTAAATACAAAATATTCCTATTACATAAGTATTAGTGGATGATGTTCTCTGCTTCTCTACAACTTTGGAACCATATTACTGACCTGTTAAATCTACTCCATGTGAGCTCCAAGAACCAGAAAAGACCTTATTATCATTCTTTGACGTCACATCAAAAGTTTCTGGGGTATCTAGACTGAGAGACTGTATACACAAACAGAAAATAGGCAGACTACACATAAAAATAGAACTCTGACCCACAGTCTGCAGCAAACAGCCTGGGAAGTCAAACAAATACATACAACTCAGACTTGTAGGAAGTCAGACAACTATCTCTAGCAAACAGTCCAGGAAGCTAAACAAAAACCTCTGTAACAATTGGCCCAAAATGTCTAGGGCTTGATTAATATCTGATAGCTTTCCGAATTTTTGCCCCTGCTTCCAACTTAGGACCAAGTAGAGAAAGCCAAATATGCACCCCTAACCAATCACCTAGGATGCTCCACTTCTAGTTAGTCCACCTGCAACTCCCCTACACCAGCACCCTCCAATCAGAGCACATCCAAAGCTTTTCCTTTTCTCCACTATAAAGCTTTCCCACTCCTCTGGCTGCCTTTGAGTTTCTTTCACAACACAATGATGGTGGCTGACTTTTTTGCTGTAGCTGTTAAGAATAAATAGCCTTTGCTTATTCTCATTTGGGTTGTCTTTGTTTATTTCTGCAAGACCATTATTACCTTCATCATCAGTATCTTCTAGTTTTAATCCTTTGCTATTCAACACTTCCTGTGGGAAAGACTGTTTGGCTAACAACATTCTAGGACAGGCAACATTGCCAGTGCCCAGCTGACTTTATTCTCCAGGGAACGTTTCTGAGACCACTCTGGTCTTTGTATAATGAGTAATTATAAAGGAGTTAGAGAAGAAAGCCTGGGGCCTGGGTTTCCCCCTTCATCTTTAATTAGGTTTCTCTCTTCCACTCCAGTAATAGTCCTTACAGATATTTTAAAAAAGAAAACTCTGAAGCTTTTTGTCATCAGCTGTTAATATTCTATACACCACCTTTGTGCAAGGTAAGGTGTACCGGCTCCACTCTAGATGTGTGCAGGAAGCCTGTCTACTTTTTCTGGATTCATGTTGTTGGTCAACCTGAAGCAGGAGGCTCTTTTCAACACTAGCAGGTGGCAAGAGCAAAATGGCTGCTTTAAAGTAGACAGAAAAAGGAAGCAATTGGCAGTTGGTTTTAAGAAAACGAGCTTCTATATGTTCAACTTCTGTGTATCTGATCCGAGGTTGGTTGAATACGCAGATGTGGAACCTGCAGATGTGGAGGGCCGACCGTGAGGGACTTCAGCACCTGTGGGCTTTGGTATCTGCAGGGGGCCAGGAACCAATTCCCCATGGATACTGAAGAATGACTGTACTTTTCCTTAAACTAGATCTGCCTGAGAACTTGCCTGTAGTCAAGACATCAGGCTGGTTCTTGGATGTTATACATGTCCTACCTTTCCAGCTCCCCTTTCACATCCGCTCTTCTCCCAATACATGAACCTACTAGGGTGTATTGCTTGTGGCAGAGGAAGGCTCCAGGGTCCCAGGAAAGATAAGCCTCAAAGCACAGAGTCAGCTATTGAGAAAGTGAATGACTCTAATGATGGAGTAATACATCCCTCTCAAGTCAGATGTTTCCAAATTCTTTGCTTTCAAGAAAATTGAAGGAGGATATAAAGAAGTTGACAGCCAAAATTACATTAAAAATCAACATTTGGGAAATCCCTGGTGGTCCAGTGATTAGGATACGGTGCTTTCACTGCTGAGGGCATGGGTTCAATCCCTGGTCAGGGAACTAAGATCCTGCAAGCTGCAGGGTGCGGCCAAAAAGAAAAAGGAAAAGAAAAGAAATCAACATTTGATGATTGATAACAATTACTGTCATGTACCTCAGAAATATTTCAGATAAACGAATGATATCACTACAATAAAATCCCTTTCATTCCCATTTCCTCATTTATACTATGAGGTGTCAAAAACAAACCCAGACTAGGTAACGAGACACTTTTTTTCAAAAAGACTATTTTATTGGAGGAGGAAGATATTGCAGAAGAGAGAACACTCTGCCAGAGTAAACAAGCTCAGCAGGAACAGGGTGTGGGCGAATGCGATCAGCAGATTAGCACCCTGAGCATGGGGCACAATTGGACAGTTTTTCATTGCAGTCAACCAATCCTGGTAATGCCGTTAAGGACGTTGTTCCACATTACAATGCTTGTTTAAGCTCAAGGGTTCACCAAAGTTTAGGAGCCCAGAGGAAGGAGAGAAGCCCAACTAAAGTTTGGTCAAATCAGGTTGTTACTGGACTCAACAGGTCCTTTGGTTGGGGTGCATAGTCAACGAACACACGAAGTACTTTTGATCAAAGCAGAAGCATGTATTACTTGTGACAAGAAAGGCGGCAGGGAGATAGCTTTCAAAGCACTGTCTCTCTGAACAGCAAGATCAGTGAAGTTTTAATCTAAGGGAGCATGCATATTCACTGAAGGCCGCGAGTGATCTTCCATGTAGAGGTGAAGTTCTAGATGCGCTTGCGCAGTGTGACAACAGGCTTAGGCGTTGGATATTCAAAACATGGAGGCAATCCCCGCCCTTAAGGTGGAGATTTTAGCATTAAAATGAGGCAAAGGTTACTCTAGGTTGACAAAATCCAGGCACCTAATTGAGTGAAGTCAATAGGGTCAGCAAAGGTCAGCATCATCAATCCTTAGGCTCCACTTCGCCTGGTGGTTGAGTGCTCCAGGGGGTTTGGATCCTGCAAAACAGCTCAAGAATGTACTTCAGGATGATCTTTACCTTTAAAACAGAACTGGGAGTCCTTGTGACTGATTTATTGTATCCACTATGGTTAATGCTCTAGCCTGATAATAGTCATTTGTTCCTGAATTCTTTGTTCTTTCAGAAGTCCAGTGGGATGGAGTAACTGCTTAAGCTAAAGCCAACCAGCTTTGTTCTTTCAAAATCATTAATTACTGAAATCTATTCTTTGTTCCATATGAAGACCTAGGAGGCCATAATTTACCCTTCCCCCAGCCATCAGTAAAGAGAAAACAGATGGGTTCTGAAATTCACTCTGAAATAACTTAAGCTTATCCAGCATATATTACTATTTCTCTTATTACCTGGTATTCTACTTCTGCAAGGTATTAACAAACTCTGACTTAAACCCACCCCTTCCTTATTACTGTCTTGCTAACAAGATTAGTGGCATTTTGTTTAGATTGGTCAGTGCAAACTGTTCAGCTAATCATTTATGAGATAAAGAATGGGAATTGGAGAGTCTGCCTCTGGCCTTATCATAGTGATGTGGACTGTAATGAAAAAGACCTTGAGTGGAGGCTCAGCT
Source organism: Balaenoptera borealis (assembly GCF_965194805.1). NCBI lineage: Eukaryota > Metazoa > Chordata > Mammalia > Artiodactyla > Balaenopteridae > Balaenoptera > Balaenoptera borealis. The sequence goes on from NC_138870.1 coordinate 27,373,640, forward strand.
CTATAATATTTGCAAAAGTTTCTTCTCCACAAAAGGATAGAGGTAGTATCCACACTGATCCCATGATTCTAACTGGTCCTGTGAAGTTAATAAAAATAAGCTCCTCAAAAGCAGAGACCATGTGTGTTTTGTGTTTCCCTGGTACCTAGCTGGTACATGCTAAGGATCCTCAATAAATATTTACTGGGCTTCCCTGGTGGCACAGTGGTTAAGAATCCGCCTGCCAATGCAGGGAACACAGGTTCGAGCCCTGGTCTGGGAAGATCCCACATGCCGCGGAGCAACAGAGCCCATGGGCCACAACTACTGAGCCTGCGCTCTAGAGCCTGCGAGCCAAAACTACTGAGCCCACATGCCACAACTACTGAAGCCCGCGTGCCTAGAGCCTGTGCTCCGCAACAAGAGAAGCTACCGCAATGAGAAGCCCGTGCACTGCAATGAAGAGTAGGCCCGCTCGCCACAACTAGAGAAAGCCCGCGTGCAGCAACAAAGACCCAATGCAGCCAAAAATAAAAATTAATTAATTTAAAAAAAAAGCTAAAGCCTTTCACATATCAGTTTAAATAAATAAATAAATAAATATTTACTAATTTGAAGATTCCATAAGTCAGAAGAATCTCCTGCTTCTCCAACATACCTAGACCCTAAAAAGTGATGACTATAAGGGTCTTGGAAAGGTGTTTCTGTTGTGAGGATGTGGCATGTTTAGGTCTCACGCTATTAATTTATTTTCAATGTGTATCATCATCCCACCCTGCTCTCATAATGATAACTTAAGAGCTACTCTACCCCTTTTTCAGACCACAATGTCACAGGAAAATGGAGTCCAAAAATTGCTAACTTAATTAGGAATTGAAAGGATTAAGATGCATACTTACAAAGCCATTTTTTAAATTCTTTTTTTAAAGCCAGTTCTTAGTTCATACAAACTAGATATAATTACGGATGGTAATACAGAGAAGGAGACAGAGGGACGGCTTGATTGCAGGGGAAAGTGAGAGGAAATGGAGTTCTGGCAGGAAGAAGGATGGAGAAAAGGACCTTCCATAACAAAGACCAGAAAGGATAGAGGAAATGCCCCCACCACCCCAAACAAACACAGGATCTGAGGGTGATCCACTGTTCAACAGCTGTAGGCATTTACAGTCGCCCTAATTTGATGGTGAGGAACCTGGATGCCTTAGGTGGATGCCTGGAAGTGCAAAGAAAACCTCACCACCTTGAGAACAGCAGGAGGTAGGACTTTGCCAATGAGCACATGTTGGATTCTTTCCCCTTTTTGTCTTTCATGAATAAGGCTTCTATGACCATTTGTATACAAGTTTTTGTGTGGATATGTTCTCATTTCCTTTGGGTATATATCTAGGAATGGAATTGCTGGGTCGTATGGTAACTATGTTTAACCTTTTGAGGATGTTGGAACCAGGGTGGGCCACCCCAAAATATATCTCAACGACATACTGATTATTTTGAATTAAAGTTACTTAAACAGTTACAGAAACAGTTGATGTAAGAGGGACACTTTGGCTCTTTTCTCTGACTCCTTGAAAGCAGGAAATAAATCGCCAATGTGATAGGTGCCCTCCCTTCACTGGGAGGTAGAAAGACATCCTTACCATCAAAGACAAGGAATTCAGGCAGAGAAGCCTATATAGACAAACCTTGTTACTTCTTTACTCACCTACCACCCAAGCCCAAACTCTGCTTAAATTCCTTACTAATTAAACACCCAAACCTAAGTTTTTTTTGTCCTGTCAAATTCTCACAAAGGTACTGTTTCCTTATATGAAAAGATATAAAAGTTGCCTGCTTTTGGTCACTCTCTGAGTATGATCTCCTGTGTACGTGAAATTAAATTGGTTTTTCTCCTGTTAATCTGTCTTGTGTCAATTTTATTATTTGTCCAGCCGCAAGAACTCAAGAAGGGTAGAGGGGGAAATTTCGCCCTCCCCAACAAGGAACTGCCAGGCTGTTATCCAAAGCAGATGCACCATTTCATATTCTCAACAGCAACATGTCAGAGTTCCAATTTGTCCACATCTTCACCACACTTGCTGTCTGTCTTTTTTTTTTTTTTTTAATTATTATTATTTATTTATTATTTTTATTTTTGGCTGTGTTGGGTCTTCGTTTCTGTGCGAGGGCTTTCTCCAGTTGCAGCGAGTGGGGGCCACTCTTCATCGCGGTGCGCGGGCCTCTCACTATCGCGGCCTCTCTTGTTGCGGAGCAGAGGCTCCAGACGCTCAGGCTCAGTAGTTGTGGCTCACGGGCCCAGTTGCTCCGCGGCATGTGGGATCTTCCCAGACCAGGGCTCAAACCCGTGTCCCCTGCATTGGCAGGCAGATTCTCAACCACTACGCCACCAGGGAAGCCCCTGTCTGTCTTTTTGATTATGGCCATCCATCATAGGAAGCATGAAGTGGTATCTCATTGTGGTTTTGATTTGCATTCCCTTGATGGTTAATGATATTAATCATCTGTTCATGTGCATATTGGCCATTTATATATCTTCTCTGGAGAAATATCTATTCGGATCCTTTGTCCATTTTTAAGTGAGCTATTTATCTTTCTATTGTTGAGTTTTAAGATTTTTTAAAATATATTCTGGATATTAGTCCCTGGATATGATTTGCAAGTATTTTCTCACATTCTGTAGGTTGTCTTTTTACTTTCTTGATCATGTCCTTTGAAGCACAAACTTTTTAATTTTGATGAAGACAGAATTTCTTTGGTTGCTCGTGCTTTCAATGTCATATCTAAGAAATGACATTGCCTAACCCAAAGATTTATACTTAAGTTTACTTCGAAGAGTTTAGCTCTTACATTTAGGTCTTTGATCCATTTTGAGTCAATTTTTGTATGAGGGGTATGAAGTGTTGGGGGGAAGAAGGATGAAGTAGGGTCCTAACATCATTACTTTGCATGTAGATTCAATTGTCCCAGCACCATTTGTTGAAAACACTATTCTTAATCATGATAAGTCTATTTGCCCTCCTCAAAAACAACAATAAAATTGTAACAAAATCAAATCGTTTTGGAAAAGGAGGCAGCCAGTTTTCCAATAGTGCTTGCTTGACATGGAAAACTCCCCAACTGTCAATGATAAATTTCCATAAGTTTATAAAAATGTGGATGAAAACAGTATCATCCTCACACGGTAAGGAGCACATGAGCTTATGAAAATTTAGCTCTTAGAACAACACCTGGCACATGCCAAGTGTTCAATAAATATTATGTATTGATATTAAAAAAAAAAAAGAAAACACTGTTCTTTCCCCCATTGAATTGTCTTACACCCTTGTTGAAAATCAAGTGACCTATATTTTTCGTAAACTCTTTTCAGTGTCTCTATTTAAATGTGCAGTGTTTCCTAGTGGATCTTGACTGATACAGTAACTGGTACCAGAAGTGTTCCCAGGAAACATTCCTTCAAAAAGGGACTCTAGGATTAGGCTGCTAACATATTTGAGAAGCAATGGCTAACCCCCTTGCTGGAGGAGAGTGAACACTAATAAGCCACAGAATATAGTGGCATCATGATTACTCAAATATCAGTCGTAGCATAGGTTAATGTGCGGGTTGAAGGCACTGAGAGATCAAGTCACTATGGCATGCAGTTGTTGTGGGGACAATAGAAATTATAAAGATTTGGGAGATTTCTGGTGGCCCTACGAAGGGTAAAGGACAAATTGATTCAGAAACTGAGTAAAAGATTAAAAAACCTCCACAGCAGCTTTGAGTTTGCAGAGCCAATATAACTAAACATCAAGCACAGGGGCTAAATGTAATGGTTATAGAGTTGTAACAAAACTGAGACTTAACCCTGTCAGGATCTCTTTTGTAAAAGTAAAGACACTTGTGGGTAAGAGATAGACCCTGAGACATAAGATAGGCTCATTTTGGGGCTTCCCTGGTGGCGCAGTGGTTGAGAATCTGCCTGCCAATGCAGGGAACACGGGTTCGAGCCCTGGTCTGGGAAGATCCCACATGCCGCGGAGCAACTGGGCCCGTGAGCCACAGCTACTGAGCCTGCGCGTCTGGAGCCTGTGCTCCGCAATAGGAGAGGCTGCGATAGTGAGAGGCCCACGCACCGTGATGAAGAGTGGCCCCCGCTTGCCGCAACTGGAGAAAGCCCTCGCACAGAGACGAAGATCCAACACAGCCAAAAATAAATAAATAAATATTAAAAAAAAAAAAAAAAAAAAAAGACCTTTACAGTGACATTGAGCCCACCCAGGATTTCCCCATCTCAATATTCTTTATCACATCTGTAAAATCTCTTGCCATTTAAGTAACATATTCCCAGGTTCCAAGGATTGGAACATGAACATCTTGGAGGGTCATTATTTTGCATAACATGGTTTTGAATTAGATTCAGCCAATGGGGGCCACTGACAAGAGAAGAGAGAGCATGAGGAGAATAAGTTTGAAGTATTTATTCCACTTGTTCCCTCCCTGCTGGTCGTTGCATCCTTTTCTGAAGGCCAAGGCTCCTATCCCGGGTCCCTTTCCTCCAACTTGAGCTACTTTCTTTGCATTCTAACAATTGCTCTTTCCCCTGGGCCTTTCGGGCCCAATGGTGGCAACCGCTCCAGGTTCTTACTAGCCCTGAGAAGCTTTACCATCCTTTCTTTTTTTTTTTTTTTTTAAATTTATTTTATTTATTTATTTATGGCTGTGTTGGGTCTTCGCCTCTGCGCGAGGGCCCCCTCCAGCTGCGGCAAGTGGGGCCACTCTTCATCGCGGTGCGCGGGCCTCTCACTATCGCGGCCTCTCTTGTTGCGGAGCACAGGCTCCAGACGTGCAGGCTCAGTAATTGTGGTTCACGGGCCCAGTTGCTCCGCGGCACGCGGGATCCTCCCAGACCAGGGCACGAACCCATGTCCCCTGCATTGGCAGGCAGACCCCTAACCACTGCGCCACCAGGGAAGCCCTACCATCCTTTCTTGATTCCTCTTCATCCTGCACACACCATTACAAACAGTGCTTTTTTTGCTTCTCAATTACCCTGTCGTTTTGGAAGGAGCTTGACTCAGAACAGCAGGGCAATGGTGAAACAACTATCTATGTTAAAATTATGGTGAAGATGATGATGTTGATTATCTACTTTTAGATAAAAAATTGTTCCCTCTTGGGGTACATAATCATTAGTCTAGGTTCTCTATATCTCCCTATAAAATATCTAGTTTGGCTTCCCTGTTTCAGCAACACATTTTATAGTCAACTCTAGTAACTGTTCAAAAATCATCTAGTATTTAAATATTCCAACCATTCCACTGCCTTCTTTAAAAACTTGTAGCTTTGCGCAGTGGCAGTATCAGAGCCAATGAGGTTTATCCAAGGTGCGATTATTGCTAATTGAAAACTTTTCCCAATACCCTGCTGGGACGACTTGAAAAATAGTCAGCATTGGCAATTTTTGACAGTTTCCACAGAATCTGAATTTAAAAACAAACAAAAACAAAAAACAACTTGTGATGCCACTTTCTCCATTGATGTGAAGTGATTTTCTACCACTTCTAAAACTACTTCTCATTATTCCCTGTATCCTTCCTACTGCCAGTTGGTTGAAAGCATTTATAAGGAGTAGATTTCCTTCCCAGTGCCTTTTCTGCCATAAGCAGGACTCTCTTCCCTCCTGTTTAACCACACTCAGAGTCTTCTTTTGCACTAAGACCCAAAGACTGAAAATTATCATTGTTCTATATGGAGCTTATTTTAACATGAGATTAATGAGTGAACTGAAGCTGCGGGTTTTGCAGAGAATTTCGGGGGTCAAAAATCTGTGAAGAAGGACATCTTTAACACAGCATCACCTTATGTTTCACCTTATGACCAAACTACCAATCCAGGTCCCAGACCTAAAATGAAATATTAAATTTTTAGTACCCACAAGAGAACAGCAAATTAAACTTAAAATGATATAAAAATTTTCACTTTTTGGTTTGGTGAATAATTGATGGGAGTATACATTCGTAATATCTATAAGGAACAAATTGGCAATAGCTCTTATTTATTAATTCTTTAAAAAAATTTTTGGCCACTCTGCACAGTATATGGGATCTTAGTTCCCCTACGAGGGATCTAACCCGTGCCCCTTGCAGTGGAAGCACAGAGTCTTAACCACTGGACCACCAGGGAAGTCCTGGCAATAGCTCTTAAAATTGGAAATGCACACATCATTTGACCCAGAAATTCTGCTTCTATAAATATTCTCCCAATTGTGCAAGTTGACCTATTAATAAGGATCTTTATCACAGCAATATTTATAATAGCAAAAAGAATGAAAACAAAGTATTTTTCAATAGGAAACGGGATAAATAAATTATGATACCTATGCCTAATGGAATGCTATGCAGCTATTAAAAAGCCCATTATATGTATTCATTTGGATATATCTTACATACAATGTGGCTATAAATCAGAAAATTACAGGTGACATCCAAAATTCACATAATGGGATAACACAAAGGATCAGATTGTCAAATCAAACTCAACAAACCAGAGAATTACCTAGTATCAAGCGTCTCTACAGTTTCAAGGATATGAATAATCATGAGACACAGGTGAAGTAGGGTAGGATCTGGGACCATCAACACAGCTCTGGCCAAGATTAACAGATGAGGTTTCTAAACAATGTGTGCATCACATTAAAAAAAAGTCATTTTAATCATGAAGCATCCATTTTATACCCAGGTAGTTACATAGCTTACATGATATTTTCCAGGAAGCCATTTCCTAAATTCATAGATTCCAGGTTTGGTTACCATAAGCAATCCTAGACAACTAGATATATTCTGCTAAAAGCATTCCATAGATAAGGACTCTTCAGTCAGCAATACCACTGGCTTCCTTGCCAGGAGGTCTATTTATTAGAATGATCATAAGAAAATTAGACCAGATCACCTCCCTTCTTTCTTTCCCAGAAGTGTCTCCTAGAAACAAAGGGGCATCAGTTGCAGACCTGCTGCACAATAACCTTTCTTTCCCATATATCATTTTAAATATGAATTAAAATTGGGTGGTTCTGAGAATATGAAAATAACGCTGGCTTATATTAGTTTAAAGGTCTTTAAAATTCAACAAGACACTTATATGTCTTAAGATACAATTAAAGGCCCTTAGAATTAGAAGAAAATACATTGAACATATTTTTAAATATACATGGATAAAGTAATAATGCAATACAAATTTAAGGGACCTATAAACTACTCTGTATATCCAGAAAGACTTCTGTTCCTTCACCCTCCAAAGTGTACCAAACAACTTTTCTTTCAGTATATTTTTAGTTATGTTCTGAAATTTTACTTTTTCCCCCCAACACATCCTTGATAATAGGAGCATGTTTCAATATTAAGTTGAACCATACAAAATTCCTGATACTTGATTGTGTTGGCCTACAAAAACAACAATCTCACATGGTTAAACCTAATACTGTGTGGACACTACCCTATTTTACTTTTTTTTTTAAGCAATAAATTTTTAAAAAATTAATTAATTAATTTATTTTTGGCTGCTTTGGGTCTTCGTTGCTGCGCACAGGCTTTCTCTAGTTGCAGTGAGCAGGGGCTACTCTTCCGTGCAGTGCATGGACTTCTCATTGTGGTGGCTTCTCTTGTTGCAGAGCATGGGCTCTAGATGTGCAGGCTTCAGAAGTTGTGGCATGCAGGCTCAGTAGTTGTGGCTCACGGGCTCCAGAGCACAGGCTCAGTAGTTATGGCTCATGGGCTTAGTTGCTCCATGGCATGTGGGATGTTCCTGGACCAGGGCTCCAACCCAAGTCCCTTGCATTGGCAGGTGGATTCTTAACCACTGCACCACCAGGGAAGTCTCCTGTTTTACTTCTAAATGTAAGTCAGATAAAATATGTAAGGAGTCAAATAGATAAAAAATATTGTAATGATACAATAAGGCAAGATTTTGAAGAAGAAAAAAACCTTGGTTCGAGTTGGGAGACCTTAACTCTAGTTGCTCCCTCACTACCTACTAACTGTAAGTTATTTATCTCTCTTAATTTCAATTCCCTTTCCTCTCAAATGCGAGTTTAAATGTAGATGGTTAAACCACAATGAGATACCACTTCACACCCGCTAGGAAAGCTATTACATACAAAACAAAACAGAAAATAACAAGTACTGGCAAGGATGGGGAGAAATTGAAACGCTGTGCATTGCTGGAAGGAATGTAAAATGATTGAGCCCTGTGGAAACAGTTCGGTGATTCCTCAAAAAGTTAAGCATAGAATTACCGTATGATCCAGCAATCCCAGTCCTAAGTATACAACCAAGAGAACTGAAAACAGATACTTGTATACTAATGTTCAGGGAAGCGTTATTCACATTAGCCAAAGGTGGAAACAACCCAAATATCCATCAGTAGATGAATGGATCAACAAAACATTGGATAATAATATTCAACAAAACAAAATATGGTATGTATCCAATGGAATATTATTCAACTTAAAAAAGAATGAAATTGTGATCCATGCTACAACATGGATAAACCTGAACACATCAGGCTAAGTCAAACAAGCCAGACACAGAAGGCCAGATATTATCTGATTCCACTTATATAGGCACCAAGAATAGGCAAATTCAGAGACAGAAAGTAGAATAGAGATTACCAGGGGCTGGGGAGAGGGGAGAATGGGTAGCTATTGTTTAATGGGTAAAGAGTTCCAATATGGGATGATAAAAAAGTTCTAGAAAAGAATAGTGGTTGTACAACATTGTGAATGCAATTAATGCTACTGATTTTACACTTAAAAATGGTTAAAATGGTAAATTTTGCATTATGTATATTTTATCACAATAAAAATGTAGACAATCATTAATAGTTCTATTATTTTAATTTATACATGTTTTTCCTTCATTTTACACTAGAAACAGTAAAACAATTATTTTTAAATAATTAAAATTAAAAGATAATTTCAAATATTGCTTACTGTCATTCAATTAGAGAAGAAAACACCAAAAAAGAAAAACCCCACACACTTTAAAAAATGATTAATGAAGTGTACTCCATGACATGTGTTCAGTTTTTTCTTATTTTTTATTTTATACATATGGCCATAATTATGTTATAAAAAATTTTAAATATATAGGTAATTAATTGTGAAAAATGACATATATCATGAGAAAAAAGAAAAGTTATGTGACAAAAAGAAGAAACAGCAAAAAGTAACTTTGGGGGAAGATTGTAAATTATCTTAAACAATTTAGAAAAGTCACAATTTCTTGACCTGTAATAGCATTAACAGGGAGCATTTAGAAGAAGGATGTGGTTAGAGGGTGTCTACTGATTTGTCAGATAAACATGTCAGATAACACCAAAACAGCCAATATTAAAAGATAGGTAGCAGCTGTCTTGTAATTCTTCATGCTGTTGTTTTATAGATGACTTGAAATAGTCCAAAAGGAATATAATTCCACATTTCAAAGTATTTTCAACAAGTGTTGAATGTTTTATGTAAAGTGAAAATGCAGAGTATTATGGGAATGCATGACTCAGTGGCAATAAACTTCATTGTGGCCATGAACTATCAAAAGGGGGAATTCTTTGTTCAACAAACCTCATTTGAGTGCTTACATAGCATAGAGTCTGGGGTCCGAAAGACACTGGGGTCTTCTCTTGGTGCCTCCACTTGAAGCTGCATGACTTTGGAAAAGTTACTTAATTTTTCAGTGCTTCAATTTCCTGTCCAAAAAATGGGGGTTAATAATGGTCTTGTTAGGATGATTAAATAAGATAATGTATATAAGATTCTTAGTACTATGCCTGGCACATGGTGAGCCTTCAATAAATCACATGGTATTATAAGCAATGCACTGTGTAGCAGGCTGAAAATGACTTACGTGGCATGAGTTGCAGTTTGAGCCTGTGGTCCGCTCACTCTGGGATTCAGGCAATGTTGCGGGTCTGCTAGGCTAGTGGCCAGGTGTAAGAGGAAGAGAGGAAACTCCTGAAAACCTCTCTTTCCTCCTAGAGGAAGAAAGGGTTAAGAAGGAAAGGTTTACTTCAAGGAAAAGGGCCCAGAGTAAGAAAGGAGAATAACAATGCAGTACTCGGAATATTCTACTGGCCACGATCTCTGACTATAGTGTAATTAATTTAAAAATTAATAAAAAGATAACATGAAATTTATTTGGTAGTTTAAAATACACCATTAAATAACCCATGGAACCAAGCAGAAATCATAATAGAAATTAAGAAATCTTAAACTGAGTGATAACGAAAATGCCAAATATCAAAACCGGGATGCATCTAAAGCAACATGTAGGGGATTTTTCTTTTCTTTTTTTTTTTTCTGGTTTTAAACGTTTATATCAGGAAATAAGAAAGGCTGGAAATTAATAAGCTTAAGGAGTTTTAAAAATTGAACAATTGAATAAATAAAAGTAGAAGAAAGTAAGATAAAGGCAGGAAATAACAAACTAGAGAGCAAAGACAATAAAGAGGATCTACAGAGCCCAAAGTGGGTAATTTGAAAAGACTAATATATTAGACAAACCTCTGGTGAGATAAAAAAAAAAAGAGGAAAGCCACACATAATATTAGAATCAAAAAAGGAATGTAATCACAGATTTGGCAAATATTTAAACACTAAGTAAAGAATAATTATACAAATAACTTTATGCAAGTAAATTTGAAATTTTAGATCAAAAATTCAAATTTTTAGAAAAAAGATAACTTATCAAAAGTTATTCAAGAAGAAATAGAAGCTAAATAGTTCTATCATTAGTAAATTACTTCAAATATAACTTTTAAATATTCCCATGGAAAAAAATATAAGCCCCTTTAGATTTTACATGCATTGTATTAGATCTTTAAGGAATAGATCATTGCAACCATATGACTCTTCCAAATAACAGAAAAAGAGATAAAGCTCCCAGTGGTGAAGCTGTCAACTGTACACTTAAAATCTTTCTCCCCTTCTTCCAGGGGCAAGAAAGCTACAGTGGGCATGTAGCTGCCCAGCCAGAGACTGTGTTTCTCCCTCTGTTGCACTTACTTGTGGTTATGTGAATAAGTTCTCCCCAACTGAATGTGAGCAGACATAAGAACAATATCCTTCCCTTACTGCAGCCTGTGTACCCACTCCATGCTCTTCTTACCTTTTCCTGCTGGATGGAACACGGACATAGCTGCAGCTCTTGTTTCAACCATGCAAAGGGAACAAACTCCTAGGAGATGGCGTATCCTCAAATTGGAAGAAACCTAGGTTCCTGAATATCTACAAGGACTAGAGACACCTGGCAAGATGGGATACCCATCCTTGATTTTACATATTAAATGGAAAACTTTATTAAAATGAAAAACATCTGTGCATAGTCACTTTTTTAAAAATGGAAAAGATATGCCATAAATTGAGAGAAGATATTTGCTACACGTATAATCCATAAAAGATTAGTATTCAAAACGTGTTTTAAAAATCTGACAAATCAGTCAGAAAAAGACATTAAAAAAAATGGGCATACGGACTTCCCTGGTGGTGCAGTGGTTGGGAGTCCGCCTGCCAATGCAGGGGACACGGGTTCGAGCCTTGGTCCAGGAGGATCCCACATGCCGCAGAGCAACTAAGCCTGTGAGCCACAACTACTGAGCCTGCAAGACACAACTACTGAGCCCGCGTGCCACAACTGCTGAGGCCCCGGGCACCTGGAGCCCATGCTCCGCAGCAAGTGAAGCCACCACGGTGGGAGGCCCGTGCACCACAACGAGGAGTAGCCCCCACTCTCTGCAACTGGAGAGAGCCCGCGGGCAGCAACGAAGACCCAACGTAGCCAAAAAAATTAAAATGTAAATAAATTAAAAAAAAAAAAAAAAGACCACCGGAGCTTTAAAAAAAAGGGGAGGGCATAAGCTACAAACAGTCATTGATATTGATAAGGTTCAGGACATGCTACCCCCAAATATAGCACCTTGGCATTTTGAATATCTTAAGCTGAAAGAGTTTGAGAAAACATCAGAAGCAGAAAGATCACTCTGGTCTCCTCCCGCCTTGCCCTTCCTCTCCTAAAACAGGTCATAAAATCCCCCTGTGAAAGGTGCCCTCCCTATACCCTGAGGAAAGGAGCATCTTTATCTCCAAAAAGGAAGGCACACTAAGAAGAATGTAAACAAACAGGCCTTGCTAATGTCTCCCCCAGTTTACTACACTTACCTCATACTCCTTAACCTGTCATATTCCTCCACAACTATCCACTCTTCATTAAACCTACCATAAAAATACTGTTTCTCTGGGTCTTCATTTCCTCATGAAGGCTCCCCTGTCACATAAAACTTATATTAAATAAATTTGTACGCTTTTCTCCCGTTAATCTATTTTTGTCAGTTTTATTTTTAGACCCAGCCAGGGACCTTAAGAAAGTTGAGGAAAACTTTTTCCTCCCCTACACTATTCAACTTATATATCCTTGCTAGCAAGTATTCAACTAAATATATATTGAATATCTACAATGTTTTAGGCATTACTCATGGTGCTGGGGATACAAAGTTGTACTCATGGAACTTAAATTCCTGTAGATATGCAACTCACAAAAGTGAAGAACACAAACAGCCAATAAATGTATGAAAAAATTCTCACTGATTATCAAAGCAGCAATCAGTTTTAAACCCATCATAGTTGCAAAAAAATGTTAAGTTAGACAATACCAAATTTGGGGGAAAATTTGAAGCAAAAGATCTCTTATATACTACTGGGGGTGGGGTGCATGATGGGGATTGCAAATTGCTAAAGCAAAATTGAAGGACACAGTGATAATATTTAGTAAATTTGGAGATGTGCTTACCCTGTACCTGCATTTTCATCCCTAGGTATGTACTCTTCACCCAAAATAAAAAGCTGTGATGTAATGAGTACAGTGTGATACCACTATATAAAATAAAAACCACACAAATGATATGTATATTGTGAAATTATACAATATGTAATGGAATGAAAGAACACAAAATTCAGGGTAGTACTTAATTCTGGGAGGGAAAGGTGAGGATGCATATAAACCAGGGATTGAAATGCATTGGTAGGACTTCCCTGGTGGTCCAGTGATTGGGACCCAGCGCTTCCATTAGAGGGGCCACAGTTTCAGTCCCTGGTCGGGGAACTAATATCCCGCAGCTATGCAGAATGGCCAAAAAAAAAAAAAAAAAGATCGGGAATATCCCAAATCCAATCACCATCAGAAAGGCATGATTGGAATGTTATTGTAACTAGAAAGCTGAGGTCTAATGAATGGTATTTCATTCTCTCTACAGAAGGAATGTTTTTAACAGTCTTGAGATGATCTGTAGGGTATCTATAAAAGGGAAGCTGCAGAACAAGAAACTCATAGAATCTGGAAAGTATGCAGTGGAGAGGATTCTACACCTGTTTGACTAGATTGAGAACCAGGTAATGTGCTTTCAGAGTAACATCTGGCATGCCCATTGATAGTAATATTTATCACAGTAAAATGACAAACATAAAAGCAGAAATCTCTCTATATAGACCCTATGCACCATAAGGGCTAGGATTATGTCTGTTTTGTTCACTTTGTATTCTCAGCACACAGCACCAAGATGAACACATAATTATATAATGAAAGAATGGTTAAATGAATCTCTTGAGTTTGGGATTCAATCAACTTTGGGTATATCTAACAGTTTAATTTCTAAACTAAAGATCACACCTTGAAGTGGATGGCCCTGCCAAGATAGCATGAGGAACCTGTGCACAGGCCTGCTTGCCCTTGAAGGGTGGCAGAATATGCCACCCTAACATATGCTTTTTTGACTATAAGGATTATTTTGAGTTGAAGGTACTTGAAAAATATCAAATGCAGGAAAGGACTTTCTCTGAACTCCCCTTATCTGCCTAAAGACAAATCCTCCAAAAGGAGCTCAATTGTCATAAATCTCCTCCCCAGGAGTTTCATCAATCAGGTAAGATTGACTCTTATCAGAGGAGAGGAGGCCAGAAGTCAACATCACATCCTGATACAATTGTCATACTATCCATCTCCTATCTACTCTTTTAAGGGCCCATTCATCTTTTCTAAAAATCATTTACTCTCCCCTAAGAGGCCTAATCCTCCTTCCCTTTCCTCTATTAAGACCATATATAAGCTCCTCAAATCTCACTGCTATTTTGGGTACTCATATTTTTCCCCTGTGATGTCCTCATGCTCATACTACTAAAAATTTAATAAATTTGTAGGCCTTTTCTTCTGTTAAACTTCCTGTTGTCGGTTTATTTCATAGACCCAACTATCAAAGCTAGAAGAGGAGAAGGGAAGTCTTTCCTCCCATACACTTATTCAGGAACAGTTTAATTCTTCTCACTCTCCCTCCTTCTTCTTTTACTCTCTTCCTCTCCCCTCTTTCCTCCTTCTTTCCCATTCAAACCCAGTGCATTCTTTAAATTATAACACATTCAACTTGTGATTCAGAAAATGCAAAGGAAGAGAATTTCAAAAGAGGAAGTTGCTGTATCCATTTCCTAATGATATGCATATGAAAGACTTCAGTAGTTAAACCAGTTCATTGCTTAATCTTATGACTTGCCTAAATGTTCTGAAAACAGTTTGGCTATTGGTGAATGAGCCTTTACAAAACTATAGACTTTACAGATATGTTTCTGGTGGAATGCCAGTGGGAGGCCATATGGCTAATGAAAAAAGCATTAGAGGCATTCTGGCTTAAGACGGTGGATAGAACACATCAATCTAATTTTGCTCCCTCCCTGAAACTACAATAGTGATATTTAAAAAAAAATAAACAACAGCAAAGACATGAAAGCACAAAGATGGGGACAACAAAAATAAATTCCTGGAAGCTGGAAAGCAAATATTGCAAACTAACTTAGAAGAACTGAGAAAGCTGAATTCTATAGCAAAGGCGTAGAAAATTGAAAATAGACATGATTATATCAAAGAATTACCCACAGACTCAAATCCTTTCCCTAACTCCATGCTACTGGATGACTATTTCTCCCTGACTCAAGTAGAAATTCTAGAGTCTCTAGAGAGGGTAAAGATGAAAGTCTTTGGACTGGGGTGGGGGGGGGGATACAGCAGGCACAGTTAAGGGCGTTGGCACCATGTGAAAGTGAAGGTTTGCATAGTCACATGCATCCTGCTTGATAAGGCTCCACCTCCTGCTCCGCAGCCCTCATCAACTATTCAGCCCCCAAACCAAGGCAGTCAGATCTTTACCCTCTAGGCCCAAGATTGGCACACCTTCCCCTGGGGAAATCTGGGCAACCCAAGACAGACGAAGTAGAGAAACTGACATTTGGGATTATCCAACAAATAAATGGCCCTACAGTAAACTTAAAAAATGCACGAGTTCTCTGAGTACTCAGAATTTCCAGTCATCTCTTTAGTCCACCCCTCTCAATCATGAGCAGAAAAACAAGATTACCAGAACTCTAGAGAAAGTCTCTTATTATGCAAGATAAGGACCACACAAGCAGAAAAAGGCACCTTGAAGAGAACAGACTATGTAGGTGAAAGAAAACTTTACATAATTTGTGTTCAAAGTTTCCCAGAAGAAACCACCAAAGAAATTTGTTATGATTGCAACAATAAACACCAAACTTAGTTTGTTAGAAATGTGCCAGGCAAGGGAGACACTGGCCAAATGAAACCAGTCAAATGGACTCTCTGAGAACTTTATAAAGTTTTGCTGGGGAGGAGTTAGTCAAAGGACGGAAGTTAGCAAGGGGTGGGGGGAGGGGCAGGAAGGAAAGTTAGGCAAGACAGGAAAGAGGTGGTAAGATTGCAAGTGAGTTGAGTCTCTGACTGCTTTGATAGGCTAGGCGAGGCTGTTTGTGAAAAAGTCTGTGGCTTTATCTTTCCTGAACACATGGGTCCAAGCTGAGCTGTTGATGAAATAATTTATCTGTTTTGCAAGTTGTGGTTTCTGTACAGTTTTTCTGTGTTTCAAGTTGTGGTTTCTGTAGTTTTTCATTTCTCAGTCCTGAGAAGTAAGAGAAGATATTGCATCCTTAAAACAAGAACAGGATATTATTTTTTAAAAGAGGAACATTCATAGAACAAAGAGGTTATGGAAGTTAAAAATCTGATAAGAAAAAACTGAATAAATGACAAGGAGATACGAAATAGGAGAAAAAAGATAAGAAACTTATACCAGTCTATGAAGTTCAGCAGCCAAATAATGGGGTTTCCAGGAAGAAAAAAAAAAAAAACAGAGGGGAAGAAATCAACAGTGAAAAAATTCAAGGGAATTCCCTGGCAGTCCAGTGGTTAGGATTCTGTGCTTTCACTGCGGAGGGCGTGGGTACAATCCCTGGTTGGGGAACTAAGATTCCATAGGCCGTGTGGCGCAGCCAAAAAAACAACAACAACAACAACAAAAAAAGAAATAATTCAAAGAAAATTCCCAGAACTGAAGGACCCAAATTGAAAGAGCCATCATAACAGATTAAAATTGTCCTACACCAAAGCATACGATTGTAAAATTTAAAACATTTAGGACAAAAGAAGAGATTCTCAAGCTTCCAGAAAAGTAGGTGAAAGGGGACAAGGGACAAAAAAGAGGAAAATGAATCAGAGTTGCTTTGGACTTCTCAACAGCAATGTGGTGTAGAGAAGGAACAAGTTTCCCTTGACCCTCTGAGGGTCCCTGACTGGATCTGAAAATTAAACTGACAGATTTACAGGAGAAAAGCATACAAATTTTATACAGTTTTTACAAGTACATGGGAGCCTTCATGGGAGAATAAAAACCTGAAGAAATGATCAGAGCAGAAGGCTTTTATACCTTTTAGAAAAAGAAACATACATTTTGAAGAATTGACAAGACAAAGAGTTTTGGGCTATGAGTGGTAAATAGTGAAGAAGTAACAAGGTTTTTTATACAGGCTTCCAGGCCCCGAATTCCCTGTCTCTAGTGATAAGAACGTCTTTCTCCTGATACAGGGAGGGTACCTAGAAGATTTATCTCCTGCTTTTTGGGGAAGTGTATGCCAAGGTGCCATATTTTGGGGTAGCACATCCTGACATACAGTAATGTTTTAAAAATTCTGAAGGAAAATTTATTCCAGCAGAGAACTCTATTCAACCAAATTATCAAACAGGTGCTGGTTTATATAAAGACTTGCAAAGAGTAAGAAGAATACTTTCCATATGCCCTTCCTAAGGAAACTTCTGAAGGATATGTGTACAAAAATGATAAAACTGAGAGAAAAGCAGGTGTGAAATATAGGAAACAAGAGAGAGAGGCAAAGGGATGCCTGAGATGATAGTGACAGAAAATCACAGGGTGAAAACCAGGCCACAAGTGTAGAAAAAGCAACTGGCCCAGACTGGGAGCAATGTAACTCAGAAGACAGATGTGTTGAGAATTATCCTCAAGATACCTACTGCCCTATTTAACCTGAGGTCAAAATCTTGTCTGCACTTGGCTTGTTTGTATCACTTGTGCTTCTCCCTCACTGCCTAGATCGTCTGAGAATCATTTCATCCCATAGAAGTGTTCTACTTTAATCTATTCCTGAGATCTAGATATAGGCCACAGTTAGCTAGAAATAGAAAATATAGAGCACTCCATGCTCCCTGACCATATTCCTGCTGGATGTCCTTTCCTGGGCCTACACCACAATCTTTTGTATGTTTTTCAGGACTCGTGACCCTGCCCTCATATTGCCCCAGATGAGGTTCTTACAAACTCTCAGAAGACACTCAGTTCTGATTGGGGATTTTGCACCAAACAGTGGCAGTGTTACATTTTCTTATCCAGATTCTTGCTATCTTACGTTCTTGCTACGCATTGTTTCACAACCAAAAAGTACAGTGAATGCTTTCCTAATGAATGATGAATGGTCCCCCAAAACTGAATTGCAGAATATCTGGGATCTTGTTATTGCCAGAATAATGAAATGACCAGGTGCGTCTGCACAGTTAGGTTGCTGAGAATTCTGGGGAACAAGGAACTAATTGCCAGTTACTCTATATCATAATTCTCATTAAAAGGTTTTGTCCTTATATTGTTTAGACATACAAAGTAAGTTATGAAAGTTATAAAGAAAGGAAATGGAATGATTAACATAAAAATCAGGAAAGAATGACCAGGAGAGTGTTTACTTTGGAAGGAAGGGAGGAAGATTCAGGCAAATTACCCTGGTAAAATCAGGACTTTCCTCCTTAATTTGCAATCCTCCAATTACTTCCTAAAGGAACACCAAAAAGACCTAGTGATCAAGCAAAGCTAAGTTTATTGGGCTTACTGCAATAAGAAAAGACACCACTTTGACACAGCCCTAGTAGTATCTCAAATGGACAAAGACTGGAGACTATTTTTAGGGTTTTACAGCCAGTGCAGGGGGACTTTATGATGGGCCTCCCAAAGTAGAGAGTTTAATGGGATTAGACAAAGCATACCCCATAATAGCTTTGAATTATTTAGGAGAGCCAGATGAGGGCCTTGAGGTAAGTATTGACCAGTAAGCTTGATGAATAAGCTATTTTAGTTGGTTCCTAGTTTTGTTTTCTATGAATAAATATTTCTATGAAAGAGTACGTATGTTCTTTTTGCTTATCCTAGCATTGTTTAACACAAAGGCAGGAAAGAATGCTTCATCTCAGAATTACTTAACACAAAAACAGGGAAATAGGGGCTTCCCTGGTGGCACAGGGGTTAAGAATCCGCCTGCCAATGCAGGGGACACAGGTTTGAGCCCTGGTCCGGGAAGATCCCACATGCCATGGAGCAACTAAGTTAGCGAGCCACAACTACTGGGCCCGTGTGCCGCAACTACTGAAGCCCACGCGCCAAGAGCCCGTGCTCCACAACAAGAGAAGCCACTGCAATGAGAAGCCCGCGCACCACAACGAAGAGTAGCCCCCGCTTGCCACAACTAGAGAAAGCCCGCACGCAGCAATGAAGACCCAATGCAAAAATAAAATAAATAAATAAATTTATTTAAAAAAAAAACAAAACAAACAAACAGGGAAATATGTTGGTTTTGTTACCGAACTCTAGTTCATGTGCCTGATGCACAGTGAGGCTAAAAAAACCGAACCATTGAACTTCGGAGCAGAGAAAAGATTTATTGCAGGGCCAAGCAAGGGGAACAGGTGACTCCTACTCAAAATCCCCAAACTCCCCAATGGTTTTTCGGGAGAAGTTTTTACAGGCAAAATTTGGGGCAAGGGTGAAGCCGAATCCAGCCTCTGTACCCCAACACCAAGTTAAATCTAAGAGACAGACTTTTGGGTGAAGTAGAAAAGAATAGCTTTATTGCTTTGTCAGGCAAAAGGGGCCACAGTGGGCTAATACCCTCAAAACTGTGTGTCCCCCACCTGGAGGGGGTGTAGTGAGGAGTTTTATAGTAATAATACAAAGAGGGCGTGATCAGCTCATGGACATTCTTCTAATAGGTTGGTGGTGAGGTAAGTGGGAGTCAGCATCATCAACCTTCTGGTTCCAACAGGTCTGGGGTCTACATGCTTGTGGGCAGCATGCAGATAACTTCTCTCACCTGGTAGGGGTTTCAGTATCTGCAAGACAGCTCAAAGATATTGTTATGTATATGCCTTGAGGGGGAACCAGGACTCTGCCCCAAGGCTGCACTATTGTTTCTTGACTGTTCCTCCCTTGTCTCTGCATCTTCTCCCTTCCCTAATTAGCAACTATTTGAACCTTCCCATTGGAACTCAGGGAAGGTCATGGAGGCTGAATGAAGCCTATTTCCTATAATGAGGAAATGGGGGATACCAAAAGGCTATTTTGCCCAGGAGCTTGCCCAGTAGCCCCACAGGGTCCTGCTTGGTTTCAAGGGCTGCAGGGTATCTGACTTTCCTCTGATTGGTTGGTGGTGAGGTAACAGAGCAGTGTTCCAGGAATATCAATCCTCAGTCTCTGGTTTCAACCAGTCCGGGGTCTCAGCCTGTAGTTACCATCCTCCACCAGGGTGGGGGCCTTAGTTCCTGTAGAAGAACTCAAAGATATTGTTATGTATATTCTTGATGAGGAACCAGTATCCTGCTTTAATCACTGCACTATTGTTTCTTGACTGCTCCT
The DNA here is from genome assembly GCF_965194805.1 of Balaenoptera borealis. NCBI lineage: Eukaryota > Metazoa > Chordata > Mammalia > Artiodactyla > Balaenopteridae > Balaenoptera > Balaenoptera borealis. The sequence continues at coordinate 27,393,662 of NC_138870.1, forward strand.
GCTTTGTTTCTGCATTCCCTCACTTCTTTGATTAGCAACTGTTTGAATCTGCCCTTTGGTACTCACGGAAGGTCTAGGAGGCTGAAAGGACGTAGAAAGGATTTGTACCCAGGAGGGTCTCACAGGACCCTGCTCGGTTTCAGTTTCAGTTATCATAACTATTGTCTAAGATCCAAATAAGATAGAGACTGAAGAAAGTTGGGATATTTCTATTGAATTTGTAATTCCCTCTGGCATTATGGGAGAAGATTGTAACCAATCTCAAGTCTGACTCAGAGTTAGAAACCTTTACAAATATTTTTCTAGATGAGTCCCTGATATCTTCTACAATAGCAATAATTCCAATTCAAGCAAGCCTCTCCTTGATCTTAACAGCCAACAATGATAAACACTCTCCAGGGTCTTAAAGTAAGACCACAAGAATACAGATGAGAAAAGAGAACACTACATTTGCTGGCAGCTGGAGGGTCAGTCAGAAGTTGAGATGGTTGGGACTTCCCTGGTGGCACAGTGGTTAAAAATCCACCTGCCAAAGCAGGGGACACGGGTTCGAGCCCTGGTCTGGGAAGATCCCACATGCCGCGGAGCAACTAAGCCCATGAGCCACAACTACTGAGCCTGCGCTCTAGAGCCCGCGAGCCACAGCTACTGAGCCCGTGTGCCACCGCTACTGAAGCCCACGTGCCTAGAGCCCATGCTGCACAAGAGAAGCCACCGCAATGAGAAGCCCGTGCACAGCAAACGAAGAGTAGCCCCCACTTGCCACAACTAGAGAAATCCCGCACGCAGTAAAAAAGACCCAACGCAGCCAAAAATAAATAAATAAAATAATAAAAAAAGAAATTGAGATGGCTCACCACCCTCCCACTCCCACCCCTTCTGATAGTTAGAAATTTTATAGGTCATAAAGGACATGAAGGAGTAAGAAAACAATGTAATGTGAGAGGTGAGGCAAATGTTCTGTTTCTTGTTATCCAAGATAGGTGGCTTAAGGGTTAGCCAGGTCCAGTTTAGCAAGGAACTTATAATTTAAGCTAGTCCTGGAGAATACATTCCTTTTAGCCAGAAAAATGAGTGCTTTAACCTGGGGCCTGCAATTCGGTTATGTAAAAGTTGTGATGGGGCTCAGGGTTAAGCTGCCCCTAAAATATGTCAATGTGGCATATTGATTATTTTAAATTAAAGGTACTTGAGAAACAGTCAGTGCAATAAGGACACTCTGACCCTCCTCTCTGTCCCCTTGAAAGCTGGAAATAAATCTCTCATGTGAAAGGCACCTCCCTGCACCAGGAGGTAGGGAGACATCCTTATTGCCAGAAATAGGGAGCTCAGGGCCCAGAAGGCTATGTAAACAAATTCTGCTTGATTTCTTCACTAATTAGTACCCAAGCTGAAGCTAGTTTGTCTTGTCAGTTCTTCACAAATTTATTGCTTCTTTGTCTAAAATGTATATAAACAGCCTACTCTGGTCAATTCTTGGGTCCTATATCCATGAAACTTCCACACATATGAAATTAACATTTTTCTTCTCCTTAATCTGTCTTGTGTCAACTTAATTATTAGATCATCCAAAAGAACCAAGAAGGGTAAGAGAAAATCCTTCCCCAACAGTTGTAATAGATTTTAATACAAGTTAAAGAACATCAAGTGCCATGGGAAAAAAAAAAAAAATTTGCTATTTGTTTTGGGGCCCCCTATTCTTGCCATTTGGTGGTCTACCACAAACAATCAAGCTTCTAAGTGCCCATTAGGACATGCTAAAATCAAGAGCTCTGCATTGTTTATCCTGATTTAATGCTTGAAAAAATTATGACCATTAATTTCCTGAAGTGTACCTCTTTTTTTTGCCTTTTTTTTTTAAAACTGAAGTATAGTTGATTTACAATGTTGTGTTAGTTTCTGGTGTACTGCAAAGTGATTCAGTTCTCTCTCTCTCTCTCTCTCTCTCTATATATATATATATTTATTCTTTTCCATTATAGCTTATTACAAGATATTGAATATAGTTCCCTGTGCTATATAGTGGGACCTTGTTATCCATTTTATACATAGTAATTTGTGTCTGCTAATCCCAAACTCTTATCTGTCCCTCCCCCTTTCCCCTTTGGAAACCATAAATTTGTTTTCTATGTCTGTGAGTCAGTTTGTTTTGTAGATAAGTTCATTTGTATCATATTTTAGATTCCACACATAAGTGGTATCATATGATATTTGTCTTTCTCTGTCTGGCTTACTTCACTTAGTGTGATAATCTCTAGGTCCATCCATGTTGCTACAAATGGCATTATTTCATTCTTTTTTATGGTTGAGTAACATTCCATTGTATCTATGTACCACATCTTCTTTATCCACTAATCTGTCAATGGCCATTTAGGTTTCTTCCATGTCTTGGCTATTGTAAATAGTGCTGCTATGAATTTTGGGGTGCATGCATCTTTTCAAATTAGAGTTTTCTCCAGATATTTGTCCAGGAGTAGGATTGCTGGATCATATGGTAACTCTATAGTTTTTTTAAGGAAGCTCCATACTGTTTTCTGCAGTGGCTGCACCTGAAGTGCAGCTTTTGAGCTAAGACTTAACCCTGAACTTTGAGACCTGCCTGATCCCTTAAAGCTCCAATTTGTGAAAAATTACAAATTGTTAAAAGGGCATTTATGTTGAATTTTTTCAAAGCATGAATGTTAATCCAAAAATGTCAAGTGTCTGGGACTTCCCTGCGGTTAAGAATCTGTGCTTCCAATACAGGGGGTGCAGGTTCGATTCCTGGTTGGGGAACTATGATCCCACATGTCCTGTGGCACAGCCAAAAAATTAAAAAAAAAAAAAAAGTCAAGTGTCTTCTGTACTTTAAATAAATACTCTCTCAGACAGAATCTTCATTCCTGTTTTGTTTTTTTTTTGGCCTTTGCCACATGGCTTGCAATTCCATGACCAGGGATCAAACCTGGTCCCTGCAGTGAAAGCGCCAAGTCCTAACCACTGGACGAGGGAATTCCCTCCATTCTGTTTTGAAATCATCATACCTTAACTGCATTTAAGAGAGGAACCCTTTTGGGAAGGGATTCATAAAGAAGTAAGAAAGGCAAAATGTAAGTGGGACATGTACCATCTTTGAAGTTACTTTCAATCAAAGAGCAGGATGAGAAAATCATAATTTGCCTGTATTTGGCATTCATGTTGTTTCCATATATGTTTTCCTTAAATAAATTCACATCATATGAAAAGAGCTTTGTGTGCTGTTTTCAAGGACAGATGTGGTGGGTAGAGAATGACTCTTCAAAGTCTAACTTAAATCAAGGCAGAAAAATGAGTTGCAGTTGTTTGGATGACTTTCCTTCAAATATGTGAGCTTGACATTATCTCGCAGTGCTATTGAACATGGCTTCTAAAGCTAGAAAGCCTTTGGTTCAAATTCTTGTTTTGCCATTTAGTTGCTGCCTGGTCTTGGGACAATTACTTCATCATTCTGAGCCTTAGTTTTTGCATCTGATAAAAGGGGATAAATAACAGTATCTACGCACTGTGTCACTGAGAACATTAAATGACATGAAGAATGTAAAACACTTAGTACCTTGCTCAATAAATATTAGTGATAGTTTTAGTGACTCCCCAGTGCTATCCTAAAAATGTTAAAGATAAAACTCTTTAAGATGGCATTTCTTAAAAGCCTTTCTTAATCTGGCTCATCTTCCCAGTTTCACCAAACTGCACATACTTTCCTCCACAAACTATAGTGTTCCTTGAGTCCTGGCCTGGAATTACTTCCTCTCTGAAGTCTTCATTGATTGGGTTAAGGTGCTCCTTGTGTGTACTTATCATAACTCCTGTTCATACCTTTCTATATCTTTGTACTTATGACTTGGTTTGTTTGAATGTTGTGAGCTCCTTGAGAGCACAGATTATGTCTTATTCATATTTTGAACCCAAGAGGCTAGTGCAGTGATTTGTAAATGGTAGATATTCAATGAGCACTGGATAATTGAACAATGAATGAATAAACAATGCTCAGACAAATTACTTCCAGGTTCTAAGCTTTTATTTTGCAGGCCCTGGACCTCATTTATTTGAATATTCAGGAACAAACAAGTTTAAGGGAACTGAATCACACTAAATAGACTCTCAATGTAGTATATAAAACAGAATGCAACTTATTCAAAAATAACTCCTATCAATGTGATGGAAGAAACGTTCACCTACTGAGTTCTGAGGAAGCCATTCTGGCTTATACATGATTTGGTCTGAACCAGAACAACCTATCTTATGGCCTGTCAAGCACGCATTGTACTTCTGCGTTAACCGTTAAAGAAAAGAATGCATTATCCAGAGGTAAAGAATGTCCACTTTGGGGACTTCCCTGGTGGCGCAGTGGTTAAGAATCCACCTGCCAATTCAGGGGACATGGGTTCAAGCCCTGGTCTGGGGAAATATCCCACATGCAGCGGAGCAACTAAGCCCTTGCACCACAACTACTGAGCCTGCACTGTAGAGCCCACGAGCCACAACTACTGAACCCACGTCCCACAACTACTGAACCCACGCACCTAGAGCACACGCACTGCAATGAAGAGTAGCCCTCACTTTCTGCAACTAGAGAAAGCCCGCACGCAGCAACGAAGACCCAATGCAGCCATAAATAAATAAATAATAAATAAATAAATAAAACCTTACTTAAAAAAAAAAAAAAGAATCCGCCTGCCAATGCAGGGGACACAGGTTTCAGCCCTGGTCTGGGAAGATCCCACATGCCATGGAGCAACTAAGCCCGTGCGCCACAACTACTGAGTCCGTGTGCCCACAACTACTGAAGTCCGCATCAAGAGAAGCCACTGCAATGAGAAGCCCACACCGCCCCCCAACTTGCCACAACTAGAGGAAGCCCACATGCAGTAAGGAAGACCGAAAGTAGCCAAAAAAAAAAAAAGAATGTCCACTTTGAAAAAAGGAATAAATGCCTCTCCCTCCCTTCCTATGATGCCAATGCTAGCACATCTTCAAAGATAAGGCTCCCTTTCCAGACACCAAGGTCATGCTGACTTGCTGTGTACATGCTAATCTGTCTCTTTTGAAACATTGAAAGAATGTATCCCTGTCATGTTTGATGTTTGTTCTCTGTTCTGACAAGATATAAAACTGTCCTGAAAACCATGCTTCTCCAGAGTGCTTTCTTCCATGGTGAAGACTGCACTCTTGGGTGATAGACCTCAGTTTGGCTCAAATAAAACTCATTTCTATTCTTATTATAGATTGTTTATTGATTATTTGCATAAAAATGCATTGTCTCCCCTAGAGGGAAGTCTTTAGTAATAATCAATGTAATTTCTCAGGAGCCTGGTATATTCTGGGTACTGCCCTGTGCTCACAAAGTTCAAGTCTATCTCTTGATAATGGACCAATGTTAAGTAGGCTGTTGAGATTGCCTTAAAGATCTGGAAAATCAATGTATTAATGTACAATTACATCGAGCTCAGAATGTTCACTTCTGTATGAGGAGCACATTCTCTCCCAGCACTCAAGCTATACAGGAAGCCAATCACAATCATTAATTTACAAGGTAAAATCACTGTGACAGGAAGGGGAAACACTAAACTCAGAGACCTTATGATGTGAACGTTCTCTCTACAGGCTGATCTACGTATGAAGCCAAATCACAATTAGAATAAAAGTACCTATATGATCAAATATTTAATACTATCAGGCTGAAACAGAGAAGGTTTGTTAAAGGGAACTGGCTACATCAAGTCTGTGGTTTAAAGCCTCCTCCTTACTGAAAAGCACCAAAGAAAACTTGTAAACTATAGCTTTTATAACATTTGCATGGCTGACCTACCACCTTCACACTAACCCGCTATGGGTGGGTTACTCTAGTAGGCACACTTTTTCTTAAAGCACCAGATAATAAATATTTTCAGCTTTGTGGGCCATGTGGTGTCTGTTACAAGTACTCAACTGTGTCATGGTAGCTCAAAAACAACTGCAGGTAATTCTTAAGTGAGGGAACTCCCTGGTGGTCCAGTGGTTAGAACTCTAGGCTTTCACTGCTGAGGGTGCAGATTCAATCCCTGGTTGGGGAACTAAGACCCCACAAGCCACACTGTGGTGTGGCCAAAAAAAAAAAAAAGGAAAAAAAAAACCCTTAAATGAATGAATTTGGGTATGTTCAAATAAAACCATTTATGGACACTAGAATTTGAATTTCCTTTTTAAAAATTTTTTCGTTCTTGTGGTTCTTTGGAACTCCTTTCTGTTCGCTAGGTGGGATGCAGCCCAATTCATGAATTGCTGAATAAAAGCCAATTCAGTTTTCAAATTTATGCAATTGAATTTTGGGTCTTTTGAATTTTATTTTATTTATTTTTTTATACAGCAGGTTCTTATTAGTCATCAATTTTATACACATCAGTGTATACATGTCAATCCCAATCTCCCAATTCAGCACACCACCACCCCCACCACCCTGCCACTTTCCCCCCTTGGTGTCCATATGTTTGTTCTCTACATCTATGTCTCAATTTCTGCCCTGCAAACCAGTTCATCTGTACCATTTTTCTAGGTTCCACATATATGTGTTAATATACGATATTTGTTTTTCTCTTTCTGACTTACTTCACTCTGTATGACAGTCTCTAGATCCATCCACGTCTCAACAAATGACCCAATTTCGTTCCTTTTTATGGCTGAGTAATATTCCATTGTATATATGTACCACAACTTCTTTATCCATTCGTCTGTCAGTGGGCATTTAGGTTGCTTCCATGACCTGGCTCTTGTAAATAGTGCTGTAATGAACATTGGGGTGCATGTGTCTCTTGGAATTGTGGTTTTCTCTGGGTATATGCCCAGTAGTGGGATTGCTGGGTCATATGGTAATTCTATTTTTAGTTTTTTAAGGAACCTCCATACTATTCTCCATAGTGGCTTTATCAATTTACATTCCCACCAACAGTGCAAGAGGGTTCCCTTTTCTGCACACCCTCTCCAGCATTTGTTGTTTGTAGATTTTCTGATGAAGCCCATTCTAACTGGTGTGAGGCGATACCTCATTGTAGTTTTGATTTGCATTTCTCTAATAATTAGTGATGTTGAGCAGCTTTTCATGTGCTTCTTGGCCATCTGTATGTCTTCTTTGGAGAAATGTCTATTTAGGTCTTCTGCCCATTTTTGGATTGGGTTGTTTGTTTTTTTAATATTGAGCTGCATGAGCTGTTTATATAATTTGGAGATTAATCCTTTGTCCATTGATTCGTTTGCAAATATTTTCTCCCATTCTGAGGGTTGTCTTTTCATCTTGTTTATGGTTTACTTGCTGTGCAAAAGCTTTGAAGTTTCATTCAGTCCCATTTGTTTCTTTTTGTTTTTATTTCCATTACTCTAGGAGGTGGATCAAAAACGATCTTGCTGTGATTTATGTCAAAGAGTGTTCTTCCTATGTCTTCCTCTAAGAGTTTTATAGTGTCTGGTCTTACATTTAGGTCTCTAATCCATTTTGAGTTTATTTTTGTGTATGGTGTTAAGGAGTGTTCTAATTTCATTCTTTTACATGTAGCTGTCCAGTTTTCCCAGCACCACTTATTGAAGAGACTGTCTTTTCTCCATTGTATATCCTTGCCTCCTTTGTCATAGATTAGTTGACCATAGGTGCATGGGTTTATCTCCGGGCTTTCTATCCTGTTCCATTGATCATTATTTCTGTTTTTGTGCCAGTACCACATTGTCTTGATTACTGTAGCTTTGTAGTATAATCTGAAGTCAGGGAGTCTGATTCCTCCAGCTCCGTTTTTTTCCCTCAAGACTGCTTTGGCTATTTGGGGTCTTTTGTGTCTCCATACAAATTTTAAGATTTTTTGTTCTAGTTCCGAAAAAATGCCATTGGTAATTTGATAGGGATTGCATTGAATCTGTAGATTGCTTTGGGTAGTATAGTCATTTTCACAATATTGATTCTTCCAATCCAAGAACATGGTATATCTCTCCATCTGTTGGTATCATTTTTAATTTCTTTCATCCGTGTCTTATAGTTTTCTACATACAGGTCTTTTGTCTCCCTAGGTAGGTTTACTCCTAGGTATTTTATTCTTTTTGTTGCAATGGTAAATGGGAGTGTTTCCTTAATTTCTCTTTCAGATTTTTCATCATTAGTGTATAGGAATGCAAGAGATTTCTGTGCATTACTTTTGTATCCTGCTACTTTACCAAATTCATTGATTAGCTCTGGTAGTTTTCTGGTGGCATCTTTAGGATTCTCTATGTATAGTAACATGTCATTTGCAAACAGTGACAGTTTTACTTCTTTTTTTCCAATTTGTATTCCTTTTATTTCTTTTTCTTCTCTTGTTGCTGTGGCTAGGACTTCCAAAACTCTGTTGAATAATAGTGGTGAGAGTGGACATCCTTGTCTCATTCCTGATCTTAGAGGAAATGCTTTCAGTTTTTCACCATTGAGAATGATGCTTGCTGTGGGTTTGTCGTAAATGGCCTTTATTATGTTGAGGTAGGTTCCCTCTATGCCCACTTTCTGGAGATTTTTTATCATAAATGGGTGTTGAATTTTTTCAAAAGCTTTTTCAGCATCTATTGAGATGATCATATGGTTTTTATTCTTCAATTTGTTAATATGTTGTATCACATTGATTGATTTGCATATATTGAAGAATCCATGCACCCCTGGGATAAATCCTGCTTGATCACGGTGTATGATCCTTTTAATGTGTTGTTGGATTCTGTTTGCTAGTAATTTGTTGGGGATTTTTGCGTCTATATTGATGAGTGATATTGGTCTGTAATTTTCCTTTTTTTTAGTACCTTTGTCTGGTTTTTTTTATCAGGGTGATGGTGGCCTCACAGAATGGGTTTGGGAGTGTTCCTTCCTCTCCAATTTTTTGGAAGACTTTGAGAAGGATGGGTGTTAGCTCTTTGCTAAATGTTTGATAGAATTCACCTGTGAAGCCATCTGGTCCTGGACTTTTGTTTGCTGGAATATTTTTAATCACAGTTTCAATTTCATTACTTGTGATTGGTCTGTTCATATTTTCTATTTCTTCCTGGTTCAGTCTTGGAAGGTTGTACCTTTCTAAGAATTTGTCCATATATTCCAGGTTGTCCTTTTTATTGGCATAGAGTTGCTGGTAGAAGTCTCTTAGGATGCTTTGTATTTCTGTGGTGTCTGTTGTAACTTCTCCTTTTTCATTTCTAATTTTATTGATTTGAGTCCTCTCCCTCTTTTTGTTGATGAGTCTTGTTAATGGTTTATCAGTTTTGTTTATCTTCTCAAAGAACCAGCTTTCAGTTTTATTGATTTTCGCTATTGTTTTCTTTGTTTCTATTTCATTTATTTCTGCTCTGATCTTTATGATTTCTTTCCTTCTGATAACTTTGGGTTTTGTTTGTTCTTCTTTCTCTAGTTCCTTTAGGTATAAGGTTAGATTGTTTGAGATTTTTCTTGTTTCTTGAGGTAGGCTTGTATAGCTATAAACTTCCCTCTTAGAACTGCTTTTGCTGCATCCCATAGGTTTTGGATCATCGTGTTTTCATTGTCATTTGCCTCTAGGTATTTTTTGATTTCCTCTTTGATTTCTTCAGTGATCTCTTGGTTATTTAGTAACGTAGTGTTTAGCCTCCATGTGTTTGTGTTTTTTACGTTTTTTCCCCTGTAATTCATTTCTAATCTCATAGTGTTGTGGTCAGAGAAGATGCTTGATATGATTTCAGTTTTCTTAACTTTACTGAGGCTTGATTTGTGACCCAAGATGTGATCTATCCTGGAGAATGTTCCGTGCGTACTTGAGAAGAAAGTGTAATCTGCTGTTTTTAGATGGAATGTCCTATAAATATCAATTAAATCTATCTGGTCTAGTGTGTCATTTAAAGCTTCTGTTTCCTTATTTATTTTCATTTTGGCTGATCTGTTCATTGGTGTAAGTGAGGTGTTACAGTCCCCCACTATTATTGTGTTACTGTCAATTTCCTCTTTGACAGCTGTTAGCAGTTGCCTTATGTATTCAGGTGTTCTTATGTTGGATGCATATATATTTATAATTTTTATATCTTCTTCTTGGATTGATCCCTTGATCATTATGTAGTGTCCTTATTTGTCTCTTATAACAGTTTTTATTTGAAAGTGTATTTTGTCTGATATGAGGATTGCTACTCCAGCTTTCTTTTGATTTCCATTTGCATGGAATATCTTTTTCCATCCCCTCACTTTCAGTCTGTATGTGTCCCTAGGTCTGAAGTAGGTCTCTTGTAGACAGCATATATATGGGTCTTGTTTTTGTATCTGTTCAGCAAGCCTGTGTCTTTTGGTTGGAGCATTTAATCCATTCACGTTTAAGGTAATTATCGATATGTATGTTCCTATGACCATTTTCTTAATTGTTTTGGGTTTGTTTTTGTAGGTCCTTTTCTTCTCTTGTGTTTCCCACTTAGAGAAGTTCCTTTAGCATTTGCTGTAGACCTGGTTTGGTGGTGCTCAATTCTCTTACCTTTTGCTTGTCTGTAAAACTTTTGAGTTCTCCATCGATTCTGAATGAGATCCTTGCTGGGTAGAGTAATCTTGGCTGTAGTTTCTTCCCTTTCATCACTTTAAGTATATCATGCCACTCCCTTCTGGCTTGCAGAGTTTCTGCTGAGAAATCAGCTGTTAACCTTATGGGAGTTCCCTTGTATGTTATTTGTCATTTTTCCCTTGCTGCTTTCCATAATTTTTCTTTGTCTTTAATTTTTGCCACTTTGATTACTATGTGTCTCGGCGTGTTTCTCCTTGTGTTTATTCTGTATGGGACTCGCTGTGCTACCTGGTCTTAGGTGGCTATTTCCTTTCCTATGTTAGGGAAGTTTTCAACTATAATCTCTTCAAATATTTTCTCTGCTCCTTTCTCTCTCTCTTCTCCTTCTGGGACCCCTATAATGCCAATGTTGTTGTGTTTAATGTTGTCCCAGAGGTCTCTTAGGCTGTCTTCATTTCTTTTCATTCTTTTCTCTTTATTCTGTTCTGCAGCAGTGAATTCCACCATTCTGTCTTCCAGGTCACTTATCCGTTCTTCTGCCTCAGTTATTCTGCTACTGATTCCTTCTAGTGTAGTTTTCAGTTATTGTATTGTCCATCTCTGTTTGTTCTTTAATTCTTCTAGGTCTTTGTTAAACATTTCTTGCATCTTCTCCATCTTTGTCTCCATTCTTTTTCCGAGGTCCTGGATCATCTTCACTATCATTATTCTGAAATCTTTTTCTGGAAGGTTGCCTATCTCCACTTCATTTCATTGTTTTTCTGGGGTTTTATCTTGTTACTTCATCTGGTACATAGCCCTCTGCCTTTTCATCTTGTCTATCTTTCTGTGAATGTGGTTTTTTTTCCACAGGCTGCAGGATTGTAGTTCTTCTTGCTCCTGCTGTTTGCCCTCTGCTCTTCTATTGTGAGTCTTGCATCTATATCTTTCAGTGCTGTAGAGATCACAACTTATCACAGCAAGATGATTTTAGTGGAATTGCTGCTAGTGTTGGAGGGTCTCCTGCAGAGGTGGAGGGGTGGCTTTGGCTCACCATGGGGACAAGGACACTGGCAGCAGAAGTTCTGGGAAGTACTTCTTGGCGTGAGCCCTCCCAGAGTCTGCCATTAGCCTTAACAAAGAGCCCAGGTAGCTGAATTTTGTTTTTTAATAGGAGCTTCAAAAAAGTTTCTTCTTTCTATTAGTGATGGAAGGATTAAAGTGGAATCTGGTTATAAAGGAAAACTCTACTCTTTTTGTTTATGTTACATACAATAATCTCTGAATATTCAGAACACTCCAGTACACAGGATTCTCCACTGAAGAGTTCTGGTGTGGGTTTTCCACATGTTGGCCTGAAATAAATAGCCTACCAGATATTTCTCCAGCAAAGATGGGTTTATTTGGGATCAGCAGAGAATTGCAATTTGGGGTCTGCTACCATGGGGAGCCCTGTGCAGGTCCCCACACAAAAAGGAAAGGACAACACTTTTATGAAGAGGAAAGGAAGTCGGAAAGGCTGTAGTAAACAAAGAATCTATGGCTCTTCATTGGCTGAATCCATGTCAGGCTAGAAGAGGGATCTTTCTTCTTCCTGTTGGTCTTTGCTATCATCACAGGATGTGAGAGTTTCTCCTTCTGGTGTCTCAACTGTATTCAGCTGAGGTTTCTGTTTATTAAATTTTTACCCTTTATCTTTTTGATCAAGGTCTTTCTCTGAAAGCATCCCAGATCAAGAGTCAGGTTTTCTAGTTTACCAGCATTTTGTCCCTCAATGTCAGGAAAGGCCTTTCCTGGGTGTAGTGTCTCATGTCAAAGGGAAAATACACAGATTGGAAACCTATTGAGGTCACATTCAAGTAACAAGGAGGGGTAGAAAGGAGAACTCTCAGACCCTTTTTATCTAAAGTTCATATGTAATCAAGACCATAAACGTTGGAGATCCTCTAAAGCATTATGTCATCATTAATAGTTTGTTCAACAAACTTTCATCAGGCCTGGGCTGGGCATCTTGGGAAAGCTGTCTCATCAGATGTCATCTGCTTTATTTCCAAGATATCTTTACTTTCAGGTCACCAGATGATATGCAGGTCCAGTCAGTGTTCCATGCTTCTTTTAGGTGTCTCACATGAATCCAAGAGTCTGTTCCTGGAGTTTGAAGGCACAAGGGTTGGCAGTACCTGATAGAGGTCTCTCCAGTGAGGTAGAAGAGCATTCTTTTGGAAGTGTCTTTTCCCATAGACAAAATCTCCAGGTTGCAAAGTGTGATATTTAAGGTCTTTGTCTCTCAAGGGAACACTGTGAAAAGATTGCCCTACCAAAGTGTGGTTGTTTTTAACAGAAGCAATTAGGCCTTTGCAATATTGGAGTGTCCCTCCTTTTATCAGTTGTGGGTCAAAAGAGGAAGGAGCCAAGTGCATTGGATGTCCTGTGACTCTCTCAGAGGGTGAAACTTTGTGAGTTCTCAGAGTGGTGGATCTGAGGTTTAGAAGAACCAAGTGCAATGTTTTAGCCAAGGTATTTGGAGGGCCTCTACAAATTTTGCCAAGTAAGTCTTAATAATGCCATTCATGTGTTCAACTAAACCAGAAGATTGAGGGTGGTAAAATAGGAGACTTTATTCTTCCTATTGGGCTCTGCTATTATCCCAGAGCATGAGAGCTCCTCCTTCTGGTCTCCCAATTGTATTTACTTGAGGTTTCTGTTCATTAATTTTTTTTTTTTTTTAATGTGGCTGTATCTGGAGATGAGGCCTTTAAAATTTATTTATTTATTTATTTATGGCTGTGTTGGGTCTTCATTTCTGTGTGAGGGCTTTCTCCAGTTGTTGTGAGCGGGGGCCACTCTTCATCGTGGTGCGTGGCCCTCTCACTGTCGCAGCCTCTCTCGTTGCGGAGCACAGGCTCCAGATGCACAGGCTCAGTAGTTGTGGCTCATGGGCCTAGTTGCTCTGCGGCATGTGGGATCTTCTCAGAACAGGGCTCGAACCTGTGTCCCCTGCATTGGCAGGCAGATTCTCAACCATTGCGCCACTGGGGAAGCCCCATTAATTTTTTATACAAACTCTGAGCAATTCTGTGACACCAGCTGGGGGTCCTACAACTTAACTCAATTCTGACAATATCTACCTGGAGATAGCATCAGATCCCACAGGTTAAGGGTTCAATCCTACAAGACTCTCCCCTCAACTCCACTTCAGAGTCCAATCGCAAGTCCAGGTTGTCACCTGTGCTTCTGACAAACCAGCTGTAAATTGGAGGTTCTTATTACCCACTCCTTGGGTTTGATTAATTTGTTAGAGCAGCTCACAGAACTCAGGAAAACAGTTTACATACTAGATTACCAGTTTATTACAAAGGATGTTAAATGTTATGGATGAACAGCCAGATGAAGAGACACATAGGGCAAGGTTTGTGGGAAAGTATGTAGAGCCTCTATGCCCTCTCTAGGTGTGTCACTCTTCCAGCATCTCCATGTGTCCAACCTAGAGGCTTTCCAAACCCTGTACTTCATGCTTCATTACACTGACATGACTGATTAAATCTCTGGTCATTGGTGATTGATTCCACATTCAGTCCCTCCCTCCTTCCCAGAGATGGGTGGTGGGGTGGGACTGAAAGATCAAACTCTTTAATCAGCCATTGGTTTCCCTGACAACCAGCTTTAATCTTTAGGAGCTTACCAAAAGTTGTCTCATTAACATAAACTTGGGTGTGATTGAAAAGGGCTTGTAAAATGAATAACAAAAGACACCCATTTTACCTTAATTCTCCTGGAGTTATTTCAGGACATGGGAACACAACTAAACGTTATAATGAAAAAAGCCCCAGTGGCTCTTATATCTGAAATTACAAGGGTTTTGTCAGGAACAGTGGACCAATACTGAAAATTAATCAAAGGAAACCTCAACTAAATTAGAGTTGGGAAGGCCTGTAGAGAAAGCTTTCACACCCTACCCCTCATTCTCAGTGACACGACAGATGTGAGGGAGAGAAGCCTAGAGTCTGGGTTGCCATTCTGAATTCTCAACTTGTGTCTTTCTTAATTTTCTAGCACATGAAGGAGATTTTCTAGTTATCATTTTATTGTCTATTTATAATTTAATAGTATTATAGTCAGAGAATGTCATATATGTGATTTCAATCTTATGAGTTTTGTTGAAATTTGCCTTAAAGCCAAATACATAGTCAGATTCATGTATGCTTAAGGTGAAAGTGTTTTTTGCAGTGCAACGCAGTATTCTATGTTTCCAATATGTCAAATTTTGTAAAGCATAGAAATCAAATTGTTCCTTTTTTGATATGAATATTTTATTGAGTGATTGAAGTATTGTTGATTAACAACATTAGTTTCTTGTTTACAACATACTGATTCAATTTTTTATAGATTATACTTCATTTACAAATGGCTGTATTTCCCTCTGCTGTACAAAACTCTTCTGTGTTTTTGCTGAACATTTTCTTTCAATTATTAAATTCTTCCATTGTGATTTTAGATTTATCTATTTATTCTGGTGATTCTGTCAGTTTTTGCTTTATACATATTTTTTCAGGCTATGATTTTAGGTACATATAAAAGAAATTCATGCATGGGCCCAAAATAGTGAAACTGCAGAACAACAATGGCAAAGAGAATATCATAAAACAGCAGGAGGGAAAAGAGATGATCTTTAAAGAAGCAGAGTTCAAAGAAGCAACCTGATTGAAGGACAATGTAATCTACACACAATGAAATGTTATCCTCAATGTGCTGAGAGTAAATAACAACAACCTGAAATTCTAACCCACTGAAAATATCTTTCAAGAATGAGGGCCAACATAAAAAAGAATGGAATAATGCCATTTGCAGCAACATGGATGGACCTAGAGATTATCATACTAAGTGAAGTAAGCCAGACAGAGAAAGACAAATATCATATGATATCACTTATATGTGGAATCTAAAAAAAAAAAAAAAAAGATACAAATGAACTTATTTACAAAACAGAAAGAGACTCACAGACATAGAAAACACACTTATGGTTACTGGGGGTGGGGGGGTGGTAGTAGGGTACATTAGGGATACAAGGACCTACTGTATAGCATGGGGAGCCATACTCAATATTTTGTAATAACCTATATGGGAAAAGAATCTGAAAACTATATATATCTGTATATATATCTATATATCTATATATATCTGAGTCACTGTGCTGTACACCTGAAAATAACATGACATTGTAAATCCACTCTACTTCAATAAAAAAATAAAAATAAAAAAGAAGAAGAAGGGCAAAAAAAGGTCATTTTCAGACAAATAAGGCTGAGTCTTCAAGATATAAAAATCTTAGCCAGAAGGAAAGTGATCCCAGATGAAAGGTCTAAAATAAGAGAAGAAATAGGGGATGGAAGAAGGTATTCCATGCAAATGGAAATCAAAAGAAAGCTGGAGTAGCAATCCTCATATCAGACAAAATACACTTTCAAATAAAAACTGTTATAAGAGACAAATAAGGACACTACATAATGATCAAGGGATCAATCCATGAAGAAGATATAACAATTGTAAATATATATGCACCCAACATAGGAACAACTCAGTATATAAGACAAATACTAAAGCCATAAAGGGAGAAATTGACAGTAACACAATAATAGTGGGGGACTTTAACAACACCCCACTTTCATCAATGGATAGATCATCCAGACAGAAAAATCAATAAGGAAACACAGGCCTCAAATGGCACATTAGACCAGATGGACTTAATTGATATTTATAGATATTTATAGATCAAAAGGATCAGAATACACATTCTTCTCAAGTGCACATGGAACATTCTCTAGGATTGACCACAGGCTGGGCCACAAAGTGAGCCTCGGTAAATATAAGAAAATTAAAATCATATCAAACATCTTTTCCAACCACAACACTATGAGATTAGAGGTAAACTACAAAAAAAAAAAAAAAACCTGTAAAAAACACAAACACGTGGAGGCTAAACAATATGCTACTAAACAACTAATGGATCACTGAAGAAATCAAAGAGGAAATCAAAAAATACCTAGAGACCAATGAAAATGAAAGTACAACAATCCAAAACGTATTGGATGAAGCAAAAGCTGTTCCAAGAGGGCAGTTAATAGCAATACAATCTTACCTGAGGAAACGAGAAAAATCTCAAATAAACATCTTAAACTTACACCTAAAGAAACTAGAGAAAGAAGAACAAACAAAACATAAATTTAAAAAAAGGAAAGAAATCATAAAGATCAGAGCAGAAATAAATGAAATAAAGAGAAAGAAAACAATAACAAAGATCAATGAAACCAAAAGCTGGTTCTTTGAAATGATAAGCAAATTTGATAAACCTTTAGCCAGACTCATCAAGAAAAAAAAGGAGAGGACTCAAATCAATAAAATTAGAAATGAAAAAGGAGAAGTTACAACTGACACCACAGAAATACAAAGGATCATAAGAGACTAATACAAGCACCTTTATGCCAATAAAATGGACAGATTCTTTGAAAGGTACAATCTCCCAAGACTGAACCAGGAAAAAATAGAATATATGAACAGACCAATCACAAGCACTGAAATTGAAACTGTGATTTAAAAACTCCCAACAAAAAAAGTCCAGGACCTGATGGCTTCACAGGTGAATTCTATCAAACATTTAGAGAAGACCTAACACCTATCCTCTGAAACTGTTCCAGAAAATTGCAGAGAAAGGAAAACTCCCAAACTCATTATATGAGGCCACCATCATCCTGATAAAAAAACCAGACAAAGATAACACAAAAAAAGGAAATTATAGGCCAATATCACTGATAAACACAGATGCAAAAATCCTCATCAAAATGCTAGCAATCTGAATCCAACAATACATTAAAAGTATCATACACCATGATAAAGTGGGATTGACCCCAGGGATGCAAGGATTTTTCAGTATCCACAAGTCAATCAGTGTGATATATCACATCAACAAATTAAAGAATGCAAACCTTATGATCATCTCGATAGTTGCAGAAAAATCTTTTGACGAAATTCAGCACCCATTTATGATAAAAACTCTCCAGAAAGTGGGCATAGAGAGAATATACCTCAACATAATAAAGACCATATATGACAAACCTACAGCTAATGCCATACTCAACAGTGAAAAGCTGAAAGCATTTCCTCTAAGGTCAAGAACAAGACAAGGATGTCCACTCTTGCCACTTTATTCAACATAGCTTTGGGAGTCCTAGCTACAGCAATCAGAGAAGAAGAAGAAATAAAAGGAATCCAAATTGGAAAAGAAGAAGTAAAACTGTCACTGTTTGCAGATGACATGATACTATACATAGAAAATCCTAAAGATGCTACCAGAAAACTACTAGAGCTCATCAATGAATCAGGTAAAGTTACAAGATACAAAATTAATGCACAGAAATCTCTTGCATTCCTATACACTAACAACAAAAGACCACACAGAGAAATTAAGGAAACAATCCTATTCACCATTGAAACAAAAAGAATAAAATACCTAGGAATAAACCTACCTAAGGAGGTAAAAGATCTGTCCTCAGAAACTATAAGACATTGATGAAAGAAATCAAAGATGACACAAACAGATGGAGAGATATACCATGTTCTTGGATTGGAAGAATTAATATTGTGAAAATTACTATAGTACCTAAGGCAATCTACAGATTTAATGCAATCCCTATCAAATTACCAATGGCATTTTTCACAGAACTAGAACAAAAAAAAACTTAAAATATATATGGAGACACAAAAGACCCCAAATAGCCAAAGCAATCTTGAGAAAGAAAAACAGAACTGGAAGAGTGAGGCGCCCTGACTTCAGACTATACTACAAAGCTATAGTCATCAAAACAGTATGGTACTGGTACAAAAATAGACTTATAGATCAATGGAACAGAATAGAAAGCCCAGAAATAAACCCATGCACCTATGGTCAATTAATCTATGACAAAGGAGGCAAGATTATACAATGGTGGACAGTCTCTTCAACAAATGGTGCTGGGAAAACAGGACAGCTACATGTAAAAAAAAATGAAATTAGAACATTTTTTAACACCATACACAAAAATAAGCTCAAAATGGATTAAAGACCTAAATGTGAGACCAGACACTATAAAACTCTTAGAGGAAAACTGTCTGACATAAATCGCAGCAATATTTTTTTCAATCCATCTCCCAAAGTAATAGAAATAAAAACAAAAATAAGCAAATGGACCTAATTAAACTCAAAAGCTTTTGCACAACAAAGGAACCCATAAACAAAACGAAAAGACAACCCACAGAATGGGAGAAAATATATATTTGCAAATGATGTGATCGACAAGGGATTAGTCTCCAAAATTTACAGACAGCTCATGAGGCTTAATATCATCAAAACAAACAATCCAATCAAAAAATGGGTAGAAGGACGTCTCTGGTGGTCCAGTGGTTAAGAATCCACCTGCCAATGCAGGGGACATGGGTTCGATCCCTGGTCTGAGAAGATCTCACATGCCGCGGAGTAACTAAGCTCGTGGTCCATGACTACTGAGCATGTGCTCTACAGCCTGTGAGCTGCAACTACTGAGCCTGCGTGCCACAACTACTGAAGCCCGTGTGCCTAGAGCCCGTGCTCCGCAACAAGAGAAGCCACCGCAATGAGAAACCTGCACACCTCAATGAAGTGTTGCCCCTGCTCGCTGTAACTAGAGAAAGCCCATGCACAGCAAAGAAGACCCAGTGCAGCCAAAAAAAAATAAGAAGAAATGGGCTGAAGACCTAAATAGACATTTCTCCAAAGAAGACATACAGGTGGCCAAGAGGCATATGAAAAATGTTCAACGTCACTAATTATTAGAGAAATGCAAATCAAAACTACAATGAGATATAACCTCACACCAGTCAAAGTGGCTATCATCAAAAATCCACAAACAATCAATGCTGGAGAGGATTTGGAGAGAAGGGAACCCTTCTACACTGTTGGTGGGAATGTAAATTTGTACAGCCACTATATCTGAAGTCAGACAGAGAAAGAGAAATATCATATGATATCACTTATGAGCGGAATCTAAAAAGAAATAATACAAATGAACTTATTTACAAAACAGAAACAGACTCACAGACTTAGAGATGAACTTATGGTTACCAGGAGGCAAGGGTGGGGGGAAGGGATAGTTACTGAGTTTGGGATTGACATGTACAAACTGCTACATTTAAAATGGATAACCAGCAAGGACTACTGTATAGCACAGGGAACTCTGCTCAATATTATGTAACAACTTAAGTGGGAAAAGAATTTGAAAAAGAATAGATACATGTATATGTATAACTGAATCACTTTACTATATACCTGAAATTACTGCAACATTGTTAATCAACTGAACTCCAATATAAAATAAAAAGATTTTTAAAAAAAGAAGAAATAAAGGGTTAAAAAAATGCTAAATATTAGATAAACCTAAACAAATATTTACTATAAAACAATAATAATTTAATAATATTTAAATTTAAAAGAAAAAATCCAAAATAATATTAAAATATATGGTAGGTTCATGTTTTGAAGGAGATAAAGATATTGATTACTTTAGACATTGTAATTTAAGTACTCACATTGCAATTTATAGGGTAATCACCAGTAAAAAACAAAAACCACATTCTAAATACAAATAAGCTGTATAACTTCCAAACTAGTAGGAAAAATATGAAAATTAAGCCAAAAGAAGGCAAAAAAGAATAGGAAGTAAAAGATAGTATAAACTAGGATAGTAGTTTTTTTTTTTTTTTTGGCTGTGTTGGGTCTTCGTTGCTGTGCTCAGGCTTCTCTTCGTTGTGGTGTGTGGGCTTCTCATTGCGGTGGCTTCTCTTGTTGCAGAGCACGGGCTCTAGGTGCATGGGCTTCAGTAGTTGTGGCGTGTGGACTCAGTAGTTGTGGTTCGTGGGCTCTAGAGCACAGGCTCAGTAGTTGTGGTGCACGGGTTTAGTTGCTCCACAGCATGTGGGATCTTCCCAGACATGGGATTGAACCCATGTCCCCTGCATTGGCAGGTGGATTCTTAACCATTGTACCACCAGGGAAGTCCTGGATAGTAGATTTTTATGTGACTAATTTCATTAAAGTTAAATGAACTTGATGCTTTAATAGGTAAAAGAAAAATATTGGATTTTAAAATCCATTCTATAGGCTGCCTACAAGACTTTTGAGAGGTTGAAAATAGATAGTAATAGAAAAGAATAGAATAGAAAGTAAATAGAAAAGGTATGCCAGGCAAAAAAAAAAAAAAAAAAAAAAAAAGCCAGCATATACACATTAAAATGAGAAACCAACAGAGTTCAATACAAATAGCATTATTAAAATGAACAGGTGCTAGCAGTGATCAAGATAAAAACACAAGACTGTTATTGGCTCACTCATCCTTGTCATTTTATAATTTAATCCAACGTGGTGGTATGTCTTATATCCTCCATTATCAAAAGCTTTTTCTTTCTTTTCAAATTTCTTATTCTCCCTCTCCTCTTCCTCCTCCTCCTCCTTCTCCTCCTCACCTTCCTCCTTCTTCTTTTATTTCACTAAACCACCAGCATTAACCTTATGGGGGACAAAAAAGTATCTCAATGTTTTATTTTGAATTTCTGTGATTACTTGTAAGGTTGAACATATCCTTTTTTTGGCATTTGGATTTCGTCCTTTATGTATTAGTGTCTCACAGCCTTTGCATATTTATCTAATGGCATCTTTACATATTTATATCTGGCTTGGTCAAAGGGGGAGACTACCACTCAATATCTGTAACTAAACAGATGAATTTCTGAGTTAAGGAAGGGAGAACTGGGACTTCCCTGGTGGCACAGTGGTTAAGAATCTGCCTGCCAATGCTGGGGACACGGGTTTGAGCCCTGGTCCGGGAAGATCCCACATGCCACAGAGCAACTAAGCCCATGAACCACAACTACTGAGCCTGCGCTCTAGAGCCCGCGAGCCACAACTACTGAGCCCGTGTGCCACAAATACTGAAACCTGCGTGCCTAGAGTCCGTGCTCCGCAATGAGAAGCCACCACAATGAGAAGCGCATGCACTGCAATGAAGACCCAACACAGTCAAATAAATAAGTTAATTAATTAAATAAATTTTAAAAAAAGAAAGAAACGGAGAACTGTCAGGGAATCCTTGAGCAAACTTCCGGCCTTAGCCAGGCAAGATGATAACCTCTTGTATGACTTATCTCACAACAGGAGGTCCTGATAAAGAAGGCCATGCTGCTGCTGATAACTGACCAGAATTCAGGAGGGGCCGGAAGGAGGAAGGAGGAGACGTATGTCCTGCCAACCTCCCAGAAGCTGTCATGCTGGAATCCATCATGGCTGAGAGATGTGTGAGCCGCCAGGAAGGACCCTGAGTCAGACCAAATATGGATACAAGCAAGATGACTGGCCAGAGACAACACAGAAACTAACCCCATCTCCATAAACCCTGAGATTGCGAGTCACGTGGCAGAGCAGTTCTCCTGGGTTCCCTTACCCTGCTGCTCTCTGCCCAGGTGTCCCTTCCCAATAAAGTCTTTCACTTTGTCAGTATGTTTGGCTCCTTTGACAATTTATTTCCGAGTGTTAGACAAGAGCCTACTCTTGGGCCCTGGAATGAGTCCCCCTTCCTGCAACAGAACTATGCTGATTGGGCACAATATCCTTCAGAAAAGCTAACTTCCAGTCTTATGAGGTTCTTGGGAAGTAGTTTTCTAGTAGTTTTATTGATTATAGAGAGGCAAGAGTGGGTTTACATTGGCTTTACAAATGTGGCTTGTGCTAGTTACAGAGATGAGAGTGGGTTATTCTGGCAAGACTTGCTGAGTAGCTGATTTTCAGGGACACTGGGCTGTCTCGGATTGGTCAGCTTCCAAAGGCATTTTCACAAAAACAAATTGATTTAAGAGGGTTACTTGTTACCATGGCTATGAAACTATCAATCTCTCCTAGGAGCATATTTTTAATATTCAGCGCCATATTAAAGATATTAAGCTTTAGTCATGTTGTTTACATTTTGTTTTCATTTTGTCTTTTAATTTGGAGACTCTTCAAATGTAAAAATCTACAGTTTGTCAGATTTCCTTGTCTTATTTATTTTTATTTTTATTTTTTGGCCTTGCCCCGCAGCTTGCAGGACCTTAGTTCCCCAACCAGGAATCAAATCCATGCCCCCTGCAGTGGAAGTGTGGTGTCCTAGTCACTGGACTTCCAGGGAATTCCTTCCTTGTCTTCTTATGCTTCCTATATTTTTATTTATTTATTTTTAATTTGCATATGTTTAATGGTTATTTAATAATACCCTTTTTTTCTTTTTTTTTCTGTATAGCTTTATTAGAGTATAATTGCTTTACAATGCTGTGTTAATTTCTGCTGTACAACAAAGTGAAGCAGCTATATGTATACATATAGGTCATCACAAAGCACTGTGCTATACAGCAGCTTCCCACTAGCTATCTATTTTACATTTTGTAGTGTATATGTGTCAATGCTACTCTCTCACTACGTCCGTCCCAGCTTCCCATTCCCCCCCATGTCCTCAGGTCCATTCTCTATGTCTGCATCTTTATTCCTGCCCTGCCACTAGGTCCATCAGTACCATTTTTCTAGATTCCATATATATGTATTAGCATATGGTATTTGTTTTTCTCTTTCTGACTTACTTCACTCTGTATGACAGACTCTAGGTCCACTCACCTCACTACAAGTAACTCAATTTCATTCTTTTTTATGGCTGAGTAATATTCCATTGTATATATGTGCCACATCTTTAACCATTTATCTGTTGATGGACATTTAGGTTGCTTCCATGTCCTGGCTATTGTAAACAGTGCTGCAATGAACATTGTGGTACATGTATCTTTTTGAATTATAGTTTTCTCAGGGTATATGTCCAGTAGTGGGATTGCTGGGTCATATGGTAGTTCTATTTTTAGATTTTTAAGTAATCTCCATACTGTTCTCCATAGCAGCTGTATCAATTTGCATTCCCACCAACAATGCAGGAGAGTCCCCTTTTCTCTACGCCCACTCCAGTGTTTATTGTTTCTAGATTTTTTGATGATGGCCATTCTGACTGGTGTAAGGTGATACCTCACTGTGGTTTTGATTTGCATCTCTCTAATGATTAGCGATGTTGAGCATCTTTTCATGTGTTTGTTGGCAATCCGTATGTCTACTTTGGAGAAATGTCTATTTAGGTCTTCTAACGATTTTTGGATTAGGTTGTTTGGTTTTTTGATATTGAGCTGCATGAGCTGCTTGTATATTTTGGAGGTTAATCCTTTGTCTATTGCTTCATTTGCAAATATTTTCTCCCATTCTAAGGGCTGTCTTTTTATTTATTTATTTATTTATTTGGCTGTGTTGGGTCTTCGTTTCTGTGCGAGGGCTTTCTCCAGTTGTGGCGAGTGGGGGCCACTCTTCATCGCAGTGCGCGGGCCTCTCACTGTCGCGGCCTCTCTTGTTGCGGAGCACAGGCTCCAGATGCGCAGGCTCAGTAATTGTGGCTCACGGGCCTAGTTGCTCTGTGGCATGTGGGATCTTCCCAGACCAGGGCTCGAACCCGTGTCCCCTGCATTGGCAGGCAGATTCTCAACCACTGCGCCACCAGGGAAACCCTAAGGGCTGTCTTTTTGTCTTTTCTATGGTTTCCTTTGCTGTACAAAAGCTTTTAAGTTTCATTATGTCCCATTTGTTTATTTTTGTTTTTATTTCCATTACGCTAGGAGGTGTGTCAAAAAGTATCTTTCCTATCTTTTTAGTTTAAAATCTTTCACTACTCATGACATGTGATGAGGAATTTTCCACTTTTTATCATTAACTCTCATTTTCAAAGCAACTCTTTATATTGATTTGTAATAGTTTCATGTCTCCATATCTTGCTTCCTCTAAAATTCCAAGTTCCATGAGTTCAGGGTGTATATCAGTTTTTTCCCTCCACAGCACATATTATGGTATATGTGAGGTATGTGAGACTGCAGTGTGAAGCCTGGGATGAAACAGGAGTATGTAATTAAGACTGAGAGATGATAGACTATCTAGTGGTGTAAGAGTTAGTAAACATTGATGGAAATCAAGGACAAGTTGGATGTGGGAAAAGATTCAGGAAGAGGTACCTGTGGATCCAAATTTGATAGAACTCAAATTGTCAACAAAACTTGTTCTCTTGGGCAACACAAATTTCTATCATATTAAAAAAATAATAATTCTTCCCTTTATTTGACATTAGTTCAGTAGATTGGAAATAGTGGAGTCCTCTTGTGGGATCTTAGTTAGGGGAGATGATTAAGCATAAAGACTGGTCTTGTAAAAAAACCCCTAACAACTGAACTTAATAAATGCCCAGGGAAGATTAGAAGACTGAGGACTCAGGTGGTAGCTTTATTTAAATGGCTACTTCTGAACTTAGCAGACAAAAGTAACCATAATTATTGTGCTTCCTCTAGGGTGGTCCCTAAAGGTGCATAAATCCCCAAGCCACACCTAGTACATCCCTACGGGTAATCAAAATCACAAGGTGTTTTCCTTCCCCCAAAAGATTCTCAAATAATTCTGTGAATGTCATACTAAGTTAAAAGGCAGAAGGGCCTACATCTGAACCTCCTATTATGTGAGGTAATAAATTTCCTCATGATGATGAAAAAAAGGAAAGGGAGGGAGGGAGGAAGGAAGGGAAGAGAAAAGGAAAGAAACAAAGAAAGAAGGAAGAGAAAAGGGAAGGAAAGAAAAGAGACACAAAGAGGAAAAAGCAAATAGCTTAGAAATGAAAAGTCACATTCAATTACTTGACAGATGTGAAGGAGAGAAGCCTAGGGTCTGGGTTTCCTTGAGAAAAGTGCTCTGCCAGTTATAGGCTAATTGTAAAATGCTGTGGTTTTGACATGCAAAGATATCTGGAAGCCACCTAGTTCAAGTCCTTGAATTTTTAAAGAAAAAAATCAAATGCTCAAAGGTTAAATCACTTACTAAAGTTAGTACCAGAGTTGGAACTATAATTGAGATCTTCTGATTCATAAACTAATGGTATGTTCTTTACAATATGCTTCATTATACACTCCAACCTCAACAGCTAATGGGTAAGAGAGCACAAACTCAGATAAACAAAAATGTGTAGCTCCATGTTAATGATTCTGCATGAGATGATCTCTCTGGATGAATTCCTGAGAATGTAATTAACATTTCCCAGGAGTACTAAAGTCATATTTTCAATTCCTTATGCACCTCACATGATCAAATTTTGCTAGGCCCTAGGAAGAAGATAAATCACTTATGGATGGCTCTGATAAATATATCCTTCTTTTTTATCTTTTTTTTTTTTTTGGCCATACCTCATGGCATGTGGGATCTTAGTTTCCCAACCAGGGATTGAACCTGTGCCCCGGCAGTGGAAGCGTGGTGTCTTAACCACTGGACCGCCAGGGAAGTCCCAACAATTATTGAATCACTCATTATTTCTTAATTAAACTAGATCCCTCAAGTAATCAAATTCTCCATTGTCTTGACCTGGGCTTGATGAAAAGTTCTGAGTTACAAAATTAATTTATGGAATATATAACAGTTTGTTGTGAATGCTTTCAAATTTTTAGTTATCAATGTTTTTGTAATTGAAGTTGTCTACCAAGAGCTCTCAGAATGGATAGACTTCAGTACTGTAGCCAGGAATAACATAAATACTGTATAGAAAAAACTCAGGATAGTGGTGATAGTTGTACATCATTGTGGATGTACTTAATGACACTAAATTTTACACTTAAAACGGTATGTTTTTGTTATATATATTTTACCACATATATTTTTCTTTTACGTGTATAGAAAAAAGAAGAAATCAGAAAACATAATGGAAAAATCTTCTTTATAACAGTAAGAGAAACTAGACTATCTAAGAAGAAAATCATAAAACTGTTTAAAGAGGCATAAAAGAACACGAGGATAAATGGAGAGATTTACTATGTTCCTGGATTGGAGGACTCAATGTCAAAAAAACCAAGGAAGTTCTCCAATTTACCTATGCATTCTATGTAATGCAAAGGAACACTTAATAGAATTTATATACACATATACTATAGATAGACAGACACACATACACATGTACAAACATTGATTCTATATTATCAATTATCTGGAATGAATAATTCAATGAGTAGTATTGTGAAAAGTGACTAGCTGTCTGGAAAGTGATAGTTGAACTCCTACACCAAAATTAATTCCAGGTGGATCAATAAAAACAAAGAAAATCTAGACCTTCCTTCTACAAATGTACTAAAATCTTAAACAGGCATCACATTGATGATGCTGAAATTTGGCCTCTGTACACCGGTATCAAATTGAATCTTGGAGACAGAGCTCTGGGTGAAGTAGAAAAGAATAGCTTTATTGCTTTGCCAGGCAAAGGGGGCCACAGCGGGCTAATGCCCTCAAGACTGTGTGTCCCATCTCAGGGAGTGGGGGTTGTGAGGAGTTTTATAGTCAGGGGGCAGGGTTGCTGATAAGGATCAGGGTGCATCCACGGCCTGCATTCTTTCATTCTAGAGATCTTCTGGCATCAGGTGGTCTGTGATCTGTGGTTCTTGAGGCTATTGAACTGTGACCTTCTCTCTGGAACATCTTCTATTGGTGATGGTTTCAGTTCTGCAGAAAAACTCAAAGATATTCTTATGTATATACCTTGAGGAGAAACCAGGACCCTGCCCCAAGGCTGCACTATTGTTTCTTGACTGCTCCTCCCTGTCTCTGCATCCCCTCCCTTCCCTGATTAGCAACTGTTTGAACCTACCCTTTGGAATTCAGAGAAGGGAACACAGAAGGACTTTTGTGCCCAGGAGCCCCACGTGTCCTGCCCAGTTTCAACATCAAACAGAAATTTCAGGAGGAGGGATGGAGTGGGAATTTGGGGTTAGCAGATGTAAGGGTTTATATATAGAATGGATAAACAACAAGGTCCTACTGTATAGCACAGAGAACTATATTCAATATCCTATGATAAACCATAATGGAAAAGAATACAGAAAAAAAGTATATATATCTGAATCACTTTGCTGTATAGCAGTAATTAACACAACATTGTAAATCAACTATACTTCAATAATAAATAAATTAAATAAACAGAAATTCTAAAAAAAAATAGGTAAAAATGCTAACAGTTCCCATAATAATCAGTAAAACTACAGTAAGTTATGTCTATATACCCACCAGAATGACTGAGTTTTAAAAGGTTGATAAAACCACGTATTGGTGAGAAAGTTGGCAACAGGAAGCTTTATGCCCTGCTGTTGGGAGTGTAAACTGATACAACTTCTTTGAAAAACAGTTTGGCATTGAACATACCCAATGACTCCAAACTTCTACTCCTATCCATTCAAAAGAATATAATTTATTAATAAAAAAGAATATCTGGAGGAGTAGATTCACATAAATAACGTACTTTGAATAGAAGAATAAACATAAGGGATATGCTCTCCCAGATATCAAAATATAAAGCTATTAAACATTGTCATATTAAAGCAGTTATAGAGAAATGAGTCATTGAAAAAGAAGAAAGCTCAGAAATAGACTCAAGGAGATATATAGATAGATAGGTAGATAGATATTTATCTAATCTATGTTTCAAAAATAAATAAATAAATAAAAGAAAATAAACAAATTTTATATATATATATATATAAAATAACCTAAATTTTCATTTCAAATCAGTGGGAAAAGATGAGCTATTCAATAAGTGGTGTTTGTTTTGATGAAAAAGATGCTTACATTACATCAAATAATAAATACTTTGGGTGGGGAAGATTTAAAAATTTAAACAAAGTTGTAAGGTTACCAAAAAAATATTTTAGGGAAATACCTTTATAATTTTGAAGTGACAAGTATGTGTGTGTGTGTGTGTGTGTGTGTGTATGAATAAATATATACCTTAAATATACATTATATACATATACATTTATGTATAAATATATGTAATATATACATATATTACATATACATATACATATGTAATATATAAATATATACATTTAAAGAAAAATTTTCCCAAACTTAGAGTTTGAGTGATAATAGCTTGATTTTTTAATGCATGACAGAACATTTACTAAGTCTGTTTGCTCTAACGTGACACTCTTGGGAAATACCATATATTTGACAACCATAAACAACTGATGTAGATGCAGAAAGCCTACTGTTCTGTAAGATGAGAAGTTTACTTGTAAACTTGGTAAGTTGTTAGGATGCTTGCCGCCTGGTAGAGATGTTATTACCAAATGTGACAGGTCTTTATTGCTCTGAAAAAGTTAACCACTCATAACGAATTTAGCAATCTTATTCGGTGTTTCTTTCCCCTCTGACTATATAAGAATCTGTTCTTCAAATGCTTCTCAAATCAACTCTTTTCTTACCTGTTGGTTACTTTACAATGAAGCCAAATCAAGTCTCTGTACCCCGGCACCAAATTAAATCTCTGAGACATAGTTTTGGATGAAGTAGAAAAGAATAGCTTTATTGCTCTGCCAGGCAAAGTGGGCCACAGCATGCTAATGCCCTCAAAACTGTGTGTCCCCACCTGGGGGGGTAGTGAGAAGTTTTATAGTAATGGTTCAAAGAGGGTGGGCGTGATCAGCTCATGGACATTCTTCTGATTGGTTGGTGGTGAGGTAAGTGGGAGTCAGCATCAACCTTCTTGTTCCAACTGGTCTGGGGTCTACATGTTTGTGGGCAGCATGCAGATAACTTCTTTCACCTGGTAGGGGTTTCAGTATCTGCAAAACAGCTCAAAGATATTGCTATGTATATACCTTGAGGGGGAACCAGGACTCTGCCCCAAGGCTGCACTATTGTTTCTTGACTGTTCCTCCTTTGTCTCCCCTCCCTTCCCTAATTAGCAATTGTTTGAACCTTCCCCTTGGAACTCAGGGGAAATGGAGGCTGAATGAAACCCTATTTCCTTCATCAAGAAACGGGGGACACAGAGGCATAGCCAGCTGGTGAAGAATCTCATCTTGTTGCCTTAAAGAAATGGGGGACACAGAAAGGCCCAGGAGCCCCACAGGGGCTCAGTTTCAATGATTCAATAAAACTTAGATGTGTACTAACAAATCTATCAAAGAATTTTGTCCTTTGATATAATTGTATGTTCACAGAAAAGGCCCTGGAACGATATGGACAGAAGAAATTGGACAGCAATTATTTCTGAGGATGGAAGTTGGAAATTGAATTTTTATAACATTTCTGCATTACTTTTGCATTTAAAAAAAATTCTGACTGGGCTTCCCTGGTGGCGCAGTGGTTAAGAATCCACCTGCCAATGCAGGAGACACGGGTTCGAGCCCTGGTCCGGGAAGATCCCACATGCCATGGAGCAACTAAGCCCATGCGCCACAACTACTAAGCCTGCGCTCTAGAGCCTGTGAGCCACAACTACTGAAGCCTGCGCGCCTAGAGCCCGTGCTCTGCAACAAGAGAAGCCACCGCAATGAGAAGCCCGCTCACCGCAGTGAAGAGTAGCTCACCGCAACTAGAGAAAAGTCCGCATACAGCAATGAAGACCTAGTGCAGCCAAAAATAAATAAAATAAAATTAATTAATTAATTAAAAAAAATTCTGACTTAAAAACATATTATGTCTAAGTGAAAGTAAAGAAAGCAGAATGATCCATGAACTCTGTTCACCACTAGAGAAATGATTTAGCAAACTATGGTACCTCTATTCCTTGGAAAAATATTCCATCATTAAAATTATGATTTTGAAGATTATAACATGTAAAACTATTTTTTTGTGTGTGGCCGTACCACGTGGCTTGTGGGATCTTAGTTCCCCAACCAGGGACTGAACCTGAGCTCTCAGCAGTGAACGTGCAGAGTCCTAACCACTGGGCGGCCAGGGAATTCCCTGAAACTATTTTTTTAAGAAAACAAAAACTATGCATAGAAAAGAAAGCGTATGAGGAAAAACATCACATTGAAGAAAAATTAATGAATTTCTCTATGGGAGAAATAGAGAATTTTATTCAAGCCAACCTGAAGATTATAACCCAGGAGACAGATGGTCTTTCAGAAAACTCTGAGGACGGTTCCACTTGCTACAAGTAGAAGTCACAATTATATACATTTTGGACACAAAGGATTGGCCATCAAAATGACACGCTGACATTTTACATAAAGGTCACCAAGGATACATAGTCTAGATCTACAGGTACCAAGAGTGCAACAGGTCACCATGACTCCTCACAGCATTAGGAAAAGAATGTTATCTTCTGAGGAGTTATGTTTCTGGAGTCAGAAGAAGGAAAAAAAAAAAAATTGATCTTTATGGTTGAGCAGACATTCCCACCTTTGAGGAGGTCTGGTTAATGTATAACGCAGATGCACGTTGCACATTAGTGGGGGTCCAAGGCAGGTAGGGAATATGTTCTGCTTATATTTTCTTATCCTGTCTTAAAACATGAATTTTATTCCATTAACCAGTATATTAATGATTATATTTGAGTAATAGGTTATTAATAATATTTTATTTTATTTTTCAGGATTTTCCTCATTGTCTAATGAGCATTTATTATTTTTTATAATGAGGAAAATGTTGGTACAAACAAAACACAGCATATTTCAGCATGCCCTGACTCTTCTTTTAAGATGTGTGATGCAATAGGTTGGCCTCTTGTGGCTTTTACAAAAACTTGTAGTTTGTGTTCCTCCCCATACCTAAGAATTTTACCTCACATAATGAGTATTTGATAGTTGTGTTTTGTAAAGGAGGGCAAGTTAACACTTTAAACTGTGATTGAATTACATAGACAGTAGGTCTCTTGCAAGTTTTAACTAGGAAGACAACATTTCTGTACTGTGTTGTTAAGCAAAGCAACTTCTTCAGATGGTCTATTTGGAAAACAATCCATTTTAACTTAGACAGTGAGAGGAAAAACCCTACCCTCTTAGGTTTATTGCCTGGAGGTGTGCTAATTAAACTAACAAAAGACAGATTAACAGGGGAAAAGGCACTCTTTTTTTGTTTGTTTTTTTAATGTGCATAAGAGTTCACAGAAAAGAAGTGCAACTCAAAGAAGAAAAGCTTATATGCCCTTTCAACAAAAGAAAGGGGGTTTGGGCTTCAAGGGACAAAAATGGTAAGGAAGTGAAACTAATGGAACATAAGGGCTATTTCAGCAAGAATTTGTTTATGCAAATTGACACTTCCCTACCTGTTGGAGTGGGGGTGTGTGTGGAAGTGATTCTTAATGTCTCAGCTCAAAATAATCCTTCTGTTAATGTGGCATATTTGGAGGTGGCATATTCTGATCCCTTTCAAACTGCTGTCCTACAAAATAAAACCAGTTATTTTACCGGTATAATGGGTTTATTCAGGAATAGCAGAGGGATTGCAATTAGAGAAAAGAAAGCTGTAACAAAAACCATAGACAAGCCCAATTAGCAAAGGAGGGGGAAGTTACTTTCTAGAGAAAGAAGAGGAAGTTGGGAGGCATTTTTTTAAAAGATTTATGTATTATTTATTTATTTAACTTATTTTTGGCTGTATCGGGTCTTAGTTGCGGTACACAGGATCTTCGCTGAGGCTTTGAGGGATCTTTCGTTGCGGTGCGTGGACTCTTCGTTGTGGTGTGCGGGCTTCTCTCTAGTTGTGGCACATGGGTTCCAGGGCGTGTGGGCTCTGTAGTTTGCGGCTAGCAGGCTCTAGCTGAGGCACAAGAGCTCAGTGGTTGTGGTGCGTGGCCTTAGTTGCCCCGCGGCATGTGGGATCTTAGTTCCCTGACCAGGGATTGAACCTGTGTCCCCTGCATTGTAAGGTGGATTCTTTACCACTGGACCACCAGGGAAGTCCCGGGAGGCGTCGTTTTGAACAAAAGTCCATTGGAGGAAAGTGAGAGTCAAGGTGGCCCAGCTTTTCCCATTGGCCGGGCTTGTTGCTGCACAAAAGAAATCTTCCTGTTGAGGTCTGTAATTGATGCTTCCTGTTGGGTTGTAACTGATGACAAGTGGTAGTGCATGAGGCCTCCCCATTCTGGCCTCTTAATTACATTTTAAATGAGGTTTCCTTTATTCTGTTTCAGAAAACAAAAATGAATAGTCAAAATACTTATGGGGTAAAAAAAAATCACCATTCTGCACACAGAATTTATTGCTGTGCAGAGTTTATGCTCTTCGGGGAGTTAGGATGGCCCAGCAGTTATGAGGAGAAACTCTCAATTGCCCAGCTTTTCGTATTCTAGTAGCGTGCTTTGGGCAAATTTATTAATCTCTTTGAGCTCAATTTGTTTACCTGGAAAACAGTATTGTAGTGAAGATCAAAAGAGATAAGGCACACTTAGTGAAATGTCTGGCACATAGCAAACAATGAATGCAGCAAATATAATTTTATGTTCCTCCTTAGAAGATGCTTTTTTCATAAGTGTACTGACTTCTTGTATCAAGCAGCGTTTGATAGGAGAGGCAGAAACACCATGAATAATTGAATAAGAAATTTATTATAGGCATTAGACCTTAGACAATTATGGTAGCTGATTGAGAAGTCTGTGCAAGGCTATTGGCTCTCTACTGTGTAGGGCCTTGAGTCATCCAGGCTGGTAATCAGGGAAGCTGGATGTAAAGTAAGGACGAGCAAGAACTAGAATCCATAAGGATAAACTAGAAACCACAAGGATAAACCATGATGTTGAGTGAACTACAGGAGAAGTTGGTGCCCTTCACCATGGAACTACCCATGCATATGGCCCAGGACTAGGAAAAGCTGAATGAGGAGATATGGGGTGTGCTTGGGGAACTATGGATTGGTACCACTGTACCCCCAGAAGGTGTGTTAGCAGATCAGTAACAATATATGCTCATTATGACAATGCCTGACACCCTATACTGACTTTCAGTGTGAAAAAAATGAGAGCTGCTTCACTTAGGCCTTCCAAAAAATGTTCATACTTCTCCTGTGGCCAACTGTAACTCAGAATCATGCAGGAAAAGAAATTCTGGGAAAGTTAGTTTGAATTTAGCTATGCTGACATAATACAAAGACATCATACTACTTGTATTGTTTATGATCCTGTCTACTTTAGTCTGAAACTGAAAACTTGGAGGAAAAAATATACCATAGCATTCAGAATTCTTTTATTTTGAAATTTGGGGTCTTCTAATAGCAAAAACAGTTATCTTCTCTGTTCTATTTAATGAATTTGTGGTGAAGAAAACAAATATTATTTACTTCAAAAAATGTAAGTTTTCTTTTTCTTTCTTTCTTTTTTTTTTTTTTTTTTTTTGGTCATGCTGAGTGGCTTATGTGATGTCCCCTGACCAGGGATTGAACACGGCCCCGCCAGTGCAAGCCCAGAGTCCTAACTACTAAGCCACCAGGGAACTCCCTAAACATGTAATTTTTAATGACTTATGTATCACATCACATAATTTGTTTAGCAAAGGACTGTCAAACTCTTGTGCAGATTTGGCCTCTGGAAGAGGGTTGGATCCAAGCAAATCTGAGTGGGTTGTGTCAGCATGTCTAGCTTGATTGCCTCCTTGTTTGGTACTCAACTAGTTCCCGTCCACAGATGGCTTTAATTATGGACAATTTAAAGGAGTTTCTAAGAAGTCAGAGTGAGGCAGGTAAATTCCCAAATAAGCCTATGACAGTTATGAGGTTTGCCTTCCATTGAATGAGGCAGAAAAGTGGTGGGGTCTAGAGTATTCCTGCAATGGATGAAATATGGGCAGGGAGAGAGGAGATGAGTTTTTAGGAAGTCAATCGAGAGACAGAAAAATGCTATGTATTTTCATCAAAAATAAGGTCTGAACAGCACCATGGACCATGAGGTTAAATGCAGCTACTAAGGCTAAGTAACCAGCTGCTGCCATTGCACCCAAACAAGGTAGATGGGCTTTTGCTATGGGGTCAAAATGAGGGGATATAATCAATGGGTCTCTGATTCCATTATGCTGTTGTTAAGACCCCTAGAGTCTGTCCTGATTTTTTTATACAAATAGAAAGAAACATTTATGATAATTATGGAGTCCAAGAGTAGTGAATCTATTCAGGGCAAGGATTCAGGTGTGTCAACTAGTTAAGATCATACAAAGGAGCAGCCAGTATAGAAAGTCAGGAATCCAATGTCTACAATATCCCATGAGTCAAGAACTCTTCTAAATTATGCTTTGGTTATTAGCCAGGTAAAGTTATGAAGAACTTCCACTCTCAGAAGGGAAAGAGACTTTCCATTTTGTATGACGATGTCATGACCAGCATAATGCACTTTGGTCTGAAAATTGGAGTTTATCCTTTGAAAAGTTATGTCCCTCATTTGCTAATACTGTCAGCAGGTGGAGGGAATCAATTCTTCAAGACTTTCTATCTGGAGAGCATAACAAAAGAAGTACACAGTATATTGGGTAGGAAAAACCCGAACAAACTTTTTGGCCAACCCATTATTAGCGTTTCCCCATCTCTGTGTCTCATAAAAAGATGAACTAACTGGTAGAGATCGGAGATTCCATACTATAAATTTCTAAGATGACTGTAAATTCTTCAGTAAATTTCCCTCTTTCCTTAGGAGGATTCATAAAGTTCTTAACTACATTAGGCAAACCTGATCTTGACCAAAGTCTATGTACTTATTTATTAAAAAAAAATTTTTTTTTTGGCCACACCTTGTGGCCTGCGGAATCTTAGTTCCCTGGCAAGGGATCCAAACTGCGCCCCCTGCAATGCAAGCAGGGAGTCAACCACTGGAGTGCCAGGGAACTCCTTGACCAAAGTTTAAAGGTATAAGGCCAGCAAGCTTGGTCATCATTTTTACCTATGTTATAAGACATTATGAAGGTACATTGTTTAGTGAAAGGGGTATGTTTAAGAAGGAGCAATGGAGAACAGGGAAGAGGATCTAGGGAAGGTACAGGAAGAAGAGGATGAACAGAATAAGGAGGAGGAGGAAGGTAAGGTACAGGGGTCAAGGAGGAAAGTCAATCTAGGGTTGGATCAGGAGAGGGAGAAGAGATTTTAAGGTTGGATTTTAGATCCTCCACATTGTTATTAGCCTTTCCTGAGGCATCATTAATGGCAGGAACTTTAGAGTTTTCTTTTAGGGGGCTCTTCATGCTGTTGCCGGACTCAATGGGTCCGTCGGTTGGGGTGCATAGTCAACGAACATGCCAAGTACTTTTGATCAAAGCAGAAGCATTTATTACTTGTGACAAGTAAGGAGGCAGGGAGATAGATAGCTCTCAAAGCACTGTCTCTCTGAACAGCAAGATAGGGAAGTTTTAAGCTAAGGGCACATGCATATTCAGGAAAGGACGAGTGCAATCTTCTATGTAGAGGTGGAGTTCTAGATGCGCTTGCCAGTGCGACCATAGGCTCAGACGTTGCTGTTCAAAACATGGTGTCAATCCCCACCCTTAGGGTGGAGGTTTTAGCGTTAAAATGAGGCAGAGGTTACTCTAGGTTGACAAAATCCAGGCACCTAATTGAGTGAAGTCAAGAGGGTCAGCAAAGGTCAGCATCATCAATTCTTAGGCTCCACTTAGTCTGGTGGTTGAGTGCTCCAGGGGGTTTGGATCCTGAAAAACAGCTCAAGAATGTGCTTTAGGCTGATCTTTACCTTTGAAACAGAACTGGGAGTCTTTATGACTGATTTATTATCTTTGCTATGGTTGCTTCTCTTTCTTGATAATAGTCGTTTGTTCCTACATTCTTTGTTCCTTTTGAAATCATTAATTTCTGAGACATATTCTTTGTTTCCACAGGAAGACCTAGGAAACCATAGTTTACCTTTCCCCCAATCATCAGTAAACAGAACATAGAGGGGTTCTGAAATAAACTTGTCCAGTGCATGTTACCATTTCTCTTATTGCCTGGTATTCTACTTCTGCAAGATATGATATAATCTGGTTTAACCCCATTCCCTTCCTTACTACTGTCTTACTAACAATGCCCATTTGAAAATGCAGGTGATTGAATTTTTGGAATCTTTCAATCATTTGTGTCTAAGGTGGCAAGCAAATGAATTATCTTATTCATATCCCAAGTTCCCCAGAATAACCACTGAAGATCTAAAGTGTCCTTGGTAAGATCCTACCAGAGCTTCCAACATTTAGTGCTATTCACCCCCACAACTTTGATCTCATTTTCAAATGACAAGAGCAGACAAGAATAAGTGGGCCAGGAAAGCATCTTGGAACTACGAGCCCAGTTCATCTGTGAGAACCCAGAATAATGAAAACAAATCAAGTGGCTTGCACCACAGACAATAAAAAGAATAAATGTTTAGGTGGCTCTTCAACACAGAGAGCAGGTCAGGAGCAGGGCTCACTGAAGCAACCAGTCCTTGCAATTTGAGGGGACATGAAAAGGGGTCTCGGGCATGTTCTGTTCTCCTTGATGTGGCTGGGGGCTGAGCAGCAGAGGGTCCAGTCCTGATTGGAATTTATTGGAGAAGGCTGGGTATGAGCAGTCTAACCTGTGAAACGATGGCATTTTAGCAGGAGGGGTCTGTTGAAGTGTGGCCAATTTGGGGAATAGATGGCCGAAGAGGGTTCCTTGGGAAATAGAGGAATAATTCTTGTGGATTGGTAGCCATTGTTTGGTCAAGAGGAATGGGGGGAGATAGGTAAGGGCTATGGTCATGTGCAAGAAGGGGTGAGGAGGAACCGCTGTGGAGACAAGGACATCAGAGGACCACTCATGTCCTTCAGTCTCTCACAACCTTCAATATCACCTTGGATATCCCACTGAGAATGAACAGACCTGACACAACTGGGCAGTCTTTAAAAGCCAGTTGAATTCATCCCCCTTAACCATGAATCTGAAAAGAATAGTAGCTTCAACAAAGAATGATTGATTAGCAGCATCCGGCCCCAAAACTCAAAGCTTTTAGCACCTGAATTGCTGAGCTATTTTCCTTTTTGATTGCTGAACCCTGTGGCTACCTTCTCACTTTTTGTTCTTTGTTTTCCAAATTGACCTTGAATTTTGTTTTCCAGTTGGTAATTCAACACACCAGATCTTTTTGACTGTTCAAATAATCACAACAATGAGATCACTTTACATAGATTGAGAAGTTAATACCCATTGTCAATGATAGAGAAAGAATAACTTTCTTGGCATTACTGAAAATAGTTATAGCCTTAAAAGGATGTAATCTGGCAATATCTGTTATGTTGAAATTACAGTTCAGCCTAGCAATTTTCCTCCTGGGAATCCTTCCAATACTTATGGATTGTTCACAAGTGGCAAAAATTGGAAATGAAGCGAGTTTCGTTAGGTAATGATGAATTTTAGGTAATTATTAAAAATG
The DNA here is from genome assembly GCF_965194805.1 of Balaenoptera borealis. Lineage (NCBI taxonomy): Eukaryota > Metazoa > Chordata > Mammalia > Artiodactyla > Balaenopteridae > Balaenoptera > Balaenoptera borealis. Next base: position 27,431,418 of record NC_138870.1, read on the forward strand.
ACTTAGAGCTATTACTGTAACTTGGAGGGACTGCTATGGCTTGTTGAATAAAGTAAGAATCAGAGAAGTGTGAACAATATTCTATTTAATAAAATGGTGAGTAAGATCTCTCTATACGTATATTAATATATGGTTAAATGAGCATGGAGAAAAGTACTAAAGTACACATGGATTAGGGGGAATTAGTGGTTTATCCTTATACCAATATCACACTTCTTGATTATTATATAGTACATCTTTTTTTTTTTTTAATTTATTTATTTATATTTGGCTGTGTTGGGTCTTCGTTCCTGTGCGAGGGCTTTCTCTAGTTGCGGCAAGCGGGGGCCACTCTTCATGGTGGTGCGCGGGCCTCTCACCATCGCGGCCTCTCTTGTTGCGGAGCACAGGCTCCAGACGCGCAGGCTCAGTAGTTGTGGCTCACGGGCCCAGTTGCTCCGCGGCATGTGGGATCTTCCCAGACCAGGGCTCGAACCCGTGTCCCCTGCATTGGCAGGCAGATTCTCAACCACTGCGCCACCAGGGAAGCCCCTATATAGTACATCTTTAAATCAGGTTGTGAAAGTCCTTTTTAACTGTTCTTCTTCAGGATTGTTTTCATTGTCCTCGGTCTGAACCTGCATTTCCAGGTTCCGGTCTCCAATTATTCCCCTTCTTGTCAAATCCAAAGGGTATTTTCCAGTTTATTCTTACCTGGTCTTTAACAGGACTGAAGGTTTTTTACTCACGTGAACTGCTCTCTTTCTCTGCCTCTGTGATATCATTCTCCTAGTTTTTCTTCTGTCTTTCTGGCTATTCCCATGTCTCTTTAAGGCGTATCTTCCTCCCTTGCCATTGAACATTGGAGATTTTCAAGACTTGGTCTGGATCTTTCCTCATTCTACACTTCACATAAATGAGTACTGTTTCATAACCAGAGCTTTAATCAATTTATAAAAGATAGAACTTTACTTCTCTCTCAGTAATAGTCTAGGTGGTCCCTGCTGGTGGAGAGCTCTTCTTTACAGAACTTTCAGGACCTGGTTTACTTCTGTTTTGTTCCTTAAACATTCCCTTGGGCAGAGGTTATAACCTGGAGTCCATTATATTGGTTTTCTGTTGCTGACACAACAAATTACTACAAACTGAGCTGCTTGAACAACACCTCCTTATTATCTCACAGAGTTTTGTTTTCAAGCTCATTCAGGTTGTTGGCATAATTTATTTCCTTCTCATGCTTTCCATGTGGCCGTCTCTATATTTAAGCCAGCGACAGTTGAGCCCTTCTCATGCTTTCATTCTCAGACTATCCCCTGTACCACATCTCTCTGGCTTCCTCTCCTATCTTCATCTTCTGGGTTTTAAGGTTCATATGATTATGCTGGGCCCACCAAGACCCAGATAATTCAGGCTAAATTGCCTATTTTAAGGTCAGCTGATTAGTGATCTTAGTTATATCTGCAAAGTCCCTTTTGTATGTAAGTAACATAACCATGGAGTAACACCCGGAGGTGAAGGTCACAGGGGCCAAACTTATGCCTACCATATCCATGGATAGAATTCAGGAATACCATGAATTCGGATGGCAAAACAATTAACTCTATTTTCACTAACATTTTATTGAAATGTACCATTTCCTTCAATTATAAATGTTGGCAACAAAGACACAGAAATATAGCAGTATTAACAATAAATGTTTCACCATAAAAATCACAGGTAAGGTATTCTTATATTATGCAGATAATCTTGAAATGTCATTTATGTCCATCACTTCCAAAATCACAGTTGTTATTAGATCTGCTACTAGATCTTATTTATTTTGTTAATAAAGAAACACATATTATCATACCACACATTTGTTTTTTTTAATATTTTTATAACTTTCATACTGAATTAATTTCCTTTGTAATCTTATATATTTTATTTTAAGCATTCCAAAACATTATTCTAAGAAGGGGTCTATGGGCTCCACCAAACTGCCAAAGAGATTTAAAGCACCAGAAAAAAAAAGAATTCCTGCCTTCAGGAATAGTTTTCCTTTCTAAGATTGAAATTAGGTTACTGCCATTTCTATATTCCAATATAAACAAATAGAGAAAGAGGAATTTCAGGGTAAGACATTCCTTTAGGCAGAAGTTGCATACAACATTTTTGCTCATATGTCATTGTAAGAATGTGGCAATACTTAGCTGCAAGGGAGACTTGGGGAATGTATTCTCCAGTTAAGTGACCTTGTACCTAGCAGGAAGGAGAAACAGAATATAGGGGACAACCAAGAAAAGAAAAAGAAAACCAATGACCTCATTTACCTCTTAAATGAATAATGGGCATCTTTTGTACAAATTTCTTACTATAGACATGCTAATGATGTCATGCACTTTTCTAAAACATGTTTTATAAGTTTAGGAGTTAACAAGCCTGAGGCTAAGTATTATGCTCTTGAAAGATTGAGATAGCATCTATAGTCAAAGTAATTTGACTAAAGAGAGACTTTCTTTTGAATATTGTGAAACACAGGGAGAGGATTTGTAATTTATGATAGGGGACATAGCATAGAACAATCTAATCTTTTGGGGAATCTTTCCCCAGCCTGACCAGTCGGATAACAAGTTTCTTTGTTTAGCATACTGAATTATAAATACCTTAAAGAGAAGGCAACTTAAAGTCCAGCCCCTGATTAAACAACTTTCAGGTTCTAGAGATTGTGTCCTCCCCTTGCAAGTCTCCTTGCTGGTGACCCTTCAGGCCTGCTATATTGACAAATGTCAGTTGTACTTTAGGAGTGGTGGAAAGACCACACTTTTGGAAAATCAGACAAGCTTTATTCATCTAAAGGAGACAGGAGAAAGTCAGCACAAACAGGGGCAAGGATACACAGCAGAGAGATCAGCTGCTTCATTTCAGAATGAGTTGTAGCTTCCCAGGCATTAAATCTTGCTGGGCATTAAGCCTTCCTTAGGCTGTATAGGAGTGGGGTCCATGTCAGACTTTCTTGCAACAAAACTCCCTGTTTCTTGGGTTCACTTCTATTTGCTGACCTGTGTGGCTTAGGCTCTGGAAAACCCCTTATCTGAGCCAAGGACACCACCCCATGTTCTGGGAGCTGCTTTTAGTTATGTATTAGTTCATGTAACTATCTCAACGATCCTATGAGGTAAGTGTTAGTGTTATTTTCAATTTACAGATGAGAAAACTGAGCAGAGACAGGTTAAGTGATTTCCCCAAAGTTGTATGTCTAGTGAGTGCAGAGCCATGATCTACACCTCAAGAGGGCAAAGGACTACCCTGCCCTACATATTACAAGAACTAACCAACTCTGCCCTTTCTTATTCTTATTCACTCAGATTGGATTCCCTTGTTTACTTTGTTGACTTTAAAAATAAAAGTTATTTTACCAGCAAAAATGGGTTTATTCCGGAATAGCAGAGGAATTGTAACAGAGAAGAACAAACCTGATACCTTTAGCTCTAACCTTTGTGCTTTGTTGCCCCGTAGCCTGTGCTTAGTCATGCTGGTTCTGCACCTTTGTCCAAAAAAATGTTGCCTAGAGCCTGAAATGTACTTTATAGCGCATTCTCAAGGCTCTGCCTTCCAGGCTTGACCTTTAAAGGTATAAGACTTTTCATTTACATAGAGATAAACAGTTGCAGAACAAAGAATAACATTTGTCTTGTTGGAGGTTTACAGGAACATGGTGACCAGACCTTTGTGGACAGCTACAAGAACAAAGGATTCTCACATCCCCTCCAGGGTCTGGCCTGCACCAAGAAGTCTGCAACAACCAACCACACCCCTTCCCCCTTTAGTATTAAAAGAAGCCTGAATTCTGGCTCTGGTAAGATGTTTCTTTGGGACACTGGTCTGCCATCTTCTCCGACTGCTGCCTTTCTGAATAAAGTCGCTATTCCTTGTCCCAACACCTGGTCTCTCGATTTATTGGCCTGTCATGGGGCAAGCGGTATCAGTTTGCACTTGGTGACCGAATTGCAATTTGGGTCAAGCAAGCTATAGCAAAAGCCATAGGCAAGTCCAACAAACAAAGGAAAGTTACTTTATAGAGAAAAAGGAGGAATTTGGGAGGGGTTCTTTTGAAGGAAAGTGCATGGTGAAAAGTGAGGGTGATGACAGTTTCTCATTGGCTGAGTTGCTGGGGTAGTCTATTTCTTGTATGAACTGCAATGTACATCTTTGCTCTTTGGGGCCTGTAATTGACAATTCTTTCTGTAATTGACTGGGAGTGGTACTGTACTGCATGAGAGCTCCCCCTTCTGGCCTCCCAACTCTATTTTGGTGAGGTTTCCCTTTATTAATTTTCACAACTTTCTCCTGTAGAAATCCCCCAGCAAAAAGAGTCTATTTCATTTTCTTTGAGAAGGTTTCTCTGCGTTAATGGATGGTCCCACTTGTTAGAAATTTTCAGCCTGGAGTTAGACTTACTGAATTGGCAGTTTTGCAGGTGGTGCTTTTCAGTCCCTTTTTAACAGATCCTTCGAAAGAATCTGATGCAAGTTAAAGGTGGAGAGCCACTGCTGGAGTTTTCTTCCTCAGATACGTAAACTAGCTTTGCAAGTTTGGGAGATGACTGGGGGGCGGGGCTGGCCCCGGACGCTACTTCATCCGATCGGCACTAGGACCCCGGCGCCGGGGACCGGGTCTCGCAGCGGCCGTTGCGCCCGGGGCGGGGTTGTGCCGTTCCGGGAGCGGGGCCTCCAACTCGACCCGCCCCTGGAGGCGGACCCGAGTTGACTTAAACTCTGGGGCCGCGAGGCGCTGCGTTTTCCCCGCTCACCCTGGCTGGGTTGCGTTCCCGTTGGTAAGTGGCGGGGGCGGGGGGGGGCCTGGTTCCCGGCGGGCACTCGCACGTCTTCACTGGTCTTGGCGGGGCTGGGAGCACCGGGAGTCCAGGTGTCTGCGGGCGGGGGCTGGGCGTGTGGCGGCGAGCGCTTTTGTTCTGCGGAGGGGACAGAGTGGCGGCTGCGGGGGCTCCGGGGGCTCGGGCCTCGGGCCCGCGGTGAGCGCGCCCCGCTGGCCGCCGCCCAGAGCTGGGCGGGCCCGCCGGGCTCGGCTCGCTGCCCTCCCGCGGCGCGGGGCTGGCCCGGAGGAGCCGCGGACTCAGAGCCTGACCCAGAGGGCGGCGCCTCGCCGGGTGTTTTCTGTGGATCGTCTTACTCTTCACGGTAGAGGTCGCGGGTGCCGACTACGAGGACGCATTTTGTTAAACTCCAAGGCGATTGGTTAGGCTGGATGTGAGAGTGGCTTATGTTTTTATTGATTCCTGTCGCTGGCTTGAAAAAAAGATATTTGTTTTGCATTTATTTTTCTAGTGTTTTCTTCCTCCCCACCCCCATTATGCAGAACCTCCCGAAACAATTGCTTCGCTTGCATCTCCAAGTGGCCCGCGAACGATCTTGAGCCGGAGACGCTTTCTGTTCCTCTGCAATAGTTAGTCCCTCGAGGCATTTTTAAATGCACAAATGCGTACCGATTTTAGATGTTCTCGAGGGACGCGAATTCCCTAAGCAGATGACCTTAGGATCCAAGCTTACGGAGAATCGTTTCACTGAAAACAATTTGTAATACTTCTAATGCCTGTATTCAAAATAAAGAGAACAGCAAGGGATGGGGATGAGCTTGGGTGCATATAAATAGGCGGGTCGCAGAGCTTGTTTGGGGATTTTTCTGATTAATGCGTTAGCTGTAAACCACATTTAAGTTTTATTTAGTGTTATTATGCATGAGTTAAGGTTTTACTTATTTTTTTTACTGTACAGTTGGCTTCTCGTTTACTAATCCAATAAAGAATTAAAGTGTTGCTTAGCGTGATAAGATAATAGTGGCCCAGGAGGAGCGCACGTGAATTATCACTTAAAAAGTGAATGGTATTTTAAGGCAGACCCAGTTTCTGTTTGTTACTTTGCCTTCTTAATAAGAATTCAGTAAACTTAGTTTGCTTTTGGTGCAACCTTAAGGAACAGTTTGCACAGCAATGTCATGTCAAGTAAACAGATTAGTGTGTATTTTTATTATAAATTTAATATGAACTTTATAAATTCAACTATAAATTTTGTATTAAATTATATATTATATATTTAAGTTTTATATTAAGTTATTATCAGTTATAAAATGTTTATTGCTGTTCCTAGGACCAAAGAAGTAAACACGCACTGTGGAGTGGTACTGACACGGGGAAATGGGAACATATACAGTAATGAATGAGTAATATCATATTTAAAGGTAAGCGTGTCACCTCTAAGTCTACTCTAATTTATCTGTTGTGGAACAAAATTATTAAGTTGAATCAGCATTGGTTAAATATTAAACTATAGGATGCTGTGGATTTCACGTCAAAGCTTGAGAAATATGGTTGGCATAGCATGGAGAATTCAGTTGTTCATCTTTGCAAGAAAAGGAATAGGAGATGATGGTGAGGTGACTGTGGTCTAAGTTACTGAGGAAGAGGTCTACTTAACATTATTCTCTACATGGTCTGTCTCTTATTTTATTTTTTAAATTCATCATATGTGGCACATGGGGTTGGAGGAAGGCAGCACAGAGCAGAACTCTGGGAGAACCATTCCCTGAAATATCAACCTATAAAGCCAAAGAGGTCATTTCAGGGCTTCCATCCTGTAAAGTAAAAAAAAAAACTACTACTCCAAGTAGTGTTAGGAAATCATCTGTAATGATTAAGACCATGGTCCCTGCAGTCAGACTGCTGAGCTTCAGATTTTGGCTCTACCACTTGCCATCTCTGCAACCTTGGGAGAATTATTTAACTTCTCTGCCTCAGTTTTCTCATCTTCTGTGAAATGGGGGTAACAGTAGTACCTAGCTCGCAGGATTGTTGTGATAAGTTAATGAGTTTGGTAGATAGAACACACTTGGAAGAGCTCTTGGTAAATGGTAAGTGCTTAATAAATCTTAGCTGTTGTCATGAGAAGAAATATATTTTATGGCCTAAGAAAATTAACACTGTCTTACAGGAGATTCAGTTTGCTCATTTGAGCTCTAAATCAATTTATCAAGTTTGTTTTGATTAGACCCTTCACTGTAGATCATGTTGGAGGTTCTGTTTTTGTAAGGAAGTACCAGACAACTCTGGTTTTTACCTGCAGCCGTGTTTTTTTTTAATTAATTAATTAATTAATTTTTGGCTGCGTTGGGTCTTCGTTGCTGCGCGCAGGCAGTCTCTAGTTGCGGCTAGGGCTTCTCATTGCGCTGGCTTCTCTTGTTGCGGAGCACAGGCTCTAGGCTCGCGGACTTCAATAGTTATAGCACGCGGGCTCAGTAGTTGTGGCTTGTGGGCTCTAGAGCGCATGCTCAGTAGTTGTGGCGCACGGGCTTAGTTGCTCCGCACGGGCTTAGTTGCTCCGCGGCATGTGGGATCTTCTTGGACCAGGGCTCGAAGCCGTGTCCCCTGCGTTGGCAGGCAGACTCTTAACCACTGCACCACCAGGGAAGCCCTAAAGGCGTAATCTTAAAAAAAAAAAATGTAATCTTGTGGACCTTTGAAGAACTCTAAGTGCTTTGTTGACAGACAGCTATGTAGTGTGTCTATGCTTGCTATGCTAAGTGTGCTTGTAAATTGAAGGGCAGTGTTAGAGGCTAGCCTGTTGAGGTAAATGTCTCAAGTGATTGCAGAGATTTAATGACAGTCACTAAGATTGTCTTGAGATGTGTTAAATTACAAGACTTCATTTGTAAATAAAATCTTAACTTGTGGTTAAAATTGTGGTTAAAGAAATTATATTGTCCACTTAGGTTTCAAGAAACAAAAAATCATAAGCAAATTTTTTTAAGCCCCCAAAGAGAATTTTTTGGATCACATAACTTAAGAGTTCATGTGAGAAGATATACAGATTGCCAACAAACACATGAAAGGATGCTCAACATCACTAATCATTAGAGAAATGCAAATGTAGGTGATACCTACAATGAGGTATCACCTCACACCAGTCAGAATGGCCATCAAAAAATGTACAAACAATGCTGGAGAGGGTGTGGAGAAAAGGGAACCCTCTTGCACTGTTGGTGGGAATGTAAATTGATACAGCCACTATGGAGAACAGTATGGAGGTTCCTTAAAAAACTAAAAATAGAACTACCATCCCACCCAGCAATCCCACTACTGGGCATTTACCCTGAGAAAACCATAATTCAGAAAGAGTCATGTACCACAATGTTCATTGCAGCGCTATTTACAATAGCCAGGACATGGAAGCAACCTAAGTGTCCATCAACAGATGAATGGATAAAGAAGATGTGGCACATATATACAATGGAATATTACTCAGCCATAAAAAGAAACGAAATTGAGTTATTTGTAGTGAGGTGGATGGACCTAGAGTCTGTCATACAGAGCGAAATAAGTCAAAGAGAAAAACAAACACCATATGCTAACACATATATGGAATCTAAAAAAAAAAAATGGTTCTGAAGAACCTAAGGGCAGGACAGGAATAAAGACACAGACGTAGAGAATGGACTTGACGACACAGGGAGGGGGAAGGGTAAGCTGGGACGAAGTGAGAGAGTGGCACTGACATATATACACTACCAAATGTAAAATAGATAGCAAGTGGGAAGCAGCCGCATAGCACAGGGAGACCAGCGAAGTGCTTTGTGACCACCTAGAGGGGTGGGATAGGGAGGATGGGAGGGAGACGCCAAGAGGGAAGAGATATGGGGATATATGTATATGTATAGCTGATTCACTTTGTTATAAAGCAGAAACTAACACACCATTGTAAAGCAATTATACTCCAATAAAGGTGTTAAAAAAAAAAAAAGTTCATGTGGCTTGACTTTCAGGTTTGGCTGGATCCAACATTTGAATCTGAAAGAAAGTATTAAAGACTTGAGACACTGTCTTTGAGTTCTGCTGTCCTCTTTGGCATTGACTTCATTCTCAGGCACAGCTCCCCCTTCACTGGGTAGCCCTAACATCTCCAGGTATATAGCCAGTCAGCTTCAACTTGCACAGAGCATGTCTTTTGTCTGGTTGCTCTGCCAGGTCTATAATTACATTAGTGCTCATCGTGTCATGTGCCCATGTCTGTGCTAACAACTGGGAAATGTTTTGTTTTTTTAAACTGTAGTTTAGAGATATAATTCATATATCATATTCATATAATTCAGTTTATTCACTTAACAGTGTACAGTGGTTTTGCATATATTCACATAGTGTGCAACCATTACCACAATCACTTTTAGAACATATTATTGCCCCCAAAAAGAATCTCTACTCATTATACTCTCCATATATTCTCTATACTCTCCATTCTCCCCCAACCCATGCATCTCCAGGCAACCGTTAATCTAGTTTGTCTCTAGATTTGTGTATTCTGAACATTTCTTATAGATGATGTCATATGTGATCTTTTACGACTCTTTTCTCACCTAGCGTGATGTTTTCAAGATTGATTCATGATAAGCATGTATGTATTTCATTCCTTTTTATTAGCAAGTAATAATTCCATTGTATGGTTATGCCACATTTTGTTTTCCTTTCATCAATTAACACACATTTGGATTGTTTCCACTTTTTGGCTATTCTGAATAATGTTGCTGTGATCATTCATGTACAAGTGTTTGTATGGACATACATTTTCAATTCGCATATTATGTATATATGTAGGAGTGGAATTGCTCTGTCATATCATATGGTAACTATATTTGACCTTTTGAGAAATTGCCAGACTGTTCTTGATGAACCATATACATTCTCAGTAGTAACAGCAATGCATAGGAGGAGTTCCAGTTTGTCCACATCCTTACCAACACTTGTCTTTTTGATTGTAGCTATCATAGTGAGCATTAAGTGGCATCCTGTGATTTTATTGCTTTCCTGTGGTAGTTAATGATGTTGAGCATCTTTTTGTGCATATTGCCTATTTGTATATCTTTGGAAAAAGTGTCTATTCAAAATCTCTGTTAAATTCAAGTTGTTTTTATGTTGTCGAGGTGTAAAAGTTCTTTATATATTCTGGATTCTAGTTTCTTCCTAGTGATCATATATATGAGGGTTTGTTTTTGGATTCTATTCCATTGATCAATGTCTATCCTAGTTCAGTCCCACATGACTTTGTTTACTCTTTTATTTTCTTTTTTTTTTTAGCCTTTGGTATTAGTTATTATAATTAGTTGTTGCATAATTACCCCAAATATTAGTGGCTTAAAACAGCAAATAGTTATCTCATATAGTTACTATGGGTCAGGAATCAGGGAATGGCTTAGCTGAGTGGTTCTGGCTCAGGGCTTTTCATGAGGCTGCTGTCAAGATATTGGCAGGAGCTGCACACAGTTTTTGAAGGCTTGACTGAGGCTCAGGGATTTGCTTCCAAGATGGCTCACTCACATAGCTGTTGGAAGGAGGCTTTAGTTTTTTGCCATGTGAGTATCTCCATATTTTGCCTGAGTGTCCCGATGACGTGACTGCTGGCTCTTCCCCTTCTCATCAGGTCCTTTCAGATGGGCAGCAACATCATTGGAAACCACAGAGGTTCAAGGTACAGGGAAGGCTTGCAAGATCATCAGTACCATTAGAGTGCAAAACTAAAAAGGCTCCCAGTGTGATGTGCACCCTTGCTCAATGGTAGCTCTTATTAATTTGCAGTTACTATTTTAAGATCTGCTGGTAGTGCAGGGTCTCCTGCAGAGGTGGGGGGGCGGTGCTGTGGCTCAGGGGGACAAGGACACTGGCAGCAGCAGTTCTGAGAAATACCCATTGGCGTAAGGCCCCACCAAAGAGCCTGTAGCGGTTTACTCTAGTTTTGTAGTTTAAAGTTTTGAAATTGGGAAGTGTGAGTCCTTCAACTTTATACTCTTTTTCAAAATGAATTTTAGGGTCAGGTTCTCAATTTCTGCAAAGAAGACATCTGGGACTTTGGTAAGGGTTGTAATGAATCTGTAGACCAATTTGAGGAGTAGTGCCGCCTTGAGAGTATCAAATCTTCCAGTCCGTGAATGTGGGATGTGTTTCCATTTATTTAAGTCTTTAATTTCTTTTGGCAATGTTTTGTAATATTCAGAGTGTACAATTTTTACTTTTCGTTCAATTTATTCCAAAGTATTTCATTCTTTTTGCTGTTACTGTAAATGCAATTGTTTTCTAGATTGTTGTATAGAAATAAATTTGGTTTTTGTATACTGAGCTTGTACTAGGCGACCTAGTCAAACTAGTTCTATTAGTTTTTTAGTGGATTCCTTACAACTTCCTATGTACAAGATGATGCCATCTGTAAGTAGAGGTAGTTTTATTTCTTAATTTCCAATCTGGATGTCTTTTATTTCTTTTTTCTTTTTGCCAAGTGCCATGGCTAGAACCCCTCCTACAATGTTGAATAGAAGTGGCAAGAGCAGATATCCTTGTCTTGTTCCTGATCTTGTAAAGGGAAAAACATTCAGGCTTTAAAGCTGTGGCTTTTTTTGTAGATGCCTTTTATCCAGTTGAGGAAGTTCCCCTTTGTTTCTAGTTTTAGTGTTTTTTTATCTGAAAGGGTGTTGGATTTTAGGATGCATTTAATTTCAGTCGTAGTAGATGCTTTTTCTGCATGTGCTTGAGATGATCATGTGGTTTGTGTCCTTTATTCTACTGATGTGTTATATGACATTGGTTCAACATAAAAAATAAAAAAATCAATCTTGCATTTCTGGGAAAGTACCAGTTGGTCATGGCGTATACTTATTTTTATATGCTGTTATATTTGGTTCGCTAGTATTTTGTTGAAGATTTTTGCATCTATATTCATAACAGATTGGTCTGTAGTTTTATTGTGATTTTATGTATTTATTTATTTCCTGATTTTAGTATTGGCCTCAAAATTGATTTGGGAAGTATTCCCTCTTTTATGTTTTAGAAGAGTTTGTAGAGTGGGTTTTAAATGTTTAAATTTTTGGCATGAATCACCAGAAAGTCATCTGGGCCTAACCATTTCTTTTTGGGTTGTTTTTTGGTTATTAATTCAATTTCTTTATGGGTCTGTTCTGATTTCCTGTATCTTCTTGAGTCAGTTTTGGTCAGTGTGTCTTTTGGGATTCTGCACCCAATTCCAAAGTGTGTGTGGGGTGGGGGTTCCCCACCATACCACCAACAACCAGTTCTCTGGGAATATCAGTTGGGTGTCCTACAATTCAACTTGTTACCAAGTCCAAGCTCCCTCTACTTGCTGCACGACAGGCCAGTAAATCAGGAGACGAGGTGTTGAGGCAAGGAATATGACTTTATTCCGAAAGCCAGCAGACAGAAAAGATGGCAGACTAGTGTCTCAAAAGAACCATCTTATCGGGGTTTGGATGCCAGTTTCTTTTATAGAACAGAGAGGGGGAGGAGGTGAGGAAGTGAAGTAAAAAGGCCATAAGTTTTGCAAATATCCCCTGGAATGGCCAGCCTCAGGGAGGAGGAGATGTGTTGATTTCTTCTTTCTTGCAGCCATCCACAGGTGGACAGGGTCCGGACACTTCCCTGAACAAAGGCACTTTGGTTTAACATTCAGGGGCAGGGTTCCCTGAGTCAGGCCATTATGTATAGACAGTATCCTTTTAGTGAACAAAAGCAGCGGAAAGCAAAGGTTAAAGTAAAAGAACCAGATCCAACATGTAGTTAGATTTGGCTCTTCCCTGTTACAAACTCAATTCTGACACTATCTACCCGGAAATGCCATCAGATTCCACAGGTCGAAGCCTCAGTCCCACAAGCTGCCTCACCCCCCACTTCAGATGCACAAGCCCACATTGTCACCTGTGCTTCTGACTGGATACAGATTGGAGGTTTCCAGGACCGACCCTCTCCTTGAACTTCATACACCAGTCTCAAGTCCAGGTTGATACCTGTATTTCTGATTGATTGGTAAGAGGTTTCTAAGACCCCCCCCTCCTCTGTTTCTGATCGATTGGTAAGAGGTTTCTAAGAACCCCCCTCCTCTGTTTCTGATCGATTGGTAAGAGGTTTCTAAGACCCCCCTCCTCTGTTCAATTAATTTGCTAGAGAGACTCACAGAACTCAGAGAAACATTTTACTTACTAGATTACTGGTTTATTGCAAAGGATATTAAAGGATATTGTTACACAATACTCAACTGAGTAAATTTGAGGATCTAATTGGCTTTTTTCAACAATTCATGAATTGAGAGTAAATTGGAGCTCTGAGGAGCTGTACAGAATGGAAGCCTTTTATAGAAACCCGGGCCGAGAAGGAGGTTATTAGCAAAAGAAAAGAAAGTATTGTTTCAGGCAAGGTTACCTCACTAGTGCTGACCAGGAAATTCCAGAAATTTAAGTCCTGGGAGATTTTGAAACTGCAATTAAATCTTAGTTTGCTGTCCTGGGGGCAAGTGGCTCCAACCTAGGACCTGTTGTTTTTGTTTTTTTTTTTATTTTTTAACAATAGGAGTCATCAACCAGATGGAAGAGTGGAAGAGATGTGTAGGGTGAAGTACATGGGAGGAAGGGATGTGGAGCTTCCATGCCACTTCTCCCCAGATCATGTGTTCATCAACCCCGAAGCTCCCCAACCCTGCCCGTTGGGGGTTTTATGGAGACCTCTTTACACAGTCATGATTGATTAAATCACTGGCCATTGGTGACTGATTCAACCTCCAGCTCCTCTCCCCTCCTGGAGCTGTGGGGTTGGGGAGGGAGGTGCGGGGCTGGGGGTGAGGGGTGGGACTGAAAGTTCAACCCTCTAATTGTTAACGCAAACACAGTGAGACCAAACAAACTGAAATGTCAGAGTTTGCAGCAGAGAACGGTTTATTGCGAGGCCATGCAAGGAGATGAGGTGGCTCATGCCCTGAAAAGCCTTGAGCTCCCTGAAGGGTTTCAGCAAAGCATTTTCAAAGGCCAGGTGATTGGGGCGGGGCTCTCAGGGTAAGTGATCAGCTTGCGCACAGTTCTCTGATTGGCTGATGGTGAGGCAGCAGGGTGGTGTCACAGGGGTTAACCTCATCAGTCCTTAGGCTCCAGGAGGCCTGGGGATATGTGCTCATGATCATCATGTAGTTTGTCCAACAACTCAGGAAATTTGCATCAAATACTATTATCTAGGTACTTCAGAGAGGAGCTAAAGCAGAGGATATGGGGGAAGGCCTGTCCCAGGAAGGCCCCATAGGGTCCTGCTGTGTTACAAAATCATCTGGTTGGTCCTCCTGGCAACCAGCCTCCATCCTTAGGTGCAGTCAGAAAGTCACCTCAGTGACATAACAAAAGACACCTTTATCACTCTTACTAAGGAAAATCTGAGGGTTTTAGGAGCTTTGTGCCAGAAATGGGGATGAAGACCTAATAATGTACTTCTTATTATAAATTACAATATCACAGGGGTTTGTCCTTTTCATCCAAATGATCTGAATATATTGGCATACAGTTGTTCATAGTATCTCTTTTTAAATGTAAGGTTGGTAGTAATGTCCTTATTCCTGAGTTTAGTAATCTGAGTCTTTTTTCTTGCTCAGTCTGGCTAAAGGTTTATCAATTTTGTTGATCTTTTCAGAGACCCAACTTGTGGTTTTGTTAGTTTTCTCGCTTTTTGTATTCTTGTGGCTAAAGTTTGTGACAGCAAAGGATACAATATAGGACCAATGGGAAAAAGATGTGCATAGGCAAAGTCCATAGAAGTCAGATGTGTGCTTCCAGATTCTCCCTCCATTGAGAGCTGCATGGACATGCTTTCTCTGCAGCTGGAGACTGCAGGAACACATGGTCTCAGGAAGCAATTATATACAGTAAAAATTCTTAAAGACCCTAAAGAACATTTGTTTATGTAGGTTACATCAATGTTTACTGCATTAAAAACTGAAACAGGAATTTTTAAAAACTATTTTATTTAAAAATAACAGTAGGACTTGCCTGGTGGCGCAGTGGTTAAGAATCCGCCTGCCAATGCAGGGGACCACGGGTTCGAGCCCTGGTCCGGGAGGATGCCACATGCTGCGGAGCAACTAAGCCCATGTGCCACAACTACTGAGTCTGCGCTCTAGAGCCCGTGAGCCACAACTACTGAGCCCATGTGCCACAACTACTGAAGCCCGCGCGCCTAGAGCCCGTGCTCCGCAACAAGAGAAGCCACCACAATGAGAAGCCCGTGCACCACAACGAAGAGTAGCTCCCCACTTGCCACAACTAGAGAAAGCCCGCGCTCAGCAACAAAGACCTAACGCAGCCAAAAATAAATAAATGAATAATAATTTTAAAAACCACAGTTAATCCTTACATGTTAATATAAATGTTTTCCAAAACAACACAAAACACCAGTGAAAAGAGTGGCATTGTTTTGTATTTTTGCAAATCTCTTTAATGTCTGGCTAATGGTTGGATTCTTATATCTGCTTCTGCATTCAGTTTCTTGCTACATGTTACTTTAGTTGAAGTAGTTGAAGGATGTTTATTGGATGACAGAAATTCATCTTCAGTAGGTCACTGTTTCATTATGCCCCTAAAGATTCACTGCCACAATTTCTATCAGTTTTTACATTTTCCTTCTATATGATCATGTCATTGGGCAAAGTGTTGTGGCTAGGGTGGCTTAGAGCATGGGATTATTCACTTTACAACTGAGTGCCATTCCTTCTCATCCAGCAAAATTTGAATGGCTCCCCTATGCTGGTGGGGAAGGAAGACAGTACTGATCATGGGGGTAGGGGGCGCTTAGAAACCATTAATCTAATTTACTCCAGACTGTTGCCACCATCTTCAGTATAACTACAGGCCAATGGAAGATCTTAATCTAAGGACACTTAGAAACTCAGCAGCTGCTGACTTTGGGAGTGGATGTCCTTGGAGCTGTGTCCTTGGGCAAAGGCCTGAATACCTCATCCTATTAGTCATGATTTCTCATGGTTTCCTGATTAGAACCCTCTTGTGTACATTTTCTAGACTGTAGTTATGGCTCTGAATTTAACTGCTTGCTGGATCTGTCATCCTTTACCTGACCTTGCTGACAAGAAGGTAGATTCTGTCCTGTATGTTTCTTCTGGTACTTGAGGTCTCTTTGCATCATTAATCTTAACCTCCAGTTTTATAGAATCTGAATCTTAACCCCATGACAACAAAATGCCTCTGTTGTAGTTCTTGGAATCCTGTCAACAACCTGGGACTACCAGAGCAAACACTATAATGTGCCGATTATGACAGTGGTAACCAACAGGGAGGAAAAGATTTTTATCAGATTTCTCTTCAGAGGCATTTTGGCATACTTTATGGGAATTGTTCACTTCTACTCAGGGAGTTTGTCTACCTCAAGAGGCACAGAATCGCCTCATTCCTATTGTAATAAGTGATGCTTATCTCCTAATGCAGTTTGTACCCCAGTAGAATAGTGTTAAGTAGCTTATACTTGCCTACCAAATATTAATCATCTATACTTGAGGCAGTTGTCAGGGATTTCCAGATACTTGAGACCACTACCCCTCTAATGGGTCGTGTTTCCTTGAGGTGGGAACCTAGAGGGCCCAAATGAGTTGCTAGGCAGAACTCCAAGGAAGGATAACTGACTTCTTCCTGTGTGCTCTGTGATCTTTAGTTCCCACTTTAGGGAATAATACGCCTAGAAAAGGTGGTCTGAAATTTGTCTGACCTCTACTATAAAGACGCAAAAAAAAAAAAAAAAAAAAAAAAGACGCAACAAACTAGTGTAAACTTTCTAGCGCCAGTGATCATCGCATTGCTCTGAATTTCCTGCTGCCATCATGATGAGTGCCAACACCTCATGCTGTACTGAGATTAATCAGTCAGGGAAAGGAGAGCAATTTATTCCCGCTTCTCCTTTCTCCCAGGAGGAAGCCATGTGGCTCTGACTGGTGAACCTTGATGGCATCTGGGACATATGGGGAGCCTGGTTGTGGCCTGATCATCCTGCTGAGAGTCGCTGTCTAGTCACTCTTACCCAGTGTTACCTAAGAGGAAGTATAATTAAGTAGGGTGTCTGATTGTGTTGGCCTGTGCTTCTGAATTGAATTTGGAGCTAGGTACCTGAAAGATTGGAGAGTAGACGTACGTGTAGGTGAACAGCTTCACCGTGGGGCTCTGATGACCCTTCTTTTCCTTTAAAAGGCTCACAGGCAAAGTTTAGCTTAATCTCAGTCTGACCCACACCTTGGCAGGACACCCCACAGGTCCTCCTGGCAGCCTCCTGAGAAATGCCACAATGTGGTTTCTCTTCCTCCCTAGTTCCACTTGCACTCAAGACTTGACAGCCTCCCTTCCCTTGGGGTATAACTGCAGGCTATGAGATGACTGCGGTTTACAGTTCTCATCCGCCTTGGTACTACCTTGTGGGACTAGGGACACTGAAGTTGGTTTTGCTGTTTGAGTGGGTAAAAAACTACATAAGAATCCATTCAGTCTTGCCTCCTTTCTGTCTGCGGCAGTGTTGAGAGCCGACCTAACAGCTGGGACAGTGGCCCTGCCAGCCGCGGTGCTCCTGCTTAGGACTGCTTGGCTTCGTGCATTTGTTGTGACCATTAGATGTATTTAGTATTCAATACAGTTCTTGACATAAATTTTCAAGTGTTAGCTGTTACTATTTATAAGTTGTGTTATAAAGGTAAAATTTAGGGTAGTCTATTCTTGAAAGCCTAATTCAAGGACTGATAAAAGCCTTATTTCTCTTAGGACTAAGGACACAAGAAGTCAGAGCTGGAATAGGTTGAGTAAATCTTGATACTTTTGGAATTCCTCAGAAGTGGGTTTTACCACTTATGTGTTGGTATTTCTGGTTTTGTTGATTTTAAAGAAGAATCTATAGCTTTTTCCATTGGAGATGAGTTTTGCAATGAAAAATACTGGTTTTTCCTCAATTTAATCACATCAGTGGACTCTCCAAATAAACACGTTAGAAGTGGAACTAAAGACATAAGGGAAGGTTCCAATTTAAAATACCAGAAGAGATATATGTTTTTTTCAGGTATGAGAAGAGTACTATATTTTCTAAGAAATCCTGTATTTTTGAGGTACTGAAATGCTTACAGATGAAATCATGTAATGTTTATGGTTGACACAGATGCGAAGGGAGGGGTGGAGACTTTTTCCCATTTGCAGATTTAAATAGGGACTTCTCTTTAACTTGGTGTTCAACAATTATAGATAACATTTATTCATTTGACAAACATTTATTGAAGCCTGCTAGACAACTGTCTAGATATGCATCTTTTTTTTTTTTTTTTTTTAATTTCTGGGCCACGCCACGCGGCATACTAGTTCCCTGACCAGGGATGGAACCCGTGCCCCCTGCAGTGGACACGCAGAGTCTTAACCACTGTTTTGCCAGGGAAGTCCCTAGATACGCATCTTTTGCTTTTCCCTGAGACAGTCTTTTTAAAAGCCTATCACTCTTGGCTTTGAATAGCATTATCTTTCACTATAATAATGTTCCAGTTTCTTTGATAAATTAATGGTTACCCTTGCATATAAAAAATTCTTGATGTGGCTTAATTTGCCCTTTCATGTTCTGTTTCTTACTACTTTTTCTGGCCTAAAGTAAGCCTGGCCATGGTAAACCATAATATGATAGGTCCATTTCAGTAGAGTTTTTTCTGTTGGTGGTTGTAAATGCTTGTGCATTTGTGTTGAAGATAGATATTAATATGATTATTCTTCAAAGGTATGATTTTTAGGTTATTTTTTGGTTTGTAATTTTCTGTAATAAGTCTGACTTCAAATAAAGGAGGCTTTCCAGTTAAACCATATTTGCATTGTATGGATATAGAATATTTTAAAATAAAAAAAATTCACAAGCCTTTTCTTAATGTTAGTAAGGTCTTTATGAAGATTTTATGTGAAAATCCGCATGCATTGTTACATTTATAGTCTACTGCAGCCACTCACTTCCCTTTTTTTCCAGCTTCACTAATTCATCTTAATTTCGCAGTTTACAACTTGCTATTCACAACTTCCTATGCCATGGATTTTAGTGACTTGCTTTCGTCCCACTTTTCTCACAGGAAGTAATAGTAATAATATATATAAGATTTCAATCCAGAGACTGTCAAACCTAAAGATAGACTTTAGGGTTTTTTTTAATTAAAAATTTTAAAAGACTGTTTTTGTGATGACACACAGGAAGCCTCCATGGATTCTCTCTTTGGAATAGGAGTATATGAATTATGACTCTAAATTCCCCCAGTGTAGACCATAGCACTTTATCAATGTCAACACACCCGGGGCTGCTTGCCTCCCTTCCCAGTGAGGGCCACCACAGTTTATCAGCATCAACATATTAGTTTTGCTTGTTCTCCAAACCGTAAAACCTACAGCCAGATGGGTGGGTTAGTAGAGCCAAACTTTGTGCGGCTATATCAAGGATCATTATTTATGGTTTGCTAATTTACCTATGCCTATTCATAGTTAGGAAGATTCCCCACAACAGAATATAAGAATCTAGTGCTTTCATAGCTTGCTGGCACATGCACCTGTCACTGGGCTGCTTGCTGACCCTTTTGCCACTTGACAAGAGTACATGAACTATTGGATCCAATCCATAGTAACTGCCAGAGAGTAGAGAACCTTAAAACTACAAAGCAACCAATGGACAATTGTGCACTAACCTGCAACCTAAAGTACTCTAGTTTTTTGAATTTTTTTTTTTTTAATCTGCACTGGAAACTAGAAATGTGGGTGTATACAATATGTTGAAAACTCCTATTTCCTTGTTGATTTTTTTTTTTCCCCCTGCCAATTCTGTTCACTATTGAAAGTGGGGAATTGAAGTCTTTGACTCTTGGTGAATTGGCTATTTTTCACTTTGTGTTTTGCTTCTTGTATTTTTTTTATATAAATTTATTCATTTTTTAAAAAAATTATTTTTGGCTGCATTGGGTCTTCATTGCTGCATGGGCTTTCTCTAGTTGCAGAGAGCGGGGGCTACTCTTCGTTATGGTGCGTGGCATTCTTATTGTGGTGGCTTCTCTTGTTGCAGAGCATGGGTTCTAGGTGTGTGGGCTTCAGTAGTTGTGGCTCGTGAGCTCTGGAGCGCAGGCTCAGTAGTTGTGGCGCATGGGCTTAGTTGCTCCGCAGCATTTGGGATCTTCCCGGATCAGGGCTGGTACCCGTGTTCCCTGCATTGGCAGGTGGATTCTTAACTGCTGCGCCACCAGGGAAGTCCCTACTTCTTGTATTTTAATGCTCTCTCTCTTTTTTAAAATTTAATTTTATTTATTTATTTTATTTTTGGCTGCATTGGGTCCTCACGGTTGCACGCGGGCTTTCTCTAGTTGTGGTGAGAGGGGGCTACTCTTCGTTGCAGTGCGCGGGCTTCTCTTTGTAGTTGCCTCTCCTGTTATGGAGCACTGGCTCTAGGCGTGTGGGCTTCAGTAGTTGTAGCACACGGGCTCAGTAGTTGTGGCTCCCAGGCTCTAGAGTGCAGGCTCAGCAGTTGTGGTGCACGGGCCCAGTCGCTCTGAGGCATGTGGGATCTTCCCGGACCAGGACTTGAACCCGTGTCCCTTGCATTGGCAGGTGGATTCTTAACCACTGTGCCACCAGGGAAGCCCTTAATGCTCTCATAAGTGTGTATATGTTTATAGTTGTTATATGTTGCTTGGTGGACTGACCCTTTTATGGTTATAAAAAGTCTCTCTTTAGTAACATTTTTTGTTTTAGTGTATTTTTTCTGATAATTAGTATAGTCATTCTCCCTTTATTGTGGCTGTTATATGCCTAATATCTTTTTTTTATCCCTTTTTTAAAATTTTTATTTATTTATTTATTTGGCTGTGCCGGGTGTTAGTTGCAGCACGAGGGATCTTTGTTGTGGCATGTGGGATCTTTAGTTGCAACACGCGGGATCTTTTAGTTGTGGCATGTGGGATCTAGTTCTCTGACCAGACCTGGGTCCCTTGCATTAGGAGTGCAGAGTCTTAACTGCTGGACCACCAGGGAAGTCCCTCTTTTTTTTATCCTTTTATTTCCAATCTGTTTTTATCTTTGACTCAAAGGTATGCCTATTGGAGACAGCATATAGTTAGCTAGCCATTTTTTAAAAATATAATCTGACATTCTGTCGTATGGATTGTTTAATCAACTCACTTTTAATGTTATTATGATATAGTTGGATTTACATCTCCTGTTTGTACTTTTTATTTTCTGTCTCATATCTTTTTGTCCCTCACTGTTTTTGCATTAAGTGAGTATTTTGTAATGTAGCATTTTAGCTTCTTTAATAATTTTTTCAGTATTTTTTTTGTTATTTTATGGAATCACAAATTACTTTTATTTTTTATTTATTTATTTAATTTATTTTTGGCTGCATTGGGTCTTTGTTGCTGCGTGCGGGCTTTCTCTAGTTGTGGCGAGCGGGGGCTACTCTTTGTTGCGGTGCATAGGCTTCTCATTGCGGTGGCTTCTCTTGTTGCGGAGCATGGCTCTAGGCGCACGGGCTTCAGTAGTGGTGGCTTATGGGCTCTAGAGCACAGGCTCAGTAGTTGTGGCGCATGGGCTTAGTTGCTCCACGGCATGTGGGATCTTCCTGGACCAGGGATTGAACCCTTGTCCCCTGCATTGGCAGGTGGATTCTTAACCACTGAGCCACCAGGGAAGTCCCACCTTTATTTTTTTTTAATATTTGTTTATTTAATTTTGGCTGTGCCGGGTCTTAGTTGTGGCATGCAGGATCTTTAGTTGTGGCATGTGGACTTCTTAGCTGTGGCATGCATGTGGGATCTAGTTCCCCAATCAGGGATTGAACCCCCGCCCCCTGCATTGGGAGCACGTTGGAGTCTTACCCACTGGACCACCAGGGAAGTCCCACAAATTACTTTTAAAAAAATCATATTTGTTTCTACCTTTAAAGGTCTTAAGCATTTAAAATCTGATTTGTTATATTTGTGATTTTTAGCCAAGTTAAAAGACTGTAACTGGTGTGTGTGGGAGGGTGGAGAGTAGAGAGCTGAACAATGTAGGGCCCAGTGAGGTTATTTGTTGTGTTTTTTGAGTACCAGTAATCCTGGCGTATGTGCGTATGTGCGTGTGTGTGTGCGCCTGTGTATGTGTAACTGACTTAATCCAGTAGAGACAGGTTGATACTGGGAATACAGGGAAAGGGAGTAGGATTTTATCTCTCTCTCTCTCTGTTTTTTTGTTTTTTGGTTTTTGTTTTTTGTTTTTTGGCTGTGCTGTGTGGCTTGCAGGATCTTAGTTCACTGACCAGGCATCGAACCCGGGCCCATAGCAGTCAAAGCATTTAGTTGTAACCACTGGACCACCAGGGAATTCCTGGGAGCAGGATTTTTTTTTTTTTTTTTTTTTTGAAATTCACGTTCTTTTATTTATTTATTTATTTATGACTGTGTTGAGTCTTCGTTTCTGTGCGAGGGCTTTCTCCAGTTGCGGCAAGTGGGGACCACTCTTCATCGTGGTGCGCGGGCCTCTCACCATCGCGGCCTCTCTTGATGCGGAGCACAGGCTCCAGACGCGCAGGCTCAGTAATTGTGGCTCACGGGCCCAGCCGCTCCGCGGCATGTGGGATCCTCCCAGACCAGGGCTCGAACCCGTGTCCCCTGCATTGGCAGGCAGACTCTCAACCACTGCGCCCCCAGGGAAGCCCGGAGCAGGATTTTAAATGTAGAGATTTGATACTGTAAGTACAGACTGCATTTACAAGGCTGTGTCTTATAGATTTGGTGACAGGAGAATGATGGATAGTGCTATTTTTGTCTCTCTGAAATATAAGCAGCGGAGTAGGGGGAGCATGTGTATGGGTTGGGGTGGCAGGGGACCAGGGAGGAGAGAAGAATGGAAAAATTACATTACTTTAATATAAATAAAATTTCAACAAAATGAAGTAGAATTGTCAGGCACTGTTTATATGTGCAATGTGTGAACTCATTTTGTTGGCTTGTGTGTTTTTTCCCCAGAAAACTTTGGCTACTCCTGTGCAGAGAGGTTCTTAAGTTCAGCCGTAGCTGGAATTTGTTAGGTAAATGCCATGGCTGTCACAGGTGAGGGGAGATAAGAGGGCGGGGTGCCAATTTGGGGGCAAAAGAGTTTATTTTTCCAAGAAAAATTTAAATGATAGACATGGAAATCCTGTCTCTGGTTATCTCCATTAAAATATATCTTCAGAAGGTCTAAGAATACATTGTATCCAAAAGTAGAGGCTGCAGTCAGGAAAAAAGTCTTTTTTGTTTTGTTCTGTTTTTGTTCTTGTCTGCGGCAAGTGGCATGTGGGATCTTCGTTCCCCAACCAGGGATGAAACCAGCGCCCCCTGCAGTGGAAGTGTGGAGTCTTAACCACTGGACTGCCACAGAGGTCCCTTAACTCTCTCCTTTTAATTTCGGTAGTTCAAGGTTGGTTTTCCAGGCTGCAGTTTTTTTCTATGCCAGCAAAGGAGAGAGAGGGGGTAAAAACCCAACAACCCCAAATTATTTGTAAGGAGCATTTCTCTTCCTACCCATAGGCTCTGTGTTAGTCTGCAGGGCTGCCCTAACAAAATAACCACAGCTTGGGTAGCTTAAACAATAAATTTCTGCAGGTCTAGAGTCTGGAAGTCTGAGATCAATGTGTTTGGTTTCTCCTGAGGTCTCTCTCATTGGCTTGCACACAGCTACCTTCTCTGTGTCTCCTCAGATGGTCTTTCCTGTGTGTGTATACACCTGGGTGTCTCTCTTATAAGGACACTAATCCTGTTGGGTTAAGGCCCCGCCCTTAAGACCTCATTTAACCTTAATTGCCTCACTCAAGGCCCTATCTCCAAATATAGTGAACTGGACTTAAACATATAAACTTTGAGGGAACAGAATTCAGTCTGTAACAGCCTCCCACCCCCAAGCTCACATAAGAAATAGGGCAAATTATTGGGAATTTATCATTAACTCTTTTGTAGTACTGCTACTTGGTAGTACTGCTTTTTACTTTGTATTATACTTCTCCCTAATCAGTTGTCTTATTAAGGAGCTTTCCTGGGAGAAAGCATGTGAGGAATATACAGATCTTTCTCCTTGGGACCTGTTTTTAAACCAAAATGTGCATGCTGTCATGCTGGACAAGGGTGATCTGGCTCCCCGACAAATTAAACTCTCAAGAGAGGGAGGTTTCTTTACTACCTTAATCAAATGACAGGTCAGGACAAACATAGAGTTCACCAATGACTTTGACTTTCACATAAGTGAGAAGAAGCAAGCAGAGAAATAGAAAGCAAAAATGTATGTAAAAATGCAGAATGAAAGTTAAAACCACTTGAGCACGAAGTGCTTGTAACGAACCAAGTCCATGCATCCATAATAGAAAAGTCCAGTTGGTCCAAGACACTAGTCTCCTCAATGAGGCACTCAAGCAGGTCTGGATTACTGCTGGGTCACAAGTGATGAGGTGAAGACTGTCCATTTGGGCAAAGCCTCTGGTGGCCAGTGCCTCGGTGAATGGATCCTCGACAAGAGATGAAGTTACAGCAACACTTGTCTCAAATGCAAACAGTCCCAGCTCACCTAAGTTTATAGTCCCAGGAGCACGTTATCTCCAAGATCAGATGTTCAGTTTGGGAGGGGGAGAGTTTCTAATGCCACCTGTGTCACCTTAGGTCACCTTGGCAGGAGATACCCAAAATGTCTGCCTCTTCCTTCCAGCATGCACAGATCAATCTTGGCTCAGGTACAGCAATGACAAAAAATGAAACCTCTGAAGTCATGGAGTCAGTTTCTAGTCACGGCTTTATTTCATGCTCGACACCAGGCCTCAAAAGGTTCCCTTCTATGTATTACTTATGAGCAAATACATAAATAAACATACATATCAAGAAATTAAACACATGGTAACATGTGCCTTCTTCAATCTAGTTTGAGTACACTATGACCCATCATGTAATAGATCTAAAAGATCTACAGATTGTTTTGGATTTTCTACATAACGTCTATTAATAGCTTTATATTTTCCTTCACAATTCTTATACTTTCTAGGATCTCCAGTGCAACAATGAATAGAAGTGGGTGATAGTGGCATCTTTATTTGAGTTATCTATTATTATTAATAATAATATTACTGTTGTTGGTCTGAATTTTTGAAATTACCATTTATCAAAATTAAGGAAACTTCTTTCTATTCTTGGTTTTATACAATTGTTCTTTTAATGAATTTTAATTGAATTTTATCAAAAGTTCTTGCATCTGTTGAAATGATCATGTGATTTTAAAAATAATTATAATGTAATTACGTTGATTAATTTTCAATGACAAACTTTATATTCCTGAAATAAACTCAGTTTGATCATGATGTTATCCTTTTCATGTATCACCCCATTTGGTTTGCTAACATTTTGCTCAGGACTTTTTTGTTTGTTTCTGAGAGATTGGCTTCTTAATTGTCTTTCTTTTCAGCTTTGGTATGATAGGCTCAGTAAATAAGCTATGAAGTGTTCCCTCTTTTATCCTTTTAAAGAGGTTATATTGGATTATCTTTTCCGTAATTGGTAGAACACTCCAGTACAGCCACATGGCCCTGCTGTTTTCTTTGTGAAGATATTTAATTATAGATGTTAGGATATGTTTTTTCAAGGAATTTCTCCATTCCACCTAAATTTTAAATGTTCGGAAATACTCAAGATAAATACATTACCGTTTTAATGTCTGTAAGATCTAGTGATAGCCTCTTTTCCCAATACAGTGGATTTTTTTTTATGATGATCAGTGTTGTCAGAGGCTTATTGATTTTTATTTGTTACCAACTTGTGACTTATTGAATCTCTGTTCTCATTTTATTTCACTCTGTCTTTTCCTTGGATTAACTTGTTATTTTTAACTTTGTATGATAAATACAGAGATTGCTTCCCAGTCTTCTTTTAAATAAGTCTATTTAATGTTATAAATTATCCTCAAGTCATATGTTAACATGGGGTTGGGAGCCCATTATGGACTGAACTGTGTGTCTTGTCCCCCACCCCCCCACCAAATGCATATGTTGAAGCTCTGACCTCCAGTGTGACTATTTTTAGAGGTGGGGCCTTTAGGGAGATAATTAAGGTAAATGAGGTCATAAGGGTGGGATCTGATTCAGTAGGTCTGGTATCCTATTGGATAATTAGAGGAAGAGACACCAGAGCTCACTGCATTCTTTATTTCTTAATTATTTTGCAGTTTCCTAGGTTCTTTTTCTACAATTTCTAGATTAATTCCACTGTGAATTAATCTGAATTATTGTAATCCTTCAAAAATGAGATTTGCTTATGGCCTAGCCATATGGTCAGTACCGGTAAAAATTCCACGTGCATTGGAAAGAATGTGTGTTCTGCAGTTGTTTGGTATACTATTAATACGTTTAAGTCAACTTTGTTTGCCCTATCATTTGTTACAGATTTGTCTGTTTTTAGATATGTCCCATGTCCCTGTACTGTTGGTGAGAGTATAAATTATTTCAGTCTTTTTGGAAGGCAGTTTGTCACTGCTTATGAAAATGATTTTAGTGTCTTTTGACATATTGATTTCACTTGTAGGAATTGGCAGAAACAGCACAAATATAAAAGCATAAATACAAGAATTCTTAGTATAGGATAGTTTATAAGTGCAAAAACTTAAGAAAACCAAATGTCCATCAATAGAGAAATGGTTAAAAGGTGATATACACAGAAAGTGGAATGTTATGCAGACAGTGAGACAGATATGTGTGTAGTTGAAATGATAAGATATCCTAGGTATAGTAATGAAAATGAGGCTAACTGTAGACAGCATGTTTGGTAGGACTCCATTTGTCTTAAAAGATGAGGTTTTATCTATGTATTGGTGTTTTTTTATATATAGAAATTTTCTGAAAGAAAGGTAACAGTAGATACTGCTAGGGAGTTAGACATTGGAGATGGACAGTAGTAAGGGCTTCTTAGTATATGCTTGATTTTTAAAAAAATTTATTTTTTACAGTGATCATGGGTTACTTAGAATAAAGAGCTAGTTAAAATAAATAAATGCAGAAAGTAATTGTCTCTTAAGTGTAACAAACAAAATACTAACTATATTGGGTAGAATGAATTTCTGTTGAACACGCCAGAAAATTTTATTGACATTTGCCATATTTATTATTACATCTTCCTTTGCTGTTCCTCTTATCCAAATCAAAGATGAAGCTTTCTCTAGTCTGAGGTTTCAGGAATTTTGCTAGACATAGTCAGCATTGGTGATAAGGTAAACTAAGAAAATTATCTTAGAAATTCTGACCTGGCAAAACAGCTTTTTAATAAAAGATCTTTATTTCCTACAGATTCCTGACATTCAAAACAGCTGGCTTTTAATACACTGCTACTGCATCAAATTGACAATGAACTGGAATGCAAAATCAGAGAGTGTCACCTTACCACCACAGTATCCTAAAAAACAGGCATCTTTTTTGGAGCAAGCTTTAGTAAACACACTTACCACAGCATCTCAAAGTTCTTTAAACCATCCTGGAAGTAACCAAGAACCATGCCTATTTCTCAGTAATTTAAATCCAGTTTCACAGCCGCTGCTCAACATCAGAAATTATAAAACTCCTCAACAAATCCCTATTTCTGATATGCATAGTGGGACCATTGTGACCTCACAGACTTCAGTAGAAAGAATAACATATGCAAATGTTAAAGGACCCAAACAACCAAATCACGATTTGCAAATGTCTTCAGGAGTTACACAGGATGTATGGTTGAACTCACCAATGAGGAATTCTATGCTTTCTCATACAGGGACAACTGTATCTCATCAGACTGGTTTTGGAACGAATACACCCAATGTACGTGCACTACAGAATCAATTTCTAACATCAGATACCTATTCTATGCAACTACAAATGATCCCTTCTAATTCCAGAAGAGTTCCTATAACTTATCAAGGAAACCCGAGACTTAACCTACCTTTATCAGAGCAACAGGTTGATTGGGCACAGCAGTGTGCATCCAGTGGGTTGACTTACCCAGATTACAGACCACTTCCAAAGCAATATAGTTATTCATCACAAAGCTTTTTGCAGGATCCTACTCTTCAGAAACAAACCCCTATGTCATCTGTATCATTACAAGTTAAAAATAGTCAATCTCCAAATCCTGCCCTGACTTTACAGTCAAAGCAGATTGCAACTGTACCGTCATATCAATATGCAGTTACTCAAACTGACAAAAGACCTCCTCCTCCTCCTTATGACTGTAGGTATGCAAGCCAGCCTCTGCAAAGTACTCAGCATGTTGTTAAACACACTTCTATGGAAGTTCCTCAGAGTCAAGAAATGCACTTACCTGAAACGAGAAAAGACTTTTGTAGAGGCTTTCAGCAGCAGTGGCAAAACCTTAATGAAAATTTCAACACAATGGGAAATTCCTGTAACTTGAGAGTAAATACCAATGTCAATCAGCCTTTTAATGAACCTATTAGATCTTCTGTGGATGGTGTTCAGGCTCTTACTCAAAATAATCAAGAGAAAAGAGTGGATTCTCGAAATCTAACTTCAAATCAAGTACTGGACACAAGTGCCACAAAAGAAAAGTTAGTGAGGGATATTAAAACATTAGTAGAAATAAAAAAGAAGTTTTCGGACCTTGCAAGGAAAATTAAAATTAATAAAAATCTTTTGATGGCAGCAGGTTGTATTAAAACAACTAATAACTCTTACAGTGAATCAGCTCAAAATTGTGGGTTGTCTCTGAAACAAACTGCCAAAATCCAGTCTGGACCACAGGTAACCCTAGGCCCTCCAGATGCTGTGGAGGATAAACCACCAACGGTAATGGAATCTGCAGAAGAAACAAATAGAACACACAATGCATTGAATTCCAACCTTCAGGACAGAAATTTTAACCAAGTCAGTTCTGTTTTACTAAATTCTGGCTGTTCACAAGTTGTGAGTTCTTTAAAGACATCAACTGTTGAGATTACCCAGGCAATATTAAATAACACCCAGTTTTCATCAGGAAATTTAGTCAACGTTGCACAAAATGTGCCAACAAATTCTGAAGCAACTTCTCTTCCTCAGTCTACATCTTTTGAGGAATATGTTTCAAAATATCCAAATAAAAATAGGCTAATTCTCAGTTTACTTGCATCTGGAAATAAAACTCAGAAGAAATTATTAAAAGATACTAATGAACATATTCATGATTCTAAACTGCATAGTTTTGAAATGAATCCAAATATCCAGAACACTGGTAACCAAGTGAATTTGAAACCCATGGAAACTCCAGGTACTCCAAGTACTTGTAATATAAATGCCAAGATTTCAAACAACTCTTACTTTGAGCATAAATCCTTCAATGGAATGTCTTCTAAAAGTGACTCTCACTTTTCCATGGAATTGCTAGCAACGTGTCTTTCTTTGTGGAAAAAGCAACCTTCAGAACCTACGGAAGAAAAACAGTGTAATGAGTCAAAAACAAACACAACAGCAGTTGGAATTTCAAAGCCTGTGGACATCTGTGACAAGAGTCCATTTTCAACTGTGGGAAATTCTCAGAATAAAATTGTAAACAGCTCACAAGAAACAGTTTTATCAATGGTAGCACAGAATTATGAGTCTTCAGGAGCAACTACTACAAAGGGGATTGCTGTAGTATCACCATTAATTCTTTCAGATGTCAAAACATTGTCTGTCAAAGGTATAACACCTGAAGCTTTACCTGAAACAATGTATCCAGTTATTAAAGAAGGCAGTGTTTGTAGCTTACAAAACAAATCAACGGAAAACACTGCTGCTTTGAACGTTAATGAACCAGTGACAAGTACCGCAAGCACCAAGATTTTCCCACTAATTCAGAAGGATAAGCAAAGTGAATCAACTAATACTAATTCAGAAGTCACACCTAATACCAGTCAAGGAAAGCATAACAAATCAGAACCAGATATCCGGTGTCCTGTGAGTGATCAGCAAACCACATATATATCAAAGGACAGTGATATCGTGGGCAGAGATGTATTACAGATTGGCAGTATTTGTTCTCTTGTTGAAGGTGATACCGCTTATAATTCCCAAATAGCAAAGATATTCAACTTGCCCTCTTTGCAAAAGGTTGAGCCACAGAAACCTCTACCCAATCACCAAGTAATGAATAATAGACAAAATGAACAATTTGACAATATCACTGGAAATAAAGACTTTGTCTTTCAAAAAGAGAATTTTGTACAGTGCACAGATGTTTCACATAAAATAACTGATCAGTCAGAGTCACTGCAACCTCCAGAACCATCGACTTTGAAGTACATTGGAGCAAAGAGTGGAATTCTTGAGGAAGGCAGTTTAGAGCATATCACTAAAAATGAAAGCATGGCTAATGATATGTGTTCACCAGCTGCTATTCAGCACGATAGTTACCCTCAGGAAGCGGCCCAGGATCCTACAACAAATGAGAATCTCAAAGATAAGACATCGATCTTATACCTACATGATCAGCTGTCAGAACTTTTAAAAGAGTTTCCCTATGGTATTGAACCTGTGAACATGCATGAAGGTTTTGTGGTCCAACAAATGGCACACCGAATCTCAAAAGCTCAAACTTGTGATAAAACCAGTTGTGACTCCAAAGACTCAACAGACCAGATACAAATTACAATATTAAATTCAGAGCAAATGAAAGAATTATTTCCTGAACAGGACGATCAACCCAATGAGGTAGACAAACTGACAGAGCCTCAGAAAGAAAAGCCTGTCACAAAAGAAGGGAACCAGTGTGACCCACAAGCACATACAGTTGAAGAAACCTGTGATTCTGTAATACTGGATTCAGAAAAAGATGATGTCCGTTGCTGTGCATTGGGGTGGCTGTCTATGGTTTATGAAGGAGTACCTCAATGCCAGTGTAATTCCACTAAGAACTCAACTTCAAAGGAAGAAAAAGGGAAAGATCCACATTCTCCTTTGGAGACCAATGGTTATAAACAAGGAGAGAGAACTTCTGACAGAGATGTTCCTATTGCATTTAACAGTCCTCCAAATAATCAGCCGAAGATTCCTCTGACTTGTCCAGTTGAGAAAAAACCTTTTCCTGAAACAGAGCAAGGCAGGAATATAAAAGATAAATCCAAATCAGAACATAACAGTTCATTAAGGACAGAACAAGAATTATCTGGTCACTTTTTATCTAAAGGTGATAAAAAACCAGATTCTTTGCAGAGTCACAAAAGAAAAAGAAAACTGCAATTTCATGAGATAACTTTTCATTCCACTAACAAAATTGCAAAATTTTCTCAAGAGAGCCTGCAGAGGAAGCTCATGGCACAAAACTTACGACCACTAAAACCAAAGATGGGTTTTTTGACAAGTAAAAATAAAGATTTGCATGTGAAGAATGGTTCTTTGGTACAGTCAGTATCACCGGAAAAGAGAAAATTGAAAGCAGGTGGCTCTAAAAAAGTTTTGGAAAAGAAGTTAGATGAAGGGAGCATACTTGATTCAGAGATAAAGAGGAAGAAGTATGATAAACAAGAGCAGAATAAGAATGTGGGAGGTGGTGCATTTAAATTCTGTAACCCTTTCTCAACCACAGGTGAAAGAGCCAGGATTAAAGAAAAGACAGTGTCAAATGTTACGTCCTCAGGCTCTATGGATAGCTCATCTAAAATTAATAGAGTTCTATCACCAAAGGAGTATTTATCAAGGCAGAAGCATAAAGAAGCATTAAAGAAAAACTATCTGAAAAATGTACCATGTGATTCTCAGTATATGAGGTCCAATAAACTTTCTACGCGAGTGGGAAGTTGTGGGAGATCAAATGAGAGACACAATGGCAGTGTACAGACCTCTAAGGAATCATTAAATATTGGTACAAGCCATGGTAAAAACCTCAAAGCCCATCATTCCAAGGAGTCTAAAACATACGTTTCAAGGAATATTAAAGGAACAGTTGGTGGAAAGC
The DNA here is from genome assembly GCF_965194805.1 of Balaenoptera borealis. Classification (NCBI taxonomy): domain Eukaryota; kingdom Metazoa; phylum Chordata; class Mammalia; order Artiodactyla; family Balaenopteridae; genus Balaenoptera; species Balaenoptera borealis. The sequence continues at coordinate 27,463,178 of NC_138870.1, forward strand.
AACCTGATAAAATGTGGATTGATAAAACCAAATTAGACAAAAATTTAAGTAATGTAAATAATGACGTTGAATTCAGCCAAATGGCTTCCCAAGCAAAAGATCAAAGGAAACTGTATCTGAACAGAGTTGCATTTAAATGCACTGAACGTGAGCGCATTTGTCTCACAAAATTAGACAGTTCACCCAGGAAGCTTAATAAAGAAAAGAGACCAGAAAGTAAACCTAAGACCCTTTTACCTGTAAAAGATACCACAGAGAAACTAAGCATGCTGGAGTTTAAATTATGTCCAGATGGACTATTTAAGAATACAAACCCTGTTGAAGACCAGAAGGATCTGCCATTTACTCCTAGGAAGGAGCAAGCTCCTGTGCAAGGTCCAGTATGATTTTTTTGATGGTGTCTGCAACATTGTAATACTGTAGTTCAGCAAGTGACAGAGCGTCTCTCCTGACTTCCCTGTAACTAGGAGAGACTTAAATGCATTTTGCCTTTACTTAGTATTTAGTCTTCTCAGTAAGTTGATGGTTCATTGGGCAATATTTGTTTTAAGTTTGTGTCCCACTTATTTTAAATTATACTACATTCACATTAAAGACAAGAGGTATATAAAATTGTAAGGTTTGCCAAATACAAAGATTTCCTTTTGTGCCAAGAAGTGAAAAACATTCTTTGTGCTAAGTCAGAAAAGCATCAAGTGTACATTATTTCAGGTCTTGCCTTTGTTCATTCTCTTTTGGGGCTTGCAGTTTCAAAGCCCTGTGAATTTGAAATTTTGGTCTAAATGTTAGGAGATATGTAATGTTAATGAAATCTTTTTGTACATATGGAAGTGGTTTGACTTACTGTCATCTTTGAAGCAGTTGGTGATTGTGTTATCACTAAAGTTAAAGTGGTACCTTGTAGTCTACTCATGAAATACGCAATGAGAGGATCTTGGAAGCAGTGTTGTCCATTGTTGAGTTACCAAACCCGAATGGAAATCATGACTGTTGGTTAGTTGAAGGATAGAATTCTCAATGTAGTGCAAGATGGAAGGAGAAAATAGAGGACTCATTATTTGTGGTAGAAGGAAACATTTATGGGTTGTGGATAGTATATGTAAAACATTGTGTTGAGAAACCCAGATTGGAAAACTAAAGGATTTGAATGGAAATCGTAGTTTCTCCTGTACTGTGTTCAGACAGTATCTGTTTGGGTGCATAAAATTACAATGTAAATAAGGTACTTTTTCTTGGAAGGTGGTAGGGATATATGAGTATATAGAGTATAAAATTCATCTTGTGAAGTACTGGTGATTACACTTGGTTCTTAAAACTAGATCCTTAGAATCTGAGGGCCTGGTTGGAAGTGGGTGCAGCAGCAGTGTGAGGTACATTCTGTCTCATGTGCCCTTAAGTACCTTGAAATGTGTTGGTGTTCAGCCCAAGTGGGAGAAACATAATTACATAATGAAGGTAAACTTTTAAATTGTGAGATTCAGGCACGTCATATGGGAGAAAGCATTTTTCCAGGCCCTTTTCAGTTATGTGTGAATATATCTGATGCCTTCTAAAATCTAATTTAGGCTTACATGGTTTTCCTTCACTATAGTACTAAAAGAGATGAATAGCAATATCTAGAGATCTGAAAATGAATATTTAAATAGTTTCAGGAATAAAAAGTACAAAAGAAGACTGGTTAAAATGTGTGACTGAGGAGAAAAGGATGCCGGAAGCCAACCAAGAAATAGGTAAAGCCGTCTGTTTAAGTTTTTATTTTACTTACCTGGCACTCTGTCATATATAAGCTGGATTACAGTTATGAAACTATTGTGAAGTTTGGTTTTTATCCATATTCTTTTAAAAAGCAGTTCAGTGTCTGTATGAGTGGTAGGAAGACATTCTCTTATTTTTTCTCTCATGCTGTGGACAGAGAAGTAGTGATCTATTTCCTTTTAACAAGAGAATTCTAATCACAGTGACTTAAGACAAGGGGTTGGCATACTTCTTCTGTGTAGATAGGTTTTGCAAATCATAATGTCTCTCCTAAATACTCTAACATTGCAGTGAGAAATGGCTGTAGAATAATGAATGAGCATGGGCTATGTTCCGATTAAACTTTACCAAAACTTGCTAGAGGCTGGGCTTGGCCCACAGGCATACCCTGTTAGCCAACCCCTAGATTAGATTATTTGCAAGTTAGTTAATTAAATTCTCAAAACCAGGGAGACAAAGATGTTCCCATTTATCAATGAGAGGTTAGATCATTTGGCTGAAGTTACATAGCCAGTAACTCAGTAGGGACTTGAACCACATCCCTCTCTTCAAAGTTTATTAAGTGTGGAATTTGAGTTATTTTGATGACGAAAGACTGATGCTCCTAGTTTTTTGTTTTGGTTTTGGGTCTTTTTTTTTTTTTTTTTTTTTTTTTTTTTTTTTTTTTTTTTGCTGGGAAGGGTTTTGGGCTGAGGGCCGACCAGAAAACCAGAATTTTTAGTATCTGATTTTTAATTAGTGGAATGAATGTATTTTGTGTTTTAGGGTTTTGCATTGAGAACTGGAACCTAGGGTTCAGGAATTTTATTTTAGTTTTGGTTAATTAAATACACAAAGAAGAGTTCATAAGAGTCTTTTGAAAATTGGGAGAAGCAGAATTTTGCCAGGAGCAACAATAAAGAGAAGCAAGAGAAGAAGTGTGACAAAGGTTGAGAAGAGCTTATAAAGAATATATGTAAGCAGGCATGTAGAAATGGAGTCATACATTGAAGATACATAAAGGGAAAAAGAAACCTGAATGAAAGAATTGAAGGAAGAAGAAATGTACACTCTTAATTAGAACAGGAAGACAACTGAAAGAGGGGAAAATGAATTAGTGAGAGAGTAGAAAACACACCCCTACAGTTGGAACACAGGAAGTGAAATATAAGAAAGATGGAAATGGGTGTGGAGATTGCAGCAAGAAAGTACCTTGGAAAAAGGGAGGGCCATAAGTTTTGCCTCAGAGAGAGTTGAGAGGCATAACTTGAATCTGAATCTGAAAATACTCAGAAGACAGATATATGCACAGGTTGACCAGAGGCTCAGGGAGCAGCATGAGCTAAACAACAGACATGAAGATACCTGCAGACAGGATGAGCAATAAACACTGAAGGTGGGACATCAGTACTCAGGATCACTATGAAAATGACACAAAGCAGGGCCCAGGCGCAATGAGAGATGCAGCAGGGTGAGAGAAAAGCTAAGAAACAAGTCCAGAGCTCTGTCAAAAGTCTTACGAGACTCGGGGAAATCATGAAAGACAGAACATACCAAGAGGAAGAGACTGGAGAACTGGAACTCCCAGAGAGCTATAAAAAACACACTTTAGATAAGCGACACCTAAATTTGGTGGCAAAGGTTGGAGCGTAGATGGAGCAAGCCGTGAAACTGTCAGGGTGAGGTAGAAGAAGAAGAGGTGACAGAATCCAGCGGAAAGCAGCTTAGAGCTGCACCTCAGGTATCAGCATTCATAACAGAAAGCTGATGTGCATGGAGAGAAATTTGAAACATAAAGAATTAAGAGTAACCATCCTCTGTTACCAAAAAAATAAAGAAAGAAGAGGACAGAGTGCTTGACCCACCCAGGCAGAAAAAGGTAAAAGAAAACTTATTCAGAAAGGAGTGGCTAGAGCAGGAATGTAAAGTACGGGAATTCAGAATTGGAACAGCTTCTGAGATACAGAGGCACATCTAGAAATACACGGAAAGAGAAAAAGCTGGCTGGGCCCATCAAAAAAGGGATAGTGAGGCTAATGACAGCACTGAAATAGTCTAAAGAAATAGAAAAATACAGATATTTCTTAGAATACCTAGTGCATAGCAAGACCACAATATGCAAGCTGTACTTTCCATTTACTCTTTGGAACTGGCTTGCGTTTGTGCTTTTTATATTGCTAGTTTAGATGGCTGTTAAGAAAGTCACGTTCATAATAGTGTGCAAATAATAAGAGTTTTTATTGGGCAAGGGTACAGGTAGAGCAGAATAGCCCTGGGCAGTGAAGATGGGGATGAGATTAGAAAACAACCCCCAAAGGAGAGGCAAGATGTCCTGTGTATCTACTTTATAATTCTGTAGGTAAAGGGCCATAGTTTGTCACATTTAACTCTTTCCATTTTTTATCCCAGAGAACAACGCATGTTTTCCATCTCAATTTATACTGATTGTATACTAGTCACTAACATTAAGAGTAATAAAGTAAATAAAATTTTTGTTTCCTTAGATGATAATGTTTTGGCTAATTCAAGACTCTCCAAGAGAAGTTTCAGTGCAGATGGATTTGAGACACTACAAAACCCAGTAAAAGATTCAAAAGCAATGTTTCAAACCTACAAAAAGATGTACATGGAGAAGAGAAGCAGAAGTCTTGGTAGCAGTCCTTTAGAATAATTTTGAGACTTTAATTCTTCTGATGGTTCTCTAATTGCCACAAGAAAATTTCTGTCACTTTCTGTTCAAATTATTTTTCCGGAAATACTCAGATTGCCATGATAAAATTTCTCAGAGAGTTTGGTTACCATTTTAGGTTATGTATATCATTGAAGTTACTTAATTAAATTGGCTTGAGAACCTCATTTGTGGGCAGCAGACATAAGAAATAGATGGTATTTGTCAGGGAAACCATAGGTATTGAATTCTGACATTATTGAACCAGTTTACCATTATTTTAAAAGGAATTATTATACTATCCATCCTAAGGGAGACCTGTTCATTACTTAAGGACTTGTTTATTTCCTCTGGGACTGTATTTTTGTTTCTAAAACTTATTAGCAAAATTTATTTTTCAGAAATCCTCACTGTGAATGTCAAAGTATATTCTTAAGTATTTTATACTGAATTGTAAACTTTTTGTCGGAGTCTTGTTTTATACTTGTTAAACTGAACATAATTTTTGGATAATGTTTAAACATTACTTTTCATACTTGAAATAAACATCTATTTTTAAAAACATATATCCGAAACAGTTTGATTTGTGTTTGATTTCCTGCCCTCACAACAGAGCACATTTTAGAAAGGTGTTTTTAAAAGGAGAAATGCTAATTAAGCTGTCACAAGTAAATATTTTCAGGTTCATTCATTAGAAGAGCAAAAATTTACTAGGTTCAGGAAATTGCAAAGAAGGCAAAATATAACTCTTCAGATGTTTCTGGGCTTTATTTTATGACTACTAGAAGTAGAAATGTGTTGTTTTCATAAAATATTAATGCCACATAGTTCACACATACTAAAACTACATTTCTGGGAGTAGAGAGAAATGGAGAGTTTTTTAGTTGGATGTATAGTTTCAGTTTTGCTAGTGCGAATATTCTTACCGCTATTGAACTGTGCACTTAAAAGTGCATGAGATGGTAAACTCATATGTATATTTTATCACAAGTTTTAAAAATACATTCTGAAGACTTCAGAAGACTGAGCTTCTCAAAATATTAAATAGCATGCTTCCATAGGAAAAGCCATTGTGCTCATCCTGAGTAATGTCAATAGAAGGATCAGTTAGAAAAGCAGTGGTTGGTAGAACTGGCACCATAGCACCAGTCAAGGCAATGCAGTGGTTCCAAACTATGAATATTAGTGGTCATTATATTGGTCATTGTGTTCTTTTATTTTTAAATGTTTATTTTACATTGGAGTATAGTTGATTAACAGTGTTGTATAGTTTCAGTGTGAACTGATTCAGTTATACATGTATCTATACTTCTTCAAATTCTTTTCCCATTTAGGTTTTTTTTTTTCCTTCTTTTTAATTTATTTATTTATTTATATTTATGACTGTGTTGAGTCTTCGTTTCTGTGTGAGGGCTTTCTCTAGTTGCGGCAAGCGGGGACCACTCTTCATCGCGGTGCGCGGGCCTCTCACCATCGCGGCCTCTCTTGTTGCGGAGCACAGGCTCCAGACGCACAGGCTCAGTAATTGTGGCTCACGGGCCCAGTTGCTCCGTGGCATGTGGGATCTTCCCAGACCAGGGCTCGAACCCGTGTCCCCTGCATTGGCAGGCAGATTCTCAACCACTGCGCCACCAGGGAAGCCCCATTTAGGTTTTTAAATAATATTGAGCAGAGTTCCCTGTGCTATACAGTAGGTCCTTGGTTATCCATATTTTTATTGGGGTATAGTTGCTTTACAATGTTGTGTTTGGTTATCCATTTTAAATATAGCAGTGTGTACATGCCAATCCCAAACTCCCTAACTATCCCTTCTCCCCTGGCAACCACAAGTTCATTCCCTAAGTCTGTTAGTCTGTTTCTGTTTTGTAAATAAGTTCATTTGTATCAGTTCTTTTTAGATTCCACATATAAGCGATAACATACGATATTTCTCTTACTTTACTCAGTCTGACTTAATTTCACTCAGCATAACAATCTCTAGGTCCATCCATGTTGCTGCAGATGGCATTATTTCATTGTTTTTAATGACTGAGTAATATTCCATTGTATATATATATACCACATTTCCCTTTATCCATTCCTCTGTCGATGGACATTCAGGTTGCTTCCATATCTTGGCTATTGTAAACAATGCTGCAATGAACATTGGCGTGCATGTATCCCTTCTGACCATGTGTTTCTCCAGGTATATGCCCCAGAGTGGGATTGCAGGATCATATGGTAGCTCTATTTTTAGATTTTTAAGGAACCTCCATACTGTTCTCCATAATGGCTTCACCAATTCACATTCCCACCAACAGTGCAAGAGGGTTCCCTTCTCTCTACACCCTCTCCAGCATTTATTGTTTGTAGATTTTTTGATGATAGCCATTTTGACTGGTGTGAGGTGATGTCTCATTGTAGTTTTGATCTGCATTTCTCTAATAATTAGTGATGTTGAACATCTTTTCATGTGCCTCTTGGCCATCTGTATGTCTTCTTTGGAGAAATGTCTATTTAGGTCTTCTGTCCATTTTTTGATTGGGTTGTTTTGATGATATTAAGCCACATGAGCTGCTTGTAAATTTTGGAGACTAATCCCTTGTTGGTCACTTCATTTGCAAATATTTTTGTCCATTCTGTAGGTTGTCTTTTCGTTTTGTTTATGGTTTCCTTTGCTCTGCAGAAGCTTTTAAGTTTAATTAGTTCCCATTTGTTTATTTTTATTTTCATTACTCTAGGAGGTGGATCAAAGAAGATATTGCTGCGATTTATGTCAAAGATTGTTCTGCCTATGTTTTCCTCTAATAAGAGTTTTATAGTGTCCGGTCTTACATTTAGGTCTTTGATCTAGTTTGAGTTTATTTTTGTGTATGGTGATAAATAATGTTTTAATTTCATTTTTTTACATGTAGTTGTCCTGTTTTCCCAGCACCATTTGTTGAAGAGACTGCCTTTCCACCATTGTATAATCTTGCTTCCTTTGTCATAGATTGACCGTAGGTGCCTGGGTTTATTTCTGGACTTTCTAACCTCTTTCTATCAATGGACCCATTGATCTATATTTCTGTTTTTGTGCCAATACCATACTGTTTTGATGACTATAGCTTTGTGGTATAGTGTGAAGTCAGGGAACCTGATTCCTCCAGCTCCGTTTTTCTATCTCAAGATCGCTTTGGCTATTTGGGGTCTTTTGTGTCTCCATACAAATTTTAAGATTTTTTGTTCTAGTTTGGTGAAAAATGCCATTGGTAATTTGATAGGGATTGCATTGAATCTGTAGATTGACTTGTGTAGTATAGTCATTTTCACATTATTGATTCTTCCAATCCAACATGATATATCTTTCCATCTGTTTGTGTCATCTTTGATTTCTTTCATCGGTGTCTTATACTTTTCAGAGTACAAGTCTTTTGTCTCCTTAGGTAGGATTATTCCTAGGTATCAATATTTTATTCTGTTTGATGCAGTGGTAAACGGGTTGTTGTTAGTGTATAAAAATGCAACAGGTTTCTGTGTATTAATTTTGAAACCGGCAACTTTACCAAATTCACTGATGAGCCCTAGTAGTTTTCTGGTAGTATCTTTAGGATTCTCTATAGTATCATGTCACATGCAAACAGTGACAGTTTTACTACTTCTTTTACAATTTGGATTCCTTTTATTTCTTTTTCTTCTCTGATTGCCGTCACTAGGACTTCCAAAACTATGTTGAATAAAAGTGGCGAGAGTGTACATCCTTGTCTTGTTCCTGATCTTAGAGGAAATGCTTTCAGCTTTTCACTGTTGAGTATGGTGTTAGCTGTAGGTTTGTCTTATATGGACTTTATTATGTTGAGGTAGGTTCCTCTCCCTCACTTTCTGGAGAGTTTTTATCATAAATGGGTGCTGAATTTTTCCAAAAGCTTTTTCTGCATCTATCAAGATGATCGTATGGATTTTATTCTTCAATTTGTTGGTGTGGTGTATCACACTGATTGATTTGGATATTGAAAAATCCTTGCATCCCTGGGATAAATCCCACTTGATCATGGTGTATGATCTTTTTAATGTATTGTTGGATTTGGATTGCTAGTATTTTGTTGAGGATTTTTGCATCTATGTTCATCAGTGATAATTGGCCTGTAATTTTCTTTTTTTGTGTTTTCTCTCTGGTTTTGGTATCAGGGTGATGGTGACCTCATAGAATGAGTTTGGGAGTGTTCCTTCCTCTGCAATTTTTTGGAACAGTTTCAGAAGGATATGTGTTAGCTCTTCTCTAAATGTTTGATAGAATTCGCCTGTGAAGCCCTCAGGTCCTTGACTTGTTTATTGGGCGCTTTTTAATCACAGTCTCAATTCCAGTGCTTGTGATTGGTCTGTTCATATTTTCTATTTCTTCCTGGTTCAGTCTTGGGAGATTGTACCTTTCAAAGAATTTGGCCATTTCTTCCAGGTTGTCCATTTTATTGGCACCTTTCAAAGAATTTGGCCATTTCTGCCAGGTTGTCCATTTTATTGGCATACAGTTGCTTGCATTAGTCTCTTATGATTCTTTGTATTTCTATGGGGTCAGTTGTAATTTTTCCTTTTTCTTGATTTGAGTCCTCTCCCTTTTTTTTCTTGAGTCTGGCTAAAGGTTTATCTATTTGTTTATCTTTTCAAAGAACCAGTTTTATTTATTTATTTAGTTAGTTAGTTTAAAAAATTTATTTGGCTGCATTGGGTCATACTTGTGGCATGCAGGATTTTTGTTGCTGCATGCAGGCTCATTAGTTGTGGCATGCAAACTCTTAGTTGCGGCATGTGGGATCTAGTTCCCTGACCAGAGATCGAACCCAGGCCGCCTGCATTGTGAGCGTCGAGTCTTAGCCATTGGACCATCAGGGAAGTCCCAGAACCAGCTTTTTAGTTTAATTGAAATTTGCTGTTGTTTTCTTTGTCTCTATTTCATTTATTTCTCCTCTGATCTTTATGATTTCTTTCCTTCTAGTAACCAGATTTTGTTTGTTCTTCTTTCTCTTGTTGCTTTAGATGTAAGTTTAGGTTGTTTATTTGAGATTTTTCTTGTTTCCTGAGGTAAGATTGTACTGCTATAAACTTTCCTCTTAGAACTGCTTTTGCTGCATCCAATAGGTTTTGGGTCATTGTGCTTTTATTTTCATTTGTCTTTAGGTATTTTTTGATTTTTTTCAGTGATCCATGGGTTGTTTAGTAGCCTATTGTTTAGCCTCCACGTGTTTGTGTTTCTTATAGTTTTTTTCCTGTAGTTTATTTCAAATCTCATAGCATTGTGGTCAGAAAAGATGCTTGATATGATTTCAATTTTCTTAAATTTACCAAGGCTTGCTTTGTGGCCCAGCATGTGGTCAATCCTGGAGAATGTTCCATGTGCACTTGAGAAGAATGTGTATTCTGCTGCTTTTGGATGGAATGCTCTATAAATATCAATTAAGTCCATCTGATCTAGTGTGTCATTTAAGGCCTGTGTTTCCTTATTGATTTTCTGTCCGGATTGTCTGTCCATTGGTGTAAGTGGGATGTTAAATTCCCCTAATATTATTGTGTTACTGTTTCCCTTTATGGCTGTTAGTATTTGCCTTATGTATTGAAGTGCTCCTATTGGGTACATACGTATTTACAATTGTTGTATCATCTTCTTGGATTGATCCCTTTATCATTATGTAGTGTCCTTGTTTGTCTCTTAAAACAGTCTTTATTTTAATGTCTATTTTGTCTGATATGAGTATTGCTACTCCCGCTTTCTTCTGATTTCCATTTGCATGGAATACCTTCTCATCCCCTCTCTTTCAGTCTGTATGTGTCAGTAAGTCTGAAGTGGGCCTCTTGTAGACAGCATATATATGGGTCTTGTTTTTGTATCCATTCAGCTAGTCTGTGTCTTTTGGTTGGCGCATTTAATCCATTTACATTTAAGGTAATTATTGATATGTATGTTCCTATTGTCATTTTCTTAATTGTTTTGGGTTTGTTTTTATAGGTCTTTTTTCTTCCCTTTGTCTTTTGTTCTCTTCTGTGGTTTGATGACCATCTTTAGTGTTGTCTTTGGGTTGCTTGTGTGTGTGTGTTTGTGTGTGTGTGTGTGTATCTATTGTAGTTCTTAGGTTTGCTATTCCCATGTGGTTTTGATATAGCAGTCTCTTTATGTTCAGGTTGTTTTAAGTTGCTGGTCTCTTTCTTTCTCACCTAGAGGAGTTCCTTTAGCATTTGTTGCAAAGCTGGTCTTGTGGTGCTGAATTCTCTTTAGCTTTTGCTTGTCTGTAAAGCTTTTGATTTCTCCATCATATCTGAATGAGAGCCTTGCTGGGTAGAGTATTCTTGGTTGTAGGTTCTTCCCTTTCATCACTTAAAATATATCGTGCCACTCCCTTCTTTCTGGCCTGCAGAGTCTGTGCTGAGAAGTCAGCTGATAACCTTATGGGAGTTCCCTTGTATGTTATTTGTCGTTTTTCCCTTGTTGCTTTTAATACTTTTTCATTTTCTTTAATTTTTGTAAATTTGATTAGTATGTGTCTCAACGTGTTCCTCCTTGGATTTATCCTGCCTGGGACTCTCTGCTCTTCCTGGACTAGGGTGACTGTTTCCTTTCCCATGTTAGGGAAATTTTCAGCTATTATCTCTTCAAATATTCTCTCATGTTCTTTCTCTCTTCTCCTTCTGGGACCCCTATAATGTGAATGTTGGTGCATTTTTTTTTTTAATTTATTTTATTTTTGGCTGTGTTGGGTCTTCATTGCTATGCACGGGCTTTCTCTAGTTGCAGCGAGTGGGGGCTACTCTTCATTGCGGTGTGCGGGCTTCTCATTGTGGTGGCCTCTCGTTGTGGAACGCAGGCTCTAGGCGCACAGGCCTCAGTAGTTGTGGCGCACAGGCCTCAGTAGTTGTGGCGCACGGGCTTAGTTGATCTGCGGCATTTGAGATCTTCCCAGGTCAGGGCTCAAACCCGTGTCCCCTGCATTTGCAGGCGGATTCTTAACCACTGCGCCACCAGGGAAGCCCATGTTGGTGCATTTTTAAAAAATATTTATTCATTTATTTTGGTTGCGCCGGGTCTTAGTTGCAGCACGTGGGATCTTTAGTTGTGGCGTGTAGACTTCATATTTATGGCATGCAGACTTCTTAGTTGTGGCACGCAAAATCTTAGTTGCGTGGCATGCATGCGGGATCTAGTTCCCTGACCATGGATCAAACCCAGGGCCCCTGCATTGTGAGCGCAGAGTCTTACCCACTGGACCACCAGGGAAGTCCCTGTTGGTGCGTTTAATGTTGTCCCATAGTGCTCTTAGACTGTTTATATTTCTTTTCATTCTTATTTCTTTATTCTGTTCCATGGCAGTGATTTCCCCCATTCTGTCTTCCAGGTCACTTATCCATTCTGCTGTCTCAGTTATTCTGCTTTTGATTCCTTCTAGTGTATTTTTCATTTCAGTTATTGTATTGTTCCTCTCTCTTTGTTTGTTCTTTAGTTCTTCTAGGTCTTTGTTAAACATTTCTTGCATCTTCTCGATCTTTGCCTCCATTCTTTTCCGTGGTCCTGGATCATCTTCACTATCATTATTCTGAATTCTTTTTCCAGAAGATTGCCTATCTCCAGTTCACTTAGTTGTTTTTCTGGAATTTTATCTTGTTCCTTCATTTGGGATGTAAACCTCTACCATTTCATTTTGTCAAACTTTCTGTGATTGTGGTTTTCGTTCCGCAGGCTGTAGGACTGTAGTTCTTGCTTCTTCTGTCTGCCCTCTGGTGAATGAGGCTATCTAAGAGACTTGTGCAAGATTCCTGATGGGAGGGACTGATGGTGGATAGAGCTGGGTCTTGTCCCTCTGGACCGGGCAGTGCTCAGTAAAACTTTAATCTGCTTGTCTGCTGATGGGTGGAGCTGTGTTCCCTCCCATTTGGTTGTTAGGTCTGAGCAACCCAGCATTGGAGCCTTCAGGCTGTTTGGTGGGACTAATGGTGGCCTCTGGGAGGGCTCACACAGTTAGTACTTCCCAGAACTGGTGCTGCCAGTGTCTTTGTCCCCTCAGTGAGCCACAGCCGCCCCCCACCTCTGCAGGAGACCTTCCAATACTAGCAGGTAGGTCTGGCACTGCTTTTTCTCCCCTGGATCCTGATCTGTGCAAGACTTTGTGTGTGCCCTTTAAGAGTGGAGTTTCTGTTTCCCCTAGTCCTGTGGAAGTCCTGCAGTCAAATCCCAGTGGCCTTCAAAGCCAGATTATCTGGGTACCCCTCCTCCTGTTGCAGGACCCTGAGGCTGGGAAGCCTGACTTGGGGCTTAAAAGTTTCACTCTAGTGGGAGATCTTCTGTGGTATAATTGTTTTCCAGTTTGTGGGTCGCCCACCTGGTGCGTATGGGATTTGATTTTATCGTGATTGCACCCCTCCTACCCTCTCGTTGTGGCTTCTCCGTTGTCTTTGGATGTAGGGTATCTTTTTTTGGTAGGTTCCAGCGTTTTTTTGTTGATGGTTGTTCAGCAGTTAGTTGTGATGCTTGTAAGAAGGGGTGAGGACACATCCTTCTACTCCGCCATCTTAGAAAAACGGTCATTGTGTTCTTTAGTGCTGGAATCTTTCAATTAAAAAAAAAAGTCTCCCTTAAGAATGTCTTTGATAAAGTGGTGAAAGTTGTTTATGTTGTTAAATCTCAACCCCTGAATATACATCTTTTAAATATCCTAAGTGATGAACTAGCAAGTACACATAAAGAAATGTATGCATTCCCAAATGATTTGAACCAAGAGAGATACAGAAGCAATGGTGGTGTGATTGTCATTGAGAAGAAGTAGTCGCATGGAACATCATATTTACTTGAAGGAATCATGGACACGTGTGTCTCGAACTTTGTCATCCTGATATTTCAAGGGGAATAAAAATACTTGTTGCCAATGATAATTTGAGCTTTTGAAGAGAAATTAGGATTTTGGAAATTTTGTATCCAAGATGCTGAGCTTGATAGCATCCCATTACCTGGATCTCTAGTCAACTCAATGAGAATATTAATGAACTCAATTATTTTTGATGTTGTGTGGTAAGAAGTGTCAATATTTGGAAGATCTGTATACCTTAGTGAACCAATATTTCTGATGACCAGTGCGAAGAGATAAGAGATCCTTTCAAAGTGCCACGTAGACCAATGGATTTTAATAAAACTGAAAATTTCTTTGTGGTGACAGCTTCTACATTGCAACTAAATCTTCAGGAAACAATGGCTTGTCAACTTTTGGCACAGTGTCGAAGAATAATGCATGATTATCTGAAAAGGCTATGAACACACTCTTGGTCCACATAAAAAGCTATGCCTGTATGTGAGATCGGATTTTTTTGACATATTTCAAGACAACATAGCTCAACAGCAGAAGGCACAAGTAAGAATTCAGCTCAGTGCTTTGTGATGACCTAGAGGGGTAGGATAGGGAGGGTAGGCTCAAGAGGGAGGGGATATGGGGATATATGTATACATATAGCTGATTCACATTGTTGTACAGCATAAACTAACACAGCATTGTAAGGCAATTATACTCCAATAAAGATGTAAAGAAGAAAAGAATTCAGTGGTCCACCATAAACTTAGATATTAGAAATTTGCAAAAATGTAAAACAATGGTAGACTTTTGTCAAATGTTTTGATAATTATTTTTCATTAAAAATAATTTTTTTTTTGGCCACACCACATGGCATGTGTGATCTTAATTCCCTGACCAGGGATGGAATGGGTTTAATAATTTAATAATAATAATAAACCCAGGGAATAATGGGTTTAATTTTAAATGAAAAATGCTTTAAAAATGTGTTTCAGTTTCTCATGGAATAAATTTTGATAAGTATCTTTTGAGTTTCCTCAGTTTTTAAGATTGTAAAAAAAAATCTCAGTGGTTAAAGTGGTGATTCAAGCACTTTAACCGCTGAGGCACAAGCACAATTAGGTGGATATGTTCAGTCTTGCCTCATTACCAAAAAGTCAACATTAAATTTCAAATACTTAAATCGGATAAGACATTTAGAGCTGCACATGTGTGTTTAACAATGTTGAATTGGCTGCTATCATTATTCTTTAATTTTTTAATAGTTAATGTTTTCACTTTAGGCATGGTGTTTTTACATGTTGAGGCTTGCACCTTACAGGTACCAATGAAGATTTTATAACATCTAATTTCAGTGGTTAATTTCAGCAGAGAATGAAAGAAGACTGCTTTGACTTAAAATTAGTAAAAAGAAATTCGACCTTTTAAGTGTTTGAGGCTCAGGGCAATTGTGTGTAGAATATTCCTTTATGCATAATATGAAGAAAGACAAACAAACCCTCAATGAAAGAAAGGATCAAAGAAGAGGTCCTTCAGGAAGAAGGGAATAAAAAATAGAAAGTGAGATGCAAGAGTGAAAGATCAAACAAATCAGTAGACATCCATGTAAAGAACTGACCACAGAAAGAAAGTGATAATAAGACTAATTTTAGAGGAGAAATATAGAGTGAAAATATCCATCTGAACGGTGACATTGTTCTGGAGGGAGAGCTAATAGGGCTTGATGGTGGATTGGATAAGGGAGAAGAAGAGAGAGGAATCTTGTTTCTGGATTGTGCCACGGTGTGGGTGCCACTGAGTGGCCTTGCCTGTGTGGGAACAGGTGTCTTGGGACTGAGGATTGATTGCGTTAAGCATGTGGCCAGTTTCAGTGGAGCTTTTGCAATGGCCATCTCCTTTTCTTGCAGGCCATGATGGAAGGCAACAATCTTAAATGAGTTAACCCTAACCTCTTAGTGGTTGAGTCACCCGGTATAGATTCTAGAAAGGAATGGAGTCATGAACTTGTACCCAGGGCACCATCTTCCCAGCAGCATTATTTTCATAGATGGTATTTCAGGATAAATTTTAATGGAAGGAATGTTTGTGGTTTAATATGAGATTTTTATAATTTATCCTAACTTTTGCTTTGCCTAATTAGAATCGATTTGTCTATGAGATAATAGAATTAAAAAAAAAAAAATAGCCAGAAACCTGGACTATTGACCTGAATGGAAAGAGTTAGAAGGGAAGGAAAGGAAATTTAGCCTTTCCTTTTCTAAGTCCTTTTAGTTGCTTTCCTCCTGTCTTTTATTCTCTGATCTCTCTGTTGATCAACTCCAAGTTGATGATTTGCTTGAGATTCTAGGCTGTTGAAATTGTGGGGACCCAGTGATCAGGGAACTGCTGCCATCACAGCTGCATTTTAGGTATGTTACATTCCATTGGTCACTGGGAATTTGCATGCTCTGATTGCTTTGAACTACATATCCAAAATGTGGCTCCTACCTTGTAATACTATAATTTCTTGGGGTCCAAACTCTATTTTTAAGACATCAAAACATCAAATGTAAATCCTATACTTACTCATGGTTGCATGGCCTGAGCAAAATATCAAGTTAGGCTTGGTGAGAATTATCTTAACTCTGTTCCTTTTAGATGCTTCAGAGGATCTTGTAGGAAACAAAATGTGTGGATAGTTAATTTTTCTCTTCAGATTCAAGTACACCCTTTATTAATTAACCCTTACTCATTTCCTCTCATTAATGATAAGTTAATATTCACAGTAAACCAGGAAGTTACATTGTCCTTGTTTTATACATATGAGAACATTGAGCTACAGAAAATTAACTTAAGGTCAAACAGCTTTTAAGCTTACCTAAGAATTAATATAATCATCAAACAACTTATAATTTGACCCCAAATACTAAAATCAACAATTACAGTCCAGTTACCAAGGAGCATTTCTATTACATGATGCATATCAACACCTACCCTTTCTCCATGAATAGAAGTACTGGAATAATTGGCCAGAATATGTGTTCTAAGTAATCCCAGCATAGGACTCACACAGACTGTCCTTCAGCTTCCACCTGTATTTGGCTTTGCACTTAAAATTTCTAGTGGGCTTGTGCTTTTTCTGTCGTGACTTCTTCCTGTGTCAGTGTGACCTTAACTTTGCTTACTGCCTCCCTTTTCTTCATTTCTGACTTAGTACCACCTACCAACTTCTTATATTTGGAATATACTATCATCATGTGCTTCTCCTTTTGCAGAATGAAGCTCATTGTTATATCCCCGTATCTGTTATTGTCATAGTTTAGGGCTTGAAGCAACAAGCATTTACTATGTCACAGTTCCTGTGGGTCAGAAGTCTGATGTGGCTTAACTGGGTGCTCCTCCTCAAGATCTGTCATAAGGCTGCAGTCAAGGTGTTGGCTGGGATCGTGTTCTCATCTGAAGGCTTGACTTGGAAGGATCCACTTCCAAGTTCACTCATGTGATTCTTGGCAGGATTCAGGCTTTTCAAACTGTTAGACTGAGGGCCTCAGTTCCTTACAGGCATTGGCCTGGAGCCTCTTTCAATTCTTTGCTGTGCAGATCTCTTCATAAGGCAGCTGACTTTCCCTAAAGCAGTAGAACATGAGTGTGAGAAAGAGGCAGGATGAAAGTCACAATCTTTTTGTAACGATCTCAGAAATGACATCCTATCATTTGTGCTATATTCTGTTTGTTAGCAGTGAGTCACAAAGGTCCAGCCTGCACTCAAGGTGAGGGGGTAATCCGAGGGTATAAATATGAAGGGGTAGGGATCACTAGGGACCATCCTAGAAGCTGCCTAACAGTCTTTTCCTAAATTAAACCCTAAATTGTTCCTTCTTCATACGGGAATGGAAGGCCTGAATGGACATGTGAACTTTCTGTTTGATTCGAGTAGCTCTATGCTTATTCTAGGGAAGCCTGGAAGTCAGGCTCCTTGGCCAAGATAAGGATAGACAGTGATACACCTGGTTAACCAGTTGCCTAGACAGGTTTTAGCTACCTGGTGCGGAGTATAAAAGACCCCTGGGTAGACATGTGCCTCGGCATCCCTGAGATTGCAGTATCTCACTCCTGTCTTGGTGGTTCATAGCCCAAAGACTAAGAAAGGACCCTGGGAGCTGTGTCCAGAAGCCTCAGATTTCTCCTATGGCTGTCTGTGCTTTTTTCTTATGCTGTACTACATACTTTTATTTTAAAATTACTTAAGTATATCCTGTGAAGTCACAGGAACCCTTTCAATGATCCAGTCGCATGGAATTGCTGCAGTTGGGCAGTACTATTACCACACTGTGTGCACTTCAGATATAGCCACTGTGTCTAAATTCCACTGGTACTGAAGGGGCTTTGGAAACTCTACTAGCATCAGTCAAATCATCCATGGGGCTGCAAAGAACCTCATTAAATGCCTTTCCCTAAAGTCAGTTATTCTTTTAGGGTTAGACCTCTTTCTGCACTGCTTTCCATACCATTCTCTCCCATTGCTTCTTTCTTTGTACAGTACCAGCTTGCTGAGTTTTCTACTGCTGTAGGAGTGCTTATTGTATTACATTACAATTACTCTCAGTTCCTGGAGAAATTAGGAGCTCCTTGAGTGCAGGGACCCTGAATTAGTTATATTTGTATTATAGTGCCTATTGTCTAGCACAGTGCTGTCCAATAGAAATGAAATGTGAGCCACATATGTAATGTTAAATTTTCTAGTTGTTGGGACTTCCCTGGTGGTGCAGTGGTTAAGAATCCACCTGCCAGTGCTGGGGACACAGGTTCGATCCATGGTCCGGGAATATCCCACATGCTATGGAACAACAAAGCCCATGCACCACAACTACTCAGCCTGCACTCTAGAGCCCATGAGCCACCACTGCTGAGCCTGCATGCCACAACGACTGAAGCCCCTGCCCTGAGAGCCTGTGCTCCGCAACAAGACAAGCCACTGCAATGAGAAGCCCACACACCGCAATGAAGAGTAGCCCCCGCTCTCCACAACTAGAGAAAGCCTGCACACAGCAACGAAGACCTAACGCAGCCAAAAATAAAAATATAAATAAATAAATAAATAAATAAATAAATGATAAATTAAAAAAATTTTTTTTCTAGTTGTCACATTAAAAAGAGTAAAAAGAAACTGGTGAAATTAATTTTAATAATATATTTTATCTAAGTCAATATATTTAAAATGTATTGTCAGGGGACTTCCCTGGTGGTCCAGTGGTTAAGACTCCATACTTCCAGTGCAGAGGGCATGGGTTTGATCCCTGGTCAGGGAACTAAGATCCCACATGCTACATGGTGTAGCCAAAAAAAAAAAAAAAAAAAAAAAAAGTATTGTCATCATGTATTGATATAAAAATTATTAATGAGATATTTTACATCTTTTTCTTTCTTTTCTTTCTTTTCTTGGTACTGAGATTTTGAATTCTGGTGTGTATTTTACATGTACAGGGCATCCTATTTTAGATTAGCATTTCAGATTTTTTTTTTTGGCTGTGTTGGGTCTTTGTTGCTGTGCATGGGCTTTCTCTCGTTGTGAAGAGCAGGGGCTACTCTTCGTTGTGGTGCATGGGCTTCTCATTGCAGTGGCTTCTCTTGTTGCAGAGCGCAGGCTCTAGGCACGTGGGCTTCAGTAGTTGTGGCACGTGGGCTCAGTAGTTGTGGCACGCGAGCTCTAGAGCACAGGCTCAGTAGTTGTGGTGCACAGGCTTAGTTGCTCCGCGGCATGTGGGGTCTTCCTGGGCCAGGGCTCAAACCCATGTCCCCTGCATTGGCAGGTGGATTCTTAACCACTGCGCCACCAGGGAAGCTGCATTTCAGATTCTTAATAGCCACTTGTGGCCACTAATTGGACAGCACAGGCCAGCACATAAAAGGTGCTCAAGTATCTGTAGGTACATAAGAGGTCCTCACTTTCTGAGGATTTGTTAAGTGCTCTGCCAATCTATCGCTCATATTATCTTAATTAATACACACACCACCTTGAGATGCAGGTATCATTATCCCCAGTGTGAAACAGGAAAACACTTGTTTTCTTCATCATTGTGTACCCAATTCCTAGCTTATTTTCTTTTTTAATTTATTTTTATTTTTGGCTGCCTTGGGTCTTCGTTGCTGCACACGGGCTTTCTCTAGTTGCAGCAAGTGGGGGCTACTCTTTGTTGCATTGCACGGGCTTCTCATTGCAGTGGCTTCTCTTGTTGCAGAGCATGGGCTCTAGGTGCACAGGCTTCAGTAGTTGTGGCACACAGATTCAGTAGTTGTGGCTCGCGGATTCTAGAGCACAGGCTCAGTAGTTGTGACACACGGGCTTAGTTGCTCTGCAGCATGTGGGATCTTCCTGGACCAGGGCTTGAACCTGTGTCCCCTGCATTGGCAGGCAGATTCTTAACCACTGCTTCACCAGGGAAATCCCTATTTTCTTAATAATTATTTGTTTTATGACTAAGTAAATGACTATTGAGGAGTGAACATTTGGGCTTAAAAAGGTTAGATAACTTGTGTTAAGTGAGTAATAGAACCAGGATTCAAACCCAGCTCGGACTTGACTCCAGAGCTCTTCACTGTCCTCTGTGCTTCCTCTACAGACAGATGAAAGAACTGATATGTTAATTAATAACTAGCACATTAATAAGGACATGAAATACAACCACAAATATAAGAATCCATCATGTAGCACTTATGTGACGCGCTTGTTGAATCAGAAAACGTTTAAGCGTCAGAACATGTTTAAAAGTGAGGTTATTCAAAAATAAATATTAAGAGGCACTTGTGGTATGGCATGTGACTAGTAAAAACTGAATTCTTATTGCAACCAACCTCATTATATCCTACCACTAGAAAGAGAATAACTCTTAAATAGCCTTTGAGTTACTAATAGTGCAAAACCCCACAGTGCTTTTATGAGCAAAATAAATTCTTGAGTGTAATTAAATATGAAGCAGAGAGAGAGAGGACTGGTTCATTCACCTGTGTAGCAGCTACAAACAGGCATAATCTGGACAGCCAAAACCAAGACTAAGTGACCAGCAGAACCTGTGTAGGGATTGCCTATCTGCTTTGATAGGCCTTTTTTTAGTTTAACTTTCTCAAAACATAATTTTATTGGAGTATAGTTGATTTACAATGTTGTGTTAGTTTTAGGTATACAGCAAAGAGATTCAGTTATACATATACATATATCCATTCTTTTCCAGTTTCTTTTCCCATACAGATTATTTCAGAATGTTGAGTAGAGTTCCCTGTGCTCTACAGTAGGTCCTTTTTGATTATCCATTTTATATATAGTAGTGTGTATATGTTAATCCCAAACTCCTACTTTATCCCTCCCCCCCCACGTTTCCCCTTTGGTAACCATAAGTTTGTTTTCAAAATCTGAGTGTGTTACTGTTTTATAAATAAGTTCATTGTTATTATTTTTTAAAATTAGATTCCACGTATGAGTGATACCATATGATATTTGTCTTTCTTTGTCTGACTTACTTCACTCAGTGTGATAATCTCTAGTTCCATCCATGTGACTGCAAATGGCATTATTTCATTCTTTTTTTTTTTTTAATTGGCGTATAGTTGTTTTACAATGTTGTGTTCGTTTCTACTGTACAGCAAAGTGGAGTTCCCTGTGCTATACAGCAGGTTCTCATCAGTTATCTATTTTATACGTATTAATGTATATATGTCAATCCAATCTCCCAATTCATCGCACCCCACCCCTTTCCCCCTTGGTGTCCATACGTTTGTTTTCTACATCTTTGTCTCTATTTCTGCCTTGCAAACCAGCTCATCTGTACCATTTTTCTAGATTCCATATATATGCGTTAATATATGATATTTGTTTTTCTTCTTCTGACTTACTTCACTCTGTACGACAGTCTCTAGGTCCACCCATGTCTCTGTAAATGACCCAGTTTTGTTCCTTTTTATAGCTGAGTAATATTCCTTTGTGTATATGTACCACATCTTCTTTATCCATTCATCTGTCAATGGTCATTTAGGTTGGTTCCATGACCGAGCTATTGTAAATAGTGCTGCAGTGAACATTGGGGCGCATGTGTCTTTTTTTTTTTTTTTTTTAATGAAATGGCTTTTCTGTTTTTTGGTTGTTTTTTTAAAATTTTATTTATTTATTTATTTATTTATGGCTGTGTTGGGTCTTTGTTTCGGTGCAAGGGCTTTCACTAGTTGTGGCAAGCGGGGGCCACTCTTCATTGCGGTGCACAGGCCTCTCACTATCGCGACCTCTCTTGTTGCGGAGCACAGGCTCCAGACGCGCAGGCTCAGTAATTGTGGCTCATGGGCCTAGTTGCTCCACGGCATGTGGGATCTTCCCAGACCAGGGCTCGAACCCGTGTCCCCTGCATTGGCAGGCAGACTCTCAACCACTGTGCCACCAGGGAAGCCCCATGTGTCTTTTGAATTATGGTTTTCTCTGGGTATATGCCCAGTAGTGGGATTGCTGGGTCATATGGTAATTCTATTTTTAGTTTTTTAAGGAACCTCCATACTGTTCTCCATAGTGGCTTGGGGGAATTTACATTCCCACCAACAGTGCAAGAGGGTTCCCTTTTCTCCACACCCTGTCAAGTGTTTATTGTTTGTAGATTTTCTGATGATGCCCATTCTAACTGGTGTGAGGTGATACCTCACTGTGGGTTTGATTTGCATTTCTCTAATAATTAGTGACGTTGAGCATCTTCTCATGTGCCTCTTGGCCATCTGTATGTCTTCTTTGGCGAAATGTCTAGGTCTTCCGCCCATTTTTGGATTGGGTTGTTTGTTTTTTTGATATTGAGCTGCATGTGCTGTTTGTATATTCTGGAGGTTAATCCTTTGTCCATTGATTCTTTTGCAAATATTTTCTCCCTTTCTGAGGGTTGTCTTTTTTTCTTGTTTATGCTTTCCTTTGCTGTGCAAAAGCTTTTAAGTTTCATTAGGGCCCATTTGTTTATTTTTGTCTTTATTTTATTTACTCTAGGAGGTGGGTCAATAAATATCTTGCTGTGATTTATGTCAAAGAGTGTTCTTCCTGTTTTCCCCTAAGAGTTTTATAGTGTCCAGTCTTACATTTAGGTCTTTAATCCATTTGGAGTTTTGTGTATGGTGTTAGGAAGTGTTCTGATTTCACTCTTTTATGTGTAGCTGTCCAGTTTTCTCAGCACCACTTATTGAAGAGACTGTCTTTTCTCCACTGTATATTCTTGACTCCTTTGTCATAGATTAGTTGACCATAGGTGCATAGGTTTATCTCTGGGCTTTCTATCCTGTTCCATTGATCCATATTTCTGTTTTTGTGCCAGTACCATATTATCTTGATTACTGTAGCTTTGTAGTATAGTCTGAAGTCAGGGAGTCTGATTCCTCCAGCTCCAGTTTTGTTTTGTTTTGGTTTTTTTCTCAAGATTGCTTTGGCTATTCAGGGTCTTTTGTGTCTCCATACAAATTTTAAGATTTTTTGTTCTAGTTCAGTGAAAAATGCCATTGGTAATTTGATAGGGATTGCATTGAATCTGTAGGTTGCCTTGTGTAGTATAGTCATTTTCACATCACTGATTCTTCCAGTCCAGCAACATGATATATCTTTCCATCTGCTGGTGTCATCTTTGATATCTTTCATCAGTGTCTTGTAGTTTTCTGAGTACAGGTCTTTTACCTCCTTAGGTAGATTTATTCCAAGGTATTTTATTCTTTTTGTTGCAGTGGTGAATGGGATTGTTTTCTTAATTTCTTTTTCTGATCTTTTGCTGTTAGTGTATAGGAATGCAAGAGATTTCTGTGCATTAATTTTGTATCCTGCAACCTTACCAAATTCATTGATTAGTTCTAGTAGTTTTCTGGTGGCATCTTTAGGATTTTCTATGTATAGTATCATGTCGTCTGCAAACAGTGACAGTTTCACTTCTTCTTTTCCAATTTGGATTCCTTTTATTTCTTTTTCTTCTCTGATTGCTGTGGCTAGGACTTCCAAAACTATGTTGAATAACAGTGGCGAGAGTGGACATCCTTGTTTTGTTCCTGATCTTAGAGGAAGTGCTTTCAGTTTTCACCATTGAGAATAATGTTTGTTGTGGGTTTGTCGTATATGGCCTTTATTATGTTGAGGTATATTCCCTCTATGCCCACTTTCTGGAGAGTTTTTGTCGTAAATAGGTGTTGAATTTTGTCAGAAGCTTTTTCTGCATCTATCGAGATGTTCATATGGTTTTTATTCTTCAATTTGTTAATATGGTGTATCACATTGATTGATTTGCATATATTGAAAAATCCTTGTATCCTTGGGATAAATCCTACTTGATCATGGTGTATGATCCTTTCAATGTGTTGTTGGATTCTGTTTGGTAGTTTTTGTTGAGGATTTTTGCATCTATGTTCATCAGTGATATTGCTCTGTAATTTTCTATTTTTGGAATATCTTTGTTTGGTTTTGGTACCAGGGTGATGGTGGCCTCACAGAACGAGTTTGGGAGTGTTCCTTCTTCTGCAATTTTTTGGAAGAGTTCTTTTTTATGGCTGAGTAATATTCTATTGTGTATTTGTACCACATTTTCTTTATCTGTTCCTCTGTCACTGGACATTTAGGTTGCTTCCATGTCTTGGCTATTGTAAATAATGCTGCAGTGAACATTGGGGTGCATTTATCTTTTTGTGTAATATTTATTTATTTATTTATTTATTTATTTTGGCTGAACTGGGTCTTAGTTGTGGCATGCAGGATCTTTAGTTGCAGCACATGGGATCTTTTTTTAGTTGCAGTATGCATGTGGGATCTGGTTCCCCAACCACAGATCATACCTGTGCCCCTGCATTGGGAGCACAGAGTCTTATTCACTGGACCACCAGGGAAGTCCCAGGGGTGTATGTATCTTTTTGAATTATGGTTTTCTCTGGATGTATGCCCAGGAGTGGGATTGCTGAGTCATATGGTAGTTCTATTTTTAGTGTTTCAAGGACTCGCCTTACTGTTCTCCATAGTGGTTGTACCAGTTTACATTCCCGCCAACAGTGTAGGAAGGTTCCCTTTTCTTCACACTCTCTCCAGCATTTATTGTTTGTAGACTTTTTGATGATGGCCATTCTGACTGGTGTGAGGTGATACCTCACTGTAGTTTTGATTTGCATTTCTCTGATAATTACTGATATTGAGTATCTTTTCATGTGCTTTTTGGCAATCTGTATGTCTTCTTTGGAGCAATGTCTATTTAGATCTTCTGCCTGTTTTTTGCTTTTTTTTTTTTTTGGCAAAAAGCTGCATGAGCTGTCTGTATATTTTGGAGATTAATCCCTTGTTGGTCGCTTCATTTGAAAATATTTTCTCCCATTCTGTGGGTTGTCTTTTCATTTTGTTTATGGTTTCCTTTGCTGTGCAGAGGCTTTTAAGTTTAATTAGGTCTCATTTGTTTATTTTTGTTTTCATTTTTATTACTCTAGGAGGTGGATCAAAGAAGATATTGCTGCGATTTATGGCAAACAGTGTTCTGTCTATGTTTTCCTCTAAGAGTTTTACAGTGTCCGGCCTTATATCCAGGCCTTTGATCCATTTTGAGTTTATTTTTGTATATGGTATTAGAGAATGTTCTAATTTTATTCTTTTATAAGTAGCTGTCCAGTTTTCCCAGCACCACTTATTGAAGAGACTGTCTTTTCTCCATTGTACATTCTTGCCTCCTTTGTCATAGATTAATTGACCATAGGTGCATGGGTTGTTTTGGTAGGCCTATAGGAACCTTGTTGGTTAGCTAATTAGGGGGATATCACTGGCTACTCCAACTCTGACTTTATAGCAGTACTATTCAGTAGTTCTATATCTGACTGACAGTGTAGCTGCTAGCCACATATATCTCTTGAGGAACTGAATTTTTAACTCTTTAATTTTAATTAATTTAAACTTAAATAGTTCATGTGGCTATTTGGCCGTATGTTCCTTATTGGATAGTATAGTGTTATAGGATGGGTGGAAAATTCCAAGTGTATCTCTCAGTCATTAGGATCCCCACAGGCTTTTGCCAGACAGGCATAGGACCTAGTATAGCCTGTCTGATGCCTTTCTAGGTTCCCTTGTGGGCTACTGAGCACCTGGCTGCCCTCTAGCCTCCTGATCTTAATTCTTTCAACTTCTATGACTTCGACCAGTAACAATGTGTATACTTGGTTGTAGTTTAGACATCTGCTTTCAAGTGTTTTGCTTTCTGTTATAGAGTGAAATTTGTCATATTGACATCCTAGAGAACACTGGTCCATTTCCTTGATGATATGTTAATTGGACCTGACAAGTAGAAAATAATTAGCATTCTCTAAGACTTAATAAAGCACATGCACACCAGAGGATGTGAAATAAACCTTTTAAAAAATTCAAGGGCCGGCCACATTAGTTACGTTTTGAAGGCCTGGTAGTAGTCTGGTGCAAGTTGCACAAGTTACAGAGAAGAACAAACCTGACTCCATACTGGATCTATTCCTTTAGCTCTAACTTTTGTGCTCTGTTGCCTGTGCTTAGTCATGCTGGCTCTGCACCTTTATCTAAAAGAATGTTGCCTATAACCTGAAATGTAAGTGATAGCCCATTCTCAAGACTCTGCCTCCCAGGCTTGACCTTTAAAGGTATAATACTTTTCATCCATATGGAGATAAAAAGTTGCAGAACAGAATAACATTTGTCTTGTTGGAGGTTCACAGTAACATGGTGACCAGACCTATGTGGATAGCTGCAAGAACAAAGGATTATCATGTCCCCTCCAGGGTCTGGTCTGCACCAAGAAGTCTGCAACAACCAGCCACACTCCCTCCCCTTTTAATATAAAAGAAGTCTGAATTCTAACTCGGGTAAGATGTTTCTTTGGGACTGTAGTTCACCATCTTCTCGGTCTGCTGGCTTTCTAAATAAAGTCTCTATTCCTTGCCCCAGCACCTCATCTCTCAATTTATTGGCCCGTCGTGCAGCAAGCAGTATGAGCTTGGACACCACCACAGAGAGGCATGATATTTGATGGGTCTCTGGATGTGCTGTCCTAAGCAGTTTATATCGTAACTCGCAGGATTCCAGATCTCTGTGAGGCCCCAGGCAAGAGAAAGTTCCCCAGCAGGCCCAGGCTGTGGTGCTAGCTGCCCTGCTCCTCAGGCCTAGTGGCCCTGCAAGCCCAGTGGTACAGGGAGTTGCAGTGCTGTCTGTAGCCTCTCACAAACGTCTTCTGGGAGAATCCTAGCAAAGCCCCTAGCACCATGTCCTCTTTTGCTAACAAGTGTTCTCCGTTAGAGAAGAAGCTCCTAGGTTGCTACTGGGCCCTGTTCTGAGGACACAAATTGACTATGCAACCTAACTGCCCAGGAATACAGTGTTATCTGATTCACAAAGTTCCATAACTGGACTGGTGCAGCAGCATTTCACAGTTAAGTGAAAATAGTATGTACATTACTAGTCCACGCAGGTCTTGAAGGCATAATTAACACATATAAGCAAGTAGCCCAGCATTCTCTCATACCTGCGCCTTTTGCACTGGCTTTCCCTCAGTCCACACATACGGCCTTATGAGGAGTGAACAGAAGGAAAGAAAGTAGGGTCCTGGTTTACCAGTTGGTTTGTACAGTATGCTGACTCCAACCGGAAGTATTTTATAGCCCTACTCAGAGATGATTCGAAATGACAGTGATGAAGCCAAAGTCATTATAGCCTGCCACCAGGAACAGAGGAGAATCAATCCTCTAAATCGTTTTTAGTTCCTTATACTCTAACACTTCACAGCCTTTACAAGAGCAAATTCTTGGTTGTAATTAAATGTGAAGCAGAAACAGAAAGTACTGCTTCATTTACCTCTGTAGCAGCTATAAACTAGTCCAGACAGACCAAAACCAACGTTAACTACCAAAACATATGTAGAAAATGCCATATCTGGTTTGATAAACCTATTAAGCAAGTGCCAGAGTGGCTGAAGAGCCAGTGTATCTGGTTATTAATTTTGGAAATGGATGCATAAGTATCCTATGTATGAAGCAGTGTTGATTCATGGACAGTGGCTAATGGGTTGACCTGCTGAATGGAACCTTAAGAAGAACAAGACTGGAAGATTGGTGAAGTCTGGGGGAAAAGTTATGTGGAGGACCTCTCAGAATGGGCATGTATGACAAATCTGTAACCCATATCAATGCTCATCAGAGGGCATCTACTGCAGAATAGCCTCTCAATAATCAGATGGACAGTACATTCTGTCCTGTGGTAACAGGCAACCTATTTCCCCAGCTGCCTGGTACTTGCTTAACAGGCCCATTTATAAAGTGACAAGGCAACAGGAAAGGAGGCTGTGCACGGACTTTTCTTCACTGAGGCTTATCTGGCTTCGGCCTCTGCCGGGTCCTCACGTGTTAAGAGTCAAGGCCATGCTGAGCCCCTGATTGAACACACCGTTCCCCAGGGAACCAGTGAGCCATTTGGAGGCAAATTGATACATTGGACACTTTCCATCATGGAAGGAGCAGCAACTTGTCCTCTCGGGAATAGAAACATACTCCAGATATGGATTTGCCTTTCCTGCCTAAAATGCTTCTACTGGCACTAAACAGAAGGCCTTATTCATTGCAGTTCGTATTCCATTCATTCATATTCTACACAAATCACCTCAGACCGAGGAATTTGTTTACAGGGAAGGACATAATGAAATGGAATTATACTCACAGAATTCACTAGCATTATCACAAGCCCCCAAAACCCAGAAGCGTCTGGCTTGACAAAGTGGTAGAATGGCTCAGTGACTACATCAGCTAAAAGAAAATTACCTTACAGGATTGGGGTGCTGTTGTACAGGATGAATATGTGACTTAAACCAGTAGAAACACATGGCGACGTCTCCCTCACAGCTAAATACATGAGCCCAGGAACCAAGTGAAGGAACTTCAGAAAGGTCCTATTCACTTCTTCCCCTTGCTTTTTAAAAATTGAGGTATAATTCACATACGCGTATAGTGTGTACAATTCGGTGATTCAGTGTTTTCACAAAGTTGTGCAGCCATAACCACTATCTAATTCCAGCACACGTGCATCGCCTCCAAGAGCAACCCCGTACCCTTAGCAGTCCCCTCCATTCCCCTCCCCTGAGCCCTAGGTAACCACTAATCTGCTTTCCACCTCCATGGATTTATTTGCCTATTCTGGATATTTCGTATGAATGAAATCATGTAATATGTGGCATTTTGCATCTGGTTCCTTTCATTTAGCATGATGCTTTCAAGGTTCATCCATGTTATAGCATGTACCAATACTTCATTCCTTTTTATGGCTGAATAATATTCCATTGTATGGCCTTCTACTTTTAAAAATAATAATCCACTTAAGGAAAGTTTTCTTTCCATTCTATAATCATTGGGCTCAGAGGGTTTGGAGGTCCCAGTGTCCAGTGAAAAGAATGTTCCACTAGTGAGCACTGACATAGTTCTGTTCATTTAGGAGCAGATACTCCCTCCTACAATTTTGGGTTTCTCATGCTACTTAAACAACAAGCAGAGAAACAGGGGCCACACAAATGGCTGGGAAATTGATCCTGATTACCAAGGGGAAATTAGGTTGCTGCTAACTAATGGGGGAAAAGAGGTCAGTTCATGTCTCCAACTCATGGAAATGGGGATGAGGGAACAGATTTAAGAAATGTAGAGGAGGTTGTATCACCAAGACTTTGTGATTGATGAGCTGTAGGGATTGAGGACAAGGAAGGACTCACTGTCATTCTTTCGTATATTTTGTTCTGTTTGCTTGCTTTCTATCTATTTTTCTTTCTTTCTTTTTTTTTTTTTTTGGCTGCCACAGGGCTTGTGAGATCTAAGTTCCCTGACCAGGGATTGAACCCAGGCCCTTGGCAGTGAGAGCACAGAGTCCTAACCACTGCACCGCCAGGGAATTCCCTATGTATTTTTCTATTAGTTACTGGGAGAGGGTGAAAAAATAATTGAAAACAATAGCCAACAATTGAGAAATAGCCAAATTCTCTCAGTTTTGTCACTTTTGTTCCCATGTAACAGTCTGTTTTGAAACTCTATTTTTTTTTAGTTAATTAACTTATTTCTTTATTTATTGGCTGCATTGGGTCTTCGTTGCTGCACGTGGGCTTTCTCTAGTTGCGGCGAGTGGGGGCTACTCTTCGTTGCAGTGCACAGGCTTCTCATTGCGGTGGCTTCTCTTGTTGCGGAGCACAGGCTCTAGGCACGCAGGCTTCAGTAGTTGCGGCATGCGGGCTCAGTAATTGTGGCTCACGGGCTCTAGAGCGCAGGCTCAGTAGTTGTGGCACACGGACTTAGTTGCTCCGCAGCATGTGGGATCTTCCCAGACCAGGGCTCAAACCCATGTCCCCTGCACTGGCAGGCAGATTCTTAACCACTGCGCCACCAGGGAAGTCCTGAAACTCTATTATTAAGTGCATATATATTTAGGACTGTTATGTCTTCTTGATGAATTCATCCTTTTATCATATGAAATATATGTCTCTCTGCTAATATTCCTTGTTGTGAAGTCTGCCTGTCTGATATACACAGCCAATCCAGCTTTCTTATGAGTAGTATTTGCATGGTATAACTTTTTTCATGCTTTTAATTTTAACCTATTTGAGTCTTCACATTTAAAGATTATATGAACAACATGTAGCAGCATATATATTTAATATTAATATTGTTCTTTATATATTAAGATATTAATTCTTTATTATACTTGCTGCAGTTATTTTTCTGAACCACATCCCGTTGATCTCTTGTATTAGTGGATTTTATTTATTTATTTATTTATTTATTTATTTATTTATTGGCCGCACCACGCAGCATGTGGGATCTTAGCTCCCTGCCCAGGCATTGAACCTGCGCTTCCTGCAATGGAAGCACAGAGTCTTAACCACTGGACCGCCAGGGAAGTCCTTGGATTTTAAAAAGAGAATTTTTGAAAGGAAAGTGAAAATAGAGACTACTTGCCTTAATTCTTTGTTCCATGAAATTCTAATCTAGGAAGATAGGACTGCAAAGAATTAATAACTTCACTGCTTACCTTAGGATATGTTGACCAAGCAGTGTATCTGGGCAGATCATCCACAGAAATAGCTCTCCTATTAAAGTAACAGCTTGCTCACCTGGACAAAGAGCTTGCTTCTCTGACACCAGTTTGTTTATCAAAAACTACTCAGAAATCTTCACTTTGCTGTCATAAACTTTGCCCTGTTCCAAACAAGTCTCTGCCTTGAAGGACCATCTTTAAACCACAACTCTAGGCCTTCAAACTCTTGATCCTCAGTAGTCCTAACCTAACCTGCACCCTCGCTCCTGAGTCACAGTTAAGTCAAGGTGGCCTCTTCTCTGCTGCAGTAAAATTAGTAAACTCAGCTTGACCGAGTAGATTTCTTTGGTGGTCTTATTGGAAGTTGAGAAAATTTTGAAAGTAAAATGACTTGGCATTTTTTTCACAATTTTTAGGTAAATAAAATTCTCTGTCAAATATAGAATCTATAATCATTCCTACTTTTATATCCTACTTGCATTTCTTCCTACTGCTCACTTATCTAAATCAGATTAAAATGACAACACTTGGGGAATTCCCTGGCAGTCCAGTGGTTAGAACTCCACACTTTCACTGCTGAGGGTCAGGGTTCAATCCCTGGCTGGGTAACTAAGATCCCGCAAGTGTTGCAGCCAAAAAAAAAAAAGAAATAAAAAAATAAAACGAGGGGCTTCCCTGGAGGCACAGTGGTTAAGAATCCTCCTGCCAGTGCAGGAGGCACGGGTTCAAGCCCTGGTCCAGGAAGATCCCACATGCCGCGGAGCAACTAAGCCTGTGCGCCACGACTACTGAGCCCGTGTGCCACAACTACTGAAGCCCGCACGCCTAGAGCCCCTGCTCCCAACAAGAGAAGCCACCACAATGAGAAGCCTGCACACCACAATGAAGAGTAGACCCACTAGCCACATGAAGATCCAATGCAGCCAAAAATAAAATAAATAAAATAAAATAAATAAATTTATACAAAAAAATAAAATGATAACACTTGCTTGGCATTTTGAGCCAACCAAACTAATACAAATTTGTTAACATTCTGAAGGTCAAATTCTTATTTTGCCATGTAATTATTAGTATGCTCTCAATATAACAAGTAAATATATTTAATCAATATTAGGACTTGCGGGACTTCCCTTGTGGCACAGTGGTGAGGAATCCACTTGCCAGTGCAGGGGACATGGGTTTGAGCCCTGGTCTGGGAAGATCCCACATGCCACAGAGCAGCTAAGCCCGTGCGCCACAACTACTCAGCCTCTGTGCCACAACTACTGAAGCCCATGTGCCTAGAGCCCATGCTTTGCAACAAAGAGAAGCCACTGCAATGAGAAGCCCACACACCGCAAGGAAGAGTATCCCCTCTTGCTGCAATTAGAGAGAAAGCCCGTGCGCAGCAACGAAGACCCAATGCAGCTAAAAATAAATAAATAAATTAATTAATTAATTTTAAAAAAAGATTAGGATTTGCATCTTTGAATGGAGAAGCTGAACAATTACTTTTACCTCTGCTGTTACATTACAATATTCCTAGTTACTTTAACTTAATGTGAAAATTTATAGAAAATAGAATATGGTAGGTTTGTTACACTTTGATTCTTCATATCTTCAGAGCAATGTTTTGGAGTGCAAATATGATCATGTCAGCACTCTGTGCATCATTTCTGATGCCTTTCTATTGCTCCAAACATCCTTAGTACAGGTAAAAGGCGCTGCATCCTGTGGCTCCTGCCTAATTGTCAGTTTTCATGTCTCAGCGTGCTCTTCTCTCACTGTTTCCCAACGCCCAAGCTTCCCTCCTTTCTTTGAGCACCCCCAAATTCTTCTAACATTCAAGGCCTTCACATTTGCAGTGCCCTTTCCTGGAACACTTCCCCCTTACCCTTCTACATTCCTTTTTTCTCCTCTAAGCCTCATCTTTTAGATTTCAGCTTAAATAGCACTTGCTAGGACTCATCCCCAGGCTTCCTAGTCTAGGTTAAGTCTTTCTTTTATAATTTTCTTTGGACTCTGCCTTGTCCCTCCTGGCACAAATTTCAGTTGTAAGTTTATGGCTATTTGCATGTTTGTTCCATGTTGTCTTTCCCACTGGGCTCTAAGTTCTTTGAGGCACTTTGTTTACTGTACAGGACAGTGCCTGTCTCAGAGCAGGACTCCATGGATATTTGTGGAGCAGATGAATGAATTTATAAAACTGACTTTTAAACTACTGTTTTTCTTCATAATCATCCTCTCAATATAGGAAAGTGTTAAATAAAATAACGTGGGACTTCCCTGGTGGTCCAGTGGGTAAGACACCACGCTCCCAATGCAGGGGGCCTGGGTTTGATCCCTGGTCGGGGAACTAGATCCCCCATGCATGCTGCAACTACGAGTTTGCATGCCACAACCAAGAGTCCACATGCCACACCTAAGAAGTCCTCATGCCGCAACTAAAGATCCTGCATGCTGCAACTAAGACCCAGCATAGCCAGAATAAATTAATTAATTTTAAAAAGAGTTGTTTATTAAAAAAAAATGATAAAATAAAATAACTTATTTTTTTTTCCATGCCAAGGTCCTGACAAATTTTAAGACAAATTAATTATAGCTACAGCTTTGCTTCCCAGTGCCTATTTTTATTTATTTAACAAAAACTTATATATAATTTCCAATGTGCAAGGCATTGCCTTAAGTGCTTTACAATTAGGCACTCATTGTATTGTAGTAATAATGCTCTGAGGTAGGTACTATTATTATCGCCCTTTTATTATTTTTATTTTATTAAAAATTTTTTTTTATATTTGACTGCACCACTCAGCTTGCAGGTTCTTAGTTCCCTGTCCAGGGATGGAACCTGCGCCCTTGACAGTGAAAGCGCAGAGTCCTAACCACAGGACTGCCAGGGAATACCTGTTATCACCCTTTTATAGATTAGGAAAGTGAAGCACCAAGAGGTAAAATACATTGTCCAAGGTCACACAGCTAGTAAATGGCAGAGCTGGGATTTGAACTCAGGGAGGCTGATTCCAGAGTCTATACTTTTGACCATGATTCCATGCTGTGAAGAATAGTGCCTTGCACATAGTAGGTGCTCAATGAATGCTTGTTGGATGAAAAGTGTTTTTCTGTAATCTTTCTTTGCCCAGGTTCCAGCTAGTGTTTGATTTCAAGGCAGAAACTGCATCTTTGAATTCTGTATCTCAGTGCCTAACAGGCACAACCTGACTATCAGCTAATTGGAAGGGCAGGATGAAATCACTACTCCCTGACTCTAAATCCTAGATTCTTTAACTCCTACTGAAGTTGGGCTTACAGGCCATTGTGAGGGTGAGTGGCTTTATAGTGCATGAATCAGATTGAAATCTTTGAAAAACAGGTTTAATTTGTCAAATGCTTTTTCTGCATCTATTGAGATAATTATATAATTTTTATCCTTCATTTTGTTAATGTGGTGTATCACATTGATTGATTTGCGAATATTGAACCATTCTTGCATCCCTGGAATAAATACCACTTGATCATAGTATATAAACCTTCTGGTGTATTGTTATACTCAGTTTGCTAATAATTTGTTGAGGATTTTTGAATCTATGTTCATCAGGGATATTGACCTGTAATTTTCTTGTTGTCCTTGCTTGCTTTTGGTATCAGGGTAATAATGTTGGCCTTGTAAAATGAGTTTGGAAGTGTTCCCTCTTCTTCAATTTTTTGGAAGAGTTTGAGAAGGATAGGTTTATATCTTTTTTGAATTTGGGGGAGAATTCACCTGTGAAGTTGTCTGGTCCTGGACTTTGTTTTTTGGGAGATTTTTGATTACTGTTTCAATCTCTTTACTAGTGATTGGCCTGTTCAGATTTTCTATTTCTTCATGATTCAGTCTTGGAAGGTTGTATGATTCTAAGAATTTCTCCATTTTTCTAGGTTGTCCAGTTTGTTGTCATATAGGTGTACATGGTATTCTCTTGTAATTCTTTTTATTTCTGTGATATCAGTTGCAATTTTCTCCTCCTTTATTTCTGACTTTATTTATTGGAACCTTCTCTCTCTATTATTTTCTTAGTGAGTCTAGCTAAAAGTTTGTCAATCTTATTTATCTTTTTAAAGAACCAGCTCTTAGTTTCATTGATCTTTTTTTTATTGTCTTTTTAGTTTCTATTTTATTTATTTCTGCTCTGATCTTTGTATTTCCTTCCCTCTACTAACTTTGGGCCTTGTTTGCTCTTCTTTTTCTAGTTCTTTTAGGTGTAAGGTTAGAGTGTTTATTTGAATTTTTTCTTATTTCTTGAGGTAGGCCTGTATTGCTATAAACTCTCCTTGTAGTATCACTTTTGCTGCATTCCTTAGATTTTGGTATGTCATGTTTTCATTTTCATTTGTCTTCAGATATTTTTTATTTCTCCTTTGGGTTCTATGTTGACTCAATAGTTGTTCAGTAACATGTTGTTTAGTCTCCACATATTTGTGATTTTTCCAGCTTTCTTCTTGTAGTTGATTTATACTTTCAAACCACTGTGGTAGGAAAAGATGCTTGATATGATTTCAATCTTCTTAAATTTATTGAGACTTGTTTTGTTTTCCAACTTATGGTCTATCCTTGAGAATTTTCCATATGCATTTGAGAAGAACTTGTATTCTGATGCTTTTGGTTGGAATGTTCTCTATAATTCTATTAAGTCCATCTAATCTAATGTTTTATCTAAGACCACTGTTTCCTTGTTGACTTTCTGTCTGAATGATCTATCCATTGATGTAAGTAGAGTATCAAAGTCCTCCTCTGTTATTGTGTTGCTGTCAGTTTCTTCCTTTAGATCTGTTAATAATTGCTTTATATCTTTTTGTGCTCCTATGTTAGGTGCATATATATGAATAATCATTATGTCTTCTTGATGAGTTGTCCCTTTTATGATTATATAACATCCACCTTTGTCTCTTGTTGCCCTTTTTGGCTTGAAGTCTATTTTGTCTGATATGAGTATGGCTACATCTGCTTTATTTGGCTGCTATTTGCTTGGAGTATCATCTTTTATCCCTTCACTTTTGAGCCTATTTTTGTCTTTAGAGCTGAGATGAGTCTTCTGGAGGCAGCATATAATTGGGTCTTGTTTTTTAATTCATCAGCCACTTTGTGTCTTTTGATTCATGAATTCAATCAATTTACATTTAGGGTGATTATTGATAAATGAGAACTTAGTAATGCCATTTTATCTTTTATTTTCTGGTTGCTCTGTATCTCTGTCGTTTCTTTTTTTGTGTGTATTTCTGTCTGCCATTTTATTTTCATGGTTTTCTATGATGTTTTTCTCAGTTTCCTCTTTTTATATGTTTTGTGTCTCTGCCCTAGACTTAAGTTTTGTTTGTATCAAATGTCTCATAGATAAAATAGTCCTTTTTCTGTTGATAGCATGTTATCTTCATTTGCCTATATGAGTTCTGTCCTTTTTCTCTTCCCCTTTTATGTTATTGTTGTCTCAAATTATCCCGTTTTATGTTGTGAGTTTGTTAACAAATTGAAGTAGCTATAGTTATTTTTACTGCTTTTTTTCCCCTTTAAACTTTATGCTATAATTATTTAATAACCTATTCTGATATGGAGTTACAATCTTCTGATTCTGACTCTCTCTTTATCACCTTACTCAAAGTTTTGTGTACTTTTGCCTTTTTCTTTCAGGTGGAAGAGCTCTTTTCAACATTGCTTGTAAGGCACAACTAGTGTTGATGAACTCCCTCAGCTTTTGTTTGTCTGAGAAAGCCTTTATTTCTCCTTATCTGAAGGATAACTTTGCTGGATAGAGTATTCTTTTTTTTTTTTTTAATAAATTTATTTTATTTATTTATTTTGGCTGTGTTGGGTCTTCGTTGTTGCGTGTGGGCTTTCTCTAGTTGCAGCGAGCAGGGACTACTCTTCGTTGCGGTGCATGGGCTTCTCTTTGCGGTGGCTTCTCTTGTTGCAGAGCATGGACTCTAGGCACACAGTAGTTGTGGCTCATGGGCTCAGTAGTTTTGGCTCATGGGCTCTAGAGCCCAGGCTCAGTAGTTGTGGCGCACGGGCTTAGTTGCTCTGCGGCATGTGGGATCTTCCCGGACCAGGGCTTGAACCCGTGTCCCTTACATTGGCAGGTGGATTCTTAACCACTGCACCACCAGGGAAGCCCTGGATAGAGTATTCTTTGCTGACAGTTTTTACCTCTCAGTTTCTTTTTTTAAATGTTTATTTATTTATTTAGCTGCACCAGGTCTTGATTGTGGCACGTGGGATCTTTAGTTGTGGCATGCAGGCTCTTAGTTGAGGCTAGCAGGATCTAGTTCCCTGACCAGGGATCGAATCCAGGCCCCCTGCATTGGGAGCACAGAGTCCCAACCACTGGACCACCAGGGAAGTCCCTATCTTTCAATGCTTTGAGTGTGTTATTCTACTCCTGGCATGTAGAGTTTCTGCTGAGAAATCTGCTGACAGCCTAATGTTTTGTTTGTTTGTTTACTTTTTGGGTTTTTTTGTAGGTTACCATCTTTTTTTCCCTGGTTTCCTTTAAAATTCTTTCTTTATCGTTGACTTTTGATAGTTTTATTAGAATGTTTCTTTGAGGAGGTCTTTTTGCATTGGGGTAATTAGGTGTTCTCTTAGCTTAGTGGACTTGTATATCTGGTTCCTTCCCCAGGTTTGGGAAGTTCTCAGCAATTATTTCTTTAAATAAACTCTGCAACCTTCTCCCTCTCTTCTCCTTCTGGAATACCCATTATCCTTATGTTGCCTTTCCTAATAGAGTTGGATATTTCTCATAACATTTCTTCATTATTTTTTTTAAATAAATTTATTTATTTTATTTATTTATTTTTGGCTGCATTGGGTCTTCATTGCTGCACGCGGGCTTTCTCTAGTTGCGGCGAGCGGGAGCTACTCTTTGTTGTGGTGTGTGGGCTTCTCATTGTGGTGGCTTCTCTTGTTGTGGAGCACCAGCTCCAGGTGCACAGGCTTCAGTAGTTGTGTCATGAGGGGTAAGTAGTTGTGGCTTGCAGGCTCTAGCGTGCAGATTCCATAGTTGTAGCATATGGGCTTAGTTGCTCCATGGCATGTGGGATCTTCCCGGACCAGGGCTCAAACCCGTGTACCCTGAATTGGCAGGCTGATTCTTAACCACTGCACCACCAGGGAAGTCCCCCTCATTATTTTTTAGACCTTAGTTCTCTCTCCTCTTCTACCTGTATCATTTCTCAATTTCTGTCTTCAAGCTCACTAATTCTCTCTGCTATATGGTCTGCTATATTTCCAGTGCTTTCTAATGCATTCTTCATCCCAGCTCTAGCATTTCTGTTCAGCTCTTTGTAGAGTTTCAACCTTCTTGATAAAGTATGCTTTCTGTTCATTAATTTTATTCCTAAGCTCATTGAACTGCCTTTTTGAATTTTCTGTAGCTCATCAAGTTTCTTCATGATAGCTATATTGAACTCTCTAACAGTTAGATCCCAATATTCTATGAATTTAAGTTTGTTTCTGGCAAATTGTCTCTTTTTTGTGTGATACTGTGTTACTGTGGTTTTTCATGGTGCTTGATGACTTGTTTCTCTGCTGGCACATTTGAAGTAGTGAATACCTTTCTTCTTTAGGTAAAGTTTTTTTACATAATACTAACAATACATAGGTTAGTAATTAGAGGCCTTTCTTTTGTTTTTCAGTAAGCAGTGCTATAGCATAAGTTTTTGGTTTTTCTTACCTGAGCTGCTTCTGGCTATATTTGAGAATCAGCATTTTCCACCCTCCACTGCCTCTGCTAGAGGTATCACAGGCACCTTGTCTTCACTGCTTGTGCCCCAAGCATCACTGGTGCCTTACTGTCAGTGTTGCTGCTGTTGCTAGTGTCACCACATGCGGCATTGGGATACTGGGTGCCTCTGCCACATGTAGGGTCACCTGGGTCACAGGCTCTGCCAATGCGGGGAAGGAGAAGTGGGGGGAGCTGGGTCATAGGCATCTCTGCCACATGGGGGTTGTCAGGTTCACAGGCACTGCTGTTGCAGGCAAGGGGGCCAGAGTTGCAGGCACCTTTGCATCTGGAGGGACAGGGACCCAGGCCCTGCTGCTGCTGCTCAGTTTCCTGTGGCGACAGGTGCTGTCATGGCCAGGGGGTGGTGTCTTGTGCTCCCCCTTCCCTGCTGCTACCAGGTTCTCTGAGTCTGCAGGGTCAGTCACTGTGGTTGGGGGGCTAGGATTGCAGGCACTGCCTCCACTCTTCCCCTGGTTCTGCCTTCACTATGTGTTCCAGTCCACCCACCTTTTGAGGTGCAGATGTGTGGAACTCTCCAGTGTCCTGGTGTGTTGGTCAGAGGAACCTTTGTTGAGTTATGAATGTTTTACTGATTGTAGATTGAAGGGGAGAGAAAAAGGAAGGTGTCATGCCACTATGATGCCGATGTCACTCCAAGACTTTATTTTTTAGTAGATTTAAGTTCACAGCAAAATTGATAGGAAGGTACAGAGAGTTCCTGTATACCCTCTGCCCACACATGCATAGGCTCTCCCATTGCCAACATCCCCACCAGAATGGTACATTTGTTACAACTGTTGAACCTGCAGTGATATATCATAATAACCCAAAGTCCACAGTTTACCTTAGGGTTCACTCTTGGTGTTGTACATTCTATGGATTTGGACAAACATATAATGAAATATATCCATCGTTACAGTATCATACATAGAATTTTCATTGCCTTTTCCAGAATGTCATAGTTGGAATCATACAGTAGGGATGTAGGCTTTTCAGGTTGGCTTCTTTCACTTAATAATATGCTTTTAAGGTTCCCGCATGTCTTTTTATGGCTTGGTTGCTCTTTTTTTTTTTTTAAAGCATTGAATAATATGCTATTGTCTGGATGTACCATTTTTTTGGGGGGGTGAGGGGTGCTGCGTTGGGCCTTCATTGATGTGTGTGGGCTTTCTCTAGTTGCAGCAAGCGGGGACTACTCTTTGTTATGGTGCACGGACTTCTCATTGGGTGGCTTCTCTTGTTGCAGAGCATGGGCTCTAGGCACACGGGCTTCAGTAGTCGCAGCACGCAAGCTCAGTAGTGGTGGCACGCGGGCCCTAGAGTGCAAGGGCTTCTGTAGTTGCAGCACACGGGCTCAGTAGCTGTGGCTTGCGGGCTCCAGAGCACAGGCTCAGTAGTTGTGGTGCACGGGCTCAGTTGCTCCGCAGCATGTGGGATCTTCCCACACCAGGGATCAAACCCATGTCCCCTGCACTAACAGGTGGATTCTTAACCACTGTGCCACCAGGGATTTACCATTATTTATCCATTCACCTACTGAAGGACATCTTTGTTGCTTCTAAGTTTTCATATAAATAAAGCTGCCATAAACATCTGTGGGCAGGTTTTCATGTGGACATAAGTTTTCAACTCCTTTGGCTAAATACCAAGGAACATGATTGCTGGATCACATAGTAAGAGTATGTTTAGTTTTGTAAGAAACGACCAAACTGTCTTCCAAAGTGGCTGTACCTTGTTACATTCCTACCAGTAATACATGAGAGTTCCTGTTGCTCCAAAGCCTTTCCAGCATTCGGTGTTGTCAGTATTTTGGATTTGGTCCCTCTAATAGGTGTATAGTGGAATCTCGTTGTTGTTTTAATTTGCATTTCCCTGATGACCTGTGATGTGGAGGATCTCTTCATATGCTTATTTGCCTATATGTATCTTCTTTGGTGAAGTGTCTGTTGAGGTCTTTGACCCATTTTGATAAATCAGGTTGTCTGTTTTCTTATTGTGGAGTTTTAAGAGTTCTTTATATATTTTGGATAACATCACTTTATCAGATGTGTCCTTTGCAAACCTTCTCTCCCAGCCTGTGGCTTGTCTTCTCGTTCTTTTCATGTTGTCTTTTATAAAGCAGAAGTTTTTAGTTTAAATGCAGTCCTGCTTATCAATTATTTCTTTAATGGATCATGGCTTTGGTGTTGTATCCAAAAAGGTATCACCACACCTAGGTTAATCTAGGTTTTCTCCTATGTTATCTTTTAGGAGTTTTATAGTTTTGTGGTTTACATTTAGGTCTATGGTCCATTTTGAGTTAATTTTGATGAAGCATATAAGGTCTATATCTAGATTCATTTTTTTGCAGGTGGATGTCCGGTTGTTCCAGCATCATTTGTTGAAGAAACTATCCTTGCTCCATTATATTGCCTTTGCTCTTTTGTCAAAGATGACTATATTTATGTGGATCTACTTCTGGTCTCTATTGTTCCATTGATCTATTTGTCTGTTCTTTCATTAATATCACACTATTTTGATTATTGTGACTTTATAGTAAATCTTGAAGTCAGGTAGTGTCAGTCTTCCAGCCTTGTTCTTCTTCAATATTGCATTAGCTATTCCGGGTCTTTTGCCCGTCCATATAATTTTTAGAATTAGTTTGTTGATATTCACAAAACAGCTTGCTGTGATTTTGATTGGGATCACTTTGAATCTATAGACCAAGTTGGAAAGAACTGACATCTTGACAATAATGAGTCGTCCTATTCTTGAACATGGAATATTTCTTCATTTATTTAGTTCTTTAATTTTGTCATCAGAGTTTTATAGTTTCCTCACAGAAGTCTTGTACATATTTTGTTAATTTATACCTAAGTATTTAATTTTAGGGGTGCTAAAGTTAATGGTATTGTGTTTTTAATTTCAAATTCCATTTTTCATTTCTGGTATATAGGAACATGATTGACTTTTGTATACAGGCATACCTCTGATAAAATGCAATAAATCAAATACCACAATAAAGCGAGTCATGAATTTTTTGGTTTCCCAGTGCATATAAAAGTTATGTTTACACTATACTATTATCTATTAAGTATACAATAGCATTATGTTTAAAAAAATACATACTTTAATTTTAAAATACTTTATTGCTAAAAAATGCTAACCATTATCTCAGCCTTCAGCAAGTCATAATATTTTTGCTGGTAGTGGGGTTTGAAATATTGCAAGAATTACCAAAATGTGACACAGAGACATGAAGTAAGCAAATACTGTTTAAAAAATGGTATCGGGCTTCCCTGGTGGCGCAGTGGTTGGGAGTCCACCTGCCAATGCAAGGGACACTGGTTTGGGCCCTGGTCTGGGGGGATCCCACATGCCGCGGAGCAGTTAGGCCTGTGTGTCCCAGCTGCTGGGTCTGTACGCTGGAGCCTGTGGGCCACAGTTGCCGAAGCCTGTGCACCTGGGGCCCTTGCTCTGCGGCGGGAGAGGCCACTGCAATGAGAAGCCCGCGTGCAGCAGCGAAGACTCAATGCAGCCAAAAATAAATAAATAAAATAAATTTTTTTTTTAAATGGTATCAATAGACTTTGCTCAACACATGGTTGCCACAACCTTCAAGTTGCCAAAAAAAAAAAACAAAACAAAAAACCCCACAATATCTGCAAAGCACGATAAAACAAAGTACAATAAAATGAGGTGTGCCTGTATTAACCTTGTGTCCTGCAACTTTGCTATAATTGTTTATTAGTTCCAGGAGATTTTTGGTTGATTCTTTCAGATTTTCTATATAGATGTCATGTGCATGTCATGTGCAAACAAAGACTGTTTTTATTTCTTCTTTCCCAAACTATATCTTTTATTTCCTTTACTTCTCTTAATGCATTATTGAGGACTTCCAGTACAATGTTGACAGGGAGTGGTGAGAGAGGACATCTTTGCCTTGTTCCTGATCTTGGTAGGCAAGCTTCTAGTTTCCCATGAGAAGTATGATGTTTGTTAGCTGTAGGTTTTCTGCAGATATTTTTTTATCAAGTTAAGGAAGTTACCCTCTGTTCATAGTTTATTGACGGTTTTTATCATGAGTGGGTGTTGGATTTTGTCAAATGCGTTTTCTGCATCCATTGACATGATTATGTGACTTTTCTTCTTTAGCCTGTATATGCAATGGATTATATTCGTTGATTTTTTTTTTTTTTTTTTTTTTGGCTGCATTGGGTCTTCATTGCTGTGCACAGGCTTTCACTAGTTGTGGCGAGCAGGGGCTACTCTTGGTTGCGGTGTGTGGGCTTCTCACTGTGGTGGCTTCTCTTGTTTGGAGCACAGGCTCCAGACGCGCAGGCTCAGTAGTTGTGGCGCACAGGCTTAGTTGCTCCGTGGAATGTGGGATCTTCCCAGACCAGGGCTCGAACCTGTGTCCCCTGCATTGGCAGGCAGATTCTTAACCACTGCGCCACCAGGGAAGCCCTATTCATTGATTTTTGAGTGTTGAACCAGTCTTGCATGCCTTGCATCCCACTTTGTCATGGTGCAAAATTCTTTTCATACATTATTGGATTCAATTTGCTAATATTTTGTTGAGGATTTTTTCATCTATGTTCATGAGAGATATTGTTCATGTAGTTTTTTTCCTCCTAGTATTGTCTTGTCTGGTTTTGTCATTACAGTAATGTGAGCCTCATAGAGTGAGTTGGGAAGTATTCACTATGCTTCTATCCTCTGAAGAGACTGTAGAGAATTGGTATAATTTCATCCTTGAATGTTTGGTAGGATTCACCAGTGAACCACCTGGGCCTGGTGCTTTCTGTTTTGGAATGTTATTAAGTATTGATTCAATTTTTAGAATAGATTCAGGCCTACTCAGATTGCCTGTTTCTTCTTGTGTGAGTTTTGGAAGATTGTGTCTTTCAAGGAATTGGTCCATTTCATCTAGTTTATCGAATTTGTGGGCATAGAGTTGTTCATAATATTCCTTTAATATCCTTTAATGTCCGTGGGATATGTAGTGATGTTCTCTCTTTTGTTTCTGACATTAGTAATTGGTGTCCACAGTTTTTTTCCTTAGTTAGCTTGTCTAGAGGCTTATTGATTTTATTGATCTTTTCAGAGAAATAGCTTTTGGTTTCATTGATTTTCTCTATTGATTTCCTATTTTCAATGTTATTGATTTCTGCCCTAATTTTTATTTTTTATTTTTTGCTTACTTTGCTTTTAATTTGCTCTTCTTGTTCTAGTTTCCTAAGGTAGAAACAGATCATTGGTTTTATATCTTTCTTCTTTTCTCTTATATACATTCAATACTATAAATTTCCCTCTGAGCATTGCTTTTGTTACATCCCACATGTCTTTATAAGTTGTGTTTACATTTTTGTTTGTTCAAAATATTTAAAAATTTCTCTTGAGATTTCTTCCTTGAACTGTATGTTATTAAGTATTTTAGTATTTCCAGTTATATTTATGTTATTGATTTATTTTAGTATTATTT
The DNA here is from genome assembly GCF_965194805.1 of Balaenoptera borealis. Taxonomy (NCBI): domain Eukaryota; kingdom Metazoa; phylum Chordata; class Mammalia; order Artiodactyla; family Balaenopteridae; genus Balaenoptera; species Balaenoptera borealis. The sequence goes on from NC_138870.1 coordinate 27,506,580, forward strand.
TAGTATTTCCAGTTATATTTCTGATATTGATTTCTAGTTTAATTTTAGTATTTTAGTATTTCCACATATTTTAGTATTTCCAGTTATATTTCTGATATTGATTTCTAGTTTAATTTTAGTATTTTAGTATTTCCACATATTTTAGTATTTCCAGTTATATTTCTGATATTGATTTCTAGTTTAATTTCATTGTTGTTTGAGAGAAGACACTGTATGATTTCTATTTATTTAAATGTGTTAACGTATGTTTTATGGCCCAGAATTTGGTCTATCTTGGTGAATATTCCATATAAGCTTGAAAAGAATGTATATTCTGCTGTTGCTGGATGAAGTAGTCTCTAGATGTGAACTACATCCAGTTGATTAATGGTGCTGTTGAGTTCAGTTGTGTCCTTACTGATTTTCTGCTTGCTGGATCTGTCCTCATCTGATAGAGGAGTGTTGAAGTCTCCAAATATGATAGTGGATTCATTTTTTCTCTTTGTAGTTTTATCAGTTTTTGTCTTACAGTTTTTGCCCTGTTGTTAAATGCATACACATTTAGGATTGTTATGTGTTCTTGGAGAATTGATCCCTTTATCATTATCTAATGCCCTTCTTTATCCCTGATACCTTTCCTTGCTTTGAAGTCTGCTCTGTCTGAAATTAATTTAGCTACTCCTGCTCTCTTTTGATTAGTGTTAGTATGGTACATTTTTCTTCATCTATTTACTTTTAATATATATGTGTTTTTTTAATATAAATTTATTTATTTATTTATATTTTTTATTTTTGACTGCATTGGGTCTTCATTGCTGTGTGCAGGCTTTCTCTAGTTGTGGCAAGCAGGGGCTTCTCTTCATTGTGGTGCACAGGCTTCTCATTGCGGTGGTTTCTCTTGTTGCAGAGCACAGGCTCTAGGCCATGCAGGCTTCAGTAGTTGTAGCACGTGGGCTCAGTTGTTGTGGCTCGCAGGTTCTAGAGCACAGGCTCAGTAGTTGTAGTGCATGGGCTTAGTTGCTCCACGGCATGTGGGATCTTCCTGGACCAGGCCTCATACCCATGTCCCCTGCATTGGCAGGCGGATTCTTAACCACTGTGCCACCAGGGAAGTCCCTGGGTTTTGTTTTTAGATCCACTCTGACAATCTCTGTCTTTTAACTGGTACATTTATACCATTGGCGTTCAAAGTGATTTTTAAAAAAAATTTTTTGGCTGTGCTGCACAGCATGTGGGATCTTAGTTCCCCGACCAGGGATTGAACCCATGCCCCCTGCAGTGGAAGCACAGAGTCTTAATCACTGGACCGCCTGGGAAGTCCCTCAAAGTGATTATTAACATAGTAGATTAATACCTATCATATTTGTTACTGTTTTCTATTTTTTGCCCTTGTTCTTTGTTCCTTTATTTTTGTCTTTCACTCTTTCTCTGCTTTTTGTCACTTTCATTGAGCTTTTTATGATTCCATTTTCTCTCCTTCCTCTTGCACACACACATACACTCACACACATATATGTATAAAAAGAATTTTTTTTTTTTTTACCATTTTTAGTGGTTGCCCTAGAGTTAGCAATAAACATTTACAAGTAATCCAAGTCTACCTTCAAATAATAGTATACCTCTTCCTGGGTAGTGTGCATACTTTATTATAATAAAAGAATCCTAATTCCTCCCTCCTATCCCTTGTATCATCGCTGTCATTCATTTCACTTATAAAAAGCATACATAGCATATATATACATATATAAGATATATACATAAGCATACATAATCAAATACATTGCTGCTATTATTTTGAGCCAACTGTTATCTGCTAGATCAATTAAGAATAAGAAAAATAAAAGTTTTTATTTTACTTTCATTTATTCTTTCTTCAATGCTGTTCCTTTCCTAATATACATCTGAGTTTCTGACCTATACAATTTTCCTTCTCTCTGAAGAACTTCTTTTAATATTTCTTGCATGGCAGGTGTACTGGCAGCAGATTCCCTCAATTTTTGTTTGTCTGAGAAAGTCTTCATTTCTTTTTCACTTTTGAAGGATAATTTCACAGGGTACAGAATTCTAGGTTGGTGGGTTTTTTCTCTCGAAGTATTTCATTCCACTATCTTCTTGCTTGCATGTTTTCTGAGAAGTCAGATGTAATTCTTAGCATATTAATTATAGATGTTTTAAATTCCTGGTCTAATAATTCCAACATCCTTGCCATGTTTGGTTCTGATGCTTGCTCTACCTCTTCAAGTTGTGTTTTTTGCCTTTTAGCATGCCTTGAAATTTTTTTCTTGATAGCCAGACAGGATGTACCAGGTAAAAAGAACTACTATAAATAGGACTTTAGTAATGTGATGATAAATTGTGAGGGGGATGAGATGCAGTCCTATGATTAGGTCTTAATCTTAGTGAGCCTATACCTCTGAACTGTGAACTTCAAAGGTGTTTCCCAGCTTTTTCTCCCTACTTAGGTGGCACAGCATGGCTAGAGTGGGTGGGAGTTGGGTATTTTCCTTCTCCCAGTTCAATTGGGCTCTGATAATACCCCAGCAAATTAGGTTCCGGTTAACTAGTTTCCCCTGAAGACAGGCCTTGTTAAGAACAGCGTGCTCTGGTATATTTCAAAATAGTTCCTTTTTCCTCCCCCCGCCAGAAGCACTGATATTTTCGCTGATATTTACTGTGAGAACCTGTTTGAGCTCCTGCAGGTATAATTCACAAAAATGTAGTGTTCCCTCTATAACTGAGTCCCCCTGGAGTTTTTAACACTCATGTTTATCCATACTGAGCCTCCAACAATTTGTCAATTAGAATTCGGATTTCCTACCCCAGCACTGTTTCCCATGGTGGCTTTCACTTTTGAATCTCTGCTCTGGAAGACCTGGATTCCATGTACTTGCCAGTCTGTCTCTCCAGTCTTGGGGGCAGCAGTTTGCACTGTTACAAGAAAAGTTGTTGATTTTTCAGTCCATTCAGCCTTTTACTTGTTGTTAGGACAGAGTGGCACTTCTAACATCCTTACATGTGGAACCAGAAACCAGAAGTTTTCGCTATTTTTTCACTTAACAAAGAGTTAGACTAACTTTAAACAAGGAGGACAAAGGTCCTTTTATCAATGACCATTGATACAAATAGTTATACAAATTATTACACAATTTAATTTAATATACTATTTAACTCACTTGTTTTTAAGTTAGAAATAAGGAGTATATAATTCTACCCAACAAGTAAGTCAAAGAAAAATATACTCCAAAGGGAAAGCAGTAAGAGTGGAAGAAAAGAAGCATTGAAAAAGGGCACTGACAGATAGATCAAGAAAGAATGAGAAATGAAGAATCAAACAGAAGGGACAGAGATTAAGGATGAATCCCACATACACATACCTAAACACAAGCTGCAGAGACATAAAGAGCCTATACTCAAAAAGAACTACAAGTGTGGACTGTAGCATCATCTAGCTAAGTCTCTTTATCTTTCAAGTCATAGCTGATGTTCTGGTTTTGTTACAAGTTTACATATTTAACTTCTCACTTATTCAACTAAAAAATTATTGGACATCTTCTATGTACCCATCACTGTGTTAGGAGTAGGAGGTACGGCAATAAATAAGACAGTGACACTGATCTTAGAGAAGTTACAATTTGGCAGGAGAGACAGGCATTGGTTTTTAAATTTAAATCACACCGCTTTCAACACACACACACACACACACACACACACACACACACAGTGGCAATCTGAGGTGATGGATATGTTAATTAGTTTGATGTAATCATTTCATAATATATAGATAGGTCAAAACATGACTTTGTACACCTTAAATGTATACAATTTTTATGTCAATTATATCTCAATAAAGCTAGAAAAAAATCATGTTATATTTTTAAAACATATTTTACAGGAAAATAAGAAATCCTCGGGACTTCCCTGGTGGTGCAGGGGTTAAGAATCTGCCTGCCAGTGCAGGGGACGTGGGTTCGAGCCCTGGTCTGGGAAGATCCCACATGCTCTGGAGCAACTAAACCCGTGCGCCACAACTACTGAGCCTGCACTCCAAAGCCCATGAGCTACAACTACTGAGCCCACGTGCCACAATTACTGAAGCCTACGCGCCTAGAGCCCATGCTCCGCAACAAGAGAAGCCACTGCAATGAGAAGCCTGCGCACCACAACTAAGAATAGCCCCCACTCGCCACAACTAGAGAAAGCCCGCACATAGCAACAAAGACCCAACGCAGCCAAAAATAAATAAATAATTAAAAAAAAAAAAGAAATCCTCTATGAGTTCCATTGTACTGTTTTAGATTTAAAACTCCTCTTCCAGAAACAGACTCACAGATACAGAAAACAAACTAGTGGTTATCAGAGGGGAGGGGGTGGGGGAGGGGCAAAATAGGTGAAGGGGATCAAGAGATACAAAGTAGTAGTTGTAAAGTACATAAGTTACAAGGATATAATGTACAGCACAGAGAACATAGCCAATATTTTATAATAACTTTGTATGGAGAGTAATTTATAAAAACTATTGAATTACTATGTTGTACACCTGAAAGTAACATCATATTGTAAGTCAACTATATAGTTCAATAAAAAGTAAATAAAAGAAATAAACCTTGGATCAAAGAAGAAATTGCAATGGATATGTGGACAAAGAATTTCGCTTGCTATATCAGTAAACAAAGGATATTGTGGCCATTGCAGATGCCCCCTGACGGTACACCCTTAGGGAATTCAGGATGGAGAAAAGCAGGATACTGGTCCTAGATAAGGTGCATATCAAAGGAATAATTCCATTAAGCCGAGACTCTTGCATCTTCCCATACACAGAAAAGTGCTAAATTATTTAACTTGAGATATCTTGTTTTTCTTTAATTAGCAGTTATCTTTTTTTTTAATTGAATTATAGTTGATTTACAATGTTGTGTTAGTTTCAGGTGTACAGCAAAATGATTCATTTATATATATATTCTTTTTCAGATTTTTTTCCATTATAGGTTATTACAAGATATTGGATATAGTTCCCTGTTCTATACAGTAGTACCTTGTTGTCTATCTCTGCTACACATAATAGTGTGTAATCTCAATCTCCTAATTTTTTTTAAATAGATCTTTATTGAAGTATAATTGCTCCACAATACTGTGTTAGTTTCTGTTGCACAACAAAGCAAATCAGCCATATGCATACACATGTCCCCATATCCCCTCCCTCTTGAGCCTCCCTCCCACCCTCCCTATCCCACACCTCTAGGTCATCGCAAAGCACCGAGCCAATCTCCCTGTGCTATGCTGCTGCTTCCCACCAGCCAACTGTTTTACGTTTGGTAGTGTATATATGTCGATGCTACTCTCACTTTGCTCCAGCTTCCCCCTCCCACTCCGTGTCCTCAAGTTCATTCTCTATGTCTACATCTTTATTCCTGCCCTCCAACTAGGTTCATCAGTACCATTTATTTTGTTTATTTATTTATTTATTTAGATTCCATATATATACATTAGCATACGGTATTTGTTTTTCTGACTTACTTCACTCTGTATGTATGACAGACTCTAGGTCCATCCACCTCACTACAGATAACTCAATTTCGTTTCTTTTTATGGCTGAGTAATATTCCATTGTATATATGTGCCACATCTTCTTTATCCATTCATCTGTCGATGGACATTTAGGTTGGTTCCATGTCCTGGCTATTGTAAATAGTGCTGCAGTGAACATTGTGGTACATGTCTCTTTTTGAATTATGGTTTTCTCAGGGTATATGCCCAGTAGTGGGATTGCTGGGTCATATGGTAGTTCTATTTTTAGTTTTTTAAGGAACCTCCATACTGTTTTCCATAGTGGTTGTATCAATTTACATTCCCACCAACAGTACAGGAGGGTTCCCTTTTCACCACACCTTTTCCAGCATTTATTGTTTCTAGAGTTTTTTGAAAATGGCCATTCTGACCTGTGTGAGGTGATACCTCATTGTAGTTTTGATCTGCATTTCTCTAATAATTAGTGATGTTGAGCAGCTTTTCATGTGCCTCTTGGCCATCTGTATGTCTTCTTTGGTGAAATGTCTATTTAGGTCTTCCACACATTTTTTAATTGCATTGTTTGTTTTTTTGATATTGAGCTCCGTGAACTGTTTATATATTTTGGAGATTAATCCTTTGTCTGTTGTTTCTTTTGCAAATACTTTCTCCCATTTTGAGGATTGTCTTTTTGTCTTGTTTATGGTTTCCTTTGCTGTGCAAAAGCTTTGAAGTTTAATTAAGTCCTAGCAGTTATCTTTTGATGTTTGACTACCTGGGATTTTTTTTGCAAAAATTCCTATGTATCCTGGTTCCTCTCTTACCTCTTTGGAACAGTCTCTCAGAGCTATCGAAGTCTTAAGTCCTCAGTAATGCCCCAAATAAAACATAATTCTCAGCTTTTTGGGTGTGCATTTTTTTTTTTCAGTTGACAGATACTAAACATGTTTGAGAGGGGAAAAAACTCTTCTTCTAAAGGCTCTTAATCTTAAAATATGTGTTTAATACTAAGGTCTCAGTACAGTTTTTCAGACATTTAAATGCAAAAACTTTCATAAATTAGCAGCATGGGGAAAAATGGCTTAGTTGCTAAACAAAATAAAGTTTACTTTAGGGAAAGAGCAGTATAGGAAAGTAGACAACATTTTTTTTTATATATATATATTTATTTATTTGGTTGCGCCAGGTCCATTGCGACTCGCGGGCTTCTTAGTTGTGGCATGCAAGCTCTTAGTTGTGGCATGCATGTGGGATCCAGTTCCCTGACCAGGGATCGAACCCGGGCCCCCTGCATTGGGAGCGCGGAGTCTTATCCACTGCGCCACCAGAAAAGTACCTAGACAACATTTTTGAATAGTTGTCCATGAATATATCTTTTATCTTCCTGATTTAAAAAAAAAAATAACCAAAAGTACAAAGAATAATATAACAAACACTCCTTGGGGAAGTATAATTAGAAACAAATCTTCCCCCAGCCCAGTAAACCTCTCCATGAAGGTAGTAGAAAAAGAAAACAGTTCTTTTTTTTTTTCAATTGAGTGAACATTAAACTAAAATGTGATGTGTATCACAGGCAGTGTCCTAAGAGATTGTAAAGACAGAAAGAAATCTCACACTTTTATATAGCCAGGTAGATGCAACCCATCACATACACGTTCTCAAGATAAATGATGTGTCCTCAAGAGAGCACAATTTGTCACACACCCTAAGTTTACCTGGAAATTGGAGCGGTCATCCCCCGCTCGCCGCAACTAGAGAAAGCCCGCACGCAGCAACGAAGACCCAGCGCAGCCAAAAATAAATAAATAAATTTATTTTTTTTAAAAGGAGTGTATATATATATGTATAACTGAATCACTTTGCTGTACAGTAGAAATTAACACAACATTGTAGATCAACTATATTTCAATTAAAAAATAAAAAGTTTAAAAAAAAAGAGAACGATAGATGAAGTGCCTTGCAAAGAGGAGCTCTCACTGGATCTAATATGACTGTGCTCTGCATATATGCTGTGCCCAAATCTTGCTCTGATCTGAGAAAGAAGCTTGACTCTCCCTGCATGATCCAACCAAAGAAATGTGGTCAAGTCATGTGAAGATTAGTCATGCTCTGAAAGCTGGGCCTAAGTCGGATTCCTGCCAGTGGCTGGCACATTTCCCCTCCCCCCAAGCCTCTGTGCTTCAGAAACTGGAAAGTCCTTATCCTTGGGCACAGGGTGATGTGCAGCAGCAATAAATAGCAATAGGAAGAATATGAGCAACAGGTGTTGGAGACTTGTCAGTTAGCAAGAGAGTGTTACTTCCATATAAGGATGTAATGATGTGGCTCCCCAGGTTAGAAAGATGCCAAAGGCCAAGACCAGAAAGACTGGGTGCCTCAACTTCTATCTCCTACAGTGTAACTATGTTCAATAGAATGTGTGCTCCCTGCTACCCTGATCTGTGTATCCTTTAATGCAGCAGTTCTTCCAGTGTAGTTCAAAGACCCTGGGGATCCCCCAATCCTTCCAGGTGTTCCATAAAGTCAAAACTATTTTCAAAATAATGCTATGCCATTATTTGCTTTTTTCATTGTCTTTCTCTTATGAATGTGGAATGAAATGTTCCAGAGGCTACATGGCATCTGGTATCATAACAGATTAAATCTATAGCAGATATGAGAATCCAGCTGTCTTCTGGTTGGCTAAACATCAAAGAGATTTGCAAAAATGTAAAACAATGCCTCTATTCTCAGAGAAAATTGGTTTTTTGGTGGGAGTTTATTATTTTTCAATGTATTTTTCATGATTATTATTGCTATTTAAAATAGATTAATAAATCTCTTTAAGTTAATTTTAATTTGTAATATAGTAAATATTGATAAATATAAACTATGTAAATAAAAATTCATTGGAATCCTCAATAATTTTTAAGAGTATTAATGTGTCCTGAGCCAAAAACATTTGAGAACTGCTGCTAAAACACTTGCTACTTTGTTTAACTAATGGTAAAACGTACCCATTTACCATAAATGATAGACTTTTGGTTGAGTTTTCTTCCATTCCATGAAAAGGCTCAACTCTTCCAAAACATTATTTTGCTACTGATTCTGTCTTTAACCATTTGCATTGAAATCTTTTACATCTAGTTTTGTGTTAATTCAAACGCCTTAAATAATTGCATAGAGTAATACAACTTATTTCTTATTAGAAAATTGTCTGTTAATAAACCAGATGCCTGTTATACTGTAAATTATTAATGGCATTACCAATTCCCACCCCCCCTTCTCTTTTCTTTATTTTTCTAAGACATATATAGCAGTGAAAACCCATTTGGGGGGTACTCTCTTCTTTCTGCAGTTGTTAGTTATTAGAATAAAGGTGATTTGGGTTATTTCTAATTCTAACAGTATATTCACTTGGGTTCCCACTGAAGCAGACCCTAAAGAAAGGATTTGAAAGCAAGTAACTTATTTGGAATGTGATCTTAGGAAACACTGGTTAGAGGAATAGAGAAGTGAGACAAAGATGGAAAGGAAGGCAGTTAAAGAAAGGGTGAGTTATCAAGTTAGCTACCACTGTGAGCAACTGTAGCTTAATCCTGCTGGGGAACTCTGGGAGCTGGTGTAGAAAGCATGCCTCCCGGTCATCCCACCAGAGGGGTGAGGGAGCTGAGGTATTTAAACACCAATTGCCTTCAGTAATTGGTCATGGACTGCTGGGGGAATGTTTAAATGCAGGCCACCAGAGAAAACCCTCAGACCATTGGAAATCAGCCAAGCACACACTATAGAGTCGGGAGCATGGATAGGGGCACCAACAGTGACAGCTACAAACACAATGCAAAGCTTTTCATCATAAACACTATAATATTTTGTATGTTTTGGAAGATTTAGATAATTGGTATCAACTTATATTATTGGAGAAGGCAAGAGTTGAAGAGGAAACTTGAGGTGGTCCAGATGGTAGCTTAGATTTGACTGTGTGGAAATAAAGACCACCCAAATGAGAACAAGCAAAGGCTACTTATTCAGAGCTTGCTATAGCAAGAGAGTCAGCCACAATCACTTGTATTTTAATAAAGACTTAAGGCAGGCAGAGGAGAGGGAAAGCTTTATAGTGGAAAAGGGAAGCCTCCAGGTATGTCATGATCAGAGGTTGCTGGTATGGAGAAGCTGGTGGCCAGCTCACTAGAAATGGAACATCCTATGTGATTGGTTAGGGGAACATAATTGTCTTTCTCCGGTTAGTCCCTAGTTGGAATCCGGGGCAAAAATTAGAGAAGCTGGCAGTTATCGACCAAAGCCCAGATATCAGAGCATACCTAAAGCCTTCTCTTTTTTCCACTATAAAGCTTTCCCGGGCTTCCCTGGTGGCGCAGTGGTTGAGAGTCTGCCTGCCAATGCAGGGGACACGGGTTCGAGCCCTGGTCTGGGAAGATCCCACATGCCGCGGAGCAACTAGGCCCGTGAGCCACAACTACTGAGCCTGCGCGTCTGGAGCCTGTGCTCCACAACAAAGAGAGGCCGCGACAATGAGAGGCCCGCGCACCGCGATGAATAGTGGCCCCGCTCACCGCAAGTAGAGAAAGCCCTCGCACAGAAACTAAGACCCAACACAGCCATAAATAAATAAATTAAATTAAATTAAAGCTTTCCCACTCCTCTGCCTGCCTTTGAGTCTCTGCCAAACACAAGTGATGGTGACTGACTCCCTTGCTATAGCAAGCTCTGAATAGCTTTGCCTGTTCTCATTCAGTTAGTCTTTATTTTCACAGACCAAACTATATTTACTCTCACCTCCATGCTCCTACCTTATATTTAGTTTGTGCCAGCCATATTAAACTTCTCACTTTCTCCAAATAAACATAACAGCCTCTGGCATGTAGGAACTGTCTGTCTTTGCTCATGTTGTATGTCTCCTCTATCTAGAAAATACTTTTACTGCTTCTCCAGCTGATAGAACAAATCCTACTCATTCTACTCCAAAGCCCAGCTCAAATATCACCTCATCTGGGCAGAATTTCCTAACCCTTTCAGGGAGAATTAATTGACCTCCAATTCTGAGATCCTATTACACGTTACTCTTGCCGTGTTAGCATAACCTCTCAAACTGTATTATAGCCATAGTTTTTCAGTTAGTGTCTGTATCCTCTTAGGAAATGGAAACTCCTTTAGGGTAGGGCACATTAGTTTACCTCTTTCTATTGCTCTTCACTTAGAAAATGCTTAGTAAATGTTTGTAAAATGAAGTTTAATTAAATTGTTACTCCAAACCTTATTTTTGCTATATTCTATAAAACCAGAGGTAGAGGAGAGGATTGGTTGTTGTGTAATTAATTTTACTGGCTAAACAGTTATGTTAAGCCTCAAAATACGTGTTTTATTTAGTTTTTAACCTATCTCATTTGAAAGCATGTTCAAACTCATCAAATCTGTCATTGTCATCTCCCCCCTTTCAAGGTTCTTTTTCATTTAAAAAGAATACTTCTAGTCTGTGAATATTTTCTCCCATTCTTTAGGTTGCCTTTTCATTTTGTTGATTCTTTCCTTTGCTGTGCAAAAGCTTTTTAGTTTGATGTAGTCCCACTTGTTTATTTTTGCTTTTCTTGCCAGTGATTTTGGTGTCAAATCCAAAAAAATCATTGCCAAGACCAATGTCAAGGAGCTCTTACCCAATGTTTTCTTCTAGGAGTTTTACCGTTTCAGGTCTTACATTGAAGTCTTTAATCCATTTTGAATTGATTTTTGTGTATGGTGTGAGGTAAGAATCCAATTCTTTTGCATGTGGATATCCAGTTTTTCCAACACCATTTATTGAAGATCCTATCCTTTCCCCATAGTGTATTATTGGAACCTTGCTGAAAATTCGTTGACTGTGTATATACGTGTAGGTTTATTTCTGGGCTCTCTGTTCTGTTACAGTTCTATGTGTCTGTTTTTATGCCAGTACCACACTATTTGACTACTAAAGCTTTGTAATGTTGTTTGAAGTTAGGAAGTGTGATGTCACCAGCTTTATTCTTCTTGCTCAAGATTGCTTTGGCTATTCAGGGTCTTTTGTGGTTCCATATGAATTTTAGGATTATTTTTCCTATTTCTGTGAAAAATGCCATCGGAATTTTGATAGGGATTACATCGAATCTGTAGATCACTTTGGGTAGAACGGACATGTGATAAGGGGGTAATTTCCAAAATATAAAGGAGCACATACATCTTAATAGCAAAAAACCAAATAAACCAATTGAAAAATTGGCAGAAGACCTAAATAGATGTTTTTCTAAAGAAGACATACAAATGACTAGCAAGTACTTGAAAAAGTCCTCAACATTACTAATCAGCAGGAAATGCAAATCAAAACCACGAGCTATCACTTCACACCTGTTAGGACAGCAATTTTTTTTTTTTTTGGCTGCGTTGGGTCTTTGTTGCTGCATGTGGGCTTTCTCTAGTTGCGGCAAGTGAGGGCTACTCTTGGTTGTGGTACATGGGCTGCTCATTGTGGTGGCTTCTCTTGTTGTGGAGCATGGGCTCTAGGCGCATGGGCTTCAGTAGTTGCAGCACGTGGGCTCAGTAGTTGCAGTACACAGGCCCTAGAGCACATGGGCTTCAGTAGTTGCGGTGCACAGGCTTCAGTAGTTGCGGCACATGGGCTTAGTAGTTGTGGTGCATGGGTTTAGTAGTTGTGGCTCTCAGCTCTAGAGTGCAGACTCAGTAGTTGTGGTGCACGGGCTTGGTTGCTCCATGGCATGTGGGATCTTCCCAGACTAGGGATTGAACCCATGTCCCCTGCATTAGCAGGTGGATTCTTAACCACTGCGCCACCAGGGAAGTCCTAGGACAGCTATTATCAAAAAGAAGATAACAAGTACTGGCAAGGATGTGGAGAAAATGAAACCCTTGTGCACTATGGGTGGGAATGTAAATTGGTGCAGCCACTACAGAAAACAGTATGTGAACTGCATGTCATACAAATACATATCATAAAAATAGAACTACAATACCATCCAGCAATCCTTTTTCTGGGCATGTAGCCAAAGGAAATGAAATCAGTATCTAGAAGAGATATCTGCACTCCCATGTTTATTACAGCATATTCACAGTAGCCAAGATATGGAAACAACCTAAGTGTCCATCAATAGATGGATGGATAAAGGAGATGAATGGATAAAGAATATATGCTGGAATATTATTCAACCATAAAAAAAGAAGGAAATCATGCCATTTATGACAACTGGAGGACATTATGGTAAGTAAAATAAACCAGGTAAAGAAAGACAAATATTTATGATCTCACTTACATGTGGAATCTAAGGATAATGTTGAACTCATAGTAACAGAGAGTACAAAGGTGGTTACCAGAGGCTGGAGGGTAGGGGAAAAGGGGAAATGCTGGTCAAAGGGTACAAGCCTTCAATTATAGGATGAATAAGTTCTGGAGACCTAATGTATAGCTTGGTGACTGTTAATAGTTAATAGTATTGTATTTTATACTTGAAATTTGCTAAGAGAGTAGATTTCAAGTGTTTTCACCACATCCCAAAAGAAATGATAATTATGTGAGGTAATGGATATGTTACTTACTTTGACAGTGGTGATCATGTCACAATGTATACATATATCAAAATATCACATTGTACACCTTTAATATATACAATTTTATTTGTCAGTCATACCTCAGTAAAACTGGGGAATAAAAGAAGTAAGCTGAGAGTAAAATATAACTAAAACCATTGTTTTATTAAGGCATAATTAATGAAACTACTATTGGTAAAAACAAAACAAAACAAGAGAAAAAAAACCTAAACAAATGGTATTTTTATGGATGGGACAACCCAATATAATAAACATATAAGTTCCTCCCCCCTTCCCACACACACACAAAGAATACTTCTGAAAATCAACAACCTTCCTTTTCATGACTGGGGTGTTATAGGAGGAAACTGTTATAGATGCCAAATGCAGAGGTAAACATTTTGAGAATCACTCACAGTTAATACCAGAGATGGAGGCAGAAACACACCACTCTGGTTATTTGGTCTACCATCAAATCAATATTGTTTAAATATATGTTCAGCATTTATTTAGAAGAAGTGCATTACTTGAAGAGTCTAAAGTCACACAGCCAGATGGCTTATAGTTACCAAATCTTCGCTCCTCAGAGACAAGTTAGGATCACTGAGTATGACCTTGGGAGATCTCATCACCTTGTCAACTCAAGCAGCTCAGTGACAACCACACTGATCTCTAACCACAACAGGATATCCTTAAGCGATCTGAGAAATAAATTTCCTCCATATTCCCGTACATTACCAGGTCCCTGGAGGTTTGCTTTGGACAGCCAAAACTCAGCTTGTCCCATTTTAAAAAACATATTTAAACAAAATGCTGTTATTAATAGACGTATTAAAATAAGCTGGGATGGGTTTGGTAGACCTGCACTTTTCACTTCTAGCTTCTGCCATGGCCTCATTTAGTAGTTTGTGAGGCACATGTGCCATGAACAGGGCTCTCATTTTCAATGGGCAAGACAATCTACCTTTTCCCAAGGCTTGCTAGATATCACGTAACCAACACCTCCCTCCTCAAGGACTGCAGGCAGAGGCAGAGTGCTTGTTGTTAAATAAAGGGTGCTCCAACACTGGTGGCTGGGACAATCAACTCAGTCAGGTCCAGTGACGGTGGCAGAAGGATTGGATGCTGTTGCTGCTGCCCACTTGATAACGTCTGCCAGTTGTGCCATGGCCCATGCTTCCATCAAAGAACTGCGCAGAGCCTCCAGGCCACCTAATTATAGGTGAATTGTCTATGAAATAAGTGAAGGAAATAAGCTGAGCAGTCCTGCCACACTGTATACGGAGTAGTCTGGTCACTCTTGCTTCAGTGGTTTTATTACAAATTGTATAAATATATGTGCATTATACTCTATATAGTGTAAATCTACAACCATTTATTTATTATACTGTATGTTAGTTTTCCTCCAAAATCTCCTTCAGGAAGAATAAGCTCTTAAAACATTCTTATAGGATGAAAAACTAAGTCCATTTTGGTTTTTAAGAAAGTTAATGATGAATGTATAAATTGTACAAAATATTTATTAATATTTACCATGGCCGGTAATGGTTATAGTAACATCACTGATGACATGAAAAGTAGAAGACCCAAATTTGCTGAAGAAAAGTCAGCATCTACTTCCAACGTTAGTTAACATGTCTTTAAAGACAAGCGTGCCTCAAGATGACACATGCAGACTCAGAGGTGTATTTACTTCTCAGCCTGTGAAGCATGACTTCTCATTTAGACCAAATGACAGCTCTTCTAAATTAATTTTGCTCACTTTCAAGTCTAGGTTTTCTTGTGCACATGTGAAAAGTAAAGTGATATCTGTATTGGCTGTCTTAGTGGAAAGAGGACTTTGCAGCCAATTCAATAATGTCCATTTTATATTGGTGTCATCAATGTAATTCCAATAATAGTTTGATTTTTTTCTATATGATTCATGGAACCAAATCAAGTTTTTAGAAGCTCATTCTGTCAAAGGTGAAACATCTAACTTTGTTGTGAATACTACTGTAATTTTAGTTAAAAAGTTCAGCACTAAAGTAAAATCATTTGGTTTTTCACAGATAAAAGTAATGTAAATTTTGAGGCAGTACAGCTTTATGATAAAACAATGTTCTTGTTAAATTAAGAGACCCATGGGGCTTCCCTGGTGGCACAGTGGTTAAGAATCCACCTGCCAATGCAGGGGACATGGGTTTGAGCCCTGGTCCGGGAAGATCCCACATGCCCTGGAGCAACTAAGCCTATGCACCACAACTACTGAGCCTGCGCTCTAGAGCCCATGAGCCACAACTACTGAGCCTGTGTGCCACAACTGCTGAAGCCTGCACACCTAGAGCCCGTGCTCCACAACAAGATAAGTCACTGCAATGAGAAGCCCACGTGCTGCAACGAAGAGTAGCCCCCACTCGCCACAACTAGAGAAAGCCTGCGCACAGCAACGAAGACCCAACACAGTCAAAAATTAATTAATTAATTAAAAAAAAAAGAAACCCATGGATCAGAAGTGTTCTTGGAATTGATTGAGATGCACACATAATTCATAATTGTTTTTTAAAATCTATAATAATCTACCAATGGCAATAGAAACCATACCATAAAAATTTATTAAAAACTTTATATACACAGATTAATTAAAATACAAAATATTGGTGAAGCTAATTTGAATTCAAATAAGAACTATTATTAATTTAAAAATTTAAATATCTGAGCCTCACAGGAACTTTTTTTTTTTAAA
Source organism: Balaenoptera borealis (assembly GCF_965194805.1). Lineage (NCBI taxonomy): Eukaryota > Metazoa > Chordata > Mammalia > Artiodactyla > Balaenopteridae > Balaenoptera > Balaenoptera borealis. The sequence continues at coordinate 27,522,340 of NC_138870.1, forward strand.
CATCTTTATTGGAGTATAATTGCTTTACAATGGTGTGTTAGTTTCTGCTTTATAACAAAGTGAATCAGTTATACATATACATATGTCCCCATATCTCTTCCCTCTTGTGTCTCCCTCCCTCCCACCCTCTCTATCCCACCCCTCTAGGTGGTCACAAAGCACAGAGCTGATCTCCCTGTGCTATGCAGCTGCTTCCCACTAGCTATCTATTTTACATTTGGTAGTGTATATATGTCCATGCCACTCTCTCACTTTGTCCCAGCTTACCCTTCCCTCTCCCCGTATCCTCAAGTCCATTCTCTAGTAGGTCTGTGTCTTTATTCCCATCTTGCCCCTAGGAAGAACTCTTTTTTAAGTAAACCCAAGTGGCCTATAATGGCATTGAACCTTTTGGTTAGGGAGTCCTGTTCAAGTGCCTTGTATCTAAAATGAGATAAAAACCTTTAATCAAAATATTTCAGAAATGCAGTGCCCCCAAAATTTCAGTTTCCAAAACTTTTAGCAAATTGTAATTATTGAATACAAAACTTGCAAATAATAAGATATTGCAATTTATCTCTACAAAAGCAAGGAAAAGCTGGAAGATTTAAACAATGAGAGTTGAAATACTTAATTTTGAAATTCTATAATTTTGATTTAAAATATCTTGACTTCTAAGAATAGCTTTTTAATGGAATGCCTTCTTTCAATTGGATAAATAGTATGGGCATACCTCAGAGATATTGCATTCCAGACCACTGAAATGAAGCTAATATTGCAATAAGGCAAGTCACATGAATTTTTTGGTTTCCCAGTACACATAAAAGTTATATTTATACTATATTGTAGTTATTAAGTGTGCAACTGCATTATGTCTTAAAAAACAATGTACATACCTTAATTTAAAAATACCTCTAATTTTAATTCCTTTATTATTTGCATGACATCTGCAGTTACTTCCTCCGCTGATGTATTAAACCGCTCAAAGTCATCCATGAGGGTTGGAATCAATTTTTTCCAAGTTCTTATTAATGTTGATATTTTGACCTCTTTGCATGAATCACAAATGTTCTTCCTGACACGTAGAATGGACCTCGTCCCCCAAGAGCTCTGATGGAGATGTACAGCCAGATTAATTTTGTTTTCATGCCTGCTAACACAACATCCATTCTGCAACCCATGGATCAAGGAGTAATTTCAACTTTCAAATCTTATTATTTAAGAAACACATTTTGTAAGGCTATAGCTACCATAGATGGTGATTCCTCTGATGGATCTGAGTAAGTAAATTGAAAACCTTCTGGAAAGGATTCACCATTCTAGATTCTAGAATTAGAAGTGGAGCCTGAAGATGTGACTGAATTGCTGCAATCTCATGACAAAACTCAAATGGATGAGGAGTTGCTTCTTATGGATGAGCAAAGAAAGTGAGTTCTTGAGATAGAATCTCTCCTGGTGAAGATGCTGTGAAGGTTATTGAAACGACAAAGGATTTAGAATATTACATACACTCAATTGATAAAGCAGTAGCAAGGTTTGAGAGGATTTTTTCCAGTTTTGAAAGCGTTTCTACTGTGAGTAAAATGTTATCCAACAGCATTGCATGCTACAGAGAAACTGTTCATGAAAGGAAGAGTCAATCAATGTGGCAAACTTCATTGTTGTCTTATTTTAAGAAATTGTCACAGCCATCCCAACTTTCAGCAGCCACCACCCTGATGAGTAAGCAGCCATGAACATCACTTCTGGGCAAGACCCTCCACTTGCCAAAAGGTTATGACTTCCTGAAGGCTCAGATGATGGTTGGCATCTTTTAGCAATAATGTATTTTTAAATTAAGGTATGTACATTTTTTTAGGCATATGATATTACACACTTAATAGAATACAATATAGTGTAAAGATAACTTTTATATGCACTGGGAAACCAAGAAAATTCATGTGACTCGCTTTATTGCAATATTAGATTTAGTCTCTGAGGTATGCCTGTACCTGAAGGAAACAAAGTCATTATCTCAAAGAGATAGCTGCACTCCCATGTTCATTGCAGCATTATTCGCAGTAGCCAAGATATAGAAATAACCTCTGTTTGTCAACAGATGAATGGATAAAGAAGATGTGATAACACACACACAAACACACACACACACACACACACACTGGAATGTTATTCAGCCACGAAAAAGAAGGAAACTCTGCCATTTGCAAAAATATGGATGAATCTAGAGGACATAATGCTAAGTGAAATTAGTCAGACAGAGAAAGACAAAAACTGCACAATCCCACTTATGTGTGGAATCAATTTAAAAAAAAATAGGGCTTCCCTGGTGGCGCAGTGGTTGAGAATCTGCCTGCTAATGCAGGGGACACAGGTTCGAGCCCTGGTCTGGGAAGATCCCACATGCCGCAGAACAACTAGGCCCGTGAGCCACAACTACTGAGCCTGCACGTCTGGAGCCTGTGCTCTGCAACAAGAGAGGCCGCGATAGTGAGAGGCCCGTGCACTGCGATGAAGAGTGGCCCCCGCTTGCCACAACTAGAGAAAGCCCTTGCACAGAAACGAAGACCTAACACAGCCAAAAATAAATAAATAAACAAACGTGGGGTTTAAAAAGAAAAAGAAAAAAGAATATTATTAAAAATAATAATAAAATAAAAAAAATAATAAAATAAAGTTGATTCATAGAAACAGAACAAAATGGTGGTTACCACAGCCAGAGGGTTGAGGGGGAAGGTGGGGGGAAGGAAATGGGAGATGCTGGTCAAAGGATTCAGTTATAAGAAGCATAAGCTCTGGGGAACTAATGTACAGCATGGTGACTATATTAAATATTACTTTGTTGTGTGCTTGAAATTTGCTGAGAGTAGATCTCAGCATTTTCACCACGTACACACATACACACACACAGATAGCTATGTGAGGTGATGGATGTGTTAATTAACCTGATTGTGGTGGTCATTTCACAAAGTATATATGTATATCAAATCATCATGTTGTACACTTTAAATATAAACAATTTAATTTGTCTATTATACCTCAATAAAGCTGAAAAATAAAAGAAACTGAATAAGGTATGTGAATAATGTACCTAAAATAATTATTTTGCTCATGTTATCTTTTAATATTTGTGTAATCAACATAAAGTTTTTAATTTTTGCTTTAATGTATTCAGATAGACCTTGTTTTTAATTTTCTTAGAAAGAATACTACTTTGAAAATGGTTTGGAATTAAATTATTTTATAGATCCACCAAAATAATAAGACCAATTTGTTGGTCAATAAACAAATTTTTCAAAAGTCTCAGAAATAATCATAGATTATTTTTGGCACCTCCTTTTAATCTTAAAATTGTACTGTTTGGGGGCTTCCCTGATGGCTCAGTGGTTGAGAATCTGCCTGCTAATGCAGCGGACACGGGTTCGAGCCCTGGTCTGGGAAGATCCCACGTGCCGCGGAGCAACTAGGCCTGTGAACCACAACTACTGAGCCTGCACGTCTGGAGCCTGTGCTCCCAACAAGAGAGGCCGCGATAGTGAGAGGCCCGCGCACCGCGGTGAAGAGTGGCCCCTGCTTGCCGCAACTAGGGAAAGCCCTTGCACAGAAACGAAGACCCAACACAGCCAAAAATAAATAAATAAATTAATTAATTAATTAAAAAAAAAATTGTACTGTTTGGAAGATAGTATAAATATATGGTAACCCTCCCTACTTACAAATTTGCACTCTGGGGCTCTGCTTAACTGGCCCTCCACTCTATCTGGCTCAGGATAAAGCACCACAAATAGCACACAGACAAACACATTAACGTCACAAGTTATTAAAAGAAGCTTGTCTCATAAGGGAGAAACAGGGAGGATGAGAAAGGAAGGAGGAAGAGCAGGAGCAGACACTATTGCAATATGAACTTAATCAAAGAATTTTAAGAGCTCCTCTTCTCCAGGTCATTCTTAGACCATCAGCAACATGCCAAGCTAAATCGGAATATACCTTGGCAATTCCCTGGTGGTCCAAGGGTTAGGACTCTGCCCTTTCACTGGGGAGGGCCCAGGTTCGATCCCTGGTTGGGGAACTAGGGTCCCACAAACCACGCGGCCAAAATAATAAATAAATAAAAGTGTAACCCACTTTCTAGTAAATCTGTGCATATTATGCCTTTTCTCAACTTTATTAAAAACTATTTTTCACTTTTGAAATTTTACTGTATCTTGTGACTCTTACAAAGTAATTGTCATTCAAACACATTAGCATGAACAGAGTAGGTGTCCTGTAGGGTATTCCAGGGGTGCACCAAGGGGGTCATCTGGCATTTTATTTATTTCTTTATTTATTTGACCACGCAGCATGTGAGATCTTAGTTCCTTGACCAGGGATCGAACCTGTGCCCCCTGCATTGGGAGCTCGAATTCTTAACCACTGGACCGCCAGGGAAGTCCCTCTGGCATTTTAATAGGAAGGCCGTAATCTAGAAGTGGCCACTACAAAACTTGAGTTCTCTTTACTTCTGAAAGCCCAGAGGATTTACAAATTATCAAAGTGAGTTTTAGAAATGGGTTTTTATTAGTGTAATTAGTGATATTCAAGAAATGTGGATTGGCTGAAGTATTTTAGGAATGCTCCCATGCTTTCATGAACAGTGTTTAAGAATTCAGAGCTCTGGAAGCCTACAGCCCTAAGGACGGCATCCAAATCTTGATCCCTAAACATCCTGCATCCAGCCACTGGCTCAGAGGATTTGGGGTCAGTGAGCCTGATTCTTATCCTGATTAACTGCATGAACTTGTTAGGCTAGGTATGCTCTGAGCACTTAAAGGAACAGAGAGCAGATTGAATTTACAGAGCAGGGCTTCCGAATTTTGTATCTGTTTGCAAATGAATGTCTGTTTGCCGCAGACTTGCTTTCACTGTAACCTGGTAGGAAGGGTGCAGGTGAGTGGCTGACCCTCACCCACCTGTAACTATGTGAGATGACTAATTCTGTCAAAAAGAACCTCAGAGTTGGGTATGACCTGTCCCTCAATATGTCTCCTTTTAATTTTTTCAGGTTTCCAGGATCTAGACCAGTGGTTCTCAAAGTACAGTCCCCAGGCTAGCAGCACCAGCATCATCTAGGAACTTGTTAGAAGTGCAAATTCTCAAGACCCATCTTGGATCTGCTAAATCAGAAGATGTGGGGCTGTTTTAAGTTTTTCAGGTGATCCTTATGCCTGAATATTTGAGAAGCACTGAACCAGATCACATAGTGTCATCTATCCACCTTTTCTTGGTTGCTCTCCTTTTACTGTATCAATTGTGCCTTATCTGAGATTCTTCACATTGCTTACTTCTCTTACCATTATGTGTTGTTAAAGATTCTCCATAAATCAAGATCCATATGTAACTTTTAATCAGAATTCCTCACTAATCAAGTCTCTTTCAGAAAGACTATTTGTATTAAGTTGATTTTATAAACAACACTGTTTCAGAAATTCATATTCCTCTGTGAGGCAGCAGCAATAGTGCAAAGATTATCAAGCTCTGTTCTTTGGAACACTAGGCATTTCTCTGAGTCCCCTAAGGGGACACCTGGAAAGCTGGGGGGAGGAGGAATAAGGCTTCTTATCCTTGCCTTTTTAAAAGCGGGCATTTGTTAAGCACCTACTATGAGCCAGGCATAGTTCTGATCCCTTCACTTGCTAATGTGTTCATTTAGGTGGTATTCTGCCCACCTTTTCCATCAGGGAAGCTGTGCTCTACTGTATTTTACTTACTGGGTTGCAGCATAAGTTTTTCTTTAAGGAAAGAGATTGACACTAAAGACAAAACAAGCTTCACCCTTTACTCACTGAGCTCCAAGTACTCAGGCCTTCTCTCCAGTCCTGGAATAAACAGGTTCTTTCCTTTTCCAAGCTTTCACATGCTCCTCCGTCTTCCTGAAGCTTCTCCCTCAACCAACCATAGCAGGCTGTCTCTCATCCTTTAGTTTTCTGCTTAAATATTATCTCTTCTAAGAAAAACTTAACCATCTGATTTGTTTTAGGTAGTCCTCCTCTTTTATTCCTTCATAAAGCACTCTTATTTTTATCTTTATAGCATTTAATGCAGTTTGTTATGATATAGTTTCCTTGTTCAATTTTTGTGGTCTGTTCCCCACTGGACTGTAGGCTTGGCAAGGGCTGGGACCTTATCTATCTTGTCTTTTGTCTACCCAGCACCTACTAGTGTCTGACACAATGTTGGTGCTTAATAAATATTTGGTGATTTGATGACTGAAGTATAATGAGGCAACGAGTTCTCATTCAGGATCTTTCATTAACTAAAACAGTTTCATCTGTAAATGAAGGTTGGATGAGATGCTCTATGAGATGATTTCTGCTTCAGCATCACATGGTTCAAAATTAACTTTTAATTTTACACTTGTCTGCTTATGCTTCTAGTGGGCAGGTACTTTGTATCCTTCCTTAATTGCTCATTGTGTAAGGGAAAGCATTTAAGTTAATTTCTCAAGTGAACAAGAATAGAGATGTTAAAATAAAATACAAAATGGAGATCACACTTGAAAATTTCCTGAGCAGACAGAACCAGTTCAGCCAAATAAGCGAAACCTAATATAGCTTACTCTGCAAAGTAAGCAGAACTTAACTTGGATTGTAAATTCTCCTGAAAATCATAAACAAAACCTAAATTAACCTAAATTGTTTTAGGTTGCCTAAAATGACAACCACTTTTAACCAATCCCCTGTCATTTGGAAAAACCCCACTGCTATAACCAATCATTATAAAGATTAAATTGCTTCCTTATTTTCACTGTATAAGCCATCCTATAAAATGCCTCTGTGCTTAGTGCCACTATTGGTTTGAAGACTCCCAGTTTTCAAACTGTTCTTCTATGCACAATAAACTCTTACTGGATACAATTTTATTGATTTGGTTTTATTCCTAACAGTTTCTGGATTTTGACATGAGCCACCTGACAACTTTACATTGGATTGGCCATAAGGAATGGAATCTGGTCTATGTCCAGTCATGCTACACAGACACTAATTGTGAAGAGAAATTTAGAAAAACTTTGATCTGGGTCAAGGAAAAGGAGTATCGGAAATAAAGTGTATTTAAATTTTTAAATGAATTAAGATTTATAATCTCATTAAATTATATATTTATTAATCTAATTTAAAAATAGGCAGAGGATCTGACTAGACATTTTTCCAAAAAAAACATAGAAGTGGCCAACAAGTACATGAAGGGTGCTCAACCTCACTAATCATCAGGGAAATGCAAACCGAAATGACAATCCGGTATCTCCTCACATCTGTTAGAATGGCTATCTTCAAGAAAACAGGAGATGACAAGTGTTGGCAAGGATGTAGAGAAAAGGGAACCATTGCTCACTGTTGGTGGGAATGTAAATTGGTATAGCCACTATGGAAGCAACATGGAGGTTTCCAAAAAATAGAAAGAATAGAACTACAACATCATCCAGCAATCCTACTTCTGGGTATATATTCAAAGGAAATGAAAACAGAATATCTAAGAAATATCTGCACTTCCATGTTCATTGCAGCATTATTCACAGTAGCCAAAATGTGGAAACAACTTAAGTGTCCAACAGATGAATGGATAAAGAAGATGTGGTGTAGACATACAGTGGAATGTTATTTAGCCATGAGGAAGAAGAAAATCCTCCCATTTGTAACAACCTGGATGAAACTTGAGGGCATTATGCTAAGTGAAATACACCAGACAGAGGAAGACAAATACTGCATGGTATCACTTATCTGCTGAATCTTAAAAAAAAGTCAAACTCATAGAAACAAAGTAGAAAAGTGGTTGCCAGGGGCTGAGGGGTGAAAATAATAGAGAAAGTTTGGTAAAAGGTATAAACTTTCAGCTATGAGATGAATAAGATCAGAGGATCTAATGTAAAACATGGTGACTATGTTGATAACACTGTATTATGTAGTAATTGAAATTTTATAATTATTATATAATTGAAATTTGCTAAGTAGAACTTAAACGGTTTAACAACAACAAAAAAAGACAAATATGTGAGGTGACGGATGTGCTAGGCTGTGTGAGGCAAGAACATGCAATGGAGGAAAGGCAGCCTCTTCAGTAAGTGGTGCTGGGGAAGATGGACAGCTGCATGCAAAAGAATGAGATTAGAGCACTCCCTAACACCACACACAAAAATAGACTCCAAAGGGAATAAACACCCAAGTGCAAGAACGAATACCAGAAAACACCTAGAGGAACATATAGGAAGAACACTCTTTGACATAAACTACAGCAATATTTTTTTGGATCTGTCCCCTAGAATAATAGAAATAAAAGCAAACATAAACAAATGGGACCTAATGAAACTTAAAAGTTTTTGCACAGCAAAGGAAACCATAAACAAAATGAAAAGGCAACCTATGGACTGGGAGAAAATATTTGCAAATGATGCAACCAACAAGGGCTTAATTTCCAAAATATGCAAACAGCTCATACCACTCAATATCAAAAAAAAACAAACAGCCTAATCAAAAAATGGCAGAAGAACTGAATAGACATTTCTCCAAAGAAGACATACAGATGGCTAACAGGCACATGAAAAGATGCCTGGAGAGGGTAGAGAGAAAAGGGAACCCTCCTACACTGTTGGTGAGAATGTAAGTTGGTGCAGCCACTATGGAAAACGGTATGGAGGTTCCTCAGTAAACTAAAAATAGAGTCACCATATGATCCAGCAATCCCACTCCTGGGCATATATCTGGAAAAGACAAAAACTCTTAATTCATTTAGAGTTAGACACATGCAGCTTAATGTTCATAGCAGCACTATTTACAATAGCCAAGACATGGAAGCAAGCTAAGTGTCTGTTGACAGATGAATGGATAAAGAAGATATATATATACATATATATATGTATATATATATATATACACAATAGAATGTTACTCAGCCATAAAAAAGAATGAAATAATGCCATTTGCAGAAACATGGATGGACCTAGAGATTATTATATTAAGTGAAGTAAGTCAGACAGAAAAAGACAAATATCATGTGATATCACTTATATGTGGAATCTAAAAAAATGATACAAAAGATTTACAAAACAGAAATAGACTCACAGACATAGAAAACAAACTTATGGTTATCAAAAGGGAGAGCTGAGGGGAGAGATAAATTAGGAGTTTGGGATTAACAGGTACACACCACTATATATAAAGTAGATAAATGACAAGGGTCTAGTGTATAGCACAGGGAGCTATGTTCAATATTTTGTAATAGCCTATAATGGAAAAGAATCTGAAAGAGATACATATACATAAACATAACTGAATCATTTTGCTGTACACCTGAAACTAACACAACATTGTAAATCAACTATACTTAAATAAAAATAAATAAATAAAATGTTTTAAAATCATAAAAAATATGTGAGGTGATGGATGTGTTAATTGACTTGGTGGTGGGAATCTTTTCACAATTAATAATAATAATAATACAATGAATTAAGATTGTATTCACTGAATAATGAAGAATGAATTATGATGAAAAATGGTAGAAACTCTTCTAGATTTTCATTAAGCCTTTTGTAATAGGGAAGAACAAATCTGACTCCATATTAGATCTGTTTCTTTTACTTTAACCTTTATATTCTATTGCTTTTGCTTCCAGTTAAGAATGTTGCCTAGGGCTTCCCTGGTGGTGCATTGGTTAAGAATCCACCTGCCAGACATATATACACTACCAAACGTAAAATAGATAGCTAGTGGGAAGCAGCCACATAGCACAGGGAGATCAGCTCGGTGCTTTGTGACCACCTAGAGGGGTGGGATAGGGAGGATGGGAGGGAGGGAGACGCAAGGGGGAGGAGACATGGGAACCTATGTGTATGTATAGCTGATTCACTTTGTTATAAAGCAGAAACTAACACACCATTGTAAAGCAATTATACTCCAATAAAGGTGTTAAAAAAAAAAAAAAAAAAGAATCCACCTACCAATGCAGGGGACATGGGTTTGAGCCCTGGTCCAGGAAGATCCCACATGCCGCAGAGCAACAGAGCCCGTGTGCCACAACTACCAAGCCTGTGCTCTAGAGCCCGTGAGCCACAACTACTGAGCCCGAGTGCCACAACTACTGAAGCCCATGCACCTAGAGCCCGTGCTCCACAACAAGAGAAGCCACTGCAATGAGAAGCCTGCGCACCGCAACAAAGAGTAGCCCCCACTCACCGCAACTAGAGAAAACCTGCACGCAGCAACGAAGACCCAATGTAGCCAAAAATAAATAATAAAATAAAATAAATAAATTTATTGAAAAAGAAAAAGTAGGTTGCCTATAGCCTGAAATATACAGGACAGCCTATTCTCAAGGCTCTGACCTTTAAGACTCCATTCACAGAGAGTTATCTGGACAGCTGCAAGAACAAAGAATTCCTGCACCAAGAAGTTTGCAACAACCAACCTCACCCCTCCCTCACCTTGCCTTTAAAAATGCTTTGCTGAAACACTTCTGGGAGTTCGGGGTTTGGGGGGCAGGAGCCATCTCCTTGCATGGCCCTGCAATAAAACTTTCTCTGCTCCCAACTCAGATGTTTTGGTTTGTTTGGCCTCACTGTGCATTGGGCACATGAACTTGTGTTCACTAACACTTTCACATTGTAGAATTTTGTCTTGGAATTCAGGAGAAGAAAATTCTCTTCTTCTTCTTCTCCTCCTCCTCCTCCTCCTTCTCCTCCTCTTCTTCCTCTTTTCCTTCTTCTCCTTCCCCTTCTCCTTCTTCTTCTTCCTGTCTTATTAAGTTATAAATGATGGAAAATTTTAAGTTTCAAACTACTTGTACTTTTGGTTTTTTGGTTTTGTTTTGTCTTTGGGTGTTTTAATAAACTGTAGATAAAATTTTCATCAGTTGTCAGTAAACTGCAACTTGAAAACTATGGGAACACAATGCTCAGAAGACCATCCTCAGCCCCACTTAGACTACTGCTGTAGATTAATGATGCCAAATTGGTCTCAGAGTCTTGCCTCTAGATGCTTTGACTCCGGGTAAATTGAGGAAGAATGGACAGGAACGCCAACTACACTCACCACCGCCTGCTGTGTTCTAGACTGTCCAGAGGGCAAACTCTTGAATAAAATTCAATAAAAACATATCCACACCTACATGCTGTTCACACACCTCTCCATCAGGGGGTGGCGAGTAGTTAGCAGGAAGAACCCTGATCAGAAAATATGAAGATGAACGTTCTCACTGTAAAGCTATCACTAAATTGCTATGTGATACCCAAAAATAAACTCAAAATGGATTAAAGACCTAAATGTAAGGCCAGACACTATAAAACTCTTAGAGGAAAATATAGGAAGAACACTCTTTGACATAAATCACAGCAAGATCCTTTTTAACCCACCTCCTGGAGAAATGGAAATAAAAACAAAAATAAACAAATGGAACCTAATGAAACTTAAAAGCTTTTGCACAGCAAAGGAAACCATAAGCAAGATGAAAAGACAACCCTCAGAATGGGAGAAAATATTTGCAAACGAAGCAACTGACAAAGGATTAATCTCCAAAATATACAAGCAGCTCATGCAGCTCAATATCAGAAAAACAAACAACCCAATCCAAAAATGGGCAGAAGATCTAAATAGACATTTCTTCAAAGAAGATATACAGATTGCCAACAAACACATGAAAGGATGTCAACATCACTAATCATTAGAAAAATGCAAAACAAAACTACAGTGATGTATCACCTCACAGCAGTCAGAATGGCCATCATCAAAAAATCTACAAACAATAAATGCTGGAGAGGGTGTGGAGAAAAGGGAACCTGCTTGCACTGTTGGTGGGAATGTAAATTGATACAGCCACTATGGAGAACAGTATGGAGGTTCCTTAAAAAACTAAAGGAAGAACTACCATATGACCCAGCAATCCCACTACTGGGCATATACCCTGAGAAAACCATAATTCAAAAAGAGACATGGGGCTTCCCTGGTGGCGCAGCGGTTGAGAATCTGCCTGCAAATGCAGAGGACACGGGTTCAAGCCCTGGTCTGGGAAGATCCCACATGCCACCGAGCAACTGGGCCCATGAGCCACAACTACTGAGCCTGCGCATCTGGAGCCTGTGCTCCACAATGAGAGAGGCCGCTATAGTGGGAGGCCCACGCACCGCGATGAAGGGTGGCCCCTGCTCGCTGCAACTGGAGAAAGCCCTCACACAGAAACGAAGACCCAACACAGCCAAAAATAAATAAATGGATAAATTAAAAAAAAAAAAAAAAAGACATGTACCACAATGTTCATTGCAGCACTATTTACAGTAGCCAGGACATGGGAGCAACCTAAGTGTCCACTGACAGATGAATGGATAAAGAAGATGTGGCACATATATACAATGGAATATTACTCAACCCCATAAAAAGAAGCAAAATTGAGTTATTTGTAGTGAGGTGGTTGGACCTAGAGTCTGTCATATAGAGTGAAGTAAGTCAGAAAGAGAAAAACAAATACCATATGCTAATATATATATGGAATCTAAAAAAAAAAAAATGGTTCTGATGAACCTAGGGGCAGGATAGGAACAAAGACGCAGACTTGAGGACACGGGGAGGGGGAAGGGTAAGCTCGGATGAACTGAGAGAGTAGCATTGACATATATACACTACCAAATGTAAAATAGATAGCTAGTGGGAAGCAGCTGCATCGCACAGGGAGATCAGCTTGGTGCTTTGTGACCACCTAGAGGGACGGGATAGGGAAAGTGGGAGGGAGATGCACGAGGGAGGGGATATGGGGATATATGTATACGTATAGCTGATTCACTTTGTTCTACAGCAGAAACTAACACAATATTGTAAAGCAATTATACTGCAATAAAGATGTTAAAAAGAAAATTGCAATGTGACCTCAAGAAAATAACTTCATGTCAAAGACATTAACTTCTTCTCATTTGTAAAAGTGATAGAGCTTGATTTAAGATATTCTCTACTCCCTCAGGATTATTTTTGTCTGTATCTATTTAGATAAACTGTTACTGAGCCAAACTCATGTCTGTTCACCCACGTGCAGTAAAGCCAATCTACTGACACTGGGTTGTGTTGAAGGAAAATGCAGTACTTATTGTAAAGGCGCCAATACAAGAAGGACAGGTGGCTCGTACTCTAAAACCCCGAACTCCCCAAGGGGTTTCAACAAAGCAATTTTAAAGGCCAGGTGAGGGAAGTGGGGGGGTCACATGATATGTGATCACCTTGTGCACAATTCTCTGATTGGTGGATGTTTAGGTATCAGTCCTTAGGCACCAGTAGTTCTGAGGTTTCATGGTCATCAAGTAGTTAATTTCTTCCATTTGGTGGTGGTTTCAGCATCTGTAAAATAACTCAGGAAGTGTACATCAGATACTATTATCTAGGTACTTCAGAGAGGAGCTACAGCAGAGGATATGGGGGAGGGGTCTGTCCCTGTAGGATCCAATAGGGTTCTGCTCAGTTACAAAACAAGAATTGACATGATTTCTCTTCATTCATACCTGCCCACTTTATTCCTTACTGCTCTACCAGGAGTGAGTGAAAGAGGCTGCTTGCCACGAGGTGAGAGAAACAAGAGGAGAGTGGTAATGCAATGAGTTCTGGGTTTCAAATGCCAAACCTGGAATAGCCAAAATTTCCCTGAGTGATTTAACTATCAGTAATATTGATTGGTAGGTGAATTGAGGGGGATGAGACTAGATCTCAAATCCTGGCCTGTAGATATCTATGACATTTAGTATTGATTCCCTTCAAGTAACTACTGGGCATTTCCTAGAATAGTTCTCAAAGGAATACACCTTATATTATGACCTAGGGCACGTACATACATACATGACTGAATCAACACTTATCCTGACATCATACAATGCATTCTGTTATTTTCTATTCTATTGTGTTTGTTTCTTCTTTGTTTTTTAATTCTTGGCATCCAACAGCAATTTAAAAGTATTCTTGGGGTAGAGGGAATATGGCTAGCAGCTGTCTCCTTCTTGGATCTGGGTTATGGATTTTAGAACAGATGTTTGTTATTCACTTCCAATCTTCCTAGGCAATTTGCCAGTGCGGTTGTCCTGCTGTTGGTCTTTGAGTTGATGGCCCATCTATCCTGGATCTTGATGAGTGTGGGGGTAGAAGTGGGAGACTCAGAGAGAAAGCTCATTAAACATGACCTTGTTCTAGGATTCAGAATATGGTGGGTCTGCACTAAATCACCCTGTCAGATAGGTAGTTGTTTAAAAGAAATTTGGGGGAATTCCCTGACAGTCCAGTGGCTAGGACACCGTGCTCTTGCTGCTGAGGGCCCGGGTTCAATCTCTGGTTGGGGAACTAAGATCCCACAAGCCGTGTGGCTCGGCCAAAATAGAAAGAAAGAAAGAAATTTAGATCTATGATTTTTAAAAATTCTTTTTAAAAAATTAAACAATTTAGAAATGTAGTCATCTCCTGCTGTGTAACAGTAATCTGTTACTGAAAATTAGTTGTTCTGCACGAAAATGCTAATCTGGAGCCTATTTACATTTATTTTAAGTAGGAAAAATTATGTTACTATGTCAACCCCAAGCCCTCAGCCAATTTCTTAAACAGGTTGCTAAAGGGTGGTAATACACCTATACATAATTAAAAATCCAAACCATCTTGTTAATTGTCAAGTGCTTAGAACTTTGTTTCTTTCTCACCAAATAATTAATACAGTTGATAACAAACAGCAGACTTTGTGCAGGAGAAGGCCACTGACCAAGATGGCTTTAATGTTCCCCTCAGCCTGACTAAACTTAAACTGGCTTCTTTCTGACTTGAGGCCCCTGAGCTCCCTTTACTTTAGAAGACTTGTAATTGTAAATTTTTTCTCTGCCCCTTTGAGATGTAAATCTTTTTAACAGCCTCTTATCAGTTTTACAACCAGGAAAGTCTTTCTCAAGAACCTGGGAGCCCTCCCTTGAAATGTAATCAGCAAAGGAGATGCACCCCTATCTCACAGCTTCTGAGCGAGGGTAGGCGCCAACTCCAAGGTTCCTTGCTCCAGGTTGCAAAACTATCTCTTGTCATAAAGATATGAGAAAATTATTTTTCCTTTGGATAAAGCCAATTAGCAAACACAGATGGCCTGTGACCTCCCCATAATGGCCTCCAGTACTTTTCTACTAGCTCACCCCAGCCATTAAAAAGCGTTACCTCTCTGCTGCCATGGATTTGAGTTCAGACTTAGTTCTGGCCTCTCCCTCCTATTGCAGTAGCATTGGATAAAGTCTTCTTCATCTGTTTAACTTTGTCCAGTGTAATTTTTGTTTTAACACTGCCAATGGTCCTGTACTTCATCCTTTTTGTGGACACTCAATTTCACAATTTTCAAAAAATTTTTACAGGGACTCTATATTAGTTTTCTGGGGCTGTCAAAACAAAGCACAATAAACTGGATGGCTTAAAAAAAATTTATTGTCTTACGAATTTGGAGGCCCAAGCCCAAAAGCAAAGGTGTTGACAGGACCATGCTCTTTCTGAAGACTCTAGGAAAGAATCTGTTCCATGTGTTTCTCTTAGCTTCTGATATTGCCAGTAATTCTTGGTGCTCCTTGACTTGTAGATGCATTATTCCAGTCACTGCCTCCATGGTCACATGGCATTCTCCCTATGCATGTCTCTCTCTGTGTCTCTTCTCTTTTTATAAGGATACCAGTCATATTGGATCAAGGGCCCACACTACCTGACTATGACCTCATCTTAACTTACGTCTTAATTATATCTTCAAAGACCCTATTTCCAAATAAGGTCACATTCACAAGTACCAGGGATTAGGATTTCAACATATATTTTTCAGGGGACACCAAGCAACCCACAACTCACTCTGAAGAAACATCAATAATATTTAGAATGAAAGGCTTTTCCTGCATTTCATTTTGTTAAAATATTGTATTATGCTTAAATGTAAACAGAAGATTTGTCTATATACATGTTGGCTGAAATGTTATATTGAGAAATACATATGTCTATGAAGTTTGGGTATTAAAAATGAAGAGGTGTCTATGTCTTTGGGGAGGTTTACCCAGAAGACATTGTGCAGGGTAGTAGTACTCTGTCTGCCTGGATGACAGGCTTAGGTCTCATGAGGGTGAAGCTTCTTTAAGGAGGAATCAAGGAATATGTCACAGACAGAACCAAGCAAGTAAGGAGATTGACTTTATTCAGGCTGATCTTGGGTGGCCTCAGCCTGCAGTGACTTGAAGCAGGATTTCGGTTCCCAGCCAGAGATTGAAGCCAGGCCACTGCAGTGAGAGTGCCGAATCCTAACCACTAGACCACAAGGGACCGGTGGCCAGTGACAAAACCCTGGCCCGTCAGCTGTGCAGAAATGAATTTCCACATAGAGACGGAAAGTAGTGAAACAAGTAAAGTGTTTACCAGGAGGAAAAAGAGTACGTGTGGATAGACACATGGGTGGGCTCAGAGAGAGTGCCCTCAAGCGCCCTTGTGGTAGTTTGAATCACTTTTATGGTGCATTTTTTCTGGGTTTCCTTTGGCCAATCATCTTGCTTTGCGTGGTTCTGAATCCGTATTTGGTTTGTCTCAGGGTCCTCCCGTGTATGTGTGTGCATCTCTTAGCCAAGATGGTTTCTAGTGAAGAGGCCTATGGGTAGGTTGACATCACTTACTATGAGGTGATGCCCCTCCCTTTTGACCTCTGAGGAGCCTTTCTGCACATGTGTAGTTGGCAATGTCTCCTTGACTTCGAGAATGAGGAATATGTGGTCTTTTATCTCTTATCTGGGCAGGACTTAGCTTCTCCTCCCTCCTGCTATTTTGGAGTATCTGTCCACAGGGGACAACTCCAGCTGCCCAGCCTAGGGCCCATCTATCTCCTGCCTCAAGGCTATTGTGTTAAGGAGAGCCCCCAGATCTGACATCAGAGTGCCTCTGCAGGGTGGTTTTGCCTTTGACTTACATAGGGAGGGGACATAAACAGGCCATAGGTGGAGGGTTTTACAGTTAGGATTGTTTTGTAAGCAGGAGAAATCTCAGTCAGGTAGCCGAACAGAAAATGTTTTTCTCTGTGGTTAGCTAGTTTCAGGGGAACAAATAAATAGCTAATCGATTATAACAAAGAATGGGAAGTTGGAGGATCTGTGTCTGGACTTGTCAGCAGGTTCAGGCAAAAGGGGAAGGAAAGATCTGTGTTTGGCCTTGTCACAGGTAAACAGAGGAGTCATCTGCAAGGATTATGGGAGTCATGAGAAAGAGGAGACAGTGGGTTTTATGAGTCAAATGGGGGAAGAGTGATTCTTTGAGTAAGCCCTTTCCTAGAATACAAAAGAATGAGGGGGATTTTGGAAAACAAAAGGTTGGGGGAGGTGTTCTTTACCATTGCTGCTTTCCAGAAGCACAGGGTAAAATTCAACAATGTCAGTCGTCAGGAGGAAGGACCCGTGTGTGTCTGACTGCATCTTGTCATTGCCTGCCTTTATTTACAGTTCTCTTTTAAGAAGCCGCTTACTTAACCCTGCAAAATGGATCCCACAGTTGAAGGCTGCTGCTGCCACCAAGTGGTGGTACCCACCCAGTGACTGCCAAACCTCAGACTCCAGTAGGCTGGGTGTACCCCAGGAGTGTGCAAGAAAAACCACTGGGATGCAGAGGTTTACTTTATTTTTATTAAAAAAGCATGCAAGAATTTAAAATTTAGTACCGAAATTTAACATACCAGTTTGTGCTGGGTTCCTCACTCTGTATCTGTCATAAGTCATCTTCCCGGGAAAGAGATGAAGCTTCACATTGTGGTAACTTTCCTTTCTGAACCCCTTCAGAGTGTAGTAACATATTGCAGACTGTGAGTGCCTGATTAAGTGCAGATAATATTATCTAGTTTCAACTAAACCTATCCTTACACAATGGACAAGTAGCTTTAAGAAACTACTGCAGAGAAACTGTTGGTTTAAAAAATAGCGCAAATAGTGCATATACCAGCAAACAGGAATCCTACAACAGTAGAAGCTCTTAGACAGCTACTTGACAAAAAAAAAAAAAAGTCTAGCATATTTTTACAAGAAGTTGATCAAAACATTCAAAATTGTCAATACTGTTTGAAATATGGCTTTAACATTGTTAATCTGAGCCTCATCCTAATTGTTGTGTATGAAGAGGTTTCATGAGATATCTGTTTTGGTTATTACAGCCACTTGCCCACCAAGATTTGAAATTAACTGAATTTACAACTCTATTTCATAGTGCTAACCCAGCCTTTTCAAAATTCGTGAAATGCAACATATATAATCACTGGTCCTTTTCCTGTTTTAGTGGAGAAGACCTGTGACTAGAGTCTATGTTTGCACACTTAGGAGATATAAGTATAAACTATAGGTAAAGCAAAATTTTTGAAAAGTTAAAATCATGACTCTCTGGCAAATATAAAATGAACACATGTCAGAGATTTAATTAACTCATTGATTAATAAAGGAAACAATAAAGATTCTATGACCAATTCAAAGAGCATATTAGAAGCAAGGATATTTATAGGATAAGATTTATAGGATATAAAACCGATTAATGCCCAATTGGCCACAAATCTTTGGAGTTGTATGTTCTACCAACAGAGTTATTTGCAGCCCTACCAGACAAAAATCTCCAAATTAACAAGTAACTTCACTAATTCTGAGACTTTTAATCAATAGTAAATAATGGGATAAACTTTATGTTACCATGACCCTCTGGCCAAATCCACTCCATGTATTTTGTAAATAAATTTTTATTGGAACTCAGTCATTTCCTTAGTGGAAGGTCTGAGTACTCAGAGTCCTAAAGCCAACAGAACCCGTAATATTTACTATCTGGACCTTTACAGATGAAGTGTGTTGGCCCTTGCCCTGGGCAATCCTTGGGTGGGCTTTGCCCCCACATGATATTGAAAGGATGTTCTACTCATCTTTTTTGCCTTATTTCCAAGTTTTGGATAATTTTCTTGACAGCTACTTGAGAACCCTTAATATGTAATTTATCTGTTTCCACTATCTTCAGATAGGTCTTTTGGTTCAAATTCCCTATGTTTTATTTTTTTTTAATATTTTTTCCCCTTAAAACGTTTTAGATATTTGTTTTCTCTTATGCTGTTTTATAAATTACAAGTAATTTACTTTTATCCTTTTAAAAGAACTGCAACATTTCTTTAAATATAAAATTTTGCATTGTTTTACTATGACGTTTGACCACATCATGATAAATATTGTTGTAGTTGT
Source organism: Balaenoptera borealis (assembly GCF_965194805.1). NCBI lineage: Eukaryota > Metazoa > Chordata > Mammalia > Artiodactyla > Balaenopteridae > Balaenoptera > Balaenoptera borealis. The sequence goes on from NC_138870.1 coordinate 27,541,544, forward strand.
TAATTTCCTTTTCTTGGGGTACAGTGAGACGCCCCATCTGCACATCTAATAGCATTCAATAACATTTCATTTGGTATGTTTTCTTGAATTTACACACCCATCATTGTTCTGTAAGTATTCCATTGTCTATCTTCCATTTCTCTCATTTTCCTTTTATGTCACTTCAATCACCTTGTGCATTTTCTTTACAACTGATGTGGTTTCCACAAGTCTCTCCCCCAGGTTATTGCTTTACATTTGTTACAATGTCACTTTTATTTGTATAATCAAAACGATTTCAGCAATAGCATTAACTTTACCTTAATTTATATACTTAGCTCCACCAGCTCCTTTTTTTTTTTCTGGCCTCGTGTTGTTTTCTTAACTCATTCTTAATCAAATATTTAATTGTGTCCATGTATTCTTTAATTTTCCAGATCACTGGTTCATTATAAAAGGATATAATTCAGAACCAGCCAGAAGGAAGAGATGCACAGGGCAAGGCATGTGGGAAGGTGTGCGGAGCTTCCATGCTCTCTGAGTGCACACCTCTCCCCAAATCTCCACATGTTTACCAACCTGAAAACTCCAAATTCCCTAAGTTATTATTCAACAAATGTTTATGGAACACATACAATGAGCCAGATGGATACTGCAATGAATAGAACCTATCCCCGTCACTTTCACAGTATAGTGAGGAAGTCAGGCAATGGGAAGCTAGGTTGTTTTGCTCAGTACCTTAAAATGCCTTTTCATGTGCCTCCTTTCAGTAATAAATATGTTGTAACACCCATTCTACTACACACCTACCTATATACACAGTTTAAAAAAAATCAGTATAATGCTAAAATTGAAACACATAGGGACTTCCCTGGTGGTCCAAGAGTTAAGACTCCACGCTTCCAATGCAGGGGTCATGGGTTCGATCCCTGGTTGGGGAACTAAGATCCCACATGCCTCTATGTGTGGTCAAAAATAAATAAATATATATATTTTTAGAAAATTATTATAAAAATAATATATAGTTAATATGTAAGTGTTTGGTATGATCACACTAGGAGGCATAATGAATAGTGAGATGCTTGGGCCTCTATGTAGAATAATGAAAATACAATGAATACAAATGCATACAGAAACAGTTATGATATATCACCAACTCAAATATCATAACTGGAGTTGCCTTCAGAAGAAATAATTTTCCAAATTGGTGAGGAACACAGTAAAATCCTTGGCCAAGTAAAGTACAGTCTTTCCTAGATTTGCACAGTGGTTTCATTCCTGGAAAATTCAGTGTCTACTAAAAACATGCAAAAATAGCTTGATATATGTAAAGCAAAGTTAGGTTTAGGGACTTCCCTGGTGGCACAATGGTTAAGAATCTGCCTGCCAATGCAGGGGACACGGGTTCGAGCCCCGGTCCGAGAAGATCCCACATGCTGCGGAGCAACTAAGCCCGTGCGCCACAACTACTGAGCCTGCGCTCTAGAGCCTGCAAGCCACAACTACTGAGCCCGCACGCCTAGAGCCCATGCTCCACAACAAGAGAAGCCACTGCAACAAGCCTGCGCACTGCAAAGAAGAGTAGCCCCCACTCGCCCCAACTAGAGAAAGCCCGTGCACAGCAACAAAGACCCGAAGCAGCCAAAAGTAAAAGTAAATTAATTAATTAATAAATTAATTTTTAAAATTTAAAAAAAAGAATGATGAACATGAAACATGCAAATTTAGGTTTAAGCTCAGATAATTATAAACAGACTTTTTTTTTTTTTTAAGGAACTCCTTTATTTATTTATTTATTTATTTATTTTTGGCTGTGTTGGGTCTTCGTTTCTGTGCGAGGGCTTTCTCTAGCTGTGGCAAGTGGGGGCCACTCTTCATCGCGGTGCGCGGGCCTCTCACTATCCCGGCCTCTCTTGTTGCGGAGCACAGGCTCCAGACGCGCAGGCTCAGTAGTTGTGGCTCACGGGGCTTAATTGCTCCGCGGCATGTGGGATCCTCCCAGACCAGGGCTCGAACCCATGTCCCCTGCATTGGCAGGCAGATTCTCAACCACTGCGCCACCAGGGAAGCCCCTATAAATAGACTTTTAACCTCCATAAATACGTGAAAGGATATTAGAAGTTCATGCTGGCTGAGGAACAGGTTTTCATTGTGAGACCATTCTACACATTGTATAGTGTCCTTGGCCCCACTTACTAAATGACAGTAGTGCCCATTCAAATCCGTTCACCCTCAAATTCCATTCATTGGGACAATCTGAAAGACCACCCCAAATTTCCAAATTGCCCTCTAGGGAGCAGTACAGTTCCTGTGGAAAATCACTGAAAACAGAACAAAAGATCTCCTGCAGGCTAAAACTGCCCTTGCCTCTGGGGTTTGGGTAGGGCAGCATTATTCTGTTGCCTGGGAGGCTGGCTTGGGCTGAAGGTGAGTGGTCCGATCAAAGATATATGTTTTCTTCTGGCTAGCCCCCAGGGAAGGCTGGAGCTGGGGCTTTTGTAGTGAGGTGGATGGAGTTAGAGTCTGTCTTTCAGAGTGAAGTAAGTCAGAAAGAGAAAGACAAATACAGTATGCTAACACATATATATGGAATCTAAGGGATAAAAAAAAAAAAAGGTCATGAAGAACCTAGTAGCAGGACGGGAATAAAGACACAGACCTACTAGAGAATGGACTTGAGGATATGGGGAGGGGGAAGGGTAAGATGTGACAAAGTGAGAGAGTGGCATGGACATATATACACTACCAAACGTAAAATAGATAGCTAGTGGGAAGCAACCACATAGCGCAGGGAGATCAGCTCTGTGCTTTGTGACCGCCTGGGGGGGTGGGATGGGGAGGGTGGGAGGCAGGCAGATGCAGGAGGGAGGAGATGTGGGAACATATGTATATGTATGACTGTTTCACTTTGTTATAGAGCAGAAACTAACACACCATTGTAAAGCAATTATACTCCAATAAAGATGTTTAAAAAAAAAAAAAAAACGAAAGGAAAAGGTAACATTTGACACCTTTCTCCTGCATTTTAAGTTTTCCTTGATCAGTTTGCCTGGCATAGAAAGCTAGGGTCAAAAACCTCTCCCTATAAAAAAAGATGGAATAAATGTGGAGATATCTATCTATATCTATATCTATATGTGTGTGTACACATATATGTATATTGTATATGTATACTCACATGTTTATTGTGTCGTTGTAGAAAAAGTGAAGGCAATCTAAACGTCTACATACAGGAGAGTTGATTTAAAAAAGAAAAAACAGGGACTTCCCTGGTGGCTCAGTGGTTAAGAATCCGCCTGCCAACGGAGGGCACACGGGTTCGAGCCCCAGTCCCGGAAGATCCCACGTGCCGCAGAGCAACTAAGCCCATGCACCACAACTACTGAGCCTGCACTCTAGAGCCCGTGTGCCACAACTACTGAAGCCCGCATGCCTGGAGCCCATGCTCCACAACAAGAGAAGCCACTACACTGAGAAGGCTATGCACCGCAACGAAGACCAAACACAGCCAAAAATAAATAAATAAATAAAATTTAAAAATAAAAAAAGGAAAAAAAAAACCTATGGCACATCTGTAAAATGAAATTCAGGCATACATTGAAAAAATTTCAAGTACTGTAACTGAAAGTGGGGCCGCTCGCTGCTCAAAAGCCAATAAAGAGGCAAAGTTGGTAGAAAGTGCTTTATTTAGGAGGCCAGCAACCTGCAGGGGAGGGCGGACCAAAGGCCAACTACCCCTCGCCCCCAACAATCAGTGGGCAAGAACTTTTATAGATAGAAGGAGGGGGCTACATGCAGAAACAGCAGTCAGCTCTGACAGTCATTTTGAAAGTAGTCATGCAGTGGCCTGATCAGCGTCATCTTGACTGTTCTGAGTACAATTAGTCTTCAGTTCCAGGGTTGGTTTGTTCCCATTTCTTTGAGGTCAGTTCTCGGAATTGTGGCAGCTTATGACATGGCTGCAGTCTGGTTATCATGTAGTTAACTTCTTCCACCTGGTTCAGGTTTCAGTATCTATAAGACAGCTCAAAGGATATGACTCAGAATATTATCTATAGCCCTTGAGGAGGAAATAAAGGTCCTTGACTTTGCTTAATGACTGAACTATTATGATTTAGTCTCCTTTGACTGTTTTCTTTTGTTTCTGCATTTTCTCACTTCTCTGATTAAACTTATTCTTTGGCTAAAGTTTTTCTACAGACAAAAGGCAGGCTGAGGACATGAGGGGCAAGGACCATAGCGTCCTACTCTGTTTCAGTACTGTTCTAGACCACTGCAATAAGGGAAGTCACATGAACTTTTTGGTTTCTCAGTGCGTATAAAAATAATGTTTACACTATACTGTAGTCTATTAAGTGTGGAATGGCACTAAGTCTAAAAAACCGATGTACATACCTTATTTTTAAAATACTTCATTGTTAAATATGAACAGACCAATCACAAGTAATGAAATTGAAACTGTGATAAAAATCTTCCAACAAACAAAAGTCCAGGACCAGATGGCTTCACAGGTGAATTCTATCAAACATTTAGAGAAGAGCTAACACCCATCCTTCTCAAACTCTTCCAAAAAATTGCAGAGGAAGGAACACTCCCAAACTCATTCTATGAGGCCACCATCACCCTGATACCAAAACCAGACAAAGACACTACAAAAAAAGAAAATTACAGACCAATATCACTCATGAATATAGATGCAAAAATCCTCAACAAAATACTAGCAAACAGAATCCAACAACACATTAAAAGGATCACACACCATGATCAAGTGGGATTTATCCCAGGGATGCAAGGATTCATCAATATATGCAAATCAATCAATGTGATACAACATATTAACAAATTGAAGAATAAAAACCATATGATCATCTCAATAGATGCTGAAAAAGCTTTTGAAAAAATTCAACACCCATTTATGATAAAAAATCTCCAGAAAGTGGGCATAGAGGGAACCTACCTCAACATAATAAAGGCCATATATGACAAACCCACAGCAAACATCATTCTCAATGGTGAAAAACTGAAAGCATTTCCTCTAAGATCAGGAACAAGACAAGGATGTCCACCCTCACCACTGTTATTCAACATAGCTTTGGAAGTCCTAGCCTCGACAATCAGAGAAGAAAAAGAAATAAAAGGAATGCAAATTGGAAAAGAAGTAAAACTGTCACCGTTTGCAGATGACATGATACTATACATAGAGAATCCTAAAGATGCCACCAGAAAACTACTAGAGCTCATCAATGAATTTGGTAAAGTTTCAGGATACAAAATTAATGCACAGAAATCTCTTGCATTCCTATACACTAATGATGAAAAATCTAAAAGAGAAATTAAGGAAACGCTCCCATTTACCATTGCAACAAAAAGAATAAAATACCTAGGAATAAACCTACCTAGGGAGACAAAAGACCTGTATGCAGAAAACTATAAGACACTGATGAAAGAAATTAAAGATGATACCAACAGATGGAGAGATATACCATGTTCTTGGATTGGAAGAATCAAGATTGTGAAAATGACTATATTACCCAAAGCAATCTACAGATTCAATGCAATCCCTATCAAATTACCAATGGCATTTTTTACAGGACAAGAACAAAAATTCTTAAAATTTGTATGGAGACACAAAAGACCCCGAATAACCAAAGCGGTCTTGAGGGAAAAACACAGAGCTGAAGGAATCAGACTCCCTGACTTCCGACTATACTACAAAGCTACAGTAATCAAGGCAATGTGGTACTGGCACAAAAACAGAAATATAGATCAATGGAACAGGATAGAAAGCCCAAAGATAAACCCACACACCTATGGTCAACTAATCTATGACAAAGGAGCCAAGGATATACAATGGAGAAAAGACAGTCTCTTCAATAAGTGGCGCTGGGAAAACTGGACAGCTACATGTAAAAGAATGAAATTAGAACATTCCCTAACACCATACACAAAAATAAACTCAAAATGGATTAGAGACCTAAATGTAAGACCGGACACTATAAAACTCTTCGAGGAAAACATAGGAAGAACACTCTTTGACATAAATCACAGCAAGACCTTTTTTGATCCACCTCCTAGAGTAATGGAAGTAAAAACAAAAAGAAACAAATGGGATCTAATGAAACTTCAAAGCTTTTGCACAGCAAAGGAAACCATAAACAAGACGAAAAGACAACCCTCAGAATGGGAGAAAATATTTGCAAACGAATCAATGGACAAAGGATTAATCTCCAAAATATATAAACAGCTCATGCAGCTCAATATTAAAAAAGCAAACAACCCAATCCAAAAATGGGCAGAAGACCTAAATAGACATTTCTCCAAAGAAGACATACAGATGGCCAAGAAGCACATGAAAAGCTGCTCAACATCACTAATAATTAGAGAAATGCAAATCAAAACTACAATGAGGTATCACCTCACACCAGTTAGAATGGGCATCATCAGAAAATCTACAAACAACAAATGCTGGAGAGGGTGTGGAGAAAAGGGAACCCTCTTGCACTGTTGGTGGGAATGTAAATTGATACAACCACTATGGAGAACAGTATGGAGGTTCCTTAAAAAACTAAAAATAGAATTACCATATGACCCAGCAATCCCACTACTGGGCTTATACCCAGAGAAAACCATAATTCAGAAAGACACATGCACCCCAGTGTTCATTGCAGTACTATTTACAATAGCCAGGTCATGGAAGCAACCTAAATGTCCATTGACAGATGAATGGATAAAGAAGTTGTGGTACATATATACAATGGAATATTACTCAGCCATAAAAAGGAATGAAATTGGGTCATTTGTAGAGACGTGGATGGATCTAGAGACTGTCATACACGGTGAAGTTAAGTCAGAAAGAGAAAAACAAATATCGTATATTAATGCATATATGTGGAACCTAGAAAAATGATACAGATGAACTGGTTTGCAGGGCAGAAATTGAGACACAAATGTAGAGAACATACATATGAACACCAAGTGGGGAAAGTGACGGGGGGTGGGGGTGGTGGTGTGATGAACTGGGTGATTGGGATTGACATGTATACACTGATGTGTATAAAATGGATGACTAATAAGAACCTGCTGTATAAAAAAATAAAGAAAATAAAATTCAAAAATTCAAAAAAAAAAATTCATTGCCGGGTGTTCCCTGGTGGTCTAGTGTTTAGGATTCAGCGCTTTCACTGTTGTGGCCTGGGTTCAATCCTTGGTCAGGAAACTGAGATCCCACAAGCCATGCATTGTGGCAAAAAAAAAAAAAAAAAAGAAGAATAAAATGTTCATTGGTTACATTAAAAAAAAAAAAAAAACTTCAATGCTAAAAAATGCTACCCATCATCTGAGCCTTCAGTGAGTCATAATCTTTTGGTTGGTGGAGAGTCTTGCTTGTTGATGGCTGCTGACTGATCAGGGTGGTGGGTGGTGAAGGCTGGGGTGGCAGTGACAGTTTCTTAAAATAAGACAACAATGAAGTTTGCCACATCAATGCTCTCTTCCTTTCATGAACAATTTCTCTGTAGCAGGCAATGCTGCTCAATAATATTTTAGCCATGATAGAGCTTCTTTCAAAATTTGAATCAATCCTCTCAAACCCTGCCACTGTTTTATCAACTCAGTTTATGTAATATTCTAAATCCTTTGTTGTCATTTCAACAATCTTCACAGCATCTTCACCAGGAGAGACTCCATCTCAAGAACCCACTTTCTTTGCTCATCCATAAGAAACAACTCCTCATCCATCTGAGTTTTGTCATGAGATGGCAGCAATTCAGTCACATCTTCGGGTTCCGCTTCTAATTCTAGTTCTCTTGCTATTTTCACCACATCTGCCGCTACTTCCTCCACTGAAGTCATGAACCCTTCAAAGTCACCCCTGAAGGTTTGAATCAACTTCTTCCAAACCCTTGTTAATGTTGATATTTTGACCTCTTCCCATGAATCACGAATGTTCTTAATGACATCTAGAATGGTGAATCCTTTCCAGAAGGTTTTTAATTATTTTGCCCAGATTCATCAGAGGAATCACTACCTATGGCGGCTACAGTCTTACAAAATGTATTTCTTAAATACTAAGACTTGAAATTTGAGATGACTCCTTGATCCATCGGCTGCAGAATGGATGCTGTGTTAGCAGACATGAAAATAACATTAATCTGCTTGTAATACAGCTCCATCAGAGCTTTTGTGTGACCAGACTCATTGTCAATGAGCAATTATATTTTGAATGGAGTCTTTTTTTCTGAGCAGTAGGTGTCAACAGTGGGCTGAAAATATTTAGTAAACCATGTTGTAAACAGATGTGCTGTCATCAGGCTTTGTTGTTCCATTTATAGAGTACAAACAGAGTAGATTTAGCATAATTCTAAAGGACCATAGGATTTTCGGAATGGTAAACGAGCATTAGCTTCAACTTAAAATCACCAGCTGCATTAGCCCCTAACAAGAGAGTCAGCCTGTCTTTTGAAGATTTGAAGCCAGACATTGACTTCTCTCTAGTCATGAAAGTCTTAGATGGCATATTCTTCCAACAGAAGGCTGTTTCATCTACAATGAAAATCTGTTGTGTAGTGTAGCCACTTTTGTTAATGATCTTAGCTACTTCATCTGGACAACTTGCTGCAGCTTCTGCATCAGCATTTGCTGCTTCACCTTGCACTTTGATGTTATGGAGATGACTTCTCTCCTTAAACCTCATGAACCAACCTCTGCTAGCTTCAAACTTTTCTTCTGTAGCTTCCTCACCTCTCTCAGCCTTCACAGAACTGAAGATATGGCCTTGCTCTGGATCAGGCTTTGGCTTAAGGGAATGTTGTGGTTGGTTTGATCTTCTATCCAGACCACTACAATTTTTTCCATATCAGCAATAAGGCTGTTTTGTTTTCATACCATTGGTGTGTTCACTGCAGTAGCACTTATAATTTCCTTCAAGAACTTTCCCTTTGCATTCGCAACTTGGCTAAGTGTTTGGCACAAGAGCCCTAGCTTTCTGCCTGTCTCAGTTTTTGACATGTCTTCCTCACTAAGCGTAATCATTTTTAGCTTTTGATTTAAAGTGAGAGACCTGGGACTTTTCTTTTCACTTGAACACTTAGAGGCCATTGTAGGGTTATTAACTGGCCTAATTTCAATATTGCTGTGGTTCAGAGAATAAGGAGGCCCAAGGAGAGGGAGAGAGACAGGAATGGCTGGTCCATGGAGCAGTCAGAACATACACATTTATCGATTAAGTTCACCATCTTATATGGAGGAGGTTCATGGTGCCCCAAAACAATTACAGTAGTAACATCAAAGGTTACTGATCACAGATCACTGTAAAAAATATAATAATAATGAAAAGTTCTGAAATATCACCAGAATTACCAAAATGTAACATAGAGACACAAAGTGAGCAAATGCTGTTGGAAAAATGGTACCAATAGATTTGCTGGATGCAGGGTTGCCACAAACCTTCAATTTGTAAAAAAAAATGCAGTATCTGCAAAGTGCAATAAAGTGAAGCACAATAAAATGAGGTATGACTGTATCATAGTAGCCATTTTTTTTAAAAGTCATATAGATCAATTCTCCTGCCTTGAAGAAATTTCTCAATAACAACAAAACTATAAATTTAATGTGTATAGAAATAGAAATGAAACATTACAAACTAACATATTATTAGTGGTTATTCTGGAATCTGAAAAATTGCAGCAAGTGTTAGGAGTTTTACAGTAGAATGACCCCTAAGTCATGATTGCAAGTTACATAAAGGCGTGTGTGATATCCTGATTTCAATCAGGTCTCTCTTTCGCTCTCTCTCTCTCTCTCTCTTTTTTTCTTTTTCCAGTGTTTCTCAAATTTATGTGACTACGAAACCCTATTTTCATGTGAAATACTTTGGAAACTACTTTGCTACACCTTTCAGAGAAAGCAGTATTTGAAGAAACTGATAGTGTGATAAACATGTGCATGAGTTTTCTTGTGAAATAATACTGTAAGCACACAGTTCTAATTATGTGCCAGGTATCATTCTAGTGCTTTACAAGTATTCACTCATTTAATATTCATGACAAGCCTATGAGATGAGTTACTCTTATGGTCTTAGATAGATCCAATTTCATAAATCTTACTAAAACTATTAAGTGGTAGAGCTGGGAGTTGCACCTGAACAGTCTGGCTCCAGAATCTACCCCACCTGATCTCATCTTTTTTTTATGGTTGAGTAGTATTCCATTTTGTGTGTGTGTGTGTGTGTGTGTGTGTGTAACTCTGGTGTATATATATATATACACCAGAGTTTGTCCATTCATGCATCACTGGACACAGGTTATTTCCATGTCTTGGCTATTGTAAATAATGCTGCAAGAAACATAGAGATACAGATATCTTTTTGAGATAGCGATTTCATTTCCATCGGATAATTACCATGAAGTAAAATTGCTGGATTGTATGGTAGCTCTACTTTTAATTTTTTTGAGGAATCTCCATACTGTCTTCCATAGAGGCTGCACCAATTTACATTTACAAGGGTTCCCTTTTCTCTACATCCTTGCCAACATCATTTTCTGTTGTCTTTTTGATAAAAGCCATCTTAACAAGTGTGAGACAATAGCTCATTATGGTTTTGATTTGCATTTCCCTGAAGATTAGTGATGTTGAGCACTTTTTCATGTAACTGTCAGCCATTTGTATGTTTTGTCTGACAAAATGTCTAGTCAGATTCTCTGCCCATTTTTTATTCAGATTTTTTTTCTATTGAGTTGTATGAATTCTTTTTGTATTTTAGTTATTAGCCCCTTATCAGATATATGATTTGCAAATATTTTCTTCCATTCTATAGGTTGCCTTTTCATTTTCTTGATGATTTCCTTTGCTGTACAGAAGGTTTTAAGTTTGATGTGGCCCATTTGTTTATTTTTGCTTTTGTTGCCTTTGCTTTTGGTGTCAAATCCAAAAAAAATATTACCAAGATGTCAAAGAGCTTACCCCCTATGTTTTCTTCTAGGAGTTTTATGGTTTCAGGCCTTACATTCAAGTCTTTAATCCATTTTGAGTTGATTTTTATGTATGGTGTAAAATAGTGGTTCAGTTTTTTTTGCAAATGGCTGTCCAGTTTTCCCCAACACCATTTATTGAAGAGACTGTACTTTCCCCATTGTATATTCTTGGCTCTTTTGTCATACATGAATGGACCATATATGTGTGGGTTTAGTTCTGGACTTTCTATTCTGTTCCACTGATCTATTTGTTTATTTTTATGCCGATACCATACTGTCTTGATTACTAAAGCTTTGTAATATAGTTTGAAATCAGGAAATGTGATGCTTCCAGCTTTGCTCTTCTTTCTCAAGATTGCCTTGGCTATGGATTGCAGTATCCAGATATCTTTTTTTATTCATTTTTCCTTTTTTACAATGGAAATAAATCCAACTTATTTCTTCTATTTCATTTATCAACTTTTTTTCTGTTAAGAAAACTTACATACAACTTGAAGGTAAAGCAAAATTATGACTGTATACTTTCAAAGTTATACTAGAAGAAGCTCTGCCAAGTATTACCTAATATTCTGGGGCAATGGTTTTCAAACTTGTTGGCCTTACACCTCCCATAAATTCTAAAAATTATTGAGAACCTCAAAAACTTTTGTTTACGTGGACTATGTCAATCAATATTTAATGTATTATTTAAAAACAATAAAAAACGCATTCCATATTAGCATAAATAACATACATTATTAAAAGATAACTCTATTTTCCAAAAGTAAAATAATTAGTGAGTAGATGGCATTGTTTTACATTTTTTTCAAATCTCATTAATGTCTGGCTTAATAGAAGGCAGATGGGTTCTCACATCTGCTTCTTATACAATCTGCAGCAATATCACATGTAAAAACCCCACTATACACTTATAAAAGAAGGAGAGAGCAAAAGGCAAATAATGTCTTAGTATTATTACAAAAATAATTTGACCCTGCTGACCTCTTTAAAGGATTCTGTGGCTCCCCACCAGCAAAAGGTCTCCAAGACCACACTTGGAACCCCTGCTCTAGGGGAATGCACAATCAATTAGGACTCAGACTCTGTGAAGTTAAATGTTAAGTGGATGGAAAATTTCCAAATGATATTGTTTCTAGTACATATTTAAATGATTCCTGTCCAGTAGAAAAGATAACCCCAAAGGTTTCAATATTCATTTTAATTAAGTAGTTTTGTATCTAATTTAGCAATCATATGATTGCATTTCTTTCCCTTAGTGGTTGTGTGCGCATGTGTGTGTATATATATATACAGTCCCTCAAATTCTCCTTTGAACCAGTTTTTCCATCCAGCTGATCCCCTTCATTAATGAGTTAATTAAACTTTTAACCTAGATTCACCTTTGGCACTTTCTCACCTCATATTTCTGAAAGTCATGTTTTTAAGTTTTTGAAAGTTATACTTTGATATTTCTCAACTTTTTATCTTGAAAAATTTCAAACCTTTAGAAGAGTTGCAAGAATACTGTAGTGAGCACTCTTATACCACATAGATTCAATCATGAAATTTTTACCACATTTGCTTTAATTAATTCTCTCTCTTTCTTTCCATTCATCCATTATTCCATTGTAAAGATAATTTAAAAGATGAATTTTCCCAGTTGCCAAGAAGGAAAGGAAATAAATTTGTCCCTATTCCCCTTCTTAGAGCATTTCTGTGAGAAAACTTAGCGGTTGTGAATCCTTTCTCTAACTTTTCTTTTTAAATAAACATTTTAGTTTAGATGCTAAATGTAAGGGCATTCTCTTACACATCCAAATACAATGATCTCACTCAGAAAGTTTAGAATTTATATAGTAAGCCATCCTATTATCTAACATATAGTTCATATTCCAATTTTCCCAATAGTTCTAATAATGTTCTTTATAGTTTTCTTTTGTTTCTTTTTGCTTCAGGATCCAAACAGAATTACACATCCCTTCCTTAGGAATTTAAACCCTCCATTGGCTTGGTAAGAGCTTACAATTTTAACCTTTCCTCAGTCAGAGTTTCTGCTTCTTTTCTGTATGTAAGAAAGAAACAGGTAGATAATAGCTTGATGTACTAGATTCAAATCTTTATATTTGCAAATTATTTAATTTCATTAAGCCTCAGTAAATCAGTTAGATGCTTTTGGTTGCAAGTAACAGAAAATCCAAAATAAAAATGACTTAATTACACATAATATTTCACATAAAAAAATTCTAGAATTAGAGTAGCTGCTCAGTGATATCATGTATAAACCGGGTTTCATCCATCTTTCCATTGTGCCATTCTCAGCATATTGGTTTGTCTCCTTAGGTTGGCTCCCCTCATGGTTCCAAGATGGCTGCCACAATTTCTTAGTCACATAGGAGTAATAATGTTCAGAGGCAGAAAAAAATGATATACCTCTACCTGACTCTCTTTTTAAGAGCTAAGAAAACCTTACTAAAATTTCCCCCTAGCAGATTGCATTGGCTAGAATTTCATTCCACGCCCTTGCTCAAATCAGTCTCTGGGCAAGCTTCATGAGTGCTCAGTCCAGTCAAGGTTTATCTCCTAGTCTGGTTGGGGGGGGGGCGGGGGAGGCGGTCAGACATCCACGAAGGATTTGTATGAATGATGGACAATATCAGGCTTAGGAAACCTGACAACAGTGTCTGCTACACTCAGTTTTCTCCCTTATCAAAAGGAGGATGATAATATGTACAGAAGGTTGCTATGAGTATAAAATGAAATAATATATGTGAAATTCCCTGAGCTAGTGCTTGGCATAAAATATGTGTAATCAACAATAAAATTTCTTTCCTTAATTTCTTCTTAATATTTTCCACTGTTGTTCAGCCAAAAGATGGCAGCAGAGGGGAAAATATTCAATTGAATAGTCTCTGCTAGCAGTTACCTAGAAGAGAATATTAGTTCATCTAGTTCAGCGGTCCCCAACATTTTTGGCGCCAGGGAGTCGTTTCGTGGAAGACAATTTTTCCAAGGCCGGGGGTGGGGGGGGAGGGGATGGTTCAGGCGGTAATGCGAGCAATGGGGAGCGGCAGATGAAGCTTCGCTCACTCGTCCACCTCTCACCACCTCCAGCTGTGTGGCCCGGTTCCTAACAGGCCAAGGACTGGTATCAGTCAGCGGCCTGTGGGTTGGGGACCCCTGATCTAGTTCATTACAGTATCTATGTTAGAATTTATCTGAATCTTTAAGCACTCTGAATTTTAATATTGCTAGCAGAACAATCTTTAACAGGTCATGACTTGCATTTTTAATGTTATAATAACTATTCTTGAAATCACATAATGTTTCCACATACATCAATCACTTTAGAAGAAGAAAATACATTGCAGTTACAATTCTTAGCTAGGTGAACAATTAAATAGACTGGAAAACATGCAGCTAAAACCGCCCAATTCTCTAATTACCTATATTTGAGGGGGAAATCACTTAATAATTTCACAATGCCTATATCAACATATATTAATCAACCACCAACTGATTAATACTTATATCTTCCAGTGGAATTTGCTATAATAACTTCAGTTCAGTTCAGAAAACATTTTTAAAGCACCTGTATAAACTCTGTGCTCTGTGCTTCCTTGGAAGAGTCTACTGATTTGGGCAAAGGTGTGAATAGATATTCCAACAAGTAAGGTAAGTGCTAAGGTAAATGTGTGTACCTGGCACCATTAGAGCAATGTGAAGGGTACTAAACCAAGCCTGGGAGATCAGGGAAGTTTTTCTAGAGCAGATGAGATCTGAGCTGCTGTTCAATAAATGGGCTGGGTTTAGAAGAGCAAGAGTTGGCTGAGCAAAGAAAATTGGGAAGACATTGCAAGGGGGGAGAACAATCACAAGCCATACCATGAATCTCAAGCTTACAGTGGCATGTTGGAAGAGGGAGAGCTGTGAGTAGCTCCTGCAATATTACCTGCAAATAAAGTTTATTATAGGAAGAAGAAGGAGATGAAACTGGGGACCTGGGTAGCCCAGTTCATTGAAGGCTTTGCAGACTTACTGAGGAGAATTATTTTTAATTAGTAAACAGTGAGTGAGTATCTAAAGGGTTTTAGGCAAAGAAGTAATATGGTGAAAATTTCCACTTTAGGTAGATCAATCTGACACATGTGGCAGATGGGCTTAAGGAAGATAAGAGAAGCAGAGACATCAGTCATCAGGCTATGGCTATTTTCTAGGTGAGAGGTTACTTGAGCTTAAACATAGGGATGGTAAATGGAAAGGAGTGTTTTAATGATTGGAGAGAGTTAAAATTTTTTGATTAACTGAAGAGGATGAACCAACAGATACGGAGAAGTTGAGGATATAAATGAATGGGGAACAATTAATGCATAAGGGTCCTGAAGGAGACGTTTCATGCCACCATTCCTATCCATAGCTATACATAGCTATGACTACTCATTCAATTCTTCTTGCAGAATGCTTGCAAGGAGGCTCTGGGTGGTAGGTTTGTCCATTTTTTGGTCCACCCAGCAACTGAGCTGCTTGATATATTTGAGAGAAATTCTCCAATGAGTCTTAGTTGGAGGCAGAGATGACCTTCCACAACAACATGACAGATACTAGATTTTCCCATCCTGTGTTACCTCTAGTGCACAGACATGTCACTGACATGTCTGGCAGTGTTCCAGTTTGACTTTTGATTTTAGAGTCAGTGACAGAAGAAACAGGTATGATGAAATTTCTCTCTAGTGCCTGCTGGCTGCATGGTTCTCTAGCCCTCCAAACAATTATCTGAGAAATGTAATATCTGTTGAATAAACTTTTTTACCTGCTTAAATCAGCCAGAATCGACTACTGTGGCTTGCAAATGGAATGCCAGGTGAGCAAAAACTCTCTCCAATGTCCTTGGAGCCATTACTAGTCACTTGCTGAGAAAACCACTCTTTCCCACTTTGTTCAACCAAGGGCTTATCTGAGAATCCTATCTCCTGTGTGCTCTGTCCCCATTCGCCACCAAAATGGAGATGGTTCACCCATGGAAAAGCCTCTGAGAACAAAGTCAACACTAGAGAGCAGGAAAAAGTAAGTGGAGATGCCTGATCTACGGTGTCAAATGAAAATAATATTCTTAAGCATTTATGGCGCTCTGAGTATAGGCCAATCAGTATCAAACAGTACCTTATTCAATCCTCACAACATTGTGAGGCAGGAGCCAAATTTACAGACCCGAATTTACAGACCAGGAAAGTAAGTCTTGTAAAATATGAAGAGGTGGGACTGGGATTTCAATCCAGACTGTGTGTTTCTGGAAACGATTGACCATAATTTGAAACCCTATAACCTCCAAAAAGAGTATGACAGAACGGTGTTTGAGGGATTTTTACTAGGTTAGTGTGAAGAGAGAAATTGTATGTGAAAGATAGGCTGTGCTGAGGTGACTTTGCTGTGTACTGAAAGGAGCCAGAAGCACAGGGACAGAAAGAATATCTCCCCGTGTATTTTGTTGTGCTTCAGAGATAATCTTCCTGTACTTTGCTATATACTCTGCTTAAAAGTTGTGTGATCAGCATGGAAAAAGAGTAGCTTGGGCTTAAATGCCTGCCTATGCTAGAGGGGCTGTTCGAATGCAAAATAAGTGGATTATTTGAATGGGAAGATCTAGGGCTAAAGTTGGGTGACTCTTGGCTGCCTGACGCCTGGTTCTTACAGGCACAGCAGGCATAAGATTTTGTCATATGCAAAGTACCTGAATAAACCAATTTCCATGGCTTGAATTTGTTTCAACCCAAATCTGTCCTGTTGATATTCAAAAAACCAAGCTGATGGATGCTGGGGCATCTCATGTGTACATCAGCTGGAAGAGAGATGCTTGCACATTTACTTCCTGCTTCATATCTTAAATCCAGGTAAATTCAACACTCCTCAAGGATGAGTCGGGGGGATGTTACAAAGACACAAGTGGAAGGAGATGTGGAAGTAATAGAAAAAAACCAACATAGTCATGTGATGCAGGATTGAGCATATACTATTGCATATTAGTCTGGCTCCTCTGAGATGCAAATGTCAAGATGGGATTAAACATGAAGTATTTTATTTTAAAAAATGCTAGTGTGAAAGGAAATAGGGAAGGAGTTGAGGAAGGCAGAGTGATCAGAACCATCAGATTGATGCAAGACTGATCCAGAGTGAAGGAGAGGGAGAGAAAAGTTTTGATGGAAGCATCTTAGTCTGCAGCATAAGTATGGTTCAGCCAAGCCTTTGAAGAGTCCTTGAGCTAAAATTAACAATAATCTTTTAATATCACCCAATATCCATATTCAAATTTCTACTAGTAAGTCTTTATTCAAGTTTTTCCAAGGGTCTAAAAATATCTTTATATTATTATTTTTTTTGAATTACGGTACAAAAAAATGTCCACTTATCACATTTGTTTTTTGTCTCTTAAAAATGTTTTGGGGGCTTCCCTGGTGGCGCAGTGGTTGAGAATCTGCCTGCCAGTGCAGGGGACATGGGTTCAGGCCCTGGTCTGGGAAGATCCCACATGCCGCGGAGCAACTAGACCCGTGAGCCACAACTACTGAGCCTGCGCGTCTGGAGCCTGTGCTCCGCAACAAGAGAGGCCGCGGTAGTGAGAGGCCCGCGCACCGCGATGAAAAGTGGCCCCCGCTTGCTGCAACTAGAGAAAGCCCTCGCACAGAAACGAAGACCCAACACAGCCAAAAATAAAAATAAATTAATAAAAAATTAAAAAAAAAAGTTTTGAAACTTGTTGGGGAAACAAGAAATTTAGACCCAAAGGAAGATACAAATTCATAAACATAGAATTAGCTACGTTAATTATTTTTTAAAAATTAAAAAAATTTTAGTCTTATCTTTTTTCAGCTTTATTGAGGTATAATTCACAAATAAAGCTGTAAGATATCTAAAATGTACGTGATAATTTGATATTTGTATACATTGTAAAAGGATTTTCCCCATCAAGTTAATTAACACATACATCACCTCACTTTTTTTCTTGGCATGAGAAGTCTTACTTTTTTTATTGAAGTATAGTTGATTTACAATATTGTGTTAGTTTCAGATGTACAGCAAAGTGATTCAGTTATATGTATTATATTTTTTCAGATTATTTTCCATTATAGGTTATTACAAGATATTAAATATAGTTCCCTGTGTTATACATTAAATCTTTGTTTCTTATCTATCTTATGTATGGTGGTTTGTATCTGTTTGTCCCATACCCGTAAATTATCCCACTCCCCCCCACACACAACCCGCCACTGCTAAGACTATTATTGATCCAAAAAAAAAATATTCACGCATTCAGGTAGCACACAAGTGATTATAAACCTTGGTGGATTTTCAGCTATGTTTACCTGGAATTAAAGTTGTTATACGTCATCCTACTATTGGTGAACAGTCAGTAGTTACTCAAGTTTACAATGTTGCATTAACATTGTAGCATTGGACATTACTTTGATGTCCTGTTTTTATAATTCTTTACCAATGCTTCCTACAGTTGCCCCTGAAAGTGCATCTACTTGACAGTATATGTGGTCAGTCACATTATTCAACATTCCTCAGTGAAATTAGATTGCATTCAGTTTCCCACAGCCTCTTTTGATCTATCATAGCCCATCACTTAAAAAAACAGATGCCATTGACTTGATTACAAAGCCAGGTAAGTTGTTCTGCAGAATGTCCTAAATTCTGGTTTTGACCCAAGATTCATCCTTAACTTTTTCCACTACTCTCCATGTTTCTTGTAGACATCAGGCTTGATTAGATTCAGGTTCAAGAGTTTTGTTTTGTTAAGACCATTTCATAGGTGATGCTGTGTACTTCATATATATATATTTTTTAATAAATTTATTTATTTTTTACTTTTGGCTACATTGGGTCTTCGTTGCTGTGTGTGGGCTTTCTCTAGTTGCAGTGAGCCAGGGCTACTCTTCATTGCAGTGCGTGGCCTTCTCATTGCGGTGGCTTCTCTTGTTGTGCAGCACGGGCTCTAGGCAGGTGGGCTTCAGTAGTGGTGGCACGCGGGCTCAGTAGTTTTGGTTCACGGGCTTAGTTGCTCCGCGGCATGTGGGATCGTCCAAACAAGGACTCAGACCAGTGTCCCCTGCATTGGCAGATGGATTCTTAACCACTGCGCCACCAGAGAAGTCCATTGTGTGCTTCATATTGCATTATATTCAAAAGCATGTACTATCTGATTATTTCACTTTTAGTGGATGCTAAGATTGATCAGTAAATTCAAGTAGGGGCACTCTGATCCTTTATTGTAGTTTTCCATTTACCTTTTACCTAATGATTTTATCCATTGATAACCACTGTTTGAGTCATTGCATTAGGAGTTGCAAAATGTTGATTTTCTAATTCTAGTATAACTCTTATCCAGTAGAGCTATTTGATTTCCAGGAAATACTATTCATGCTGCAAAGGCAATATAAATTCTCAGTTCTTTCCCTTTAATTAAAAATTTTTAAAATAATGCGTTGGTGCCCAGCAACCATTAACTTTGTCCATGAAATCTTATTTTTTTTCCTTTCTCCACTTTTTATGTTTTTAACTCATTTTAATCACTTGGAATAATAATGCTTTTTGATCATCAAATCATCTCATCTTTGACCAATGTGAGCCTTCTCAATCTGGCTCATGGGTTTTGTTTTTGTTTTTTTGTTTTTTTTTTTTTTAGTGTCTGAAACATTTATATTAACATATTTCCATACAAATACAAATATAAGATTTTTAGAAATTTCATGTAATGTCTGAAACATTTATATTAACATATTTCCATACAAATAACCCAATGAAAGTTTAGTATTAGTTGTTTTGTTTGTTTTTTTATACTGCAGGTTCTTATTAGGCATCAATTTTATACACATCAGTGTATACATGTCAATCCCAATCGCCCAATTCAGCACACCACCATCCCCACCTCACCGCAGTTTTCCCCCCTTGGTGTCCACATGTCCATTCTCCACATCTGTGTCTCAACTTCTGCCCTGCAAACTGGCTCATCTGTACCATTTTTCTAGGTTCCACATACATGCATTAATATACGATATTTGTTTTTCTCTTTCTGACTTACTTCACTCTGTATGACAGTCTCTAGATCCATCCACGTCTCAACAAATGACTCAATTTCGTTCCTTTTTATGGCTGAGTAATATTCCATTGTATATATGTACCACATCTTCTTTATCCATTCGTCTGTTGACGGGCATTTAGGTTGCTTCCATGACCTGGCTATTGTAAATAGTGCTGCAATGAACATTCGGGTGCATGTGTCTTTTTGAATTACGGTTTTCTCTGGGTATATGCCCAGTAGTGGGATTGCTGGGTCATATGGTAATTCTATTTTTAGTTTTTTAAGGAACCTCCATATTGTTCTCCATAGTGGCTGTATCAATTTACATTCCCACCAACAGTGCAAGAGGGTTCCCTTTTCTCCACACCCTCTCCAGCATTTGTTGTTTGTAGATTTTCTGATGATGCCCATTCTAACAGGAGTGAGGTGATACCTCATTGTAGTTTTGATTTGCATTTCTCTAATAATTAGTGATGTTGAGCATCTTTTCATGTGCTTCGTGGCCGTCTGTATGTCTTCTTTGGAGAAATGTCTATTTAGGTCTTCTGCCCATTTTTGGATTGGGGTGTTTGTTTCTTTGATATTGAGCTGAATGAGCTGTTTATATATTTTGGAGATTAATCCTTTGTCCGTTGATTCATTTGCAAATATTTTCTCCCATTCTGAGGGTTGTCTTTTCGTCTTGTTTATGGTCTCCTTTGCTGTGCAAAAGCTTTGAAGTTTCATTAGGTCCCACTTGTTTATTTTTGTTTTTATTTCCATTACTCTAGGAGGTGGATCAAAAAAGATCTTGCTGTGATTTATGTCAAACAGTGTTCTTCCTATGTTTTCCTCTAAGAGTTTTATAGTGTCCAGTCTTATATTTAGGTCTCTAATCCATTTTGAGTTTATTTTTGTGTATGGTGTTAGGGAGTATTCTAATTTCATTCTTTTACATGTAGCTGTCCAGTTTTCCCAGCACCACTTATTGAAGAGACTGTCTTTTCTCCATTGCATATCTTTGCCTCCTTTGTCATAGATTAGTTGACCATAGGTGCGTGCGTTAATCTCTGGGCTTTCTATCTTGTTCCATTGATCTATGTTTCTGTTTTTGTGCCAGTACCATATTGTCTTGATTACTGTAGCTTTGTAGTATAGTCTGAAGTCTGGGAGTCTGATTCCTCCAGCTCCATTTTTTTGCCTCAAGACTGCTTTGGCTATTCGGGGTCTTTTGTGTCTCCATACAAATTTTAAGATGATTTGTTCTAGCTCCGTAAAAAATGCCATTGGTAATTTGATAGGGATTGCATTGAATCTGTAGATTGCTTTGGGTAGTATACTCATTTTCACAATGTTGATTCTTCCAATCCAAGAACATGGTATATCTCTCCATCTGTTGGTATCATCTTTAATTTCTTTCACCAGTGTCTTATAGTTTTCTGCATACAGGTCTTTTGTCTCCCTAGGTAGGTTTATTCCTAGGTATTTTATTCTTTTTGTTGCAATGGTAAATGGGAGTGTTTCCATAATTTCTCTTTCAGATTTTTCATCATTAGTGTATAGGAATGCAAGAGATTTCTGTGCATTAATTTTGTATCCTGCAACTTTACCATATTCATTAATTAGCTCTAGCAGTTTTCTGGTGGCAGTTTTAGGATTCTCTATGTATAGTATCATGTCATCCGCAAACAGTGACAGTTTTACTTCTTCCTTTCCAATTTGTATTCCTTTTATTTCTTTTTCTTCTCTGATTGCCGTGGCTAGGATTTCCAGAACTATGTTGAATAATAGTGGTGAGAGTGGACATCCTTGTCTCGTTCCTGATCTTAGAGGAAATGCTTTCAGTTTTTCACCATTTAGATTGATGTTTGCTGTGGGTTTGTCATATATGGCCTTTATTATGTTGAGGTAGGTTCCCTCTATGCCCACTTTCTGGAGATTTTTTATCATAAATGGGTGTTGAATTTTGTCAAAAGCTATTTCTGCATCTATTGAGATGATCATATGGTGTTTCTTCTTCAATTTGTTAATATGGTGTATCACATTGATTGATTTGCGTATATTGAAGAATCCTTGCATCCCTGGGATAAATCCCACTTGATCGTGGTGTATGATCCTTTTAATGTGTTGTTGGATTCTGTTTGCTAGTATTTTGTTGAGGATTTTTGCATCTATATTCATGAGTGATATTGGTCTGTAATTTTCTTTTTTTGTAGTGTCTTTGTCTGGTTTTGGTATCAGGGTGATGGTGGCCTCATAGAATGAGTTTGGGAGTGTTCCTTCCTCTGCAATTTTTTGGAAGAGTTTGAGAAGGATGGGTGTTAGCTCTTCTCTAAATGTTTGATAGAATTCACCTGTGAAGCCATCTGGTCCTGGACTTTTGTTTGTTGGAAGATTTTTAATCACAGTTTCAATTTCATTACTTGTGATTGGTCTGTTCATATTTTCTGTTTCTTCCTGATTCAGTCTTGGAAGGTTATACCTTTCTAAGAATTTGTCCATTTCTTCCAGGTTGTCCATTTTATTGGCATAAAGTTGCTTGTAGTAGTCTCTTAGGATGCTTTGTATTTCTGCGGTGTCTGTTGTAACTTCTTTTTCATTTCTGATTTTATTGATTGGAGTCCTCTCCCTCTTTTTCTTGATGAGTCTGGCTAATGGCTTATCAATTTTGTTTATCTTCTCAAAGAACCAACTTTTAGTTTTATTGATCTTTGCTATTGTTTTCTTTGTTTCTATTTCATTTATTTCTGCTCTGATCTTTATGATTTCTTTCCTTCTGCTAACTTTGGGTTTTGTTTGTTCTTCTTTCTCTAGTTTCTTTAGGTGTAAGGTTAGATTGTTTACTTGAGATTTTTCTTGTTTCTTGAGGTAGGCTTGTATAGCTATAAACTTCCCTCTTAGAACCGCTTTTGCTGCATCCCATAGGTTTTGGGTCGTCGTGTTTTCATTGTCATTTGTCTCTAGGTATTTTTTTATTTCCTCTTTGATTTCTTCAGTGATCTCTTGGTTATTTAGTAACGTATTGTTTAGCCTCCATGTGTTTGTCTTTTTTACGTTTTTTTCCCTGTAATTCATTTCTAATCTCATAGTGTTGTGGTCAGAAAAGATGCTTGATATGATTTCGATTTTCTTAAATTTACTGAGGCTTGATTTGTGACCCAAGATGTGATCTATCCTGGAGAATGTTCCGTGCGCACTTGAGAAGAACGTGTAATCTGCTGTTTTTGGATGGAATGTCCTATATATATCAATTAAATCTATCTGGTCTATTGTGTCATTTAAAGCTTCTGTTTCCTTATTTATTTTCATTTTGGATGATCTGTCCATTGGTGTAAGTGAAGTGTTAAAGTCCCCCACTATTATTGTGTTACTGTTGATTTCCTCTTTTATAGCTGTTAGCAGTTGCCTTATGTATTGAGGTGCTCCTATGTTGGGTGCATATATATTTATAATTGTTATATCTTCTTCATGGATTGATCCCTGGATCATTATGTACTGTCCTTCCTTGTCTCTTTTAACATTCTTTATTTTAAAGTCTATTTTATCTGATATGAGTATAGCTACTCCAGCTTTCTTTTGATTTCCATTTGCATGGAATATCTTTTTCCATCCCCTCACTTTCAGTCTGTATGTGTCCCTAGGTCTAAAGTGGGTCTCTTGTAGACAGCATATATATGGGTCTTGTTTTTGTATCCATTCAGCCAGTCTATGTCTTTTGGTTGGGGCATTTAATCCATTTACGTTTAAGGTAATTATCGATATGTATGTTCCTATGACCATTTTCTTAATTGTTTTGGGTTTGTTTTTGTAGGTCCTTTTCTTCTCTTGTGTTTCCCACTTAGAGAAGTTCCTTTAGCATTTGTTGTAGAGCTGGTTTGGTGGTGCTGAATTCTCTTAGCTTTTGCTTGTCTGTAAAGCTTTTGATTTCTCCATCAAATCTAAATGAGATCCTTGCCGGGTAGAGTAATCTTGGTTGTAGGTTCTTCCCTTTCATCACTTTAAGTATATCATGCCACTCCCTTCTGGCTTGCAGAGTTTCTGCTGAGAAATCAGCTGTTAACCTTATGGGAGTTCCCTTGTATGTTATTTGTCATTTTTCCCTTGCTGCTTTCAATAATTTTTCTTTGTCTTTAATTTTTGCCACTTTGATTACTATGTGTCTTGGCGTGTTTCTCCTTGGGTTTATTCTGTATGGGACTCTCTGCGCTTCCTGGACTTGGGTGGCTATTTCCTTTCCCATGTTAGGGAAGTTTTCGACTATAATCTCTTCAAATATTTTCTCTGGTCCTTTCTCTCTCTCTTCTCCTTCTGGGACCCCTATAATGCGAATGTTGTTGCGTTTAATGTTGTCCCAGAGGTCTGTTAGGCTGTCTTCATTTCTTTTCATTCTTTTTTCTTTAGTCTGTTCCGCAGCAGTGAATTCCACCATTCTGTCTTCCAGGTCACTTATCCGTTCTTTTGCCTCAGTTATTCTGCTATTGATTCCTTCTAGTGTAGTTTTCATTTCAGTTATTGTATTGGTCATCTCTGTTTGTTTGTTCTTTAATTCTTCTAGGTCTTTGTTAATCATTTCTTGCATCTTCTCAATCTTTGCCTCCATTCTTATTCCGAGGTCCTGGATCATCTTCACTATCATTATTCTGAATTCTTTTTCTGGAAGGTTGCCTATCTCCACTTCATTTAGTTGTTTTTCTGGGGTTTTTTCTTGTTCCTTCATCTGGTACATAGCCATCTGCCTTTACATCTTCTCTATCTTTCTGTAACTGTGGTTTTTGGTCCACAGGCTGCAGGATTGTAGTTTTTCTTGCTTCTGTTGTCTGCCCTCTGGTGGTTGAGGCTATCTAAGAGGCTTGATGGGAGGTTCTGGTGGTGGGTAGAGCTGACTGTTGCTGTGGCGGTCAGAGCTCAGTAAAACCTTAATCCACTTGACTGTTGATGGGTGGGGCTGGGTTCCCTCCCTGTTGCTGTGGCGGTCAGAGCTCAGTAAAACCTTAATCCACTTGACTGTTGATGGGTGGGGCTGGGTTCCCTCCCTGTTGGTTGTTTTGCCTGAGGCAATCCAACACTGGAGCCTACCTGTGCTATTTGGTGGGGTTAATGGCAGACTCTGGGAGGGCTCACGCCAAGGAGAACTTCCCAGAACCTCTGATGCCAGTGTCCTTATCCCCACGGTGAAACAGAGCCACCACTCGCCTCTGCAAGAGACCCCCCAACACCAGCAGGTAGGTCTGGTTCAGTCTCCCCCAGGGTCACTGCTCCTTCCCCTGGGTCCCGATGCACACATTACTTTGTGTGTGCCCTCCAAGAGTGGAGTCTCTGTTTCCCCCAGTCCTGTCAAAGTCCTGCAATCAATTCCCACTAGGCTTCAAAGTCTGATTCTCTAGGAATTCCTCCTCCCGTAGCCGGACCCCCAGGTTGGGAAGCCTGACGTGGGGCTCAGAACCTTCACTCCAGTGGGTGGACTTCTGTGGTATAAGTGTTCGCCAGTCTGTGAGCCACCCACCCAGCAGTTATGGGATTTGATTTTACTCTGATTGCGCCCCTCCTACCGTCTCACTGTGGCTTCTCCTCTGTCCTTGGACGTGGGGTATCCTCCTTGGTGAAGTCCAGGGGCTTCCTGTCAATGATTGTCCAGCAGCCAGTTGTGATTCTGGTGCTCTCGCAAGAGGGAGTGAGAGCACGTCCTTCTACTCCGCCATCTTGGTTAATCTCTGTTTTTGTTTTTGTTTTTGATAGAATCTTATCAAAACATTATTATTAGCCTTTGATAGAATCTTCACTTTCTGGTATAACAATCTGCTCCAAGCTCATCTTGTACATTTTCTGCCCCAGACATGGATCAAGCTTGTTGCTTTTTAGTGAAAAATTGTATTTAATTTTAGCTATTCAAATAGGTGTATAGTGGTATTTCATTTTGGCTTTAATTTGCATTTCACTGATGACTTATGATTTTGAGCATCTTTTTGTGTCCTGATTGACCATTTATATATCTTCTTTCGTGAAAGTGTTCAAATCATTCACCCATTTAAAAAAAAATTGGGTTGTATTTTTATTATTAGGTTGTAAGGATTCCTTTTTTAAAAATTTATATTCTGAATACAAGTCCTTTGACAGATATATGTATTGTGAATATTTCCCCCAGTCTGTGGCTTGCCATTTAATTTCCTTAATTGTATCTTTCTTTTTTTTTTTTCAAGTTTTTCAATTTTTTTAATTTATTTTTTTTATACAGCAGGTTCTTATTAGTTATCCATTTTATATATATTAGTGTATATATATCAATCCTGATCCCCCAATTCATCACACCACCACCACCATGCCCCGCCACTTTCCCCCCTTGGTGTCCATACATTTGTTCTCTACATCTGTGTCTCCATTCCTGCCCTGCAGACTGGTTCATCTGTACCATTTTTCTAGGTTCCACATGTATGCGTTAATATACGATATTGTTTTTCTCTTTCTGACTTACTTCACTCTGTATGACAGTCTCTAGGTCCATCCACGTCTCTGCAAATGACCCAATTTCGTTCCTTTTTATGGCTGAGTAATATTCCATTGTATATATGTACATCTTCTTTATCCATTCATCTGTCAATGGGCATTTAGGTTGCTTCCATGGCCTGGTTATTGTAAATAGTGCTGCAATGAACATTGGGGCGCATGTGTCTTTTTGAATTATGGTTTTCTCTGGGTATATGCCCAGTAGTGGGATTGCTGGGTCATATGGTAATTCTATTTTTAGTTTTTTAAGGAACCTCTATACTGTTCTCCATAGTGGCTTTATCAATTTACATTCCCACCAACAGTGCAAGAGGGTTCCCTTTTCTCCACACCCTCTCCAGCACTTGTTGTTTATATATTTTCTGATGATGCCCATTCTAACTGGTGTGAGGTGATACCTCATTGTAGTTTTGATTTGCATTTCTCTAATAATTAGTGATGTTGAGCATCTTTTCATGTGCTTCTTGGCCATCTGTGTGTCTTCTTTGGAGAAATGTCTATTTAGGTCTTCTGCCCATTTTTGGATTGGGTTGTTTGTTTTTCTGATATTGAGCTGCATGAGCTGTTTATATATTTTGGAGATTAATCCTTTGTCAGTTGCTTCGTTTGCAAATATTTTCTCCCATTCTGAGGGTTGTCTTTTCATCTTGCTTATGGTTTCCTTTGCTGTGCAAAAGCTTTGAAGTTTCATTAGGTTCCATTTGTTTATTTTTGTTTTTATTTCCATTTCTCTAGGAGATGGATCCAAAAAGATCTTGCTGTGATTTATGTCAAAGAGTGTTCTTCCTATGTTTTCCTCTAAGAGTTTTATAGTGTCCGGTCTTACATTTAGGTCTCTAATCCATTTTGAGTTTACTTTTGTGTATGGTGTTAGGGAGTGTTCTAATTTCATTCTTTTACATGTAGCTGTCCAGTTTTCCCAGCACCACTTACTGAAGAGCCTGTCTTTTCTCCATTGCATATCTTTGCCTCCTTTGTCATAGATTAGTTGACCATAGGTGCATGGGTTTATCTCTGGGCTTTCTATCCTTTTCCATTGATCTATATTTCTGTTTTTGTTCCAGTACCACATTGTCTTGATTACTGTAGCTTTGTAGTATAGTCTGAAGTCAGGGAGTCTGATTCCTTCAGCTCCGTTTTTTTCCCTCAAGACTGCTTTGGCTATTCGGGGTCTTCTGTGTCTCCATACAAATTTTAAGATTTTTTTGTTCTAGTTCTGTGAAAAATGCCATTGGTAAGTTGATAGGGATTGCACTGAATCTGTAGATTGCTTTGGGTAGTATAGTGATTTTCACAATATTGATTCTTCCAATCCAAGAACATGGTATATCTCTCCATCTGTTGGTATCACTTTAATTTCTTTCATCAGTGGCTTATAGTTTTCTGCATACAGGTCTTTTGTCTCCCTAGGTAGGTTTATTCCTAGGTATTTTATTCTTTTTGTTGCAGTGGTAAGTGGGAATGTTTCCTTAATTTCTCTTTCAGATTTTTCATCACTAGTGTATAGGAATGCAAGAGATTTCTGTGCATTAATTTTGTATCCTGCAACTTTACCAAATTCCTTAATTAGTTCTAGTACTTTTCTGGTAGCATCTTTAGGATTGTCTATGTATAGTATCATGTCATCTGCAAACAGTGACAGTTTTTCTTCTTCTTTTCCGATTTGGATTCCTTTTATTTCTTTTCCATCTCTGATTGCTGTGGCTAAAACTTCCAAAACTATGTTGAATAATAATGGTGAGGGTGGACATCCTTCTCTTGTTCCTGATGTTAGAGGAAATGGTTTCAGTTTTTCTCCATTGAGAATGATGTTTGCTGTGGGTTTGTCATATATGGCCTTTATTATGTTGAGGTAGGTTCCCTCTATGCCCACTTTCTGGAGAGTTTTTTATCATAAAGGGGGTTGAATTTTTTCAAAAGCTTTTTCAGCATCTATTGAGATGATCATATGGTTTTTCTTCTTCAACTTGTTAATATGTTGTATCACATTGATTGATTTGTGTACATTGAAGATTGATTGCATCCCTGGGATAAATCCCACTTGATCATGGTGTGTGATCCTTTTAATGTGTTGTTGGATTCTGTTTGCTAGTATTTTGTTGAGGATTTTTTCATTTATATTCATCAGTGATATTGGTCTGTAATTTTCTTTTTTTGTATTATCTTTGTCTGGTTTTGGTATCAGGGTGATGGTGGCCTCATAGAATGGGTTTGGGAGTGTTCCTTCCTCTGCAATTTTTTGGAAGACTTTGAGAAGGATGAGTGTTAGCTGTTCGCTAAATATTTGATAGAATTCACCTGTGAAGCCATCTGGTCCTGGACTTTTGTTTGTTGGAAGATTTTTAATCACAGTTTCAATTTCATTACTTGTGATTGGTCTGTTCATATTTTCTGTTTCTTCCTGGTTCAGTCTTGGAAGGTTATACCTTTCAAAGAATTTGTCCATTTCTTCCAGGTTGTCCTTTTTATTGGCATAGAGTTTCTTGTAGTAGTCTCTTAGGATGCTTTGTATTTCTGCAGTGTCTGTTGTAACTTCTCCTTCTTCATTTCTAATTTTATTGATTGGAGTCCTCTCCCTCTTTTTCTTGATGAGTCTCGCTAATGGCTTATCAATTTTGTTTATCTTCTCAAAGAACCAGCTTTTAGTTTTATTGATCTTTGTTATTGTTTTCTTTGTTTCTATTTCATTTATTTCTGCTCTGATCTTTGTGATTTCTTTCCTTCTACTAACTTTGGGTTTTGTTTGTTCTTTCTCTAGTTCCTTTAGGTGTAAGGTAGATTGTTTATTTGAGATTTTTCTTGTTTCTTGAGGTAGGCTAGTATTGCTATAAACTTCCCTCTTAGAACTGCTTTTACTGCATCCCATAGGTTTTGGATTGTCATGTTTTTGTTGTAATTTGTCCCTAGGTATTTTTTTATTTCCCCTTTGATTTCTTCTGTGATCTCTTTGTTATTTGGTAACATATTGTTTAGCCTCCATGTTTTTGTGTTTTTTACGTTTTTTTCCCTTAATTGATTTCTAATCTCATAGCATTGTGGTCAGAAAAGATGCTTGATATGATTTCAATTTTCTTAAATTTACTGAGGCTTGATTTGTGACCCAAGATGTGACCTATCCTGGAGAATGTTCCGTGTGCACTTGAGAAGAAAGTGTAATCTGCTGTTTTTGGATGGAATGTCCTATAAATATCTAATTGTATCTTTCAAAGAGCAGATGTTTTAAGTTTTGAAGAAGTCCCACTTATTAATTTTTAAAATTAATTAATTAAGTAATTTTTGGCTGCGTTGGGTCTTTGTTGCTGCACACGGGCTTTCTCTAGTTGTGGAGAGAGGGGGCTACTCTTTGTTTCAGTGCACAGGCTTCTCATTGCAGTGGCTTGTCTTTGTTGTGGAGCACGGGCTTTAGTTGCGCAGGCTTCAGTAGTTGTGGCACACAGGCTCAGTAGTTGTGGCTTGTGGGCTGTAGAGTGGAGGCTTAGTAGTTTTGATGCACGGGCTTAGTTGTTCCATGGCATGTGGGATCTTCCCAGACCAGGGGTCAAACCCGTGTCCCCTGCATTGGCAGGCAGATCCTTAACCACTGGGCCACCATGGAAGTCCCCCCTCACTTATTAATTATTTCTATTATGGTTTCTGCTTTTTTATGTCCTAAGATATTTTTCACTACCCTAAGATTCTAAATATTTTTCTCCCTCTGTTTTCTAGAAATGTTATAGTTTTAGCTATTATCTTTAGTTCTATGATCCATTTGGAGTTAATTTTTGTGTATGTTATGAGGTAAAAATTGAGGTTTCATAAAAAGAAACGAAATTGTGTTATTTGTAGTGAGGTGGATGGACTTAGAGTCTGTCATACAGAGTGAAGTATGTCAGAAATAGAAAAACAAATACCATATTCTAACACATATATATGGAATCTTAATTAAAAAAATGGTTCTGATGAACCTAGGGGCAGGACAGGAATAAAGATGCAGACGTAGAGAATGGACTTGAGGACACAGGGAGGGGGAGGGGTAAGCTGGGACGAAGTGAGAGAGTAACACTGACATATATACACTACCAAATGTAAAATAGATAGCTAGTGGGAAGCAGTTACATAGCACAGGGAGATCAGCTCTGTGCTTTGTGACCACCTAGAGGGGTGAGATAGGGAGGGTGGTAGGGAGACACAAGAGGGAGGGGATATGGGGATATATGTATACACATAGCTGATTCACTTTGTTATACAGCAGAACTAACACACCATTGTAAAGCAATTATACTGCAATAAAGATGTTAAAAAAATTTTTAAAAAAAAGATTGAGGTTTATATTTTTCCTGTATGGATATGCTGCTGTCCCCACATCATTTGTTGAAAAGACTCTTCTTCCCTCATTGAATTACGTTAGCATCATTTTTGAAAATCTATACACCACATACATATAGCTCTTTCTCTAGACTCTCTATTCTGTTCCATTGTCCTATATGTCTACCTTTATGCTAATATAAAATTGTCTTGATTACTCTAGCTTTATGGTAAGTCTTGAAATCAAGTAGTATAAGTCTTTGAACTTTGTTTTTCTTTTTCAAAATTGTTAGGTTCTTTGAAATTCCATATTAGTTGTAGTTTGTCAATATCTACAAAAGAGACTCTTGGAATTTTGATTGGAATTTCATTGAATCTATTGATCAACTAGGGAGCACTGACATTTTAATAATATTGATTGTTCCCATCTATGAACATAGTGTACCTTACCATCTATTTAGATCTTCTTTCATTTCTCTCAGAAACGTTTTACAATTTTTAGTGTACAGGTCTCATACATATTTTGTTAAAATTTTTTCTAAGTATTTCATGTTTTGGTTGTTACTGTAAATGGTATTTTAAATTTCAGTTTCCAGTTATTTGTTGCTAATACGTAGAAATAAAATTGATTTTTATATAATAACCTTGTATCCTGTAACTTTGCCAAATTCACTTATTAGCTTTAGTTGCTTTTTGCAGATGAGGAATGATATTTAAAGACTGCAATCTAGATTTTAGCAATGTTCATTGCTACTGCTATTGTTTCTAGGACTTTTCATTGGATAGCACCAGAAAGAAATTACGAGTACATATTGATATTTCCAAGTGAAGTTTTAGATTACTGTGTTCTTACTTAAAATGTTTGATCTAATTTACTTGTATCTCATGTTGAAAACTCTGGTTCCAAACAACATTAGTGTAATTACTTGTTTTAGCCTACAATATATGTATATGTGTACCAAAGTATCAATACAAATATCATTACTAACAATAAGAATACTGAATGAAGTTCAAGATTTTTTTTTACAGTTTTTTTTTTTTAATGACCTAATTTTTATTTATTTATTTTTATTTTATTTATTTTTCGCTGTGTTGGGTCTTCGTTTCTGTGCGAGAGCTTTCTCCAGTTGCGGCAAGCGGGGACCACTCTTCATCGCAGTGCGCGGGCCTCTCACTACCGCGGCCTCTCTTGTTGCGGAGCACAGGCTCCAGACGCGCAGGCTCAGTAGTTGTGGCTCACGGGCCTAGTTGCTCTGCGGCATGTGGGATCTTCCTGGACCAGGGCTCGAACCCATGTCCCCTGCATTGGCAGGCAGACTCTCAACCACTGTGCCACCAGGGAAGCCCTACAGTTCTTTTTATTCTTAGAATATATTTCATTGAAGTTGCTCAAAGATACTGTGCAATATAGATTCATTTGTTTTGACTTATTTTCAATTTCTGGGTCTTGTTTTTTTTTTAATAAATTTATTTAATTATTATTTTATTTATTTTTGGCTGTGTTGGGTCTTTGTTGTTGCGCATGGGCTTTCTTTAGTTGCAGAGAGAGGGGGCTACTCTTTGTTTCTTTGTTGCGATGCATGGGCTTCTCATTGCGGTGGCTTCTCTTGTTGCAGAGCACGGGCTCTAGGGGCACAGGCTTCAGTAGTTGTGGCACATGGGCTCAGTAGTTGTGGCTCACAGGCCCTAGAGTGTAGGCTCGGTAGTTGCAGCGCATGGGCTTAGTTGCTCTGTGGCATGTGGGATCTTCCCGGACCTGGGCTCAAACCCGTTTCCCTTGCATTGGCAGGCAGATTCCTAACCACTGCGCCACCAGGGAAGTCCTCTGTTTATATTTTTAATTGAGGTTATCACATTAGTAAGGCAAACAATCACTAGCAGAAAGAGTTTTCAGTCACGTGGCAGGTAACACGGACAAGAAGCAAAGCCGCAATCACAACTGTTAGAAGTATAGACATCTGCATGACAGTTTATTATTAATGACATATGTTGCCAGCTCTCTTGTTCTCGATGTATGCTGATTATCAGTTAACCAGGAAATGCCCATATTTGCCAGAAGAATATCAGACTCTGAAAACCTAACTGGTAAGATGCAAAGGTTGGGGACGGGTGGCATATGTAGGATGCTCCAGCTGACTCTCCCTGTACTAGAGTAAGAGTAGCTCTAGTTGTAGCCCTTGCCCTTTGTGAAATGGTGGGCACACTCTCTGAGAGGCAGGGGCACTAGTTTCCTGAAGCTGTCATGGTCTTAATGTGAGTGGTTCTGTCTCCTTAGAAATCTCCTGGAACAGTCTCCTGACTGAAACTTTCCCTTTAGACTATCAGGTCTTTGAAGACAGGGCTCATGTCTTGCACACCTTTAATCCCTACATGAGACTCATTTCCTCCCATATCAGGGGATGCTGAAGCCTTGGTAAGTTGTGGCCTTGGTCAGTAGTTATCGTTCAAGGGAAACCAGTGAACTCCATGAGGGCAGGGATTATATCTGTTTTGCCTTCTACTGTATCTCCAGCACTTAGAACAGTGTTTGGCGCTTAATGGATGCTCAGTTTGCTGAAGGAACAAATTTCCCTCTTTCAACAGCTGAGTATCACAACCTTGCTCTACAGTTGCACAGTCTCCAAGTCCATGAAAAATAAATCTGACTGGATTAGGACCCCCCAATATCTCACATGGGTAGGATCTGGAGTTGATTTGCTTAACTGAGCCCAGAGTAAAGTTCGGATGTACAGCTTTCCTCTTTTCCCTTCCTCACTCCATATTCTATGTGTCTAATTTGATTGAATGGGATTCTTCTTAAGTGCCTACTGGGATTTGAGTCCTACCATTAACCAGTCCATTTGGTGATGGAACAGATCCCCTGCATAGCTCTAGTTAGCTTTTTTTTTTTCTTCCTAGTAGAATTGGCCTCAGCTCCCAGACAACCCAGCTTTGTCCTGTGTCTTGGCTATTCTTGTGCCCACAATGGTGCCATAATTTTGACAGCAATTTTTGCCAGTACCCATTGACTCTTATACTGAGGTCCCTGTCTATCCGAAGGGATTCCTTAGCTATTGATTCCAACCTGGATCAGACATGAATCCACCCCTGCTCCCACAACACACACACACACAAACACACACACACACACACATACACACACACATACAAACACACACACATACACACACACACACATACACACACATACATACACACACACACACACACAACTTTGGACTTCTTAAATTTAAGATACTGTCAATAGTTTGGGGAGTGGTTCTATTATCAGTATGCTTCCTAGTCACAATTCATTAGTTCCTGGGGCTTATATTCATCTCTTTGCCAGTTCACGCTGGATTCCCAGCAGATCTCAAGGCCAGGGCTATGTATGGTTATAAGAAACACTCCTCTCCTTGGCACTGCACAAGAACTTCCAGGGATAAGTAGAAAAAAAAAACAACCCTGCTTTTATTGCTTCAGTTCACCCTTATTTGTCCACTTCTTTGAAACAGGAATGTCTTGCTTTCCCTTTCTAAACCACACAACTAACATGATATTTTTATTTTATTTATTTATTTATCTGGCTGCACTGAGTCTTGGTTGTGGCACTCAGGATCTTCATTGTCACGTGCGGGATCTTTAGTTGCAGCATGATGGATCTAGTTCCCTGATCAGGGATGGAACCTGGGCCCCCTGCATTGAGAGCCTGGAGTCTTAACCACTGGACCACCAGGGAAGTCCGAACATAATATATATATATATATTTTTTAAGGACATAAGAGGTGTGTATTAGTTTGCCACAGCTGCCAAAACAAAATACAACAGATGGGGTGGTTTAAACAACAGAAACGTATTTTCTCACAGTCTGGGGGCTGGAAGTGCAAGATCAAGGTGTCAGCAGGTTTGGTTTCTCCTGAGGCCTTTTCCCTGGACTTGCCATGGCCACCTTCTCACTGTGTCCTCACGTGGTCTTTCTTCTGTGCAAAGGCATCCATGGTGTCTCTCTGTGTGTCCTAATCTCCTTTTCTTTTTTTTTTTTCACACACACACACTGTATTTTATTTTTACAAGAGATAAATAGACTGACACCAAGCATTGTACATGGATGACCACAACAAAAGCAACAATGATTGCAATTACCAAACACGAAACACACTCATACTATGTCATAATATTGACATTCAGTCCAGTAATCCTCCACTGTAACAGCTCCTTTACTTTGCAGTGAAAATTGATTTGTATATTTTTTGCCTCTGAGTCCTTGTGGGATTTTTTTTTTTTTATTCAAACAGAAAGTCACAAAAATTATAATCATCCTCATCAGTTCACTCAGTCCCATGTAATTAATTTTTTTTTTAATCTTGATCTTTTGTTAACACTTTTATGAGTTCATCAGTTTTCCATTAGAGTTCTGGAAACGCTTATTCATTCAGTTCAGCAGTATAGTCAGTTACCAGAAACCTGTACTTGTCAGAGTCTTTTCCATGAATTCCTTGAAGATGAAACCCTTTTATAGGAACATATTTGCAAAAGCATCAGAGTACACCCAGAACTGTCTGTAAGTGACAGAAGACTTAAAAATGACCGCGGTTAAAGATTTGATGAAAGTTCATAATAATGCAATTGACAAGGAAATTTAGTTATTTCTGAGATATACATTTTAAAGTAATAACTAGAATTATGACTTATAACATTATACCAGAACATATAAGATTTTTAGAAATTTCATGTAATGTCTGAAACATTTATATTAACATATTTCCATACAAATAGCCCAAAGAAAGTTTAGTATTAGTTGTTTTGTTTGTTTGTTTGTTTGTT
Source organism: Balaenoptera borealis (assembly GCF_965194805.1). Taxonomy (NCBI): domain Eukaryota; kingdom Metazoa; phylum Chordata; class Mammalia; order Artiodactyla; family Balaenopteridae; genus Balaenoptera; species Balaenoptera borealis. The sequence goes on from NC_138870.1 coordinate 27,577,115, forward strand.
TTTTTATACTGCAGGTTCTTTTTTTTAATTAATTAATTAATTAATTTTTGGCTGTGTTGGGTCTTCGTTTCTGTGAGAGGGCTTTCTCTAGTTGCAGCAAGCGGGGGCCACTTTTCATCGCGGTGCACGGGCCTCTCACTACCGCGGCCTCTCTTGTTGCGGAGCACAGGCTCCAGACGCGCAGGCTCAGTAGTTGTGGCTCACGGGCCCAGTTGCTCCGCGGCATGTGGGACCTTCCTGGACCAGGGCTCGAACCCGTGTCCCCTGCATTGGCAGGCAGGTTCTCAGCCACTGCGCCACCAGGGAAGCCCTGCAGGTTCTTTTTAGTCATCAATTTTATATACATCAGTGTATACCGGAACATAATATTTTTAAAAATTAAAGTGCTCCTATGATTTTGTTCCCTTGGCTAATAACATTTAAAGTGGATACATGAGCCAATTCTGGCAAGTGAGATGGAAGTAGAGCTGACCTGGGAGGGATTCCTTTCCTGAAAAGTAAAACAAAGATACAAAAGGAAAAGGCTCTTGCCACCTCCCCCTTTTACTGACTTGAATTGAGGGAAAGCCTGGAGCAGCAGAAGGAGCCCTCCTTCAACCTTTAGGTGACAAGCCTGAGGACAGAAGCCAATGATAAGCACAGCAGAGTGAATCCCAGATGGCATCATTCTGCAGCTGAACTGATGCCAGCAACAACCTACCTCTGGTCATGTTTTGTAAGAAAATTTATGTTATTTGTTTAAATGTGAAATTATATTTTCTTTTACTAGCAAAAGCATGCATTCCTAACTTATAGTTAACTTTCTCTTTTTAGCACATCAGTCTGGTCTTATTTCTAAGCATTATCTCATCTGACACTGTGACCCCACGTTCACAAATTCCTGGCCCAACCCTCCCCTGGAATTTTATTTTTCCTTTTGTCCTAGTTTGAACTTTTTCAACTTTTTTGAACTTTATACTTTTCCCTGCCCACCACTGTATGTTTTTAAACAGTTTGGTAGTCTATTCCAATATAAACATTATATGTTTAACACATAGGACACAATGATGTAGGGAGGACCTACTATGTGTCAGCCTTCCCTCATCCCCAGCTCCCCATACCAGTTATGTTATAGACATCACCTCACTGACTCTTCACAGCAGCCCAGTGTGGTGGGTATTAGCCTCCTCCCTCACCCCGTTTTATAACAGAGGAACTTAAGCACAGAAAGGTTAGGGAACTTGCCCAAGGCCTCTCAGCTAGCAATACGTAGAGCCAGTTTTCACATCTAGGTCTACTGGATCCTCAAAATGCCCTTGCACTTAGGGCCCAGGCTTGTATTTGTCAGGGTTCTTAGAATACACTGTCCCTATTTATTTCAGGGTATAGGGTAGCTTATAGAATTTCCAAGAGTGCCAGGGACCAAGCTTGAATACTGCACAGCTCAAAGAAATACCCCACCAGACCACAGACTGTCAACACAGAAACCCCACTGCTACTTGTGCAAGTAAGCACTGGGTGCCCAGGACACTAGGAGTTGGTCAGCAGAAGCTCTGCCACAGCAGCTCAGGAAGAATCAAATGCCTCTGCAACAAGGGCCAGTCGGCCTCTGTGCTGCTGCCTCCTCATTGGACTTTGGTCACCTTTCGAGTCTCCCAGGCTTGCTTGGCAAAACCTGGGTCGTATATGTAACTGTGGCCACAAGGGAGTCTAGAAGACTGAGTTCTTAGTTTCCCAGCATCTACAGTGCAGGATGGAAAGCTAGAAGGGGTTGGAACTGGCACTGAATGAGCCAATAGGAGGATCTCCCACAGGATTCCCTAAAAAAGGATCTTTCTTTACAGGAGATACTGCCTAAATTCACTGACTGCCACAAGGCAGAGAGAGCAAATGGATTGCAATTCAGTAGCATCTCTGAAAAACCAGTAGCGTTAGAATGAGTGAGATGGAATTTCAGTAATGTCGGCCATGATGAATGGATGACACCTCCCCTGGGCTGAGGAGGAGGAAATGTGGATTCTTGCCATAGGTTAAGGAGTTATTCCTGAGAAATTTCCTTTACGTAGCTCAGTATATAAACTTATTAGAATATTTATATATTTTAAAATAATTGTAATATAATTATATAAATATAATATATAAAATATAAATATAATTAGTATAGTATTTTAAAAAAAGATGACCTGCTTCAAATAAATTAAATACTTACAAATTTTGTTTTAACTTGTTTTAAATTTACTTCTGAAGCAATATGGCCAAATAAAGCCTTTCTTCCGCTCCTACATTGAGTATATGGAAAATCCAGCCTGTGGACATCCCTTTTGTGTTGCTGTGATCTTGTATGAGGTGTTAAATAAAAGGTGTTCAAACTGGTTATGGGAAGAATGCTTTCTAACCGCTCCCACACTCAACACCTTAGTAATGGGCACATTTTAACACCTAAAAAAACCACAAAAAAACTGAAAGTTTCTTCATTGATTATTCTGTGCTAAACTGTTAGTTTTGTGTGTGTGTGTGTGTTTCTTTCAAGGGCAATGTTCATTAATTTAGTACCACCAGCTAGCTGACAGGTTGTCCTACAACCTGTCAAGGGCATTGACAAGTGACAAGGATATCCTTTTCCTGAAGCATTCTGGGGGGGGGTGTTTCACCCCCATGCACAGGGTACTGACAGCAAAGAATGTCAGTCCACTGATGAGGAGTCTCCAAGTGGCAGATTGAACATTTCCTTCTGCTGCCAGAAGGCAGATACCACAGAGTGAAGCTCTTCTTTGCATTCAGTACCTCCCCTGTTCATTCATTTTCAGAGCCTGTTTTTCCTTTGACAACACTTCTCAGAGAGAACTGTGACAAGTGTACAAATGAACTTATTCCTGCTTTGCAGTACAACAACATGTCTACTGTCTTAAATGCTCAAATTTAGCAGCTTCTAGTTCATTTTCTTCATGTATTCATACATTCATTATGTGTTCAAATAAATTGCACAGCCATTTATTTATGGCTGCATTGGGTCTTCGTTGCTGCACACATGCTTTTTCTCTAGTTGTGGCGAGCGGGGACTACTCTTCATTGCGGTGCGCGGTCTTCTCTTGTTGCGGAGCACGGGCTCTAGGTGCGTGGGCTTCAGTAGTTGTAGCACATGGGCTCAGTACTTGTGACTCATGGGCTCTAGAGCGCAGGCTCAGTAGTTGTGACACACGGGCTTAGTTGCTCCATGGCAGGTGGGATCTTCCTGGACCAGGGCTCGAACCCGTGTCCCCTGCATTGGCAGGTGGATTCTTAGCCACTGCGCCACCAGGGAAGTCCCCCAATCAAATTTTCTTTAGTGAATATCTCAGAAGATAAAGTGTGTCTCTCTGCAGGATCGTGTAGCTTTCATAGAGTTTACTATGAAGTTACTTGAAACTGAATCATGCTTTTCTTATTAACATCATCTTACAAAGGAAGAATTTCGTGTTTATGAAAAGACTAGTTTCAATATACAAATAGAAATACTCAACAGAACTCAGCAAAGTATGAAAAAGATTTTTAAAAGAAAAATGAACACCAATTATAACAATTTTAGCACATTTCGACAGATAATCAGATTCAGTGTGTGTTGAACTCAAATCATATTATTTGAACATTAATCCCCCTTGTTTATTAGGCCTAGTTAATAATGTCAACAAAAATTTAATCAATAGTCTAAGAAAGAAATGGAAAATTTTATTTCAGCCAAACTGAGGATTATAACATGGGAGACGGTCTCTAAGAGAGCTCTGAGAACTGTTCCAAAGAGGGAAGGGGAGAGGTCAGTATATATGTGATTTTGGTGAAGGGGTATGTGCAACTAAGCACACATCTCAGTGGAAGGTTGCTGCTAGCAATGAGGAACAGATATCTTAGTTAATGGTTTTAGTGCTTTTCTAAGTATGGGAAGATGCAAGAGTCCAAGTTTACAAAAAATTTCTCCTGAAATATTTCTAACTACCTAAGGGCCTGTTCTTCCTGTTTTCCCAGAGCAGAAAGTGCCTCATCCTTATCTTTGCCCTGAATTCCTTTTAGGGTGTGTATTATAGGTCACTGACTGCAGTGGCTAATGACTTAACTCTTGTAGAACTGGATGGTGGGCAACATCCTTTATTTTACAATCCCTTCCCCTTCAGTCTTAATTTTGACCAAGGTTCGGGAAACATTTCGTGACCAATTTGGCCCATGGAGCTAGGAATGCTTATTCCCAGGTCAGGTGAAGATTTCATTGATAGGCCACTCAGTGTGCTTATTGCTGGACTAGGCCCTGTTAACAGTAGCCAAAAGCCTCTGGACCACCTGCTTTACTAGTCTGTTATGGTCCTGGAAATGGTTCCCTTTTGTTGCTTCTTCCCATACGTAGAATTGCAGTGTTACAATCAATTTTATAGAACTATATATTTGATCAATCATTTCAAGTAACCTAATTATCATCATTAATTTTATCTGAAGCTCAGTCACACATTTGGCAATTCAAGAAACAATAATCTTGTAAAATAGGCAGAATACAAGTAATATAGCTAGTAACATTTATAAGGTCACAAGTAACTATTTAAGCTAAGAACTTCCATTAGGTGTGGCCCAGTGTCTCCCCAGGCCGTCTGACCAGTGCTCTGCACCAGAACCGCTATCTTTAGGGGAAATGATATATTGGCATTCTTCACAAAGTTCACCAAAGATGTCTGCACGTACAAGGCAAGTGCTGGGTCATTGTGACCCCTTACAGAATTCAGAGAGGAATGTTATCTTCTATTGAGTTACATGGCTGGTGCCAGAAAAAATTTTTTTGTGAACTTTATGTTTCAGTGGGTATTTCTGCCATTGGGGAGGTCTGGTTAACACACAAGGCAGATGCGCAATTCATACTAGAGGGAGGGAGGAGGCCCAAATGGGCAGAGAAAAATTTTATGTTTAAATTTTTCTTGCTTGGCCTTAAAATGTGAATTTTTATTTCATCAGTAAGTAACCCTTTGGGGACTTCCCTGGTGGTCCAGTGGTTAAGAATCCACACTCCCAATGCAGGAGGACCAGGTTCAATCCCTGGTCAGGGAACTAGATCCCACATCCCGCAACTAAGAGCCCGCATGCCGCAACTAAAAGATCCCGCATGCTTCAAATAAGGCCTGGCGCAGCCAAATAAATAAATAAATATTGTTTAAAAAAGTTTAAAAAAGTAACCCTTTTAAAATCTCAGATCTATTGTTTTTAGCCATTTGTTGCAAAGAAGTTTGTGTTTTGCTGTTTGCTCATCAATTTAATTTATTTTGTTAAAGGCTTCTGTTTGTACAACAGGTCTCACTACTTTCAGAATATCTGATAGAAAAAAAATGCTCCACTGGTGTCTTTTGTAAGAGTTTTATGCTATTTTTGGTAAGACTGAAACTTATCTCCAGAACCAGGCCTGCTGCCTGTGCCATAATACATTGTCATTGCTGTGAAAATAATCACTTCCTTAATTGTTTTTATTTCCATAAGTTTGTATGTCAGCATAGGAGGTTTTATTTAAATGGAGTAACAGTAAAAGATGAGGTAAAAGTGAGGAAAAAGAAGAAAGCAGATCACTGAGAAGAAAGAAACTCATAAAATGTTTAATTGATAAGTTACTAGTTGAGGACTGGTTTAGCCCAGAGCAAGGGTTGGCAAACTGTGGGTTTTTAGCCAAATCTGGCCCAATGCCTGTTTTTGTTTAGCCCACGCACCAAGAATGGTTTTTATATTTTTAAATGATTGAAAAAAGGGTCTATTTTGTAACATGTGAAAATTATAAAAAATTCAAATTTCAGTGTCCATAAATAAAGTTTTATTCAAACACAGCTGCTCTGTTTGTGTAAGCATTGTCTACGGCTGCTTTCACACTATAATGGCTGAGTTGAGGAGTTGTGACAGAGATCATGTAGCCTGCAAAACCTAAAATATTTACTATATTTGGCCTTTTATGGCAAAAGTTTGTTGACCTCTGGACTAGACTTCTGAATTTAAATTTTGATACTTCTCTCTTCTTCACTTCTCCTTCCCTACATTCCCCCTTTTCTAAGTACTTCTTGGAAAGCCCCAATCTGATCTCAGAGGTGGCAATCTGGTTAAAGTGAGGGTCTTGGTTTAGACCTAAGTCTGAAGAAGAAGAGGCTCAGAAAGAGCAGAGATAGAAGACAAACCTGGGTTTGGATTCTGGCTCTGCTGGTTGTATATCTTTACTTAATGAACATCAGTTTTGTCATCCGTAAAGCAGTAACATACTTCATAGATGTGTACTGTGTAGTCAAAAAACTTGAATATGTACAGCCTGATATACACTATGATGTTCTCAAAAAAATACCAACTTCCATTCCGTTTCCCTGTGCTCCACGCTTGTGGTTGTTTGCCTAAATTTGTGGAGATGGTCTGGGGGCGAAGAGTTCCTTACATGGAGTAGGTTTTTCCTCTGGTTCCTCTCCTGATGGGTTGATCAAAGCAGCCCTCCTGGCTTAAGTGGAATTTCTGTCAATACTGCATTAGGGCACCTTCAGCCTAAGGTCTGAGAAGGTCTGCCTTGAGAAGTAATATTGTGGCTGATGTAAAGAATCTGTGATTTTAATGAATTTTCATTGTTTTACTGAAGTTTATCAACTTTGTTTTCATATCTATTTAGCTCTCTTTTTAAAAAATAAACAGTGTATGTCTAGATTTACATTTATAATGAATCTCACTATCCTATACTATTTCTTTTTTTGTGGAGATCCCTAAAACAAGATCCTGGTCACTCTGTACACATTTTTTGACCAAAATGCTCTGAAATTCTTTGACCATATGTTCTTAAAAATATACTGCAAACATTAAGCAATTTGCTGTGTTTTTTAAGTGTTACTCTTTTTTGTTATGCAAAATGTAAGTATTTATTAAAGTTCTTGCTATTAAAATGCTTCCACGATTATTGTTATATCTCAACTTTGTTTTTGTTCTGGATAGAAGCCACAGTGATGACTTAGTTCATTCCATGTACCCTGAGTCTATTTTGCTAAAATAGACAACAGCTGAGCCATATTTATGTCATAATCTAATGAACTAACAGTGTATAAAATAACTTTAGAAATCTGATTCCTTTTTTTGAGAAGGAAATTTACTTAAAATACAATTTCCTTTTATACTATCAAAAGCTTGCACCGTATGATCTATGTATATATATTTTTTTCATACTTGATCTCTAGAAGTAAATATTAAATTTTGGGTAAGTTTAGAGTTTTTGCTAAATAGACTCAGTTCTGGTGTCAAATCTAGGCTTTGACAATTAAGACAAGCCTTCCTTTTTCATCTTTATAAAATGGGAATGAATTTAATTTCACATTCTTAGTCCCGGGTTCATGACTGCATAAAGGAAGAGCCAAGAGCAGAAGGAGGGAGCCCTTTAAGTTTGGAAGGAGCAGAGAGTGAGAGTTCCTTCACAGCTGGCACAGAACATAGATCTTCCTCCCTGCAACATCGTGGAGGTGGCAGGGCTGTTGATGGGGCTGGTCATGGGTAGCTGGGTATTGTGCCTTGAGTGCCATGGTGTGGGACTGTGTGGAGGTCCCAGACCCACAGGCTCATGTTGGACACTTTTATTCCCAGCCCCGCAGGTGCAACTGGCAGGGGACTGACTGAGCTGGGCCATGGAGGTTGCTGGAGAGCAGCTGATTCTTGTTCTTTGCCTACCTTTGGTCCAAGGACCTGAGAGGATGATGATCTTATGACAGAAAACCAGGTACAGAATTTATTGATATATTTTTTTCTTAACACTAAGTGTGTTAAGGTAAGGCCACTTGCTTCATCCCTTAAATTCTTTATGTGTATTGGGTATGTTGCCTGACTGGTGAGCAACAGCCAATGGGCCTCATTTCTTAACCAGGTGAAGTTAAATTATCAAAGGTCCTAAACATGGGAATTTTGGTCTCTTTCTTTCTCCCTCTTTTTCCAGCCCAATGTGTGTCTGCTCTACTGTCCCAAACTCGCCCTCAGGGGCCTATTCTAAGGTCTAGACTGGAAGATGAAGAGTTAACAAATTATTTTGTCTTCCACACAAAGCTTCATTTTCCAAATTACACTTAATCAGCACTAAAAGTAATATTTGGGTTTCTATCTGCCTTATTCCTTTGTAATATTTCTCAATTGGTCCAGAACCCAGGTGGGAAGAGAAGGACTCTTTATGTGTTCCCTTCAAAGATTTAATCAAAAGCGACCCTCTGGAATAATCAATCTCCCCAAAATATCATGACTTTTACCCAAAGGAAGAGGTGTAAAATGAATATTGGACATAGTTGTTAACTGATGTACAACAATTTGGACTTACTTAATTTTTAGGTTATTTCTTTTTTTTTTTTAAATAAATTTATTTATTTATTTATTTTTGGGTGTGTTGGGTCTTTGTTGCTGTGTGCGGGCTTTCTCTAGTTGTGGCTAGCAGGGGTGCTACTCTTCGTTGCCATGCATGGGCTTCTCATTGTGGTGGCTTCTCTTGTTGTGGAGCATGGGCTCTAGGCACGTGGGCTTCAGTAGCTGTGGCACACAGGCTCAGTAGTTGTGGCTCACGGGCTTAGTTGCTCCGTGGCATGTGGGATCTTCCTGGACCAGGGCTTGAACCCGTGTCCCCTGCACTGGCAGGCAGATTCTTAACCACTGCGCCACCAGGGAAGTCCTTTAGGTTATTTCTTGATAGACATCGGTTCACTGCCCTTAGTTAGAGGTGGGTCAGGGTTAACTACTCCCTATCCTGCACTACCAGGTTATAATGAAAGCAAGTTTCAGACAAAATTAGACCACCCATACAGATATTATGGAGCAAGAACTTAAGAGCAAGCAGGCACACAAAGTTCATACAGTTGGTCCTACTTGGTTAGATGAAGACCCAATCTGCTTCCTTAGGTGCTGAAGCACTTCTCACATGAAAGTTTCGTCCTGAGGCGAGGTGTCAGTATTCTGGAGGCAGGATGTGGGTAACTTCATCATTGCCCTCAGGCAACTGAATCCTCTGACTCAATGGCTGAACACAGGAGACAGAGTCAACAGCTGGGCGGCATCCCTTAGGCACAGGCTTCAGAACATCCTAGATTCTTTTATAATTTTTTAAATTCTTTTAAAATGTTTTAATTTTTATTTTTTTACTGAAGGATAGTTGATTTACTATATTGTGTTAGTTTCAGGTGTACAGCAAAGTGATTCAGTTATATATATATATATTTCAGATTATTTTCCATTATAGATTATTACAAGATATTGAATATTGTTCCCTGTGTTATACAGTAAATCTTTGTTGCATACCTACTTTATGTATAGTAGTTTGCATCTGTTAATCCCATACTCCTAATTAACTCCCCCTTCCCCCCACGCCCGGCCCCAGCTTTCCCCTTTGGTAACCATGTTTTTCTTCTATGTCTGTGGTCTGTTTCTGTTTTGTATATAGATTCATTTGTATTATTTTTTTAGATTCTACACATAAGTGATATCATATAATGTTTGTCTTTCTCTCTCTGACTTACTTCACTTAGTATGATATTCTCTAGGTCCATCCATGTTGCTGAAAATGGCATTATTTCATTCTTTTTCATGGCTGAGTAATATTTCATGTTATATATATATATAATATCTCCCACATCTTCTTAAATCAGTCATCTGTTGATGGGCATTTAGGCTGTTTCCATGTCTTAGCTATTGTAAGTAGTGCTGCTATGAACATTGGGGAACATGTGTCTTTTTTTTTTTTCCAGCCGAGCCATGTGGCATGCGGGATCTTAGTTCCTGGACCAGGGGTGGAATCCCTGCCCCCTGCAATGGAAGCACAGAGTCTTAAGCCAGGAAAGTGGAAGCCAGGGAAGTCCCCTGCATGTGTCTTTTTGAATTAGAGCTTTTGTCTTTTCTGGAAATATGCCTAGGAGTAGGACTGCTCTATCAGATGAGAATTCTATTTTTAGTTTTTAAGGAACTTCCATACTATTTTTCATAATGACTGCACCAATTTACATTCCCACCAACAGGGTTCCCTTTTCTCCACACCCTCTCCAGCATTTATTGTTTGTAAACTTTTTGATGATAGCCATTCTGACCAGTGTGAGGTGATAGATCATTGTCATTTTGATTTGCATTTCTCTAATAATTAGCAAGAACATCCTAGATTCTTTTATTTTTTTTTAAACATCTTTATTGAAGTATAATTGCCTTACAATGGTGTGTTAGCTTCTGCTTTACAACAAAGTGAATCAGTTATACGTATACAATATGTTCCCATATCTCTTCCCTCTTGCATCTCCCTCCCTCCCACCCTCCCCATCCCACCCCTCTAGGTGGTCACAAAGCACTGAGCTGATCTCCCTGTGCTATACGGCTGCTTCCCACTAGCTATCTATTTTACATTTGGTAGTGTATATATGTCCATGACACTCTCTCACCCTGTCACATCTCACCCCACCCCCTCCCCATATCCTCAAGTCCATTCTCTAGTAGGTCTGTGTCTTTATTCCCGTCTTGCCACTAGGTTCTTCATGGCCTTTTTTTTTTTTTTTCCTTAGATTCCGTATATATGTGTTAGCATACTGTATTTGTTTTTCTCTTTCTGACTTACTTCACTCTGTATGACAGACTCTAACTCCATCCACCTCATTACAAATACCTCCATTTCATTTCTTTTTATGGCTGAGTAATATTCCATTGTATATATGTGCCACATCTTCTTTATCCATTCATCTGTCGATGGACATTTAGGTTGCTTCCATGTCCTGGCTATTGTAAATAGAGCTGCAATGAACATTTTGGTACATGACTCTTTTTGAACTATGGTTTTCTCAGGGTATATGCCCAGTAGTGGGATTGCTGGGTCGTATGGCAGTTCTATTTGTAGTTTTTTTTTTTTTTTTTTTTTTTAAAGCACCATCTGTTTTGTTTTTTTTTTTAAATTAATTAATTAATTAATTAATTTATTTATGGCTGTGTTGGGTCTTCGTTTCTGTGCGAGGGCTTTCTCTAGTTGTGGCAAGCGGGGACCACTCTTCATCACGATGCGCGGGCCTCTCACTATCGTGGCCTCTCTTGTTGCGGAGCACAGGCTCCAGACGCGCAGGCTCAGTAGTTGTGGCTCACGGGCCTAGTCGCTCCGCGGCATGTGGGATCTTCCCAGACCAGGGCGCGAACCCGTGTCCCCTGCATTAGCAGGCAGATTCTCAACCACTGCGCCACCAGGGAAGCCCCTATTTGTAGTTTTTTAAGGAACCTCCATACTGTTCTCCATAGTGGCTGTATCAATTTACATTCCCACCAACAGTGCAAGAGTGTTCCCTTTCCTCCACACCCTCACCAGCATTTATTGTTTCTAGATTTTTTGATGATGGCCATTCTGACCGGTGTGAGATGATATCTCATTGTAGTTTTGATTTGCATTTCTCTAATGATTAATGATGTTGAGCATTCTTTCATGTGTCTGTTGGCAATCTGTATATCTTCTTTGGAGAAATGTCTATTTAGGTCTTCTGCCCATTTTTGGATTGGGTTGTTCGTTTTTTTGTTATTGAGCTGCATGAGCTGCTTGTAAATCTTGGAGATTAATCCTTTGTCAGTTGCTTCATTTGCAAATATTTTCTCCCATTCTGATGGTTGTCTTTTGGTCTTGTTTATGGTTTCCTTTGCTGTGCAAAAGCTTTTAAGTTTCATTAGGTCCCATTTATTTATTTGTGTTCTTATTTCCATTTCTCTGGGAGCTGGGTCAAAAAGAATCTTGCTGTGATGTATGTCATAGAGTGTTCTGCCTATGTTTTCCTCTAAGAGTTTGATAGTGTCTGGCCTTACACTTAGGTCTTTAATCCATTTTGAGTTTATTTTTGTGCATGGTGTCAGGGAGTGTTCTAATTTCATACTTTTACATGTATCTGTCCAATTTTCCCAGCACCACTTATTGAAGAGGCTGTCTTTTCTCCACTGTATATGCTTGCCTCCTTTATCAAAGATAAGGTGAGCATATGTGCGTGGGTTTATCTCTGGGCTTTCTATCCTGTTCCATTGATCTATATTTCTGTTTTTGTGCCAGTACCAAACTGTCTTGATTGCTGTAGCTTTGTAATATAGTCTGAAGTCAGGGAGCCTGATTCCCCCAGCTCCATTTTTCGTTCTCAAGATTGCTTTGGCTATTCAGGGTCTTTTGTGTTTCCATACAAATTGTGAAATTTTTTGTTCTAGTTCTGTGAAAAATGCCAGTGGTAGTTTGATAGGGATTGCATTGAATCTGTAGATTGCTTTGGGTAGTAGAGTCATTTTCACAATGTTGATTCTTCCAATCCAGGAACATGGTATATCTCTCCATCTATTTGTATCATCTTTAATTTCTTTCATCAGTGTCTTATAATTTTCTGCATACAGGTCTTTTGTCTCCTTAGGTAGGTTTATTCCTAGATATTTTAATCTTTTTGTTGCAATGGTAAACGGGAGTGTTTTCTTAATTTCACTTTCAGATTTTTCGTCATTAGTGTATAGAAATGCAAGAGATTTCTGTGCATTAATTTTGGATCCTGCTACTTTACCAAATTCATTGATTAGCTCTAGGAGTTTTCTGGTAGCATCTTTAGGATTCTCTATGTATAGTATCATGTCATCTGCAAACAGTGACAGCTTTATTTCTTCTTTTCCGATTTGGATTCCTTTTATTTCTTTTTCTTCTCTGATTGCTGTGGCTAACACTTCCAAAACTATGTTGAATAATAGTGGTGAGAGTGGGCAACCTTGTCTTGTTCCTGATCTTAGTGGAAATGGTTTCAGTTTTTCACCATTGAGGACAATGTTGGCTGTGGGTTTGTCATATATGGCCTTTATTATGTTGAGGTAAGTTCCCTCTATGCCTACTTTCTGCAGGACTTTTATCATAAATCGGTGTTGAATTTTGTCGAAAGCTTTCTCTGCATCTATTGAGATGATCATATGGTTTTTCTCCTTCAATTTGTTAATATGGTGTATCAAATTGATTGATTTGCGTATATTGAAGAATCCTTGCATTCCTGGGATAAACCCCACTTGATCATGGTGTATGATCCTTTTAATGTGCTGTTGGATTCTGTTTGCTAGTATTTTGTTGAGGATTTTTGCATCTATGTTCATTAGTGATATTGGCCTGTAGTGTTCTTTCTTTGTGACATCTTTGTCTGGTTTTGGTATCAGGGTGATGGTGACCTCGTAGAATGAGTTGGGGAGTGTTCCTCCCTCTGCAATATTTTGGAAGAGTTTGAGAAGGATGGGTGTTAGCTCTTCTCTAAATGTTTGATAGAATTCGCCTGTGAAGCCATCTGGTCCTGGGCTTTTGTTTGTTGGAAGGTTTTTAATCACAGTTTCCATTTCAGTGCTTGTGATTGGTCTGTTCATATTTTCTATTTCTTCCTGGTTCAGTCTAGGCAGTTTGTGCATTTCTAAGAATCTGTCCATTTCTTCCAGGTTGTCCATTTTATTGGCATAGAGTTGCTTGTAGTAATCTCTCATGATCTTTTGTATTTCTGCAGTGTCAGTGGTTACTTCTCCTTTTTCATTTCTAATTCTATTGATTTGAGTCTTCTCCCTTTTTCTCTTGATGAGTCTGGCTAATAGTTTATCAGTTTTGTTTATCTTCTCAAAGAACCAGCTTTTAGTTTCATTGATTTTTGCTATTGTTTCCTTCATTTCTTTTTCATTTATTTCTGACCTGATCTTTATGATTTCTTTCCTTCTGCTAGCTTTGGGGGTTTTTTGCTCTTCTTTCTCTAATTGCTTTAGGTGCAAGGTTAGGTTGTTTATTCGAGATGTTTCCTGTTTCTTGAGGTAGGCTTGTATTGCTATAAACTTCCCTCTTAGCACTGCTTTTGCTGCATCCCATAGGTTTTGGGTCGTCGTGTCTCCATTGTCATTTGTTTCTAGGTATTTTTTGATTTCCCCTTTGATTTCTTCAGTGATCACTTCATTATTAAGTAGTTTATTGTGTAGCCTCCATGTGTTTGTATTTTTTACAGATGTTTTCCTGTAATTGATATCTAGTCTCATAGCGTTGTGGTCGGAAAAGAACTTGATACGATTTCAATTTTCTTAAATTTACCAAGGCTTGATTTGTGACCCAAGATATGATCTATCCTGGAGAATGTTCCATGAGCACTTGAGAAAAATGTGTATTCTGTTGTTTTTGGGTGGAATGTCCTATAAATATCAATTAAGTCCATCTTGTTTAATGTATCATTTAAAGCTTGTGTTTCCTTATTTATTTTCATTTTGGATGATCTGTCCATTGGTGAAAGTGGGGTGTTAAAGTCCCCTACTATGATTGTGTTGCTGTCGATTTCCCCTGTTATGGCTGTTAGTATTTGCCTTATGTATTGAGGTGCTCCTATGTTGGGTGCATAAATATTTACAATTGTTATACCTTCCTCTTGGATCGATCCCTTGATCATTATATAGTGTCCTTCTTTGTCTCTTGTAATAGTCTTTATTTTAAAGTCTATTTTGTCTGATATGAGAATTGCTACTCCAGCTTTCTTTTGATTTTCATTTGCATGGAATATCTTTTTCCATCCCCTCACTTTCAGTCTGTATGTGTCTCTAGGTCTGAAGTGGGTCTCTTGTAGACAGCATATATATGGGTCTTGTTTTTGTATCCATTCAGCCAGTCTGTGTCTTTTGGTGGGAGCATTTAATCCATTTACATTCAAGGTAATTATCGATATGTATGTTCCTATTCCCATTTTCTTAAATGTTTTGGGTTTGTTATTGTAGGTGTTTTCCTTCTCTTGTGTTTCTTGCCTAGAGAAGTTCCTTTAGCATTTGTTGTAAAGCTGGTTTGGTGGTGCTGAACTCTCTCAGCTTTTGCTTGTCTCTAAAGCTTTTAATTTCTCCATCAAATCTGAATGAGATCCTTGCTGGGTAGAGTAATCTTGGTTGTAGGTTTTTCTCCTTCATCACTTTAAGTATATCCTGCCACTCCCTTCTGGCTTGCAGAGTTTCTGCTGAAAGATCAGCTGTCAACCTTATGGGGATTCCCTTGTGTGTTATTTGTTGTTTTTCCCTTGCTGCTTTTAATATGTTTTCTTTATATTTAATTTTTGACAGTTTGATTAATATGTGTCTTGGCGTGTTTCTCCTTGGGTTTATCCTGTATGGGACTCTCTGTGCTTCCAGGACTTGATTAACTATTTCCTTTCCCATATTAGGGAAGTTTTCAACTATAATCTCTTCAAATATTTTCTCAGTCCCTTTCTTTTTCTCTTCTTCTTCTGGGACCCCTATAATTCGAATGTTGGTGCGTTTAATGTTGTCCCAGAGGTCTCTGAGACTGTCCTCAGTTCTTTTCATTCTTTTTTCTTTATCCTGCTCTGCAGTAGTTATTTCCACCATTTTATCTTCCAGGTCACTTATCCTTTCTTCTGCCTCAGTTATTCTGCTATTGATCCCATCTAGAGTATTTTTAATTTCATTTATTGTGTTTTTCATCGTTGCTTGGTTCCTCTTTAGTTCTTCTACGTCCTTGTTAAATGTTTCTTGCATTTTGTCTATTCTATTTCCAAGATTTTGGATCATCCTTACTATCATTATTCTGAATTCTTTTTCAGGTAGACTACCTATTTCCTCTTCATTTGTTAGGTCTGGTGTGTTTTGACCCTGCTCCTTCATCTGCTGTGTGTTTTTCTGTCGTCTCATTTTGCTTATCTTACTGTGTTTGGGGTCTCCTTTTCACAGGCTGCAGGTTCGTAGTTCCCGTTGTTTTTGGTTTCTGTCCCCAGTGGCTAAGGTTGGTTCAGTGGGTTGTGTAGGCTTCCTGGTGGAGGGAACTAGTGCCTGAGATCTGGTGGATGAGGCTGGATCTTGTCTTTCTGGTGGGCACGTCCACGTCTGGTGGTGTATTTTGGGGTGTCTGTGGACTTACTATGATTTTAGGCAGCCTCTCTGCTAATGGATGGGGCTGTGTTCCTGTCTTGCTAGTTGTTTGGCATAGGGTGTCCAGCACTGTAGCTTGCTGGTCGTTGAGTGAAGCTGGGTCTTGATGTTGAGATGGAGATCTCTGAGAGATTTTTGCCGTTTGGTATTACGTGGAGCTGGGAGGTCTCTTGTGGACCAGTGTCCTGAAGTTGGCTCTCCCACCTCAGAGGCACGGCCCTGATGCCTGGCTGGAGCACCAAGAGCCTTTCGTCCACACGGCTCAGAGTAAAAGGGAGAAAAAATAGAAAGAAAGAAAGAAAGAAAGAAAGAGGCTATAATATAGTGAAGTAAAATAAAGCTATTATAAAGCAAAGCTATACAGACAAAATCTCACCCAGAAGCATATACATATACACTCACAAAAAAAGGAAAAGGGGAAAAATTAATATATCCTGCTCCCAAAGTCCACCTCCTGAATTTGGGATGATTCGTTGTCTATTCAGGTATTCAACAGATGCAGGCACATCAAGTTGTTTGTGGAGTTTTAATCCGCTGCTTCTGAGGCTGCTGGGAGAGATTTCCCTTTCTCTTCTTTGTTCGCACAGCTCCTGGGGTTCAGCTTTGGATTTGGACCTGCCTCTGCGTGTAGGTCCCCTGAGGGCGTCTGTTCCCCACCCAGACAGAACGGGGTTAAAGGAGCAGTTGCTTTGGGGGCTCTGGCTCACTCAGGCCGGGGGGAGGGAGGGGTACGGAGGAGGTGGGGCGAGCCTGCGGTGGCAGAGGCCAGCGTGACGTTGCACCAGCCTGAGGTGCACAGTGCGTTCTCCCGGGAAAGTTGTCCCTGGATCACGGGACCCTGGCAGTGGCGGGCTGCACTGGCTCCCGGGAGGGGCGGTGTGGAGAGTGACCTGTGCTCGCACACAGACTTTTTGGTGGAGGCAGCAGCAGCCTTAGCGTCTCACGCCCGTCTCTGGGGCCCGCGCTGATCACCGCGGCTCGTGCCCGTCTCTGGAGTTCGTTTAGGCGGCGCTCTGAATCCCCTCTCCTTGCGCGCCACGAAACAAAGAGGCAAGAAAAAGTCTCTTGCCTCTTCGGCAGCTGCAGACTTTTTCCCGGTCTCCCTCCCAGCCAGCTGTGGTGCGCTAACCCCTTCAGGCTGTGTTCACGCCGCCAACCCCAGTCCTCTCCCTGCGATCTGACCGAAGCCCAAGCCTCAGCTCCCAGTCCCACCTGCCCCGGCGGGTGAGCAGACAAGCCTCTTGGGCTGCTGAGTGCTGCTCGGCGCCGAGCCTCTGTGCGGGAATCTCTCCGTTTTTTCCTCTGCGCCCCTGTTGCTGTGGGATCTGCACTGATAGCCGTGGCTCACGCCCGTCTCTGGAGCTTGTTTAGGCGGCGCTCTGAATCCCCTCTCCTCGCACACCAGGAAACAAAGAGGGAAGAAAAAGTCTCTTGCCTCTTCGGCAGCTGCAGACTTTTTCCCGGACTCCCTCCCAGCCAGCTGTGGTGCACTAACCCCTTCAGGCTGTGTTCACTCCGCCAACCCCAGTCCTCTCCCTTCGATCCAACCAAAGTCCGAGCCTCAGCTCCCAGCCCCACCCACCCCGGCATGTGATCAGACAAGCCTCTTGGGCTGGTGAGTGCTGCTCGGCGCGAGCCTCTGTGCGGGAGTCTCTCCGCTTTGCCCTCCGCACCCCTGTGGCTGTGCTCTCCTCCGGGGCTCCGAAGTTTCCCCCCTCTGCCACCTGCAGTCTCTGCCCGCGAAGGGGCTTCCTAATGCGTGGAAATCTTTCCTCCTTCATGGCTCCCTCCCACTGGTGCAGGTCCCGTCCCTATTCTTTTGTCTCTGTTATTTCTTTTTTCTTTTGCCCTACCCAAGTACATGGGGAGTTTCTTGCCTTTTGGGAGGTCTGACGTTTTCTGCCAGCGTTCAGTGGGTGTTCTGTAGGAGCAGTTCCACGTGTAGATGTATTTCGACTGTATCTGTGGGAAGGAAGGTGATCTCCGCGTCTTACTCTTCCGCCGTCTTCTCTCCCACCCCTAGATTCTTATACTCTGTTCTAGCCAAGAGTGACTAAAACACTTTAGCCACTCCACATTTCTTGACCGCCATCAATTTTACCAGTGACACCTCTTCTAACATCAAGATGCTAATTAACAAAGTCTCCTGCTTATTAAAGATAAAGCACTTGCAGGGTGTACTTTCTGACTAGCATGCTGGCAAGGCCCCCTGAGGGGGTGAGGGAGTTCCAGAAAGGGCATCTGACCTTCATCCATCTCGTTCTGTAGAGCACACAGCCTCTGCAAATGGCTGGTTCAATGTCTTTGCAGCTTCAATTATAAAAGTGAAGGACTTCACAGAAACTAACACAACATTGTAAAGCAATTATACTCCAATAAAGATGTTAAAAAAAAAAAAGTGAAGGACTTCAAAAATATGCCGATTTGGGTTATTGACTATTTTGAGCTGAAGACACTTGAAAAACAGAAAATGTTAGAAGAGGCTTTCTTTGAGCTCCCCTTATCTACCTAAAGACAGATCCTCCCAAAGGAATCCAATGGTCTTGGATTCTCCTCCCCCTAGTTTCATCAACCAGAGAAGACTTGAAGTCGACACCACACCCAGACACATTTGTCACAAACTATCATATCTCCCATCTGTTCTAAGGGCCATTCATCTTTCCTAAAAATCACTTACTCTTTCCTAAGTGGCTTACATCCCTTTCCCCTTGCCCTATAAAGACTGTATATAAGCTCTCAGATTGCACAGCTTTTTGGGGTATTCACTTTTTTCCCCTGTGAGGCCCCTGTGTCTGTAATATTAAAAATTAATAAATCTGTGTACCTTTTGTTAACCTGCCTGTTGCCAGTTTATTTTATAGACCCAGATATCATACTTAGAAGGGTAAAGAGAAAGTGTTTCTTCCCCTACAAAGGTTTGTAAGCTTGCATTTGCCCATATATAGAAGAGAAACACAATAATGAGCTTTTTATTTTCATACATATTTGAACTCTCCAAAAAAGATAAAGTATAAAATTTATAAACAATTACATTTTTTAATTTATTATTTGATCACCAATTATGTTATTCTTTTTTTCCTTCCCTTTCAGTGTTTGAACATATTCCTTTTTATATGCTGTAAACTGAATGATTTAGGATTTACTTAATGCCCCCCCCAACCTGCCCCTGACCTTCTATAATTTTTCCTCAGGCCGACTAGTGGTCATAGTTCAATTTTCCACTGTAGGCTTGGTTGGATATCATTATTATCATAACTATCATTTCATGGGTTCCCCTAACTCAAATTATTCCGTGTTCCATCTTTTTTCAAAAATTATAACATTCTGCACAGGTTTTAAAGGTGGTAAATTGTGTCCCCCAAAATGAGTGATCTACAGGAGCCCAAGTTGTGAACTGCTGAGCTCAATGAAGACATAATTAAAATAATTCCCTTTAGGGACTGGTTGTATCTACAATGTTTATTTGTCAGTATCCATCCAGAAGAGCCAAGTATGGTACAGGCCCAAAACTATGAAGTAACAGCTGTAGACATGGTTTGGTGGATTAATAATCACTCAACATCCTTCATTACAGGCTGTGGATATATTTGGAAAGATTGCTAAGAGAATTCTTTTTAGGGTAAAAGGACAAAGTAGTGTGGCCTGGTACAGGGACCATCCTGGTGACTAAAATTTTTTCTGCTCACCTCCCTTGTTCTCCACTAGGAGTCCTTCTTAGCCCATACCCTGGCTCTGATAGAAAGACAAGCTTTGAGTGTTCCTCTACCTCTGTCTATTCAAAGCCACATTTGAAAAGTACAACAATTATATTATGGAGAATGTTTTTCATGGAGTAAGATGGGCCCTGAAAGCATCAGCCTTGCCTGAGCCTCATGTGAGATGAAGCCAACCTCACTCAACTCGTCTCATGAGAATTCTACCTCTCACATTCAGGTAAACAATCAAAAGAGTTTGGGATTTCTTTATTTTTGTCTTGGAGATAGTGACAGAATTTCTGGTCCTGAAGTGAAAAAAAATGGTTTTTAAAAATTAATTTGGGGCTTCCCTGGTGGCGCAGTGGTTAAGAATCTGCCTGCCAATGCAGGGAACACGGGTTTGAGCCCTGGTCCAGGAAGATTCCACATGCCACGGAGCAACTAAGCCCGTGCGCCACAACTACTGAGCCTGCGCTCTAGAGCCCATGAGCCACAACTGCTGAGCCCGCATGCTACAGCTACTGAAGCCTGTGCACCTAGAGCCTGTGCTCCACAACAAGAGAAGCCACCACGATGAGAAGCCCACACCCCACAACGAAGAGTAACCCCTGCTTGCCGCAACTAGAGAAAGACTGCGTGCAGCAACAAAGGCCCAAAGCAGCCAAAAATAAATAAATTAAATAAATAAATTTATTTTAAGAAATCAATTTGATGTGTTGTGATATGAACCACATACTTCAACTAGTTGTCCTTTCTTGGGGTTCAGCTTCATTATATGTTTCCATAGTCTGGAAAGCCTGCCCCTCATGCCATTGCTACCTCCTGTTTTCTGTAACAATTGCTTTAATGGTCCATTTCACTTTTTAGTTGTATTAACTGCTTCAGGAGTGATATTTGGAAACATGAACAAAAATCATCAATGATATTTCACTTGACTCATTCTGCATTGCTTAAAATGTATTTCCTAATTTGTGGTTATATAAGTTAGGGGTCTGTTTTTTGGACAATCCACATTTCTAGTCTTTTCATTGGGGTCTCTTATTATGCCCTTGGTCTGACTGAGCAGGCAAAGCTTAAACCAGAACAATTGTCAAAACTAGTTAAGAAAAGACTCCCAAGTCTCCCAGTGCAATGGGAAAAGCCAGTTATGTCTCAGGATGTGTCCATTGACCAAAGCAAATTATTCTCACCAGGCCATGGCTTGGGACACGTGTTGCCACCTTCAAGGCCTGTGCAGTTTGTTGTTCCAGCCACCAGCACTTCTCTCTTTGGGCTGTGACTAGTGGACAACAGCATGACAGATCCATTCTTGAATCATGCCAACAGGTATTTATATGAGCGGGGTGGGTAGGACCTACCTGAATGACCTCACAGAGTTGTTGTAAGGATTAAATGAGATAATGCATATAAAACTCTTAGCACAGAGCCTAGAACATAGTAATTGCTCAGTAAATGTTATCAGTGATTATATTAGGACACACATACATCTTTCAAAACTTAGCTCCAATATCGCCTCTTCTGTGAAACCTCCTTGACAATTCCTAAGAGCACGGATATAAAAAGTCATTGGAGGGACTTCCCTGGTGGCACAGTGGTTAAGAATCCACCTGCCAATGCAGGCGACACGGGTTCGAGCCCTGGTCAGGGAAGATCCCACATGCCACGGAGCAACTAAGCCCGTGTGCCACAACTACTGAGCCCGCGCCACAACTACTGAAGCCCGCACCCCTAGAGCCCGTGCTCCGCAACAAGAGAAGCCACTGCAATGAAAAGCTCGCGCACCACAACAAAGAGTAGCCCCCGCTCGCTGCAACTAGAGAAAGCCTGCGTGCAGCAACAAAGACCCAATGCAGCCAAAAATAAAAATAAATAAATAACATGGTTTAAGAGAGAGGTTTATATGAACAGTTGAGGAACATCATTTGTCAGTTGTGAGACTTTGGGCAAGGTACGTAATCTTTCTGTGCCTTCATTTCCTCATCTGTAAAATAGGAATAGTATCATTATCATTATAATTACCTTCAATCTCCTGGGGTTGTTGTAAGGGGTAAATTAGTTAATATATGTAAAACACTTAGAACAGGGCTTGGCATAGAATGGTGTTCAAGGCACTCTACCTTTAAAAAAATTTTGAAGAAAAAAAATGAGTTAGGAAGGAATCAACCTTTATATCTGTTTACCAAATTGGACATTAAGAGTTTGTAACTGCGTTTTCCTTAAGTACCCAAAGACTGTGTTTGTGCATGAAATAAATTGTCAATGAGGTTTGTGTAGCTCTGTCCAGTATGTGGCCATGGGCTGGGCATAGCATCTTTCGTCTCTCAGTATTCTCAGTATATATACAGGGACTTTATTAGGAGAAATCAGAAGACAGATGAGAGAACTATTATAGCATGTGCTTTGTACTCATTCAGAATTTTTAGGAAGAACAGAAAAAGCTAAAAAGTCACAAAAGAGAAGCTAAAAAGTTGGGTTGGCTGTGCAACACAATGCCAAACCATTTAGCTTGCCTCCACTGGCAATGAGAGAAAACATTTCTAAAATGAAATTATTTTAGGGGAATTCCCTAAATTAATTTAGGGAAGTTTAGCGGTTAGGACTCCGTGCTTTCACTGCCCTGGTCAGGGAACTAAGATCCTGCAAGCCGTGAGGCCAAAAATTAAAAAATAAAATGAAATGATTTTAGTAGTTATAGTGATTTGTTTGACTTGGTTACTAAAAATTGTCTGTGTAAGCTGGTTATGTAGCCATGGCATCAGTTGGGTTTCCATGGTTACAAAAAATGATTACTCTCCTACAAACAGTCTTTGCAACAAAGAAGTGTTTGTTTATGATCTTACAATTGCTTTGTAATTCAAGGAATTTTATTTCAACTTAAAGAATAAAACTTAATGTTTGACTATTTTTTTCTGGAATTGGTCATGTTTTAAAAGGAAAAGAGGAGAGAGATTATGGAGATGTTCTATTACCTGTGTGTAGTGCGCTTTGCTTTTAGAACGATACACATCCATCCTCAATTAATAAGATGGCAGTTTACTCTGCAGGACCCACATGATGACCCAGAAATCCATTTATGTGTTCCTGGTTGCCCCTTTTCCATTCCCTGTGATTATTACTTCCCTCAAGTCCCTCTACTCCCCTATTTTCCCCTCTCTTGGCAGGTGACTGGAGACAGAGAAAATAGAGTCCCTCATCTTATTTGTTTATTTATTTTAAAATACATTCTCTTTTAAATTAATTAATTGATTTATTTACTTATTTTTGGCTGCGTTGGGTCTTCGTTGCTGTGTGCGGGCTTTCTCTAGTTGTGGCAAGCAGGGGCTACTCTTCCTTGCAGTACATGGGCTTCTCAGTGCGGTGCTTCTCTTGTTGCGGAACACAGGGTCTAGGCTCGCGGGCTTCAGTAGTTGTGGCACGTGGGCTCAGTAGTTGTGGCTTGTGGGCTCTAGAACTCAGGCTCAGTAGTTATAGCACACGGCCTTAGTTGCTCCATGGCATGTGGGATCTTCCCTGACCAGGGCTTGAACCTGTGTCCCCTGGATTGGCAGGTGTATTCTTAACCACTGTGCCATCAGGGAAGTCCCCTTATCTTATTTAAATAGAAAAAAAGACAAATACAAAGACCTCAATAAGAAAATTGCAAAAGATGAAAAGAGAGAGAAGAAATATAAATGATAAATAAATAAACGTAGTAGTTTTGGTCAAAATGTTCATTCTCATTAGTTATCAACAAAATGTAGATTGAAATGACAATAAGATGATACTCTTTCTTTGCCTGTTAAATCAGCAAGGATTTTTTAAAATAATAGTACTCAGCACTGATAAAAGTATGGTAAAATTGAAGCTTCTTCCACTTCAATTGATGTGAAATTTAGCACACAGCCTTCAAAACATGCATGCTCTTTGACCCAGTAATTTCACTTGGAATAAGTTCTGTATAAGGTAAAACTCCAATAATAGGAGAATGATTATAATAATTTTTCTTAAGTTGTTTACAATTTCTTTTAAGCACTTGACAGTGAGCTAAGGACAAATCTGAGGTCTTTGCATTTATTTTGTCATTTAGTCTTCATCAGAGCTCTACAAGGCGGACACTATTATTCCTTTCCTACAAATAAGAAACTGAAGTACAGAGAAGGTAAGTAGCTTACTTGCCCAAGGGCACACAGACAGGAAGTGGCTCCAGCTCTAGAACCAGACCCTGAACCACTATGATCTACTGCCTTGTTCTAGAAAAGACTTAAGGCAGCAGGCAGAGTTATATAGTGAACAAGATAATTTCAAAACTTCCATAGAAGAAAGAATAAACAATGGTGGAGACTAAAACAGCGCTAGGAATGAGGCTGAAAATACATATTATGCAACTTATACACTTGCTAAAAGGTCACAAATTTGCCTAGATGCTTTCTAGCAGCTTTGGATAAAGGAAAATCTGATCAGTTATACAATTCACAGTACTCATGAAATAAAAGCAGATCAATTTCTCCAGAGAATACCAACTATTCTTGGTAATAAGAACAGACGCAGATTTATTCCACAGAACACAGAAGGTTCTCATAAAAAGAGACAGTATGTAAGGTCATGGCTAATGACCTCAACAGCATCCTTGTGTAGACAAGACAACCACTTCTGGTGGGTTGAGTCTCCCACCAGAGACTTTTCTCATAGGGCCTCATGACCCAACATCAAAACGTGGTAACAGGCAAGCAGGATGCGGGCCAGGCATCTTGTTCTGTACTGGTCTAAAGATTATAGAGTACCTGCGAGTGAATGGGCTGATAGTCTTTAAATAATCCCCTCTTTGATAAATGTGACTTATCAAAGTCCTGAAATTCAGACTGTACTTTTCAACAAGTACCTAGAATTTAGTACCTATTTTGTCATACAGTTTTTATTTGCGTTAGGACCACTGGATTGGAGTAGGAATGGTTAAAAAAATATTACAATATGCAATGGTCAATTATGCAGGTTTTAAAGATGATGCTTAGGAAGTATTTTGATAATAAATAAAGCAGGTTACAAAACTATGTATAGCATATGATCTCAACAGTGTTTAAAAAATATAGTAGCAAGATAAGAGTATTCAGTTTTTCTTAATATAGAATCTTTTTTTTCCTCTTATTTATTGCAATAGAAGAATGGAAGACACTTTCTAGTTGGATTGGAATATCTCAGAATGAGGCACTAGTTTCAGTTCCTAATTGCTTGGGTCCTAGGTTTGATTTATCATCAAACCAAGGGGAATGAAGAAGACAGATATTAATTTGATTTGATTTATTTGGGGTGCAGGAGAAAATGGAGGGAGGCATAATGACAACGTGGAGGAAACAGATTATGGAGAAGGGTAGCAATAAGCAAGATTTCCAGAGGGGCCTTCAGAAACCTAGAAGCTGATCTCTGAAGTTGCCCACGAAGTGAAGGTCCAGGGCTAGGAGATTTCTGTGCTCAGGAGAGGTTGGTTACTGAGCCCTGATATCCCATCAGATAGACCTGCACTTGAACAAACACATGCTCACCAGCACCCTAGGGTCTACACCAGTTTCTTCTTAGAGATATAGAGGTATTGCTCCTTCCTGAACTTGCATTAAATTGATAATTGCCTCACCACAAGGCATTGCTGACTCCCTCATTCATTACCCTGTATGAGCATCCTCTGTAAACATGCCCTAGGACATCACTACAGGAGGGGGGTGGGTGAAGGGGGGAAGCTCCTATATCTAGAGAGAAAAGGTTAAACTAGACAAGCTTGAGATTATTTTAATAGTGCCTACACATGTGCACGTGAACACACACACACAGAGGACACAGCGTACTGGAAAAAACTACACCTCCTTCAAGGATTCCACCTAGCTTCCCCTCCTGCCCTCTAAATATGTGTGTTGCCCAGGATCCATTCTCAGCCCTCATCTTCATTTTAGGTAATCTTGCTGGGCTATTTCGGCTTCTACACAAATTCTGCTGCATATTAAATCCGAAATCTCCAATATAAGCCTTCTTATAGTTTAATGACATCCATAATAGTTACCACATAAGAAGCACATGCAGTTTCCCATCTATAAACATTTTATATTTGCCTTTGTTTTTGTCCCTTAATCTCTAAATTCTTGATGAATATTGTTCTACTGTAAGAAGGAGGGTCTTGGGAAGGAAAAAGAAATTACCACTCATAAACCTCGTAACCACTCTATGAAGGAAGTATACTCATTCCTATGTATAGATGAGAAAAATTGAGGCTTGGAGCGGGTAAATACCTTGTACAAGATCAAAGAGCTTGGAAGGAAGATGACTAAGGATTAAAGTCAGGTCTATCTATTTACCTAAGAAAGAAGGTTGATGGTTTCATGTTGGGGAATCAAACTTCTTATTCCCAGGATTTGGGGTAGTATGCTAACCAGGAAATACTAATTCTCCCCCCAGGACATGTTAGTGTGTGAGACTAAGTCACCATAACCTTTTAACCTTTTAATACTCAGTACATGCTGTGACCTTTTAGCTTCATCTACCCTCTAATATACGTGGGACCTCAGGCTATCTGGCAAAAAGTTATATTACAGGACTCACACTATAAAGAGAAACACTCCTCCTCCAGTGTGTCTCCTTTACCCTCACATTACCACCATACTACTGCACTCCTGACACCAGATGTGTCAGTTTTCCATACATCAAGCAATTCTGCAACACCAGCTGGGTGTCCTACAACTTAACTCAATTCTGACACTACCTACCAGGAGATAGTATCAGATCCCAGAGGTTAAAGGCTCGGTTCCATAAAACTGTCCTCTCTGCCCCTCATTTCAGACACCAATTGAAAGTCTAGGTTGTTACCCATGCTTCCCACTGTTGCTGAACCAAAGTTCATGTACCCGATGCACCGTGAGGCCAAACAAACTGAAACGTCAGTTTGGAGCAGAGAAAGGTTTATTGCAAGGACCAACCAAGGATAATGGGCCACTAGTGCTCCAAAGACTGAACTCTCCAATGGGTTTCAGGAAGAATTTTTAAAGGCAAATTTGGGGTGAGGGCTGCAGGGTATGTGACCTGCTTTTGATTGATTGGTGGTGAGGTAACAGGGTGGTGTTCCAGGAATCTCAGTCCTCAGCCTTCTGGTTCTGACCAATCTGGGGTCCACGTACTTATGCTCAGCCTGAAGTTCCCATCCTCCACCTGGGTGGGGGCCTCAGTTCCTGTAGAAGAACTCAGAGACGTGTGTCAGATTGTTATGTATATCCCTTGAGGAGGAACTAGGGCTCTGTTTTATCAAACTGTTTGCATCTGTCCT
This sequence comes from Balaenoptera borealis, assembly GCF_965194805.1. Taxonomy (NCBI): domain Eukaryota; kingdom Metazoa; phylum Chordata; class Mammalia; order Artiodactyla; family Balaenopteridae; genus Balaenoptera; species Balaenoptera borealis. The sequence goes on from NC_138870.1 coordinate 27,603,950, forward strand.
TTGGAACTCACAGAAGGTCTAGGAGGCTGAAACCTTTTTCCTACAAACAAGAAATAGGGGACATGGTCCTGCTTGGTTTCACCACCAGCTATAAATCAGATGTTCCCACATCCCAGTCTTTGGTTTGGATTAGTTTGTTAGAGCAGCTCACAGAATTTAAGAAAACAGTTTACTTACTAGATTACTGATTTACTAAAAGGATATAAGAAAGGATACAGATAAACAGTCAGATGAAGAGCTACATAGGGCAAGATCTGGAAGCGTCTCTAACACAGGAGCTTCTGTCCTCATGGAGTTGGGGTGTGTTACCTTCCTGGCACATGGATGTGTTCACCAGCCCAGAAGCTTCCTCAGCCATACCCTTTTGGGTTTTTATGGAGGATTCATTACATAGGCATGATTGATTAAATCATTGACCAACAGTGATTGATTCAACTTCCAATCCTTCTCTCCTCCTCGGAGGTGGGGAGGTGGGGCTGAAAGTTTCAACTCTCTAATTTTGATTGGTCCCCTTAGCAACCAGCCCCCTCCTTAGGAACACTTCAAAAGTCACCTACCTCATTAACATAAACTCAGATGTGGTTGAAAAAGGCTTGTTATGAATAACAAGACACTCTTTCACCTTTATGGATCTGGAGCTATTCAGGAACTAAGACTAAATACTATAACAAAAGATGCTCCCACTGTTCTTATCACTTAGGAAATTCCAAGGGTTTAAAGAGCTCTGTGCCAAAAAAAGGGACAACCAAATATATATTTCTTATTATAAGTCACAATATGACACATTTCTCATTTCAAAATTTACTATAGAGCAGCAATAATCAAGACACCATGGTACTGGCATAAGAATAGACATATAATCCAATGGCATAGAATTGAGAGTTTAGAAATAAACCCATATGTCTATAGTCAACTGATTTTTGACAAGAGTGCCAAGACCATTCAATGGGGAAAAAATCGTTTTTAACAAGTTGCTAAGACAAATGGATATAAAAGATGAAATCATACGCTTACCTCACTCAATATATGAATATTAAGTTCAAAATGGATCAAATGTTAGGGGACCAAAACCGCCTGCCTTAGCCAGGCAAGATAGTAGACACTTGCACGAGTTACCTTAACAACAGGAGGTCCTGGTAAGGAATGAGGAACTAACAAGCTACCACCAACTGGAAGAATTCGGGAAAGGTCAAAAGGAGAGGGGAGATGCCAGTCCATATGTCCTACCAACCTCCCAGAATCCTTCTTGCTGGAATCCATCTTGGCTGAGTGATGCATTCACCACCAGGAAGGACCCTGAGTCAGAGTGACTGGCCAGAGACACCCCAGAAACTAACACCATTACCATAAAATCTGAGACTGCGAGCCACATGGCAGAGCAGTTCTCCTGGGTTCCCTTACCCTGCTGCTCTCCACCCGGGTGCCCCTTCCCAATAAAGTCTCTTGCTTTGTCAGCACGTGTGTCTCCTTGGACAATTAATTTCTGAGTGTTAGACAAGAGCCTACTCTTGGGCCCTGGAAGGAGTCCCTCTTCCTGCAACACAAAGACCTAAATATAAGAGCTAAAACTATTAAAATGCTTAGAATAAAACATTGGTCTAAATCTTCACCACCTTTGATTTGGTAATGGATTCTTAGATATGACACTAAAAGGAAGAGAAAGGGAAGGGGTGAAGGACACTTACTGGCAGTTGTACACACTTTTTAAACCCAGTTAGCCAGATCCTAGTCACTGGCAAGTTACTTAATGTACTAACTTAAATGGCCACATTTATTACATGACCATGCACACAGCAAGAAATTGGAGATGCAATCATTATAGAAGAAGGGAATAGATGTTGAAAGACAGGTAGCAGTTGGCCATATGCCATGATTTAACTCATCAGCTGTCTTTTCATTAATATCCTCAATTTCCTTATCTCCTAGTCCTCTTACACACTCACTGAGAAAACTCTAATCTTAAATTGATACAACTACTGCCATCTCTACTCTTACACTTGGTCTTCTGAAAAAAGCCATAAAACTATGTGGCTTTTAATGTCTCTATAAATTCATGATTTTTAACTTTGGCTGGGCTTTTTGACTCAGCTGGGTGACAACAATTTATTCAAAAACAATCTTTATAATTCTTTGATCCATAGAACCTTGTAAAACCTTAGATGTATTTATCACTTTAACTGCTAGCATACAGGTTTTTTTAAAAATTATTTATTTATTTATTTATTTATTTTTGGTTACGTTGGGTAGCATATAGTTTTGCTCACTAAAATGGTCCTCAAAATAAACTTTATAATAAAGAGGAATTGGTATTCTGAAACAGGTGACTCAGAACATTGCCTCAGATCAAGAAAATCAAGGCTGGTCAGTGGACAAATTCTAAAGAAATAATACCTGGTAATCAGAATTTTTTAGTCTTCTTTTAATGAAAGAATAAGTTATATTAGCCTGTGTGCTGCAGTGTGCTGCAAATTCTTCTGGTTCTTTCCAGTCAAAATAAACAGAGGGTAGATTTAATAATGAAGAAAGAATTAATGAGGTGAGATTGTCCCCAAAATAGGCAAATGCTGATAGCAAAAATGGTAAAAATCAAGAATTTCGAAGAAAACATCATTTAGAAAGTAAAGCAAAAAACAGGTGGAAAAATGCAATCCCAACTAAAATTAAATTGAGTGCTATGAGATTACCAGTGCCTTTCTGGTGGGAAGATGACAATTATACAGGTTGTGGCTAAGAAACAAACCCAGAGAATCTGATCGCCACTGATTTTGAAGATATAAAACAGGGAGAGGACAGCTATGTGGCTGTTTTTTTCCCCCTGACACAAAATACTCCAGCTTTTATTAATTAGCATCATGCATCTTAGAAGAGACAAAAGATGAGGTAGCAGAGCTGGGAGAGCTCCCTGAATAAACACACAAAACAGAGCAGACGGGCCTCAGGAAGCCATGTGAGCAGACGGAGGCAGCATCTTCTGGGAGTGGGCCTGGACCCAGGGTTGCTCCAGAATCTGGTCCAAGGGCAGCCTCCCAGAAGGTTAGTATTTGAGCTGCTTGAAAATCAAGTCCTGGCTTCAGAAGGCATTGATGGGGGAAAACTCACATCTACCTTTAGTATGCATTTGGAGGTCTCAGTGAGTGAGGTGCTTTTGAAGAGTGGATTTCCCACCAGCAGTTCATAGTAGAGCATTCCAATGTACCACAGATCCACCATCTTATTGTATGTTTTCCCCTCCATTGTTTCTGCAGTCATGGAGTTGTCTGCTCAGGCTGTCTCCACATCTGAAACTTCTCTTCATGCTTTAATCTACTACAATCTGGTTTTCACCCTCTGTTCCACACCAGCTACTCTTGTCAAGAACATGCACATTCGAGGGATGTAACGTGCAACATGATAAATACAATCAACACTGCTGTATATTATATATGAAAGTTGTTAAGAGAGTAAATCTTGAGTTCTCATTTCAAGAAAAAAATGTTTTTTCTATTTATTAAATTTTGTTTCTATATGAGATGGTGGATATTCACTAAACTTATTGTGTTAATCACTTCATGAGGTATGTAAGTCAAACAATTATGCTGTACACCTTAAACTTATACAGTGCTGTATATCAATGTTATTTCAATAAAACTGGAAGAAAGGGCTTCCCTGGTGGCGCAGTGGTTGAGAATCTGCCTGCCAATGCCAGGGACACGGGTTCGAGCCCTGGTCTGGGAAGATCCCACGTGCTGCGGAGCAACAAGGCCCGTGAGCCACAACTGCTGAGCCTGCGCGTCTGGAGCCTGTGCTCTGCAATAAGAGAGGCCGCGATAGTGAGAGGCCCGCGCACCATGATGAAGAGTGGACCCCGCTTGCCACAACTAGAGAAAGCCCTTGCACAGAAAAGAAGACCCAACACAGCCAAAAATAAATAAATAAATTAATTAATTAAAAAAAAAACTGGAAGAAAAAATAAATTTCTGGGAAAAAATTTTTTAAAAGACCTATAATCTGAGAACTATAAAACATTGATGAAGGAAATTGAAGATGATTCAAAGAAATGGAAAGATATCCCATGCTCTTGGATTGGAAGAATTAACATTGTTAAAATGGCCATACTACCCAAAGCAATCTACACATTTAATTCAATCCCAGCAAATTACCCATGACATTTTCCACAGAACTAGAACACATAATATTGAAATTTACATGGAACAACAAAAGACTCAAAATTGCCAAAGCAATCCTAAGAAAAAAGAACAAAGCTGGAGGAATAAGGCTCCCTGACTTCCAACAATACTACAAAGCTACAGTAATCAAAACAGCATGGCATTGGCACAAAAACAGACCTATAGATCAATGGAACAGAATAGAGAGCCCAGAAATAAACCCATACACCTATGGTCAATTAATCTTCAACAGAGGAGGCAAGAATATACAATGGAGAAAAGACAGTCTCTTCAGCAAGTGGTGTTGGGAAAGCTGTACTGCCTCATGTAAATCAATGAAGTTAGAACACTTCCTCACACTATATACAAAAATATTTGTTTAAAGACCTAAATGTAAGACCAGATACTATAAAACTCCTAGAAGAGAACACAGGCAAAACATTTTCTGACATAAATTGTAGCAATATTTTCTTATATCAGTCTCCCAAGGCAAAAGAAATAAAAGCAAAAATAAACAAATGTAACCTCATCAAACTTAAAAGTATTTGCACAGCAAAGGAAACCATAAAATAAACCAGAAAAGACTACATGCACCCCAATGTTCATAGCAATACTATTTACAATAGCCAAGACATGCAAACAACCTAAGTGTCCATCAACAGATGAATGGATAAAGAAGAATAGAATGGAATATTACTTAGCCATAAAAAAAAGAATGAAATGTCATTTGCAGCAACATGGATGAACCTAGAGATTATCATACTGAGTGAAGTAAGTCAGACTGAGAAAGACAAATATATGGTATCACTTATATGTGGAATCTGAAAAATAATACAAATGAATCTAATATATACAAAACAGAAACAGACTCACAAACATAGAAAACAAACTTATGGTTACCAAAGGGGAAACTTGGGGGGGAGGGATCAATTAGGAGTATGGGATTAACAGATACACACCATTATATATAAAATAAACAACAAGGATTTACTGTATAGCACAGGGAACTATATTCAATATCTTATAATAACCTATAATGGAAAAGAATCTAAACAAATATATGTATAGCTGAATCATTTTTCTGTACAGAATTGTGAATCAACTATACTTCAATTTAACCAAATTTAAAGAAATAAAATAAAGTGTATTATACTGAAAAAAAAAAGAAAGAAAAGAAAAAAAGAGAGTACCCTCTTCTGTGTTCCAAATTCAGTGACATTTCTGTGTCCACATCTTACTCGACTTTGATCTCTCAATGGCATTGACTTGGTCCTTATTCTTTCACCCCTCAAACCTTCTCTTCTTTTGTTCCCTTCAGATGTTTCTCTCCTGGTTCTCCTCCTACTCACACTGACTGGTCCCTTCTCTGCAGGCTTTTCCTCTTCAATTCAACCTTTACTAGGGGTTCCTCAGGGATATGTCCTGGATGCCTTCTCTTCTCTATTTACACCCTTTCCCTAGACAATCTCATTCATTTTCTTTGCTTTAAATACCATGTAATGCTAATGATTTCCAGAGGAGAATTGTTTAAACCTCCCAAGAAGTCTTTCTTAATTCTGGTCTTACATCCAATTTTCTGCTTAACATTTCTATTCAAATGTCTCAAAACTGTCTTGAACTTAATATGTCCAAAATAGAACTCTTAATCTCCAGACACTCCCTCCTAGTCTTTCCCATCTAACTAATGGCAAACCATAATCCCAACTGCCCAAGTCAGAAAATTAGAGTTTATTTATTTTTTTTAATTTTTTATTTATTTTATTTTATTTTTTATTTTTGGCTGTGTTGGGTCTCCGTTGTTGTGCGCAGGCTTTCTCTAGTTGCGGTGAGCCAGGGCTACTCTTCGTTGCGGTGTGCGGGCTTCTCATTGTCGTGGCTTCTCTTTTTGCAGAGCACGGGCTCTAGGTGCGCGGGCTTCAGTAGTTGTGGCACGTGGGCGCAGTAGTTGTGGCTTGCAGGCTCTAGAGCTCAGGCTCAGTAGTTGTGGTGCATGGGCTTAGTTGCTCCGCGGCATGTGGGATCTTCCTGGACCAGGGTTTGAACATGTGTCCCCTGCATTGGCAGGCAGATTCTTAACCACTGTGCCACCAGGGAAGCCCCAGAGTTTATTAATGATTCCTTTTTTTTCTCTCCATCCTACATCCAATCTTCAGCCAAGTCTTGAGACTTTTTCCATCCCCTCTCCCAATATATCTTGAATCCATCCACTCCTTTTTCCTACTGCCACCACCTCAGTACAGGTCAGCATTTTTTTTCTCCTGGACAATCACAACAGCTTCCTAACTAGTGACCCTACTTCTATCTTTTGATACCTCCAAACTTATTTACTCATAGTAGTGATAGTTTTAAAGTATAAATCAAATAATTTCATTCCTGACTAAATAACCAATAACCTCCCACTGTGCTGGAAATAAAACCCAAATTCCTCTTTTTTTTTTTTTTTTTTTTTGGCTGTTAGGCAAAGGAAATCTTCTGAACAGATTCAGGATCTCTATATAAATTCCAGGGCCATCAAAAACCAAGAGAAGTGGCAATATTTTAGCAGAAAGAAGCAATTAAGGAATTCTATTCAAGTCTTGAAGAGTTGAGTGCCAGGCCAACCTTAGGCACAAATGTGAATCAGATATTTGTCTTCAGTGTTCCTAGCCTTCTCCTTTTCAACCATTCAGTTCCTTCCTTGGTGTAACTCTATCAGAATCAGGAAAAAACAAAAAGCAAATATAACTGTAAGTTTAAGTTTACTAACTTTTTGCTTTTTAAACTTATTTCTAATTATTAGATGATAGACTTTATTTATTACCAAAGAAGTTTCAGACATCATTGAGGGGGATTAGAAAGAAGGGCAGAGGATTTAAAAAGTCCTTTCTGGGAGGTTCAAAATCACAACTCATGACCTATCAGCTCTTCTGACATTAAGGCTGACCTTAACGTTATAGCCCTACGTTAGTAGGGCTATTTAAAGATTTTTCTAGTTCATGCTGAGAAGCTACACAGAGGTATCTTGTCTCTTCTTGTTTCTGTGTGTTGTGAAACTCATTTCCCTTGGAAAGTTTTTTACTCTGTGATCGTTTGCACTTTGAAAGACCAGATTCTTTTTTTTTTAAATTGAGATATAATTGACATATAACATTATATTAGTTTCAGGTGTGCAACAGCCAAATTCCCTATTCTAAACTGCAAGGTAGGCACAGTATCTGAGTATGTCTCCAGTGTTGCCTATTTCTCTAATGTAGTCTTAGGCCATCTCCCTTATGCTTAATCAGCCTCAGCCTCTGATTTTTATTCTTTGCACTCACCAAGCTCTTTTCTGCCTTAGGTTTTTACATATGCTGTTCCCGCTCCTTAGAAAGCAATTCCTCTACATTTTGCATATTTGATTCCTCCATGTTTCTTAGATACTAATATAAAATCACTTCTTCAGAGAGCTCTCCACTGATTATCCTGTGATTTCTTGTTTCCACCTCAATTTTATCCTTATTTTTCTTTAAAAACTTTAAAAAACAAACACACAGATGCTGATTATTAGGTGTTAAATACTATTCTATTCACAACAATCTCATTAGTAGATTAAATTATTATCCCTTCTTTAAGAATGAGGCAACTGGTGGTCCAGTGGGTAAGACTCCACACTCCCAATGCAGGGGGCCCAGGTTCGATCCCTGGTCCCTGGTTGGGGAACTAGATCCCGCATGCATACCGCAACTAAGAGTCCACATGCTGCAACTAAGAAGCCCACATGCTGCAACTAAAAAAAAAAAAAAAAAAAGCTGCATGCTGCAACTAAGACCCGGTGCAGCCAAAAATAAATAAATTTAAAAAAAAAAAGGATGAGGCAACTGAGGCACACACAATTAATAAGTGGCAAACTGGGATTTGATCCAAGCAGACTAAGCTTGTGCTCTTAACCACTATGCTGTATCCTGCCTGTCAGTGTCACAATTTGGAATTATTGTATTAATTTGTCTTTTTTGTTGTTGCTGTCTGTTTTTTATTCATGTTATTGTCTGTCCCTCCCAGAACATAAGCTCCATGAGTCAGGGACCCTTGAGCACTGACATCTTATTGGTCATTGATTTCACAACGCCTACTGTTGTACCTAGGACATAGTGGGTACTTAATAAACATTGGTTTAATGAATGAATGAGAACAAGAGAAAGCAATATTCATGCTGACAAAGTTGGTGAAAAGTTGCTTTGAGGTACTAGACCACAATACAATTTTTCCCTAAATATTTGTTAGAATGTTGCATAAATGATTGGAGGCTGCTAGGATAAAGAAATATGAGGGAACCCTGCTCCTAGGAATGATTTAAGAAATTATTTTCTAGATACTTGTCATTGATTTATATACACATATATATGTATGTGTGTATATATGATATGTATGACATATATAGGAAGAAAGAGAGAAATATAACTGTGCAGTACTGGAAGAGTATGATGTATACGGAAATGTTTACTTTTTTTTCAAGTTTAATACGAACATAGAAAGGATCAAAGTTGTAATAAACAAAATCTTAAAGTATTAAAATAGTGTACATGTCTGAATGAAGTCAGGCTGAATATATTAACAAAAATATATCACTCAGAAAAATGGGGCAGGATGGGGCATAGGGGATGGGTGGCAATGGAAACTCAGAAAAAGAAAAGTCACAGAAGAAAACTCCATTCTTAGTTCTATCCAAAGGAAGGGGAGACACAAGCAATCTACTCCAAGTGTTATGATCCCTTTGAAGGGCGCTGCTTATACTTTGTGGAGTGAGGGACCTCCAGGGCATCCTGGGAAGAAGACAGTTTAGCTAAGTGCAATTACAGGCTTCCTCTCTTTCTCTTCAGCAGTTCATGGTCATTCATCATTGTGACAGAGAATGGGCACTATAGGAGCACACAGGGGTGGGGAGGGGCTTCTCAACTGCAATGAGAGCAAAGCTGCACAGGTGGAATGGCATTCATGGTGGTCCAAAGTTTCAGGTGTTTTCTTTCTTCCTTTTCCCCCTTTCCCTTCCCTTCCCTTCTCTCTCTCTCTCTTTTTGATCAATCACAAGAGAATATTCTGTTGTAATTGAGAGCACGTGGAAGGAATCTTTTTTTGTCTGTTTTCGGAGACAGTGAAAATCACATCCAGAGAACCTATTAGTCAAGGCTTTGTAAGGACACTGTCATTTGCTCTTCCACACCATCAACCATTGCTTTTTTTTTTTCTTTACCCTGGACACAACGATGGGAGAGTCCTGCATTCTAACTCAGAAAGAGCGTGTATGTGTGTGTGTGTGTGTGTGTATGTGTGTTTGAACACCTCTTGGCCACTGAGAAACAGCTCTATGACAAGTGCCACCAGGAGACAGGGAAGGAACTGGTCAGATCCTTGATCTATTGATCCTACAGCCTACTAGTTACACAGAAATAGCTCTTTTTCTGCTCCTATTGCTTCCTTTCTTCTTGGTTGTCCTCTATTCTCATCTCTTCTTCATTCTTTACTCTCTTTCATTCTGACTTTGCCTTCATCTCCTTTTGTGACTCTTCATCATCACTCTTTGCATTGATTAAAGTGGTCATTTTACGAGCATATAATACGTAGTTGTTGGTTTTGTATTAGTAATGAGTGAAGGTGAAGCCAACATAATGATTCAGGTTATGGCTGTGGAGTTATGGTTAAATTTTGGCTTCACCAGTTAAGAGTTGCCTGACTTTGGGCAAATCGCTCAGCTTTCCTGTGCCTTTCTTTCACCACCTGTAAATTGAGGATAATGGTTCCTACCTCAAAGAGTTGCTGTTAGGATGGGAGAAATTGCATGTACCATACTTCGAAGAAAGCTTAGCACGTGGGCTCCAGAACTATTAGCTCTTATTATTTTAAGAATATTTATTGTAGGGTACTGTTGATACTGTATAGAGGGAATTTCATGCAGTTTTCCTTTATTGAAGAATCCGTAGAGTAGAACTACTGGGGCAAGAAATAATTGTACCCAGAGGCTTCTGGGTGCATGCATTATAGAGATCTTTTTCTGAGTAGTGATGTTGTGATAAGCTGGGCACAGAAAGCTTGGGGGAGGGCAAGCAATCTTTAGCAAAGACCGTCCTGTAATAAGGTTATTTGGAGAGAGCGTGAGGTGAACCAGGCCATGTAGGGAAAGGAGGGGAGAGATGGGAAGAGGAAGGAGGCGGAAGGGGCGGAAGCGGGAGCGTTGGGCGGGGGCGTCTGGAAGGCTTTGGAAGCACAGCGTTTGGGTGCAGAAGGCCAGGGAAGGATGCCGCGAGCCCAGGGGGTGAGAAGGAGGATGCGCGGGCCCCGAGCGCGTTAGTTACTGTTTGCTTCTCTTTGAGTAAGGCGCCGATTCCAGGCAGCTTCCTGAGCTTGGGCTCACGTCGCAGTGAGAGAACCGGGCGCCTAAGCCATTCTCCGGGGCCTCGACGCCCACCCGGCCAAAGCCCTGGGAGGAACTCCTGCCGGCGGCGAGCCGGGCGTGCCGGGCCAGGCCTGGCTGGGGGTCCCTCCCAGCGCGCGGGGCCCCTCCCCGCGCGCGTCCGGTCGGCTCGGCATCGGTCCCGCGCACCCGCGGTTCCGCCCGGCGGGAGGCGCCTCCGGAGGTTTCCGTCTGGTCCCTCCCCCTCCCCCCGCGCCGACTCCGTCCGCCTCCCCGCCCCCCGTTCGGAGCCCCGGCCAGGCGCGGAGGGAGGGAGAGGGCCGGCGCTGCATCATTCCACACCCGCTGCAGCGCGGCCGGAGGGAGCAGGTGGAGCGGGCGGGCGCGGCGAGCCGGAGCGCGGGGCCCGAGGAGACTGCAGTGACGCTGCCCGGAGACATGGCGGCCGTGCGTCTCTGAATAAGCAGAATCGGAGCCCCTCGCCGCCTCCGGCCGCCGCAGCCTGGCCATGCCGCACGGCTGTTGACCGCACGCAGGGGCCGGCCCGGAGGACACATGCCGCAGCAGCTGCCGCCTCGCCCCTGATCCTCTCCCCAGCATTCTCCATGTTGCGTTTCTCGCCGGTTTCTCGGGCGCTGTAGCCGCGGCTGCCGGAGGGGCAACCAGGGCATTGCTCTGCTCGTACATCCAGCCACACGTTTCTTTTCCATTTTCATCCTTCCCTCCTTAGTTCCTTTTCCCTTCCCCCGCCTGCTTTGCATCCATCTCCCCCACCCCGTTACCCCCTCCTGCCTCTATCCGCCGGGGCTATGGCCGCGGAAGAGGTATTGCAGACTGTGGACCATTATAAGACCGAGATAGAGAGGCTGACCAAGGAGCTCACGGAGACGACCCACGAGAAGATCCAGGCGGCCGAGTACGGGCTGGTGGTACTGGAAGAGAAGCTGACCCTCAAACAGCAGTATGACGAGCTGGAGGCTGAGTATGACAGCCTCAGACAGGAGCTGGAGCAGCTGAAAGAGGTGAGTTGCCTGTCACCTCTTCCCTGCTCGGCCCGGTCCCCCTCCCTCAACTCCCACTCATCATTTTTAAAGAAGTCGGAAAGGATGCTATTGGAAGGACTGTTTCTTCGTCTTAGAGCTCTTTGTAGATAAGAGAAGATTGAAAGAGTCCATTGTTTTACCCCCAAGAGAGGAATTGCCCAGGAAATGAATGTATAAGCTGGAATTTGGGAGGCGATGGCTGTTCAGGCTGTGCGGGAGGGAGATTCCTAAGAGTCCTCAAGCCTCAGCACTCTAAGGCGACATTCAGCTGGGTTGGAATGCATAAATCAAACTTCTCAAAACAGCTGTTATATCACGTCCAGGTTTCAGTAACAATCCCATAATCCACAAAGTCGATGAGTGGGTTTGTGTTGAGGACCCACGGTTTCAGGTTGTAGAACCTATGGTACCTCAGCCTTCTGCTGAACATAACCACTCCTTGATGAGACTGGGAACTGTTATTAGGAGAACTCCTTGCCAATCCCGTTTGACAAAGACTTGAGCAATCTTCATTCTCCTTGTCTTTAGTTATTCTTGTCATCGGGCAGCAGGAGAAAAACAACTCTACTGCTGGGTGTTGCTGCTGCCTTGATTTCACCTCTGAGTGAGGGTGGGCCATGCCCAAAGTCTTATAAGATCACCCTGAACAGGGAAAATTTAATTCCCCTACAAATGGTGTGAAAGAATGGTATATATCAGATGCGTGGGTAGCCGTGCATTTCACGTAAGGCTCTTCTGTTTGAAATGACTGTATGTATAAAACCAGAATGTCACAAATGGGCCATGTATATATATAACACTTGTCCTCTTTAATCTTTTGGTATTTGGCTTCTTTTAAAGACTGGCTAATGTATTAGAAGAAAATAAGTAGTGAATATCAAAAATTTAGAAGAATATACATATTGTTGAAGGAACTCAGCCTCTTTTACCCAGTTCCTGGGGTACTATGGGTAGCATAAATGTAAATGTAGCATAAATGTACACACCGCTTTTCTATGTGGCATGTCTTTATTTTTAGGTGCATATTGGCATTTAAAAATGTTATTTCTAATTTGCTATATAATGTTAATCAAACACGTTTTTATTCTTATAATGTACTCAGTTTTTCAAGGGGTGTCTTGTTTTGTGCTATTATATTTAAAAAACATGATTTATGACAGATCTAATCAGTTTGCCTTCTAATTTAGTACATAATATGGTAAGCATTTATAGTTTCAGGTATGTCTTATTTTTATTCTGATGCCTAGATGCCAAAAAATAAACATATGGTAAAAACCCCAACTAGAAATCTGATTTTTTGTGCGTTAGGCTGTACATTTCTAGTTCATTTTGTTGTTGTTGTTTTGTTTTGTTTTACCATGTACACATCTATTAACTACAGCTGGACTTAATGGTATTTTCCAACTTAGATTAGGTCTTAAGCTGATATGTTTAAATTCAGTGATGCTAAACCTTGTGAAGTCAGGAAGGTGATGGTAATTTGCAGAGATGTTTTGATGTTGTCTACACTTATCAACACTGCTTTACCAAGACAAGGAAGTACAAACCCGGCAGTGTTAGCTACCACCTCCTTGATAAAGGTGGTAGACTTAATTTAATGAAATTAACTCTAACTATAACTGTTAACCTGCCTTCCTGCTTGATTCAAATAACCCTACAAGGGTTTTTCTGTGTCATTGTATTCATCGTGCATAGTAAACCTTAATGCAATTGTCTTTTGCCTTTACTAGACCATGAGCTCTTAAGGCAAGGAATCTGTCTTAATTTATATTTCATCCAAAGTCTTTAACACAAAGCCCAGCACATAGTGAGCATACAATAAGTATTTTATGAAAGAATAAATTTATACTGGAAGAAGATATACTTTATTAAGCATTCACTAGTCCATATTAGTTAGTGTCGGAGAAAGACTAAGAAAATTGAGAAGTATAGGAAGTGCTTAGTATGAAACACTACCTGTACTACTTTCATCAGCAGTAATAGGAAAAATGACAAAAAGTATTTCATAAGAATAGTGTAACAGTGTTTTCTTAATAGAGAATAATGCAAATACCAATTATAATTTTTTTCTATAAAACAGTGAGGTATATTTTGTTCTGTACAGCAGGAGGTTAATAAAAGTTTATCAGGATTATTTTCACCAAATGATACTTGTTTACATATGTATTTTGAGTTGCATTTAGCATAAATATAATTTAATTTTATGTTCCCAATGAACTGGCTTATACAATTATATAAAAATGTATTTTAAGGTAATAAAAAATCATTATATTGATTATTTGATAGTGAGACCTGTGATTTTGATCCTTTAAACATGATGTATACTTTAGTTGGGAGTATTATTTAAATGAGCTAAATCAGTCTCAGTAATGTTTCCTGTTTGAAAAGTAAATCCAAAATAATTGTGCAAACTAAGATATTGCAGTGATGATATCATATAGAAGCCATTTTTGGAAAATGCGTTTTGTTAGTGCTCTGATTTTTCAAAAGGAAGTTTTGTTCATTTGCAGGTATATATAGGAAATGATGTTCTTGCTCTATACTGTAAAACCAAGTATAAAATCTTTGGTTTATTTCCAGGCTGTTTCAACAGATATGATTCATTTAAAAGTAATTGGACCAGTTTATGGGAATGTCAACAGAAAAATACTGTGCTAAGTCCAAGCTGGACGTTAGTAATTTGCAGTGTCGCGACACGGCTCAGTCTTTAAGGTCATGTTGTTTTCAAGAGGCAGCCCCCAGCAATGCTGCTGCCCCCCCTTCCCAGGCTGTATACAGCTCTGACAATAATGCAGGTGAGCAGTATTGCTGAAGATGTGTAGAATCAAGATGATGAATTCATTAATTTTTTTCTAGTTATTTTCTTCCCTAAGTCTGGATTGCTCTTTGGCTTGGCCTCGTATCATTAGGGCTCTGCCCTGTGCCTGCATGACTACTGTATTTCTGAAAGAACACACTTGGAAGGAAAGTACTAAGGATGTGAAAAGAATGACTTCTGACATCATCATAATGTTCTCCTTTTCATTATCTTTGGGGAGCTGGACAAAGCACATGTCCACTAGAATACTTAATCACGGCTTTATGATTTCATGAATAATGCTTGCTTTTTAGTGGCCTGGGGGACACCCATGCCCAGTTATGTTCAGGGCCTGGCTGATTGTATGTTTGGGATGTGTGTAAATCAGCACTGTGCCTGTCACCCAGGCCAAAATAGTGTTTGAAGAAGAGTTATGGCTCTACAATAATCTGAAACTTAAAAATAAACATTCATTAAAAAAAAAACAAAACCTAGAATTTAAGGTTTTTGTTTTGGTTTGTTTTTTGTTTTTTTGCTTTAAAAATGTTTTAAATTTAAAATGTAGGAAAGTTTTAAAAGATCCCCTTAGAAAGAAATGATTCAGCATTCCTGGTAACATTTTAGAAAACATGTCCACGTGACAACTTTAGAAAAGTTTTGCAGCTGGGTTACAGTGGACTGTCTACTAAGAATCTTCAACACATTTTCTTGCTCATTTTCTCAACCTGACGCTGAGGATAGACACCAGCTGCTGAGGAAGCACTTTGTGGACACAGAGCAGCTTTTCCTCTTAGAGCCAACTTCATGCTTTTTCAGGACTATAGTTAAATCATTCAAGAAATAAGTACTGAACTTACATACTTTTAGAGATTGTCACATTAGGGACCTGACAAAAGCCATTTAACTACCTGAATTCATCTTTAAACAGAACTAGTTTTTTTCCTCTTATGCTTAGAAAGCTTGTTAGTTTCTCTTCTCTTTGTAAATTCTAAATCATAAAATCATATGGGGAAAAAACCCCCATATTTCTTTTCCAGTCTATGAATAAACATAGAGAAAGTTAATATTGAATTTATTTATCTAAGCTAGTATTTTTATCTCTTGTTGTTTTTAAAGAAGACATGTGACATGTTATACTTATCACATTTATTATCAAATTAATTAAAACATCTAAAGTATATGGACATATACTTTTGGAAAGTGTTTATAAGCAACTCAACAAACAAACATAATCACTTTAATTATATTTTTTTTGGACCCAGTTTCTCTAACTTGTACCATTTTTCCTTTTTATTTCAACTCAAGATTTCATCCCTGACAAAGTTATTTCTCAGATACCATTTAGCAAGATTTTATAATCTCTCATCACATTCATCATATTTGCATGAACATGTACAGCAGCCATGGTTTGAAGATTTTTTTCAGAATTTCATGCTTACAAATATTCTTCCCTATCTTCCCCATAAATACACTTGTACTTTATGGATATTGCATTCCAAATTTGAAAATATGATATTTAACTTGCATGTTGAAATATATAGAAAAGACCTTCTTACACCTAAGATTTTACCTGTAAACATGGCTTTGAAGGAGAGAAAGGCATGAAGAGGTGCAGTCTGATTGTGTACCTAATTCATTATGCTAGACTTCCCTGGCTCTCCAGTGATTAAGACTCTGTGCTCCCAAATGCAGGGGACACAGGTTTGATCCCTGGTCGGGGAAGATCCCGCATGCCGCATGGCATGGCCAAAAAAAAAAATACAAAAAAAAATTCATTATGCTAAAGGAGAAGTAGCAGGAGATGAAATTGGGAAAGTGGCAGTGGCCGTATTTTGTCTTGGGGATGGGGAACCATTAAAAGGAAATGAAAGGAAACAATAACTGTGTTTGGTGCCTTACATTTTATCTCATTTAATCTTCAGAGTAACTCAGAGGCTTATTGCCTTTTTTTACAGATAAGAAGATAGTTAAAGTAATAAAACATTGAACTATGTATACAGCCCCATTTAGGACTAGGCACTTTGCATGCCTTATCTGTAATTCTTATAGCAATCCTTTTACAAGGTAGATATGGCTTGCATCATACAGAAGAGAAAACTTGGTCTTAGAGAGGCTATGGGTCCTTCTCAAGGCCACAAAGCTAAGTGGTGAAACCTGGTTCAGGAAGAAGCCCACTTTCTTTGCACCTTACTACCCCGAGATGCTCAAACACCTCAGTCAACATGCAGTTTAGAAGGTCATGGTATTGGTCGTAGAGGGTGGATTGGAGCTGTGCAGGGGCAGTAGGGGTAGTGAGGGGAGGACAAACCTGAGGGCTGTTTAGGCGGTGTAGGGTGGAACGCGGTATTGGATGTGACTGGGTGTGGAATGTGAGGAAGAGAGTAGATTTGAGAATATCAGGATGGATTAGAAGGTGGTTCCATTCACAAAGGAAGGTTCTAGGGGGAAAGAGCAGTTTCAGAGGGTAAAGTTGATGCCTGAGTTATATGTTTTTTAAGTTCATGTTTTCTTTTTAGGGGAGGCATAAGTTGCATGATAAATTAAAATACTCAACTCTAAGTTTAATAAAACAAGTGAATAAATTGTGCAATTGGTTGTCATTTTATTCAAACCTAATTTCCAGAATATGGAATATATGAACAGTTTAATGATGTTTTCACAGTTAATTTGATTGCATTCTTTTTTTCTTTTTTCTTTTTTAATTTTTATTTATTTATTTTTGGCTCTGTTGGGTTTTCGTTGCTGTGCACGGGCTTTCTCTAGTTGCGGTGAGCGGGGGCTACTCTTCCTTGTGGTGCGCAGGCTTCTCATTGCGGTGGCTTCTCTTGTTGTGGAGCATGGGCTCTAGGCGTGCGGGCTTCAGTAGTTGTGGCACGCAGGCTCAGTAGTTGTGGCTCGAGGGCTCTAGAGTGCAGGCTCAGTAGTTGTGACGCATGGGCTTAGTTGCTCCGTGGCATGTGGGATCTTCCCGGACCGGGGCTTGAACCCATGTCCCCTGCATTGGCAGGCGGATTCTTAACCACTGCGCCACCAGGGAAGCCCATTTGCATTCTGAATTAAGAGATGTATAAACTCATAAACAATGGGCAAGAAGCTGGCCTGGCACAGTGAGGAAAACCAGCCCTTGCAGACCTCTAGGGTTAGGGGTGCTGGGAGCAACAGCACTTACCCCCCACTGACTGATACTTGAGAGTACATTAGCACTTTTACCTTTCTTTTTTTGGCCACAAGAGTTTGATTGCTCTTTAAAAATTACCGTTGTGTAATTATGACAATTTGTGGCAACAATCCCAGTTGGGTAAAAGCATAGACAAATAAATAGTTTCCCCTTCCTCTCCTCCCAGTTCTGTCTCTATTGCTAATACTTTGGTGAGTATTCTCTTATACTTGCTTTAAATAACTTTAAACATATGAATCCATATGCAGGCTTCTTTGTTGTTCTTATTCGTTAGTTTTTATAAAAATGGACTCATGCCGTACGTATTACTCTATAACGTGACATTTTTTATTTAATAGTATATCCTTTCAAAATGCAGATATTTCTAGGACAGGGCTGTATTTTTAAGGCACTGGCATTTCAAGCGTGAAGCAAATGGGACTGATTAGGGAAGAAAACCAGAGAGCCTCAGGGAGTGTGGTCGGCACTGGAGACTTCGAGGGGTTGGGAGGTGGCCCAGGGTCTGCCCTCAGGGTAGCTTGGGTGGCCCTGTGAGAGAGAAAACTAGTGTAGGTGTGTGTGAAGGAAACTGATGGGATTTGTTTGGTTGCCCCATGGCAGGCCTGTGATATACCAAGGGAAAAGATGGGAAGTTTTATGGGTGAACGAGCAGCGATTTTGATTCCTTTGTCTACTTGGCTGGTGTCGGACCTACGTGGACACCATAATAGGTGGCTGGTTTCCAGGGCCGGCAAGAGCTGGTCCTGCAGTGTGGCCACATCCTGTCCATGCTGGGTCTTGGGGAGAAGCCAGGATGATGCAGGCAGTTGGGCCTCATTACGTTAGCCCATCTTTGCCCTGTGACAGTTGAGTTTTTTTGTTTTTAACTTTTCATAAAAAATTATTTTTATTATTATACTATTTTGGTTGTAATTGTAAAGATAATTTACTTTTACTGAAGACAATCAAGTACACAAAGGTATGAAGAAAATTAAAACCACCCATAATTTTTATTAGTCCAATATTTTTAATCTGCATTGTCAACTATTTTACATTATGTACCAATCAGAATTTTTTTTTCTTTTTTTTTTTTTTTGCTTTAGATTGTCTATTACTTATTTTTTTTTTAAACACAGCCTTCATCAGAGGCATGTCCATTACTTCTTGTTCTGTTTCATTTATTCATTCAAAAGTTTTTCTGAGTGGCTACTATGTTGACACTGTGCTGCTTGCTGAAGACAGACAAAATGGAGCTGCCTGAATGGAGCTTATGGGGAGATAGTCAGCAAGCACACACACACGTCAGATGTGAGAAATGCCGTGAGTGAAGAGATGGGGGCTGGCTGGGGAAAGCATGATCAGGAAAAGCCTCTCCCAGGAGGTGACGTTTGATTCCAGACCTGAATGATGAGAATGAGCCAGTCATGTGGAGATTGAGGGAAGTGATTTTTTAGGAAGAGGGACAAGTACAAAGATTGTGGAACTCTGTTGGTAGTTGTTAGGGGAAATGGTGGGTGACCATGCCCTGTAAAAATAGCCATTCATATAAAGAAGATGTGGTACAATGGACTACTACTCAGCTATAAAAAAGAATGAAATTTTGCTGTTTGCAACAACATGGATGGACCTGAAGGGTATTATGCTTAGTGAAATAAGTCAGACAGAGAAAGACAGATACTGAATGTTATCATTTATATGTGGAATCTAAAAAATAAAATAAATGAATGTATCAAAACAGAAACAGACTCACAGGTATAGAGTACAAACTAGTGGTTACTAGTGGAGAGAAAGAAGTGGGGAGGGGCTAGACAGGGATAGGGATTAAGAAGTACAAACTACTATGTATAAAAAAAATAAGCTACGAGAATATATTGTACAGCACAGGGAATATAGCCAATATTTTATAATAACTTTAAATGGAGTATAATCTATAAAAGTTTTGAATCACTATGTTATACACCTGAGAACTAATATAATATTGTAAATCAATTATACCTTAATAAAAAAAAGGAAAATTTTAAAAAAATCACCATTCGTTTGAGAAATGACCATCCATAAAGTAGTGTATTGCCTTTAGATTCTTCAAATGAGATTTTGGAACTCGACATCAGAAGTATTTGTGCAGAGCCTAGATCCCCCTGAGGTCTTCTTTTTGAAGAGGTGACTTTCAATACAGATTACTCATTAGGATCAGCTGGGTGATTTATAAAAATACTGCTGCCTGGACCCCACCCTGAGACAGTTCAATCAGTCTTTGGAGGTGGAGAGGGGCTTCAGTATATTAACCCCACTCCCCTCATAGGTGCAACCAGGGCTGAGAGCCTCTCTCCTAGAAACTTCCAACTCTAGGAGTAAATCACTCTATAGGAATAGAAGTGTTTGGTAAGAAAAGCTGGGAAGTCATGAGCCATGAGGTATGTAAACCTCAGTGGCACAGTCTTTGTACTTCTCTGTTTTCTATAAATGAAGACACTGGGAAAGCCTTTCAGAAAACCAACAAATGTCATCAAAAACTTAACTATGTTAAAACATAAAATAGATAGCTAGTGGGAAGCAGCCACATAGCACAGGGAGATCTGCTCGGTGCTTTGTGACCACCTAGAGGGGTGGAATAGGGAGGGTGGGAGGGAGGGAGACAGACGCAAGAGGGAAGAGGTATGGGGATATATGTATATGTATAACTGATTCACTTTGTTATAAAGCAGAAACTAACACACCATTGTAAAGCAATTATACTCCAATAAAGATGTTAAAACAAACAAAAAAACTTAACTATGTTAGACAATTAAGATGCATGCTAAAAGTGTATAAGTTTTGATCCTTCAGCGTTGTTTGAAGTTTCCTTTAAAAGTTATTTGTCTCCTTTGTTGTGTCTGTTTTGTTGCTCTATTCTGTTTGCAGTTGTTTATGCCAGCTTTACAAATTCATAAGTAGAATATTAGAAAAGAATTGCTTTGATGGATTGATCTTTAACTTCTGGGGTTATTTTCACTTGTTCTTTTGGTTATACATGCTTACTGTTTTCAAATATTATTTTATGGAGAAAAAGCACTACACTAAAATGTAGTATTTATCTGCTGTGTTTCTATCTTTATATTTAGAAATGAAAAAAAGAAACCTGTTTACATTTATGGGAAGTACACAGTAACAGTAGCAATTTCCTTAAGAATGTTTTGTTGCACAGTTTGGTGTGGGTCTGTAAATAGAAGGTTCAGAATGATGGGTCTTTGTTTGTCTCCGGCATACTGCAGACTAATGTGGAATCAAATGCCACTGCTGAAGAGCTCTTAGCCATCAACTTTTGAAATTGAAAGAGGTTTATATTATAACATGAATGTGCTTTGTTGATAAGCCTCACTGATTGCCATTCTCTAGATAGTTTTAGGAGATTTTTTGAAGTTGACCTCCATGTGAGGTAATTAGATGGAGACAGGGTAAGTTTAACCTTGTACATGGCTTCTTTTGATGAGCTGAAGGTACTACCATCTTACAGATTATCTTTTTGGCATACATGGCCATTTTCCCTCCTTTAAATCATAATCTGACATTCTTTCTGCTAATGCTGGCATGTGTGCAGAGCCTTTAAGCTCAAAACCTCAAGGAAATATAATTAGGAAGAAAAAGCAACCACTAGAGGGAGAGAAAAAGGGATATAACACACTTGAAAACTAATTATAAATGCTTTTAAATTGTTGGCCCTTTGGATTATATTTTTAAGTTGATAAATGTTCTTAGTGTTGGTGATTCACAATTAATTATGGTTTAATGATCTCATTCTAATTATCTGAACAACAATAACCCCTTTTATTAATATTTTAAAATAATTTAGAACTAGGACCCTTTTTAAAAGAAATTTATTTATTTATTTTGGTTGCGCTGGGTCTTAGTTGCGGAAGGCGGGCTCCTTAGTTGAGGCTCGAGGGCTCCTTAGTGTGGCTTGCCGGCTCCTTTAGTTGTGACACATGTGCTCCTTAGTTGTGGCATGTGTGTGAGATCTAGTTCCCTGACCAGGAATTGAACCTGCGTGCCCTGCATTGGAAGGCGGATTCTTAATCACTGTGCATTCTTATCCTTTTTTAAGAGAATTCTCAGGTCTTCTTAGTCACTGCAGTTATTTCCAATCAAGTTTTATGTGCTTTTTTCATTTTAGCCAAATAAATATTATATCTTTGCAAGTCACATTGAAGTGTTCGGGGTAATATGAGCTATTATTTGCTAAAGTTGAGACCAGGATCTCAAAAAACCACAATTACATTAAAAAATTTTTTTAAATTTTTTATTTGTATTTATTTATTTTTAAACCATATATATTTTTATAAATTTATTTATTTTTATTTTTGGCTGCATTGGGTCTTCGTTGCTGCATGCAGGTTTTCTCTAGTTGCGGTGAGCGGGGGCTGCTCTTCGTTGTGGTGTGCCAGCTTCTCATTGCAGTGGCTTCTCTTGTTGCAGAACACAGGCTCTAGAGCGCAGGCTCAGTAGTTGTGGTGCATGGGCTTAGTTGCTCCGTGGCATGTGGGATCTTCCCAGACCAGGGCTCGAACCGGTGTCCCCTGTATTGTCAGGTGGATTCTTAACCATTGCGCCACCAAGAAAGCCCCACAATTACATTTTTAGACAATGGTTATAGTAAGGCATTTCAGGAAATGACAATGAAAAGAACTGTCATCATTGATCAATTCCAAGTGAAAAATTTTTAAGTTGCATTTTAATTTGTGATGCTAATGTGATTTAGAAATATGGACACCAAAGTAAATACCATGAACATGTAGGTCATTGCATAAAGCTAACTAAGGTTCACTCATTCTTTCACTTGAATATATTCAATACCTCCTATGTGTTAGGCACAGATCTAGGTGCTGAGAATACAGCAGAAAACCCAACAGGAATATCCATGCTCATGAAGCTTACATTCTGTGGGAGAATGGAAGGGGAGACAATAAACAAAATGAATAAGTGAAATAGAATGTTAGATGGTCCTAAATGCTATAGAGAAAAATAGAGCATGAAAGGGGGGAGATGGCCTGTGAAGTGGGGAAGGATCAGAGAAAGCCTCCTTGAGAGGGACGGGCAAAGAGGCTGCGTGGCTCGAGGGGTTGGGGTGGGATGTGAATAGTAGATGAGGTCAGAGAGGGAATGAGTGTCAGTGGTGCAGCAGCTTTTAAATTGTTACCAGGACTGTGGCTTTTACTCTTGAGTGATAGGGGAAACTTTTGGAGGATTTGAGAACAGGAGTCCGTGTCCTACGCCTTTTTTCCCCCCCTGTGTGTACATTCAAGGAGACTGTAACCTCCTTCAGGGAAAAGGAGTTCAAATTAACCTGGTAGCTCATGAGATTTGTTGCATGCTTCTCCCTGCCTACCCCACAGCGAGTGTGTAAGAGATGTCTGTGGTATTGCATTCATTTAGTCTGGAAGGAAAAGGTGAAGTAATTAAGACAGTTATTGTGAAAAGAGGTTGAACTAGACTACCTGTTTTAAAAATAACCATTTGTTTGACCAATTAAATCAGTTTACTAAAAAAGATACTGTGTTGACTTGCCTGGGTCCTTGAACCAGAATCTTTACCTAACTTTCTTCTACTCTGTCCCTTATTCTGGACGATATGAGCCATTTAGTGGACCTTAGTCTAACGTGACATAAGGACAGTTTAACATTGTATTACTGGTTCTGTGCCGCAGTTGATATTCTAGTTACTGAGGGACTGGAATGGATGCTGGTCATTCATGCATTCATTCATTCATGTATTAAATATTTAGAGAGCATCAGTTATATGCCAAGTTTATGCTGGGTGTACAAAAATGAGGAAGACGTGGTCTTTACTTTTAAGTTAGTTATTTGCTGTTAGAGGCAAAAGACATGAACAAATGTGATTAAGGTATTTTACTGGAAAGATCATGGGTTTTTGAGTCAGAACAAACTGTATTTGAATTTGGTTAGTAACTGTGATCTTAGGCTAATACTTAAAACTCTACGAATCTCACTTTCCTCCTCTGTAAAATGGAGGAAGATAGTAACTATAGATGTTAATTAAAGAAAGATCCATCTAAAGCATTCACTACAGTCCCTGACACCTAGTAAGCACCTGATAACTGATGGATGTGATGGTGATAATAATTCATAATAATAACAAAATAGTAAAAATAATAATATGTTGGCTGTGCTTGATAGGACACCAAAGTGGAGGGCAGCAAACTCAAAGGAATCAGAGAAAAGTTTCTGATCAGGGCGACGTGTGAAGGGGCATGAAGAACAAGGAGGGATTTTCCAGGCAGATGAGGGGCAGAGTCCTTCAGGAAGAAGAAACAGCCTGCAGAGGAGGGGGGATTGGAGAGATTGTTGCTCGTCAGCATCTGTGTTGTTGCAGGCAGTATTTGAAATGGGATGAGGGGCGGGAGGTGGTCTCGGGGGAGACAATGAAGGGCCTTGTAATGAGGCTTGTCAGTTCCCCCATCTCGGCTCCGGCGTGGCTGACCATGGCGACATCTGCCTGGGAAGGCTTTGCCCCTGAGCGCCAGGCCCCAATGACAAGATGAGAAGTACCTCCAACTAACAAGGGGTCTGGAAGTCTCTGCTGCTCCTGTGCCCTGTTTGGTGTGTTTTAGGGTTTGTTTTAGCCTCCTGGCCTCTTGTGAATTGGAGAGTGGCAGCTTCCTAGTCTTACCCCATTGTGACCGGGTTGCCTGATTGCCCCTTCAGTGTGGGTCCTCAGTGCCACTGTCCTTCCGTGTGGCTGGGCTGGTCCTGCTCCTGACAACCCTCATCACTCATACACCCTCTGATTCCTGACTCTCTCGGCTCTGAGAGCCACATGCCCTGAGGTCTTGACTTCGATTCTAACCTGTCGATCAGACCCCGAATGTTGAGCTCCGTCCATACTAGACTTAATATTTCCTTGCTCATTGCCTTTGCTGTTTAGGACTCATGGCTGTTTTCCTCCTCTCTTGTCTTTTCTCTCAGTTGCCATTGATTCAGCTTCAACCTCCATTTTGCTGCTTTTCTACGAGTATCTCCCTTATGCCTCTGGAACGGGGTCAGGCCACTTGTGGGAGTGCTAAGGAGCTTGATCTGTATACCATGGGAAAAGTATCGACAGTGTCAAAGCAGGAGAGTAATATCATTAACTTTATGTTTGAAAACAGTGACTTTTGGCTTTTGATTCTGACAGTACAGTGGTCTAGGACCTCTGACTAACCCTTCTGCTGGGAACAATTAAAAATGCTAGAAAAAATATAAAACTAGCCTTTAAAATGCATGAATGAATTGACTTCTTAGTAAGAATGATCAGAGGCTACAACTGAATAAAAGCAAAAACCTTTAGATGTAAGCAGTACATCAGCGCTTTTGCCTTGAGTGCATTTATTACCTGTAGCTCTATAAAAATTCTGCCCTTGGTTATTTTGTTCTTATCACAGTCATTGGAAAAATAAATTTCTGCAGTAATTCCCAATTAACTGGTCTATTTAATAATAAATAATATCATACTCCTGTAAAATTTAAAACTTTTATGGAAAAGGCTCAGATGAACTATAACCTAAGCTGGAATTCATTTCTTTTTATCATCTTACATTTTTTCATTTTTCATATTATGAAAAATGTAATTCTTCCTCTTCTTACTTAAAAAAAAACCCTTTATAGTGTTATTTGTGTTCGGATAGTTTTTTTTTTTTTTTTTAATTT
The DNA here is from genome assembly GCF_965194805.1 of Balaenoptera borealis. Classification (NCBI taxonomy): domain Eukaryota; kingdom Metazoa; phylum Chordata; class Mammalia; order Artiodactyla; family Balaenopteridae; genus Balaenoptera; species Balaenoptera borealis. The sequence goes on from NC_138870.1 coordinate 27,629,135, forward strand.
ATTTATTTATGGCTGTGTTGGGTCTTCGTTTCTGCGCGAGGGCTTTCTCCAGTTGCGGCAAGCAGGGGCCACTCTTCATCGCGGTGCGCGGCCCTCTCACTATCGCGGCCTCTCTTGTTGCAGAGCACAGGCTCTAGACGCGCAGGCTCAGCAATTGTGGCTCACGGGCCCAGTCACTCCACGGCATGTGGGATCCTCCCAGAACAGGGCTCAAACCCATGTCCCCTGCACTGGCAGGCAGACCCCCAACCACTGCGCCACCAGGGAAGCCCCTGTGTTCAGATAGTTTTAAATCAATAATTTTCTCCTTATGTTTATAGCTTAATTATATTTTCAAGTCAAAACTATTTGAGGTTTTTCCCCTTTATAATCTAATATTAACAATATGGAGAGCAAAAATTCAGCAATCCAGCATCACATTTAAAACTCCCTGTTTAACATTAAAAAGTAAGACTTCTCCAGTCTCTTTTTCTCCTTGTATACTTTTCTTTCTCCTCTTCTTTTATCCCTTCGCTTCCCATTAACTTTACACCAGAATATAAAGGATTTAATGGATCATGAAAGAATGAACTCTAATTAGGAGAAAATTCCTGGGAACATTTATTAAATGTCAGTGTGGAGGAAATCTTCCTAAGCAAGATATAAAACTTAGAATCAAAAGGCAAGACTGACACATTTGGTTACATAGAAATTTTTTTGAAAACTGAGGTAGGCACCACAAACAAGAGTGGAATACAGACAACAGATTGGAAAAAAAAAAAGCAACATGATTGACTTACAAAGGATTATTATCCCTAGTATACAGCTACCCTGAGTTGATTGAAAACAACAATAATACCATAGAAAAAGGGCAAAGACTATAAGTAGACAAACAGAAGTGGGTTTGCAAATAATCAATAAACGTGTAAAAAGATGCTCGATATCGGTAGTCAGTGAATGCAAATTAAGTAATAGTGAGTTTTCACTTTTTTACCAATCAACTTAGAAAAATTTTAAATATTGATAATATACAGTGTTGCCAAGTGTGTGGAAATGTGAACATTCTTATACATTGTGTGAGTATGAATTGCTATGAGCTTTGAGAATGTGATTTGGCAGTTTGTGTTAAGGTATAAAATGCACACAATACTTGGGCCCAACAGTCTCTCACAAACCATAGGTAATTGTATACCAGTCCTCAAATACCATGCATCAAAGAGAAGCACTGGTTAGCATTTAGTATCTAAATGTGTGGAACATAAAAGGAATCAAATTATACTCATTCTTCTTGCATATCCTAACAGATTTCTATATGTTTAAATAAAATCATATCTTAAAATCTAGATGTAATTCCACACATCCCCTCTTAGCACTTCTCCCTTAGCCCATTTCATAGACCTGGTTTGAACTTTTGATTTAGTGCTCTCGAAGTATGATTTTTTTTTTAACATCTTTATTGGAGTATAATTGCTTTACAATGGTGTGTTAGTTTCTGCTGTATAACAAAGTGAGTCAGCTATATGTATACATATATCCCCATATCCCCTCCCTCTTGCATCTCCCTCCCACCCTCCCTTTCCCACCCCTCTAGGGGGACACAAAGCACCGAGCTGATCTCCCTGTGCTATGCAGCTGCTTCCCACTAGCTATCTATTTTCGAAGTATGATTTTTAAAAAATTTATGTTGCATTATTTTTCAACTCTTCTTGGTCTTGAAAATATGTTTGTGAGCATTTTTGACAAAAAGTGATGCTTATTCTCTATTTGGGTGGATTCAGGAGTTGCTCCTCTCAAAGAGAAGGGACCACCACCATCTATGCTTATTGTTGTCCTCAGAAGCAGTCATGCCATTGGACTCCTGACCCTATTGGCAGAAGAAGTAACACATTTACTCCGAGGTTTACAAAAATACTCATAAGAAAACCCTCTTTCACATTCTGTGAATGAGTTAAGTGATGACTTGGGAATTTTAAACTGTTACCTCTCTGTATTTATGTATTTAAGTAAAAATAAAAGTTGTGGCATGTAAAAACAACTCTTTGAGTGACAGTCCATTGCAAAAAAGGAAAACGACATAGAAAAAAATAACTAGAAATGAAGGTTAGATGACACTGTATGTCAAAAAGAAGCTTTTTTTAAAATTCCTAATCCTAAATAAGAAAAATTACTATGGACATTTATTTATTTCACAGATGATTATTGAACACCTGCCATGTCCCAGGCATTGTAGTTAGGTGCTGGGGGTACAAAGTTCCTGCCCTCAGGGACTTGACATACCAGTGGGGGAGAAAAGCATAGAAGAGTAAGGAAATAAAGAAATAGTTTTGCATAATGATGTGTGCTAAAAAGTGAAGAAAGCAGGGTAAAGGAATAATAAGACTGGCAGGTATGCTGGGTAGGCTATTTTAGAAATGAGGGCCAGGGCTTCCCTGGTGGTGCAGTGGTTAAGAATCCGCCTGCCAATGCAGGGGACACGGGTTCGAGCCCTGGTCAGGGAAGATCCCACGTGCCGTGGAGCAACTAAGCCCGTGCACCACAACTACTGAGCCTGCGCTCTAGAGCCCTCGAGCCACAACTACTGAGCCTGCATGCCACAACTACTGAAGCCCGCATGCCTAGAGCCCGTGCTCCGCCACGAGAGAAGCCACCGCAATGAGAAGCCTGTGCACCGCAATGAAGAGTAGACCCTGCTCGCTGCAACTAGAGAAAGCTGGCACGCAGCAACGAAGACCCAACACAGCCAAAAATAAATAAATAAAATAAATAAATTTATTAAAAAAAAAAGAAATGAGGGCCAGACATGGCCTTTCAAAGGAGACGACATCTCAAGTGATGAGAACGAGCAAGCCCGGAAAAGATTTCAGTGTCTGAGATTGAAAGTAACTGCAAAGGTAAAGACCTTGAGGTTTGAATGAGCTTGGTGCTACTGGCATTTTGGGTGCAGTAGTCCTTTGTAGGGTAGAACTGTGCTGGGCATTGTGGGGCTGTGGGGCTCCTGGAGGGTGGTGAGCATCCCTGGCCCTGCCCACAGTATGCCAGCGTGTCCCCACTCTTAGGTCATTGTGATTACAAAAGCGCTGTTGCTGTACGTCATGGTGACTAGAGTTAACAACAGTGTATTATATATTTGAAAGTTGCTAAGACAGTAGATCTTAGTTCTCATCACAAGGAAAAAAATTGGAACTATGTGAAGGTGATGGATGTTGACTTATGGTGGTAATCATTTTGCAATTATACATATAACAAATCATGTTGTACACCTAAAAACTGGTACAATGTTATGTATCAATTATATCTCAATTTAAAAAGTAAAAAATAATAAATAAATACAAAGAATAAACCAAAAAAAACACCCTCACACCTTCCAAACACCTCCTCTCCCCCCAGGGTGGAGCCATACTACCCTCGATAGAGAACCCCTACAATATGGAGGGAGGGGCTGGTGTGGATGTTAGAGAGGAGGATGGAGCAGTGGACAGCGACCAGGACCTTGAGCCCTGGCAAGAAGTCTGGACTTTATTTTAAGCATAATGGGCAGCCGCTGGAGTGATGTGATCTGATAAATATTTCAGGAAGATCACTCTGTCTCTTCCTTGCAGACTGGTGAAGGAGTGAGCCAAGTGAATAGGCTGTTGCAGTAGTTGCAGTATTAGGTGATGGTGGCTTGGGCTGGGGGAGATCTACTTGGGGGTGAGAAAAGAATGATTCAGGATGCATGATGAAGGACTTGCTAATTAATTGATCGGGAGAGCAAAAGAAAGGGAGAAATCAGGATGGCTCCTGTGTTTCTTTATAACAAGCTAAGAAGAATATAAAGAAATCATATGATGAGGTATGAAAATGAAGTAGTAAATAATATTTCATGATTAAATTTAGGAGATGAAATATTCCATATTTATTTGAATTTGAAAATTCTCACAGATCCCGATTTTGATGCTTTGTTTAAAAAAGAATTTTAAAATATGTCTGCCGAAGCATTTAACATTTGGAAAGGACTCATGACTTTGACAGAAAAACAAGCATCATCCTATAGTTATTATACTCTGTGATGTAATTTACTGGACTTAAGTTGGCTACATTTCATGATACACATTGTGTGTAGTCATATTTCTTCCTTTTATTACGAAGCTAAAATGTCATTTTTCTTCCTAAAACTAAAACAAACTAGCCATATATATACACTTCTGACATTCTGTGAAGGCAACCCCCTCCATTTACTAAAATGGACGTCAGTATTTTTTAAACAAAAGTGTTAATCATTTATAGGAAGCAATGTGTGTACTCTAGATTAGAAACATGGAGACTGGGGCATACATATATCCTTAAACTGAAATTAAAGTAAAAAATGTGACTGGTACAAATAACAGCTTTCTTTCCCCTCTGCTGTGGATCTTTCTTGACTCGCTTGCAGTGCTAGATAACATTGTAGTCCCTGAGAGCCAGGGAGGCAAGTGTACCAGACTATGAAGAAGCGCATGCGACCTTAGTCTGCATTAACAGAAACACTGTCCAGAATGTGATGGTAAATGTCTGTCCATCTGCTCCTGGAATATTGTGTTCTAGGTATAATGATCCAGGCACTAATGGGTGGCAGATACGAGGATACAGAGCTCAACTTAATATGAAGAAGGACCTTCCTTGATGGAAGACTAAGAGCAGAGGGAAAAGTAGCAAGTTTTCTGAGGAGAGAGACTTCCTTGTTGGCTAAAGGAGATGTTTAAGCAGAAGCCAAAAAGCTGTTTGGTAGGGATGTTAAGGAAGTGAGTCAGGCATTGATGGAGTTTGGAACGGAGGATGTCTAAATTGTTTTCAGCATTGTAACTCTATCATTAAACATGGCTGTCTCACTAACACTGCAGAATTAGAATAAAGTCCTGCTGACAACAGCTGCGCCAGCCCTGCTGTTTGTTTTGCAATGGCTGCTTGGTTGGTAAACTCTGCAGGTGAAATACCAGAGTGACGGAGAGCAGTGCCAGTGAGATTGGCCGCCTCTCATCCAGAGTAGAGATCACAAACCGGTACCCCGTAGGCAAAAGCCAGCCCAGTGATTTAGAAACATTTGGTGTAGGGAGCTTCTTTTTTTACAATAAGGAGAGTCATGTAAAAAAAATCTGGATTTCAGAGCTCTCTCAAAAAATTGGAAGATTTCACAAAGCCCTGGGCCCACATTTGTTCATGACATCAGTGGGCTGGAGCTGAGTCCCTCTTCTTCAGAAAGGGCATGAATCTCCAGTTCACCACAGTCCCCACCATTCCATCTCATCCATAACACCTTACTGTATCATCTGTCGCTTCCTTGTTGACATTTGAGGTTTTGTTTGTTTGTTTTTTGTTTTGGCTGTGCGGCTTGCGGGATCTTAGTTCCCCAAGTGGGGATCGAACCTGTGCCCCCTGCAGTGGAAGTGTGGAGTCCTAACCACTGGGCCCCCAGGGATTTCCCTGACATTTGAGTTTTGACTTCTGATCTAGACACTGACACTCTTGCCCTTCTATGGAAAAAAAATAAAGAAAGCAAAATCAAGAATGAGAAAGCAGGGGCTTCCCTGGTGGCGCAGTGGTTGAGAATCTGCCTGCCAATGCAGGGGACACGGGTTCGAGCCCTGGTCTGGGAAGATCCCACATGCCGCGGAGCAACTAGGCCCGTGAGCCACAACTACTGAGCCTGTGCGTCTGGAGCCTGTGCTCCGCAACAAGAGAGGCCGCGATAGTGAGAGGCCCGTGCACCACAATGAAGAGTGGCCCTCGCACAGAAACGAAGACCCAACACAGCCAAAAAATTAATTAAATAAATAAATAATTAAAAACTTTAAAAAAAAAAAAATGAGAAAGCAGAGGAGTTGGAGGCGGGTCATCATGCCTTACCAAGAGCCCTGGGCTTGGATTAAAAGGACCCAAATTTTACTCTGAGTGTACCTCTTACATCTCAAAGCCTACATTTCTTCATCTACTGAATAGGAACAGTAAACAGGACTATGTTTATTTTTGAATGAGATGGTAAGTGCAGGACCACCTGGCACATAACCTTGCCCAAAGTACATGTTCTGGTTAGCTGATGTCTCTCTATGCTCTCCTGTAAAACCCGAGGTAACTCTAATATTCCCTGTTCAGTGATTTTTGATTTTCATGTTTCATGTTTTCTCTTTGTGTCTTATTCAACTTTATATCACCAAGCACTGAACTTGCCTTTTTGATGAATGGAGTGAATTTTTTTTTTAAACAGGATTTTAAAATAATTAATTAATTAATTAATTTTATTTTTGGCTGTGCATGGGCTTTCTCTAGTTGCTGCTACCAGGGGCTTCGTTGCAGTGCGTGGGCTTCTCATTGCAGTGGCTTCTCTTGTTGCGGAGCACGGGCTCTAGGCACGTGGGCTTCAGTAGTTGTGGCTCACAGGCTCTAGAGCGCAGGCTCAGTAGTTGTGGTGCATGGGCTTAGTTGCTCCGCGGCATGTGGGATCTTCCTGGACCAGGGATCGAACCCGTGACCCCTGCGTTTGCAGGCGGATTCTTAACCACTGCTCCACCAGGGAAGTCCCCAAATGGAGTGAATTTTGAGAGTGAGGGAAGAGAGAACAGAGAAAGAGGAGATGACTGGGCATCTCCTTCCTTCTGGTTTCTTAGATCCCCCTCCCCTCCTTCCTGGATCCTCAGTCTCCTAGTGCTGCCCTGAACTCCAATCTCTCTAGAAGGATGTCCACCCATACTTACCTGGACCACTGTGTGCCCAGTTTGAACATTCTTAAGTTATGAAAGTTTTCTTTCTTAAACATATCCCATTTCTTTATTTAGGAGCTTTATTATCAGGTTTGCTTAAGACTCCTGAAATAGTTACTAATACCTGGAGGTATAGCACTGTTTTGGTTTATCATGACTCTGGTTTTCACTGAATACTTAGTATTTTAAAGTGGTTGTTTTACTAAGAAGTTATTTTGCTTTTGTGACCTGAAACAATACTTTCAAATATTTACTGTGGTGATACATTACTCAGATATATAATTTTTCTATATTTTTCAAAAAGGAAAAAAATCATAGTAGAAAAAAGAGAACAAGGTAGCATGTTTGGTGGTATATGTTTCAGCTGGAGCATCTGGCCTGATTATCTTACAACATATAAAGCCTTTCCATAGCTAATGTCAGCATGTGCAACCAATGTTACTTTTTGTTACTATGTTATAATAATGCTTGGGTGTATCTGTTTGATTAAATGGACTGTTTCTATGTTTCCTAGCAGTGTGGCTGTAGAAAGTGTTCTAAACTTTGTCAGGAAACCTGAGTTTTAATTCCAATTCCCTATTTACTGGCTAGGAGCCAAGACCAAACATTTAAACTGTTATAATTGCTAAATTGTGTTCGTCTCCTACCACATACAAGGTAGTCTGCTAAATATGTAGTCTGTCTGATCACAATACCCTCAGTAGTCTACGAAGTAGATGTTTTTATTATTTCCATTATACAGATGAGAATATTGAGTCACAGATGGATTAGGTAACTTGCCTAGTTAATGATGGAACCAAAATTTGAGTCAGGCAGTGTGACTTCAAAACTTGCATTTTTAACAATAATAATAATATCAGCAATAATACTACTGTAATGGTAGAAGTAATAGCTTGGACTAACATAGTCCTGGTTGTGTGACAGGCAGTTCTCCAAGTGCTGTACATTCATTTACTTTATTTAAACTCATTGAGCTGTGCTTTCTTAGTTCATAGACTTGTTATGAGTATTAAATATGAATTGTGTGTGCTATAGAAATTGTAAATTAACTCAATTTCTTGGGTGGCATTGTTGTACATTCACACATAAGAATGAAGAATTTTATGATTTTGAGGGGAATTCCCTGGCAGTCCAATGGTTGGGACTTGGCGCTTTCAATGCCGTGGCCTGGGGTTCAGTCCCTGGTTGGGGAATTAAGATCCTGCAAGCTGTGGCGTGGCCAAAAAAAAGAATTTTATGATTTTGATTAATTCATATCCTTTAAAGTGACCAGGAAGGTAGAGTTTGCTGCATGCAGAAAGGCTGCATTTGTGTTAATTTAATAAAACAGTATGACAGTAATAGCTTGGTCCTTCTTTAGTAAGTTTGTAGTTAAATTTTCATTTTCCTTAAAACTATTTACAAGATAGAATTTACTCAAGGCTGTTATTTAGTGACTGTATTATAACTTCATAATTGGAGGGACTAATTATGTCTTGTGCCCTAGTCCCTGTGGTTGCTATGGTGACTGCTTTAACAACGTTCAGTTACCTTGACTGCTGAATTAGGCTTCAGTGCATCATCCCTTGTTTAAAGCCATGTTTTCCAGGGTGGAACCACTCTGTTTCTGTAAATTTGTGTTTGTTATCATCTGAAAATTTTTAAGGCAGTCGTTTTATGGCTTCTGCTGTAATTTTGTGTGTGTGTGCAACATGATGAAAAACATGAAAAGCCCTTAAATTAAATCAGAGTTTAATCCATGTCCTTAAACTAGATGGTAAGCTGCTTTAGGCCTTTTCCTATCCCTTACACCCGGTCCCAGCTCAGTAAATCTTTGCTGATTGACTCTCAAGTTAAGGATTATTTTTACGGTAGCATACGGTAGGCTTAAAAAAAAAATACTGGTAGTTGAAAACTTGTTGGCATGTATCCATTTTCAGATTTTTCTAGAAGGTCTCATACCAAACGAGAAGCAGCAGAACCATCTGTCCCTGAACCTAGTGTGGATGTCAGTGGTCTCCTTTCAGTTGCACTGTCTTTGTAGTGGATTGTCTTGCTGTGCTGTAATTAAGTCAGCCGGTAGGAGTCCCTGTATTGAAGGGGCCCTCTCCCTGCTGGATAAGTACCACTGCCTTTGTGTTACATGCCATGTTATTGTGGAGTGGATAATTTTTTTTCCGCATGGGTCTTGATTTAATAGCAGGATCCTCTGAGCTTCTTCCAAGAAGCACCACATCTCCCTGAAAATAAATGGAGGATGAATTCTTTCTTGAGATCCTGAAGACTATTAAATAAAAGCTTTTCTTTTTCTCATGTTCAAAAATGCTAAATGTTTATAATTATACTCCCAGTGAGTAACTTGGTTCACTGGCTTCCTTCCTGCTCTGGCAAAGGTAGTTTTTTTTTATGGCAGAGAAATTTTATAAAAATGTAATATTTTAAAAAACGCCTAAAAGTCAAGCACATAACATCTTTATAAGCCTCTCACTATGGGCTAATAAAAGAAAGGCTATAAATGAGACTGTTCTGCTTGGATTTGAATATCCTTTATTCATCTTTTCTCTTATACTTACCTTCATAAAGCCTTGTGTTCCCTCCTCCAGGCAAGCCTCCCTCCTCTCATCCATTCTCTTACCTCCTCACCCCTCTCCTGCCAAACATTCTACTTACCTGTTTGCTGCTCTTCTCCATGGTAAGCAAACTTTCTTGTATCTTAACCTCCTCCCAGAATATTCTTTCTGTCTCCTCGACTGGGCTTACTTGTCTCCCCTGCAGCCTCCTGTAGAAGATATTGCCTGTTCTCTCCCATATCCTAAAAATCTAAGAATCCAGAGCCAGTAGCATATTCTCCCCCCACCCCATTGCAATCTCCAGACCATTATTCTTCTGTCATTGCCTCTACTTTTGCTATGCGTCCTGTCTTTAGTCTGTTTTTCTTTTTATCTATTTATTTATTTATTTATTTATTTGTTTGTTTATTTATTTATTTATTTATTTATTTATTTATTTTTGGCTGTGTTGGGTCTTTGTTTCTGTGCGAGGGCTTTTCTCTAGTTGCGGCAAGCAGGGTCCACTCTTCATCGCGGTGCGCGGGCCTCTCACTGTCGCGGTCTCTCTTGTTGCGGAGCACAGGCTCTAGATGCGCAGGCTCAGTAGTTGTGGCTCACGGGCCTAGTTGCTCCACAGCATGTGGGATCTTCCCAGACCAGGTCTCGAACCCGTGTCCCCTGCATTAGCAGGAAGATTCTCAACCACTGCGCCACCAGGGAAGCCCTAGTCTGTTTTGACTGAATAATTCAGTGAGAAAGAATAGACTCAAGGAAAGAGCTAAGATGGGGAGACACAAGTGGGGAGTTCTTCAGCAAATATGTTATCGTGTGATGCTTTTAATTTTTTGTGAGAACCTATAACTGCATTCATAAGCACACAATTCTGACTACATGGCTGAGTACAAAGTAGCTCCAAGAATAATAATATAAAGTTTGGATATTTAACTTGAAGGTAGAAATAATATTAGTCCATGGGTAAGATGCATAATTTTACCTTGAAACGTGGTAAATCAAGTCAAAATGGACCTCAGTTTTCCAGGAAGCATTTTACAGTGCTTTCATTTCTTGCCAGAAATCTTCCCAGGCCTGACCTTTTGAAGTCTGTTATTGCTCTACTGAGGATGTATCAGTAGAAACAAACATATGATTAGAAATGTAGATTATTAAAAATGCTGGCATTTATTTGTGGTCACAAGTGTTACTGAACTGTACACATAAGAAATAGAAATCTACTGCCTTCTTTTCCAAAAATCCTTACTTATTGGATAGGCAAAAGATAGAATGTCATACCATTTTGAATTTTTACATTATTAATAAAGTTGAAGGGACTTCCCTGGTGGTCCAGTGGCTAAGACTCTGAGTTCCCAATGCAGGGAGCCCGGGTTCGATCCCTGGTCAGGGAACTAGATCCCACATGCTGCAACTAAGAAAAGATCCTGCATGCCCCAGCGAAGATCCTGCGTGTGGCAACTAAGACCTGGCGCAGCCAAATAAATAAATAAATAATAAGAAAAAAAGTTGAACAATTTTTTTCATGTTGTTTACCATTTTAAATTCCTCTTCTGTTAGATTGTTTTGGGGGTGTGTCCTTTGCCTTCTTATCAAACTGCATGTCAATGCTTCCATTGAAAGAAGTGCCATATAGTTTGAGAGGACCTTTATTTTCTAAGCAGACTATTTGATTAAATGTTTATAAGAACTAGATCTACAAATAAGAAGCAAAATGTTGGGTTTTAATTTCTTTGGATAAAAATTTTACACATATTTCCTCATTCTCACAGGGTTACATATTTAAGAGTGTGTAGTTTTGGCATTTGAGGAAGCAGAACTGAAAAAAAAAGACATTAATAACTGCATTAACAGCATGGTATATACCAGAGGACTATAAATCTGGTGACTTAAATTCAGTGATTGGAAATTTAACATTTTTCATTGTAATTGAAATCTTCCTTAGAACATACATGTTTCCTTGACTCAGAAAGGAAAATACGTTGAGGAAATTTCACTAGTTACCTTATAATTCTGTAAAAATCTCTGTTACCTTTCAAGGGTATAAAAGTTCAGAACCAGGGTTCTCTGTTTTGCTTCTTTGCCCTGAGTGAGTGGCTACCTTTTCTAAGCCCTTGGCTTTCCTTCTGTGAACAGAAGGCACTCCATCTGCTGTTTTAAAGTGGAGATTTACAATTCAAACAAGACAACGTTTTGATCTTATACTCGTGTGTTCTAAGATACCCACTTAAAATTAAGAAAATGGAATTATTCAAGACCTTACTATCTTTTTTGTAACCTATTCAGAATTTATATTTTTGATTTTTTTTTGTCCTGATATGTGCTTTTTGACTAACTTGTTGTGTTTTTGTTGTTAAGTTAAACATTTATGAAAAGATGTCTTAGAACAGTATCCTATATTTCTAATGCCCAATGAGAAATTTGATTTGGACCCCCCTCCTTTGGACAAACTTTTGAATAGCACTTACCACAATATCCTGTACATGTTGGTTTTCTTACCTTTTTTTATTCCCCATTCTTTGTAAACTTCGTGAGTCAGCAGCCTTGTCTTACTTGTTTTTGTCTCTCTCCAGGGCCTAGCACACAGTAGGTAGTCAACTAATGTTTGTTGAATGAAGACCTAAATCATAGTCTGGTTTTTAAAAGGTATAAATTTTATCAATGTTTTCCATTTTGCTGAGGAGATAATGGATTCCTTTATCCTATTATTCCTATATCCCTAATGGGAAGGAAAAGTTAAAATAAAAAACATAAAAGTCTCTTCACCTTCCTCTGCATAATGGTCAACTCTTCAAGCATCACCAGGCAAGACCTGCGCTGTGAGCAGGAGGACACAGCTTAGACTGTGGAGCTCACATGTTAGGATGAATTGTATGAAATTGCCATTTTTGTAGATCAAAATGATAGAATATTGTAATTCCACATGGTTCAGCCTAATGTATTAGACAAAAAGGTATGGGTGTGAGGGCTTAAAGTTTAATCCATTTTTGGAATCTATATTATCTGAGAACAACTGATATACACAAAAAGTGAAAGCAAAATTAATTCACTTAAGAACTAGGACCAACATTTCATAGTGGATAGTCAGGGAAAAAAAAAAGAATGGATTGGAATTCTTTATTCTTATCTTACATATAAAACTATGCATATATATGGAAAATATGTTGGAAAAATAAAAATAAACTAATTCTTCAAATTGAAAATGAATGGTTTATTGTTACCTATGGTATTTTTTCTCCACAAAAAAGGCACATTACAACAGCCTTCACTTCACATCTGACTCTATGAGCATTTCGTTAAAGAGATCTCAAACTAAATTTGAGGACTTCATCAACTTTCCAGAGGTTAAAAAAATACTTAAATCATTATTTTCTTATGAAGCATCCAAAGTATAGACAGGCTTTCTTATTTTCTTTTCTTCAATTGTTAACAGTCTAAGGCTGTAAAATTCTTATCTATCAGGGACTTGGGGTGTTATTGGAGCCATCTTTTGTGGATTTTATGAAATCCTGCGTCTTTTATGGACCTTATGAAATCCTGCATAATTTGAAATTTTATAGTGAATTCTGTTTGCATTGCCTTTGCTGTGTCCACAGCAGTGTTCCATGAGACAAGTACAGAGACACTGACTCTCCAACTATAAATAGTTCTCTCAACTCTACCCATTCCCCTTATCCTGCTTCCTTTTTCTTCGTGGCAGTTATTATCTCCTGATTATATTTTTTGTTTGCCCTTTGTCTCCTCCCATAGTTTCCAGAACATCTAGTTTTATATGTCTGCATAACCTTTTTAAAAAAACATCTTAAACTGTGAAATATGCTATATATACAGAAAAAGTACATAAACACAAATGTACAGTCTAACAAATAATATAAAGCCACTATTCATGTGGTCATCACCCAGGTGGAAGGAATAGAATATATGAGCACCCCAGAATCTCCCTTTGTGCCCCTCCTCCATTGCAACTCCCCCACCCCAGGTAATCCATAATTTTGGATTTCCTGTTTTATGAAATGCCTATTTAACTCTTTAGCCATTTGAAATATTAGGTTATCTGTCTTTTAAAAAAATGGTATATAGGAATTCTTTATATATGTTCAGAATCCTAGTCTTTTATCATTTGTATGTGTTGCAAATATCTTCTTGTACACAGTGATTTGTCTTTTCAATCATAAATGATTCTTTCCAAAATGAGTATTAGCATCTCACAATAGGACAATGGCTTTTTTGCTAGCAAAATCTAATATTTCCCTTTTCTCTTCATGAAATTTTTTTTGCTACAGTACCAGTGAATATACCAGAGGTATAAATCCATGGCAGGTGTGAATGCCAAAGATTATGGTTTAAATCAGCAAAATATACCTTCTTAGATACAAGAAACATATTGTCAAATGGTCTCTAGCTTTATCTGGGTCACTTGAAGAATCACCAGGAGATGTTATACAGTAAAAATTAATCCACTTAGTATAACAGCATTTAGTAATTGCTTTCATTAATCAAGGCAGGTTAATTTACTGTCTACTTGCATAATAATGTCAAAAAATCTGTTATCTACTGAAATCTTTTGTACAGAAAGTTGTGTCTGTTTCCTTCATTAAGATTAAGATTCAGATACTAATCCAAACTACTCAGAATCACTTTCTCTTCCTCACCTTTCTGACACCCCCTCCCCACTCTCCTACAAGAGAGGCCGAACTGCATTATCAGTCATCCCAGAGCTCAGAGCTCTCTTCTTTTGTATTTAGATACCATCCGTTTACTTTTATGGACAGTTACCAATGGCATTACTATGGGAGGGGGCAAGTGAAATTGTCTCTTATCTAGAAAAAGAGTTGGTTGTCTCCTGATGGTTGAGTGATATACATAGATGTTGAGGGAGACCTAAGTTTTTTTGAAAGCAGTATTCCTTAATTCTTGTCAATGTTTTCATCAGTACCACTATGCATGTATTATCTCTGCATATCTTAGCACTTTGTTTTGGACATTTTGGTCTTTGCTTCTGCTAAGGGGCTGAGTAAGAGAGGAACAAGAAAGTAAAGAAGCCTTGATGCTAAGTACATCCATTCAGTGCCCACAGCTACACATTATTGAAATCATGAGGAATGCTCTCTGGCACAAGTTAATGGTCATGGATATGACAAAAGTGGTAGAGGAAAAGGCCATGGAGAGGTACAAAGTAGGAGGGATGAAAAGATTCATCCTTGCTATCAAAATCTTATATTTATATTCCTAAATCCCATTTCTTCTTTCTTTTGGCTATGATTTACTGATTACTAATTAAATTACCAGATACTATGTTATTACACAGGAGATCCTGAATATCTTTAAGTAGCTCCTAGTCTTAGAAGAGGAAAGGAGGAGGGAGATGCTAAAATAATTATAATATACTCTTATAGTATATGATAATATGCAGAATGTGTTGTGAGCACAGAAAGCCAGTAACTTTACATGGAGAAAATAGTTTTTGAGCTGATCTTAGAGGGCCAGGTTGATAGACTTTGATGTTCAGTTAGATTTGAGGGGTTAGGGGAGAGGGAGTTTTTCATTTGTTTGGTTGTTTTAAGGCTAGATGAATATTATTTCTGTAAATGACAAAAGTGCCAGAAGACAGCAGATTTCTATTTTCTGTATATTTATACGTTATGACAGTTCACTTACAGACACACCCATCCTTGTACATAAATTATTCATATAATGTTTACCTTTCCCCAGTCTGAGTTGGCAGCTTTGGGCACAGAGATCAGGGAGCCAGCTCCTCCTTCAGTGGGTGTTTGGGTGGAATGCTTTCGAAGAAGTTCCTTTCTCTTGGTTCTTTTTTTTTACCCCCGAGTTCAAAGATCTTGATTAGACATTTCTACTTGTGTCATACCTTCCTGATCTATTGATGTCCAGGAAATTTGATAACAGACATTTTAGACTTGTTTAATCATTTAAAGGAGCTTTTAAAATAATAAATGACTCTCAAGGCCAGTTTAGTTTTACTGAGGTGAAGATCACTGTTATAATCAGAGTCTTTGATCTAGTGAGGTAGAGAAATTTCTGGTCAAATGATGAACTGAAGACTCAACAGATGTGCTCAGAAAGTTTTATTTGTCCCACTAGACATCTTTCCTTTTTTTGTGGTGGTATTAGACTGATATTATATATTGGCATTCTGTAAGCCTACTTTGATAAATCAAAGTAGAGATAAATTGTGTTTTCAGCTAATTGTGTTAGCAATTGTGTATCCCAGCAGGTGTTTACTAAGTACCTACTATATGTGAAACACTGTATAGGTGCTAACCATACAAAGATGAGCAAAACAGGTATGGGTTCTGTCTTCATAGCACTTAGAGTTTAGTGGGAAAAAATGGAATTAATCAGTTTCCCATATTTATAATTACAAATGACATACACATACAAATAAAGGCTCTTTCATAACCCATTCATTCTTCTCTTTCACTCTTCTTCCTAATTATACCATCTGCATAAGTTAACAGTCATTTGTCAGGCTTATTTAGCAACCAACTTTGCAATTTTCTCTTGCACATTTTTGTTATCAATTGCCGTTACAAAGTTACCCTTACATGTTGGCCAATAGTGCCTAACAGCCATGATGGCTTCCAGATATTCAACTTGGGAAAGCATGTGGATGGAGAGGCCATGAAGTGAAGTAGAGAACATAGGAGAAAAGATTTGAGACTAAGAAAAAAAATGTTGAACATATGGAGTTTAAGGGAACTATAAGACATCGGAGTGGAGGTAGTCAACAGGCTAGCGCAAATACACTTTTGAGTCTCAAGACTAATGAAAAAGCAAGAAAATTGACAATAAGGAACCATTAACATGTGTCTTGCTCTGCTTGTGCAATATATGATGTCAAATTATTGCATATAAGTAGTTCTTGAAGCCATGGGGGTGAATGAGATGAAAGTAGAAGAAGAAGGAAAAGAGCTATGGATGGAGTTTTGGCGTCACAGCTCTCAGGGCAGGCAGAGGAAGAGGGTGCAGTGAAAGCAAGAAGTATGGTGGGAGAGCTGTGAGGGGGACCAGCAGGGAGTGGTGAATGGAAACCAACATGGGAAGTGTTTCAAGAACGAGAAACCGAAGCTGAGGGAGGCCAAGAAAGACTGGAGCTGGAAAGCAGCTGGATTGGAGGTTCACAGGAACAAGAGCAGAGAATTTTGAATTCTGAAACCCACAGCTCTCATTTCACTAAAAGGGCAGTTGGGTGATGATTTTTGTTTTCCGTAGCCACCATTTTGGATATTTGATTACTTATCAGACAGCTAAACTTCTTATTTCTTGGTAGTGAAGATTTACCAAGAAGAATTTCTATGCTATTTAAAGTTAAATGATTTGTGATTAAAATCATTCAAGTTCATTGTTCACTGCTTACTCAATTTCTGTTTTGTTTTGTTTTGTTTTTTAACATCGGCTTCAAGGCTACTCTCTTTATAGTTTCTATGCTGATAATTTTTTAAAAACTTTTTCAAGTTTTCTTGAAACATGAATAAGTACACAATGACTTAGTGAATGTGGGCCGTGAGTAACTCGCTGTACGATTAACAGCTGCCGTCTCAGGCAGCACTTACAATGCTGGCAGCATTTTGAGAGCAAGTCTGAATGGACCCACTTGTAATCTGCTATGAAAAACCATTTGTATAGTGTGTTTCATTTTTTAATGTGTAAAAATAAATAAAATTAAAGGATTTCTGTACAAGTCACATTTGGTTTTAAGTTTTACTAATTTCTATATGTAAAAAAAGATATAATGATTATGCAAATTGAAAACGTTTTTGACGGCAGCTGTGAATGATTGTGCAAATTGAAAAACAAAACAAAACACTTAAAGGGCTGGAGGAGAGAAGGAAAAATCTCAAAGAGACAGCATGGCCAGCAAGCCTTGACAACAATCTTAGGAAAAAATAATATCTATATCGACTGCAGCAATCCAAGGTATCTTTGTTTAAAAAGGGAAGCAAAGAACCAAGAGAAACTGGAAGCAGATGTTTGCCGTGTCCACCCAACCTCTGAGCAGGGGTGGGCACCCTGCCTGGACCCTGCAGTGGTCAGTTCTCCTAAGAGGCCTGTGCTGTGGAGACAGGCGTACTGGGTTTTCAGGGCCTGATGCAATTACCTTCAAATCAGGGAAATCTCATGTTGACTCTGATCCATGCTCTCCCAACCCATGCACCTGGTTAACTGGTTGCTGGAGAGCTTGCCTTTGAAGACAGAATTTGATTTTTCTCCTGATGTCTTTCTCTGGCCTCTTGGCAGTTCTGTAAGTTTTACTGTAAAATAAATGTCTATTCTGATTCTGTGCATCAATCTCCTGTGGGTTTAATTAATGTGCGAGAGCATCGCAAACCTGAATGAGTCTGGAAAGGGATAGTTACCTAGTCCATAGCTCATGACCTGAATCATATCCGATTCACCAAGTTATGCTCCCTGTTAAGGTCTCTCAGCCTGCAGGCAGGTCGGCGCTTTCCTGGAGAGACTCCTCCATTTCACCATAAGGCCTTCCACTGGGCAATTACACGTTACAGTTATTTTTCTAAAAATGATAAAATTTAATATAGTAAGACAATTCCGTAATCGTAAAAATGTGAAACAGATATTACCTAATGAGAAATGAATGACTGGCCAGTTGTAAACATCATGATTGTTCCCATATTGCATTGCATCTCCTTGTGCTCAACTACATGGGCCAGGCCATTTCTATAGCGTGGTCCTCTGAATAATGAACCATGATGCTCCTAAACATGTATTAAGTATAGGTCTTGGGTAATATTGGAGCCAGTGTTGGTCATCAATAAAGATTTTCTCTGTGGTGATGGGCTGGTCTCTTATGAATAACAGCATTAATACAACTATCAATATATGTTCTTGTATGTTGCACATTACTTAATAATGCATGTAGCTTTATAATAAGCTGCATAATCACACAACTTATGCCAATCTGCCTTTAATATGTTTCTATATGTGTTATAGGAGAAATCGTTTTTTTTTTCTGAAGTCAAGAAATATATATTGTTTTATGTTGCTCAATTTGTGTGGTTTGTCAGAGAAGTATTGCCAGAAAATTGTCTGAAATGTAGAACAATATATTTGCGGCTTTAGATGATTTAGGTGAACCAAGAAAAAAACTAGTGTCAGAGTTAAAAAGATGCAAAACAAGAATAAAGGCAAAACATCGACCCTATCTGAAGAATTCTGGTCACATGATCACAAGGAGCATGAGTAACCAGTCTGGGATTCTGCAGTAGTCCTAGTAGATCATTTTGGCCTGTCTGAAAATTTTCTCTGGAGAAATGAGAGAAAAGCACACATTTTCTTCTTGACCTTGAGAATTTATCCTGGTTTGCTGCGTACAAACAGGAAGATCCCAGGAGTTGCCCAGTCAGTTTTAGAGAGGCATGTGGATGAAGATAGGACTTAGAAGAACTGGGCTTTGGGGCTGAACAGAGAGAATGGTGATGAGAAAGCACACCCAGGAAGATGCTTCTCTTTAGCTGTACCAATGTACGGCTTATTAACATCCCTGAACTCCTGTTTTTGCTTTTCCATGCTGTAGATAGGTAATTTCCAGGGCTGCTGTGTAGTACAGCTTTGGAGAGTAGTGATGGAAGTGCCACCACTGATGTTATGCAGTGCAGGTCTGCACAGCCTGACACAGAGGCCTTGGGTTGGTCCATGACTGTGCTGAGTGTATGATAGTCTGATATCCCACTAGAGTAGAGGTTTTCTCGTATCATATGAAATAGACAAGAATATGCAGGCTGTTGTCCAGAGACAGTAGTCGAAAGAGGAGAAACCTTACCATAGGTAAGGAGGCAGACAAGACTCGTGGTAAATACATTGACTCTTCTTTCTGAGC
Organism: Balaenoptera borealis; assembly: GCF_965194805.1. Taxonomy (NCBI): domain Eukaryota; kingdom Metazoa; phylum Chordata; class Mammalia; order Artiodactyla; family Balaenopteridae; genus Balaenoptera; species Balaenoptera borealis. The sequence continues at coordinate 27,648,223 of NC_138870.1, forward strand.
ATTTCCCTGTCATTTTCATTATGGCCCTTCCTTGTAATCTTAATATAAACGGTACTCTGCTTCTCAGCAATTCCGGTAAATCTTTGTACTTCAGCAAACATTCCAAAACATGTAGGGTGCACTGGCTTATGTCCTTCCTGTAGGCATCAAAACAGATGGTGGTGGCATTGTCAGAAAGATGGTAGCAGACACAGTTGCTTAAAGATATAAGATTTCCTTGCTGTCAAAGAATACTGAGATTTATGTGACTGGAAATTCCTGCTCAAAGCATGTGACAGTGTAACATATTCCAGTACAGAAGTATACGGTCCAGCTTCCCCACAGCCCCTCGTGCAGAGATGCAGCTGCCACTCATGGAACCTGCACAGATTCCAGCAGTGGACAGTGCCTCACTTTCTTCTTTCTTAGGCAGCCTTTTTACCCTGACAGCCCTTCTGACTGTTCTGGAGCATTCTGCTGCATGCCTCCTGCTCACCAGGTACAGCTCATTAATTACTTGTATACAGTATGTTGATTGGATTATGGTACAGCTTTGCCTAAATCACATTTTTCATTCTTATTAATTTGGAGACATGTACGTGCCAACCCAAGCATAGTAAGTTGCACAGTATTTATTGCAAGACTAGATGAATTGAAGGTCATGTTTCCAGGCATCCCTAGGCTTTCCAGCAGTGGAAGCAGAGGCAGCAGAAGGAAGACGAGCAGAGTCTGAGAGCAACTGAGTCACAAAGGGAGGGATATCTGAGCGGACTCAGGTTGAGGGGCGTCCCTGCCTCTGCTTGCACATCTTCTTCTTTCTTCCCTGCCTTTGGTTTGCCGTTTTCTCCTTTCCCTGTGGCCATGGTGGAAAGTGGATGCTCCACAGTTCCTGAGATTAGATGTCTTTAGTTTAAGCAGTCAGCAGAGACTAGTGTGTTTAAATCCCAATTGCAGCTGCCAAGGAGAGAGAAATGGATTGGCCCACCTGGAATCAGGTGTTGCTGTTGGTCCATTTGGCTATAACCAAGGAGATTTATGTGTGCAAACATGGCTGCTGGGACCCAGTTCTGAGAAAACAGAGATATGAGCAATGTGAGAATAAGTTCTCCTATTTAAGGAGTTATTCTACAGGAATATATCCTAATCTTTTATTTATTTTTCCTTTTAAAGAAATCAAACCTACTTTATATAGTAATAATATTGAATATCATCAAAAAATGCACAGCTACATCTGGTTAGATTTGATTGCTCATCTGACACCTAGATCTGAGAGAGGATTAGTCAGTTCATTCCAGAAGCTTCAGTAGTAAAACTGCTCTTAGTAAGTCAGTCCACAAGGCCCACCTGACAGAAGAGGAAATTCAAAACCTTAAATCAGTTAAGACTTATCAGATTCCCAGTGCTTAAAATCAGAGAATGGATTCAAGACTCACCCAACTCTAAGATTTTTTGATGAATTCTCCAAGTTCATCATGGACCTTATCTTAAAGTCAGTAATATTTGTTTTCAGTGTTGAGTATTCTGGACCTAATGCTTTAAAATTATTTCCTTCTTCTCTGGGCTTCTGTGACACTCTGTTCTCCCCATTCTCCTTGTCACTCTCTTCCTCCAAAGTTCCCCAAATGCTCTTTATCTCCCCACTCTGTGAATAGGGACCCAGGTTAGTCCTTGGCCTCTGCCCTTCTTTTTCACTCTTTTTCATAAGTTTTTCCAACGTCTTGGTGTTGAGGAGGCACGTTTCTAGCCTTGACCTCTCATATAGCCATTTTTTGTTAGACACAGTTGCCAACTGAGTGACAACTCAGTGGCTTCATGTAGCACAATTACTAGTATTCCCATAATTTTGTCAGTGTCAGTGAAATTCTCCCATTTCACTAGGCTTAACGCATTTATCTTTGGCAACTTTTCCTTCATTGAGTCCCACTACCAAGTCCAGTTGAGTTTTCCTTTGCAGCGACTGTAGGAATAATTCCTTCTTCTCCATTCCTTTTGTCATGACCACAGATTCTCATTGGAATATCTTCAGTATTCTCCCAAGAAGGTTTTTTTTTTTTGCATTTGTTTTGTTTTTTAAAACTTCTGTTTTAGTAAGTAGTTCACAGACAGGAATCACACTGGAATTACTTGAAGAGTTACTCCGAGCTCCATAACAATCACAGTATCTGAAGTGGTCTGAAAATCTTGAAACATAAAAGCAAGATTTAGTGTAGAAATGTTCCTAGGTGATTCTGATATGTACCCTTGGTTAAGAATTACTGCTCTGGGCAGTTGCCTGAAGTGTGTTGCCCGGGCCGTCGCCATGGTGAAGCTGAGCAAAGAGGCCAAGCAGAGGCTGCAGCAGCTTTTCAAGGGAGGCCAGTTTGCCATCCGTTGGGGCTTTATTCCTCTCGTGATATACCTGGGATTTAAGAGGGGTGCAGATCCTGGAATGCCTGAACCAACTGTTTTGAGGTACCGTTCTTACAAATAAGCATTGCAAGGCAAACATTCATACATTAGTACTAAGTCATGGCAAGCAAAAGAGAAATAGTGCTTACTTTGGGGATAAAGGACTATTTGGTCATCTGGTTTTGGAAGCAATCAATGCAGAGGAACAACATGGAAGGTGTGCGCTGTGGCTGGGATAAGAGATGGGACATCGTTCAGACGTTCACCAGTTGGATGGCACAGGGCTCTTACTTCTCAGATGCGTCTGTGGCAGAGTGGAACCTCTACTGACTTATTTATGATAGACTGTATTAAAATAAATGTTTTTTAACAATGTTAAAAAATAAAAAAAATAAAAAAAAAAAAGAATTACTGCTCTTTTCTTCCCTCCAGTTCATCTTACTCACCACTGTTAGATCAGTTGTTTAAATACCACTTAAATCCTTCCTTTGCCAGCAGCCTCCTCAAGTCTGTCAGCTCAAGGTCAAGCTCCTTAGTCTGACATTCAGCACTGCTCACTATTCCTCCGGGAGAGCCCTGAACTCTGGGCAGCTAGTATTTCCTTTATCTGTCACATTCGCATTCACTCTTGTGACTCTACTGGTCTCAATAAAGTAGGTCTTTCTTAACTTCCTCAAGACCCACCTTCTCCTCCAAGCATTCCCAATGAATGTAGCTCACTCATATTATTCTTTCCTTTCCCCAAATTCCTGTGGTCTTATGGCCTGTACGGCTTATAACCCAGTACTTAATTATGTACTGTCTTGTATGCATGACATCTTTTCTATCAAAGTAGATTTTCAGTTTCTTAAGAGTAGGAAAGTATTTGATATCCTGTACACAGTCCAGCATAGCCTGGCACTATAAATCAACTTAATCATACACTAAATAATGTCTGTACTGATGGATTGTGGATAAACCTCCTGCTTTATCCTGTATCCAATTAAAATGATCCCGTTTAAGGTTTTCCCCTAATTCAAGCATGTTACCCCATATTGTTTCTGCAGTTAGGCAGAGAGATGAGCATCTGTGAAATCAACCATTTTGCTTTTCTTACTCAAAATGTGATTTAAAAAAAAAGTTGTGGTTTTCTTAAAATCAAGTATCTTGAATGCCATTTATTATTTTTTTTCGGTTAATCAACACATTTTAAAATTTCTTTAATCCACAGTGCAGACAGGGCCCTAAAAGCAAATGTGAACTTTGTCTACAGCTGTACCCTATCAGCCACTAGCAGTCTGATTGCATTATTTCAAAGGCATAGCAATTATTTACACTCTTTATTACCCAGGGGCATTTCAAACTGTTACTGAAATGCATCCATCCCTGGAGTAACCATCTGTGAATTGTAACACCATAAGGTAGAATGATGAGCAGCTACATCTAATTGATATGCAAAAAGGAGTTTCAGCTGTCCAGCTATGGAGATTAAAATTCATCCTTTAGTAGGCTATTTCAGCTACATTTCTGTTTATCATATTATCTAGTTCAAGGACCTATTGTTTTAGGATTCTCAAAAAGAGAAATACAGCCCTCTTCTCCACTGAGATAAGAACATCTCAAAATGAAAGTACCTTCTTTAACAAATGTTTATTGTAAAAAATTCAAACCCTACAGAGAAAGGAAAGTTCTTGTAAAATACAAGGAGGTTGCTATCATTGTTGTAGAATAGCACAATAGCAGTACATTTCTTTCATACATTTGCTTGCACTCCAAAATTCCTGAGAGGAAAAAAAAAAAGAAAGAAAAAGAAAATGCTTTATTTTAATGTTTCAACTGCATTAAAATAAAAGAAACTATTGGGAGCAACATTTGTTAAGATAGTAAGATATAGTCCCTATATTAAATGGGTTTTATAACAATGACTTAAAGTCATTGAAAATTTTCTCCCCCTTTATTACAGCATGTAACCCTGATGGGGTCTCTTAAATTAGCTGTCTGGCTAGAGGTACTAAGCCCTCCCAGTGACGCCAACCCTTTTGGAATTATCTAGGAATCCTACAGACCAGCTCATACTTCAGAAAAGTTGTTCTGTGGTGATTTATAGTCTGTGTGGAGAATAACACTTTTAAAATGTAGTGAGGTCTTGAAATAGCCCTGTTGTTGCCGCCCACTGAGAGGTAATTACTCTCCTGAGGTCTGCCCCAGTGGCTGGAAGGAAAATAGCAGCTCCTGTCAGTCTGTGACAGGAGTGGATTATCAGACATTTGTAAAGAGACAGCAGCAGACTCAGGCCTTTCTGCAGTAAAATTGCGCTTAAAAATGGTTGCTCCTCCAGGGTTTTTGCGTGCGGTACTAAGGCACACTGCAGTCCAGGCAGCAGGCAAACAGCTCTCCTTGAATATCTGTGTGTGCAAAGTTCCTGAGCTTGTCCTGCCTATGCCTGCGAGGACGAAGGGGCATCTTCTCTGCTGCTCAGCACGGCTCAGTCCCAGCCCCTGGGATGAATTAATAATGGGATATAGCTGAGAGCAGCTTTAGCCTTGGCTTGGGTTCCCAGCTATCATGCTACTGAAGTCTAAGGATGCGCTTAAAGTAATTGAAGCAAAGCACAGCAGGGATGTATTGGCTCAAGATGAGGCACTCTGGGAGATCACTGTTAACAGCATTGTGGGAGTTATTTGGCACTGGAAACCTAGACCATTTCCCCTAAAATTTCAAATACTTTTTGGCATTTTGGGCTCCAGATATTTACTATTCTTTTTGGAAGAGCTGTTAGCTGCCAGTCAGTTTACATTTTGAAATTATGCTGTGATGACATCTCTAAGCTTGTCTTGGTGTTACCACAAGCAGGACATGTATGTATTTCAGAACACGTATGTTTAGATAAACCAGGAGAGCTGCTGTGACACAAACCCGGAAGCAGTCAAAGCAACTTTTTATATTCTTAATAAATTATTTGAAAATTACTGGTATTCAAGAAAAACTCCAACTGCTTGAATTCTCCTCTGGAAACAGAAAAAATTCTACAAAAATTGTTACGTATACATATATACAAACACACATATAAATATAAATATGAGCGTGTGAGAGATTTTGTTTCCTGTCATATAGTATGTGATAACTGTGTTTTGTGATGTGTATGTGTGGTGCTGTTTACCAATGTGTTTTTGATTCTGTGTCTTAAGATTACTACCCATTTTACAGATGAACGGGTTTGCAAGGCAGAAATAGAGACACAGATATAGAAAACAAATGTATGGACACCAAGGTGAGGAAGTGGGGTGGGGGGGGGATAAACTGGGAGATTGGGATGGACATATATACAATAATATGTATAAAACAGATAACTAATAAGAACCTGCTGTATAGCACAGGGAACTCCACTGTACAGTAGAAACTAACACAACATTGTAAAACAACTATACCCCAATTAAAAAAAAATTACTACCCATTTAACAGTATTGACCCTATAACACTGTGATCTAAGAACAAATCTCAGGAAATCCTTACATTTTAGCTCTCAAAACAATTTCTCAAAAATGATGGTACTGTTTTATACTGAATAAATGCTACTGCCTATTATAGAAACAATAATTTTGACATTTACAAATCAGGTAGTATTTCTGTAGTCAAGCTAATTCTGTGACTTACAAATTACTTTTTACGATCATTTAGTCCTCAAAAGTATCCTGGGGCATAATTGTTATCTTTGTGTTTATAACATTGTAAAAAATTTGCTTGAGGATGCACACAGCCAGGGGAAGTAGGACCCAAACACAGATTTCTCAGACATCAAATATTGTGATCTTTTGTACCATGTTGTCTTCCAAGAAAGAGAGTAGTAGACTCTAGTTTAGACTTTTAAATTATTTATTCCTTAAATATATTCCTTAAATTATATTATATAGTGTGGTTCAGTGTTTAAGAGCATGGCTTCTAGAGTAAAAACGTATAGGTTTAAGTTTTAGGTCCATTACTTGCTGAACTGTGTGAAGTTACTTAACATCCCTGTGCTCCAGTCTTCTCATTTGTAAAACGTGTGTGTTACCTTGTGGGGTTTTATATATTTGTTTATTTATCTGTACATATTTATCTGTGTATACATTTACACATCCTTTTTTCCTCTCTCTCTATAAATGTCTAATAGATATATATATACACACCCCGACCCCTAGGGGTGTATACCTATACAGAATGAATTAGTATGTATTCGTGGTTCTTAACTGGGAGTAATTTTGCCCTCTCCTTTCCCATCCCCCACCTTGGGAGGCATTTGGCAATGTCTGGAGACATTTTTGGCCATCACAACTGGAGGTTGCTATGGCATCTATTGCATACTACTAAATGTCTTATACTGCATTGGACATCCCTCCCAAACAAAGAATTATCTGACCCAAAATGTCAGATAATTCAGGGCTGAGGTGATTATCTCTGGATTAGTATAAATTAGCTATTGTCAATCTGAATACATTTGTGTGTATGTGTGTATTATATATACGTACATACACAGAGAGACAGAGAGACAGATACACGCATGTGTATGCTAAATGAGTCAGTAAATATAAAACACTTTGAACTGTTGCCTAGAATATAATTACAGTAAGTCCCCTACATATGAACCTTCAAGTTTTGAACTTTCAAAGATGTGAACATGCATTTGCATGTCCAATCACATAAGTTAGTTCACATGTCTGGCATACATTGTCACATGTGTGCATCCTTTACAAGTGGTTGTGCTTTTGTGTACTTTACTGTATAGAGTACAGTAGTACAGTATCTTTATTTCAAGCCCAGGATACCCAGAAGCAAGTGTAAAAGCAGCAGTATATAGCCAATTGTGTTAGTGGGGTACCTAGACTAAGTTTGTTGGACTTACGAACAAACTGGACTTATGAACGTGCTCTCTGAACGGAACTCATTCATATGTAGGGGACTTACTGTACTGGTATGTATGTGTTAGTCATAGTTATTATTTTTCTAAACCAAAGGTCTGGTTTTCACAGGCTTAAAACCTAATAAATATGGATGTTAATTGACATATGTTTTTAAAATATTAGATATTGATTCAGCAGATGAAGTTCTTTAGAAATTACTCTTGTCTAGTATTATGATTATTTTGAGTCTAGAGCCTTATTTTTATTTAATTAATTAAATTTATTTATTTATTTATTATTTATTTTTTTGGCTGCGTTGGGTCTTCATTGCTGTGCGCGGGCTTTCTCTATAGTTGCAGTGAGTGGGGGGCAACTCTTCGTTGTGGTGCGTGGGCTTCTCATTGCGGTGGCTTCTCGTTGTGGAGCACGGGCTCTAGGTGTGCGGTCTTCAGTAGTTGCAGCATTCAGGTTCCGTAGTTGCGGCATGTGGGCCCTTAGAGCACGTGGGCTTCAGTAGTTGTGGCACAGGGGCTTAGTTGCTCCATGGCATGTGGCATCTTCCAGGACCAGGGATCGAACCCATGCCCCCTGCATTGGCAGGCGGATTCGTAAGCACTGTGCCACCAGGGAAGTCCCTAGAGCCTAATTTTAGAGATAAGTACTTGAACCCTGCCTCTATGTGTCAATTTGAATTTCCTTTTTTTTTTTTTTTTTTTTTTTGAATTTCCTTTTTTAATGTTTTTTCCTTTTTGTGGTACCGTTTGATGCAAAGGTTAATGAAGGACCCAGGCTCACTCATATGGATGCTAAGGAATTTACCTTCTCTAGAAGGGATGAAATGTCAATAGTACAAACCTCTTTGCCTAGGAGCAAATTCAGGTGTTGTGCTATTATTTTGGATAGTTTGTAGTAATAGATTTTCAGACCTATCTCTAAGCATTTTGGGGTCCTAGGACAAGAGGACAAATGGAAGCTTGCTCAATCTATATCCAAATATTAAAAGTGATAAATCAATGGTGCTCCCCACATTTTCTGCTTATTCTGGAAGGAAACAGGATTCCTGGATGCTCAAGGGTACCTGTTGGGTGGTACTAGGAGGCATCTGATCCCAAATCTTCTTGCCACCGTTTCTTTGTCTTCTCAGTATGATAGTTTATTTCCTAGGTATTCTCTCAATCTCTCTCTCTTTCTCTTTTTCCTGTCTTCATTGGTCACAGCTTAGTGAATTTCACCTTGGAAATGTACTTTTTCACCTATTCACATTAAAAAAAAAAACTGGTTTTCACATATTGACTTCACTGTCATGATTAAGAGCATGGGTTCTGAAAACTGACTGCCTGGGCCAAATCTACTATCACACTGGCTGTGTGATTCTGGGCAAGTTTAACTTCCCTTTGTGTCAGTCTCTGCATCTGCAAAATGGGGATAATAATAATACTTCAGAGGGTTGTTCTGATGCCAAATGAAAATATACATGTAAAGTTGGTAATAAGGATGGCCTCCCCTACAGCGGCACCTTCAGTACCTGAAAGGCCTTTGGCCAACAGATGTTACAAAGTTTATTTCATTTTAATTTGACCATTAATTATTGGGTGCTTTACTATGCGCTAAGGGTTGGGGCAGTGATATAGTTAAGTAGTTAAGGTGTGGGATTTGGAATTAGACTGCCTGGTTTTAGATCCTGGCTCTTCCACTTACTAGCCATATGACCTTGGGCATGTTATTTAACTTCTCTGTGGCTCAGTTTCCAGATGTAAAAGGAAAATAAAAATAATAGCAACACATTAAGGTTGTTGTAAGAACTAAATGAGTTAATATGTGGAAAGAATACCTGTGGCACATAGTAAGCATTCAACAAATATTAACTATTCATCTTTTTCAAACTCTTATGGTGGCACATTTGGCCCCTGTCCCTGTATGCAGAGAAGTTCATGTACTTTATTTGCAAACAACCCTCCATGAGTCTCGTGAGAGCTTCGCTTGCGACTCTATGCAACTTTCACACTTGTACAGAACTCTGTTACAGCCTCTGTAATATCCCAGCGTGTCATTTTATAGTACCTCCTCTCTGTCCCCACTGGTTTATGAGCTCTTCAAATGCAGGAACTTGGTCTTTGGTGTCCTTTTCCTAGGGCTTTGTACAATGCCTGACACTCTTGATTAAAAATGCTTAAGAAGTGTTTGGAGTGAATGAAAAAATGGGACCAGTGATATGGGTATAATTTGTACACCATCAAACAAGTTTGGTTTACGAGTTTTCTAGCATATAGATTAGCTGGTAAGATGTATATTTTTGGAGAGGCCAGATGGGGAGAGAAGGGGACAGAGAAGTTGCTAGTCAGGCATACTGACAGCAAAAAGTGACTACCAGTAGGCTGCCAGGGAAGGAAGGGAGAAAAACTACAAAAAGTATAGTGATCTAGGCTATTTATTGTATGTCAGTAATGCTACACATCCCTGTAGCCCTGTTGGGCATTGCTGTAACATCAATAACCAAAGTGTCAACTGTGTCCTCCCAGTCCTGTTAGCTTCAGCCTTTACTATTTTTCATCTGTTAATGCAGCACCAACAACTTGGTCCCAAAAGCCTGTCCTGGCAAGAAGTGTTCGGGGAGAATCAATTCACCAGCAGGTGGGATTCTGGAATTGTCTTGCTGCCAAAGACCCAGTATTTGATGTGTCGCCATCATTGCTGGTTATATATGCCCCCAAGCAAAAGTCCCCACGTTAACCATCCTCTTGCTGGGGACTCTGGCTTGAACTCTGCCTGTTTGCCTGATGTTTGGACAGTCTTCCCCAATTATCTTGCCATCCCTGTGCCCAGAGAGGAAGTAGGGCAGTTAGTTCCTACCTATAGTTGGGGTTCCCCTTCAGCAGGAGTCACACGGCTGCACACTTTGAACACAGAACTTTGCTTATGTAGGATGGGTTGGGCCTAACAGGCTGAGATTAGAATCCAGGCTCCACCATTTCCTAGTTGTCACTCTTGGAAAGTATGGATCTCTCTGAGCCCCGGATTTCTCACCCACAAAATGGGGACAATAGTGCCCAGTTGTAACGAGTTTAGATGACATGTAGGTATGGCATCTGACACATACTAAGCACATGGTTTAGTTCGGCACATACTTTGTATTCAACAAAGGGTAGGTTATTGTCCCTCCCACTGCCGTGTCCCAACCACTAGATTTGCTTGCTCTGGATGTTATCCTCTTCTGGAACCAAGCCTTCCTTTACCAGGCAGCTTTGGCTAATCCGCTAGCAGTAAACCTTTCCAGCATGCCTTACACTGCCCTTTTTGACAAGAGGTGTATAATACCCTGTGTTGTTAAGAAATGGCTTTATCTTTAAAAAGCTAAGCTATTTCAAGCTAAGGTATCTCTTAAAATCTATCATACACTTTAGTAATATTTCCATAAATATGGTTAAAAGTAACCACTCTTATTGAGGTTTTGTTCATTTATCTTGAAAATGGAAGTGCCTCACTTTAAAAAAATTTGGGGGGGCCTCAGTATAGATTTTGGACAGTCAGGAAGCATGAGTTTTTCAATATTAAATCTGGCTAAGAAGAGCTAGCTGATTCAAATTAGTTTTAATTCTTATAATCTGGTATGAAAATCTAAATTGTCTTGAAATACAGTGGTGCCATTTAAGTTGTTTTTGTGTTTCATATTCATTCATTCATGCAACAATCTAAGGTTTATTATGTATAAGAAACTGAGATGGGTAGATTCTCCTGTTAATGATGAAACATATTTTTGTATAATTAAGTTTCAGATCTTTCTCTCTCCCTCTCTCTCTCTTTCTCTCTCTCTCTCACATACACACACACACACACACACACACACACATATACATATATGTACTAATTTTTCCTTTTTCCCCTTATATAGTTAAAAGTTAAAACAAATGAAGGTAGATAATATTTCACTTGTACTTAAGCTCTATCCAAATTTGCTTTATTTGCAACAAGACTATGATATAACCTTATAAACATCTAACATCATTTATTAAAAAAAACTTTTTACAGGATAGGTTAACTCTATGACTCGATGAGCAATATGTTTATCTTTTGTCTGGAAGCCTTAATGGTACAGTAATACCCAATATTGCCCATAATCTGCTCAGATCCAGAAAGAAAAATGATTTGAATACAATTATGTCTTCAGATTACCCTAAATCCAATCTTACATGACTTACTCAGCCCCCCCCACATGGTAAAAGATATGAGCCTGAAGACATCCGTTGCCAAACCATTACTCATCATAATGCTGAGTAGTAATCCTTCCAAGCTGAAAGATGGCATACCATATGACAAGTGAAAGGGAGCTGACACTAGAAGGAACATTAGTGAAATCAATATTATTCAACCAGAGACATAGACTCCATTAACAGTATGTCAATATGACCAGTTATTTTCCACAGCACTGACATCATCATGATTGTATTTTTTTTTCTTTGTCTTTAGGAGAGCATAGTTTTGCTTACGGTAATTGTTGAATTGTAGCCATTTGCCAGAAGGTCTTCTTGGAAGTTCTGCATTGTCATCATTACTGGTTTGAATTTGTCTTTATTTGATATCTAAACTCCTGATTGTAACTTACCTTAGTTTGAAGGTTAAGATCAATAAACTGGACTAAATATTCAGTACGTTGATGTGAATTCTAGAAATTCTTGATGATTTTCACTGCCCCGGGAATAAGATGAAAGGCAAAACTTTAAGAGTAGTCAGAATTTGTAAATAAATATTTATTTGTATAATTATTTTGTTAATTTCTGCTCCCGCAACTAGGCTGTAAGCTCCCTAAGTCTGGGGACATGTATATTTTGCTTGTCATTGTATTCCTATCACCTAATACTATATAGTGTCTAGTAAATAAAATGCTCTGGATGAATATTTTTTAATGCATCTGTGACTCTTCATGGATTTTTGTTCAGTTTTCTGATATTGGGAAGCTGTCAGCTTCAGAGTTATACCACCACCCCTATAGTAAAGAAGCCGCCATGATCAGGAAACTGCAGGTACTGTTGCTGGTTCCAGAACCATGCCCTGCCTGCTATAATATGCACAGTAAATGGATGCCCCATATCACACCCTTCAACAGCCACGAAGTGAGGGAGTTGACACTGCAATCTCTGGTAAGACTGTAACCGAGAAGGAAAATTCCTCCATGACCATGCTGCATAGCAGAAACAGCCATAACCTTAGCCTCACTTCCCCTGGCTAAATCCCACACAGCTGTGTCTACGGTGACCCTAAATCACACTCAAAAACCTACCTGCAGGGCTTCCCTGGTGGCGCAGCGGTTGAGAGTCTGCCTGCCAATGCAGGGGACACGGGTTCGAGCCCTGGTCTGGGAAGATCCCACATGCCGCGGAGCAACTAGGCCCGTGAGCCACAACTACTGAGCCTGCGCGTCTGGAGCCTGTGCTCCGCAATAAGAGAGGCCACGATAGTGAGAGGCCCGCGCACCGTGATGAAGAGTGGCCCCCGCTTGCCGCAACTAGAGAAAGCCCTCTCACAGAAACGAAGACCCGACACAGCCAAAAATAAATAAATAAATTTATTTAAAAAAAAAAAAAAAAAAAAAAAAAAAAAAAAAACCTACCTGCAATACAGTCTTAGAAAATGCAAATTTTAATATTCCAGCTTCTGCTGGAAAGAAGGCTCATTAGAAAGAAGTTAGAATGGATGTTAAGCACCAATCTGCCGTATCCATTCTACTTCTTAAAAATTTACATTCGTTTAGCAATCTTTGGAAGAATGCAATGTAAATTATGATTTTTCAATGTCAAAAAATAATTGACATGCACAGGGTAGTGATTAAGAGTACGGGCTCCAGAGTCATGCTATCTGAAGTCAAATCCTCCTTCCCCTCTATGTGCCCAAACTTCCAAATCTGTAAATGGGTATAATCTTGTTTCAAAATATGAATTTGAGGAATAAATAAGATAAAGAATGTGATATGCTTAGCACATGCCTGGCTAATGGTAACTTGCCAATAATGTTACCTGTTATAATTCTAACCCTTATTCATCAAAGCTTTGTCTTCTAATAGGAAAGAAAGATTCTTTGATTAAAAAATAAAATTTGGGGACTTCCCTGGTGGCACAGTGGTTAAGAATCCACCTGCCAACACAGTGGACACGGGTTTGAGCCCTGGTCCGGGAAGATCCCACATGCCGCGGAGCAACTAAGCCCATGTACCACAACTATTGAGACTGTGCTCTAGAGCCCGCGAGCCACAACTGCTGAGCCCGCGTGCCACAACCTCTGAAGCCCATGTGCCTAGAGCCCGTGCTCCGCAACAAGAGAAGCCACCGCAATGAGAAGCCCGCGCACCGCAACGAAGAGTCGCCCCCACTCGCTGCAACTAGAGAAAGCCCACGCACAGCAACAAAGACCCAACACAGCCAAAAATAAATAAATAATAAATAAATAAATAAATTTATAAAAAAATAAAATAAAATTTGAATTCCATTGTAATAGAATTTTATGTAAGAATGTAACAAATCTCATTTAATTCTTCCTGTTTCCTTTTCATTTCATTCATGCAGTAATTGAGGGTTTATTATGCACAATGTACTGAAATAGGTTGATACTGTAATTTTATTTGATTGATATAAATTCTTAATACATACTCATTGTGGAGAATTTGACAATAAGGAAGTATATAGAGAATAACATTAAATCACCTATAATCATACTATACAGAGATAACTGTTGGTAACAACAAAGTTGTTTTCCTATAGTTTTCTTGTCTTTAAAAGATAATATATATTCAGTTTGTATCTTGCTTGTTCACTCAAGGTTATATTAGGAGCTTGAAAAACTTTTAATGTCTTGATAATAATATTTAAATGGAATATAAAAGTTGCTGTTTTCAGTTTTCAGTATTATAGTAATATCTTTTGAACATGGATTCTAGTGCTTACCAAATACTCCATGTGCCCCTTACATTTCCCAACTTCCTTTTTAGTTGAGTTAGGGTCCTCAGACTAGTTTTAGACAATTACCTGCGAACAGAATTCGCTAGTGTCACTTGTAAGCCAGCATGTTTCCTTTGTCCCTTTCTTCCCCTAATGAAATGAATTTGGAGGGGTGTGGTCCAGATGACATAGCTGGAGGAGAGCCATCCAATCTACTTTTGACTTAACTGAGTTAAGTTATAACACAGGATAAGTTAATAAACATTTGTTGAGTTAAACCGTTTAGATTTACAGGTTTGTCTATTATAGCAGCTTCTGTTAATTACTCTGATAATTCATAGAATTTGTCTTGTTTTATCAATAGTATTGATTTACTATTATACTCTATTTTTTTTTTTTTTTGCAGTTTTAATGGCCAGGCTATTATGCACTAATTCTCAGGAGTTCAGTTAACAATCAGTTCTTTGCACTATGTAAACTGAAGATAAATCAGAATATATGGTTCAAAAGTGAGACTAAGGATAGTTGACTACCACACAATCTATTTTGTCTTTTTTCTCTTTTTTATTGACATCAAACCAGGTGGTATTTTAGACTACAAAATGTTCACTGCATGGAGGAGGGTAAATGGATTGGGAAACTCCCTATTGTCAAATGAAACTTTATGGTATTTGTTATAGAGGTAATTAGGGTAATTAGAGAAAGCCAAATATAACGTGTCTCTGTCTCTATTCCTTAGTTGTGAGGGTCAAAGTGGGAACGCTGCAGTGTGGATTCAGAAACCCCTTTCAATAGCACGTTGATAGTTAAAGAGAAAGATCGTTCTTCAAGGACCTCAAAGGACGAAAGTGAATCCATCAACACTCTAGAAAACAATTTGACTACTGCAGTGGGGAAAAAAATTCAAGAGGTAAAATGGATTTTAGAAGGTCACTGGAGCTAATTGTCAGTATTTCTGCTCTTCATCAAAATTATTTTTAATGAGCTCCCTGATAGCTGTACATCCTGACAGTGTAGGTGAAATGGCAAGTCTAGGATCATAGGGGCATAATTAGATGACACTGCCCTGCTTTTGTTGCACCAGGGGGAGATCTCCCCTAGAGAAAGATCCAAAGGGGACTATGCCAGGTTAGACAAAGCATTCCTTGGGAGCTTGAATTTTACTTCAGACTCAGAGGAACTGCAATAAAGATGAATTGGGTTCATGAGTATATATACTCATGATATCGAATGTATATAGAGAGTATATATACTCATAGAGTATTATGAGAACAAAGACTAGAATTACTAGAAGAGATATTTGAAAAGAGACTGCAGGAATTGACCAGATTTGTATAAAAGTATTGAGGAGATACTCTGTTAAAATTTATTTTTTAAGAGGATTTGGCAATTAGCCTCAAGCTAATTTATAACTCGACTGATTTGAAGATTTGCAGGGATTCAACTATTCAAAAACAAAGCACAGTAAAACGATGCAGAATACCTAGAAACTAGAGAGAAGTACATGTGGACCCCTTCAAGAATTCTGAAGGGGCTCTTTGTAAAAGGAGATTCATAGATAATCTTTATTGAATTGTTTCTATGAGAAAATTCTATCTCAGTTAACAGACTATCTTAATCAGGCTATGAGTTTTCAAATATTGTTACAATTTATGAAACTGCAGTAGCCCTCAGTTGGGGGCTGTTTTGTCCCCCCTCCCCCTCCCACAGTGCCTGGAGACATTTTTGGTTGTCACAACTAGGGGAAGGCTACTGGCATCTAGTGAGTAGAGGCTAGGGATGCTGCTAAACCTCCAAACATCCTACATTGCACAGGACAGTCCCCACAACAAAGAGTGATTCAGCCAACGATGTCATTACCGCCCAAGTTGAGGAATCTTGAGTTAAACCAGGGAACCTGTGTGTAAATGAAGAAAGGGATAAAATTGGGGGACGTGAAAGCTAACCACATTCGTTAAGCCTCTACCCAACACAGTGCCTAAAGTGGGGTTATAGATGGGGTGCCTGCCTCATTGGGATCATAGTATCAGCAATCCCTGTAGTCCTAGGTTGGAACCCTTGGCTGAGGTTTCTAGACCTCTCTACTCTTGTATCAAAAAAATGAGAATAATAATAATATTTGCCCTGTAGGTTTTTATGAAAATTCCATGAGAAAACATAATAAGTGCTTGGCATGGTGTCTTACAATCTTTAAATGCCTGGTAAGTGGTAGCTGGTATCAGCATAGAAATAAATTAAAAAGCTGTACACCACAATGTTTGCGCTGGTTATCAATGGGCCATGAGTTTTAGCTTTCTTTTTCTCAGATTGTATTTTAAAAATTTCTACCATAACATGCATTATTCTCATAAGAAAATAATAAACTTGTTTTAAATCAATTCAAAAGGAAGCTTCAGATTCCATATCATAAATTCTAAATATTCTTTTCTTTTTTCCAGAGTCAAGTCTAGGTTATGTAGATCACAAAATAATCAGATATTTTCAGCTACTAATTCATAAATGTATGAAAGCTGTGTTATTGGAATGAAATGAAAATAAGAAATAAAATTATTGTTAATATTCTGAGATAGAAAAGCAAAAATGCATTTGTGACAGACTGGAGAATAGATAACAGGATTTGGGCCTGTTGCAGTTGTTCATATATATTCATGTTTTGCTCAGACTTTAAAATTATTTCTCCTTTTACGGGCACATAGCAATTATAAGGAAGTAGCTGAGAATCACTCTTATTTGACATTGATCTTCCTAATGTCAGGTCGTATGTGAAACCCAGAAAGAGTCTTTTGTAGTGTTTAAGAGCACAGATTCTGCAGCCCAGCTTCCTTGCATCATATCCCAGCCTTTCAGGGCATTTGGTTTTCTCCAAAACGTCCATAAGCCATTTGGTCCATGCCAAAAAGTGCTTGAAATTTGATCCAGAATGTCTGTGAGCATATTTGGTTTGTGCTAAGTGGTTTGAACAGGACCAAACATCAAGGACCTTTTGGTGTGGACCAAATGGCTTATGGACGTTTTGGACAGAACCAAATGTCCGCAAACCAATCTCAGCCCTACCACTCATTAGCTTTTTGATCTTGCAGAAGTAACAACTTCCTTGTGAGTTAGTTTCCTCACCTTTAAAAAGGAAATAATAATGTACTCATAATATTAAGGTTAAAAGGAGATGGCATGTATTTATATTTATATAAATAAATGTATTTTCTTCCCTCTAAACAACACCTGGCTCATAATAGGGCCTATGTAAGTGTTTGCTGTTATTATTGAAAGTTGGATAGATTTTTTAATGTCTATCTTTTATACCTATTACAGAGAAGAAATTCACAATGCTAACTGATGAAACAAAGATAATTTTGATAGACACTCTTCAGTGTGTAAATGAGAAGTATCAGACTGCTCTGATACTTTATTAGTATTAATTAGTTCAGTTACAGGATTGCATTCTATGGCTTATTCATGCTGTCAGTTACATCAGATTATGTAATGTATTTTAGAACTAGCTACTAACACACGACTGAGCTTTTGCAAGCTATAGTTCTTGGTCAGACAGCTTCCTTACCTCCCACTGTTTCTCAAGGAGGGCCTTGCATTTACATTTGAAGAGTGAGATAAACCTGAGAATGCATACTTTTGTGTTCCTGGTGGGAGAGTGAAGGATTCAAAGTTCCTTTTTTCCTGGTGCAGTTTCTTGTTCCTTGTTTTCTACTTACCTGGTAGGACTTGGCCTCAGTGAGCCTTCTGCTTTAAAGGGCCCCGTTCGGGACTGAGGAACAAGGCCTGGTGAGGGTCTAAGGGCAGGGAATGGGAACCAGCTGCTCAGGGTGGTTCTATCCTGACCTTGAGGGAGAGGAGTAGGAGGTGGTGTGAGGCAGTCCTTGAGACTGAGGTGAGAACAGTTACCTGGCATTTGGCTGACAGGAGCCAGAAAGTCAAAGCAGTGGATGGTCGCTGGTAATATTGGTGCTGAAAAAATTTTTAGGCTCAGATTACCTCAGCAATGCTCAGCAATGTAGAAACTTTGGATGTGAACCAATCACTAGGTCAGGTTCCTGAGTGGATCCAAAACAGATTCGTGAGAAGAATCTTGACTTTGTGCCTGTCTGTTCTGAGGAGATGGGACTGCCTTGCACCTGGATGTGAATGCTGGTCGGGGGCTCTCATTCCTTAACAGAAGATGAACTCTGTTAAGTCTAAGGACCTGGGCTTAATTAGCACTGCAGGCTCTGTCGGAATTGTCCTGGGTACTGTCAATTTTCTCATTAAAAGTTTAACTGAAAAAATTATTTTTACGAAGAATAATATATAAAACAATATGTACTCTAATACTTAGCAGGAGCATAACATGTATTTGTTGAATTGTTGAATCTATTCTAGGCATTTGAAGTTTTATCCTCTAGGTTAGTGGCTTTTGAACTCTGTCACAGGATCCTTCTGAGGAAGAGAGACAGTGATGGGAAGGAGAGGTGCAGCTGTGCCTCAATCTGCTGTATGTACAAGACTTCTCTAGAAGCTTCTCTTCTTTGAAGAAAAGTTTTCTCTAACAACCACATTTTGAAAACCACTCTTGTAGGCAAACGACATCTCATCCTTGGATCACCTAGGTCATTGGATAGCTTTTATTGGAAAACTACCCATGTTGCTTTAGCTTCCCAAAGAAACACCTTCACCAAATTGTGTTTAAAAGTTACGCTTTTATATTTAAGTCATATAAGAACTGCCTTTTCCTGTGAAACCATAGAATATGGGTCCTTCTTACATGAAACATGTCTCTGAGTTTAATCCTAAGAAAAACCTTGTTTCTCTAGAAAATAATTTTTCTTCTGTGACAATACAAATTATATAACTATTTTATTTCCAACTTTTCCTTAGACATCCTGAAATTCTGAGCTACATTTTATGCACAGTCCCAGAAATGATACTGACTTTTATGATTGGAACATTTGTTTCTTCTTGTTCGTTACCTATTTCCCCCTATTTTTATTATTTTCTTTCCATTTTTATTATGTATGCCTCTTTGCAAGCTGCCTCAGATGCTTTTTGGAATGAGGCAGGATATAAATTCAATAAATAAAATAGGTCCAAACCACTTACAAACAAAACCTTCTTGGGATGGAGCCTAAACGTTACTTATATAAAAAGATGTAGTTCCCCACCTTCTACAGGAATACTGTTTGCTCATTTCCCTGTAGTGTACTTTATTCTTCAAATATTACAGAATTTTAGTTAGCGTAATAGAAGGTTCATGGATCTAGATTCTGTGTTTACAGCAAGTGAAGCCTTACTTTCAAAGTGTCACTTTACAGATTATAGTTATTTCCTGGACTGGCATATTTTGTGTGTCTTAAAATTTGGCAAAGGGTCTTACTGGTTTGAACACAGATTAGCGGAGCATTGAATTTTAGAATTTGAAGAAACGTAGGAGATCATCTAGCGCAGTGATTCTCAACTAGGGAGACATTTGGCAGTGTCTGGAGACATCTTTGTTATTAGATCTGGGCTGGGTGCTACTGGCATCTAGGAGTGGAGGCCAGGAATGCTGCTAAGCACCCCGCAATGCACAGGGCAGCCGCCACGCCCAAATGTCAATACTGCCGCGGTTGGAAACCCCGATTTAGTCCCATCACATAATATTTCAGACAAATTGAGGCCCACAGAGGTTAAGTGACTTGTCCTTCAAATATAAGATTTAAAATAATCACCCAAATTCATTCTTTTTTAAAAAAATAAATTTATTTATTCATTTATTTACTTATTTTTGGCTACATTGGGTCTTCGTTGCTGTGCGCGGGCTTTCTCTAGTTGCGGCAAGTGGGGGCTACTCTTCCTTGCGGTGTGCGGGCTTCTCACTGCAGTGGCTTCTCTTGTTGCGGAGCACGGGCTCTAGGCACGCCGGCTTCAGTAGTTGTGGCACGCGGGCTCAGCAGTTGTGGCTCGCGGGCTCTAGAGCACAGGCTCAGTAGTTGTGGCGCATGGACTTTGTTGCTCCGCGGCATGTGGGATCTTCCCGGACCAGAACTTGAACCCATGTTCCCTGCATTGGCAGGCGGATTCTTAACCACTGCACCGCCAAGGAAGTCCCCAAATTCATTCTTAAAATAGTAAAATGATAAGAAAAAATTTTTTGAGGCTGAGATCAAAACAAAGATGTTCTCTATGGAAGACTGTTCTGAAAAATTCCGTGCCCTCTCTGTGGGTGCCTCTCTACAGGAACATTGTACATTGCTGCCCTGTTGAAGTCAAACATGGCTCCTTGACTAGTTTGGGCCTCTGAAATGTGAGACAGATGTCCTTTTCAAGTGGGAGACTTAGGGGCACTTGAATGATGTGCGGTGTTCTCTCTTCCCTCTGCCAGCATGGTTGGCAGTGCTCCAGGCAGGGCAGGTCTGTTAGCCTACTCTCAAAGCCATAGCCAACCCCTGATGGGGATGTGGTGGGAACTAGAAATTAAGCCTTTATTGTCATTTTAAAAATGTAATCACATCATAAATTAGGTCCCTAGGAAGTATGATATGCAGTATTCCCACATAGAACAAGATTTTGATGCTTTCCTTTCCTTTATAACTTAAGATCTTGCACACACAGCATTCAGTACTTTTTTCTTCTTCCACATTACCTCATCCAGGGCACCCTTTATTCTTACCCATCTGGAGTAAATAGTAAGGCTTATGTCACAGTTATGGATGAGCTAGCAATATAAATGCTTTTCTTTTTTTATTTGTATATTTGTATTTTTAAACTTATAGTACTAAAACTGCTGGAACTGAACACTAGTCCTTAAGACAGATTTTTCCTTCCCTTCTCCCTTCTTTGCATCAGTTTTCCCTACCTTCTTCCTTTCCTTACTTTAATATTTGTTTCTACTTAGGACTGAATGCTAATGTATTCATTACTGGCTGGCTTTTATCTGCCTCCATGTGGTAAGTCTAGAAGGACCATTTACCCGAGGAGGACAGAGTAAGTGGCTGGTGGAGCATCCTGATTATTGTTAGGTGACTGTTAGAGTCACCAAGCTGCTGGGATCTTTGTGAGAGGGAGGGAATAGTTTGCTTTTATACTAGGTACTGGTGATATAGAGATGAAAAGACAAGGTTTCTTCACCCAGAAACCTTAGAGTCTTTAAGGGAAATAGACTTACCAGCAAGCTACTTTGTCTCCTTATCCTTAAATTCTCTCTTGAATCTCTTATCATTACACTTTTTTTAACATCTTTATTGGAGTATAATTGCTTTACAATGGTGTGTTAGTTTCTGCTTTATAACAAAGTGAATCAGCTATACATATACATATATCCCCATATCTCCTCCCTCTTGCGTCTCCCTCCCACCCTCCCTATCCCACCCCTCTAGGTGGTCACAAAGCACCGGGCTGATCTCCTTGTGCTATGTGGCTGCTTCCCACTAGCTAGCTATTTTACATTTGGTAGTGTATACATGTCCATGCCTAACCCTGGTTTTCTGGCTGGAGGAGTGAGGATGGCTAAGGAGAAATAGGAGGAGTTGAGTTTTTTTTTTTTTAAGGGAAACGAGTAAAAGTATATTGAAAAAAGTGATTTTAAAAGAGTCTAAATATTTATGTTAAATAATATTATTGGAAAAACTCCATATAATGATAAAAATTTGTAAACAGTATAAATGATTAACTTAGTGAAATTATTTGCAGCTGTTAAATATAGTGATATAGATGTGTTTAGAATGTGTATCAAATAAAAATTCAGATTGCAGAAGTGTATGCGTATGATGACCCTGTCTACAAAGTAGATATATGCATATGCTAATGTGATTGTGTGATGATGAGCAGTTTTTGGTTTTTTTTTTTTTTATCTTATGGAGAAAAACAGCAGAAGTTATTTTTATGGGTATCAATTACTAAACCACTTACAGTGTGTATTACCTAAATTATACTCTTCCTGGTATAGCTGTAATTTCATGAGATTTAGTCATATCTTTAATTAGATAGTAGGCTGATAGAGGGGAATAATCGCTTCTTATGTGTCACTCTCAGAACTCAGAATAATTCTGATTCATAATATCAAGATATCACCATTGAACACAGCCTAAATGAGAGAATGGGCTCAGCACCAAAGAGGTCAAAGCATGAGCTTTAAAAAGAACAGGCCATGGTCAAAGTATTATCCACTTGACTGCAATGCTGGCAGGCAACAAACAGGCTTGACCACAGTTCTCACTGGGACTTCAGCTGCAGTTTCCAGGAAAAGGACAGAAAGGTGAGATAGGACAGGACCAGGGTTAAAGGGAACTAATCTGTTTGCTAGATCAGCAGATCAGTCCCTGATTTACAGAAATTTAAGATTGGATTTGATTCAAATTTGATTAACTTCGGTTGGATTCATGCTGGAGACTCTGCTCCAGGATATCCTGTCTGGTAGACAGACCACAGAAGCAAGGATCTCATGACTTATTAGAAAGTCAGAAATATTAGAAAGTCAGGCAGGTGGCCACTTGTTTTGTTCTCAGTAGTCTCTAAATCTGTGCAGGAGCCTGGCAACTGACTGACCGGGTAGGTAAAAGGACGGGGCAGCTCTCCCCGCTGCTGTTGTAGGGAGTTGCTCTGTTACCGCTGCTGGCTGTCCTGGCTCACTGCAGGCTGGCATCTGGGGGTCACTCAATTCAGCACCTTTCAGCTGGAATGAAGGAGGTTTTGTCTTGCATTTTAGTATAAGGGGCTTTATTTCCAGGAAAATAGCTGTTCCTTAGTTAAAACAGCACTCCACTTGTAACAGATAGCAGCCTCTTCTCTCCACATATGATGGGGATAGGTTTTGGAGAGTGTAAAATATTAACCAAAAGAACGTGAAGTACTTCATAGTTCTTTTAAGACCACTGAAAAGTAAATAATTCTTTAAGAGGGGGTTACTTCACAAGTGAAGGGACCATGCTTTGCATTTTTTTCTGTGTAAAGTAATCTGTTTGTGCCTCTGTAGAAACCGCAGGCCACACCTCAAGTGATAAAGCAATTCTGCTGAAAAGCCCATTTACACCAGATTCTGGATGTCATTCCCACCAGAAACAATTCCAAGAACATACTTATATTTTAAATAAATGATAAAAGCAGTTTCTAGATGAAGTGTACATTACGAAGTAGAAACTTTTGTTATTGGTATGTTTAGCAATCCATATTAACCTAAGTTAAAGCTAATAGAAAAATATTGATCCCTTCTTAAAATAGATAAAACACATTTTGAGGTAAATTGTTTTTCTTCCTATTTGTGCCAATGCTTAAAATCTAATGATAGGATAAGCTTTCCTCGACCCTCTTAGGGTCCTTGACTGGACCTGAAAATTAAACTGACCAGGACATTAACAGGATCTGAAAATTAAACTGCCAAAGACATTAACGATATTAATTTTATGTGATACTTTCATCAGGAAGTAAAGACCCGAAGAAACTATTAAACCTGAGTATTTTTATAATACTCACTATTTTGAGCAAGTTTGATGAAGAGTGGACGTTTGTGGAGAAATATGATGGGTCAAAGAGTATGAGATTACTGAAGTAAGCTGGGGGAAACTTAGCAAGGCCCGATTCTTTGGATTTTTCTGTGTCCCTCCGTCTCCAGAATGAAGGATGTGACTTTCTTCTCATATGAGGAGAGCATGTCTCACATGAGAGTTTTATGACCTTCCTTGCCTCTGTCATCTTCTCAAACTCCTTCATCCTAAAATATTTGATATGCCAAGGTACCATATTTTCAGGCAGCATAACCTGAACCCCAACAGTAGGTTAAATAGTAAAGGAATCTAAATTTCTACTTTCTTGATACCAAAACTATGGAAATAAGCAAAATATTTTCATAGCTATACTACTGATTTTTCAAAAAATATATATGCAGTTTGTGTGTTAGGCTGAAGTAGTTCATATTTTTGTAGTAGGATTAAAGGGGAACTTAAAGTGGAGGATTCCCCTGTACCAGGCAAAGAAGCAAAGCCCTATTTATTCACTGAGCCCAACTGAGCCCAGACTAGAATTTCTTTCTTAGACATCCTTTCCCTTATGCAGTGCACAGCGAGTGACGTCCACATGTGGACTTCAGTGCTTCTGAGCTCCTTGGCCCGATAGTCAGCTCTAGTGATCTACTCAGAGAACCCTGAGGATTTCTGTCTGGACGTTGCAGTCACCCACTGAGACATGTCTTCTGGGTCTGCTTTCCCACCTTCTTCATAGATGTGTGGGTGTATTCTCTAATGTCTTCTGGAAGAGTCTGAGCTGCACTTAGCCTTCCATCTAAAGAGGGACTCAAGATGCCTTAAAATAGGCACCCGTCACACATCTACTTATGATTCTGGAGTGAGGCCTTTCTCTTGATGTTTCCTGTGGTCAGATTTTTTATTTCTTTACTATCAGATTTCCAAATATGCTTTTCACTTGGGTCTCTTCATTCCCTTCTGCAAAGGATTTCCTACGCGAGGTTACCCTCATCCTGCTGCAAGTACACGGTCCCCTTGAGGAGTCTAAAATAGAGCCTTTCTTTCAGTAATTCACAACTCTGGTCTCAACAGGTTACATTTTCCTTCTAATATTGTCCTGCTAAATCAAATGTCATGCCATCTTCCAAAAGATCACCATTTGTAAACATTTTATTAATAATAAAATTTGCATTTATTGGACACTTATTTTTTTAACATACATTATCCCATTTAATCCTTACCGTAATGTTATTAAGGGACATGCGCTTTCTCAGTCTGGGATGTCAGTGACTCCTCATCCCTGTGTATCCCAGCTTTTAATAGATTGTTGCTGTTGGTTCCTATCACATTCTCTTGTATGTACGTGTGTATGTATGTATCTATAAATACATACACATTTAAAAATTTATTCGACTGTAGCTTTAGAGGAGCCTCAGGAGGTAGAAAAAATAAATGTTTTCAATCCATCTTTACGTAGAATATTACTTTTTACAATGGAATCACAAATGAATTTAGGAATATTTTTGGCATTTGAATAGATGCATAAAAGAACTAAAGAGTTGTTTATTAAAAATTCCACTTTTTACTAATTTGTCATATTGAATGCCATGGTGTATAGAAATTCTGGCTATGAAATGAAAACAATTATTTTTAGACTTGATTTTTTTTCTAATTAACATTTGAGATCATTTAAAGTTACTATTAGGAGCCCTTCATTTTATGCATATAAATGCAACAAGACAGCTGGTGATCTTATGCATTACAGGAAGGATTATGTTTTAGCACATTTTCAAATTCAGCTAAGCTAATTATCAAAAAATATTTCTCACTCACTGGCTTTTGGAACATAATTCAATTTTCTTAGCAAATTTTGCTTATTATTGGGATATACTTGTTATAATTGTAACGGAAAAAGAACACTGACCTATGTAATTTTAGTGTCATTAAATTTGTCTCTTTATGTCTATAGGTACCTCATCAATTTAACCAAAGCAAAAGCAAAGCTAGAAGTCCCTGCACAGCAGATTGCAGGGCAAGAAGTATCTGCTGATGTGTCTGCACTGTAAAACCCTGCTGTCTGGTGGAATTATGATAGTAATTGCTCTAAGATGCATTCTGTTTACAAAGACTAATGTTGCAGCTGTTTTTAATTAGCTGCTACAAGTGAAAAATTGCCAGTGTATGCTTGTTAGAGCTACTTAAACTTATTCCATTCCCAATAAAGGAGAATTTAAAGATAGCATCATAGAACACGAAACTGTTCATTAACAACCAAGTTCAGAGAGGTGGTGGTAAATATCTGAATGTACCCTTCTGATTTTATGGCAAGGAGAAAAACTCAATTCCCTATGGTACAGACAATTACATTCTGCATTGTAGTTTTCCAGTTTTTTCTTATATGTGTATTTCGGTCCTGAGCAGATGATTCATTCCCGAGGAAAAGGCTCTTTGCAGTACCCCCTCTCTGGCACTGTGCATAGAAAATACTTACATGAGGTTTATAGTATTTCCATTCATAAAGGTTTTAGAAATTGTCTTGAGAAAATCAGAAGCTTAGAAATGAAGGAGAGTTAAAAGTGTTATCATGAAGTTTGGTGACTATCATTCACAGAGTTTTATTTGTTCAGTGAGTTGGAAAAATCTGTGTTAATTTTCTTATTTTCTGTGTTTCTACAGGCCTTGAGGCCATTTTGCTATTAGTTTTAAAATGGTAATATTGATGCTCATAGGACCGTTGAAGAAAGCTGACATTTTATTTTATTTTTTTAATTAATTTATTTTATTTTATTTATTTTTGGCTGCGTTGGGTCTTTGTTGCTGCGTGCGGGCTTTTCTCTGGTTGTGGTGAGCGGGGGCTACTCTTCTTTGCAGTGTGTGGGC
This sequence comes from Balaenoptera borealis, assembly GCF_965194805.1. NCBI lineage: Eukaryota > Metazoa > Chordata > Mammalia > Artiodactyla > Balaenopteridae > Balaenoptera > Balaenoptera borealis. The sequence goes on from NC_138870.1 coordinate 27,674,674, forward strand.
TTCTCATTCTGGTGGCTTCTCTTGTTGCGGAGCACAGGCTCTAGGCGTGCGGGCTTCAGTAGTTGTGGCTCACGGGCTCTAGAGCGCAGGCTCAGTAGTTGTGGCACACGGGCTTAGTTGTTCCGCGGCATGTGGGATCTTCCTGGACCAGGGCTCCAACCCGTGTCGCCTGCATTGGCAGGTGGATTCTTAACCACTGCACCACCCGGGAAACCCAAAGCTGACATTTTAGGTTCTTGTAAAGAGTTTAAATCATCTGTAATGGTATCTAATGCAGTGCCTTGCATAGAGAAAACATATTTATTGATTTGATTTCATTGTACACTGATCACACTGATCTCTTGCTACTCTGTGGCCTTGAATAATCAATAATTGACTGTAACTGAAGTGTTATATGACAGATGGTTGTTTTCCATCCTAGGTGAAGACCTAATGAGAATTTACTTAAAATAACAGCAAAGAAACTTAGACTTCAGAAAAGCAAAATAAGGATGATAAAAATCCTTTTGCTATAAGACTCCTTTTGCCTGAAACTTTGGAAATAAGTGGATAAATTAGATAGCTAAATTCTCTTTCAACTTTTGATTACTTGATTTTCATTGTTGTTTGCAAAGTTTATGAAACCTAAATTTTCTTCAATTCATAAAATGTGTTTTATGGTTTAATAGAAAAGCCATAAACTTTTCTATTCCTTTTAGCTACATTCCTGCAGAACCACATTTTTGGTTTTCAATATGATTTGTTGAATTCCAGAAATTTATCTATAAATCATTTGTTAGGAACATGTTATTATGTATAAGTTCCATCCAGATGGAAGTCTCTACCCTTTCATGGGCCTGGACTAATAGTGCCACAGAACACAGAAGCAGACCCACCCCAGGCACCCCCCTCCTTCCCTGGCTTCACTCTTCTGGCACGGCAAGCAGGGACTCCACTATCTCAAGCCACTGGTAGAGTCCCTTCCCCAGGACCTGGGAAGTAATTTTAGCCCAAGGTAAAGGTTGTGCCTAATACAACCTTTTGTCACATTCTCTACATTCACAGGAATGTTTTATTATTAATCACAAATCATAAGCAATTCCTATTCTTTTTAAATGCTTCTAAAGAGCTACATCCACTGCTATGATTTTGATGCCTTATTAGTCGCTTAGGCTAAGCTGTGCTCTGGTCAAAAACAACCCCCAGGGGCTTCCCTGGTGGCGCAGTGGTTGAGAATCTGCCTGCCAATGCAGGGGACACGGGTTCGAGCCCTGGTCTGGGAAGATCCCACATGCCGCGGAGCAACTAGGCCCGTGAGCCACAATTACTGAGCCTGCGCATCTGGAGCCTGTGCTCCGCAACAAGAGAGGCCGCGATAGTGAGAGGCCCGCGCACCACGATGAAGAGTGGCCCCCACTTGCCACAACTAGAGAAAAGCCCTCGCACAGAAACAAAGACCCAACACAGCCATAAATAAATAAATAGGAAGACTTTCTAAAACAAACAACAAAAAAAACCCACAACCCCCAGCATTTCAGGGACTTGCAACAACAAAGGTTTATCTCTCATGCTATACCTCCATTGCAGGGAACTAAGACTCTATTACACGTCACTGTCATTCTGAGACATAAGCTGAAGGAGCAGCCCCTCTCTGAGGCTTTGCTAGTCCTTCAGCAGAGAGAGAAAAACAGAGTGGAAACCTACAATGGATCTTAAAGCTTCTGCTTGAAAAGGATGCATGTCATGCCACACACACGTTGTACAAACCCAGTCAAGTGGCCACTCTGGGAATGTGCAGTCCTGCAGAGAGGGCCACCACAAGCCATGCAGCCAGGCCTGGCATCAGTGGGGCAGGGATGTATAATCATTCCGTGGTGAGGGGCAAGGAATACTTTTGAATAATGTTACAGTCTATTACAGTTATGGAATCCTCAGACTGGCTGTAAATACGTTCTCATCTGTTTCTGTGATGAGGTCTGAACGTTGCTGACTTCTGGCAGAGATAGCCCTCTGTACTTACCATCCCATTTTATTCTCTTCCTGGGCCTATAGGAAGATAGCCTTTCTCAACCCCTTTGCATCTGTCTGGGGCCAGGAGACTATTTATACCCAGTGGATTATGGGGAGAAGTAATGTGTGGCATGTCCAGACCTAGCTCCCATGCACCTGACAAAATCCATTCTCCCTCCCTCCCTTCCTCCCTCCCTCCTTCCTTCTCTCTCTCTCAACATGGACTGGGTGAATACAGAGGGCCCTGTCTCTCCAAATCACTGCTCAGAGGCAATGTATCCAGGAGAACCGTCTGTCCAGAAACATCTACTTTCAACTGTGGGTTAGAACAAATGAACATTTGTTGTGTTAAGACACTGAGATTTTGTGGTTCCATGTTTCTGTGTTACCCTGTCCTGACCAATATAACCTTCCTTTTTGGTTTACTTAATGATGCACGTTTACTAGAGTGATGTATGTTTTGTAGTGAAGTGATCAAATACAACATAACCCCCGAAATTGCTGAATGTACATGCACAGTTCTACTGTGGAAATATAAATACGTGACCAAAGAACTGATTTTAAAATTTTATTTCATTTTAATTAATTTAAATTTAAATGGCCGCACGTGGCTAATAGCTACCTTATGCGACCACAGAACCTTGAGAGTAGAAAGCTTTTTTGGCTATGTGATATATTATATAAATCTTCCCACTATCTCAGCAATCCAAACAAAACCAACACACTGTCTAAATTAGACACTTTCTGGGTGACTAAGAGACATAAAAATGAGCAGCAGAAAATAGCTACATCTTTATATAGTGTTTCATTGGTGATGGTTGCGACATTGGAGTACTAGTCAGAGTTCTTTTCTAGTACAAATTGAGATGAAAGGTTCATGTTAATAGCTTCCAAATATAGAGTAGAACAGAAGAACAGAAGAACAAATGGTGGAATGGACATTTTTTGTCAAAGTATAAATGTGGTCTTTTTTTTATATATAAATTTATTTATTTATTTATTTATTTTTATTTTTGGCTGTGTTGGGTCTTCGTTTCTGTGCGAGGGCTTTCTCCAGTTGCGGCGAGCGGGGGCCACTCTTCATCGTGGTGCGCGGGCCTCTCACTGTTGCGGCCTCTCCCGTTGCGGAGCATAGGCTCCAGACGTGCAGACTCAGTAGTTGTGGCTCACGGGCTTAGTTGCTCCGTGGCATGTGAGATCTTCCCAGTCCAGGGCTCGAACCAGTGTCCCCTGCATTGGCAGGCAGATTCTTAACCACTGTGCCACCAGGGAAGCCCAAGTGTGGTCTTTAATGACATAAAATAAATGTAAAATGAACAAGACTTCACATTCATTTCTGAGTTTCTTCATTGTGAAGTTTGTGAGGTGTGTTAGAGTTGATAACTTTGCAAATGGTGTGCCTTTGCTTAAATCTCCGTACTACATTTGCGGAGGTGCTTGTAATGCTGGGAACCATTTACAGGTGTTATAAAAGACTAAATTTTTCTATGTTTAAAGGACTATTTCAAAGAAGGAGCTGAGTCATGTAATGAAAAGAACATTGGATTCGGAGCAAAATGTCTAGATATTTGTGCTGTCCACTCTCACTAACTGGCTATATGAATTTGGGCAGGTTATTTAAACTCTCTGGGTCTCAGTTTCTTCCACAGTGAACTTATGAGCTTGGACTACTCACCAATCTCTAAAACTCTATGGCTGAACATCCCTCTATTTCAGTCCTTTTTTTTCTCCTTGACCATTTGTTGTTCACATGTGGAAAGGAGGTATTAGAATGAGCCCATCCATGTCAACATGACTTAACTCTTTGCTCCAGGAAATTCTTGCCCAGAAAGATGAGACAGTAAGTTAATAAATAGCTTCACTATTTGCTTCATGGAATTCTGCAAATCAGTTTATCAGGACAAACAGTTTGCTCATCTCGGCAAACGGCTCTCTTATTAGAATAATATATCATTCACCTGGGCAAACAACTTGACGAGTACATGGAAGAATGACATTATGCATTGTGGTCTTAAAAGTGAATCTGCTGTAAATGCTATCTTATTTTACTATCTAACTGGCAGGAAAATATCTTAGTATGTGAGTCTAGCATGTATTTCCTATCTAGCATGAGACTCTACATAGTTTGTATATGAATGAGGTTAATTATAACGAGGTTAATGAAATCGTAGTCATTGAGTTAATTATAACAAGGTGGGTGAGCAAAATCAGTTTTCTATGTCAAACAGTTTACAACTTTATATAAAACAATCACTTGTCTATAATATACATTCTAAGAAATTCAGTTTTCTATGACAAACATACATACTCTTAAAGTTACAGCTTAAAGCCTTTGTAGTTTGAAAGTGCAGACGACAGAGGTTCCCTGACATTACTAACCCAACATTAAGAGCTACTTATTAGTTTAACAAGAGACAGGGCATGTGCAAATTTAAACTTAGAGCAGAAACTTGTGCCTTTTGCTTAAGTGTTCTTTGTTCAATGTGCTCTTTTTTTGTTGTTGTTGAGGTTTTTTTTTTTTAAACATCTTTATTGGAGTATAATTGCTTTACAATGGTGTGTTAGTTTCTGTTTTATAACAAAGTGAATCAGCTATACATATACATATGTCCCCATATTTCTTCCCTCTTGTGTCTCCCTCCCTCCCACCCTCCTGTTCAATGTGCTCTTAAGAAAGTACCCTGAATTCTTAAATAACCTGTGTCAAAGTTCTTTTTCTTGAAGTTTCTCACTAAATACCTTTATCACCCATGAGTTCTCTCATTAATTTTAACTAAGGCTGAATTAAACTATTCTCAAGCTTATGGTTTTTATTTCTTCATGAAGCCCAATAGGAAAAGCTTTGTCTTTAGGTTCACAGTTTTACCTCAGGAATTTCAATCACAGATCTGAGAGCAGCTTGTTGAGGATATGAAGTTAGAATTTAGAACGTGCCCTGAGAAAAGGGTCCCGTGACATTCACATCTATTGCTTTGACATGGCCATTTTGATGTGGAAGCATTTGATAAAGACTGAAAAGGACACATTTTCAGTTAAAAGAAGTTACCAAATAATGTACAAAGTGGACACCCTAACCTTCCGAGCCTCCCCCCCCACTGTTGACCAGCCTGTTGTATTCTCTTTCCCTTCCTCCCTCCTGTTCCCCTACTCCCTGCCCTGCCCTGTCCATGTTGGATACTGTGGTGGATCAGAGATGTGGTGAGGCATAAAATCAAAGGGAAGCGTGAGATGGGTTGAGGGTTAGCTAACTTCTGGCAGACCAATCACGTGTGACCGACATTAGAGGTTTACCAGCCATCTTCCTCATCTCAGGAAAAGCCGTCTGTCATTGAAAGCAAAGCATCTTCTCCTTTCTGAGATTTTACCTGTATCTTTGATGTCTGTACCTCAAATTCTTTTTTTTTTTTTTTTAGACTTTTTTCCCATATAGGCCATTACGGAGTATTGCTTTGTAGACTTTTTAGCGATGGCCATTCTGACCAGTGTGAGGTGGTATCTCACTGTAGTTTTGATTTGCATTTCTCTAATGATTAGCGATGTTGAACATATTTTCATGTGCTGCTTTTTGGCCATCTGTACGTCTTCTTTGGAGAAATGTCTACAGAGGTCTTCTGCCTACTTTTTGATTGGGTTGATTGTGTTTTTGTTATCGAGTTGTGTGAGCTGTTTGTATATTTTGGAAATTAGCCCTTGTCAGTCGCATTCTTTTTTTTTTTTTAATTAATTAATTTATTTTTTTCACACACACACACACACACACTGTATTTTATTTTTACAAGAGATAAATAAACTGACACCAAGCATTGTAAATGGATGACCACAACAAAAGCAACAGTGATTGCAATTACCAAACACGAAACACACTCATACTATGTCATAATATTGACATTCAGTCCAGTAATCCTCCACTGTAACAGCTCCTTTACTTTGCAGTGAAAATTGATTTGTATATTTTTTGCCTCTGAGTCCTTGTGGGACTTTTTTTTTTTTCATTCAAACAGAAAGTCACAAAAATTATAATCATCCTCATCAGTTCACTCAGTCCCATGTAATTAATTTTTTTTTCATCTTGATCTTTTGTTAGCACTTTTATGAATTCATTAGTTTTCCATTAGAGTTCTGAAAATGCTTATTCATTCAGTTCAACAGTATACTCAGTTACCATAAATCTGTACTTGTCAGAGTCTTTTCCATGAATTCCTTGAAGATAAACCCTTTTATAGGAACGTTTTTGCAAAAGCATCAGAGTACACCCAGAACTGTCTGTAAATGACAAAAGACTTAAAACTGAACACGGTTAAAGATTTGATGAAAGTTCATAATAATGCAATTGACAAGGAAATTTAGTTATTTCTGATATATACATTTTAAAGTAATAACTAGAATTATGACTTATAACATTATACCAGAACATATAAGATTTTTAGAAATTTCATGTAATGTCTGAAACATTTATATTAACATATTTCCATACAAATAGCCCAAAGAAAGTTTAGTATTAGTAGTTTTGTTTGTTTGTTTCTTTCTTTTTTTATACTGCAGGTTCTTATTAGTCATCAATTTTATACACATCAGTGTATACATGTCAATCCCAATCGCCCAAGTCAGCACACCACCATCCCCACCCCACCGCGGTGTTCCCCCCTTGGTGTCCATATGTTTATTCTCTACATCTGTGTCTCAACTTCTGCCCTGCAAACCAGTTCATCTGTACCATTTTTCTACGTTCCACATACATGCGTTAATATACGATATTTGTTTTTCTCTTTCTGACTTACTTCACTCTGTATGACACTCTCTAGATCCATCCACATCTCAACAAATGACTCAATTTCGTTCCTTTTTATGGCTCAGTGATATTCCATTGTATATATGTACCACATCTTCTTTATCCATTCGTCTGTCAATGGACATTTAGGTTGCTTCCATGACCTGGCTATTGTAAATAGTGCTGCAATGAACATTGGGGTGCATGTGTCTTTTGGAATTATGGTTTCCTCTGGGTATATGCCCAGTAGTGGGATTCCTGGATCATATGGTAATTCTATTTTTAGTTTTTTAAGGAACCTCCATACTGTTCTCCATAGTGGCTGTATCAATTTACATTCCCACCAACAGTGCAAGAGGGTTCCCTTTTTTCCACACCCTCTCCAGCATTTGTTGTTTGTAGATTTTCTGATGATGCCCATTCTAACTGGTATGAGGTGATGCCTCGTAGTTTTGATTTGCATTTCTCTAATAATTAGTGATGTTGAGCAGCTTTTCATGTGCTTCTTGGCCATCTGTATGTCTTCTTTGGAGAAATGTCTATTTAGGTCTTCTGCCCATTTTTGGATCAGGTTGTTTGTTTCTTTAATATTAAGCTACATGAGCTGTTTATATATTTTGGAGATTTATCCTTTGTCCATTGATTCATTTGCAAATATTTTCTCCCATTCTGAGGGTTGTCTTTTTGTCTTCTTTATGGTTTCCTTTGCAGTGCAAAAGCTTTGAAGTTTCACTAGGTCCCATTTGTTTATTTTTGTTTTTATTTCCATTACTCTAGGAGGTGGATCAAAAAAGATCTTGCTGTGATGTATGTCAAAGAGTGTTCTTCCTATGTTTTCCTCTAAGAGTTTTATACTGTCCAGTCTTACATTTAGGTCTTGAATCCATTTTGAGTTTATTTTTGTGTATGGTGTTAGGGAGTGTTCTAATTTCATTCTTTTACATGTAGCTGTTCAGTTTTCCCAGCACCACTTACTGAAGAGACTGTCTTTTCTCCATTGTATATCTTTGCCTCCTTTGTCATAGATTAGTTGACTATAGGTGCATGGGTTTATCTCTGGGCTTTCTATCTTGTTCCATTGATATATGTTTCTATTTTTGTGCCAGTACCATATTGTCTTGATTAATATAGCTTTGTAGTATAGTCTGAAGTCAGGGAGTCTGATTCCTTCAGCTCCGTTTTTTTCCCTCAAGACTGCTTTGGCTATTCGGGGTCTTTTGTGTCTCCATACAAATTTTAAGATGATTTGTTCTAGTTCCGTAAAAAATGCCATTGGTAATTTGATAGGGATTGCATTGAATCTGTAGATTGCTTTGGGTAATATAGTCATTTTCACAATATTGATTCTTCCAATCCAAGAACATGGTATATCTCTCCATCTGTTTGTATCATCTTTAATTTCTTGCATCAGTGTCTTATAGTTTTCTGCATACAGGTCTTTTGTCTCCCTAGGTAGGTTTATTCCTAGGTATTTTATTCTTTTTGTTGCAGTGGTAAATGGGAGTGTTTCCATAATTTCTCTTTCAGATTTTTCATCATTAGTGTATAGGAATGCAAGAGATTTCTGTGCATTAATTTTGTATCCTGCACCTTTACCAAATTCATTGATTAGCTCTAGTAGTTTTCTGGTGGCATTTTTAGGATTCTCTATGTATAGTGTCATGTCATCTGCAAACAGTGACAGTTTTACTTCTTCTTTTCCAATTTGTATTCCTTTTATGTCTTTTTCTTCTCTGATTGCTGTGGCTAGGACTTCCAAAACTATGTTGAATAATAGTGGTCAGAGTGGACATCCTTGTCTTCTTCCTGATCTTAGAGGAAATGCTTTAAGTTTTTCACTGTTGAGAATGCTGTTTGCTGTGGGTTTGTCGTATATGGCCTTTATTATGTTGAGGTAGGTTCCCTCTATGCCCACTTTCTGGAGAGATTTTTATCATAAATGGGTGTTGAATTTTGTCAAAAGCTTTTTCAGCATCTATTGAGATGATCATACGGTTTTTATTCTTCAATTTGTTAATATGTTGTATCACATTGATTGATTTGCATATATTGAAGAATCCTTGCATCCCTGGGATAAATCTCACTTGATCGTGGTGTATGATCCTTTTAACGTGTTGTTGGATTCTGTTTGCTAGTATTTTGTTGAGGATTTTTGCATCTATATTCATGAGTGATATTGGTCTGTAATTTTCTTTTTTTGTAGTATCTTTGTCTGGTTTTGGTATCAGGGTAACAGTGGCCTCATAGAATGAGTTTGGGAGTGTTCCTTCCTCTGCAATTTTTTGGAAGAGTTTGAGAAGGATGGGTGTTAGCTCTTCTCTAAATGTTTGATAGAATTCACCTGTGAAGCCATCTGGTCCTGGACCTTTGTTTGTTGGAAGATATTTAGTCACAGTTTCAATTTCATAACTTGTGATTGGTTTGTTCATATTTTCTGTTTCTTCCTGGTTCAGTCTTGGAAGGTTATACCTTTCTAAGAATTTGTCCATTTCTTCCAGGTTGTCCATTTTATAGGCATAGAGTTGCTTGTAGTAGTCTCTTTGTATTTCTGTGGTGTCTGTTTTAACTTCTCCTTTTTCATTTCTAATTTTATTGATTTGAGTCCTCTCCCTCTTTTTCTTGATGAGTCTGGCTAATGGTTTATCAATTTTGTTTATCTTCTCAAAGAACCAGCTTTTAGTTTTATTGATCTTTGCTATTGTTTTCTTTGTTTCTATTTCATTTATTTCTGCTCTAATCTTTATGATTTCTTTACTTCTGCTAACTTTGGGTTTTGTTTGTTCTTCTTTCTCTAGTTCCTTTAGGTGTAAGGTTAGATTGTTTATTTGAGATTTTTCTTGTTTCCTGACGTAGGCTTGTATAGCTATAAACTTCCCTCTTAGAACTGCTTTTGCTGCATCCCACAGGTTTTGGGTCATCGTGTTTTCATTGTCATTTGTCTCTAGGTATATTTTGATTTCCTCTTTGATTTCTTCAGTGATTTCTTGGTTATTTAGTAACATATTGTTTAGCCTCCATGTGTTGGTGTTTTTTACGTTTTTTTCCCTGTAATTCATTTCTAATCTCATAACGTTGTGGTCAGAATAGATGCTTGATATGATTTCAATTTTCTAAATTTACTGAGGCTTGATTTGTGACCCAAGATGTGATCTATCCTGGAGAATGTTCCGTGCGCACTTGAGAAGAACGTGTAATCTGCTGTTTTTGGATGGAATGTCCTGTAAATATAAATTAAATCTCTCTGGTCTATTGTGTCATTTAAAGCTTCTGTTTCCTTATTTATTTTCATTTTGGATGATCTGTCCATTGGTGTAAGTGAAGTGTTAAAGTCCCCCACTATTATTGTGTTACTGTCGATTTCCTCTTTTATAGCTGTTAGCAGTTGCCTTATGTATTGAGGTGCTCCTATGTTGGGTGCATATATATTTATAATTGTTATATCTTCTTCTTGGATTGATCCCTTGATCATTATGTAGTGTCCTTCCTTGTCTCTTGTAACATTCTTTATTTTAAAGTCTATTTTATCTGATATGAGTATAGCTACTCCAGCTTTCTTCTGATTTCCATTTGCGTGGAATATCTTTTTCCATCCCCTCACTCTCAGTCTGTATGTGTCCCTAGGTCTGAAGTGGGTCTCTTGTAGACAGCATATATATGGGTCTTGTTTTTGCATCCATTCAGCAAGCCTGTGTCTTTTGCTTGGAGCATTTAATCCATTCACGTTTAAGGTAATTATCGATATGTATGTTCCTATGACCATTTTCTTAATTGTTTTGGGTTTGTTTTTGTAGGTCCTTTTCTTCTCTTGTGTTTCCCACTTAAAGAAGTTCCTTTAGCATTTGTTGTAGAGCTGGTTTGGTGGTGCTGAATTCTCTTAGCTTTTGCTTGCTTGTAAAGCTTTTGATTTCTCCGTTGAATCTGAATGCGGTCCTTGCCAGGTAAAGTAATCTTGGTTGTAGGTTCTTTCCTTTCATCACTTTAAGTATATCATGCCACTCCCTTCTGGCTTGTAGATTTTCTGCTGAGAAATCAGCTGTTAACCTTATGAGAGTTCCCTTGTATGTTATTTGTCATTTTTCCCTTGCTGCTTTCAATAATTTTTCTTTGTCTTTAATTTTTACCAATTTGATTACTATGTGTCTCGGCATGTTTCTCCTTGGGTTTATCCTGTATGGGACTCGCTGTGCTTCCTGGACTTGGGTGGCTATTTCCTTTCCCATGTTAGGGAAGTTTTTGACTATAATCTCTTCAAGTATTTTCTTGGGTCCTTTCTCTCTCTCTTCTCCTGGGACCCCTATAATGCGAATGTTGTTGCGTTTAATGTTTTCCCAGAGGTCTCTTAGGCTGTCTTCATTTCTTTTCATTCTTTTTTCTTTAGTCTGTTCTATAGCAGTGAATTCCACCATTCTGTCTTCCAGGTCACTTATCCGTTCTTCTGCCTCAGGTATTCTGCTATTGATTCCTTCTAGTGTAGTTTTCATTTCTGTTATTGTATTGTTCATCTCTGTTTGTTTGTTCTTTAATTCTTCTAGGTCTTTGTTAAACATTTCTTGCATCTTCTCGATTTTTGCCTCCATTCTTTTTCCGAGGTCCTGGATCATCTTCACTATCATTATTCTGAATTCTTTTCCTGGAAGTTTGCCTATCTCCACTTCATTTAGTTGTTTTTTCTGGGGTTTTATCTTGTTCCTTCATCTGGTACATAGCCCTCTGCCTTTTCATCTTGTCTGTCTTTCTGTGAATGTGGTTTTTGTTCCACAGGCTGCAGGACTGTAGTTCTTCTTGCTTCTGCTGTCTGCCCTCTGGTGGATGAGGCTATCTAAGAGGCTTGATCGGAGGGACTGGTGGTGGGTAGAGCTGACTGTTGCTCTGGTGAGCAGAGCTCAGTAAAACTTTAATCCACTTGACTGTTGATGGATGGGGCTGGGTTCCCTCCCTGTTGGTTTTTGGCCTGAGGCAACCCAACACTGGAGCCTACTTGGGCTCTTGTTGGGGCTAATGACAGACTCTGGGAGGCCTCATGCCAAGGAATACTTCCCAGAACTTCTGCCACCAGTGTCCTTGTCCCCACGGTGAGCCACAGCCTCTCCCCCACCTCTGCAGGAGACCCTCCAACACTAGCAGGTAGGTCTGGTTCAGTCTCCCCCAGAGTCACTGCTCCTTCCCCTGGGTCCCAACGCGCACACTACTTTGTGTGTGCCCTCCAAGAGTGGAGTCTCTGTTTCCCCCAGTCCTGTCGAAGTCCTGCAAGCAATTCCCACTAGGCTTCAAAGTCTGATTCTCTAGGAATTCCTCCTCCCGTTGCCGGACCCCCAGGTTGGGAAGCCTGATGTGGGGCTCAGAGCCTCCACTCCAGTGGGTGGACTTCTGTGGTATAAGTGTTCGCCAGTCTGTGAATCACCCACCCGCCAGTTATGGGATTTAATTTTACTGTGATTTCGCCCCTCTTACCATCTCATTGTGGCTTCTCCTTTGTCTTTGGATGTGGGGTATCTTTTTTGGTGAGTTCCAGTGTCTTCCTGTCGATGATTGTCCAGCAACTAGTTGTGATTCTGGTGTTCTTGCAAGAGGGAGTGAGAGCACTTCTTTCTACTACGCCATCTTGTTTTTGACATCCATCAGTCACATTCTTGGCAACTGTTTCCTCCCAGTCTGTAGGCTGACTTTTCACTTTGTTTATGGTTTCCTTTACTGTGCAAAAGCTTATAAGTTGGATTAGGTCCCACTTGTTATTTTTGCTTTTATTTCTACTGCCTTAGGAGATTGACCTAAGAAAACATTGATACAATTTATGTCAGAGCATGTTTTGCCTATGTGTCCTCTTCTTGGAGTTTTATGGTGTCATGTCTTATATTTGAGGCTTTAATAGGCTGAGGCAATTTTTAAAAATTCAAGTGAAAGGTCACTTTGCTTTACATGGGGAGAAGACACATTCAAAACATATGTTTCATTCACTTTGGTAACCAATAAGAACTGTGTCCACGTACAGAGCAAAGGAAACATGTCCAAGAAACGTTTTTCTTTTTTTACTTGGTTAGAAATAAAAGTCACTTGATCTTTTCTCTTCCATCCTAGTCACAACTAAGTTTTAAGAAAATCCAGGTCATATTGATAACCTCAGGTCAATACTGATTTTTGCAAGATCAGAAATGTTCCCTCATTACATTCTTCTTTAGATTTCAAAAAGCCTACTGTATTTATTCTCCTGGAATAGTGTGAAATAACCCTTTCCCTGAATGAAAAGCTTCTTTCTACAGTTCTTTCTTCTGAAACAAGGCTTTCCTTTTCTGAGCCCTGAACTGGAATAATTTCCTGGGGATCCCTCTTATCTAGGGGGATTGTAGTGAAGTCACTGCCTGAGCTGATTTCAGTTCATTTTCTTGAGCTGAATTGTATGAAAGCCTTCACAAGTCATCTTTTAAAGGGATAGACTTGCATAAAACTAAAACCACCAGATTTCTTCATACAGTATAATGAGGTCTTGACATTCCAGAGATTTGGTACCTAAATGCATAGGCACTCAATGAATGTTTGTTGGAAGGAAGGCTGGTGGAAAGGAATAAAGGACGGGAGGGAAAGTTAGAAAAAAAAATTTTTTTTCACTGGAGATAGGTTTGATTTTTAATTGGGAAGAGGAATGTGAAATTTATTGTTGTTATACTTGCGAACCCAGAATATAATTTATGATGACTTAAGAAGTAATTGCCTTTTATCTACATTTTAATGCAAAAACAGTCATTGGACAAGACGCAGAAAAACAATTTACATATATTTTATACATGTTTTGTTCAAAAAACCAGAATCTATAAGAAATATTGAAGAATTTCTTTCTGGTTATTATACTCATAAAATGTGTGCATTTGAGTTTTGCTTCTGGACAGACATGTTCTGCTTGGCAGTCTCTTTTGAGATCGCTTGCTGAGCACATATATTTTTCCTTTTGCTGATTTTAATGTCTCTGTAGTTTGTTTGGTGGCTGTTGTAATAAGAGACTAGCTTCTAATCTATCCAAAGGAGGCTGAGATGAACGACCAGAAATAAGATTGACCAAAAACAACAGTTGGGGGACAGTGGCTGTCCCACACTTTTTTTTTTTTAAATAAATAAATAAATTTATTTATTTATTTTTGGCTGCATTGAGTCTTCGTTGCTGTGCGTGGGCTTTCTCTAGTTGTGGCAAGTGGGGGCTACTCTTCATTGCAGTGTGCGGGCTTCTCATTGCGGTGGCTTCTCTTGTTGCGGAGTACGGGCTCTAGGCACACGGGCTTCAGTTGTTGTGGCATACAGTCTCAGTACTTGTGGCTCACGGGCTCTAGAGCACAGGCTCAGTAGTTGTGGCTCACGGGCTTAGTTGCTCCACGGCATGTGGGATCTTCCTGGACCAGGGCTCGAACCCGTGTCCCCTGCACTGACAGGCAGATTCTCAACCACTGTGCCACCAGGGAAGCCCTGTCCCACACTTTTGATCCCAAGATTTCTTAGGGTATGTCTCACGCTAGCAACAAAAAGAAAAACTAGGAACACCAAGAGGGCCAAGGGAGAGGGAACATGGGTGGCTGCCAGCCTGGGCAAATGCAGTCCTTTTGGTTGAGCCAAATTCACAAGGGTAGAAGACCAGATCCTAGCTTGAGGCCCAAACCCTGATGAGTCAGAACAAGTTGTCAGGACCTCAAGGGCCTGGGAGGCAATGGTGGGCAAAGATTTGGACGTCCTGAACTTGCCTACATTGTGGAGGTGGGGTGCAGTGGGTAATCTTTTTCCATTTTCTGCTTTTTGGTATTAACTATATTTTCTTTAATAGTCACATATATTACTTACAAAAAGGAAAAAAACCCTAGGTTTTATGTATTCACTGACTAAATTTCAAAATCAGTATGGATTTGCTCCTTTTTTAGGAAGTATGGTGTTTTCATTTAATAGATTGCCGTTAGTGTACTTTAGAAGCAGCATGCAGTTTGATGAAGATATTTCAAGGTTTAAATAACTTAATGAATAAGGTTTAGTTGATGCAAGGTACCCCTTCTTTCTCAGGGGACTGCTCCTCACCTCAATACCTTATGAATATCAATGGAGCATTATGGGATAGCCTAGAAACAGGCACAGTTATGTCAGTATGATTTATGGCTAACTTGGCACTCGACATCAATGTAAAGGAGGGGCAGTTCATTAAATGGTGCCAGGGAAATTGATTATTCATATAGAAAATAATTAAAGTAGACCTGGATTTCATTTCATACACAGAAGTCAATTTCAGGTGGATTAAGAGACATAAGTTCATTAAATGGTGCCAGGGAAATTGATTATTCATATAGAAAATAATTAAAGTAGATCTGGACTTCATTTCATACACAGAAGTCAATTTCAGGTGGATTAAGAGACATAAACATAAAAGGCAAAACTTTTAAACTTATGGGAGAAAATATAGAATAGTTTTACGACCTTAGAGGAGAGAAGGGTATTAAATGAGACACAAAAAGTGGTAGCCAGAAAGCAAGAGATTGGTCATTGGACTACCTTAAAATCAAGGACATTACTTCATCAAAAGACATCACTAAAAGAGTTGGGAGAGGCGGAAGCCATGAACTAGGAGAAAGTATTTGACATACATATAACTGACAAATAATAAGGAAACAGGAAACCATCCTTCAGACAATGAGACCCCACTTCATCAAAAGATACTGTAAAATGAGTGAAAAATCAAGGCATAAATACTAGGGGGAGATATTTGCCATGCGTATAGCTGACAAATTATTAAAGGGGGTAAAAAGCACTCTGTAGAAAAATGAAAAAAGCCTTTAATAGAAATTACACAGAAATGGAAATGTGAATGGTCAATAAAAATATGAAAATGTTTAGCTTCATTAGTAATCAGGAAAATGCAAATTAAAACCACCAGAGGATACTATTTCCCACTCCCCAGAGTGGGAAAAGCTTTAAAGTCAAAAAGTCAAGTAAGAATGTGGAACAACAGGAACTCTTAGACACTGTTGGTGGCAGTGTGAATCAGGGCAGCCACTTTGGAGAACCCTGCAGTCTTGTCAGGAAGTGTTGAAGCTGTATGTGATCTATAGCCTAGTCATTCAGCTTCTAGCCCACACCCTAGGGCAGTGGTTCTCAACCCTTCCTTATGTTAGAATCTAAAAATGAGCATGTCAGAAATAGGCCTTATCCCAGACGTGTGGTTACCAAATTGTATGCATAGGCGCTCAGGGGCACCACCACAAACCCACAGAGGACCGTGGGGTATTTTGCATGTTCGAGGGAACGCTGTGATACTTGGCATCTGCTGGACACTGTGTGAACTACTAACTCAAGATAGTTCAGTTCACAGTTTCCTTGTTAGACTCTCTCCATTCTTTTCTATTATGCAATATTTCGCAAAGCTAGATTTTTCAGTGGTTGCTCTAATAAAAAGCAGATAGGAAACCATAGGAAAATCAATGTGGAACAGGAAATGAAAATGGCAGGGTTTGAGAAGTTGTACAGAGCCCAACAGGTGCATCTATCCCATTCGTAAGTAATTGTGGTTATTTAAGAATTAAATTAAAATATTTTTTCTTTCAATTTTTGCACATTAGTTTTTCAGACAGCTAGTACGTCATTGGGACATAAAGACTTAGTAAGTTGTTTGGAACTAACTATTTAGAAAATGGAATTGTTTGGTATTTCTTTTGTCCTAGGAGTGCCATTAAAAAAGTTCTGAGACATCAAGTGGATCTTGAACCAAGAATGTTTGAGAATCTCTGTCCCAAATTAGTTAACTCAGAATATTTGGAGTTGGAGTCTGTGTGTCTTTGTTTTTAAAAACTTCCCAGGTGATTCTAATGGCGCCTAGGGCTGAGAAGCACTGCTAGGGAAACTCTTACACATGTGACTGAGGATAGTGCTATTCAAAGTGTATCTGGGGACCAGCGCTGGTTTGCACATTATTTCCTACAGGTCTTCGTCAAGATGTAGTTTATATTAATCACATGTTCAGTGAATAATGGTACAGTTTTTGTAATCTTTTTTTACCCCTATGTTACATTTGTTCTGGTTAAATTTATTGAAATATAATTTTCTGTCTGTTAAATCTAATAATAAAAAATCGGATAATTGGATTCTGGTGAGGATGTGGAGCAACGTGAACTCTCATTCATTGCTGGTGGGAATGCAAAATGCTACAGCTATTTTGGAAGACAGTTTGGTGGTGTCTTACAAAACTAAACATACTCTTACCATATGATCCATTAATCATGATCCTTGGCATTTACCCAAAGGAGTTGAAAACTTATATCCACACAAAAACCTGCACACGGATGTTTATAGCAGCTTTGTTCATAACTGCCAAAACTTGGAAGCAACCAAGGATGTCCTTCAGTAAGGTGAATGGACAACTAAACTGTGGTGCATCCAGACAATGGAATATTATTCAGTGCTAAAAGTAAGTGAGAGATCAAGCCAAGAAAAGACATGGAGGAACCTTAAATGCATATTACTAAATGAAAGAAGCCAATCTGAGAAGGCTCCATACTGTATGATTCCAACTATATGACATTTTGGAAGAGGCAAAGTTCTGGAGACCGTGAAAAAGTCAGTAGTTGGCAGGGGATTGGAGGGTAGGAACGAATAGGTAGAGCACAGAGAGTTTTTAGGGCAGTGAAACTACTCCATATGATACTATAATGGTAGATACATGTCATTATGGCTATGTCCAAATCCACAGAATGTACCACACCAAGAGTGAACCCTAATGTAAACTGTGGAGTTTGAGTGATTATGATGTGTCAATGTAGGTTCATCAATTGTAGCAAAAGTACCTCTCTGGTGGGGGAGGCTATGCATGTGTGTGGGCAGGGAGTATATGGGAAATCTCTGTACTTTCCTCTCAATTTTGCTGTGTACCTAAAACTACTCTAAAAAAAGTCTTTAAAAATCATTGGGGCTTATATTTTGTGCTTTTCTTCTAATATTTTTCTAGTAATTTACTATTTACACGGTTTTATTAAAGTATAATTGACATACAACAAACTGCACGTATTTAAAGTGTACATTTGATGAATTTTGACATAAGCATAATTTGTGAAATTATTATCGTGACCAAAATAATGAACTTATCCATCAGTCCCTAAAATATTTTTGTGCCCCATCATAATCCTTCCTTTTTCCCCTCCATACTGCTTCCTCAAGCTCCCCACCTACACAGACACATACACACACACACACACACACACACCCTCTCCAGGGTAACCACTCATCTGCTTTCTGTCACTGCAGATAAGTTTACATTGTCTAGAATTTCACATAAATGGAAATTTACAGTATGTACTCGTCTGACTTATTTTGCTCAGCATAATTATTTTACGATTCAACCATGTTGCATGTATCAGTAGTAGATTCCTTTTTATTTCTGAGTAGTATTCCATTGTATGAATATACCACATTTTTTTTTATCCATTCACCTGTTGATGGACATTTCAGTTGTTTTCAGTTTTTGACTATTACAAATAAAGCTGTGAACATTTGTGTACAAATCTGTATGGAATGAAATGGCTGGGTCGTGTTGTAGACACATGCTTACAGTAACCCATTTTTATCGTATTTTGCAAAAGTGTTAGTCCACCAAGGATTGGACATAAAACTGTTGCTTCACAAAATGTATTTTGAGAAGTACTAGCCAGGGAGATGTGCAAAAAACTGGATGCAGTGGATCCAATCATCCATTGTTAGGAGAATGGATTATTAAAATGGGGTATATATTTATTCAGAAGACTACTTTATAACAGTGAAAATAGATGAACGATAGCTACACTAATCAAAATGGATAAATTGTAGGAATTTAAAGTTGAGTTTAAAAAGCAAATTGTAAAAGAATGCCTATGGAATGATTCCGTTATACAAATTTTAAAAACAAACCATATTAAATAGTATGTTATTTACAAATTTATACATATATGGTAAACTATAAAGAAAAACAAGAAAATGGTAAATACAAAATTTAGGATAGTGCTTACTTGGGGAGGGGTTGGGGTGCAGCAAGGGAGATAGGATGGGTAGATAGAAGCTTTTGAGGCTAATGGGTCATGGTCTATTTCTTAAACTACAGAAATTCATTTTGATGTTATTTTTTGTGCTTATATTTTGTTATAAATTTTCTCTTGTGTATATTCAATATATAACAACAAAATTTAGAAAAATCTCTGAACAGTTGAAAAAGGAGTTTGTTAAGCAAGACAGAAGGTACCAATTATGAACCATCAAGGATAGAAAAAAATCCAGGCTTTAAGTAAATATATATTTGAATGATAGGCTATTAGGTATTACATTTGGAAAAATCAGGGGCATTAAACCAAACTATCATAGAATATTTAGTTAAGAATTATAGAAAATATGGTATGTTATTTATTAGAATGATGCCTTGTAGCCCTGTAGTATGATGATTAAATCAGTTAAGGATATGTGGTAGATGTTTTAAAAAACCTATGGTCACTCACATCAAGTTAAAAATGCATGTTTTTAATGTTTGTGATAAATGAAAAATGGCTTACAGAATGAAAAATTAGAATCAAAAATTGGTAATGAAATAACCTATGTTTCCCAGTTGTATGGAATGTATAACTGGGTAGGAATTAGGTTAAAAAAGCCAGAAAAAAAATGGGGGAAGTTAAGAAAGAGTTGAAATTTCTCACTAAAAGAAGATAAAATGGATTTCTTTGATAAAATCAACCTTAGGGCCTATGCCTTGAGAAATTTCTGTGTTTTGTCTTTTTACATTTTTAATGGCTTAATAAGAAAAAAGATACATCAGAGTTCCCTTTCTGGTAAGAGTTTCAGCATTTCAGAAATGTGTGGGGAGCTGCTCTCCATGGAGAGGTGAACGGCCTGCTGAGTCATGCACAGGCCTGGCAGAACCTTCACACAGGGACACAGCAGCCTGTCAGTGTTGGGTGGGGAGAGAGGGTGGGGACTGATATTAATAAGCATTTACTGTGGATTTTATTTATACCTCTTATCTGATATCCTTACCTTTTAGACCTAGTCTGTTTTTACTTTTTTAAGGTAGACATTATTATGCATTTTCCACATTTGGTAACTGAGACATAGAAATTCAAAACCTTGCCAAAGATTGCAGAGGAGGCAGATTTAAACCCAAATACATTTGATTCCAAAGCTCATCTTTTTCCTACAATTAATAGCCAATACTTACAGTGAACTTACTGTATTTGTACCAAGAACTGCTCCAAGTGATACACAGATTTTCTCTAATCCTCACAACACTATCAGATAGAAATTATTATCCCCGTTTTACAGATGAGAACACTGAGGCACAGAATGTTAAGTAACTTCTTCATTGTCATACAATGAGTAAGTGGCAGAGTTGGTCCAGCTCAGGAGCCCATGTCTTTAACCTCTTTTGTCTCTTATGAGTACCTGTGCCTTTCAAGGATCAGGCTTCATTCTGTCAGGGAAACCTTATGGCTCCTAATAAGGTTTGAGCCATGTGAGTCATGGAAATGGATTTCTCCCAGCTGGGTAGTTTTGGATTGTCTCACTTACAATGATCCCTTCTTTTCTAATTGGACCGTACCCTCTAAGACACTTTGCTGCTGGAATATAGTGGTTTGGGAAATGTTTCTCAGCCAGTTCAAACAAGTTTAGCTAGTTTATTCCTATTTTTTGTGTGTGTGCTTTATGAGATCCTTTGGGCTCATTGTTTTTCTCAGAATAAGAATGAATCCTTAGTAGAGCTTTTAGTCCTCTTAAACTCTCAAACTTCATTCTTTAACTTGGACTTTCCTTAAGACTTAATTTAAAACAAATGGTAATTAAACATCATTTAAACCATTGATGGGATTATAACTCATATCCTTTCTACTTCAAAAGTATTTGAAGCAGATTAAAATAAAAGAAACAAATACAGTGGGGGTAAATACACCTCAAAAGAGTGTAGAGAAAACAGGAGATAGTTATACCAGAAACTTAAGGGTATTTTAGTTCATTGCTACAGAGCATTTAACGCTGAATTTCCTGGCAGCTGAGGCAACAGAAATACAGTTGGTCAAATGATTTTTATTATATGTTCAAAGAAGATAAAGTAGTTCCTTGGGGAGGATGGGTTTTAGTGATAGGCCAGTTGACAACCCTTTCCTTCCTCCAAGTTAAATTATGTCTAAATATTCCCTGGAGCACTCAGCTCTTAGTGCTGTAGTGGAGAATTTAAGGAACTGCCTCAGATAAGTCTTTAAAGACACACCGCGGCTATGCTGTAATTCTTGCTTAGCAACACTTCAGTTTAGCTTTGCTCCTCTGGGGAAAGGCCAGGTTCTGGCTCACCCCCTTCTTTGTTTGAGTCTCTACTCAAAGGTCACCCCCTTCTCTGATCATCCTCTCTAGATGAGGCTCCCTCTGTCCACACCTGCCTGACTATCCCTGCGCTGTCCAACACGGAGGCCACTATTGATTAGATTACATAAAATTAAAAATTTAATTCTTTGGTCATATTGCCACATTTCAAGAGCTCATTAGCCACATGTGGACAGTGGTTACCATACTGGACAATACAGATATATCATTGCAGAAGGTTCTATTGGACAGTGCTATTTTATACTCTTACTTGGGGTTTCATTTTCTTTTTAGAACTTTTCCAGCATTATGCCACATACTTATTGATTTATGTTCCACTAGAATGCTCCCAAAGGCAGAGATTTTTTTCTAGAATATTCCTAAATCCTCAGTGTCTAAAGCAGTGCCTGTTACAGTTCTCTGTAAATACTTACTGAGTGAATGAACAAACGAATGAATAAATTTTAGTATTTCAAATAAGAATATTTTGTCTGGTGTCCTCGAGTGACCTAATATACTGTTCTGTCACAATTTTTAAGATGAAAGAATGAAGATTCTGTAACCAAGGATCATATTTTAAAGATAATTTGATATTATTAAATATACTAGCCGAACTTTTGTCCTTCATATTGTGAAGGATAATAAGCATGAAAATTCCACTTAACAGTTAACATATTGTCCTGAACATGAAGGTAAAAAAATACCAATTTTCTTGGGATTAAGAAGTCCTGGGATTCCCTGGTGGCGCAGTGGTTGAGAATCCGCCTGCCAATGCAGGGGACACGGGTTCAAGCCCTGGTCTGGGAGGATCCCACATGCCGCGGAGCAACTGGGCCCGTGAGCCACAATTACTGAGTCTGCGCATCTGGAGCCTGTGCTCCGCAACAAGAGAGGCCGCGATAGTGAGAGGCCCGCGCACCGCGATGAGGAGTGGCCCCCACTTGCCACAACTAGAGAAAGCCCTCGCACAGAAACGAAGACACAACACAGCCATAAATTAATTAATTAATTAATTAAAAAAAAAAGAAGAAGTCCTGTGAGTAGAATGAGAAAGCAAGGCACTTATTATATAGCTAAATGGACTTACACTGGCATGTAACTGAAAGCAACTGTGATACAATGCGATGGAATATATTAAAGGTGATAATTGTGCAATTATAGCTACACACATGATAGAAATCATAATACATTCTAAAATTGTATAGAAATGTCAGTTTACCTCAGTTAATTTCAAATAAAAATTATTCATGAAATGACTGCAGTGCCTAAAAGAAATTTGCTATCTGAACAAAATATAACTAGAAGCATGACTGCCCTAGGTTTGCCTATAAATAGACAGCAAAGCTAGTTTTGTGATTTCTGCCAAGCGTGCAGCTTCTATAGCCTTGGAAAAGATTGTTTCTTATCTCTTGGGTCCAGCTTTGTTAGGAGATACTTGGAATGGTGGTGGAGGAGGGAGGTACCCGGCAGAGCCAGACAGATCTGGTAAATCAGCTTCAACAATTAGCCAAATGACAGTTGTCAGTTGGCTGTCATGCCCAATTCCAGTTACCAACAATTAGGAATTTGGTAAAGTAGGAGTGTTTTCTCCTTCACCCTCCCTTTCTAAAATGCAGATATTTTCTGTAGTGTTAGTTCTCAGCGGATTTGCAAATGCAGATCATGGGGCATCTGTAGCCTGTGCTGGATTGGTATTATTTTTCTATTTCAAGTAAAAAAAAAAAAAAGCACCATGGTAAATGTCCTTGGATAACCTTGCATACTTTCAAATCAGGTCCAGTGAAGGGCCATGTTCCTCATAAAAATAATGACTAACTTTGGAAACCCCTATGTTCAGTTAAGTTTTCTGAGCTGCAATAAATATGAATTAAGGATTCATCAAAATGTTTATATTTTCAATTTCAATTCTTGACTCTACTTTGAAGATCTATTCTGTGTATATGTCTGAAATTGTTTATTTCCTTTGGTGCAGGATCCAGAGTACAATTCTTAAAACTTTACATCAAGGGTGGAAAGATAAATTCACTTGCTATTAAGACATTAAGTGTTGTTTTAGCCACCAAGAGAGCATTGCCTATGTTCTGAGAATAATGTGAGACCCATAGGTTGCCTAAGTCTGTTGATCTTACTCAGGCAGAGTTAAGAAAATGACCCTGTGAAAGTTTTCTGTTACATAGATGTGGGAAAGTAGTTGTGAAAAAGAAGCAAGTTGACGTGCTTGATACACAGTTCATGATAATTTGAAATTTTACTAATACTTAAGCATGATAGTCAGGGTTCCTTTGCCAGTGTGAGAGTCTACTGAAGACGTAACCAGGTCACCATGGGGAGATGTGCTGCCAGATGTCTGCCCTCCAAAGATTTTTTAATGGGTAATGAATTCAGAATTGACCTCACAGAATCTGATCATCACTGATAGAAAAGCAAGGTAAACATCACCTCCGAAGACAATTTTTCATCTGTTCATAAATCTATATGCTTATTATCACATGTAGAAGCTTGGCTACTCAAATAAGAATTTCTTTCTGTCCTGAGACTGAGCAAGCCAAACACCAATAGTATTCTGCTCTGTATAGATGAACATCAATACTGAAATATTTCTTTCTCAGTTGATGTTTAGGAATCATCTGTTGATTTTGATCCATGTAGAGATTCTAAGAAAGATAGTTTATTGAGACATAGGCTTGCAGGTTATTAATTTTTTAATTTTCTGTTTCTGTAGTATAATTTGGAGATGAATACCAGATTGTCTTTAAAATCACTAAATCATGCTGTCTCCTCCTAACTTTATGATGTCCCTTTTAATGATTAACACAAAACTTTTCTGCCTTCAAGTTTGTAACAAGTGTGAAACTGAGTGTCAGAGGTTAATTCCAGCCTTGTT
The DNA here is from genome assembly GCF_965194805.1 of Balaenoptera borealis. Lineage (NCBI taxonomy): Eukaryota > Metazoa > Chordata > Mammalia > Artiodactyla > Balaenopteridae > Balaenoptera > Balaenoptera borealis. The sequence continues at coordinate 27,698,637 of NC_138870.1, forward strand.
TCTTTATGACCTGTACATAGTCCAGAAGCATCATTTTATGACACTTAAAATTTAAAAATGGGCTTCCCCGGTGGCGCAGTGGTTGAGAGTCTGCCTGCCAATGCAGGGCACACGGGTTCGAGCCCTGGTCTGGGAAGATCCCACATGCCGCGGAGCAACTGGGCCCGTGAGCCACAACTACTGAGCCTGCACGTCTGGAGCCTGTGCTCCACAACAAGAGAGGCCGCGATAGTGAGAGGCCGCGATAGTGAGAGGCCGGCGCACCGCGATGAAGAGTGGCCCCCGCTTGCCACAACTAGAGAAAGCCCTCGCACAGAAACGAAGACCCAACATAGCAATCAATCAATCAATCAATAAATCTTTAAAAAAAAAAAAAAAATTTAAAAATGTATATCACATCATAAAGCCATAGCACTTCTAATTGAATAGTGACCCTTTGGTGTTCAAGTACACATGTTCTTTATAACTGTATGTGCCAGTATTTTATCAGATCTATCAAATCCTTGAGGGCAAAGACTACATTTATTTACCTAACTTTTTATTTTGAAATAACTCTAGACATAGAAAAAGTTGCAAAAATACTACACTGAATTTCATGTACCCTTTACACAGCTTCCCCAGATGTTAACATCTTACATAACCATAGTACAGTTATGGAAACCAGAAATTGACATTGCTACAATATTATTATCCAATATAAAGAATGTATTTCGGGACTTCCCTGGTGGTCCAGTGGTTAAGACTTCGCCTTCCAATGCAGGGAGCGATATTGTAACAAATTCAATAAAGACTTTTAAAATGGTCCACATCAAAAAAAAAAGAAAAAAAAGAATGTATTTCAGTTTTGCCAATTGTCCTACTAAAGTCTTTTTTTCAGGTCAGGATCCAATCCAGGAACCCATTCTGCATTTAATTGTCATATTTTCTTAGTCTCATCTAGTCTGGAGGAGTCTTCCTCTATTTCTCCTGACCTTAATACTTTTGAAGAGCCCTGGCCAATAATTTTGTAGAATGTTCCCGTTTGGGTTTGCTTGATGTTTTCTTATAGTAAGAATTGGCTTACTCATTTTTGGCAAAAATACCACAGAAGTGACGCTGTTCTCCCCTCAGTGTGTTATATCAGAGGGTACACGATGTTAGTATGTCTTGTTGCTGCTGAGCTAACTTTTGGTCACTTAGTTAAGGTCTGCCAGGGTACTCCACTGCACAGTTACTGTTTTTCCCATTGGAATTAATAAATATCTTGGGAGGACATGCTTTAAGACTATGCAAATATCCTGTTTCTCATCATAGTTTTTGCCTAGTATTTTATATTCCACTGATAATCTTTACCTGCAAATATTATTACTTGGTGTTTGCCAAGTAATATGCTGATGTCAAGTAATGCTGATGTATTTGATTTCTATTAGAATTAAATGATTCGAATCCTACTGTAAAGAAGAGCTATTCCTTCTTCTCTTATTTATTCAGTTATTATATCAATGTGGACTCATGAATATTTATTTTATTCTATGGATTATAATTCATTACTATAACTATTTTGTTCCCCCAAATTATCCCAGATTTGGCCCTTGGGAGCCCCTTCATGTAGGCTCTTGTGTCCTTTGACATATCCACATCATTTTTTTAAAAGCATTTTGTTACTTACTCTTTGGCACCACATGATGCACCAAGTTCGTTTTGCTACAGTCAGAGACTGTCATTTCTTCAAAGAGCCCTAGTTCTTTTAATTGGAGATTGATATTTAGAAACAAAATTTGGCTGCAAGGTTTGCTGACAGAGCTAGGAAATCTGTATACACACACACACACACACACACACACACACAAGCACCTTTCTCTCTCCATCTATCGACCTACCTCCCTATTAAAGACTATCTTGATAATTCTAATTACAACCCAGTACCACTGGTTTCCTTCTAGACTTCTCCCTTTCCTTATTTGTAATGCCTTTCTCCAACAGGGAGAAACCTGTCTTTCATTATCCATAATATATTTACTTATTTCCTCAGCCCTAGTATACATGTAAAGAATTTCAGAATTGCGACTCCATAATCCCTGTGAGAAACAAATTTACTAACTATACTATAGTGTTTGGGTACAGTTCTTTTTGTTTTTAGCTTTACTGTGTATAGCAAAAATACTGATTTCCCAAATCAGGTTATATCTTTTCTTCTCAACCCCTTTCAGTGTGGTCCTGTTCTTCATTTGCAGTACAGCTGGGTTCATTTGTTACTATTTGTGTTCCATTTGGGTACCTGGACACATAGAGGCTGATTTTCATTATTATTTATTTGGGAGGTATGTGAAATCTTACTGTAGTTGTAAGAGTCAGAGCGATATGAAAAGGCATTCTCAGAAAAGTGTGACTCCTATGAAATGTGATCCCTTGTATAGCATTTCATTCCCTCATTCTTTCTACCCCATACCCACTCACCCCCCCGTAGCTTACCAATTTCATTACTTTCTGGCTTATTTTTCTGTATTTCTTTTTCCACAGATATGTTTTCTTATACATTGATTGCATTTGAATGTCTTTTTGTGGTACCAGGGAGTTTGAAAGCTGTTTGGTGATTTTTCTCTCTTAAGGGTATTGTTCATAATTGGTATATTCTTACCACTAATGTATTAGAAAGCTAATGAAACTATTATTTTCTTTCTTGAAAATTTTTTTTGGGATTTTTTTCTGGAATGAAAATGAGAATATGAATTTTGAAGGGCTCATTAGCACTGAACTGTCTATTCCTTTAAAAGATTTGTCTAAAAAATGGTAACATAAAACAAGCAGCAATGTTTTTCAAGTTTTAACCTGTTATATATATATTTTAGCAAAATACGTAAAATTTTTCTTTCTCCTTAATTGAATTTGAATTATTTCAAGTGTCAATGAAGCTGCTAGCCTGTTAGATGAACTATGTATTTTTTGCTTCTGGAAGTCTTGCAGAATACCTTTTCTTTTACACAAAGTAAAACAAATCATGTTCCCAAGTCTGTTGAATAGTGCAGTGGTGCATTTCACTGTGTGCTCATTTTCTTTCCAAATCCTCTGCAGGCATTTGGGCAGTCCTTCTCCATCCACCGTAAGGTTGCTGAGGATGGAGAGACTCGGGAGGAAACGCTTCTGCAGGAGTCAGCATCGAAGGAAGCTTACTATCTGGGGAAGATCTTGGAGATGCAGAACGAACTGAAACAGAGCCGGGCTGTGGTCGCCAACGTGCAGGCAGAAAATGAGAGGCTCACAGCCGTCGTGCAGGATCTGAAGGAGGTAAACAAACAACAAACATACTCCCTGTGAGAGAGCTGTGGGAGAGAGAAGTAAGATGAAATTCTTCCTAGGAGAGAGGAATAAAACTTTTTCTCTAATCAGAGGAGCTGTATTAAACAAGAAGCACTTGATGCCGATGCTAGCAATTTTTCTGCTTTTTTAGTGAAATGACAGCTTGTTCTGAGATGAGCTTTTCTCTCTCTTAGTGTTCGTTAAGAATTAAAGTCTTTATTTATTGAGTACTTGGGAATTGGCCTTGCTATTTCTGCAGAGGTGTCTAAAAACTACAGTGAACCTAAGGTCACTTCCTCCCCTTTACCTGTTTCAATACAATGTGGAGAGGAACGGTTGGCTGTTATGCTCGGTGTCAGCACTAATTCAAAATGAATGTGGTGTTAGCACAGGACTCTCCTCACTGGGGAGAGAGATCCTGGCGGAGTGTTCTGAGGGGTCTTACTTAGAGTCTGGTGATGCAGAACCATAAACTCTTTTTCTGGCTGTAGACAAGCAGCAAATTACAGCTGGTGTGAATCAGGTTAGGAGCCTTCTTCAGTCCCCGGGCCCTCCCTGGACTCACTCTTTCCCTTCAGCTTTTCACGTAGCAGCATCATATGCCAGATGGTTTCAGAGTGGCAGAGTCATTCTGTCCTGGGGGAAGGAGGTAATGTTGGGGACAGAAATAGCCAAAAGCAGCTTCATCCACCAAACCCTTTTAAGAGCATTTTTGAAAACTTCATATTAAGTCGTTCACTCCATTTTTTGATTAAGAAAGCTATAGAAGAGGTGCAGATTTCCTCTAATTCCTACACCAGTGCAGTGGAGGTTGACAAACAAATGCCGGGTCCACTACCAAGTGGGCTCATTAACTGAGTGTTTGTTTGTTTGTTTTTTTTAATTTATTTTTGGCTGAGTTGGGTCTTCGTTGCTGCACACGGGCTTTCTCTAGTTGCGGCGAGTGGGAGCTACTCTTCATTGCGATGCGCGGGCTTCTCATTGCGGTGGCTTCTCTTGTTGCGGAGCACAGGCTCTAGGCATGCAGGCTTCAGTAATTGTGGCTCATGGGCTCAGTAGTTGTGGCTCGCGGGCTCTAGAGCGCAGGCTCATTAGTTGTGGCACACGGGCTTAGTTGCTCCGCAGCATGTGGGATCTTCCCAGACCAGGGATCGAACCTATGTCCCCTGCATTGGCAGATGGACTCTTAACCACTGTGCCACCAGGGAGGTCCCTAACTGAGCATTTTGATAATAGAAAAAGGTCAGATGAAAAAATTGTTTGATATTGTGAAATATAACCAAAGTAATCCACTGATACCTTTCTCTTGAAATTAGTGACATATTAGAAATAAAGTTTCATTATTATGACATATAAGTTGTCAAAATTTACTGGAATTCAATCAGTAATTTACATTTGCCTGTGTCCATATTACAATGAACTCAGTAAATATTGACAGTAAGGTTTCTGCTTTACCTAGTTCATTGTCTTTGCACATGCCCCAGATGTAGAAATATGACTCTGGAGACAAAGAAAGGAGCCAACCAAGGGGAATTTAGTGTTGGGTACCAAAAAGAACATGAGAGTTTTCAGGATGCCCTGCCTCATTTCCCTCCACTGCAAATGATTGTTAAAAAACAAAGCCCACCTCCAGTTCTTCATTTGATGCATCTGTATGTGCTGGATTTTCACCATCACTTGCTTATCCTTTGGAGTACCAGACCTCCTCCTCCAAGTGGACTCAAGGTCATATAGTGCCATAGGCCACCTTCTTGGATTAAGCAAAGCCCAGAACATCCACAGGCAGAGACCTCAGCAGCCATGGGCAGCAGGTTCACGTGGCAAGTTGGCAGAGAGGCTGTGATATGGGCAACCTGAAGGCCACGGGCACCCACATGCAGGTGGTTTGTGTAGAAGGATTGCAATCAATGAGTCAAGCAGTCTTGATGACCAACTGGATGGATCCTCTGAAAGCTACACAACCCCACTGTGTGCGGCAGTTGCAGCTGAGGAAAGAACAGCAAAGGTTGAGGAAAGGGTACCACAGATGTTTTCCTCTTGGGGCAAGACAGTGGAGATTGATGGAACATCCTCACTTACATATGCCATGCTTGAGTGCAGTTTCCAATGAGTACATTTATGATAAGCAGCAGGAGTTGATTATTAAGAATGAGAATGCACGTTAGGAATAAACTGAGGCCGCAGAGGAAACAAAATGCTGAGAAGCCCTTCATTCAGATCAGTTCTCAAATTTTACTGAGCACCAGAATCACCTAGAGAACTCATCAAAACACTAGTCTTGGGCTCCACCCCCTAAAATTCTGATTCAGTGTACTAGGTGGAACCCAAGAATTTGCATTTCTAACAAGTTCACAGTAGGTAGAGACCACACTTTAAGAACCACTAATTTAAACTTCTTTGCCTGGCTTAAAGCTGGGCATGGGAGTATCATAAGGCTCACAATGTGGGGAATTGCTGAATGATCACTTGGTTATAATCCTTTGATTTCTATGCATTTTCAGTACTTGATTTGCCGTAAGAGAATAACTTGTTACGTCCAAATTTATGTATTTTTTAAATCTAAAACAGCTCAAGGCAGTCTAGCCGTTTGGATTTGTCAATAACTAAAAGAAAAAAAAAAACAGGTGGTCAGTTTCCTGGTCTTCTAAGTGTGCCAACAATTTATCTGTTAATATTCTTTCTGATGGGCTGAAAGCTAGTGAGTGGTATTACTACATCCCAGAGCCCTGCTGTTTTTCATGCAGACCTTGTTTTAATGTCGCTAATAAAATTATTATTAGCATGTAGGGCTGAGGACATTTGTAAAAGGAGAAAAGGAATAAATTCTATTTCTTGGTATGTTGATACAGACTTTTTTTGATGGCTGGTGTTAAGTTCAAATCCCAGATTTGTTTTTATTGTAGGCTTAGTTTTATTTGTCTTTTTGTATTCTGGGTATTGATTGGTACATAGTGACTGGAAGAGAGATGATGAAACAGAAAAATCATGACGTGATGGACCATGAGAAATAGACAAGGATAATCAATAAAAAGCGTAGTAAATCATCAGCTTGACAGATGCTGTGTGAATTTTTTTTTCTTTTTGGCCGTGCTCCACGGCATATGGGATCTTAGTTCCCCTGACCAGGAATCGAACCCGTGCCCCCTGCATTGGAAGTGTGGAGTCTTAACCACTGGACTGCCAGGGAAGTCCCTGTGTGAATTTAATAATTTAATTAATGGAATTATTTTTATTTACTAAAAGGACTAATCTCTAATTTCAGTAGGATCATTGGTACTGGCAAAGGTGCCCGTGTGTGTATATGTGCTGTGTGTGTTATGGAAACTTTACACTCATATTTGTGCACACACATGTACGCGTGTGTGTGTATTTAATTCCACAGCCAAATTCTTTTCCATATATGGTATGTATAGGACAGTATAGTGGAAAAAATGGAAACATTTCTGAATTAGGTATTAGAAAATCAATATTCTAGTCTCAGCTCTGCTAAAAGTTTTAGAATTATACTCATGGTATTTGTTAAAGATTAGTTTAGTATATAGTATATACACAATAAACATAAACTGTTATCATTAATAACTTTCTGCATCCTCCATAAAGCTATTGTTGAAGATATCATTTATTATGTAGATCCATATTCTTAGGTTAAAGAAACATTAGGTAAATACCTCTTTGAATTTATTGCCTTGAAAATTCTTTCCGTTGAGATATGAATCAGGTGGTAGGAATTATAGTATGTTTTTATTATTGCTTTGGTTGTTAAAAACCTCCAGCACTATGTGTCACTGTAAAACCTAACTTAGATTTTTCATATAATTCTCATTTTTAAACATTTTCAACAGCCTTATTGTATATGTGTTCCTAATGGTAAACTGCTTTAAATAAGATTTTTAAGTACAGGCAGTAAAAGAAAAAGTGTCACCCAATCAAAGAACCAAATCGGAGTTAATCTTAAACAAGTTAGGTGTTAATCCTACAGGTCTAGTAACAGGCAGGGGATGGGAAGGGGGGAATCCTTGGGTGACCTTGACCGGCATCATTTCGGTGAGAGCTAAATGAGAGCGGATAGATTACTGTAGTGCCTAAGCAAATATTCAGTAAACAAGTTTGAATTTCATTTTTTTATCTCAACATATAGGTCTAAAATACTAGAAGATATCCTGAATTTCACTGTACAGCCATGTCACTGTAGCTACCAAGAGCACATGTTTCCCTCTTCTGAATCTTTCCTCAAGTTAATGAAATTTCTGGCACAATATATGAAGCTTTAGTACGATAGCTAAATTTCTAACTTGTTGGTAACATTTTATTAAGATATGGCCATTTTATATTTTAAAAGCTGCTTAATCCATATGATCTTTATCACATTTGAAGCTCCATTTTTTTCCCTCATTGGAATTTACAACCAAATTTTATAATACAGCAGCTCAATTTTCAGGAATCGATTATAGCCACGTCTATAAACTTTTAGGCCATGAAGGCACCTAGTGATTATTTGGTAAAGCCTACTCCCAGATCAATAATTCTTTCTCCAGTAACCTGGAATGGTCATGTAGCCTTTACCCAGACACTTCCATCACTACGGAGATGGTAAACTATGAGTCCTTCCAAGGAAGGGACTGTCTTTTGTTTGTCATTTATCTTGGTATCCCCAGGACTCAGCACAGTGCCTGGTCAAACGCAGACATTAAAAAAAGAATGTTTGTTGAGTTGAACTGAACAGAAATAACATACTTTAGGAGTTAGCTACCTCTGGTTTGAATTCCAGCTGTGCCACTTACCAACTGTGTGATATTGGACAAGTTACTTTTGTTCTGTAAGTGTCACTTTCCTCACTTCCGACATGGAGATGGTAATACTAATGTACAGGTCCTATGTCAAATGCCGTGCACAAAGGAGATGTTAAATTACTGTTCATTCCTTGTCTTCCAGCTCCCTCCCAAGGCTGCCCATCCGGTTGCTTGGCAGCTCTAATTGTTAAACTGCCCCTTTTTGTGCAGTGAAAATTGTAATTTTCACCAACTGGCAATATTCCTAGCCTCTGGATCTACAGAGAATACATTTTTTTAGTTTTCTATTCCACTTGACAATTTTAGCCCATGCCCAACAGCTTCAAATATTTGCAAAGAACTATCTTGTCTTCTCTTTTTCAGACTAAACATATCTAGATCCATTAGCACTTCCTCATGTGACATGGTTTCAGGATGCCTCAGCATCCTGTTTATTACCTTCTTAGACTGAGATCCAGTGTCTCTTAAAAATGTGTCTGCTTTTTAAAAACAGACTATTGACTGTCTTTACCCCATTGGAAATTTTTGAAAACGTGAACTGTTGGATGAAGGGTTTGAGTTTCTCATCTTAGGGTTTTCAGCTTTTTGGATTTTCCACTTTGCAGTCATACATTCATTCATTCATTCAACAGCGGTCTCTTCAGTGCTTGCTGTGAGCCAGATGCTTGGATGCTTGGAAGCATCAGTGAACAAAAAGTCAACAAGGAGTGGTTGTTTTCAATGTTAAAACAACTAAATGTGTTCAGAAACTATTTCCTTCTACTCTTTAGTATCTGTGGAGATAGTGAGCTGTGTTTTAGACAACACATACTATAGATTGAATGTTTGTGTCCCCCAACATTCATACGTTGAAACCTAATCCCCAAAGTGATGGTGTTTGGAGGTGGGGCCTTTGGGGGTGATTAGGTCATGAGAGTGGAGCCCTCATGAATGAGACCCTATAAAAGACACCACAGAGAGCTCCCTTACCCCTTCCACTATGTGAAGACACAGCAAGAAGATGGCCATCTATGAACCAGGAAGTGGGCCTTCACCTGACACTGAATCCGCCGGTGCCTCTATCTTAGACTTCCTAGTCTCCAGAGCTATGAGAAATAAATGTCTGTTTAAGCCGTCCAGCCTATGGTGTTATTGTTATAGCAGCTCAAATGGACTAAGACAACATATAACATTTTGTACAGTAAATTACACTCATCTTAGTCTCTCATTAAAACTACAGATAGGTGGTACCTGCTGTGACTAAGCAAAAAACATCTAAACAGTCAGATTAGATGCCATGGACCTCAGCCACCAGCACATAGTCACTTTATTTAAGGAGAGTCCTTCAGCCACTCCTTAAAAATCAAATTGCTTCTACTGCATAAATAGGTGGTTTGGTAATAGTGTGGAATTAGAAATCAGGAAATCTGAGTTCAGGTCCTAACTTGACCATTTTACTAGTTGTGTGATTAAACTTCTCATTTTCCATATAAACATTATAATAACACCTCTCCTACTCCTCATGATTTTTATGAGGAGAAAATATTTTTCATGAAAGTGCTTTACAAGAAGTAGAAGACTATGTAAGTGTTATTTATTGTTTCAAAGTTTGTAATTGGACTTATTCATACACAGCAAGACAAAAACAATAAATTTAGAGAGATGTATTGGGGTCTACTGTCAGAAGGCCCCAGCACCTTCTGACAGTAGCAAGAAGTAATGGCTGACACCCTGACACCAAAAGAAGAAATGACACATGTTTAAAAGCCAGTAGGTTGAAAGAGGAGAGTTGTCTGGGTGCTCTGACTATCAGTGTAAATAGCCTTTCGTACCTGGCTGGTTCTCAAGAGGGTCACTGCATTATTTCTCAGTACAACATCGAATGTGCTTACTTGATGGGGAGAGGTTAAACTATTTAATTAAGTCATCCAATAATCACAAAGCTTTTCTTATATTCTCTGAGGTTTCTGGTTGAATGATTGGTCATTGAGAGCTGTGTTTACACATAGCTGAATGAAATTGACACTTTGAACTGAACGATGATTTTCCTGCTCTGTAAAGGCATGGCTTGGCTATAGCTGGAAAGTTATTTCCCTGGCATGTCCCAGTTTCTACTTGTTGGGAATGGACCTCACACCTCCCTGGAATGATGCAAAGTGTCAAAACAGTGAAGAATTGTCACTCTTTTTAATTGATTTAAATAACTAACAATAATATCATAGCTAACATTTATGAGAGCTTATCATGTGCCAAGCACAATACTCAGCAGCTTACATTCATTATCTCATCTAATTCTCTTAAACTTACGAGGCATGTACTGTTTCTATCCCCCCTTTACAGATGAGGCAGAGAGGCTGACAACTTGTCCAGCAAGCAGTCAGGCTGGTGTCGTAAACCAGGCAATCTGACTCCAGAGTCCCTGCTCTTAACCATGTTAGTGCCTGCTTATTTGTTTATTGATTCCACTGGAGAGAGCTTTTTTGTCAAAAAGTTCTTTCCAGCACTTGCTGAGCTGCAGTAAACAAACATCCCTATTAACATCATAAAGGAATTTGAAAGCAGTTTAACAATATACAAACAATTCACCTTTGAATAATTGTGTTTTTTTTTTTTAAGATTTATTGATTGATTGATTGATCGATTGATTGCTATGTTGGGTCTTCGTTTCTGTGCTAGGGCTTTCTCCAGTTGCGGCAAGTGGGGGCCACTCCTCATCGCGGTGTGCGGGCCTCTCACTATCGTGGCCTCTCCTGTTGCGGAGCACAGGCTCCAGACGCGCAGGCTCAGTAGTTGTGGCTCACGGGCCTAGTTGCTCCGCGGCATGTGGGATCCTCTCAGACCAGGGCTCGAACCCGTGTCCCCTGCATTGGCAGGCAGATTCTCAACCACTGCACCACCAGGGAAGCCCAATAATTGTGATTTGATTGTGCCTTTGGGAAAAATAATTTACATGAATGGATTTGTTTGTAGGATTAGTTTAAAATTACAGGCTCACAGAATTTTTTTAATGTATGTGCGTATAGTTCTGTGAATTTTAACAAATAGAGATTCATGTAACCACAATTATGATGCAGAAATTTCATCATCCCCAAAACCTCCCCCTGTGCTGTGCTACTGCTTTGATACCCTTCCCCACCCCAGTCTCTGATAATCAGTCATCTGGTTTCTATCACTATAGTTGCGTCTTTTCAGGAATGTCGTGTAAATGGAACCATACGTATTTAACCTTTGAGAGTGGGTCCTTTCCCTCAGCATAATGCCTCTGAGATTCATCTAAGTTGTTGCACATCAGTTGTTTCTTCCTTTTTATTGTCAAATACCACTGTATGGATATACTACAGTTTTTTTTTTTTTTAATCAATTCACCTATTGAAGAACATTGGGTTATTTTCAGATTTTGGCAATTACAAATAGAGCTGCTATATACATTCATGTACATTTATATTTTTATGTGAACGTTAAGTGTTCGTTTCTCTACGGTAGATACCCAGGAAAAGTGGAGTTTGTGGATGCAGATGTGGTATGCTGGCAGATGTGAATGCGGAGAGTCTTTCCAAGTCCTCTTCAGGTTGCTTCAATTTTCTCACTGAAGGAAGCAAGGCCAGCAGCTGGCAGGGAAGATGGCAGAGGTGTTGGGGATTTGAGGAGAGAGAAGTGGTGAGATAATCACTTAGAAGAGTGAGTCACTAAGGTATGATCATAGGAATGAGCGGCTGAAGCAGGAGAAGGTCCCTCAAGAGGAGGAATTCCAGGAATTGAGATCACCTTTGTGCATATTAAGAATGCCAGAAATTGAGACCAGGAGTTCTGGAGACATTGGCAGTGAACCAGGAGCTGAAGTCTTAGAGAAATAAGGGGGAATGAGTTGGTGTTTACTAAGTGACAGTAACAGTGCTGAGTAGTGGGCAGTGTGCAGTGTCTATGCCTACCCTGCTGCTACCTTGTCCCCCGAGGAAGGTACTGTTAATTTGTTTTGTTTTAATGTACATTTACTAACTTAAAAAAAAAATCTCATGATGACATGAGATTTAAAGCAGAGGAAGAAGAGGGTGAATTTTCTGAAAGCAGCCATGCGGAGCAAGAGGGGCACCCATCTCACCTCCAGGCCTGTACTTGAGAGAGTTGCAAGGGAAACAGTGTCCCCAAGGGAGAATCAGTTTTCCATTAATCGAGGAGTACATTATATAAATCTGTAAAATCACCATGCCTGCTATAATCCCATATGCTCATAGAGTCAGTGAATATTGATTAAAATGCATGCCTTGTAAGGAGTGTATACATTTAATTTCTCTTTTTAAGGGTTGGAAATAACATTTTCCCCATGATTTGGAAAGTTGGGTGGTTGTATTTGTCAATGAGAAATAATACAACAGCTTTTGAATAGCTCTCAAAACAACGTCAGTTGATCTTAGTCAAAAATATCTTTAGCCTTTTTGAGCTTATTTTGGGCAGGCAATAAGGACCTGCATCTCCATAATCCCAAACATTCTGGGGAAAACTTCAAAAATGAAAGCATATGTAAATGTTTCCAACATCCAGATGTTGGACAGCATTTGGACACAGCTTCAAAATAGTACCATTTTCATTTGTGACTCTCTGCCTTAGACAATGAGAAGGGGCATAAACTTCTGGCCTGATATGACAGTTGCATCAACTTCCTGTGTAATAGCCAGTCACTAAACTAGTGCCAAATGGAGAATTAAATGGGAAACTGCAGGGAAGTTCAAGCTAAAGTTAGAAATGGTGAGAGAGCTTTGCTTGGGGCACGATGCAGAAATGGCAGTTCTGGAGCTGACATAGGTTAAAAAATAAAAATCTGTTTTTAAAGTATTCATGTGTAGTTTCTTTACTTTTTTTTTTAAAGGTAATTTTTATCAGTTATCATTCATCATTTAAAAATAGTAAGCAGCAAAAGGCAGCCTACTTTTTAAAATGTGTGGTATATACTTGGCACATATATCATATATATATGGATTATACATATGGATTTTATATATATGGAATATATATATATATATATATATAATATATATGGATTTCTTTCCTTTCCTCTCTCCCTTACTCCTGCCCTTCCTTCTTTCCTCCTCCTACCTCCCCTCCCTCCCTTCTCTTTCCTATCTTGTGAATTAGGGTCAAACACCAGCTTTCTACCTCTTGGAACATAAAAATAAAGATCTGTGCACAATCCATTTTGTACACACTGATTCTTGGACTAAAAATAGCTTGATTCAGTTTCAAACTTTTTCTCCTACCCGAAGCTCAGATTTTGCTCCCTGTGCGGACTGGGTGGAAGGAAGAGTAATGCACAATCGGCATTTCTGCTAGAATGCTTAGTGGACAATTTTAATCGTTTTTTACATCTTGACCTCTTTCCAAAGAACATCCTGGTTGGCAGATCCAGCCTGATTAAGATTCTCTTCAGGTATTTAATTCTCCTAAGGGAATTTAAAGCTTAATCTAACAATCAACGATACCTGAATCTACTCAGAACTTAATTTCTTGAAGGTTATAGGAAACTTATACTTGAACAAGGTAGAAAGAGCAAACTAATGAGTGAGCTTAGTGATATAATGAATTTTGATATGTATCTTGAATTATACTTTTTAATGCTTAATCAACAAAGATATTTTAAAAAATACTATAGACTGAATCATACTAGATGCATTAATATACCCAAACTTTAACTTTCAATTTGAATTAAAGTAGAATGCATCCCATAAGAAAGGCTGTCCATTGGTTACCTACTTAAATAGCTTTCTCATCATCACTTGTTCACTGATATTAAAAGTAAATTAGAAATAGTTTTCTGATATAGTTTTGGTTTCACTAAAACAATTTTTCAAAAAGCAGAATTATAATTAAACAATCTCTTCTGAGGCTCTCACAATATTCATAAACCTTACTGTCTGTATTACATTTTTTTAAATCTAGAATATTAAAATGTATTTCCTAATGGACTTTGGCACATAATTTCAAATATGCACATTAATAGATTGACACTATTTATGGACCATATTATTCCTGTGTCTTGTTGTGGCATATGGGAGAGAGGATCTGTCTAAAAATGAGGTAGAGATTTGGCTACTTGTACAGTGAAGTGGCCAGCAAGTGTTTTCTGGATGGTAAATTCAGTTGTTAGAATGAAAAGTATAAAAGAACCTGAAAGGATAACAATACCTATCTTGTCCCAACTGCTAATGAGAATGAAACTGGGCCTTGAGAGTAATAAAAATCTTGCATCATTATTTGAATCAATCTTTCATTGGCAGTGCTTGCCAATGAAATGTTGTTTTACAACCTTTTTTTCTTTTTAACTCCTTAAAGAGTGGTTCAGACATTTTCCCCTAATTGCCACAAAACAAAATACTGAGGAATAAGATTTTGTAGGGTAGTGTTGAGCTTGGGAGGATCACAAACCATTGTAATATATAAGATTTTTTTTTTGCCTCCCCAGGGATTAATTTTTACCCCCTTGGGGGCTGCTGTAACAAAATACTTCAGATTTGGTGGCTTAAAACCAGACTTGCTGTTTTATAGTTCTGGAGGCCAGAAGTCTGCAGTTTACTGGGCTAAGGTGTTGTCAGGCTCTTCTTCCTCTGGAAGTGCTGGAAATGTGTCCGTTTCCTCTTCTAGCTTCTAGGACTGCACTTCTTGCATTCATTGGCTCATGGCCCCTTTCTCTTCGTTTCAAAGCCTGCGCAGCCTAGCATCTTGTTTCAGTGTCATATTGCCGCCTTCTTTTGTGTCAAATCTTCCTCTGCTTCCCTCTGATAAGGACACTGTGATTACACTTAGGGTCTACCCAGATAATCCAGGATGATCTCTCCAACTCAGAAATCATAACTTAATCACATCTGCAAAGTCTCTGTTACCATATAAGGTACCACATTCACAGGCTCTAGGGATTAGGACCTACATATTTTTGGAGGCTTATCACAGGGGTGATACCACCCCCTACTGGAAATGCATATTCTACACCATTAAGAAAGAAAAAAAAAGAAAGAAGAATAAAAGATAATAAATATGTAACTTCTGCTAGTAATCAATTTTTTATTATATCCCAATCTACTCGGGGCACTTGCCATTAGAACAGAGTATATATTTAAAATTAGTAAGATTCAGAAGCCCTAGAGTTGGTGATGCCCATCTTATTACGATGTACTAACCCATCCATTTATTTTGCATCACCCTTTCTGCTGGAGCCAGTCAGCAGAGAAGGGCATGAGTCACTCCAAGGTCAGACAGTGTTATTACCTAACTCTTATTGTAATGGGCAAATCCACCATTAAGCTTCAGACTGAGAGAAATACTATTGAGTTGGCAAAAGCTTTTGATGTGTACGTGCAGATAGTCATATGTAACCGCAATTTTTCAGACTCTGTGGCAAAGAGAAATGAAAAATCTGTGCCATACTTTAATTTGCTGCAAAATTTCTCCTTCAGGAATGACCATTCTATTGCGCACCACTCTGTGCCAAACACTGCTGGAAATACCAGCATGTGTAAGCAATGTCTGCCTCTGTTAGACTGTTCAGAGGAATAAAATGAATATATAATTAATTCTAGTACTAGAAGGCACATCTCTCCCCCTGGGCTGCTTCTCTGAGCACAGCTGCCTGAATTAAAACAGGAAACACCTACCTGACATCCTCTAAATACACAGCCGGTTAGAGCCCTCTGAGAAACATCCAGTGGATACCACTTGGCTCTCCAGCCTAGGTATTATTAATTAAAGATTCGATGCCAGGGTCTTCTTTGTTTATTGTAATGGCTATCTTAGATGGCCTTGAAATTGATCAGTTCTCTGTTAACAATCCATGAGTTGTACTCCCATTTGAAATGAGTAGAGGTTATCGTGGAAGTTGAATAATATATTTAATATAATAATAAACTTGAATTCAACAAGAATCCTTATGAAGTCCAACTGGATTCTTAATGCTCTGCTCCAACTGCTTTTGGACTTTCCCTGACACATTCTACCGAATCTTGGGCTTAAAAACTGTTGTAGGGACTTCCCTGGTGGCGCAGTTGTTAAGAATCCGCCTGCCAATGCAGGGCACACGGGTTTGAGCCCTGGTCCAGGAAGATCCCACATGCTGCAGAGCAACTAAGCCCGTGCGCCACAACTACTGAGCCTGCGCTCTAGAGCCCGCAAGCCACAACTACTGAGCCCATGTGCCACAACTACCGAAGCCCACGCACCCTAGAGGCCGTGCACTACAACTATTGAGCCCACGCACTGCAACTACTGAAGCCCATGTGTTCTAGGGTTCCCGTGCTGCAACTAGTGAAGCCTGTGTGCCTAGACCCTGTGCTCCACAACAAGAGAAGCCACCACAATGAGAAGCCTGGGCACCGCAACGAAGAGTAGTCCCCGCTCGCTGAAACTAGAGAAAGCCCACGTGCAGCAACAAAGACCCAACACGGCCAAAAATAATAAATAAGTAAATAAACAAACAAACAAATAAATAAACCTTCTTTAAAAAAAATAAAAATAATAAAAACAGTTGTATTTGCCCTTAATCTTGGGCAAATAGGACCTGAGCATCCTAATCTTTTTTAAAAAACAGGATTGCCAGAGAATGTTATTGAAGGCTAGTAATATACCATTTCATGCTGGATAAAGCAGATGCACAAAAGAAAAATTGTATTCAGTAAAATTCCTTACAAATTTTTTACTTAAAACTTTGCAAATAATTGAAGTTAGAAGCTTTGGATTTTGTTTTTAGAGCTAAGTGCAGATTTTGCAAGTGTATCCATCTCCGTATTTGCCAGGGTTTAACACTGGTTATGCACATAATTAGCTGAATAAACTTACGCAAATGATTATCCTTTCTGGACCTCAATATTGTTATCTATTAAGTGGAAATAAAAGTAGCACCTACCTCTGGCGGCTGTTGTGAATCCTTACATGTGACGCACTTGGCACATAGCAGGCAGTGACTCAGAGCTGGCTGCATTATTGCATTGCATTATTTCATTGCTGTTTGCATATATTTTAAAAATGTATTTAGGATTCTTTTTTTTTTAATTTTTATTTTTGGCGCACAGGCTTCAGTAGTTGTGGCACGCAGGCTCAGTAGTTGTGACTCACGGGCTTAGTTGCTCCGCGGCATGTGGTTTCTTCCCGGACCAGGGCTCGAACCCATGTTCCCTGTATTGGCAGGCAGATTCTTAACCACAGCACCACCAGGGAAGTCCCTAGAGTTATTTCTTAAGAATAGCATTCCAGAAGTAGAATTACTGGATCAAATGGTTCAAGAATTTTTTGTTTATTTGTTTTTAGATCACACACATAGTTATATTGCTTTTATAGAGGATTAAAGCAATTTATGCTTTCATTAGTAACAGAAGAGAATCCCCATTTCACTGAGCCCTGGCAAGCATTAAGCTCTTTCAGGTTGCTTATTTGATAGCTGAATAGTGGCATTTCAGTATTAATTTATAAGGGCATTAATGGAAGGGACATGGTTTATCTTGTTCATCACTATATCCTAGCATAGAACTTGGCATATACTAGACACCCAGAAGAAAAAATGAATGAATAAGAAATTTGCCACTTTCATTAATTTGTGGAATAATAAATGAATAAATCCATTAATTAAGGGGTAATTTATGTACCTTAATTTTTTGCACATTTATTAGGTTTTAGTTTTTCTGTTATTTATGTGTGCTCCAAGAAAGTTTTGATTTTTCTTAATCATTTGCTATGAGTATTTCCCCCAGTTTATTTGCCTTTTGATTTTATTTTACTTTTAACATATTGAAGTTTTGGCAGTTCTGTTTTTAAATCTACTGCTTGTTTCCTCTGAGATTCCTTTAAGTGGTTTTAAGCGCAGATGTTTCTTCTTCCTTCTTCTCCCCTTCATTCTTCTCAAAACTATAAAACTGTAATGTTCATTTATATCAGTTTTTATGTTTTAATTTTTATTTTTAATGTTTTAGTCTATATGAGATTCAGTTTCATGTGTGGAACAATATGAGAGTTTAAATTTAAAATGTTCCCCTAGGACTTCGCTGGTGGTCCAGTGGTTAAGACTCCGCACTTCCAACGCAGGGGGCAGGGGTTCAATCCTTGGTCGGGGAACTAAGATCCCACACGCCGCATGGCGAAGCCAAAAATAAATAAATAAATAAACAAATAAATAATAAATAATAAAAATAAAAATGTTCCCCTAAATGGCTAAATGCCCCAACACCATTTACGCCATGAGGCTCCTCTTTTAATAAGAATGTTAAATTCTTATCTATACTTTGTGTTGAAACTTATCAAAACAGTTTAAACTAAGAGAATTGCAATAGATTACAGTCTCAAAACGAAAAAACCCCAGAATATTTTTATAATGTTAGAGAGAAAAATAAATGAAAAGAATGATTATTAAAGTTATTTTCAATTCAAGGAATGAAAAATAGGCATATTTAATACATTATTACTTATTTCCTATAATATACAACTTTCATGATTTGACATAGATCTTTAAGACATGATTTATAAACTTATAGAAGTGGCATAAGTCCTGGCGTTAAAGGTTTACATTTCTGATGAGCCTCAATATTTTTACTTTGAATATCAGGAAAATACAAGAGTATAATCAAATTTAATCTTATTTTCCCCAGCTGGATTGGTCAGCACTAGGATTCTATGAGCTTCCTGCAACCTAAATATTCAGTAGCCTAAGGGTTTCTTATCAGGTTTTTTAATAAATAAAGCATTTTTTTGGTCTGAGTGGGTTTCTCCATAATTTCCCTTTAATTAAAATTGATTCCTTTTTAAAAGACACTTGTATTTTCTTTTCTAAAAGAACTCCTACATTATTCTGTTTTCACTGTATTGTGTTTTTATATCCTGTCTGTCCTATTTCTGGCCTATTTTGTCTTATTTCTGTCATATTCTGTTATTCTCTCTGCCTACTCTTATGCCAGAGATTCACTTTGTAATTGTTGCCATGTAGCAATATGTTAAAGATTACTGGTACTATTTCTCTCTCTCTCTTTTTTTAATGTTTCAATTATTTTGGTGGCCCTGTCATTTTTAGTTCATGTTTAAATGGTCAGGTTCAGTTTTTAGATTATCAGTATGCCTATATTCTTGATAGATAGAACAATTTGTAAGACAGGCTCGGGCTCCCCCCCCGCTTTTTTTTTCCTGTGCTGATTTAATATTTTTTCTAGGAGTGACTTTAAAAATTCATTAGTTCAATTGTCTCCAGGTAAGAAGAATCATGCTTTATAAACTGTTCCAAAATTAAAATCATCGCTTTCATATACATTCTCTAAAATGAAATATGGAAACCAAATGATATTTACAACCAGAAATTGCAAAAATCAATACTAAGATTCTTTTGTATTTGAAATAGAGAACTAGTAATATCTACTTGTAGAATTTTCCAATCTAATCTTTTTCCTGCTAATGGATGCTCAGTCTGACAGAACTCTTAAGGACCATTTCACCCTGTGTCTCTCTTTGCCCTTCCCCCTTATGCAAATAAGATGACCCTTGCATCCAATCAAATCGTCACAACAGGTTTTTCATCATTTTTAATGGAATGTCAGCTTTGCCACCTACTTGCCTGATACCCAAAGCCTTTCCATCTCCCCTCAATCTGCAACAGAGAATAGTCATCAGAGGCTGTCATCAGAGAGTTATCTTCAATTGCCTACTTGTTATTCTATTGCTGTCAAACACTCAGCTGACAGATATTCAAGGGTCATAGCCCAAGTGACAGGCAATCTGCCAATTCCCACATTTTTCCTTAAGTTTTAGCCTTCTCTTGATTTAAAGTATTAGAAAGCTGTACACAGTTATCAGCGGTATGATGTGATATTTAAAAATATGGACTCAGAAGTCAGATAAGGGTTGAGTTCAAATTCAGGCCCCTCCACTTACTTTCCAGTGGAATCTTGTCTAAATCTCATAATCTTTCTAAGTCTTGTTTCTTTATCTTTACAATAGGGATAAAAATAATGGTGAAGGAATATATTTCTCTTGATAAACCAATGATATTTTTTTAAACCAGATAACTAGAATTCAGTGACTCTTTTGTGTTTCCTTTTTTACTTGTTGTCTGGGAAACAGAGAGCTCACTCAGTTTAAAGCTCAATTAAAATGAGTACTTGAGGCCTGGTCAAGGTATTGCTATTTGGTACAGGAGCTATTTGCCCAGGTGAGCAGCCTGTTGTCTAAGATCAATTGATTTTCCTGAAGCAAACAGTGAGTTGAATTACTGATTTATATAGTCTTATCTGCCCTGAGCAAAGTTTCCCTGGAACAAACAACTAAGTCATGTTGACACAGAGGTCTCAGTTCTCAGTCCCAATAGCTACATCATGTCAGTGCTTGTAGTCATGCTTCTCAAGGATATTTGCTGCTTCTTTTTTTTCTTTTTTCTATAATTTCCTGTTTTAACTGCCTTATTATGTAGACATATTTTATTGTAATGGCCTCAAAACATTTAAAGCAGAAGGTATAAATAGTAATAATAATAATAATAAAATAAAAATGATAGTATAATCCAAATCATCAGCAGGGGCAAAGAAAGCAAAAGAGGCTGTATAGTGTAATGGTTAAAGCATGGGATCTGGGTCAGACAGGCCTGGGTTTTAATCATGGCCCTGAGCAAGTTATTTACCTCTTGCTGTCTCAGTTTCTTAATTTGTTAGATGAGCATAATATTGCCAAATAGGGTTACTTTGAGGATTAAATAAGAGTGCAAAGCTCTTGGAAGAGTTAAGTGCCCAATAAACAGTAGTGTAAGAAAAAAGGATGAAATCACAACTTGGCACCACAGACATTTTAAAGATTGAGCATTGGGTTGAAGCAAAATTGAGATTTGGAAAGAAAAATTGTCCCTTGGCATTGTTTAATAAACAAACATGAACTGCAGTAGACAGAAAGCGCCTAACTTTAACCTGGCACCTGTTAAGTTTAAGAATTATTTAAAGAATATCACAAAGCCCTGATTTGGTTAAATTCTCTGAGGTCTAATTCCAAATTCCAAAGCTGGAGATGGACATGGTAATCACTTTAGTCTTAAAATCAGGACATCCAAGGAGCAGCCAACATTGCTTCCATTTCTGTCTCTAGTAGATGGAAAGACTTTTGCCAGCTGAGTGGCAAGGGTGGAAAAGGAATATTAAAAATACCCACTGGTCTCATTTTATTTTTAAGTCAGAAGGGAAAATTTATGAACTGTTGCCTAACTTGACTTTTCCATTTTAGAGTAGAAGGAACGTTCAGATTGAAAAACAACTGCCCACTGGTAAATAAGGTAAATAATACCTTTGAGTCTAGGGACACTTAAATGGCCTTTTAATTTGTAGTTATTTCTCTTCCTTCTCAGGATCACCTTCTCAGGATAACTAGGAGAAGGATGCGAGAGATTAGTCTCTAAAGAGGAAAAGAATTTATTATCTCTACCTTCAGAAATAACACTATAATTATATGGCAGATTTCCACCAAACCACTTTTTTAAAATGCACTTTTCTACTGATTAGGAAGGACTATTAAGAAAGCATCTTTATAGTTATTTGATATTTGTACTTTTTTCAAGTGCTTATTGTTTTTGCTTTCCTCCTCCCACTATTCTGCATTCATCAAATATTTATTGAACACATTTTATTGCCAGGTACTGGTGTAGGCACTGGAGATCCAGCATGAAACAAGACAACATCCTTGGTCTTGTGAAACTTATATTTGTGTGAATCAGATGGACAGTAAACACAATTATAATATTCTGTCACATTGTAAAATGGGAAATCTTCATGGAGGGACTGGGTTCATGTGTTGGGGTGGGGTGACATCAAGAGTTCTGTTTTGATCATGTTTGGTTTGAGATGCCTATTAGATCTCCAAGTGGAGAAGACAAGTGGAGAAGAAGATAATTGGACATGTAAGTTTGGAGCTCAAGGTAGAGGTCTGAGCCTAGAGAAAGGAATATAGGGGTTATCAGTGAATAGATGACAATTCAAGTCATGGGTCCAGATGGGATCACCTATGGACTGACAAGAGTCAGACCTCAGACACTCCAATATACAGAAGTCAGTGAAGAAAAGAATGAGTCATTAAAGGAGACTGAATCCTAGAGATAAATGTGTTTGCAAAAGGAGGAAATGAAGAACTGTGCAAGGAAGATGCAGCTAAGAATTGATCACCAATTTGGCAAGATGGAGGTTGCCGACGACCTTGGCAAGAGAGTTCCCTGGAGTGGAGGGAACCAAGGTCTGATTAGATTAGGCTGCAGAGAGAATGTGAAGAAATGGAGATAGCAGGTGTAAACAAATTTAGTTCAGGATTTTGCCATGAAAGGCAGCAGAGGGATGGGGGTATTATTATTTTTGCTTTCTTTGTTATTAGTTCCTTCTGTGGTGGTGGTTTATTTTAATGGGAGATGTGTGTTTGTTAACTGATGAACCTTAAAGAAGGATAAATTGGTGATGGAGAGAGGTAGGAGGGATAATTGCAAAAGTGAAGTCCTTGAGCAGGTGAGATCTGCTTTCCTGATATGTATAAAGATGCAAACCTTAAAATAAAATTAAAAAAAAAAAAGACTCGTGCTGACTTCAAGAACTCTAAGTTAGGATGGGGAGACGATGGTATGGGTAGGGGAAAGGGGGAACTGGGAATCTGAGGAACCTGTATGTTAGTACCATTTTCTAGGGAGAGGAACCCCAGGTGCATAGGGTAGAGTATAGTAACAGCTGGCCAAAAAAAAAGGATTTGAACAAGCGAACTTCCTCGTGTCCTGGGATGAAAAAGTGAGCCTGGCAGGAAGCCTGATGTGTACAGGGATCTCTTTAAAACAAAATATGTTCTTATATGTGTGTTCTTTGAAATAGTTTAATTGATCCTGTACTGTGGTTAACAATATATAAATCTACTTTAAAGTAAGTTATTGATTTGTCTGTGAATGTGTCTTTCCTCTTCCCTCTTCCTCTCTCATCTAGAGTTAAAATAAGAGAGAAGAGAGTTTCTGGTTTGATTTTCACAGAGGAAGATGATACAGATCATTATGGCTGGATAGGGAGGGAATACTAGGTGTCCCTGACAACATTCAAATGGAGTCTAAGTTAAAATGCTGTGGGTTTGGGACTGTTTTCTTAGAGATCACTAAGGGGTTCAGGAGCCTACAGATGAGTTTGTTTGTTTTTTAGTATTTTAAATTTTATTTGGTTAATTGGCAGCATTGAACTGAAGTTGTTCCATTATTTTATTTTGTTCATTTTTATGCACAAATATCTTCCTATATGACTTGATAATATCAATCATTTGCAAGTGATTCTGTTGCAGCACCAGGTTGGGTCCCAGGAATGCTGAAGCATGGGTCCTGCAATAGAGACTTGAAAAGGACATAAACGGTATTTAATAATAAATGCTGTCGAGGTTGGTATACCAGACCATTTTGGTGAGTGACCCACTCCTTGAAATAGGAAACACAGGAAAGATTGTTCGGAGAGCCTGTATGTTAGAGAGGCCTAACTATTTGAATGAAAATACTAAAAAGCATATCATTATGTTAATTCCACAGCCTTAGATCTTCAAAGCTAAAAGGACTGCTAAAACCAAAGCTTGTCCTACACTACATTAATCACAAAGAAATTCTGTTTAGACATTGAGTCAAACTTTCCTGACTATATTGCATACAGGTAGTATTGTGCACTCTGCACTTTCGCTCTTACTGTTCAAATCTGGGTTTCACCACTTATTAACTGTGTGGATTTTGGGCAAGTAACTCCTTTGTGCCTCAGAGAAATAGGCACGATAATAGTGCCTACCTTAGTGGGGTATTGTGAAGATAAAATGCAATACATATAAAACAATTAGAACAATATCAACCACATGGGTTAGATGTTTTTTATGATTACTGCATTGTGATATAATAAGATGACTGTCTAGAAAACACTGTCAACTTGCAGTGCATATTTATCACTTAGTTAATTTTAAGAGATAGTGAAACGATAGGGCAATGATGGCAAACTTCTTGACCACTCAGGGATGAGAAATGAAACTCAGGTGTTATCTTGTTTTCGCCTTTCACTAGGTATTCTGCCTACTTTTCAAAATTGTGTTACTTTAATCTTTATTACATACAGGCATAGTCTCAGTAAGTTTAGGCCACCTTATGTAATTGTAAGGATGAAACTGCAAACTCAGTTTCTAGCCCTTTTGAGTTTGTTAGAATCAATACAAATTTTTCCCTCTTTGAATTTTTTCTTATGTTTACCTCATTATTTCTGGCTATAATAGAAAATTTTCTTTAAAGTTATTGCCACTACAAAGGGAATTATAGTTCTCAAAATGCCAATTAAACACAACCCTTCATTGTTGTTGTTATATATTTTTAAAGTTATATATACATGTTAAAATACTTAAATGGAGTGAGATGACATACACATGAAATCTTTCTTCACACTGCTCAACCTCCAGCCCCACTCTATAGAAGTAACCACTTCTATTAGTTTGCTGTTACAAATTACCACAAACGTTGTGGATTAAAAAATACAAATTCTTTATCTTACAGTTCTGTAGTTCAGAAGTCTGAAATTCATCTCCCTGGGCTAAAATCAAGATGTTAACAGGGCTGTATGTTCCTTACTTGAGGCTGTAGGGGGGAATCTTTTTCCTTTCCCTTTTCAGCTTCTAGAGGCCGCCCACATTCCTTGGTTCATGACCCCCTTCTTCCATTCTCAACATTGGCAACATCAAGCCAAATCCTTCTCACACTGCCATCTCTCTGGTTCTCGTTCTCTGTCTCTCTTCCACTTTTAAGGACCCTTGTGATTACACTGTGCCCACCTGGACAATCCAGTATAATCTCCCTATTTTATGGTCAACTGATTAACAAGCTTAACTCATCTGCAACCTTATTCCCTTTTATTACCTAGTTTCCCTCTAGTGCAATTAAAAAACAGCAACGACCCAGGAGATAACATTGCTTAAAGAGCAATTTTCTTTTTTGTTCTCCTTGTTTAATTGTCTGCTTTTCTTCACTCTGAGCTCTTGAGAGGCATTTTTTTCCTACCAAAGCAAAAGCATTAAGATCCATTCAGTGCTTTAATTGAGACTCATTCCCTCTTCCTTAGACTCGATCTTGGCCACTGTATTAGTCTTCTCAGGCTGCCATAACGAAATATCACAGACAGGGAGACTTAAACAATAGAAATTTATATCTCACAGTTCTGGAGGCTGGAAAGTCCAAGATCAAGGTGCCAGCCAGTTTGGTTCCTGGTAAGGTCCCTGTTCCTGGCTTGCAGATGGCTGCCTTCTTGCTGCATCCTCACATGGCTTTTTCTCTGTGCTCCCACAGGGAGAAAGTGAGCCAGCTGTCTGGTGTCTCTTATAAGGGCACTAATCCCAAGACCACAGCCCCATCCTCACGACATCATCTAACTCTAATTACCTCCCAAAGGCCTCATCTTCAAATATGGGGCATTAGGGCTTCAACGCATGAATTTGTGGGGGAAGCAATTCAGTCTATAGCAGCCACAATGGGCCAGTCATCTGGATGGAGTTTGAAGAAGCTCTATCCATGCCAAAGCTGTATCTCTTTTTTAAAATAATAGAAGCATAATTGCTAATGTGACCCTTTTAATGACCATTTATTCTACAAATATTTCTTGTTTGTGTCATATCACTCACTGGCTTATAAATCTCCTAATGATGAAAAGCACTGAACTGGAGAACATATCCAGTCTTTCTCCTGTGCTCTACAAGGCCATGATCAGGCACCTGGCTACCTCCCAAGTGTAATATATCACCCTCTTTCACCCATACTGGCTCCCTTGCTGCTGCTTTCTTCCTTAGGGCCTTTGTTCCTGCTGTTCCCTCACCCTACAATGCTTTGCCCCAGATAGCTGGCTTATTCTCATCATCCAGGCAGAGAGAAAAGAGAGGTGGCAATGCAGTGAATCACACACAAGCTGTTAAAGCTTCTGCTTAGAGGTGGCAAGCACTTCACTTCCACTCACATTTCATTGGCCCAAGCAAATCATATGTTCATGACTAATGTCAGTGAGAGCACTGTATGATCTTCTACAAGGGAGAGGCTCAGAGGAAAGGGCATTAAATATTTGACCACAAGAGAGTGACCAATAACATCTCTTTCTGCAAAGTAGGTTTATCACAGTATTACTCTCGGATGGAACACCCAAACTGTTTGTCTATTAGCTGTCTTCAACACACATACTTGTGCTGCACCTCTGTTTTGTTTTGTTGAACTAGTTGCCACCATTTCAAATTCATGACATTTCACAAAGATGCAGATTTCTGGCTTCTCTTTGAAATCTAACTTATAGCAAGAACCATTTGGAGCTGAGTGGCATCACCATTCTAAATGGGATATGCACTGCAGTGGTGCCTTTCAAACATTTTTTACATCACCCACAATAAACAATACATTTTACATTGCTACCCAGCACTCACGTGCATGCATATGCAGGTGTACACACCTGTGTACAGGTATACACATGCATACACACATACATTTCCAAAGCAGGAGTCCATGAAACAGTGCTTATTGTTTCTGCAGTGCATGCTGATATCATCTATTATATCCTACTTCACCTTTTTCTTTCCTTTTTTCAAAATGTGGAATCATCCCTCTAAATTGATTTCACAAACCACTGCTAGGTCACAGGCCACAAGTTGAAAACATTGCTCTCGATCATATTACTTGTCTGATGCTCCTCTGAATGCTACTGGTTGGTTTTCTAGACTGAATTTCTGTCTCAGCTCTTGCGGATTCCCAGAACAGTTTGTTGTGTGGGTGAGCAGCAGCTGCTCTCCCTCACAGATTTAAGCCCGTGCAGCTACTGGCTTTGCCCACGGGTCTTAAATAAAACTTATAGTCCTTGAATACCTGGAAGTTTCTATTATTACCCTTCCCTTATTCGACTTTCTAGTTCAATTAAAATAGTTTTTTACTGCCTGGTCAGGGCCGTCGCGGGTAGGAGCCGCAGTCATGCCCGGATATTATTTAAGTCCAGGAAAAGCCGGTGGGCAGCGGGTGCGCGGGCGTGAAGGAGGACCTGGGGCGTGTCTGACCCCGTTTGACTACGTGCTCCAGGAAGTAAAATCCTCTCTGCGTGTCTGAAGGAAGGAAACCGCAAAGCTTTGAAATACTCATTTTTTGAGTGTAAAAGATCAGTGTTGGATGCCAGCTCAAGATTCAGGGAAAGAAAAGGATATTGATACTACTGTGTTGAAACCAAGATGAAAACAACAAAGGATTTTCTCTGGTCATTAAAACAGAGAAGCCAAAATAAGAGACATATTTTTGTTACATCTGTTCCGTTGGACCAGTTTTTTCTTCCACGGAACACTGAAGAAAATGTATGAGCTCTGGTTTTCAATATGTATAAAGTAAATGATTCTCTTGCTGTAAGTTATTTTGGGGAGAAAAATTTAATTGAACAGTTATGGGGACTTCCCTGGTGGTCCAGTGGTAAACTATCTGCCTTACAATGCAGGGGACGTGGGTTCCATCCTTGGTCAGGGAACTAAGATCCCACATGCTGCGGGGCAACTAAGCCCGTGCGCCACAACTACTGACCTCGTGCGCCCCAAGCAGAGAGCCTGCGTGCCACAAACTACAGAGCCCATGCGCCCTGGAGCCTGCGCGCCACAACTAGAGAAGAGAAAACCTGTACGCCACAACTAGAGAGAAGCCTGTGCGCTGCAACGAAGAGTCCACAGCTAAGACCCGACGCAGCCAAAAATAAATACTAAATAAATCTTTAAAAAAAAAAGAACAGTTATGAGCTGAGAACATAAGAGATGTATTTTAAGAATTGTTCTGAAGCACAGAGAATGGAAAGACTGTTATTTTCAAACTTGACTCTGCAACCAAATGACACAATCTGTACATCCTTTGTGAATATTGTGAAGGCCACTTACGGGACTATTAAAATCAGTGTGGAACCTGGTGAGAAAATGTCTATCTGGAAAGTTTAGGATAAAACTTTCTTTTATTCAGTCTGTACTATTCAGTTCTAAAATAAATTGTGTTTGATTCCTTAGAGAAGGAAAAAAATAGCTTTTTAGGCAAAGAGACCTCTGATTCAAAATAGCACAACTTCCTGGCTGGGCTAGGGAATAAAAGACAAATGTAAGTGAGTCTTATTGTAGGTGCAGGAAGGAGCATTCTCAGAGGATGAGCGCTGTGAATGGTGACTTTATTACCTAGGGAGGCCCAAGTACATGGTTTCCACAGATTGATTCCTCTATCTCATGCATTCATTTAACAAATATTTATTGATCACCTGTGTGTCAGGCCCTGTGCTAAGGAACTCAACCAAAACTTGTACAAAGATCTCCTAGATGCACAGAGTGTAGATAGTAATCATTTATTTCTGTGTTTTATGCCTTCCTGTTTCTTGTTTTCTTCCCTTGACCCAGAAATTCATCCATTGTCAGAGGGCAATTCTGGTTAAATGTTTGTCACTCAGATGTGTCCTCCTGCTCAGATCTTTGTTGCTTCTCACTGTTGTCTGTATGTATATGTAATGGGTTTATGCCGCAGACCGGCTGCAGAAAGCTAGAAGTTCCTGGTGGTGAGGGGTAAGGAACTGAAAAGCACCAGTATGGGGTCAGAAGGGCCAAGACAACTGATGGTTGCAAGGCAAGTTTATTCAAAGAGCATGAATGTATATATAGGTTCAGCACGGAACGAACACTAGGCAACAAATCAGTAAACCTTGTATTTCCACATAATTCTGTCGCCACTATCTATGCGCCACTATCTATGCGCCATTATCTATGCGCCACTATCTATGCGCCACTATCTATGCGCCACTATCTATGCGCCACTATCTATGCATCACTATCTATGCATCACTATCTATGCATCACTATCTATGCATCACTATCTATGCGCCACTATCTATGCGCCACTATCTATGCACCACTATCTATGCACCACTATCTATGCACCACTATCTATGCACCACTATCTATGCGTCAGCATGCCTTATGGGCCGTTCTTTGGAGATACAGACTTCCCCCTCAGGGCAGCACGTCCTTCTTCTGGGGAACAACCAGGGGCTCTTAGATCCAGAGCAGGCACCTGGAACGAAACTGGCCACAAGCCATTTTCCTTTTTTACGCTCAATACCGCAGCGTCAGGAGTGCATACCAAGAAAGAGACAAGCAGTTCTCCGCAAAGCAGAAAGCTGAATAAGCTTACAGCTTGGGGGCCACCACATTTCCCCCTTTTTTATTATTTTTTAAAGCTTGATAATGTAGTTTTAAGCCATGAACATCCTGACGCAAGACAGCGAAGCGCCCCATTACAAATCTAACAATACAAGGTAATAAACCGATCACCAATAAAAGTAGTATACAAATTGATATCAGGCCTGAGAGCCCTCCATGAATCCATTGTATCGGATTTAGCCCTTGTAGTTGATCTAATAATCCTTGAATCAAATTCTGGGGTCCATCTTCGTCCAGGTGGGCCTCTTGAATAGCTTGTATTTCGGCATTTAACTTCTGAATATCAAGGCTAATGTGTCCATCAGTCCATACACTTAATATATGCATTTTTACTTTTTCCCAATCCCATTGTGAATCATTATATAAATGTTGAGTTACACAAATCCAGGTATATTTGGCATGACAAATCAAACGCATTTTTAATTTTAAAGCCATAACTTGATCCCCTATTCCTATTAGAACATTTTTTAATTCATCTACTTCCATTTTTAGTTGGGTATCAATATGACTTTGTAGGGCTAATGCTACACTAGTATTTTTAGATAACTGATTAACATAATGAGCCTGGTGAATAGTTTGTGAAAGAGCAATCCCAGCAGTGGCCGCAGTAGCAGTTAAAGCTGCTAAGGCTAGGATTGCACATATTAGAACACCTATAAATCTCTTTGGTCGTTTTAATGCTTCAGTCAATTCCAGCCAGGCTTGCATGCCAGTGTTATGATACCATGGTTCAGACAAATTAACAGGTAACATTATATAAGAAGGTTGCTTCATAATCATAACAGATGCAGATCCTTTAACGGGCAAAACACAACTACTAAAGATACAATTAACACAAGTAATATTATAACCTATAGGATTCATAGTGTTTTCTACAATTAAATCTCCAATCAATAAAGCATAAGGAGGAGCGACGCAAGTAATCACCGGTCTATAAGAAAAGGATAAGGCAAGTTTCCAGAATTCCCATTGCTTGTAAAAAACAAGGCTGTTATTATTAACGGGGACAGAAGAAACTAGTATGGTGCCATTATCATAATCTAAAGTATACCAGACAGAGGCTTTAGTCCATGTATCATTACAAACAGGAAAATCAGACTGCGGGAATTCAGAAGCCATAAAAGCAGGAAATTGTAGTCCTGTGACAGTCTTTACGACCGTAATTTGATGTCCAGCTAATAACGTCCCTTGATTACCTATGGTAGTTTCAATACACAAATAATGTCCAGTATCCTCAATCCTCAAGCGATATATGCATAGAGAATGATCCAACGAAGTATTAGAAGCAAGCTTAGTTACTCTAGCATTCATGTGAATGGGAACGTTATCCTTATACCAAAATACAAAGGTGGATAAATCTTCTCGTCTAGGAACAGTCTGTTTGCAAGGAAGACAAATATTAGATCCCACAGCTTTATAATTTTTACGTAAATGAGTAAAAAATTCAGAATTTACAGTGGTTTGGTAAGAAATAGCATGTTCTAAAGCAACAGCCTTAACACAACCGGAATTGGTACTCATAGGACTTAAACAAACAGGGGGAGTATTAAACCAATTAGAGTAATTAACAGAAGTATTAGTAATAGGCAAATTTCCTAGCATTCGTCCAAAAGTAGAATCATTATAGAAAATTGGAAGGTCAGCTTCAGACCATGTAACAGGTTGTAATAAAGGAGGATCGGGTACATAAGCCCAATAAGATTTAGCCTCTATAGGTGGGGCTGCCAGTACAGCTATCATGGCTAAAAAAAAGGTAAGAGGAGAGCGAGGATGAGCACTCTCCTCCATAATCCTACGTGCTTGAAATACTAAACATTGCAATTGATACCAAGTAATTTGATTTCGATCTCCCCTCGCCTCCCTGACAAGTTGTCTCCTACTCCGTCGCCGCATTCTTCTCGTCCGCCGGGGGAACCGGTTGGGGTGTGCTGTGGTCTATTGCGAGAGCCTCAGGCGACGCATTCTTCGAGTCAGGGTGTTTATTGGTGATGGCATGATAATGTCGAACCAAGCGCTCCGGGAGCCACCGCGGAGAGTCTGCCTCCCTAGGGAAAACACAAACATGGCCTCGACCCCATACTAAAACAGGGTCTGGTCCATGCCAAAGGTTAGTCATGGGATCTTTCCATTTAACAAGCGCTTTTTCAGGAGGGGTTCCCGAAAGACCTGTAAACAATCGTTCATAAGGCGTGTGACTAAATGCATCTAAAGTTAAAAAATTTAAAATAAATAAAGCATGATTAAGCATAATCTGAGGAGATCTATCATATTCCCCCTTTTTTATTTTTTGTAATGTAATTTTTAATTGTCGGTTGGCACGTTCTACAATACCTTGACCCTGAGGATTGTAGGGAATGCCTGTTTTATGTGAAATATGGAAAGTTGCACAAAAATTGGCAAAAGCTTTACTCGTATATCCTGGAGCATTATCTGTTTTTAAAGCTTTACGAATTCCCATAGATGCAAAACAATGAAATAAATGAGTAATTACATATTTAGTAGATTCCCCAGCCAAAGGCGTAGCACAAATAAAATTAGAGTAAGTATCAACAGTTACATGAACAAATTGTAATTTACCAAAAGAGGGAATATGAGTAACATCCATTTGCCAAAGATGATGAGGGAGTAAACCCCGAGGATTGACTCCAAATTGTGGAACAGGAAGGTGGGGTAAACATTTAGAGCAGGACTTAACAACGTATCGGGCTGTTTCTCTAGAAATAGAGAATTGTTTTTGAAGCATAGCAGCAGATTGATGATGTAAATTATGTGACTGAGTAGCAAGATCCTGAGGTTGAGATAAACTTAAGCCTATAATCTTTGTATTTTCGTCAGCCAATTGATTTCCCAAAGACAATGGGCCAGGGAGACCTGAATGGGCTCGAATATGTAATATGGCTACAGGAAAGTCATGCTGACGAATAATCTTTTGTAGTTGAAAGAAAGTCTGAAACAATTGAGAATCAACAGTATTGCCAATTATAGCAGTTTCTATGTTACGCAAAATAGTAACCAAATAATGGCTATCTGTATAGAGATTAAAAGAACAATGTGAAAAGATTTGAAAAGCCAAGGAAATCGCATGTAATTCGACTCGTTGGGCAGAGGTATAATCTGTTTGTTCTTTATGAATTAAGTCATCAGAAATAACCACAGCGATGCCATTGGCAGAACCATCAGTAAAAACATTTGGGGCATTGAGAATAGGAGTTGAACAGATAGTTTTAGGAAAAATAAATAGATGTTGAGTAGCAAAATGAAGGAGCTTATTAGAAGGATAATGATTATCAATAATTCCTGAATATCCAGCAAAAGCAAGAGCCCAAGAATCAGAGACAAATAATAGCCAAGAATATTGATAAGTAGTATAAGGTATAATAATAGAATTTGGTTCATATCCTACCAACTGAATATTTCTTCTACGACCCAATTGAACAAGGGTTGCTATTAACTCATAATAAGGTGTAATGACTTTATTAGGTGTATTTTTCATATGAATCCATTCAAGAATTCCTGTTTCTTGCCATAATAAGGCGGTAGGGGTATGTGACGTAGCACAGATTATTAATAGTATAGGTAAAGAAGGCTCAATTCTAGTTAGCTGAGTAGATTGTATTGCTTTGTTTACAAGCTTGAGTGCTTGTTGAGCTTCAGAAGTTAAAATACGAGGAGAAGAAGGATCAGGACTTCCCTTTAGGATATTAAAAAGAGGCTGTAACTGACCCATAGTTAATTTTAAAGAAGGTCGCAGCCAATTAATATCTCCTAATAACTTTTGAAAATCATTTAAAGTTTTAAGAACGTCAGTCCGTATCTCTATCTTCTGAGGTGTAATATTATAATTTGTGATATACTTACCAAGATATGAGAAAGGTGGGTTCATCTGTACTTTGTCAGCAGCAATGACTAGTCCTGATCGTGACAAATGACTTTGAAGGGAATTATAAGCCTTAAGTAAAATATGTTTATCAGAATAAGCAAGTAATAAGTCATCCATATAATGAATAAAATATATCTGAGGGAACTGTTTACGAACAGGGGCAATAACTTGAGTTACAAACTGTTGACATAAAGTAGGACTATTAGCCATACCCTGAGGCAGCATTTTCCATTGATAACGTTGCATAGGTTCTATAAAATTTAAAGAGGGTAAGCTAAAAGCAAATCGCAACTTATCAGCCGGAAATAGAGGAATAGTAAACAAGCAATCCTTAAGATCAATAATAATAATCATATAATTTTTAGGTATGGCTGCAGGAGAAGGCAAACCTGGTTGCAGAGCTCCCATAATTACCATAGTTTGATTAACAGCACGTAAATCTTGCAATAAACGATATTTTCCCGATTTTTTCTTTATAACAAATATAGGAGTATTCCAAGGGCTATTAGACTTTTCTAGTCTGCCCAAAGCAAGCTGTTCATTAATTATATTATGAGCCGCCATTAATTTCTCCTTAGAAAGGGGCCATTGGTCCACCCAGACAGGATTATCAGAAATCCAAGTTATAGGGTCAGCATGTGGTGGAGGAGAATCCAAGGCCCCTAGAAAAAACCCAAGCCTGTTTTATCCCGTTTATTATCAATCTGTAAGGGTAATTTATTTCCCTGTTGATTTTTTCCCAAACCATTCCTAGGATCATACCCTTGATTTAACAATATATTAGTTACAGTAGGGTTGGGACTAAGCAATAGGATTCCCATTTGTTGTAATATATCTCTTCCCCAAAGGTTAACTGGCAATCCGGTCAATACGTAGGGTTTGAATATTCCTTGATTACCTTCAGCATCCTGCCAATGTAGGTATTGCGAACTTTGTTGTGGAGAATTAGATTGGCCAATACCTTGCAACTGTGTAATGGTTTGGTGCACGGGCCAATTTTTTGGCCAATGTATAAACGAAATAACAGAAACATCAGCACCAGTATCTAATAACCCAGAAAAAGGCCTTCCATTTATTTTTAATACCAATTGTGGTCTTTCCCTACCAATTTGTTGAATCCAGTAAACTGCATCAGAGGAACAGAAAGCCCCAGTTCCTCTTTTGTTATGTTGTAAAATTTTTCCTTCTGGTATGTATGGAATTAATAGAAGCTGAGCTATTCGCATACCGGGTGTGATAAGAAAAGATCCTTTTGATGTTTGAACCATAACCTTTAATTCCCCTTCATAATCAGCATCAATCACCCCAGGAATAATAGTTAAGCCTTTCATAGACATACTACTTCTTCCAAGGATTATACCAACCGTTCCCTGGGGTAAAGGCCCAAAAGTTCCCGTAGGAAGGGCTTGGGGTCCCATATCCGAGGTTAATAAGAATTGGGTGGAGGCACAGAGGTCCAGTCCTGCACTATTTGGCGTGGCCCTTTGAAGGGAGGAGATTCCATTCCCTGAGGAACAAAGGTCTGAGCTGGAGACGGTGGAGCAGGTTGTGGGGGGATTATTGACATTGCTCCAATTGTTTGATGGGGCCGGAGCAGGCCCCTCCGGAAGTTTCCCAACAAGGGAGTTCCATCTTTACGAGTCACTGATCGACATTCTTTAGCCCAATGCCGTCCTCTTTGGCATCGGGGACAAATTGTGGGAGGAGGAGATTTACCTTGAGGCACAGAATTTACGATAGGCATATTAGGAGTATCAACAGTACAATTTTTTGCAAAATGACCTGGCTTCCCACATTTAAAACAGTTTTTACTTTTAGCATTTGGCCCAAATCCTGCCTTAGTTAGGGCTGCAGCTATAGTTGCTCCCTGTAAGTAAGATGATCCAATATCAGAACAAACTCGAATATAATCCTCTAAATTTCCTTTCCTTTTCCATGGACGTATAGCTGCTTGACAAATATTATTAGCATTTTTGAAAGCCAATTGTTTGACGATAATTGCTCCAGAAGGACCATCAGAAATAATTCTATTAACAGCCTGTAATAATCTATCCACAAAATCAGCATAAGGTTCATCTGCCCCTTGCCTTATTTTAGCAAGGTCTTCAGTCCTAGTGGAGGCAGGTAAATGTTTCCATGCATGTAGAGCTATATGATTGATCTGAGCATAAGCCACAAAAGGGAAAGCTAATTGATCCTGTAAAAACTGATATTGTCCTTCCCCAATCAACATCTCATAATTTACTAGCACATTATGTGCAGTATTTCTTTCAGCTTGTTCAGCAGCCTTTTCATAATATTCTGATTTCCAAAGTAAATAGTCGCCACCAGTGAGACAAGCACGAGCAATAGATTTCCAGTCTGCTGGAGGCAATGCTTCTGTTGCAATAGTATCCAACATAGTAATAGTGAAAGGGGCTATAGGCTCATATTGTGCACAGGCTGCTTTTAAATCTTTCAAAACCTTAAAGGAGAGAGGCTGATATTCCCGATTATTTTGTTGTGGATTTTGAGGATTGGGTCGTTCCACCACCGGACAGCAGAATAAAGGATCCTCCCCTCTATGAAGAGCTCCCCGTACTGCTTGTTGTAAAGGACTAAGCTTAGGAGGGATAGGGACAGAGACATGTAATTGCTGTAACCGCGGAAGAATATTTTCATCAGGATATTTTTCAGCCTCATATTTGGCCTCTTCACCCGCTAAATCAAAAGAAAAGTCATCATCATCAAGTGAATTAACACTCTTTATCCTCGGTGGCAACGGAGGAGCAGTAGCTACTGCAGCAACATGTTCTACAGATTTAGCTGTTAATTTTGGAACTGAATCATAAATTGGATTAAAACAATCTCTTATTAAATTCCACAAGCTAAAAATGGAAACTGAAACAGAAGATGGTCCATGAGCTTCATGATATTTAGATAATTCATCTCCTACACGAGTCCAAATTGCTAAGTCCATTGATCCTCCTTCAGGGAACCAAGGACAAGCATCATATACTAATTGCAAAAATTCCAGAAGTTGTAAGGTAGTTACCTTAGTTCCATGGGCTTTTAACATTGAAAGCAAAACCTGAGCAAATAAATCACGCTCCTTAGAGCCCTTTTGTCCCATATTATTTTACTTCTGACTCTTTCTCGAGTTACCGTCCTAAAAACGAAATTATTTCTTGTGGCCACACTATCTCACTCGAGAGTTCTACTTACCTGAAATCTTCTGAAATGCCTCACGCACTCAGGTCCCTGTTCGGGCGCCACTTGCCGCAGACCGGCTGCAGAAAGCTAGAAGTTCCTGGTGGTGAGGGGTAAGGAACTGAAAAGCACCAGTATGGGGTCAGAAGGGCCAAGACAACTGATGGTTGCAAGGCAAGTTTATTCAAAGAGCATGAATGTATATATAGGTTCAGCACGGAACGAACACTAGGCAACAAATCAGTAAACCTTGTATTTCCACATAATTCTGTCGCCACTATCTATGCGCCACTATCTATGCGCCATTATCTATGCGCCACTATCTATGCATCACTATCTATGCGCCACTATCTATGCACCACTATCTATGCACCACTATCTATGCACCACTATCTATGCGTCAGCATGCCTTATGGGCCGTTCTTTGGAGATACAGACTTCCCCCTCAGGGCAGCACGTCCTTCTTCTGGGGAACAACCAGGGGCTCTTAGATCCAGAGCAGGCACCTGGAACGAAACTGGCCACAAGCCATTTTCCTTTTTTACGCTCAATACCGCAGCGTCAGGAGTGCATACCAAGAAAGAGACAAGCAGTTCTCCGCAAAGCAGAAAGCTGAATAAGCTTACAGCTTGGGGGCCACCACAGGTTTATGCATGTTGTTGTAGGGAGAGGGTATGGGGATGGTGGGACACTAAGTAAAAGTCTCTCGGCCACTATGACACAAGCAGCATTGCTATAAAACCAAGTGGAAAAAGGTTATGCTAAAAGGAAGGAAAACAGTGTCTGCATGTTTTCATGGAGTTCAGTGAGGCTTTCCATTTTGAGGACCAGTGCCATTTTGATACCGAGAGGATTCCACCACCTCCATGGTGTTGGTCCCTGGAAGAGATTCAACCACCTAAGTAGTATCGGCGCCAGGTGTACCCAGCATAACCAGGCAGCAAGGCCTTGTGGGACATGGCGGGAAGGGGCTTATCAGGATCTTCCAAGGCAGTAGTAAGGCTCCTTCATCCCAGTTGGGAGGCAGCAGAAGCCTCACAGTGGACATTGCTGGATGGCGCCGGAGCAGGAGAAGAAGGAAATGGCTAACATGTTTCTGAGTCCAGGAGGACAGCAAAAAGAGACTCCCAGAAATAATTATGAGGATGAGGTGGGTTCATACTTAGAGATATTGCAGTAGCTGGTAGACGCAAGAACCAGTAATATATCGATTGTTACTGTTAAATGTGACCCCAGGTTAAGTCGTGGGTTTATACAGCAAGGTTATTTTTCCTTCTCTATGTGTGTGCTTTACCTAAAAAAGTCCTTTTATAGAAGCACGAATGCAGCTCATTACCAAAAATCCTTGAACACTGGCTCCAAACCTTCCCCGTTGCCTTAACTTTTTTTTTTGTCTTTCTCTTAATCTTGTCTCCTTTTCTGCCTACCCTGTTCTTGTTCTCTTGTGTCTATATCCGAGCCTGAGAAGAGGAGAGTCATGAAATCCTTGGCTGCTCTGTTGCCTGTGTCTTCTATTTCTATCTTTTTTCTACTCATCCTCCCATTTCCCTCTCCATCACCATCCCTTTTACTAGCAAGTCCCTCCCTGATGTCCTGGCCACCCACCCCCTTTAGCTTCCTACCACCCTTAGCAGTAGCAAAACAGCAAAAAATAAGAATAACTGAAGTGGGTATAGTTGACTGAATTATGGGCCCCCAAATATATGTCACATAGCTCAATACATGCTAACCTCTAGTAGCTCAGAATGACTTTATTTATAATAAGGGTCTTTGCAAATGCAATTAAAGATCATGAGATGAGATCATCCTGGATTAGAGTGGGCCCAAAATCCAATGACAAGTGTCTTATAAGAAACAGATAAGGAGAAGAAAGACAGAGACACAGGGAAGAAGGCCATGTGAAGACAGAGGCAGAAACTGAAGTTCTACTGACCCAAGACAAGGAATGCCAGGGGCCACCAGACACTGGAAAAGGCAAGGAAGGATTCTCCTGTAGTGCCTTCAGAAGGAGTGTGGCCCTGCCAACTCCTCAATTGCAGACTTCTGGCTCTAGAACTGTGAGAGAATAAATTCTGTTGTTTAAGCCAGTAAACTTATTGTAATTAGTTATGGCGACCTTAGGAAACTTAGACAGTGGGAGACCAAACAGCACCAAAGAGACATTTATTTCACAATTGGTGAATATTTTAAAATAAGAAAAATATTCTAGAAAGGAATACAAAAATATTTTCAATCATTAATAAATAAAAGAATGCTTGTTAAATAATTATTTGTAGCACATTTATAGAGCCAGTTCTTACCTGGCAATAAAGTGCTCCTAAAGTTAACACATAAACAAATTGTTTGAGACTCATAATACATTTTTTCCTACAGGAGTCATGTGATATGGATATTTTCAGATATTAATCTATAATAATTGTTTTAATTGTAATCATATGTAGACTATAAATTTCCTGAAGCTCGGGATTGTCCTGTACACATATAAATTTCACTACCTAGCAGATTGCTTTGCATATGGTAGGCCCCCCAATAAACACTCTTTGAATTTTTAAGCACCATGCAATAGTGTTTAATAGCAGCTGTTCTGGAGTCAGATTGCAAGCCTAAAAATCCTGGCTCTGCCACCTATGGAATGTAAGCAAATTATCTCTGTGCCTCAACTTATTTGTTTATAAAATTGGAACAATAATAATAATAATACCTACCTCATAATGTTGTGAGGAGTAAGTGAATTATTACATACGAAGTGCTTAGAATTAAGAACAGTACTTGCATACCAGGATTCAATAAACGTTAAATATTATTAGCTCTAAACATGTCTCCCCAACTAAATTACAAACTCTTTGAGATAGAGAAAATGTCCTATGCTTTTTATAATCTCAGAACCTATACAATTTTTTGCATAGTGTATTCATTAAATGAGTATTTGTTGAACTAATAAAAGGAATGAATGAGTGAATGGTTACCTGTTTTTTTGGTTTTTTAAAAAATTTATTTATTTATTTATTTATTTATTTATTTATTTATTTATTTATTTATTTATTTATTTATTTTTGGCTGCACTGGGTCTTCGTTGGTGTGCGCAGGCTTCCTCTAGTTGCAGCGAGGGGGGGCTACTCTTGGTTGCGGTGCGCGGGCTTCTCATTGTGGTAGCTTCTCATTGCGGAGCACGGGCTCTAGGCCTGCGGGCTTCAGTAGTTGTGGCACATGGACTCAGTAGTTGTGGCTCCCAGGCTCGAGAGCACAGGCTCAGTAGTTGTGGCACACGGGCTTAGTTGTTCCGTGGCATGTGGAATCTTCCCAGACCAGGGCTCAAACCCACGTCCCCTGCATTGGCAGGCGGATTCTTAACCAGTGCGCCACCAGGGAAGTCCGGTTACCTGTTTATAATACCTTCTTGCCCAAAAATCAAATACATACAGAATCAGTAAAGTTCTAACATTTGTTTCAGTAAAAATGTATTCAGAAATTAAACAATTAAACAATTGTCAAAGAACTACAAATATAATTAAGAGAAGAAAAGAAAAGAAAATTACTACCAGTTGTGAAATTTCTCACTGTATTTTAGCCTCTGGAAGGCAACGACCTTGCCCTATGTTTCTTTGTAATTCTAGAGTTGTGCATCATGTTTTGCTTCCTACCCAGGAAGAATACAAGGAAGCACTTATACAGATTTCTGGAGGTTTTTCTCTATGTAGATCACTCCTTTCCAGAATTCTACCCTGCAGCTTCCGTCCACCTCAGCTTCCTGACCTCTGAACTCTTCACCTCAGCGGGGCCTCTGGGTTCTCTGGGCTCCCCCTTCCTACACCTGCAGTCCAGGAATTGCCTCCAGGCAGAAAGTTGGGGTGTTCACAGTGCTCATCTCATCTGTTTCCCTTCTTCCAGAAATCAGTCTTACAGGCCTCTTAGTCAGTGTCTGAAAACAGCTGTTTCATATATTTTGTTCAGTTTTCAAATTGTTCACAATGAGAGGTTAAGTCTTTGTTGCTTTATCAGGGCTAAAAGTAGTTCTCAAGCAAGTGTCTTGGTTAAAAGAGAAAAAAAAAGGTAACTATAAACTAAGACATTTAAGTTCATTCCATTGGTTCTTTTGTTGATTAAGACTTACAGTGCCATTCCTCAGTTTTGAAGAGGTCCTGCTAGGCAAATTTTCAGTCTCGGTCAGCAGTTTGCTTCGGGGTAGACCCTTTCATCTTCACTTCTGGCTTAAATGAATTAGAGTGAAGAAGAGAATTCTAAAGTATAAAGAAGGTACACCGTTGCCTGCCCCAAAGCACATATCTGATAGCTTGTTTGGCAGGATGGTGAGTAAGAATGTCATCTCTCTCCATTTATTTGTGCGTCCATTCTTATACCCTTAGTCTATTAGAATCCTCTATTGCTTTTCACAAATTGGTTTAAACTTTTAACAATGGTATATACAGATTTCCTCATCTAACCACAGAGACCATTTCTATTTAGGTTATTTCTGTGCAATCAGTCATTTCCCCTCCAAGATCATAGCCCTATAGTTGTGTCATACATAAACAATCCATTTTAATAGAATGCCGTGGGGGATGGGGGGAGGGCAGATAAGAGTCATTTCATCACAGAAGTGCATCATATCTACTAGAGGGTTTTCTTGTCTGAGGAACACTCCTGGAATTATGTTTTTCAAAAATTTCAAATTTTACTAAAATTGTCAATTTTATAACATGATTTTCTTTTCAACATAATAATTATCTATTGTGATAGCAACTGGACCACATTCTGAAAATTCATTTCCTTGTTAATTTTGACCTGACTCTTAAAAGCTCCTTTATGTAGCTGCCAGGACAGCAGTTGAACCCCATCAATTAAAAAACATTTGGGGACCACCTATGGTCCAAAATCCAACATAATCACAGCTGGGATAGAAGAATGAACAAGAAGTTAATGAATAATACCTCAGTCACTTCAGGGGAATTAAGCCCTGCCCAGAGAACCCTGGCCCTGAGGCTTGAAATCTGTTATCTACTGACAGGACCCTCCAGTATCCCAGTACCTTCATGGTTCCATTGTGTCAGCACAAGAGTTGCTGGTGACAGAGACTGGCAGGTGTCAACTGTCTAAGGCATCCTGTCTGCTGGGTTGTTTAGTGTCTCTTCCAGGGTAGATGTTTTCCGATAAGTGTTAATATGCAGTACAAAGATCTCCATACTGTGTGACTACTACCGTAAATCCATCCACACGCCTCTTGTCCTGACCTCCCTGTCCCCAGTCTTCCAAACTTTCTTCTGGGCATATATATATACACACACACACATACATATACATATATATATATGCACATACATATACATATATGTGTGTGTGTGTGTCTATTGTAAGCAAGGCATGTAAGTTCAAGAGAGCAGAGATAGTCTTAGTTTGTTGTTGTTGTTTACTATATCCCTAGCACTTATAATAGCGTCTGGCACATAATGGGCACTCCATGAGTAGTCGTTGAATGAATAAATACTAAACACAAGTCTTTGTCAATATGTGTGAGAAGTATATTCCTAGTTAGAGACTTGCCTTATCATTTACTTTATTGTAAGTGATACTTGGAAGAATAGAAGTATTAAATTTTAATGTAGTTAAATGTATCAGTCTTTTTCTCTACAAGTAAGCCATCTTTGTTTCTTATTTGAGAAATTCTCTGCTGCAAGGTCATAAATATATTCTAAATTTTCTTCTAGCCCATCTTTCCCCTATGGATCTGCAGTGACATCTCTGTTGTTTATTAAGTTTCAATATAAATGTGAGTCTGTTTCTAGGCTCTTTATTTTATTCCATTGTTTGTTTGTCTGTCCTATTCATTTATTTGTAAGTGCTGGGCAGTTGATGTCATTGAGTAGGTAATAGACCAACCTGCTATGAGCATCTCTTTTCTGGATGGACTTTAGCTGTTGTAAATTGATTTTTTTAATCTGGACCAGTGGTTGTCAAACCTAGTGTGCATCACAATTGCTTGTTAAAACAGATCTCTGTGAGTTCCATGGTGGTCTAGTGGTTAGGATTCAGTGCTTTCACTGCCGTGGCTGGGTTCAATCCCTGGTTGGGGAACTAAGGTCCCACAAGCTGCATGGTATGGCCAAAAAAAAAAACCACCCAAAAAAACAGAAACAAAAAACCTAGATGGCTGGAGTTTCTGATTCAGTAGGCCTGTGGTGGAGCTTGAGAATTTGCATTTTTGACAAGTTCCCATGTGTTGTTGTTGCTGCTGGTTCTAGGACCACACTTTGAGAACCTCTGTTATAGATAATATGACTTCAAGGGAATTCCCTGACAGTCCAGTGGTTAGGACTCCACGCTTTCACTGCCAAGGGTGTGGGTTCAATCCCTAGTCGGGGAACTAAGATCCTGCAAGCTGTGCAGCCAAAAAAGAAAATAATAATATGACTTCAAGTGGTCATTATTTATTTCTTTTCCCCTAGAATTAATATGTCACTAGATTTAAATAGTAATGTATATTAATATCGAACATCATGTTAGAAAGGCAGATTTATTTAAAACATAATATTGGAAATAGACATGAATACATAATATTTTGGACTTAAAGTAAATGTTGCTGTGATTTTTTTTTTAAGAAGTGTAAATATGAGTGCTTTCCTCCCAGACTTTGATAGTAGGAGTTGTTGGGGTTTTTTTTTACTGTAAATTATCTTCTTAGACTGAAAACATAGAGCATATTCCTCTTCAGACCTAAGTACTATATAGGAACTATAAGTTGAGTAATTTAACAGGATATTCTCCATATGCAAAAAATGACTAGTATCATTTTTACTAGTCTATACAGCTTTCTGATTTGATATTATCCAGAATGAAACAAATTATAGAGAAAACATATCAGCAAAGATAGGTAAATAGTTAGTGCATCATTTTAGTATTTCTAACAGTTTTATAGATGAAATTTTAAATTCTCTGGATTTATAACACTTTAAACTTGCCTTCTGAATGTCACCATAAATCTGACGGCTGAGTCACTGGTCAGTAACTTATTAGGAACACATACTAAAATTATTTGCTTTGAC
Source organism: Balaenoptera borealis (assembly GCF_965194805.1). Classification (NCBI taxonomy): domain Eukaryota; kingdom Metazoa; phylum Chordata; class Mammalia; order Artiodactyla; family Balaenopteridae; genus Balaenoptera; species Balaenoptera borealis. The sequence goes on from NC_138870.1 coordinate 27,741,995, forward strand.
TTTTTATAAATTTATTTATTTTATTTTTATTTATTTTTGGCTGCGTTGGGTCTTTGTTGCTGTGCGCAGGCTTTCTCTAGTTGCGGTGAGCGGGCGCTACTCTTCGTTGCGGTGCGCAGGCTTCTCATTGGGGTGGCTTCTCTTGTTGCGGAGCACGGGTTCTAGGCGCACGGGCTTCAATAGTTGCAGCATGCAGGCTCAGTAGCTGTGGCACATAAGCTTAGCTGTTCTGTGGCATGTGGGATCTTCCTGGACCAGGGCTCGAACCCATGTCCCCTGCATTGGCAGGTGGATTCTTAACCACTGTGCCACCAGGGAAGCCCCTATTTGCTTTGATTTTTTTAAATGCTATTTAATTTTATGTTTGCTTAAAATTGACTTGTTTTAAGCCAGTCATATGGTGGGCCCCAGGCATATATTAAATTACAATTGTGATTGATCCAAAATATTATTTAGATTTATATCTTCAATTCACTAATGAAAGATATTAAAATAATGATGAATAAAATATATGGATAATTTAAAATAATACAATATATCTTCAAAATCTGAATATAAGTGATAACATATTCGTGTTATGGCTGATTCTTTACAAAAAGCAGTTCTGGTTTACTGAAAAATTCTTATTTTAAAAGTCTGTCAGTCTGATTATTTCTGGAGAATGTGAGCTTTACTGAAAGTGTAAACTTTAATAGGAGTGGAATTAAATAACTAAGGTACCACCAAAGAATCAAAGATATCTCACACATACTTTGATTAAACAAATGGTGAGTGGGAACATATTTTATCTCCCTATGTAACTCAGTGAAATGTTAAATAGGTAAAGCAAAGAAGGTAATTATCAGGAGTTTTTAGGTAAGATTAAAAATATATGAAACTCCAACAGAATACTCTTATGAAATATTCCCCCCACATACACACTGAGTTCATTTGGCTAATAGTGATTCTTAATATATATTTTATAATATTTCTTTGGCCTGGGCCCACAGACTAAATGCAGACATTTCTAAGTTAGTCATTTTCAGGTTTGTTGCCTAAGATGCTAATTGAAATTCAGGGCAGGGAAAAATACATCACTGGCTTTTGTGTATCTATGAAAGGTCTTCTTATTAGACTTTGTTCCATATAAAAGCTTCTCTTCTCTGCAAACTGAGAAGGACCCTGTGTGTGAAGTGTGTCCAGTCGTGTCTTCAAGAACAGTGTAGACACCAGTCGCTCACCAGCCGGAAGCCCTCATGCGCTCTCCTCAGCAGTGACCCCTGACCATCGGGTGCCAAAAGAAGATGCTCACTCATCTTCCAAAATTCTTTCCCAGGGCGGGGGGAAACCATCCTTTGAGCTCCTCTATGGGACTCTGAGTTTCATCCCCCAAACACGATTTCCTCCCTGAATTAGTGTCCTTTGAAACTTTGAGCCAAATAAGATAGTACTCAGAGCTTGAGGCTACGGCCCCTTAGTTCTCTGTTTCACAGTGCTCCCAGCCTCTTCCCGAGTTTGGAGGCCCAGAAAATGAGGGATTCATTTTGATTTGGAGAGAACTCTTCGTTTCCCCCTTGCACATTTTACTCTTTTTGTTTCAGTCTGTTTTCTTTGGCTTTCTGCCAGAAGCCAGGAGACAAAGCCAGGGTGTCTTAATGAAAAGAGCTCAGAATTAGGATCTGGGGTACCTGGGTCAAAGCCTAGAGCTATCATTTCCTACTTCTGTGACCTACCCCAATTTCCTTTATCTCTTTGGGCCTCAGTTTACTCATTATTATAGTAAAATATACACCACAAGTTCTTTTTATTTAACTATTTGTACCGTATTTAATTACCAACAATTAATATTATATATTAGTTATATATAGTTGAATCATAGCATACTTTTGCTGTCTTTTTTTATGCCCGAGAAATTTCTTTCCTATTTCTGATAAGTAATATGTAAGCGGCTAAAACAACTTTTTTTAAAACATTAAATAATCAAGATTTCCCACTTCAATAGTACTATAATTGATTGAAAAATTCACTTTGAGTGATTGTAAAATAAGTAATGACAATAAAGCAGTAGTTATTTTCATGTAAGAGAGAAAAACCACAAGACTTAGAATCTACTTACCTTCACCTGCCAAGAAGGAAAAATGTTATTGAATATATTTATTCAATGTATGTATATCTTTCAGATATTTCAAATATAAACTGAATTTCTGCCAAGAGAGTAGTATTCAAATATTCCTTTTGTTTATCTTGCCTTATAGTATTTTATTTGGTTTTAGAAGTCTATCTGCAAAGATGCAGCTTGTAGAAAAATATTCTATTCCAAATGTTTCTTACTGCTACAGAGTGTGTGAAGAAAATGCCTCAGAATATTCTCCTAGGAAGGCAAAAAAATTCTGATGCAGCTTGTAGCCTTGACACCTCTGTTTCCTTTCAGGACTGACTAGTATGATCTGCCTTCTGGTGACTGAGCAGCTCACTCTCATCTGAGTGTGCGGGGTGTGAGCGAGGGGGGCTGCACCTTGTCTTCTGTGTAGTGTCTTCCTGGATGGTTACTGGAATTTATGATTATTGCACTCCACTCTCCTAGCCTCAATTTCTGTTTTTGTTTGCTCTTACTGAAGTTGGAGCAGTTACACAGGGTCAGATAATTGAAAGGACTCACAAGATTCCAAAGGGTATACTGTTATAAGACTTTGTAGGGGCAGAAAACTTTTTCCTTCTCCCTTTCTAGCTTCTTTGGCAGGTCTCATAATTAAATTGACATAAGACAGATTCACAGGGGAAAAATATAAGGGGACCCCATAAAATATGAGACTTCCCAGCGGCCAGGTAATCGAGACTTATGTACAATCCTGAGCTAAGAAGGAGGAAGTAGGGGGTCTGGAACTTCAAAGGAGAGGAAGACAATTCACAGAAGCTGAGAAGAGCAAATGTTTGGTAAACAAATGTTTGCCATGCCACGCAGACAAGTCTTTCTGATATAAAAAGTTATATCTGGTAATAGCTCTCTTCCTGGTACAGGCCTCGGATCTAAATTCTTTTAGACAATTAAGAGGGAGGTAAAAAGCTCCTCCTAAGTATGCTGGACCCCAATGTCTTCAGCTCAGAATAATCCACATGCCAAAATGGCATATGCTGGGGTGGCTTATTCTGCTGTCCCTCCAGCAGGAAGAGGAAACAAGCAGACAGAGGTCTGACACTTCGAGACACAGCTCCAAGACCCTTTCTTTTTTTTTTTTTTTTTAATTTATTTTTTTTTTAATTTTTTATTTTTTATTTTTTATTTTTAAATTTATTTATTTATGGCTGTGTTGGATCTTCATTTCTGTGCGAGGGCTTTCTCTAGTTGTGGCAAGTGGGAGCCACTCTTCATCGCGGTGCGCAGGCCTCTCACTGTCGCGGCCTCTCTTGTTGCGGAGCACAGGCTCCAGACGCGCAGGCTCAGTAGTTGTGGCTCACGGGCCCAGTTGCTCCACGGTATGTGGGATCTTCCCAGACCAGGGCTCGCACCCGTGTCTCCTGCATTAGCAGGCAGATTCTCAACCACTGCGCCACCAGGGAAGCCCCAAGGCCCTTTCTTAATACCACCTGATGTGTCTTGTGTTCATGTTGTGAACAACTAAGATACACGCAAGATACCTGTTTTCAGGGAAGTTTACAGAAGAGTCTTTTATACCTGGCTGCTCTTATAGCTAAAATTAGACAATATAAACTATGGAGCCAAGTACCAATCATCAACCTTTAGATTTTCTATAAATAATGTAGACAAACTAATAGAGTGTGTGTCAAGGGAGTTTCAGATTTAAGCAGCACATTGTAAGTCACTAGTTACTCCATTTCATCCTATCAGGGTCCAGGGTCAGTCACAGATGTCTGTGATCCCTGGAGATGAGCTAAGAATGACCTTTAACTACAGATTAACCCCAACCTTACACAATAGTCCATTTTCTTTGCTAGTATTGCTTCCCTCTCACCTGGACCTTATCACTTTTAAATTTCACTACCTAGGTTTTCACCTATCTCTCAAATTATCACTCCTGCCATGCCAAAATTCCTTTCTCTAGGTTATTCTAAAGTTCAGTTTGCACTTATTTCAAAACAAGGGGGAAAGCCAATACCAGGAAGATGTTGGTAAGGAGAGTTCTTTTTGAAACTTTAATGCAGATTGTAAAGGTAGAAAATTGATCACCTTTAATAATTACCTAAAAGATACATCTTGGAATTTCTTAGACTTTTAATATAATTGTTGAAATCAGAATGCCAGTCAACTTAAGATAGATCAATACTTCAGGGTTTGGAACTTACATTTTAATAAGCACATATACAACTGGATTCCTGTAGCATTAGTTAGCCTGTAGTACTCACAGATCCAGAATATCAAAAGCCTTCATAGGGGAAAGATTCTGGAAACAGTGTAATAGTCAGAGTAAAAGCTACCGCTTTGTCTTTGCAATGAGAGCTTTTACCTATGAAACTTAATAGGCAATGAGTGTTCAAAATGTGGGCACCTCTTGCTAATATTACATCATTATCTCCAGAATCAGTTCTGAGGAAATTTTGCAAGAAGTTATGTATTGAAAACAATAAAATAATTTATTTTTCAGAAATAGCACCCACTAACTTATTATACACTGGGGCAAATTTACTAAAGCATTTGTATTTCTATTCATTCCTTATTTCATAAAGAGAAGGAAACTATAATGTAAAGAGAGAATTTACAATAATCTTGAATGGATGGATGGCTACATCCATTCAAGCAATAATTCACTTTAATAAGCCATTTTTAAGGAAGCAGGGCTTAGTGGTTAAGAACATGTGTTCTAGATTGGACTCCTGACTCTGCGCTTATTCTTTTTTTTTTTTTTTTTCTGTGCTTATTCTTGAACTTTGGGGAAATCATTATATAACCTACCCATGCCTCAGTTAGCCTAGCTGTAAAATGGGATTTTACAGCTCATAGAATTGTCATGTGGGTTAAAAGGTTAAAAGAGTTTTATATTTCTAAAATGCTTAGAATGGTCTTGGTGCATTGTAAACATTATTTAAGTGCTTATTAAATAAATAAATTCTGGCTTGTAACTGAAGAATGCTATATGAGATACAGATTCTAGTGATATGTATGTGTATCACTAGACGTGGTGTATGTGATATATATGTATATATATACCACATATACATCCACATATATAAATAAAATAATTTTGTTATGATTAGTCCATTATATAATTGTGTTAACCATGTTCATTTTCATGTGGGAATAAGTTGGCTCTATAGATAAAGTTTGAAAATAAGCAACATGTAAAGGAACTCTGAAAGTATACATAAGCTACTAAGAACAGTGGGTTGGGGGTTGAGGGGTGGGACAAGTTGGGAGTGAGATTTTTTACTCACTGCATATATTTTTATAATATCTGGCTCTGAAATCAGTATCTCCTCATCTTTTTTTTTTTTAATTTTTATTTATTTATTTTTGGCTGCACTGAGTCTTCATAGCTGCGTGGTCTTTCTCTAGCTGTGGCGAGTGGGGGCTACTCTTCACTGCAGTATGCGGTCTTCTCATTGCGTTGGCTTCTCTTGTTGCAGAGCATGTGCTCTAGGAACGCAGGCTTTGGTAGTTGTAGCACGTGGGCTCAGTAGTTGTGGCACACGGGCTCTAGAGCGCAGGCTCAGTAGTTGTGGTGCACGGGCTTAGTTGCTCCGCGGCATGTGGGATCTTCCCGGACCAGGGTTCGAACCCGTGTCCCCTGCATTGGCAGGCGGATTCTTAACCACTGCACCACCAGGGAAGCCCTCCTCATCTTAAATTATTCATATGATGAGCTAGAAGCATGTCTACGTGTTGACTGTTTTTTCAAAGAATCTTCAAATGGTTAATGATAAAGAACATTCTGAAGGATCTCCAACACTGTCCTACAAAAGCTTTTTTTGTTTGTTTTGTTTTTCTTGTTGTTTTGTTTTTGTTTTTGTTTTTTGGCCACACCATGCGGCATGCGGGATCTTAGTCCCCTGCAGTGGAAGCGCGGAGTCTTAACCACTGGACTGCGAGGGAAGTCCCACAAAAGCTTTTAACTGACTTTTTAAAAACTACCTCTTAATGAGGATGTAGGAGGGCTCATTACAATTTACAAAGTGCTTTTAGAAATGTTTTCTCATTTATTTCTGACGACTCTGGAGTTGAGTAGAAAGCTATATTTCTGTTTTATTTTTAATTTTTATTTATTTATTTACTTTTTGGCCACGCCATGCAGCTTGCGCAATCTTAGTTCCCTGACCAGAGGTTGAACCCGTACCCACTGCAGCGGAGTCCTAACCACTGGACTGCCAGGGAACTCCCTATTTTTCTGTTTTCAGAGGTGAGAAAACTGAAAGTCCTGGAAATTTTTTGGTGTAAGACAGCATTCAAATCCAGGTCCATGTCCAGAACTATTTTTACTCTAACACCCACCTCTTTGTAAAATAGCTGCTTCTCTGAAGCTGTTATTTTTTATACTATTCCATATATTGAAGAGTTAATTTGAGTAACTATATTCACTGTTAGTTTAAGCTTTCTTTATTACCAATGTTTGGGCTAAACTTTGTTTCCTGGATAATAAAGGTGTTTTGTAGTAATAAAAATAAACAACCAAGTCAGACCAGCCAGATATCCTGTAAAAGTTTCAGAAACTATCTGGATGAATAACCAGTCGGTCAGCCTCTACTATATGCACATACCTAAGGAATAAACAAAAATAGTGTCTCTAATGACCTTTAGTCCCTTAAGGGGTTAACTTGTATCTTCCAATCAAGTTATAAATTATATCAATACTCCCACTTTCTGTTCAGCCTTTTTTCCTCATGATACTTATCTCGCATTTTGTCATTTTCAATCCCTTCTCCTTTCTCATCCCTCTAAATTTTTCTTTATTTCAATGTTCACTTCCACTTTTAAAAAAATCACTTTAAGTGCATACCATTACTTCCATTTTTGATCACTTCTTTCCCTTTCATGGTATTTCTTCTCATTAAACATCTTTATATAGTGTGTTCCCATGGTGATAGGCAGTAAAGTTAATTATTATAATGAATGATTTTGAGACTGTTGATGCTTGTTGGGTTAGGTCGTTCTTTATAGCAAGGTCACAATAAAGTCTGTGAAGCTGCGGTGAAAGGATATTTGCTAGAGATCGAACTATTTCTGGAATATTTGTCAACTCAGATGTTTACTGCATAATCTAGATTTCAAATCTATTTAATGTATTATCTAAATTTCCCTTTTCCCTTTTCCATTTCATAAATTATTATAGTAATTTTGTAATCAGGGCAGCATGGATATTCATAATTATAAGGAGATACTATCAGAAAAGAAAAATTGTCCTACCATCTTTAAATTTAAGAAAGAGAAATTTTAAAAAGAAAAATCAAGCAAGTAAGCAAGGGGTAACTAGACTATTTTGGGAAATGGTCATGGTTTCCTGACTTCAAGTTTGATTATGGAAAGAAGAAAAGATTCCAGTATTTTATATCTGCAAAAGCTCATTCCAGAACAAATCAGTGTATTCAGGTTACAATACCCAGGTCACAAAGCCACACTTTCACTGATTAAAAAATAACTTCCAGTCCATTGAGTGAACTTTAAACGATCATACTACTTTGTGAAACATAATAACTCAATTACTGGATCTGATATATGCTAGATACTGCCAGCACAATTTGCTTATTATCATGTGAAATACATTCATGCTGCAGCAAAACTGTCTATAGACTTTGCAAAACAAAGATATTTTATCAGCAATAACCAAACTACTAAAAATCTTACACATAGTCTCAAAAGACCACATACATGATTCCATTTATACGAAATGGACATGGATTTTTTTTTTTTTTTTTCTGTGTCGAGCAGCTTGTGGGATTTGAGTTCCCTGACCAGAGATTGAACCTGTGCCCTGGGCAGTGAAAGCGCAGAGTCCTAACCACTGGGCCACTAGGGAATTCCCTGTAATTTATTTTTGAGGTGATGAAAATGTTCTAAAATTGATTGTGACGATGGTCACAACTCTGTGACTACATTAAAAACTATTGAATTGTATGCTCTAAATGAGTGAATTTTAGGTACATGAATTATATCATAATAAAGTTGATACCAAAAAAAATTTTTACACAAAAAGTTTTCTGTAAAACACATGTTCCACCCAACTAAGATGCAATGTAAATGTTTATTAAGCTATTTTTTTACTTAGAATAAATCTTTATTATTTTAATGTCCTTTTTATACAAGTAAGAGAAGGAAAAAATGATAAATCAGGGTATAAGAAAATCAGTCATATGTTATTTATTTTGTGCCATTTGTTTCAAATGTTTACAATACAAGGGCGGATTTTATGTTGCTGTCAAGATTTTGCTTATGAGAAATGTTTGAAATGAGGCATTGAAATGTGAACTGCTTGTGAAATGTCTGGTCCTTGATTTCTAATGGAGGCTGATATCCCATGGGAAAGGTGCTGATATTGCTTCAAATTCAGTCAAGGATAGTTAACCCTTCATGGTGCCGCTTTCTTCAGAACAAGATTTGCAGATACCTTCAAAGTGAGAATTACGGAGTCTTGCTTTCGTTATGGCTTTATTACTCTTGTATAGTCATTGCCAGTCAGGACCTGATCATCTTGTTTCACCCATTTTTATATCTATTCACTTCTTTGCTTTTAATTTTATGCCATTATTTAAATCTGATGATCCATTCAGCCCTCAGCAGTTGGAAGGGATCTGGAGTTGTGCTATAAAGAGCTTGGTGGTTTACCCCAGTCAGCTGTACATATACTATCATTTTCTACTGTCTCAGAGTAACATTTTCCAATGACTTGGTCTGTGGATTGATCAAAATGCTCCTTTTAAAAGGCAGAGATCTTGTAGTCAAAAAAATTTAGCAAATGCTGCATACCACGTCTTACTCTTACAAAGTCTCAATACACGCTAGCATATTAAGGGCTCTGAGAAGTCCAGCAGAAAAAAATACATGTGTAACTTTAACTTATATTTCCTAAACTTATGTTTGAGCAACTCCTAGTAACCCTGCACAGAACTAGCCTAATGCAGAGCTCACTATGGGCAATGCTGTCCTGAAGTGGTAATCCTCTCCTCCTTTATTACTCTTTCCCAGCCATGGCAAATCTCTTTTTATCCTTTTTCTCACTGAGCATGTTTGTTTTAAGCCACATTTCAAACTCACCTTGTTTGTTTGTCCTAGCTATTTCCCAGTTATTAAGTCTGGATTGCACTTGGAGATGCTGCCTGTATGGTGCTCTGGATACCTCATTTTCTGCATCGATAGCTCTCCTGAAGACTGCAAAACCCACAGACTGCCTGATAGAGCAATCGGTCTTCCCTTATCATGATTTCGGAAGAAGATCCCAGTGTCCATCAGCTTATTATTGGCTGATAGCATGGAGACGTCACAGTGTTGATGTCCCTCATTAATTGTACCCATTCTTAAGAGAGAGAATATAACAAGTCGTGTCAGTCCTATAGTATATATCTATGTCTGTAGGAGATGTTTATCGAACCCTCTTCTTGGTACAAATTTCTACAGAGATGGGATAAACTATAAATATGCATAGAATGTGTGTCACCAAAAGGGTTTTTAAATAGTGGAGAATTTTACCTGGGGCCTGCTTTGCAGGTGTGCTTTTTTTTTTTTTCCCCAGTCTATGAACATATATGAAATGTACCAATACACCTGTACTTCTTTGGCTATACCCAGCTAAGCTCATCCTTCAGAGACTTCCCAGCTTTCCTCACATTACCACCAGTCCAACTCATGCTGGAAGTGATGAGTCTTAGCTGTGGGATACAACTACCGTGAGTGACGGGCTCCCCTGGATTCTGGGGTACTGTGGGGATGAATTCCTGACAACTAGTGAAGGACATCTGTTCCTTCTGACATCTAGTGAAGGAAAAATAGCCAGTATCCAGCAAACAAATAAATCAAATAGTGATAAACACTTTTCAGACCATTAAAACAGGGTTATGTGAGTGTGACTGGGCAGCTACTTTAGACTGAGTGGTCAGGGAAAGCTTCTTGTGGAGATGACACTTAAGTTGAGATCCTAATGAAGAGACAGACAATGTGAACAAGGAGAAGGAAATCCAAGCAGAAGAGACAGGCTGGTGCAAGAACTCTAAAGCAGGACCCAGCTTGAGATGGTTAAAGAACCAGAAGTTCGGGGATCGGGGGCATGATGTGTCCTTGGGAGAAAGATGCAGGATGAGCACTTTATGTGAGGCAAGAGTCAGGTCCCATAGGGTTCTGTTAGCGCTGGTGGGGATTCGAGAGTCATCAGCATATCGGTGGTATATTTAAAGCTAGAGGCTTGGATGAGGTTGCCTTTGGAGAGTAGCCAGAAAAGGGAGGGGCTTAGTATAGATTTGGAACACTTGACAGTAGAGGTTGAGCTGAGAAGGAGGGGAACAAGTCAGAAGGGACTGCAAAGAAGTAGCCAGTGAGGTTAGAGTTTAGATGTCTGGAAAGCCAATAGGAGAAAAAGAGTTTCAAAAAGGAGGGAGTGGTAAACGCTGTTGAAGAAGTGGGGTAAGAGGATGGGACTTCCCTGGTGGTCCAGTGGCTGAGACTCCGAGCTCTCAATGCAGGGGGCCCCGGTTCAATCCCTGGTCAGGGAACCAGATCACACATGCCGCAACTGAAAGATCCTGCATGCTGCAATGAAGATCCCGCGTGCCGCAACTAAGACCTGGCAAGGCCAAATATATAAATAAATATTAAAAAAAAAAAAAAGAAGTGGAGTAAGAGGAAAACACAGGTGTGGCCACCAAATCCAGTGGCAACAATGCAAGTCATTGATGACTTTGACAAGGGCAGGTTCAGTGTTTATTGGAATGGATTGAGAAAGGGCGATCATAACTGTAGAAACAAATATGGATGTAAAGGTCAAGTTTTGTTTTAAGACTGGATTTACTATCTTTAAACTGTATAAAGAGGCTTCCCTGGTGGCGCAGTGGTTGAGAATCTGCCTGCCAATGCAGGGGACGCGGGTTCGAGCCCTGGTCTGGAAGATCCCACATGCCGCGGAGCAACTGGGCCCATGAGCCACAATTACTGAGCCTGCGCGTCTGGAGCCTGTGCTCCGCAACAGGAGAGGCCGCGATAGTGAGAGGCCCGCACACCGCGATGAAGAGTGGCCCCCGCTTGCCACAACTAGAGAAAGCCCTCGCACAGAAACGAAGATCCAACACAGCCATAAATAAATAAATAAATAAATAAAATTAAAAAAAAAAAACTGTATAAAGTATTGATTGATTGATTAGAAGAAAGTAACGGGAATGGGAATAGGAGCCATACCTCCTTCTGCTCCACCCCCACCCCAAGTAAATATGAGACAAGATTCTCAGGGAGAGAAGAGACTGATAGTATGAAGAAAGAAGTAGGAAACTTAACTACACTGTGGATATACGGTATGATCACTAGACAGTGCCAAAGGCCTGTTGGAGATTCAGGACTTCACCACTCCTATTAGGCACCATTCTGATCCACATAACAACACCTGGAGATTATTCCCGACAGGAAAAGAAACAGGCATGGAGAATTAGTAACTTTGGCCAGAGTTACTAAGTGTTGGAGTAGGGGTTTGAGTCCAGGGAAGTTTGGTTCCGAGTCTGGACTCTTCACCACTACATTCCACTACCTCTTTGTGAGTTGTAATTGAAACCATGTGGCATAGATTTGTATTTTCTCCAGTTCTGTTTAGCTTTGGGCATAACAAGGCAGAAAGTTAGGCTCTATCATGTGTTTGCAAGACAGTAAGTATGTGATGATAGTATTGGGTTGGCCGAAAAGTTCGTTTGGGTTCTCCATAAGATTTTACAGAAAACCTGAACACACTTTTTGGCCAACCCAGTAGAATCAAACCTGGGTAAGGAGGGAAGTGAAAACCCAGGGTTGCAGATAATGAGCAAGTTGGAGATTGAAGGATAGCAAACCTTGATGAGGTGGAAGAATGGCTGGGTTGGGAGAACTGGAGATGATTTGGAAGAATAGGAGGTAAGTTATTGGTAATGTGGGTTAGAGAGTAGATCACCTGAGTTGAGGACGCTGAGGACCTGAGAGGTCAGGCAAGAACTATGGTCCACTCCTCTCACCAGCAAGAGAAGAGTTGATCTTTGGCCAAAAGAAGGAAAATAAATACTATGGTCTTAAAGTGCCAGAACTGGCCAGCAGTGGCAACTCTCTAGGAGAGAAGTGAGAAAGTCAGTACTGCATACCCCATCCTTTCCCTTCTCCATCTGTCTTCCTTCACTCCATTCACAGATCCAGAAATTCCTGGTTTGACTATCCAAATTAACACTACCTGTAATTATTAATAAGACACATCTTTAACTCTCACATTAACTTTATTGTAAAATTTCTTCCTTTCTTACAACTCCATTTTGATACTTTTATCCTTATTAGGCCATTGTTTTTTGCTCTTCATCTTCTTTTTTTTTTTTTTCATTTATTATTACATCAATCAGTGACTAAGTCCTGTTCATCCTGAGATGTCCCTCAAAATTCCTCATCCTTTTCCTCAAGTTAGGGGGCTGCTTAGCTTGTTCTCTGTCCACCCTCCCAACTCTCAGAGTGACTTTTCAAAACATAGGTCTGATTACATGGCTACTTTGTTTAAAAGACTTTGATGGTTCCCAAATTCCTTTTTTAATGTAGAATTTCCTGCAAATCTATCTCAAGTTACTTTGCTCCAGCCACACCCAACTGCACTGTTTCCTAAACCACAGACTGGTTAAGAACTTGAAAGCTTCCAAGCACTGTAAATATTTTGGTTCCTCCTACTACCTCATAGGTTAACCACACTAGACTGTAATTTAACATTTTATTTTATGAAATAACACCAAATGTAGACATAAGCTGAAAATAATTGGCTATTTTCTAGATTTTTCTGAATTTCTCTCTTCTCTTTCTCTCTCTCTCAGTGCTCCAGCTTCACTGGTGCCCTAAGGAAATGCTCAGTCTGGCTATTGGCTATTTTAGCATTGCCCTCAAACAAATAGAACTCTCCTTTTGTTCAAAAGTTTAACCTCTGGCTGGAAAGTCCATCCACCTCTTTACCCATTTAGTCAACTCTACCTGTCCTTCAAGGTTCTACTCAAATGTTACTTACTTTATAAAGCTTTTCCTGACTCACCCAGGAGTAATTAGCAATAGTAATAATTACTCAGCCTTTAGGTGTGAACCTCTCTCTGTAAGAGCATGTGTTCCACTGTGTTACAGAAATTATCTGTGTGTCTGGCATCTCTGCTCATTTCCTCATGTTATATCATTAAATTCTCACAATTACCATATAATGTTAAGTATTAGGATCCCCATTTTACAGATGAGTAAGCTGTGGGCAGGGACCTGACATCCAGCTCACACAAGTTATTAGTAAGATCTAATATGACAATGAATATAATTAAGTTATAAAAGGCTAAGAGCTGTATAACTGGAAGGCACTATATTATTTTTTATACTTTAGTCTTTGTGTGGTAATAAGTGCTTATATTTTCTTACTTCTGGCCAATAGTAGAGGGAATTTATTATTCCCACATAAAGAAATCCTCTTAGGACTTCCCTGGTGGCACAGTGGTTAAGAATCTGCCTGCCAATGCAGGGAACACGGGTTCAAGCCCTGGTCCAGGAAGATCCCACATGCCGCGAAGCAACTAAGCCCGTGCGCCACAATTACTGAGCCTGCGCTCTAGAGCCCGCGAGCCACAACTACTGAAGCCCGCGGCGCCTGGAGCCCGTGCTCTGCAACAAGAGAAGCCACCGCAATGTGAAGCCCACACATTGCAACGAAGAGTAGACCCCGCTCGCCGCAGCTAGAGAAAGCCCGTGTGCAGCAACAAAGACCCAACACAGCAATAATAAAATATAAAATGAATAAATAAATCTTTAAAAATAAAAAAAGAAATCCTCTTAATGTTTTTTAAAAATATTTATTTATTTATTTATTTATTTATTTCGCTGTGCCGGGTCTTAGTTGCAGCAAGTGGGATCTTCGTTGCGGCATGCAGGATCTAGTTCCCTGGTCAAGGGGTCAAACCCAGGACCCCTGAATTGGGAGTGTGCAGTCTTAACCACTGGACCACCAGAGAAGTTGCCTCTTAATGTTAATTAAAATAAAACTCTCAGAATGCTGCTATACTCAAGTGCAATGCAAACTGTGAGGATAGTCTACCCCAAACATTTCAGGGAATCCTCTGTCCTCTGAGGAGAAGCTGGGGCTCAGGTCTCTGGAGGCGAAAGGCTAGAGTATCTCCTGGTTGTGCCATTTTCTCCCCTTTCTCTCATGCTTTATTTTTCTCACTCTCATTATTCTTGGTGGGGGTTTTTAATAGAGCTCAGCGCCATCTTATCCCAGAAAGAAAAAAATTGTCAGAGATAAATGTATGATGAGTATGCAAAAAACAAAAATAGAAATTTAAAAAATTTATTATGGAAGCAAAGAACACTGCCCATAAAATTTAATCTTTGGCAGTTCAAAAATAAACATGGGTTTCGGACTTCCTTGGTTGCGCAGTGGTTAAGAATCCACCTGCCAATGCAGGGGACACGGGTTCGAGTCCTGGTCTGGGAAGATCCCACATGCCGCGGAGCAACTAAGCCCGTGCGCCACAACTACTGAGCCTGCGCTCTAGAGCCCGCGAGCCACAGCTACTGAGCCCACGTGCCACAACTACTGAAGCCCGCATGCCTAGAGCCCGTGCTCCGCAACAAGAGAAGCCACCGCAATGAGAAGCCTGAGCAGCGCAAGGAAGAGTAGACCCCACTCGCCGCAACTGGAGAAAGCCAGCGCGCAGCAACAAAGACCCAATGCAGCCAAAAATATAAATAAATAAATAAATAAAATTTTTAAAAATGCTTTAAAAAAAAGGGGGTTTCTAACAAAATAAATGAGACCAGTTTTCTTCCCCTGGGTCTTATGTCTGTTTTATTGCTAGAGAGTCTTTCAACTTAACCTGTCTCCACACCAATCTCTTCCTTTTCCTTAATTAACGTCAGAAGTTTTCATTAGCTATTTTATGATTTATTTGCTGGTGATCCTCATTAGCTCTGCCATGGTCTTAAATTTGTCCTGACATTTACTATCTTACTATATAAGGTTTTATGATTAATTCTGAGTGTATACGAACAAGGTTTGTAGTCATTAACATTTTTTACATTGTATATATTCACATTTTATAGAATCTCTTATATCTTAACGTTTTTGTTTATAATTTTACATAAATGACTGGCATCCAATTTATTAGCTTCCTCATATGTTCATGCATATAAACAAGGAAAACTAAATAACTATACATCACCCATTCAGTTAATGGTAGACCTTTAAGAAACAGAAAAATATTATACTCTACTATTTTTCATTGTACACTTACTGAACACATATGCAAAGTATTGTCCAAGGAGCAGGGAATAAAGTAATGTTTCTGCCTCTAAATAGCTTGACAGTATATTGAAGAACTGTAATAAGTCCAGTCATTTCACAGATTTAGGTATGTTTATTTCAAACTGTGTTGTTCTCCCTTTGTTCCTCACTCTAACAACACAGACAAAAAGCCATAATCCCTACAATAAATTTTTACGATGATTTTTTTTAGATTTTGTGTTTAGCCATTTGTATACCTGTTTTGTTATTCATTCCATGGTTATGAGGGCCTAAAATATGACGGGTATTAGGGACCCATAGGCAAACACTACAGTAAAGGTTCATTATATTCAGATGGAAAAGGAAATTTAATACATGTAAAAAGTGTAAAAGGTAAATAAATTACTAATTTCAAGTAATGTTTAGTGCTATTTTTCAACAGTTGTTTTCTGAGTATCTACTCTATGCTAAAATTCTGATCTATGAAGGAAATCATATAGGATGATGGGAGACTGAAGGGCAGGGGTTGGGGAGCTGTCTTATATTAGCTGTTCAGAGAAGGCCTCTCTGAGGAGATGACATTTGAACTGAGACCTAAATGACAAATAGAAGCAGAAGAGTTTCCTAACTTGGGTCCTGGGAGTCTGTGGATAGAATTCAGGAAGCCTGTAACCTTGGAGGGAAAAATAATTACATCTCCATTTTCTCTACACTCAGACTAAAAATTTAGCATTTTCTTCCATTTGAATGTAGGCCACAAACTTCAGTAGCATTAGCAGCACCTGTTACTTTGTGATCAGTATTTTCATATCACATTGAAGTTCTTGCAGGATCTTGAAATATCATCATTTCTTTGAAATTATGGTATTTCTTAGATCTGCCACTAGATCTGAGTATACATTCTGCTAATAAAGAAGCACATGTATTACTGTATCAGTTACATGTTACTGTGTAGCAAATCACCCCAAATTTAAGGGCTTAAAATAATACCCCATGATTCTGTGAGTCAGCTATTTGAGCTCCACTCAGCTGGGCAGTTCTTACAAACTAACATGGGGTCACTCATGTGGCAGCCATCATCTGGCAGCTCAACTGAGCCAAAGAGTTCAAGATGTTTTACTCCCCTGCCTGGCAGCTTGTGCTGACTATGGGCTGGGCCACGTGCTCCAGCAGGCTAGCCTGGGCTTCTTCACATGGTGGCAGTGTTCCAAGAGAGAAAGAACAAGAGCTACAAGGCCTCTTATTTACTTATTTATTTAGCTGTGCCATGTCTTAGTTGTGGCATGTGGGATCTTTTAGTTGCGGCATGCGGGATCTAGTTCCCTGACCAGGGATCAAACCCAGGCCCTCTGCATTGGGAGTGCGGAGTCTTAACCACTGGACCACCAGGGAAGTCCCTACAAGGCCTTCCTAAAGGAAGGCCTTTAGCCTTCCAAGCTAAAGCTTCCACTGCATTTTGTGGGTCAAAGCAAGTCAGAGAGGCCAGTTCAGGGTTGACTTCAGACTCCACCACGTGTGGCCACAGGGAAATGTGATTAATTGGGGGCCACTACCATAATAATCTACCTGATTACCATATCATAATTTTGTAAAATATTATATTAACTTAATTTGAACATAATCAGTGTCCTTTGTAATCTTCTCTTTTACACTGTAAGGGAGGAAGATTTCCTTCTACCCTCTTGGGTTCTGTGACTGGGATGAAGAATTAAACTGACATTAAACAGATTAATAAGAAAAAAAGCATACAAATTTATTTAATTTTTTTACAAGTACATGGGAGTCTTCAAAAGGAAAATGAAGACCAGAAGTCATTAGGCCCAAAAGCTTGTATACCTTTTTACACAAAGAAGGATAAATTGTGGGGATGTGACAGGACAAAGGAGCTTGGTCTAGGGGCCGTATATTGTGGAACAGTGACTAGGAACTAAATGGGGGAAACTAATGGAAGATCATTTTAGGAGGTGTGTTTGTACAGGTCCATTTCAGCATCGATTCCCAGTCTCTGGTGATAAGAACGTTCTCTTCCTGGTATAGGAAGGGCACTTTTCTCAGGGGAAATTTCATGTCCTGCTTTTAGGTAGAAAGGGGGAGGGCAGAGAGCCCTTCCTGCATCTGCTGTTTCTCAAGTGCCTTCAGCTCAAAATAATCAATATACCAAAGTGGCATATGTTGGCATGGGAGGTTCTGAACTCTTTCAGTGCCCTTTAAAATATTCTGAGAAGAGCTCCATCGGCTTCACCATGTTGTCAAAGAGAGTCATGGCGCAGATGAGGCTAAGAAACCTTGATCTGGAGACAGGGAGTCGGGGAGGGGGAGTGAAAAAGCCTGAAGGCAGGAATGAGCGGCCAAGTCCAACGTGGTAGGGGGCAGAAGGAAGCTTCTGTGGCTGAAGCCAGGTGACTGAGGCCAGAGTGTCTGGACCAAGCCAGGATTAGACCACGTGGCTTAGTTGGAAGATTTTGAAACTTGCAGAGGGATCCCCCGGAGTTTGGAAAGTTGGTATTGTATGCATACTAATCTATAACTTTCTTTTATATTTCATAATGTATTGTGGCTCTCTTTACATTTTAGTACATAAAGCTCCTCCTCATTCCTTTCTTCTCATTCTTTTAAATAATTTTATAATGCTTCACTAAAGGATGTATGATAATTTATTTCATTGTTCCCCCATTAGCAAACATTTAGACTGTTTCCAATTCTTTGTGTAAATATACATGAATTTATTTTTCTTTTTTATTTACCTCTAAGAAAATATGCTTAAGAATGATTTTTAGTTGTAGAATTGCTGGGTCATGTGTATGTGCTTTTAAAGTTTGACAGATACCATTAAATTCTTATTCAAAAAAAGGTGGTACCGATTTACACTCCATGAGATGTTTTTATTATTATTTTTAGCTACCAAGACTTTATCTACACTTCATAAAATCTAGAATAAGAAAGTTTTGTATTTACTGTTTATTCTCTTGTTTCAGAACAATGAGATGGTGGAGCTACAAAGAATACGGATGAAGGATGAAATCCGAGAATATAAATTCCGAGAGGCCCGCCTCCTTCAGGACTATACTGAACTAGAAGAGGAAAACATCACGCTGCAGAAACTGGTGTCCACATTAAAGCAGAACCAGGTGAGGTTTAAGAAGATTTTTGGTTACACTCCATATGGATCTACACCTTCTGACCATTAAGGTTAAATCTTCTCTTTATTTATCAGGAAAGAAACTGTCGAAATTTGCCTCAGTCTCCCAACATTAATTATATGCTGAAATTTCCCAACCCTCCTATTTCAGCTAAATTTAAAAGGCAAACCTAGAAGTAGTATAATTACCAAAAAGCTTTATTGGATAAGAAAAATCTTATTTTATACTTTAGCTCTATGTTAATTTATTTCTGGAGTAAGTTAAATGTATTGTAATCAGTTTAACTGGCTGACTTCTCATTAAAACCTGGGTTTATAAGCTTGTTTTGTAATACAAGCTTAAGGTTTCCCTGCAATCTCTATCAATCTCTCTCTCTCTCTCTCTCTCTGTAAACTGCTTTCAAATCATACAAGGAAGGGGATTATGAAATATAAATCAGTACAAACATTATAAGAAAAAAAAAAGGCCTGATTTCTTTATTCTGCTGTAAGCTGACTAAAAAGATTGCATGCGTACATTTAAATAATTTTGTGGGTAATGAGACTTAGATAGCTTAATTGCTGAATTTTCCTGATCAGTTTGCATTGTGGTTTGTTATAGTTGTTAGTAATAGCATTCTTGAATCTGTATTTTTGGTAGAATTTATTTATGAATAAAATTCATAGGTAGTTAAGCAAAGGTGGACTGGATTTCAAGGTCTTTTCAAAAGTAGTGCCTCAACCACAACCCTATTCTGGTCTCAACGCTGTTATAACCTCTCAGATCAGGTCATCAAACTGTGCCAGGCACTGTGCTAGGCTACAGAGGCACCAGAATCCAGAGGGTAGGATTCTTGCCCTCTGTCAACTTAGAGGGCAGCCCAGTTGTATGCTTCCACTTCTCTCCCTTCCCAAGTTGGTATCTCCTTCCAGGAACTGTTTCAGTCAGCCCTTCATAACTATGCGTTCTGTGTTTGTAGTTTCAACCAACCACAGACTGAAAATATTCTAAAAAAAGAAAAGAAATTCCAGAAAATTCCAAAAAACAAAACTTGAATTTGCCTCACACTGGCAGGTACATAGCATTTACACTGTATTAGGTATCATAAGTAATCTAGAGATGATTTAAAGATGAGCCAATGTGTGTGGTTATATACAAATGCTATGACCACTTTATCTAAGGGTTTTGAGCATCCACAGATTTTGGTGTCTGCGGGGGGCTCCTGGAACCAATACCCCACAGAGACTGAGGGATGACTTTGTGGTTTTGATAGATATAAAGATGAAAAGGGGAAAGGAAAAATCCAGAAGAAAATTGACACAATTGAAATTTTATTTCTGATCATTGCCACTTCTCCCCAGCTTTGGAGTGCTGGGGAGCAAAATGTCTACTAAGGAGTGCAGGGGGTGGTTCCAGACCATTAAAAAAGGGTTATCTGGATATCCCATGTGTTTTTATCTCATTCCTTCCCCTTTAAGCACTGAATCACTGTGTGTGCTGAGGGCTGGCAGTACCATGAGACCCCAGGTCTTGATTTGTCTGGGGACAATGAGCTCACAGTGGGGAAAATTAGAAGATTTTTTTAAAATATATGTTTCCTAGAAATAAGAAGGGTATTTTTTGTTGTTTAGTTTTTTTGGTCGTTGATGAAGAATGTAGAAGACTTGAAGCAAGTTTATGTGATGTGCAAACATCTAAAGTGGTCATTTCTCCCGATTCCTACAGGTCCTCATTGCTCTCTGCACAGGCAGGGGTGCGGAGAGCATCCATCTACCCTGTAGGGTTTCCCATCACTGCATGTGGTAGACTAATTTACTCAGGAGGTTAATTTAGGCCAGTATTAAGTATTCTTGAAAGACTGCCAAGGTATCCTGTGAGTATTCATTAGCCCAGATGCCACTTCTGTGGGAATTTGTACTACTAGTCTGGCTGATTACTGTTTACAGTTTATCCATACCCTCCCACCAGTAATTGAAACATGGAAATCAAATGCTTAACTCAGAAGTTTGAAAAAACAAACAGAAAAATGTATACATCTTTTAAATTTTATTTTCTAGATGTAATATGGTAATTTTCCCAATTATGTGTCTAATTAATTAATTTGAAGTCATTTTCCTTACAAAGGGCCATTCTGGTTTATTTCCTAACAAATGAGTGCACTGTAGTGTCACAAGTCTCTCCCAATTAAGGAAATGCTGGGGTTTGTTTTTTGTTTTTGTTTTTTTCTTACTATTGGCCTTTATTTACAGGATTATTTAGCATATATCATAAACTCTCTTTCTAATTAATGAAATATTAAATATAATACTTTACATATAAATACCACAGATTTTTTTTCAAAGACATGATGATGGCTGGCTTTCAATCTCAAAATTGGTCTGAATGTTGCTTTGTACTGAAGCTTCCTATACCAAGTATACTCTTCCAGCCTGGTTTGAGGTTTCCCTAAATAGGAAAGCTACTAGAATTGTAAAATGTTTAGTTCAAAGAACTAGAAGATGCTCTTCTTCTGAAGTTCCATTTTCCTGTTAAATGTTGATTATTTTCTAAATAATTGTTTAAATAGCACTTCTTACTCCATATGTAGCTTCTATATATTAGTTTGTTTCCATCTCTCTTCACTACAATATAAACACCTAAAACAGGGGCTGGCCCATTGTAGGCATTAAGTATTAATAAATACTTGTTGAAATAACGAATAAACTTTTTTTCTTTATCTTATATCCACAATTCAACTTAGAGAGGAAATTAAAATTTAAGATTATTATAATTAACCATACCAATTTTTATTTGTGATCCTACACCAAAGAGTTGACTCTGAAAACTTTAGCCACATTCCTCTGTGTGCTGATTTGGTTCTGTGTCTAAAATAAAATTAGACCCAACCTTATAAATATGTTTTATACCTTTATACTTTTCAAACCAAAATATCTGAAAGAAGTGCAGTAAGCAGCAGTAGCCATAAAAAAAGTGTCAAGTCAACTGTCAGTTCCTCAACAGACCATTAGAAAAATCTGTTGATGAAACAAAGCTGTTTGTTAGACCTCTGCGGTAAGATAGCTGCTCAACAGAGCCTTAGTAGTATCTCAAAACAGGATGTCAACAAGAAGGATATTCATAGGATTTGAGGATCTGGACTGGTAGGTCTCACATGGTGGGTAAGTGGTTGGGATAGACAGAGTTTATGACATAGCTTTGAGTTGGGAGGTACAATAAAGTGAGGGTCTTGATTCAAGTCTTGAGGAAGCTGTTTTAGTTGAGTCTTATCTTGCAGGAGCAAGTTTTTCCCTCAAGCAGCTAAGTTTTTTATGCCTAGTCCAGTATCAGTTAACATAGAGGCAGGACCCAGTACTGCTTAACATAGGACAGGAAATCATGCTCAAGTTTTAGAGATGTGATGGCAGGAGAAATAATAAATTTCATGTCCCTAATATCTCACATATTGAGCTAAAGCACTCAATATTTGTTATCTAAGCATTGAAAACCCTAGTTTTCAATTAATAATACAATCATTTTTATTATGAAGAATATTTCCTCTAGGGATATATTTCTATCAAGTAATAATATCATAAGAGACCCTGGGATCAATTCAGTTTGATTTCATTTAACCAGTATTTCAGGGGTAGCTTTCTATGAGGCCATGTACTTTTTAAGGACAAAAAACATGGTCACTGGCTCAAAGAGCTCATGGTCCCAGTAGGGAAGGCAGGTAATAAACTCAGCCATCCATGTAATTGAAGAGTAAAGCTATGTGTTAGGTTTGGCAATACAGGTCCAAATTAAGATCTTTAGAGTTCTAAATAAAACCCAAATGGAAAACAGCAAGAAAAAAAAAAAAATCTTAATATTATGGTACTTATTTCCAACCCTCATTAAAAATAGAATTACTAAACTATGAAGGTGCTATAATGAATCACAACAAAATACTGATTTTTCTCATGTTGACTGATGCTTTCTTTAACATATCAAATACCAATTTTTAAGTGCCTTCTCATTCTATTTCTTGGTGCCTCCACTTTGCTGGGGCTCTAATCATATGATAAAGCCTTGCAATGATGGTACAAGAAAGGAGTGATCTGTTTGCCTGAGTGTGTCAACAAAGACTTCAATTAGGATCAGAGTCTTGACTTGGGTCTTGAATGATGAATAAGAGTTTTCCAGATGACTGTCTTTGCCTAGGCAGAGAAACATGAAACAGCTGGGTGAATAGGAACCACATTTGAGAGAGTGGAATGAGTGAATCTGCCCAGCTAGAAAGAGATCAAGTCCCTAAACACAGTTTATTATTAGTATCTAATATCATAATTGATGTTGTTATTTTTTTTCTATATTTTTTTCTATTTTATTTTTTCATTCACAATAGTTTATTCAGCAAATACTTATTAAGAGCAGAATTTTTTTGAAACACTATGAAGGAATACTGAAACACTGTGAGGGACACCTGGGTGCATAAAAAGTTTTTCCTCTAAGTAGTTGTGGAGAATATTTATTTAAAATATTTATTAAAAAAAAATATTTATTAAAAGGTGGCATGTGGTAAGAGCCATGGAAAAGGCCCCAAAGAAGGCATTTGGGCTCAGAGTGGAGTTCTCTTTCACCTACAGACTTTCATGACCAAGAGAGTGTTTGAACAGGCTCTTATTTGGTTATAATTCAAAAGAGTAATATATTGATAACAATATATATGTATTATTTTTCTTAAAATCACCTTTATTCCCACCACTAAAGAACAACTGTTATTAACATTTTGTTAAATTTCCATTTGATCTCTTGTATTCCAGTCGTAATACATTATCCTTTTTCACTCAGTTGTATTTATTTCCTATATCATTACAAACCTATTGTTGACATCGTTTTGATAACTAAAATTATATCATATTCTTAAGAAATTATTTGTTCGAGGGATTATGGCTATGCTTTTTAAAAAAATTATCTCTTAGAGATAGATCCTAAAGTATGTGATATCTAGGGGTTAAAATAATCCAACTAGGGAAGTGAATGGAAATATAGATGAAAGAAGAGTAGACAGGAGTTGATGATTGTTGAAGCTGAGTGGTGGGCTCCTGGGGGTTCATTGAATTCTTCTTGCTACTTGGGTATTTTTACATTACCCACAATAAAAAGTTTTTTAAAAAAGAAAAACATCTCATCATGTGATGGTAAAAATATGTGGTAGATTTAGATTGTTCTCAATTCTTTACTCTCTCCCTCTGCCACGTAACCTGGCAGTGCCCTAGAAAGGGCAGAGTAAATTGGCCAGCTCCATTGACCTTGGTCTTAGTCATGTGACTCTCTGACCATTGGAATGTTAGCAGACATGATGGAGCACAGATTTCAGACATACTACCTTGGTTTGACTAATCCCCTTACCTTCATGCCCCAGGAAGCGTGACCCTTCAAGTTTGGTCCTAAAACAAGACATGTGCAGCTGACCTGAACACAGTCTGAAGCCTGAAGCCAAGTCTATCCAACTGGCAGCCTGAAGCAGAGCTGCTGGTGCTGGCACACAATCACCTGGTTATGTGGGGATCTTTCTTGCAGCTTTGCTTGTGTAAGAGATCTTCCGCCAGTTTCCAGTTGGTTTTCTGTGAGAATTGTTCCACATGTAGATGTATTTGATGTGTTTGTGGGGGGAGGTGAGTTCCATGTCCTCTTACTCCACCATCTTGATCCACTTCCATGTATTTTTTTGTTTTGGGGTAATTGGTACTGTTATTCCAGATTCTATCCTTAAGCACATGAAGTTTTTCTTTGCTTTCTCATCTTACTCTCAAACATATTTTATTGAGATTATATTCTTATTGTGATCTTTTAACTAACTTAGCCCTGAGTATAAAAATTTCCTCGTTATTAATAATTAAATAAAACAAAGTAATAGTGATGATAAAAATCTTTTCTTGGATTGCGAATATTCTGATAAACTGTTACAAAAAAATATTCTTGATTTATTAAGTGAACAGTGCCCCCTTTTGACCACTGGACTCTGTAAAAGAAATCCTAAGAGAGGTACCTTTTTCATCTCTGCTAGGAATTGAATTTATATGTATGGATATCTAAAGAAACCATCCTGTGTTACCTTAATGGTGTATATACCGCGTGCTTTTCAGATTTATTTTGTAGCTTTTTAATATTTAAATGTTAGGTCCACTAGAGTGTTTAATGGCAGTTTTGTTAGACCCAAATTTTAGTTTTATGAATCTTCTGTATCGTATCTGATTCAGGTTGAATACGAAGGTTTAAAGCATGAGATTAAGCGATTTGAGGAGGAGACGGTGCTGCTGAACAGCCAACTGGAAGATGCCATCCGGTTGAAAGAAATCGCTGAGCACCAACTGGAAGAAGCCCTTGAGACCTTAAAAAATGAAAGGGAGCAAAAGAACAGCCTGCGGAAGGAGCTCTCCCAGTACATCACCCTCAATGATAACCATATCAGCATTTCAGTCGATGGACTCAAGTTTGCAGAGGATGGAAGTGAACCCAACAATGATGACAAAATGAACGGGCATATCCACGGACCCCTTGTGAAACTGAATGGAGACTATCGGACTCCCACTTTAAGGAAAGGAGAGTCTCTACACCCTGTTTCTGACTTATTCAGTGAGCTGAACATCTCAGAAATACAGAAATTGAAGCAGCAACTTATGCAGGTAAGAACTTTGTTTAGGGCTGTTAGAGTGAATATTTTGTAAGTTACGTTAGTGTGTTGTGGGATTTCTTATTGTCACATTTTAGTTCCAGATTATTTTTTTAAATATTCTTTAACTAGCAACTTTGAAAGTACAATAGTTTAGAAAGACACAAAAGAGGTGTTGAAGAGAAATCTCTCATTTGCATTGCTTTACGAAATTTATTTCTTAGATAAATTAGATAACAATCGAGTGTGAAGGGAGAAAAGACAGCATCTTGATGCATTTCTCACAAAAGAATTCAAAAGCTTTATACACAAGAGAAATGACAGAAAATGAAGTTTTCTATCACAAGCAACTCTATGTATAGCTTCAAGATGAATGGTTATACTTCACAGCAATATTTTAAGCTCTAAAAGACATGAAGGACATGAGAACATGGGGAGGGATAAGGGTAAGCTGGGACAAAGTGAGAGAGTGGCATGGACATATACACAATACCAAATAGATAGCTAGTGGGAAGCAGCCGCATAGCACAGGGAGATCAGCTCAGTGCTCCGTGTCCACCTAGAGGGGTGGGATAGGGAGGGTGGGAGGGAGACGCAAGAGGGAGGAGATATGGGGATGTATGTGTATGTATAGCTGATTCACTTTGTTATACAGCAGAAACTAACACACCATTGTAAAGCAATTATACTCCAGTAAAGATGTTAAAAAAATATATAATAAATAAATAAATAAAAGACATGGACTTTCTATATACAAACTAGCAGGATATCATATGATTAAAAATACAGAACAGGTATAAATCTGAAACCAAGGATTTCTTCTTCGTACATGAGCTAGGCCTTAAAGTTTTAGCATCTTCAAATCAAATGTCTTGGGGAGAGTCCCGCGAGCTTAGCTCACTGTGAAATGGCTTTCTAATGTAGTCTTGCTTCCCGACCATACATTAATCCAGTGATGACGGAAATGTTGTCTGAGGAGCAGCATCGCCACCACCATCATCACCTGTGGGCTGCTGAGGGACAAATTGTTGGGCTCCCCACAGATCTACTGAGCCAGACATCTGCTTCAACAAGCTTGTTAGGTGACAAGTTTGAGGCTTGCTCTTCGATCTGTTATCCCACCAAGGTTCTTTGCATAAAGCTGATAATTAAAGGCCTTAAGACTCTGGCAATCACTTTTTTTTATAGCAAACAGGGCTTATAATTTTCTATCTATCTATCTATTTATTTATTTATGGCTGTGTTGGGTCTTCGTTGCTGCGCGTGGGCTTTCTCTAGTTGCGGCGAGTGGGGGCTGCTCTTCATTGTGGTGTGCGGGCTTCTCATTGTGGTGGCTTCTCTTGTTGTGGAGCACGGACTCTAGGTGCTCGGGCTTCAATAGTTGTGGCGTGTGGGCTCAGTAGTTGTGGCACATGGGCTTAGTTGCTCTGCTGCATGTGGGATCTTCCCGGATCAGGGCTCGGACCCGTGTCCCCTGCATTGGCAGGTAGATTCTTAACCACTGAACCACCAGGGAAGTCCCAGGGCTTATAATTTTCTGCCTCTACAGAAATGATGACTGAAAATGTAATTAGCAGAAGTAAATGAGACTAGAGAACCAACGAAATTAATATATTATTAGGCTTATTTTTAATATTATATCAAAAGTTAACATACCCTTTAACTTTTTTTAATATTTATTTATTTATTTATTTTTGGCTGTGTTGGGTCTTCATTGCTGTGCGTGGGCTTTCTCTAGTTACGGTGAGCAGGGGCTACTTTTCGTTGAGGTGCACAGGCTTCTCATTGCGGTGGCTTCTCATTGCAGAGCATGGGCTCTAGGCGCACGGGCTTCAGTAGTTGTAGCACGTGGGCTCAGTAGTTGTGGCACATGGGCTCTAGAGCGCAGGCTCAGTAGTTGTGGCGCATGGGCTTAGTTGCTCCGCGGCATGTGGGATCTTCCCGGCCAGGGACTGAACCCTTGTCCCCTGCATTGACAGGCGGATTCTTAACCACTGCGCCACGAGGGAAGTCCACCCTTTAACTTTTAACTTTACCTGCCCAGTGCTTTTGGCTGCTGAAAGAGAATTAGTGAGAATTCATTTTCTCAGTGTTCAATTTGAATCAAGGTAAGAGGGTATGGCCACTGGAAGAAAATTAATTTCATATAGATTTACCTGACTGCAAAGTGCAGTTCTGTGTAGGTAATACTTTTCCATGTCTTTTTGCTCAGTTTATACTAATACAACCAGGTGGATAGAAAACACATTTCTTGTGAAAAAAATTTTATGTGACATATATTTACAAGAACGTATGCCCTCAAATTGAATAGAATTAATGTAAAATTTTTCTTAAACTATCATGTTGGTTGCTTTAGGATAAAAATTTAGTGGGTTGAAGCTTTTGTTTTTTCTTTTTATTTTGGTGGCAGTGTAGAGTATATGAGGAAGAGGGGGTTTTATGTGTAAACAGCTCAATAGTTTTCAACCAGGTCAACTATTGGTTGAAAGCTCAGAGCTGTTCTCAGTTTTAATCCTAAATGTAATCTGAGCTGGGGAATACAAAAGTCCAAAAGAGAGGAGTAGTTTAATCAAAAGAATGGTGGAGAACAAGTTCTCAGCAAGAGAGTGGTTCTCAATGGGAACCACCTTGCAGCATTTGGGGTAGGATAGTTCCTCATTGTCTGAGTCCGTCTGATGAGTTTCAGGAGGTTTAGCATCTCTGGTCCCAACCCATTAAATGCTCATTACATCTCCTCATAGACGTGGTGACCAAAAATGCCCCACACATTTCAAATGTCCCAAGGGTCAACCTCTAGTCGAGAATCATTCTTAGAGGGACAGCACTTTACTCTCCCATAAAATGGGGATACATTGTACCTTCTTCAAAGTGTCATGAAGGTTTCTGAGTTAATGTACACAGAGTGCTTAGAACAGGGCCAAGCACATGATAAATGCTCAATAATTATGAACTATTATCATTATTTCAACTCCACAGTGCCTTTAATTTGTTAAGCACTCCATTTATTTAGCTATTATTAATATAATTAACTGTTATTGTTGGATGATTAGCTCAAGAATAGTCATCTCAGATGGGAGTAATGTGGTTGCTGGTAAGTCTCAGGGTGTGAGACAGTCTGAAAAGGGATATTCATTCAGCAAGAAGTTAGAGTGAGAAAAACTTGGCTGGATAAACCTTCCCTCAATATATGAGAAAACTGTGTACCTTTGAATCTTTCATTAGCACTTAATTAATGCTGACAGTTTATAAAGATGTAGAGGGACACAGGAAGGGCCTTATGTCCCAAAGTTTGGTCTTAATTTAGTTGTAAAAAACAGGCTCCACACAGGAAGGGCTTTGCAGTGTCCACTCTCACACTCGGAACACTAACTACTAATTTTGTTGTAGGCAAAGTAACCACCTCTTCTCTTGTAATCAGCATTTTTTGTAATATATCTCATTCAAACTGTTGAACACAAGTGTAGCAGAATGTATCTTCTCATGCGTAATTTCTTTATAATCTGAGTTTTTCCTTAGCTATGTGTCCCCTTGTGTTTAATTCATATAAGTAAATTATAAAAACATTACAGGAGGGCTTCCATGGTGGCGCAGTGGTTAAGAATCTGCCTGCCAACACAGGGGACACGGGTTCGAGGCCTGGTCCGGGAAGATCCCACATGCTGCAGAGCAACTAAGCCCGTGCACCACAAGTACTCAGCCTGTGCTCTAGAGCTCGCATGCCACAACTACTGAAGCCCGCGTGCCTAGAGCCCGTGCTCCACAACGAGAGAAGCCACTGCAATGAGAAGCCCGTGCACCGCAACAAAGAGTAGCCCCCACTCGCCACCACTAGAGAAAGCCTGCGCACAGCAACGAAGGCCCAATGCGGCCAAAAATAAATAAATTTTTTAAAAAATTACAAGATACATTGCCTAGAAGTTATTGCAGTTGGTGTTGATGTGAATGAGCCTTGAAAATAATATGGCAGTTCTAATAAACAACACTTACGCACACCTTGCAGCACATACCATGTCAGTACCATTGTTTTGGACCTCCTGAGGGAGCAATAAAATGCACTTTCACTATGACTATCTGGAACACTTGGGGTCAGATGTATTTTGAAATTAAATATTCAGAATATAGAAAGTGTAGGCATGGAGAAAATTTCCCCTCTTCCCTTCTAGGTTCTTCGGCTGGCCTAAAAATTAAATTGAAGACAGATTAACAAGAGAAAAACAAATTTAATTTCGTATATAGAAGGGCAGAGGCAGGAATGTAACACCCTATACCAGGGAATATGCAGCTTTTAAGATTTTCTTTCTTAGGATTAAAGAAACCCTTTGAGGGACTTCCCTTGTGGTCCAGTGGTTAGGAATCTGCCTTCCAATGCATGGGACGCAGGTTTGATCCCTGGTTGGGGACTAAGATCCCACATGCCGTGGGGCAACTAAGCCTGCAGGCCACAACTAGAGAGCCTGCGTGCAGCAACTACTGAGCCCGCGAACTCTGGAGCCTCCCCACCTCAACTAGAGAGAAGCCCGTGCGCCGTGATGAAGAGCCTGTGTGCCTCAACTAAGACCCAATGCAGCCAAATAAATAAATAAATAAATATATATTTATGCTTTAAATATACTTTTATATGTTTTTTTAAATCAGTCCAAAATAAATACTTTAAAAAATAAAATAAAGAAACCCTTTGAAAACAGCATACCTGAGTCAAAGCCTATCAGCCTTTTCTTATCTTACAAGATTCCATCTATGCATGTAAATTATGTTTTCCCCACTAAGGATATTTACTTAACCTGGTTCCGAAAAGAAAAAACTATGTTTATGCCTTGGGTATCAGGAATGTTGGGTGAATTGCTTCACTTCTCTGAGGTGCATTTATAAAAGGGAAGGTGAAAGGTGATAAATTAGCCCCATCACTAGTCTCTATGATGCCTTTGTTGGAATTAGGAAAAAAAAAAGTCCCCTTCCTCAAGATATCATACTGCCATCTGCTGGAAAATGGTAATAATATTGATAAATATAAAAACCTACACTGACTACAATTTAAATAGTGCCTCCTAGAATTGGATCACCCTCAAAACCCAGTTATTTCAAATAGGTTATAATAATAATAATAATTCCCAGTGACAAGTACTTTAGTTCATTTTATTAGAATGAAAATAAGTAGATCCTGCCTGGGAACACTAAATAAATTACATAATCTATTTAAAGGAGTCTCTATGCTTGTGCTAAAATTTCTACCTTTGACAAATAGCCTCTGTTTAACTTCATATCACAGAGAGTCAGACTAAGCAGGAGAAAACTCTTTGCATTGTTTTCTTCAGTATCATACTGGCTATATAATTTCACATATAATGTGAGAAAATAGTAATATTTCTGTAAAACTAAAATTTATAAGTTTTGTTGTATCCTCGTGGATGTGGAAGAAATAAAGATCCATATTGTGTTTAGATATACTCTATTAAAGGCAATTTAAATTTTTCCTATAATTATGGTAAGTGGTCAACTTGCTGCATGTCCCATAAGAGTTAAAAGCTATTTGTATATATTTGCTTAATTGGTGGATGCTTATAACCCAGGTAGATAGTGTTATCCCCATTTTACAGATACGGAAACTGAGGCACAAATATGTTATGTCATTTGCTCAAAGCCAAAAGCCTAGGAAGTGGATTGCTACACAGAGAAAGAGAGAGATTCAAACAAATGAAATATTATCTGTGCTTAACAAAGACTCACAGAATATTTATGGGATGAAATTAGTAAGACAAGATTGGTCAGTTCCTAGTTTTTAAAACTTAATGTGACAAATACAATTTCTTAGGACAAAGTCGACAACTTAAGTTGTCAAACTATTGTAAACTTTACAGTTAAAGATTACCTTTAGGGGCTTCCCTGGTGGCGCAGTGGTTGAGAATCTGCCTGCCAATGCAAGGAACACGGATTCGAGCCCTGGTCTGGGAAGATCCCACATGCCGCGGAGCGACTAGGCCCGTGAGCCACAATTGCTGAGCCTGCGCGCCTGGAGCCTGTGCTCCGCAACAAGAGAGGCCGCGAGTGAGAGGCCCGCGCACCGCGATGAAGAGTGGCCCCCACTTGCCGCAACTAGAGAAAGCCCTCGCACAGAAACGAAGACCCAACAAGGCCATAAATAAATAAATAAAAATTAAAAAAAAAAAAAAGCTTTAGGCAAACACATTTCTCAGAAGTCTTACTTTTTTTTTAAACCATCTGGCAGTAACCATAATAAGAGCATCCATAATCACACGACAAGGGATGAGTCTATGTAGTTATTTTTTAAGAACACCTTTATGGCAATTATTCACATACAATCCACCCACTTAAAGGGTACAATTTGGTGTTTTTTAGTATAGTCACACAGTTGTGCAATCACCACCACAGTCAATTCATTACACCAAAAGGAAACTATGTACCCATTAGTAGCCACTCCAACCGCAACCACTAATCTACTTTATGTCTCAGTAGATTTGTCTATTCTGGACATTTCATTTAAGTGGAATCACACAATATGTGGTCTTTTGTGTCTGGCTTTTATCACTTAGCATAATATGTTCAATTCATGTTGTAACATATAGTAGTATTTCATTTATTTTTATTGCCAAATAATACTCTATTATATAGATATACCACATTTTATTTATTCATTTATCAGTGATGGACATTTGAGTTGTTTCCACTTTTCAGCTATTATGAATAATGCTGTTATGAACATTCATGTACAGGTTTTTATGTGCACTTATATTTTAATTCCCTTGAGCATATACTTAAGAGTGGAGTTGCTGGGTCGTAGGGTAACTCTATGTTTCGCCTTCTGAGGAACTGCCAGACTGTTTTCAAAGCAGCTGAACCATTTCACATCTCCACCAGCAGTGTGTGAGGATTCTGATTTCTCCACATCCTCACAGACATTTGCCTCTTGACCATAGCCTAATTGCCCTGGCTAGAACCTCTAGTACAACACTGAATAAAAGTGGCAGGAGCAATCATTTTTGTCCAGTTCCTGATCCTAAGAGGAAAGCATTCACCATTAAGTATGTCATCTGTGGGTGTTTTATAGATGCCCCAGCAGGTTCAGGAAGTTCTCTTCTATTTCTAGATTGTTGTCTGTTTTCATCATGAAGGGGTATTGAATTTTGTCAAATGCTTTTTCTGCATACATTGAGATGATCGTGTGGTTTTGTCCTGTGTTCTATTAATACAGTGTATTATATTTATTGATTTTTGCATGTTAAGTCAACATTGCATTCCTAGGATAAACCCCACTTGGTCAGGTTGTCGAACACTTTTTTATATGTTGCTGGATTCAGTTTGCTAGTATTTTGTTCAAGATTTTTGTGTCTATATTCATAAGAGATACTGGTCTATAGTTTTCTTTGCCTGGTTTTGGTATCAGAGTAATACTGGCCTCATAGAATGACTTGAAAATGCTCCCTCCCCTTCTTTTTTTTTTTTTTTAAATGGGTAAATCCATAGGACAGAAAGCAGATTAATGGTTTTCTTTTTTTTTTTTCTTTTTTATTTATTTATTTATTTATTTATGGCTGTGTTGGGTCTTCGTTTCTGTGCCAGGGCTTTCTCTAGTTGCGGCAAGTGGGGGCCACTCTTCATCGTGGTGCGCGGGCCTCTCTCTATCGCGGTCTCTCTTGTTGCGGAGCACAGGCTCCAGACGTGCAGGCTCAGTAATTGTGGCTCACGAGCCTAGTTGCTCCGCGGCATGTGGGATCTTCCCAGACCAGGGCTCGAACCCGTGTTCCCTGCATTGGCAGGCAGATTCTCAACCACTGCGCCACCAGAGAAGCCCTTTCTTTCTTTTCTTTTTTTTGAGTCTTTGTCCAGCTGACTGACTTTTGCATATACG
Source organism: Balaenoptera borealis (assembly GCF_965194805.1). Taxonomy (NCBI): domain Eukaryota; kingdom Metazoa; phylum Chordata; class Mammalia; order Artiodactyla; family Balaenopteridae; genus Balaenoptera; species Balaenoptera borealis. The sequence goes on from NC_138870.1 coordinate 27,774,977, forward strand.
TGTGTGAGTGTGTGTGTGTGTGTGTGTGTGTGTGTGAGAGAGAGAGACAGAGAGAGAGAGAGACAGAGAGAGAGAAGAGATTCCTTCTCACCACACTCTCCAAAATATATTACCTTCTTTTCCAACTGCTGGATTCCCTCACCTTGTGTTTCTTGGTTGTAGGCTGATCTTTTTTCACAGCTCTCATTCATCAGGGCACAGATTTGTCAGTGTTACTTCACTTCAAACAGAGAAGAATAAGTTATTTATTTCTGAGTTCTATTTTACATACTCATACTATGTATAACATTCCAAAACTCACACCAGTCATTCAGGTGTCAAATTGAAAGTCAGATGACCAGGATAAAGACTTTATGGAAATTAATAACTCATAAAACAGCTTTTATTTCTTTTCCTATAAAAGTCCTAATATAAACATGCAAATTCTGCTGTCTTTTGTTCCTTCACAAAAGAATCTATCAGTACTCAATACATGTAAATGTGTTTATTTAAAAGGTAAACACTCAGCGAAATTAAAAATAATTTCTATGGTGGTCCAATGGGTAAGACCCCACGCTCCCAATGCAGGGGGCCCAGGTTCGATCCCTGGTTGGGAAACTGGATCCCACACGCATGCCGCAACTAGGAGTTCACATGCCACAACTAAGAATTCCGCATGCTGCAACTAAAGATCCCATGTGCTGCAACTAAGACTTGGCGCAGTCAAAATAAATAAATAAATAAATATTAAAATTGTCCCCCTCCCTCCAACCGTCATTCCAACTGCCTTTAAAAATAATAATAATAATAATAATTTCTATGGGATGGGATTTCGCTGGCGGTCCAGTGTTTAGGACTCCGCGCTTCCACTTCAGGGGGCAAGGGTTCGATCCCTGGCCAGGGAACTAAGATCCCACACACATGCCGCAACTAAGAGCCTGCATGCTGCATGACCAAAAAATAATAATAATAATAAAAATTTCTATGGCACATAATTATAACAATAATAATAATATATATTGTGTACTTACACCAGACTACAGAGTTTACAAATTATGCATTCAAGTTTTCTGGCAGAACAACCAACCCTACTATGCAAAGTAAAATCTTCAGTTTCAGATAGAAGACAGAGATTGTAAGAAGAGAAATAAGGCAACTATTCTTAGTCACTGTAGAAGATAATATATTATTTATATATAATTATAGAAGATTACAATTAACTCAGCAAGTCTCTCTTGAATACGTTCTTCACAAATGGAGATTAAAATATACACTTAAAATGAATAGTAATTTTAATCTTTAAAGTGCTTTGCATTTAATAATTCAAAGTACCATGTATCTTAAATAGTTTAAGCCCTGCTGTCTGAAATCCAAATACAATTTAAGGTACTTCAAGCCTCAATAGCTGAGGGAAAATGTAATGCCAGAGTTATACAAAATTATCCACAATTTAGTTATCTTTTTTTGGAGGGGGAGGGCAGACCAACCTTAATTGTCCAGAAAAAATATATACACACACACACACCTGTATGTATGTATGTGTGTATTTACATACACACACATACATGTGTATGTGTGTATAAAATTTGGACTTCGTTCCCTATTCAAATGATTCCACCAGAAATGTATTGAGTGTGGAAATTAGTACTATATGTGGAACATATACATATGAAGGAGACAGTGTTCTATTTGATGTTTTCTGGAGGTGCTATCGTGAAGAAACTGGTAGACATACTTTGGGGCTTAGAAAATGTTTATGTTAAATGGGAATTGGCAAAGTCCAGGTTGGACACTCTCCTAAAGGCATTATCTCATTTATCATAACACTTTTGCCTCTAAAACAAACCTGAGACATGTTCAGTACATTTTGTTCTCGTCCAGTTTTTAGTTTTATCCAAAAGTTTTTCCTATTGAAGAGCTTTTTGAAATCAGCTATGTGTATTGTATTCATGTATACTAATCAAATGATATTTAGACTTTTCAGAGCAAATTTACTTAATTTTTAAGAGAAAAAGAAAAAAACAGTCCATTTCATTGAGATTGTATACAATACAAATAATAGAATATTTAGGAGATTTTCCATCTCTTTTATCAAAAATTCAAATGTCTTGGCTTTTCATCAAATACTGTGTTACATAATTACCTGGATTTTCACTTAAAATTATTGCCCAATAGTCTGGATAAGTCAATTCATCTTCAGCTATAAGCAAGTACAATCTGTTATACGTAATGAAACCCAGCTAAGAGGATTTGTATTCAAATATATCCTGACTCTGAGATGAAAGAGTTGCTTTTGCACATACAAATACAAATTTGTAAAACAGATGTGTTTGCCATGTAGAAGCATTTTGGTCATGGGAATTGGACCACAGTTACCCAAACGTTAACAACAGCTAACATTATAATACCTTGAGCATTAAATTCACTGTCCTACTGAATCATCCAAATGCCCCTATGAGACAGGCATTGTTATGCTCCTTTTATAGATTATTAAACTGAAGCTTACCCAGATTTGACTTGTGTATAATTCATGAGAATTTGGAGGGATAAATATGCAAAGCATAATTTTTTGGAATGATGTACTTTTGGATTGACTTACCAGAACTGCTGAGATAAGAAAACACACTCCAATTCAACTTGTAGTAATGGAAACATGGGCTTTTCTGCATTTTTAAAACATATACATGTCCAAATGTGAATGGGTCAAGCTCATCACTGACATTGCCTTGAAGTCATTCAGAGACTTTCTTTTGCCCTTGCAGGTAGAGCGGGAAAAGGCCATTCTTCTGGCCAATCTCCAGGAGTCACAGACGCAGCTGGAACACACCAAGGGGGCACTGACGGAGCAGCACGAACGGGTGCACCGGCTCACGGAGCACGTTAATGCCATGAGGGGCCTGCAGAGCAGCAAGGAGCTCAAGCAGCTGGACGGGGAAAAGGGCCGGGACTCAGGAGAGGAGACCCATGACTACGAGGTGGACATCAATGGCTTAGAGATCCTTGAATGCAAATACAGGGTGGCAGTAACTGAGGTGATCGATTTGAAAGCTGAAATTAAGGCCTTAAAGGAGAAATATAATAAATCTGTAGAAAACTATACTGAAGAGAAGGCGAAGTATGAGAGTAAGATCCAAATGTATGATGAGCAGATTACAAGCCTTGAGAAGACCACCAAGGAGAGTGGAGAGAAGATGGCCCATATGGAGAAGGAGTTGCAAAAGATGACCAGCATAGCCAATGAAAATCACAATACCCTTAATACAGCCCAGGATGAGTTGGTGACATTTAGTGAGGAGCTAGCTCAGCTTTACCATCATGTATGTCTGTGTAATAATGAAACCCCTAACAGGGTCATGCTGGACTACTATAGGCAAAGTAGAGTCACCCGTAGTGGCAGCCTGAAAGGGCCTGATGATCCCAGGGGACTTTTGTCTCCACGGTTAGCCAGGCGGGGTGTGTCGTCCCCTGTAGAAACAAGGACCTCACCTGAACCAGTTTCAAAAGAAAACACAGAAGCCAGCAAAGAACCAAGTCCAACCAAGACTCCCACCATCTCTCCTGTTATTACTGCCCCACCATCATCTCCAGTATTAGACACAAGTGACATCCGCAAAGAACCAATGAATATCTACAACCTTAATGCCATAATCCGGGACCAAATCAAACATCTGCAGAAAGCTGTGGACCGGTCCTTGCAACTGTCTCGTCAAAGAGCTGCAGCACGGGAGCTGGCCCCCATGATAGATAAAGACAAAGAAGCCCTAATGGAAGAGATCCTCAAGCTTAAGTCCCTACTGAGCACCAAACGGGAGCAGATCGCCACACTGAGGGCAGTGCTGAAAGCCAACAAACAGGTGATCTCATTCTACTAATGAGCCATGCTAGCCAACACTTTAACTAGTTTATTCCTAAATGTTTTTGAGTGTCCACCACCATCAGGATGAGAGTTCAGATTCCTGGTCATTAGAGGAATAAAACAAACTATGGCCAGAGCCAGATCAGAATGTAATAATTTCTTTGAAGTGCGTGAATGGATGAAACAGGAGAGTAGCTATGCCCCACTAAGTAGAGGTAAAGGTGAGGAAATTAAAGCAGGAACAGAGAAGATCCAGTTGCAGATATAGAAAGGCAGTCCGGGCGGTACTTAGCTGGAGCCCAGCAATCACTGAGTGTAGAAATAGGAGATGGGGGGATGCAGAATAGGCTGGCATGGAAGCTTACACCAGGCAGAGACAGCAAGAAAGGCACCCTGGTAGGCAGCTAGACCAAACAGATGGGAGCTCTCTGGAGAGAGAGGTAAAGATAGAGATAAAATAGAATGTGCACTAACTGCCACTAACCACATATCTGAAATTTAGGTCCCCTTGGGATGTTAATTCACCTCAGTCAGAGCTTAAGCAGCAGAGAATTTTTCCTAACCATAGATCTTGTCCTTCTGGCATAAGTAGGAATGCTACCACATGATCCTACCTAACTCCTAGATCTCCTTGATGTCTGAATTTGGTTTTCACCCTCAAGCTTTACCTGGATGACAGTGCTGTGACATATAGGTGGGAAAATATTTTTAACCTCTGTTATTTTCTCTGGAAAGTGAGACTTGAAAGATACCTTTGAGAAGGGTGCTGAATAAAGGGTATTGATAAAAAGAAGCAACAAATCATCAAAAACCTTCCTGCAAATGTGAGCAATGCTAGTGTTGGAGAGTGAAAGTTAATTTCAGATTCAGACTTCCTTTTCCTTTATCTGGGGGAAACCATACCATTATCATGCCATCTACATTGCAGCTTTCTACCATCTTTATCTTCAGTTCCCATAAACCTGTTGATACAATTTGGAGGTCTATACTATAAGCAGTAATAATGTTTGCACTATATAAACATGTTTTTTACAAATCTAAAGGGAAAATAGGACCTTATTTTTGTGCTATCACTTCAGGAAATTAGAAAAGATTAGGGTGAATGAAGAATTTGTGAGATATCTGACTCCAGTTTGAGGTCAGAATAAAGAATTTGTTTCCATATCCTTCCAAAGACCCAATGATTTAGTGGTCATGAATAACTAATACCGTATTAGATAAGGCTTAGAAGACCTTCATCAGGGACATAATATACTGGGCATTCTTGGTCAAGCCATTCAAATAACTTCTTTGACTTCTTCCTGAAGTTTGAATATTACTGACCTAGAAACCTAGATCTATAGAAGTGTCAAGATGCTTAATTGACATAGAAGTACAGATAAGCATGGTTGATCAGCCAAGAGAGACTAATTTGTCAGTAAGCATTCATGGATTCCATATGTCATGGCAGGTAGTAAGTAGGGATGCAAAAATAAGTGACTAGCAATCTAGTAGAATTTCAATACATGCCTGTAATTATTTACAAGATAGTACCTATCATCGAGCATTTTAGAGTGATATACAGTGCCATAGGAATTCAGAGCAGTTCAAAGCATTCCTGGCTGAATTTTTATTTTCATAGTAGTTTGTGGTACCATTTGCATTACATTAGTGTCACAGCCCATATGGTCTCAGTAAATTAAATGTAAACACATTTCTAGCCATGCCTTTAGTTTACATTTTAATGATGTTAGGGCTATTGCTGTGATGCTGTGAGCCATAAATAGCTCAGGTCTCTACAGATGACATCCACTATATTTAGACATTGTGGAATATTTATTATTAAGGCTAAGCTAGGAATTCTGTCATAGAGGAAAAAAAGAGAATCTTCCTGTTTTTATTAAAACAGGCATTCTGCATTCTCTATGACTCTTTTAATATAACCTTAAGATTTTTTGTAAGCACAGTGTCTTCTGATGAGATAAGTAAATGTTTACAAAGGACCATCTGTATACTAAACTGTTATGGATGCTAAAGATTCAAAGAAGGCCAATACATGGTCCCTGCCTTCCAGAAAAAAACTCACAGACTTCTGGGGATGTCAGAATAGAACAGATAATTACAGTTTGATGTTGTACATGCTGTAATCCAATTTACGGGAACATTGCAAAGGAAGTAACTAATGTATCCTAGATCTAGACCTCTGTGGCTGGAAACAAGATTTTTTATTTAGAAAATCAACTTTGGGAGAATGTGGTAATGCAGACGTCAGCAAATCTGCTAATGGGTTAGAGATACTTACACTTTCTTAATTCCGAAAAAGCTCTGTGCAGTTTTGTGGACAAAAATCTACAAACAATGCTGAGTCCTTTGGGGCATTTTTCACAATAAATGAGTTTGTACTTCTGTTTCAGATATTACTCTTCTGTCACTTCCCCCTCTTTTCCCCTTAGATAACTGACCATGTAGCTCCACGTGTTTACAAACTTGTTACATCTACATTTTCACAACTTAAACTTAGGTATCTGTTCTAAATGATTATGTGTCTAAATTTTTAAAAAATTAAACAATTGCCATTTTTCCCCAGGTCGATTTCTGCATTCTGGATAACTTTCTGAATCTATAACATTTCTAAAGTTTCTACTGAGTTATAGCACTACAGAACATACTAAATTATTTTATGAGTAACCTCTCATTTTAATCTGAATTTAAATACAATCAAAACTATTAAGTTACATTAAAAATAAAAATGTAAAAACTATTAAGTTACGACTTTGGAATAAAAACATTAACAAACTACCTTATCCAATAGTGTTTTAATTAAAAAAGAATCCATTTATCTCTATAAATGGATTGGCACTTTGTAGAAGAAAGTTGAAGCTGTCCACTCGAAGCACAAAAAGAAATGTTAAAAAACCACAGTAGTCTTCCTGGGAAATCCCATTACTAATGGATTTTTTTCATTAGTAATGGGCTTTTTTCATTAGTATTGAATATTTTTACACACTCTGAAAAGCTGTAGTTAACAGTTTGTAAAAATGGTGTGTTTCCTAGTTTGGCTTCAATATGAATACCATGGGGGCTATGCATCAAATAGGCAGTCCCTAAATATACATTGATTTCATGCATTGATTTAGCCAACATTTTTTGTTCATTTGTTTCTATTTCCTACTGTGTGTCCGGCTAGTTCTCAATTTGAAACACTCTTAATTCCAAGAACTTAAACATGCCCAAATCCTAAATTCAAACAAATACTTTAATTCATTCAATATTTTGGTGTCTGCTTTGGCAGCATATGTACTAAAATTGGAACAGTACAGAGGAGATTAGCACGGCCCCTGCACAAGGATGACACGCAAATTCGTGAAACATTCTATATTTAAAATATATGTATATATATTTTTTGGAGTCTAATTTTATGGAGATTATGAAGAATTTGACTGTAATTTATTGTTTTGAAGAAGTTGTATACAAAGACTTAGGAAATAATTGATTCTTTGTTAATTCTTTTCCTTAAATATGTAATATGGATTTATAGTTTGTCCTACTCATGTTATAAATTGCAATGACCTGTGTCTTTTATTCTATGTTTCAGACCCACCAAGCACAGGTGACAAAAGAATATTTGAGTTCTATTGTATTTCGACTGGAAGCTGTGCTTCTTCACTAACTTCTCCTTGATAAAATCCTTCTTGTATAAAGTTTCATTTTGGCTCCCTTCATATCTGAAAATCCCACACTCTCAATAATATGCATTAAATATTTACTGAACTACTATCATTCCCTTAGCTCTTGATAGTGACTCTGGTTCACAACTGGCTTCTAGGGCAATTTATCCACATTATAGATTCACATTTATGTTTTGACATAAAAAAATTGCCCTATGACCAAAGTACATATATATGTTTATATAAAATTCAACCTAGACAATTTCTTTTTATTTATGAAAGAAATAGACCCAGCATGAAGAATCTGTATGATAGATTTTCCTGATATGAAAATTGTAAGCTTTGTGATTTTTCTGCTTTAGACAGCTGAGGTGGCATTAGCTAATCTCAAGAACAAATATGAAAATGAAAAAGCAATGGTGACTGAAACTATGACGAAACTTAGAAATGAACTGAAAGCTTTGAAAGAAGATGCAGCAACTTTCTCATCCCTGAGAGCAATGTTTGCAACAAGGTAATAGTTTTTCTTGCAAGATTAGGTGTGGTACATGGGGAAAAGACTTCCAAATGCACATGTTCATCTTCGTGCATCGTGAGTGTTAGTCTGCCATCTAAAAGGGCAAGGTGTAAAGAAAATACATGAGATTCCACTCTGACAAATCAAAGATAAAACCTTTTGTGCTGTTCTCCAGAGCCCTCTACTGGACACACTGGATCAAGCAATTCTTCTACATACAAGTGTTTTTATTTATTAATTTTTAAAATTTTTTAATTTTTTTTTATTTTTTGGCCTTGCCGCACGGCTTGCAGATCTTAGTTCCCCAACCAGGGATAGAACCCGGGCCCCCAGCAGTGGAAGAAGAGTCCTAACCACCGGACTGCCAGGAAATTCCCCATACAAGTGTTTTTAAATTAATATAATAGATATTTTTTCTAGAGCCTTATGTGCCCAAAAGAATTAGACCAAAAGAAAAAAGAAAAAAGAAAAAAAACCACCTCCAATAAGGGGGAAAAAACCCACTTCCTAAAATAGCTAAATATTACATTATCACCACTGACATTTATTTCTGTATACATAAAAGTGTTTATCATTAGCAAGTATTGTGAAAAAGATACTTTGTAATGAAGATTAATATTCATCATATCAGCTAATTACTTACTTTAATATAGTGTGAATTAAATTATAATTTCTAAAATGTAATTATATATATCACCAAATTTTTCACACTGCCCAACTAATTATTTAGACAAATATTAGTTACTACCTCCCCCCACCAGTTTTGTTATGAAGCACCACTATATTTTATTTTTTAGAGTTGAAATGATTGTTAAGAATTATTGATTCAACGTTTTCAAAATCTTGAGGTGTTCAATATAGTGTTGCAGTTTCCTTTTTGCTGTCACAATTCAGTGCCAAAACAAAAATAGTTCTATATTTTATATGATGCAAACTTGGTACAAAATTCACAAAGCATAATTATGTTTATGCTTTATTTACAGATTCAGTAAATTACTTACATGTAGCTGATATAATGTAAAAAAAAAAATCCTGGGCCCTGGAATCTGTCCAGCTTCCTTTTAGTGTCAGAAGAGAAAAGGCTCAAACTCAAACTTTGTTATTGACTCTTGGAAATGGCAGTGAGGCGGCCTAGTGCCTAAGAGACCACAAGGTTACAGGGGAACTGAAGGGAACTGACTTCTGGGTCTGAGCACAGTAGTTTGGGGAGTAGAATGTGCACACCTCTGGCCACTATGGCGGTGGAGGGCGGCAGGATGGAGAATGGGTTTGGTGCACAATGCCCCCCTCTTTGAAAAGGAAATCAAAACATTTTTAAAGGGACATTTAAAGTCTTGATCTGGTTTATTTAAGAATTATTATCCTCAAATAATGCATTTTCACAGAAATTTGTTTTTTCAGGTATATTAACTGCCTTACTCCATAGTATTTTTTAAAGTATTTTTATCTAACCAATTAAAATAAATCCAGTGTCCTGAAATCCACATTTTATTTTACTAAGCCCTGATTTTTCTTGTGATATTCCTACTATGCTTCTTGACATTCAGTGTTAAAGAAAATAGAACCCGGGAGATTGGGATTGACATATATACACTAATATGTATAAAATAGATAACTAATAAGAACCTGCTGTATAAAAAATTAAATTAAATTATATTTTTTAAAAAAGAAAATGGGACCCACCTGGATCTCAAGTTCTTTCACTACAAAGTCTCTTCTTTCTTTAAAATACCAAAAGTCTTGCTTTAATTCCAAAGTTTGTACAATACATTTTGGGTAACTCCAGAAAGTCATTAACTATCTTCTGATTCATGGAGAGTTCTTACTATCTTAGTGGGTAAATAAATGCAGAAAAAACTCTGAATAATTGTGTGAATAATTCTTTCTTCCAAATGTACATGTGCTTAGGTGTTACTTTTGGTAGAAAAAAGACCACCAAGCTTATCCTCCTGCTGCAGCACAAGTATCAAACCTGAGTAAAGATGTTCCTGACAGCCGGCTATATCTGTTTTGAACCCTATGCAAATCTTGGTTTTCTTTGACACCTATTGCTTTATCATCTGGTTGGGAAATCATTGAAGATACTCAGGTTTCTAATTCAGGCAAATCTGCCATATTGAAAGCAATAGCAACTACAGTCTGTACTCAATTAAAATAAAACCTATAAATATAGATAAAGTAGTATATATTTTCTTTACAAATATTATTATTCTTTTGCATGCTACAGGCATAGACTATAAAGCTATTGTAACACATCTACAATGCTGTGAACATTACCTGAGACTTTATTGTTGGTTCTTCTGCAACCACAATAACTCTGTCTCTGGGGTTTAAGATACCACCTATTAAGAATGTCCCTATATGTACTTAATTGTATAGATTAACTATCAGTTATTGAACCTGCTCTGTTTCCAGTTTTCTACTGTAATAGATTACTTCCATTATGATCTAGGAAGACCAGTGTTCCAAATATCTAAATTCCAGTAAAATTAATTACTTTCAACTTAAGTTCCAAACTTAATTTCACCAAGATTTTCTCCTGACCACTTTTCTGTTGTGGTTCCAGATGTGATGAATATGTCACACAGTTGGATGAGATGCAGAGACAGTTAGCAGCTGCAGAGGATGAGAAGAAGACTCTAAACACTTTGTTACGAATGGCTATCCAGCAAAAACTCGCCCTGACCCAGCGGCTGGAGGACTTAGAGTTTGACCATGAGCAGTCCCGTCGCAGCAAAGGCAAACTTGGAAAGAGCAAGATCGGCAGCCCTAAAGTAAGTGGGGAGGCATCAGTCACCGTGCCCACCATAGACACTTACCTCCTGCATAGTCAGGGCCCACAGACACCCAACATTCGGGTCAGCAGTGGCACTCAGAGGAAAAGGTATGCATGCAGCGATCTTCATAGTATGGTGCAGTGGCCAGATTTTAGTTAACTGCAAAAATTAATGTGCTCTTATTGTGGAGGATGGAGGAAGGAAAGGAAAGGAAAAACTGGGAGTGGGTGTATAAATGGGCCTTGCCAATGTTGGTTTTTCCAAATTAAAACCTTTGGATACTTGTGTTTATTTATTCCTTTCTGTCCCCCACACCCCATCTCTTGGTTAACCATAATATACTTTTCAAGTGTCTGTTAACATTTTTGCTGTTCCTTGTATGCATAAATATGCCTCTCCCTTACCTCCAACCTAAAAATTGGTAGATAAAAAGGTCAATATTAAGAATGAAGCTATGTTTTACATGGGTGATAGTTTTAATGGCAATGGTGCTATTTACCAGCTTCTCTCTAACGAGGCAAGGATATGAATGTGTTCTCTTAGGGGAACTTTTGTCCATATTCCGAAAACTGATGACTGACTGAAAGGAGATGTCTCTATTTAGGTCAAATAGGATGGAATATGTATAGTCTTTTTCTTAAAAGCAGGTTTTTGTGCTTTTTCATTTGGTATGTGACTATTGTTCAAAAGTCACTTGTATGGTTTTTAATGGCTTGATTTTATGACCTTTTTCCAGAGTCCTGGATGTTGAATTACTTACCCTGTATTTTCAGTTAATAGTAAAATTTTTATTTTAGGAGTTTTCAGTTAAGAATCAAACAATATAAATATTTTCTATTTGTGGTTCAAACTGACTAACTATAATAAATCTCTTTTCCAGTATCCAGTACAGTTTCCAAATAGGGTTGTATCCTGGTATGGAAACTAAACATTTAGTGAAAATCTTGATTTACTTGTTAAAAAATTTTAAATGCCAATATAAATAATGTTGTCACTGGTGAGGCTTTGAAAGGTAATTAAAGTAAAACTTTTTTGTTTCCTATATGTATTTTCTTGGATCTCCTGCAAGACAATTTTCACCTTCCCTTTGTGATCAGAGCCGTCCCAGGACTTCAGGGGCTTCCTACCTACAGAATTTATTAAGAGTTCCCCCTGATCCCACCTCCACAGAGTCATTTCTTCTGAAGGGCCCCCCTTCCATGAGTGAATTCATCCAAGGGCACCGGCTCAGCAAGGAAAAAAGGTTAACCGTGGCTCCACCAGGTAAACATTTTTTCCTTGGGTGCATGTGATGCAAATGATGAGTTGAATAGACAGCTCTCCCCTTCCTTCCAACCACTCACTCCCACCCATCCACATAGTCTAACTTTGATGACGGTAAATTCCTACGGTTAAAGTAAAAATGCCTTTATACCTCTCTTTCGGTTTCCTTCTTTACTCAGCCAGACAATCATTTCTTAGGAGTCTCCAGCGACCTCCTTTTAACAGCCAAGGATGGAAAATGAGAGTTGGAAGGAATGGGATAGCTGAAGGGAAACTAGCAACAGACACAACACAGGACACACACAGTCAGGTCCTATTTGCAGTTTGGTAGCTCATAGCAATTCCATCTTGGTCAAATTTTGTCATTTTCTTCTGATCATTTTTAATGTAATTTCAGTAAAGGGAACCATCTTTATAAAAAGCCTTTTGGGCTGATCTCCTTTTATAGTGACTCAGAATGTCTCCTCAGTTATAGAGAATGTAAAAGTAAAATCCTCTAAGGTTTTGCTCCTCAGGAACATTTAGGTCTTAGTATAATGTTCTTATAGTTTGTAAGCCCTTATTGATTTGTGCTTACCAGCATGCTCACAACTTACTTTAGCTTCACTGTTTAGCATTTTTCTTTTTTCTTTTTTTAACATTTTTTATTTTTTCTATGAAAGGCCTCAATTGAAAATGTGACTTCTGGCAGATAAAGTTCATCCTTTTGGGAAATCCCTGCCTGCATGCTAACTATAGGTCAGAGGTGGTACACAGGAATTCTGTGAAACAAAATAAGCCCAAAGGCAGCTGTTATTAGGCTATTGCAGGGAATGAAAAATTAAAACTAATTCTATTTAGTTGTCAACAGTTAGAAACTCAGGAGATTTCACCTGAACAGCTGTATTTCTGGGCTCCCTTGAAGGATTCTGAATATCTGGCAGCCCTAAGTCTGCATTCATGCATGTCAGCAACCTGTTGGATCTATGTAGTGCCTGCTGCTTTTAAACAGGGCAAACTGCAGTTTACCACAGGGCCCCTCGCTCCCAATTACTTATATCCAGCCTGCTGCACTTGTTTCTGTTATCTTCCGGCCCCTACTGTAACCTTTGAGTTTGCCACCTTGGCCACAGAATTTTTTTTGTTTTAATTTACTTCAATTTTACCTTAATTCCTTTTTGGAAACCTCAGCCTTTGGATCTCTAACACTGTACTTTCCTTATCTGATTCATAAATCAGCCTAGTGATTGGGATTAAAAGATATGGTGTGGAAATTTATAGCAGAAGTTAAACATTCTAAGAATGTTTGAGGACATAGGTAGTGATAAGGAGTTAGAAGAGCCTTAGCAGCCAAAATGTACACCTAAAACAAAAGGCAACAACTCTCCTGGATGTTCCTTCTTTCATTACTCTTTTCCTCTTCTTTTAGACCCCTTTGGAAGTCTGTGAGTCACCAAAGTGGTCCTGATTCATCAGGACACCTAACTTAAATAAAACCCACAGGTCTTTTTGTGTTCCAACTGGACTTAGTAGCACTATCTTCTAGAACTTAGAAAAGAAATTCTGTGATTAATAAGTAACCCTATTGTATTTTAATTTGAAAAGTGACATATCAATAAGATTAAAATTAGTAATGAATATTAATAACAACTATTTTCATTTTATGTATGACTAGTTGATGCTTGTTTACATTAATATCTATTTTACATCATTGTCATTACCTTGTGGAAACCACTAACAGATATCATAAACTTTTCTATGTTACTGCCTAGTCTTATTTTTATTTTTAAAGGTTGTATCGTAGATTCTATTTCAGATATTGTTATTGCATTAATCACTACATCCTCTCGTTAGCCACTGAGATGGTTTTCCATTATTTGTTATAAGATGCTGTTAGGAATAGCATGCATTCAACTTCTCATATATTTCATTTTCTTCTCAAGAGTGAGATCACTGGGTTAAAGTATGAACATCTTTATGTTTTTTGCTCCATTTTGATGTGCTGTCAAAAAGGGCATATCATGTACTAAAAGTCCAACATTTTCACACATTCTGACTCTTTCTACAACTTTATAGACACTGTACACATCTTGCAACTCTAAGGCTAGTCAGCATACATGAATGAGAATACTATTACGACGTCTTAAATTCTTTAGTTTTGAATAATGAGAAAATGCCATAGGCCTTAGAAATGATTGCTATACACAAGATTAGAGATAAATAATGTGGAATTCAGAATCGTCATTAGGCCAGAAAATCATTTTAATGACAACTTAGCATATTGATAAACCTTATATTTTTAACCATTTATTTGAAGTTAAAATAATAAAAGCAGAAGGAAGTAAAGCTGTTATTATAGCCTGAAGAATTTTTAATTGGATATCATGGAACCAATCAGATTAATCGTTAATAAATTCTTAAACCAACCCAGCAACATTTTCTAAAAGGTTCTGGTTAAATGAATTACTATAGAAACTTATTTGCCATCTACACCAAATTGTAGCTTCTAAAAATATTTGCACTATTGACAATATATATTATTTTTCCTAGGCTGAACTATATTGTATAAAACATATTAAACATTATTTGATGCTTTTACTATATAAAATGTTTTCATTAAGCTGAGGAAGGGAAAATATGCCATATATATCTAGTCCTATGTCCTATGCAAGAAATATCTTAAACCCATGGGAAATAATAGGTTTTATGAGTTTAATGTTATTATTATAAATTTACTTGCTGGTAACAATATATATTCATCACTTTAAAAGGACAATTTCCTGTTAATTTATCAGAATGTTTTTTGATAGGCATTGTTTTCAAAAATATATTTTTAATATATATTTTTAGGTGATTTTAATTATTCTAATCAGCAGATATATAGGTTTTCTATTGTGGATCATTGAAGTAATTAAATCAATAGAAATGATATTAGTTTAATTTCTTTTGGATCCTTTGGTTGAGGAATTGGAAGAGGTATAAATCTCATTTAACTTTTAAAACAGTTACATAAACAGAACATAAAATATTATTTACCATATATAAGGAATATTTTCAAATAGATTTCACTTCTATGAGATGGTAAGCAGAAACTACATCTTCTTCAAGGCAGAATTTCTCAATTTCTGGAAAATCAATTCTAGGATAGGGCATTGATTTTCAAAATTAGTAGAATGTTTTGTGCTAATTTGTTAGTACATTTTACTGATTGATTTCCAATGTTACTAAAACCTTGTGGAGGAAAATTCTGGCTATGGCTCTGTCTCTGCTTGCTACCTTAGCCCCTGAAATCCCAGAGTTTCCAGCCATGGCTTGTTGACTTTCTTGTTCTTGACTTTATCCTTATTTAGCATACAAACTCCAGCGTCCTCCCCCATGTGCCTACTAGCTTTGATGAATTTGAATCAAAAGGGGCCCTTCTGATATCAGCAAGTTTGCAATCAGGCAGCAGATAGTATATCTTCATAATATCAGTGGTTATTTTGTAGCCAACATTGTATCTCAATGCCTTCACTACCTAGGCCTATATAATTAATAAAAACTTACAATTTAATCAACAATTTAAATCAGTCTACCAGAATATGTGAAAGGAATCTATGCAGTTCATAGGCCACAGATGTTATTTCTGTAGTAAAGACCTAAATGCATCATTTGTACAAGTGAATTAGGGACCCAGTTGCAACATGGGGGGCGGGGGGGAGCTTCCCCACACCGAGCAATTCTTTGACACCAGCTGGGTGCCCTATGATTCAACTCAATTCTGACACTATCTACCTGGAGATGGCATCAGATTCCACGGGTTGAGGACTGAGTCCTACAAGACTGCCCCACCCCCCCACTTCATAAGCCAGTTGCAAGCCCGGGTCATGACCTGTGTTTCTGACCCACCGCAATAGATTGGGGTTCCCACGACCCCTCCTTGAACTCCAGGTGCCAGTCCAAAGTCCAGGTTGTTACCTTACTTCTGAACTACTGGCTATAAATCAGAGGTTCCCATGACCTGCTCTTCAGGTTCAATTAATTTGCTACTTCCTTGATCACCAGTTTAGTATAAAAGGATGTAACTCAGGAATAGCCAGACAGAAGAGATGTGGAGGGCAAGGAATGGGGATAGGCGCACAGCTTTTTTTGCCTGCTCTCCTAGGGCGACACTCTCCCCCAATCTCCGCGTGTTCACCAACCCAGAAGCTCTGTGAACCCTGTCCTTTCGGATTTTTATGGAGGCTTCATTAAAGAAGCATGAGTTTGATTAAATTGTTGGCCGCTGGGTGATTGATTCAACCTTCAGCCTCTCCCCGGAAGGTCAGGGGTTGCAACTGAAAGTTCAAACTCTCTAATTCTGTGGTTGGTTCTCCTGGCAACCAGCCTCCGCCCTTAGGTGGGGTCCTAAAGTCATCTCATTAACACGAGACTCTTTTGTCATTCTCAGCACTTAAGAAATTCCAAGGGTTTGGGGAGCTAAGGGTCAGGAATCCTGGACAAAGACCAAATATACATTTCTTATAAATCACAATATCGCAACAGGATAAACAAGAAATCTGAAACTTGAAAAAGCAAGTTTGAACTCCCTTCTTGAAGTAATAGCCTAAGCAATTTGCTCCTCGTGAACCTGTGCTTTCCATGTAGGAGCTTTTTCTCTTGAATGTTCTGCTTCCCCATTATCATTTCAATTCCTCTGTCCCTCCCTACCTCTCTCTTTTCCTCGCTCCTTCTCTCTTTCTCTGAAACCATTACTGAACTAATGTGAAAGAATGGTATTGTTTTGAAATCTGAGAATTTTCTATATTTTAGATCTTACCGATTTTTAAAGCAGCTCATAAATGTATTAACCTTAGTATGTAGTCACCCCTTTAGTAATAGATACAACCACGTTCATTAGTGAAAATTGTCTTTACATTTCCGTATATTCAAACAGTAAACATGTATTTGTGTTTGTTATATTGCAAAGCCTATGTTCTTAAATATGTACCAAAACCACATTTCTTTCATTAACTCATTTCCTCATTCGTCAAAATTTAACAAAATATATTGTGCATCTACTATGTGTCAGGTACTTTTTTTGGCTTTTGGTATAATGTAATGATATTCAAGTAAAACATCACTTCTGTTCTCCCCTTTAAGGGGAGGTAGATAGGCAAATAAGTAATGATATTAATAAATGTTCCTGGTAAATAGAAGAGTTGGAGTGGTGAGGAAATCCTTGCAGAAGAAATGCAAGCACTGGTCATGATAGGTAACTACAGACCTTAATAGGCAGAAGGTATGTTACCGAGTCCAAGTTCGCTCTGCTTGCCGCACGACAGGCCAGTAAATCAGGAGACGAGGTGTTGAGGCAAGGAATAATGACTTTATTCGGAAAGCCGGCAGACCGAGAAGATGGCAGACTAGGGTCCCCAAAAAACCATCTTATCGGGGTCTGGATGCCAGTTTCTTTTATAGAACAGAGATGGGGAGGAGGTGAGGAAGTAAAGAAAAAGACCATGTATCTTACAAAATAGGAGGGGATGTGTTAATTTCTTCTTTCCTGCAGCCATTCACAGGTGGGCAGGGTCAGAGTGTCTTCCTGTGAGCTGAACAAAGGCACTTTACTTAACGTTCTGGCAGAGGGGCAGGGTTCCCTGAGGCAGGCCATTATGCATGATTATAATAACAAAAGCAACAAAAAGCAAAGTTTAAAGTCAAAGAAACAGATCTAACATGGAGTTCCCTGTTACAGTTCCCCACTGTCAATGTCCATTCCATAATCTTGTGGCAAAGGGGCGATGACCATTCTGTTTCTTGCTGTGTCTCGTCACATGGATCTTTCTGGGAATGTCCACCATAGGTGCCAGTTGTTTCGAATGTTGAGATTTGTCTTTAAGGAATTTAGGGCTTTTCTATGTATGGGAAGATGCAAGAGTCTGGGCTCACTGAAATCATTCCTTTGATATGTGCCTCAGCTATCTGGGGCCTGTAACCTGTATTTTCACATTCTGAGTTTCCTCAGGGCTCACCATAGGGAGGGGCTGTAGTCTGATGGCTGCTAGGTGGCAGGTATTCTTCTCCTTCCTGAGTTTCCTCAGGGCTCACTGGCTCACGTTGGAGGGCTGCAGTCACTGATGCCATTTCTCAGATCCTCCCCTCTTGGTCAGAAATTTGACCAATATTTGGGAGACGTTTCATGATAAAATTTTGTCCCACGGCGCTGGGAGTTTCATCCCAGATCAGGCGAAAATTCTTGATATGCCACTCCAGGTGCTAATTTTTGGATTAGGCCCTATTGATAATTAAAGATTCTCCAGATCCTCTGTCTAATTATGATCCAGGAGATATTTTCCCTTGTTGCTTCTACCCATACCTAGAATCACACTATTATAATTATTTTATGTTATAAATGTGATCTATTTCCTCAAGATGTTTAGCCATAGAGGTTTTGTTGGAGGCCTGGTTACACATTGGGTACTGTAAGAGACAGCAATCTTATAAAATAGACAGGATATAAGTAAATGCAGCTGGTTACACTGACAGAGACATAGTGCAGCAGGGAGACACAAAGCACAAACAATTTGGAAACAAAGAACACATTAAAACAATGATTAGTATAACTAGTTGTAATCCAGTTGCAAGAATTAGCGACCAAAGGAACCATAACTGATTTAATGAGCCATTTGCAGTTTCACTGTACTGGCCATGTACGCACAGCTTAATCTTTGAGACAAGCATATGCTACTGGCAGGATCAACCAGGTAGAGAGAAAAAGATAAATGTTTCATCTTTGTTTACAAAGGCATACATTATCAACTTGTTGTAGGTCATAGCATAAGAGAAAAGGTTTTTTTTCTGAAAAACAAAGATTAAAGCCAGTATATTTTCCAAAGTCATAAAGTTATAAATCATATGTACCAGTTCATTCAGTCCCATGTAATTAATTCCTGTTGATCTGGATGAAGTAATCAGGTTTTCTATTAGGTTTGTCATTTGTTACCCAGTCCAGTGATATTATCTAAAGGCTATCAGAAACTAATTGTTAAAAAGTTCCTTTTTATGAGTCTTCTTGAAAATCTTCATTTTGTAAAAACATCAGGACAATACTTAAAATAGCCTGGTTAAAGATTGGAATACAATGCAATTAGCAGGAAACTTGGATATTTCTGTGACATATAACATTTTAGAATAACTAGTTATGATTGATAACATATCAGGATATATCGGAAGTTAGGGATTCCATATACATTTTGGAATATCTATATTAATGACATCTATCCATGCACTATAACCTAAAGTTCATCTCCAATCACTTGACAATATTTTTGAAGTAATTTAACATACCAAATAAACTTAGTTTGACATTCCTCTCTGAGATGTCTCAGAGATGTTCTTTTGAAGTATCCCAGAGTCAGCTGGAGGCTAAAAAGCTTAGTCAGATTTTGATATTGGGGAAGCTTGTTAAAAATATCAAAAAGCTTTTAAAACACCACAGGATCATAGGTCACTGTGAAACAATACTTATTCATTTAACCAAAGTCTCAAAATGATTAAAAGAAAACAAATACAGGTCACCTAAGGGGACAGAAACTCATACAATCTGTTATCAAAAAGGAGCACTTCTAACAGAGAGAAAGAGATCAAATTCCAGTCTTGTATTAGCTTACTTAACAAAATCCATTTACTTAGTTAACTTCAATTTAAATTTAGTTAATCCTGGGCTTGCCTGGTGGCACAGTGGTTAAGAATCCCCCTGCCAATGCAGGGGACATGGGTTTGAGCCCTGGTCCAGGAAGATCCCACATGCTGTGGAGCAACTAAGCCCGTGCGCCACAACTACTGAGCCCGCGTGCCACAACTACTGAAGCTCTCACACCTAGAGCCCGTGCTCCACAACAAGAGAAGCCACCGCAATGAGAAGCCCGCGCACCGCAACGAAGAGTAGCCCCTGCTCACCGCAACTAGAGAAAGCCTGCGCACAGCAATGAAAACCCAACAGAGCCAAAAATAAATAAATAAATTTATAAATAAATAAATTAATAAATTTAGTTAATCCTGACCATATATAAAACTTTCTCAGTAAAATGTAATTCCATTCCTCATACCTTAACTGAAAACACACATTCTACCATACTGAAATGTTTTATTATTCTCAGTAGCTTTAATTATAAATTAGAATCCCTGACTCTTAAAAACTTTGATTTCTAGTGAAAACCAAGAGGCAAGTAATAGTTACCAAAACCTGGAGAGACTATCTTAGATTATTTTTAGAACATAATTATTCTTACAGAGTTTACCTAAAAGCTCTTTTCTCATTACATTTACTTTAAAGTTTAATCATATCAAGTTATTTTTCTTGCTGACAAATTTGCAACAGATATAATAAGATTTCATTTAACTTCTATTAAACCTAGGTGCAGTGAAAGTATTATACTTAATGTTGATGACTCTAAAGACATGTCTACATTAATTAGATCAATAAACTTAAACAATATCAGGTATTAATACTGAATATTTCTCAGTTCACATGAACCTGAAATTCACTTAGCTTAATTTCTCTTGTATTTAGAATTGTTTGATTTGTAAGCGCTTACTTTAAGCCAATTAAATAGAGCTCATTTACAAGTTAACCTCAGCAATGTTATCCAAAGACAAAGACACACACAAACACACAGAGAGACCTCATGGTTCTCATTTCAAAATTTCAGCCCTGAGTCAGGTACAGCCATGTAAAACCCATCAGTTTACAACAGAGTTTGGATTAAAGTTGGGTTTCTGGCAGATGGAACAAATCAAGCTCCCTTGTCTATATGGCTAAATCTTAAAAGACACTTAGGATTTCTATTTATCCTTGACAAGTCAATTTCTAAATTACTTTACCCTCTTTTCAAAATTTTCATTTTAAAAAGATGGCAGAGATGAGGGTTCCTGAGAAGACCAAATGGGACATTTGCATCTCAAAGATACAGGCAAGTTTCTCCTAGGATGACTTTGTTTCCTTCTCTGGGGTTGCCATGGGCACCATTTGTAGGCTCCAGTGGGACCCTGATGTCAAGCTGTTCTGGCAAAAAAGTTACTTGAGCATTTAATTTACAAAGGAGATCTCGTCCCAAAAGGGGTATTGGACACTCTGGCATATATAAGAAGCTATGTTTCAGGGTGAGGTCCCCTAGTTGGCATTCTAGACGTTTAAGAATGAATGGTTTTGTACTTCTCCAGAAACTCCCGTGACCCAGATAGACTGAGATGTTTTCTGTGCCACCTTGGTGTTTACCACAGAATATGTGGCACCCTTATCTATTAGAAAGTCAACCAACTTGCTCACCACTGTCAAAGTTATCCGGGGCTCCTGAGGGGAAATTAGAATCAGACGCCTCAAGTCTAAGGGAGTACCCTGGCCACTTACAGGATGTCAGCACAAGGGAAATTGCCCTTCTGTGGAAGTGGCTACCAGTCCAAATTGGGTGCCCTGTTGGGTCTTAGATGGTGATACTAAACCAGGTCCCTGTGCCTCGGGTGTTAACACAGAAAATTTTATTCGATCCCTATGGGTAGGGGAAACAGGAGGCAGTGAAAGGAGTGAGTATGTTGGTGGCATGGGGGCAGTTGGAACAACTGCTGGTGCAGCCTGCTTGGCCAGTGGGGAAGCTGTATGAGCCAGAGGGGGGTTTAGGTTTTGAGTACCATGTCACCATTCTCATTTTCTCCCTCTTCCCCTTGTAGAACAGGTTCCCCTTTGGGTTTCCTTTTAGATCGCTGCACCATAAGGTGGCAGTCCTCTGACTCCTTTTCCTCCTGATGCAATAGCATAAATGCTTCTACATATGGAGTCTCATCTCTTTTCCCTGTTCTTTTGCAAAACACTTCTACTGCGAGATCGTATAATAATTGAGTGATGCCGCAGACCGGCTGCAGAAAGCTAGAAGTTCCTGGCGGTGAGGGGTAAGGAACTGAAAAGCACCAGTATGGGATCAGAAGGGCCAAGACAACTGATGGTTGCAAGGCAAGTTTATTCAAAGAGCATGAATGTATATATAGGTTTAGTACGGAACGAATAGCAGACAATAAATCAGTAAACCTTGTTTTCCACATAATTCTGTCGCCACTATCTATGCGTCAGCATGCTTTATGGGCCATTCTCTGGAGATACAGACTTCCCCCTTAGGGCAGCACGTCCTTCTTCTGGGGAACAACCAGGGGCTCTTAGATCCAGAGCAGGCACCTGGAACGAAACTGGCCGCAAGCCATTTTCCTTTTTTACGTTCAATACCGCAGCGTCAGGAGTGCATACCAAGAAAGAGACAAGCAGTTCTCCGGAAAGCAGAAAGCTGAATAAGCTTACAGCTTGGGGGCCACCACATTTCCCCCTTTTTTATTATTTTTTTAAGCTTGATAATGTAGTTTTAAGCCATGAACATCCTGACGCAAGACAGCGAGGCGCCCCATTACAAATCTGACAACACAAGGTAATAAACCAATCACCAATAAAAGTAGTACACCAATTGATATCAGGCCCGAGAGCCCTCCATGAATCCATTGTATCGGATTTACCCATTGTAGTTGATCTAATAATCCTTGAATCAAATTCTGGGGTCCATCTTCGTCCAGGTGGGCCCCTTGAATAGCTTGTATTTCGGCATTTAACTTTTGAATATCAAGGCTAATGTGTCCATCAGTCCATACACTTAATATATGCATTTTAACTTTTTCCCAATCCCATTGTGAATCATTATATAAATGTTGAGTTACACAAATCCAGGTATATTTGGCATGACAAATCAAACGCATTTTTAATTTTAAAGCCATAACTTGATCCCCTATTCCTATTAGAACATTTTTTAATTCATCTACTTCCATTTTTAGTTGGGTATCAATATGACTTTGTAGGGCTAATGCTACACTAGTATTTTTAGATAACTGATTAACATAATGAGCCTGGTGAATAGTTTGTGAAAGAGCAATCCCAGCAGTGGCCGCAGTAGCAGTTAAAGCTGCTAAGGCTAGGATTGCACATATTAGAACACCAATAAATCTCTTTGGTCGTTTTAATGCTTCAGTCAATTCCAGCCAGGCTTGCATGCCAGTGTTATGATACCATGGTTCAGACAAATTAACAGGTAACATTATATAAGAAGGTTGCTTCATAATCATAACAGATGCAGATCCTTTAACGGGCAAAACACAACTACTAAAGATACAATTAACACAAGTAATATTATAACCTATAGGATTCATAGTGTTTTCTACAATTAAATCTCCAATCAATAAAGCATAAGGAGGAGCGACGCAAGTAATCACCGGTCTATAAGAAAAGGATAAGGCAAGTTTCCAGAATTCCCATTGCTTGTAAAAAACAAGGCTGTTATTATTAACGGGGACAGAAGAAACTAGTATGGTGCCATTATCATAATCTAAAGTACACCAGACAGAGGCTTTAGTCCATGTATCATTACAAACAGGAAAATCAGACTGCAGGAATTCAGAAGCCATAAAAGCAGGAAACTGTAGCCCTGTGACAGTCTTTACGACCGTAATTTGATGTCCAGCTAATAACGTCCCTTGATTACCCATGGTAGTTTCAATACACAAATAATGTCCAGTATCTTTAATCCTCAAGCGATATATGCATAGAGAATGATCCAACGAAGTATTAGAAGCAAGCTTAGTTACTCTAGCATTCATGTGAATGGGAACGTTATCCTTATACCAAAATACAAAGGTGGATAAATCTCCTCGTCTAGAAACAGTCTGTTTGCAAGGAAGACAAATATTAGATCCCACAGCTTTATAATTTTTACGTAAATGAGTAAAAACTTGAGAATTTACAGTGGTTTGGTAAGAAATAGCATGTTCTAAAGCAACAGCCTTAACACAACCGGAATTGGTACTCATAGGACTTAAACAAACAGGGGGAGTATTAAACCAATTAGAGTAATTAACAGAAGTTTTAGTAATAGGCAAATTTCCTAGCACTCTTCCAAAAGTAGAATCATTATAGAAAATTGGAAGGTCAGCTTCAGACCATGTAACAGGTTGTAATAAAGGAGGATCGGGTACATAAGCCCAATAAGATTTAGCCTCTATAGGTGGGGCTGCCAATACAGCTATCATGGCTAAAAAAAAGGCAAGAGGAGAGCGAGGATGAGCACTCTCCTCCATAATCCTACGTGCTTGAAATACTAAACATTGCAATTGATACCAAGTAATTTGATTTCGATCTCCCCTCGCCTCCCTGACAAGTTGTCTCCTACTCCGTCGCCGCATTCTTCTCGTCCGCCGGGGGAACCGGTTGGGGTGTGCTGTGGTCTATTGCGAGAGCCTCAGGCGACGCATTCTTCGAGTCAGGGTGTTTATTGGTGATGGCATGATAATGTCGAACCAAGCACTCCGGGAGCCACCGCGGAGAGTCTGCCTCCCTAGGGAAAACACAAACATGGCCTCGACCCCATACTAAAACAGGGTCTGGTCCATGCCAAAGGTTAGTCATGGGATCTTTCCATTTAACAAGCGCTTTTTCAGGAGGGGTTCCCGAAAGACCTGTAAACAATCGTTCATAAAGCGAGTGACTAAATGAATCTAAAGTTAAAAAATTTAAAATAAATAAAGCATGATTAAGCATAATCTGAGGAGATCTATCATATTCCCCCTTTTTTATTTTTTGTAATGTAATTTTTAATTGTTGGTTGGCACATTCTACAATACCTTGACCCTGAGGATTGTAGGGAATGCCTGTTTTATGTGAAATATGGAAAGTTGCACAAAAATTGGCAAAAGCTTTACTCGTATATCCTGGAGCATTATCTGTTTTTAAAGCTTTACGAATTCCCATAGATGCAAAACAATGAAATAAATGAGTAATTACATATTTAGTAGAGTCCCCAGCCAAAGGCGTAGCACATATAAAATTAGAGTAAGTATCAACAGTTACATGAACAAATTGTAATTTACCAAAAGAGGGAATATGAGTAACATCCATTTGCCAAAGATGATGAGGGAGTAAACCCCGAGGATTGACTCCAAATTGTGGAACAGGAAGGTGGGGTAAACATTTAGAGCAGGACTTAACAACGTATCGGGCTGTTTCTCTAGAAATAGAGAATTGTTTTTGAAGCATAGCAGCAGATTGATGATGTAAATTATGTGATTGTGTAGCAAAATCCTGAGGTTGAGATAAACTTAAGGCTATAATCTTTGTATTTTTGTCAGCCAATTGATTTCCCAAAGACAATGGGCCAGGGAGACCTGAATGGGCTCGAATATGTAATATGGCTACAGGAAAGTCATGCTGACGAATAGTCTTTTGTAGTTGAAAGAAAGTCTGAAACAATTGAGAATCAACAGTATTGCCAATTATAGCGGTTTCTATGTTACGCAAAATAGTAACCAAATAATGGCTATCCGTATAGAGATTAAAAGAACAACGTGAAAAGATTTGAAAAGCCAAGGAAATCGCATGTAATTCAACTCGTTGGGCAGAGGTATGATCTGTTTGTTCTTTATGAAGTAAGTCATCAGAAATAACCACAGCGATGCCATTGGCAGAACCATCAGTAAAAACATTTGGGGCATTGAGAATAGGAGTTGAACAGATAGTTTTAGGAAAAATAAATAGATGTTGAGTAGCAAAATGAAGGAGTTTATTAGAAGGATAATGATTATCAATAATTCCTGAATATCCAGCAAAAGCAAGAGCCCAAAAATCAGAGACAAATAATAGCCAAGAATATTGATAAGTAGTATAAGGTATAATAATAGAATTTGGTTCATATCCTACCAACTGAATATTTCTTCTAGGACCCAATTGAACAAGGGTTGCTATTAACTCATAATAAGGTGTAATGACTTTATTAGGTGTATTTTTCATATGAATCCATTCAAGAATTCCTGTTTCTTGCCATAATAAGGCGGTAGGGGTATGTGACGTAGCACAGATTATTAATAGTATAGGTAAAGAAGGCTCAATTCTAGTTAGCTGAACAGATTGTATTGCTTTGTTTACAAACTTGAGTGCTTGTTGAGCTTCAGAAGTTAAAATACGAGGGGAAGAAGGATCAGGACTTCCCTTTAGGATATTAAAAAGAGGCTGTAATTGACCCGTAGTTAATTTTAAAGAAGGTCGCAGCCAATTAATATCTCCTAATAACTTTTGAAAATCATTTAAAGATTTAAGAACGTCAGTCCGTATCTCTATCTTCTGAGGTGTAATATTATAATTTGTGATATACTTACCAAGATATGAGAAAGGTGGGTTCATCTGTACTTTGTCAGCAGCAATGACTAGTCCTGATCGTGACAAATGACTTTGAAGGGAATTATAAGCCTTAAGTAAAATATGTTTATCAGAATAAGCAAGTAATAAGTGATCCATATAATGAATAAAATATATCTGAGGGAACTGTTTACGAACAGGGGCAATAACTTGAGGTACAAACTGTTGACATAAAGTAGGACTATTAGCCATACCCTGAGGCAGCATTTTCCATTGATAACGTTGCATAGGTTCTATAAAATTTAAAGAGGGTAAGCTAAAAGCAAATCGCAACTTATCAGCCGGAAATAGAGGAATAGTAAACAAGCAATCCTTAAGATCAATAATAATAATCATATAATTTTTAGGTATGGCTGCAGGAGAAGGCAAACCTGGTTGCAGAGCTCCCATAATTACCATAGTTTGATTAACAGCACGTAAATCTTGCAATAAACGATATTTTCCCGATTTTATCTTTATAACAAATACAGGAGTATTCCAAGGGCTATTAGACTTTTCTAGTCTGCCCAAAGCAAGCTGTTCATTAATTATATTATGGGCCGCCATTAATTTCTCCTTAGAAAGGGGTCATTGGTCCACCCAGACAGGATTATCAGAAATCCAAGTTATAGGGTCAGCATGTGGTGGAGGAGAATCCAAGGCCCCTAGAAAAAACCCAAGCCTGTTTTATCCCCTTTATTATCAGTCTGTAAGGGTAATTTATTTCCCTGTTGATTTTTTCCCAAACCATTCCTAGGATCATACCCTTGATTTAACAACATATTAGTTACAGTAGGGTTGGGACTAAGCAATAGGATTCCCATTTGTTGTAATATATCTCTTCCCCAAAGGTTAACTGGCAATCTGGGCAATACGTAGGGTTTGAATATTCCTTGATTACCTTCAGCATCCTGCCAATGTAGCTATTGCGAACTTTGTTGTGGAGAATTAGATTGGCCAATACCTTGCAACTGTGTAATGGTTTGGTGCACGGGCCAATTTTTTGGCCAATGTATAAACGAAATAACAGAAACATCAGCACCAGTATCTAATAACCCAGAAAAAGGCCTTCCATTTATTTTTAATACCAATTGTGGTCTTTCCCTACCAATTTGTTGAATCCAGTAAACTGCATCAGAGGAACAGAAAGCCCCAGTTCCTCTTTTGTTATGTTGTAAAATTTTTCCTTCTGGTATGAATGGAATTAATAGAAGCTGAGCTATTCGCATACCGGGCGTGATAAGAAAAGATCCTTTTGATGTTTGAACCATAACCTTTAATTCCCCTTCATAATCAGCATCAATCACCCCAGGAATAATAGTTAAGCCTTTCATAGACATACTACTTCTTCCAAGGATTATACCAACTGTTCCCTGGGGTAAAGGCCCAAAAGTTCCCATAGGAAGGGCTTGGGGTCCCATATCCGAGGTTAATAAGAATTGGGTGGAGGCACAGAGGTCCAGTCCTGCACTATTTGGCATGGCCCTTTGAAGGGAGGAGATTCCATTCCCTGAGGAACAAAGGTCTGAGCTGGAGGCGGTGGAGCAGGTTGTGGGGGGATTATTGACATTGCTCCAATTGTTTGATGGGGCCGGAGCAGGCCCCTCCGGAAGTTTCCCGACAAGGGAGTTCCATCTTTACGAGTCACTGATCGACATTCTTTAGCCCAATGCCGTCCTCTTTGGCATCGGGGACAAATTGTGGGAGGAGGAGATTTACCTTGAGGCACAGAATTTACGACAGACATATTAGGAGTATCAACAGTACAATTTTTTGCAAAATGACCTGGCTTCCCACATTTAAAACAGTTTTTACTTTTAACATTTGGCCCAAATCCTGCCTTAGTTAGGGCTGCAGCTATAGCTACTCCCTATAAGTAAGATGATCCAATATCAGAACAAACTCGAATATAATCCTCTAAATTTCCTTTCTTTTTCCATGGACGTATAGCTGCTTGACAAATATTATTAGCATTTTCGAAAGCCAATTGTTTGACAATAATTGCTCCAGAAGGACCATCAGAAATAGTTCTATTAACAGCCTGTAATAATCTATCCACAAAATCAGCATAAGGTTCATCTGCCCCTTGCCTTATTTTAGCAAGGTCTTCAGTCCTAGTGGAGGCAGGTAAATGTTTCCATGCATGTAGAGCTATATGATTGATCTGAGCATAAGCCACAAAAGGGAAAGCTAATTGATCCTGTAAAAACTGATATTGTCCTTCCCCAATCAACATCTCATAATTTACTAGCACATTATGTGCAGTATTTCTTTCAGCTTGTTCAGCAGCCTTTTCATAATATTCTGATTTCCAAAGTAAATAGTCGCCACCAGTGAGACAAGCACGAGCAATAGATTTCCAGTCTGCTGGAGGCAATGCTTCTGTTGCAATAGTATCCAACATAGTAATAGTGAAAGGGGCTATAGGCCCATATTGTGCACAGGCTGCTTTTAAATCTTTCAAAACCTTAAAGGAGAGAGGCTGATATTCCCGATTATTTTGTTGTGGATTTTGAGGATTGGGTCGTTCCACCACCGGGCAGCAGAATAAAGGATCCTCCCCTCTATGAAGAGCTCCCCGTACTGCTTGTTGTAAAGGACTAAGCTTAGGAGGGATAGGGACAGAGACATGTAATTGCTGTAACCGTGGAAGAATATTTTCATCGGGATATTTTTCAGCCTCATATTTGGCTTCTTCATTCGCTAGATCAAAAGAAAAGTCATCATCATCAAGTGAATTAACACTCTTTATCCTCGGTGGCAAAGGAGGAGCAGTAGCTACTGTAGCAATATGTTCTACAGATTTAGCTGTTAATTTTGGAACTGAATCATAAATTGGATTAAAACAATCTCTTATTAAATTCCACAAGCTAAAATTGGAAACTGAAACAGAAGATGGTCCATGTGCTTTATGATATTTAGATAACTCATCTCCTACACGAGTCCAAATTGCTAAGTCCACTGATCCTCCTTCAGGGAACCGAAGACAAGCATCATACACTAATTGCAAAAATTCCAGAAGTTGTGAGGTAGTTACCTTAATTCCACGGGCTTTTAACATTGAAAGCAAAACCTGAGCAAATAAATCACGCTCCTTAGAGCCCTTTTGTCCCATATTATTTTACTTCTGACTCTTTCTCGAGTTACCGTCCTAAAAACGAAATTATTTCTTGTGGCCACACTATCTCACTCGAGAGTTCTACTTACCTGAAATCTTCTGAAATGCCTCACGCACTCAGGTCCCTGTTCAGGCACCACTTGCCGCAGACCGGCTGCAGAAAGCTAGAAGTTCCTGGCGGTGAGGGGTAAGGAACTGAAAAGCACCAGTATGGGATCAGAAGGGCCAAGGCAAGTTTATTCAAAGAGCATGAATGTATATATAGGTTTAGTACGGAACGAATAGCAGACAATAAATCAGTAAACCTTGTTTTCCACATAATTCTGTCGCCACAGGCTCTCCTTTGGGATAGATGGAGTATTTCCCATTTTTATAAGTTTGATAACACCAAAACACAAAAGACACAAATTCCAACACAAAAGGCACAAACAAATTCCAACATTGATGCACACAAAGCCAAAACCAAAACCAAACCCAACAAACCGGTTACCAAAATCATCCAATGACAATTCCCCTCTCCAACAGGGTACCCCAACCAAACAGACTGGCTTGTCCCGTAAAGGAAAAGCCCAAATTGAGGGGGGGTAATATGTTCCCGGTGTGCACGCCAGAGAGACTTACCCTCCAAAATCGAGCCTGTCAACTCATAGAAGTTTGTCGGTTCCTTGCTTCAACTGCCAAACGCTGGGGTAACCAGTGCTGTTTCAGGGAGTTTTGAAGGAAAGATCCTCAGGACAAATGGTCCCGGCAGCTGCTATGACCTTGCCCCAGTATTCCGTGACCAGGGCCGGCTGGCCGCGAGCAGCAAGGCTCCTGGCAGGCTAAGCCAAATTTGTTACTGAGTCCAAGCTCGCTCTGCTTGCTCTGCTCACTACACAACAGGCCAATAAATTGGGAGACGAGGTGTTGAGGCAAGGAATAACGACCTTATTCGGAAAGCTGGCAGACCAAGAAGATGGCAGACTAGGGTCCCCAAAAAACCATCTTACCGGGGTTTGGATGCCAGTTTCTTTTATAGAACAGAGAGGGGGAGGAGGTGAGGAAGTAAAGTAAAAAGGCCATTTATCTTGCAAAATTTCTTCTTTTCTGCAGCCATTCACAGGTGGGCAGGGTCAGATTGGCTCCCTGTGAGCTGAACTAAGGCACTTTAGTTTAACATTCGGGCAGAGGGGCAGGGTTCCCTGAGGCAGACCATTATGTATGATTATAATAACAAAAGCAATGAAAAGCAAAGGTTAAAGTCAAAGAAACAGATCCAACATGGAGTCCGATATAGCTCTTCCCTGTTACCGGTAGGGGTGCAGGTGTGGGTAATGAGAAAAGCCTTATAGGAAAGGAGGTCAGCTTGCACAAAGGCCATGAGCTTGGGGCTAGAAACTGGAGCAGGACTTGGGAGTGATGGAAAATGACACTGGAAAGGCAGGCAGGGACTTGAAAACAGAGGGCCGGGTTCGTGAGAGCAGACTTTATTCCAAGGGCACAGGTAACAGTTTTAAGAAGAAGAGCAGATTTTTAGTATATAAGATCACCCTGACAGCAAGGTGGAGAATGGATTAGATGTAGGTAATGTTACCCGGAAAACTGGGTTCACCTCTTGGTGGGTGTCCAGCCAAAAGACACAACCAAGCCAAAGACTGGGAGGAGGAAGGATTTATTACTTGCCGCAAGTAAGGAAAACACCGGGGATCTTTCCCAGAGCAGTGTCTCCCCAAACAGCAAAATTGGGGAAGTTTTAACAAGAAGTGTATTCATGAAGGGGCTTGGTTGAGTCCAAGCTTTAGTTGATTGAAGTCAGGAGGGTCAGAAAAGGTCAACATCATCGTCCCTTAGGTTCCAGTTGATCTGGTGGTTGAGCACTTCATGCTTATCTTTACCGTTCAAGCAAAACTGGGAGTTTTTACAGCTGATATATTATGTTTGCTATTGTTACTTCTCTTGCCTGATAACAGGCAATGTTTCTGCATTCTTTTGTTCCCTTAAGATTATTGAGAACTGTTCAAGGCCAGGCTTAGATTATAAAATGGCTTAGGGCAAAAATGACTTCTCTTAAGTCAAGAAAGCCATGCCTGGTTCTCTTTCTCCTGGAACCCCCTGCCCCTAACTGCTTACAGTAACACCTGAGGTAAAGAAGCAACTACAGAGTCTAATGAAATGTGAAATGAGAGGTGGTGGAGACTCGGAATCAAAACTGTGAGGAATATGAATGTTTACAAGTGTCTGAAAGCAAAGAAGTTCAGCTCTACGCAAAAGCCAGCGTGTCCTGTGTACACACACACATCCTGCTCCAACTGCCTGTGCTTCTTCATCCTCCCATGGTTTGTCTGTGGAAGGAGCTCGGTAAATGCTAATTGAGCTGACTTCCTGAACTAACAGCCTCAGTGGTTTTTTGCCTAAAGTGTGTTTTTTCCTATAGAGGCTTCTCCATTTTTGTGTGTTCCACTTCCCCACATACTTTCTTTTTCCACAGAATTCAATTCTTGAAATGGTAGGAGTGAACAGCATTCTGTTGAAACTTGTAATCATTTAGGGTTGTATTTGCTTTTAACATAGCTTCTACAGAGTTTTCCCCAGCAGAGGAAGGCTTGAGCATTTTCTCATGCTAGAGCATGTTGCCCTTAGTTTGGAATCTGCTAAAACAATTCATTTTACAGTGGAAATGTGCAACACCCTTAAATTTTGTTTCAATTCTTTCAGTGTTTCTTCAAGTAGCAATTCCATTTTTACAGGAAGTCTTTTAGTATAGAATGATCTTGGGTTGGAATGTGTGAAGAATGTCATCTGAGAGCTATATCTCTCCTTTAGATTCTGTCCATCTCTGTAATGACAGATACCTAATTGAAAACTGAGAAATACAGGAATTTATCTCATTTTTTTTCAAATAGCTCCGTATTTGCTTTGGTTAGATAAATATCAAATATCCTCCAGTTTAGCTGAATGTTTTGATTTTCACCCAGATAACTAGTTTCATGTAAAAATATTTTGGAATTTTAAGATTTTTTTCCCTTCCTTGTTTTCTTTTGCAAAGGTTTTAAGCTAGATGTCTCATATATACCAGCTTTACCATCATGTGCATAAATGCACAAAAATTATAAAGAGTTTTCTGATCCCTTGTCTCCACTGGGTAGAATTAGCTGCTTCGTTCTCTACTCCTCACTACAGACAGTACAGTCACAATTTGTCTTAAAATCAGATTTTTCTATGAGTCTGTAAGCTTTTGGGCAGAAACCTTGCCTCTTTTAATCCCCAGGATCTTACACTGTACCTGGCACATAGTATGCCCTCAGTTTGTTGGATAATTGGTAATTAGTCCAAATTTTCTACAGTTATTCAAAATATACAGCTTTATTGTGGTTTATCATCTCTATATGCAGTTCTTCCGATATACAGAATTATAGTGCATTTCCGATGTAGTTTAAAGTAGGTGATGTAATAAAATCTATATATAACAATTGCATTTGGAAATTTTTCAAATGAGTTAGTCATTTCTCTTACTATTTAATATAGGCAGCATATGTATCATTTGAAGTTTCTTTGTTTGGTTGTTTTAATATATTATGCCTAAAAATCAAGGCAATTATAAGAAAATATTCACTTTTCTTTGGCCACGCCCCGTGGCTTGTGGGACCTTAGTTTCCCGACCGGGATCAAACCTGTGCCCCCTGCAGTGGAAGCATGGAGTCCTAACCCTTGGACTGGTGGGGAATTCCCCTGAAAATATTCACTTTATAGGGCAAAATTTATGAACCCATGTAATACAGACCAAAATGTTGCATATAAATATATAGGCTTTCCTTACTTATTACTTTCTCTTATTCTTTTTTTTTAAATTGTATTTATTTATTTATTTATTTATTTATTTATTTTTGGCTGTGTTGGGTCTTCATTGCTGTGTGTGGGCTTTCTCTAGTTGCGGCAAGTGGAGGCTACTCTTCGTTGCGGTGCACGGGCTTCTCATTGTGGTGGCTTCTCTTGTTAAGGAGCACAGACTCTAGGCGCGCAGGCTTCAGTAGCTGTGGCTCGTGGGCTCTAGAGCACAGGCTCAGTAGTTGTGGCGCACGGGCTGTAGGCGTGCAGGCTTCAGTAGTTGTGGCGCACGGGTTTAGTTGCTCCGCGGCATGTGGGATCTTCCCAGACCAGGGCTCGAACCCGTGTCCCCTGCATTGGCAGGCGGATTCTTAACCAGTGCGCCACCAGGGAAGCCCTCTTATTCCTTTTAAAGCATATATGATTATATATGCATATAAAAAGGAATAAGAGAAAGTAATAAGTATACTTATATTTTTTAAGTATATTTTTCGATAGATAATGATTGTTCAAAATTCAAAAGGTACAAAAGGGTATACAAATAGAAAGTAGTTCTCTCTGCCACAACTGTGCCCAGCCAAGCTTGGGTATCCTTTCAGAAACACTCTGTACATATACAAGCAAATATATATAAACATATGCATATATAGTCACATATATGTATTTATATATGTATTAACAGTAACACTGGCACAGCCACAAACATCATTATGCATGCTACTTTTTTGTCACTTAATATATCTTGGCTTTTTTTTCCTTTTTATATTAATATTCATCTTTTTGTTTATTTTTAACTAAACGTTTGGAGGAGAAAGAAGATATACTTGAACCCTTTAAGAAAGCTTGAAATGTCTTTATGTGCAGAATTGACATATATCTTGTCAAACAATAAAATGACAGCTACAAGAATGTTTCACCATCTAGACCAGAGCTATTCAATAGAAAGATGATGAGCCACATATGTAATTTTAAATAATCTAGTAGCCATATGAGAAAAAGTAAAAAGAAACAGATAAACTTAATTTTAATAATACATTTTATTTAACACAATATGTCCATAATATTATGATTGCAACATGCAATTAGTAGAAGCAATTATTAATGAGACTTTGCATCTGTTCTTCTTAGTCTTTGAAATTCAGTGTGTATTTTGCACTGACAGCACATCTCAATCTGAACTAGCCATATTGCAAGTGCCCAATAGCCAGATTTGGCTGGTAGCTACTGTATTGGACAGTGCAGTTCTAGACCTTCTCACTTACCAATGGTTTTTAACTGGATATAATTTCTGCACAGAAATCTAATCATTAACATCTAATTTAAAAACAAGATTTAAGGTGACACATGTTTAGGTTTTCTTTTAAAATGAAACATTGGACCAAATGTTTGCTATTACAAATTGATTCTGCTTTGTCTGTCTCTGGTAGCAATATTCTTTTAAATATTATAGATACATATTAAATGTTTGTATACCTTTCTCTATACATCTCCTTTATTTGTTTACTAGGTCTCCTTGCCAGTATAAGAATTTAATTCCTATTGTTTAGATATCCTAGGAAACCATATTTCTTAAATATTCTTAAAATAATAAAACAACTTAATGTTTTTTTTTAATTGGTGTAATCAAGCTTGTAAAAAGTCTATGTTATTTATTCAAAGCAGGGAGTGGAGCACCTGGAAAATGTTTACAATTCATCCTGCCAATTTTAAATGGCAGAGTTTAATGACACCATATATAGACTGAAAACACATCAGACTCTTCCAAGGTGGGTTCTGTGTGTTTTCCCATTTCCAGGATAAAAGAAAAGATAAAGACAATACTAAGTAAACCATTCCATGGTACAGATTGGAGCC
The DNA here is from genome assembly GCF_965194805.1 of Balaenoptera borealis. Lineage (NCBI taxonomy): Eukaryota > Metazoa > Chordata > Mammalia > Artiodactyla > Balaenopteridae > Balaenoptera > Balaenoptera borealis. The sequence continues at coordinate 27,809,983 of NC_138870.1, forward strand.
ACTCAATAAATAATGCAATGATTAATGGAACATTTAATGACCACGGTTCTATCAGCATCTTTATTTTGTTTTATCTTTGGGTTTGTCTTCTACTCCCTCCTCTGTCAGGTATACTATCCAGAACTTGCATTTTCTTAAAAGATTTCATATTCAAAACCTGAGCATTGTAAGCACAATAGACTATGATAAAATGATGGAATTATTTAATTACTGAGGGATCAACATGAAAACCAACACTGCAGAAGTAATGTGCTTATTAAATTAGATTATATTTTCAATCCATGTTGACTCTTTTAATATAACCATGTCATATAACTCTTTTAGTATAACTATGCTTTAAAGTCTTTTAAGTTTTATTAAAATTTTAATAAACCCATGGAAATTAAAATTTTTAAATTAAAATCCTCAAGGAAAAAAACTACAATCTTTCTCTAATATATCCATTAAGTGAAAGAAAATATACTTATTTGATGTTCCTAATTGTTACATATTTAGGGCAAAAGTGATCACATCATGCTTGTGTCCACCAGAGTCCACCCATGTGGTGAAGACAGAGGCCTCCAGAAGGGGGTTGAGTCTGGAGGGATGATGGGGAGGCACAGGTGGGCTGAGACACACCGAAGGCGCAGAACGTTGCAGGCAATAACTACCTTCCTCCCTTGACCCTGCCCAAATGATACTTCTGGCTCACTAAAAAGTATTGAAAGGCAGGTAGAAAACTCGAAAGAGTCAGGCACCTAGATCATAGCTTCTGATTCAGACTCACTGAAGTGACCAACCTCTGCCACCATAAGACAAACTAGTCCGAACACTGAATTTTAAAATTGCACATTATCTCACCATCTTCTACCTGTTCATGCTCCCCACCCTCAAGTCAGGGAACAGCCTTTATTCCACCAAACTGCAGTCAATTACTTACCTACAGCACTTAACCCTTAGTTTCTTTGGTATCCTTTGTGCCAGGGAGTAAGGTGCTACAACCGTCTGCCGTTGGCATGGCCCTGCCTTCAGATCCCAAAGCCTCCCCATGCAAAGAAGAGGTTTAGTACTCTGTTGTGATGGGCAGCTGGGGGCTCTCCCTCATTGTATTCCAGGGGAAATGGCCATCAGCTATGCTATGCTCCTCACACTATTTAATCCAACTTGCTGGCACTAGTCTGTTGAATTCTACTGTTTGTCCTCACTGTAACTACATAACGACCTCTATTATAAAAATGCTCTGATTATAAGCATTCCCTGGGATGATATATTCAAACTGCAGCTTTCAAAGGGACGTCTTTTATCTACAAGGAATACTAAGAAAAACATAATTTAAAAAGCCACAGTAGATACCTGGGGAAGCCAATCTTGAGGTTAACAACTGTAGGCTCTCCTCTGCATTTATAAGGACATGTGGACAGCTATAGTGAAGGAATACTGAAGGAGCTCTCTCAACTCTGAGTCTCTCTGATTCAACGAATACAAATTATTCTCTCCATGACTGGGACTGGAGTTCACTGTGTACAATCCATGTTTCTAAATACACTTGTAAGTAAATATATTAAAATATCTCAGCACCGTATAGTATAGTTTCCATCAAGAAAAAGTAAAATTCCCATTATCTAATAAACAGAGCAAACTTTTTTTTGGACAATTTAAAGTGTCTATGTGTTATAAACTGACTATACAAGTCAGGAAAGAGCAGAGTCCCAGAATTCACGCTGAATTCTTGCAGTGTGCTAATACTTTGCTTTCCTTCCCCAAACCGATGAGGTTCAATTTCTAAAAGTATACCTATATCATTACATTGGATATGGGAGCCACTGATTTAATTGAGAAATGCTGCTCTGGTACCCATCAACATGGCAGCCAACCAGACTCTTCTGAGGCATATTAACAGTTTGGGGGTGGCCTTTGTACACGCTAAACCTGGCTTCAGTGGCTCTCCTGAGCTGTTAGCGAGTTGGGCAGGGTCTGAAGGAGCAGCCAAGTTCTGGCTGGGAGCATGGTGCCAATGATGAGTAATTCTGATGCTCACAGAAAGCCTACGCTTGCTACTTCCTATTCCTTTGTTTTAAATTATGTAGTGAAAATGTAGTTCCTTACACTTATACCTAGACTACTTAAAGTGACCTAGGCGTTGAACCTATACAACTAATCAACCAGAAGGATTCACAGTGCACTGTACTCATTACACAGCAATGAAGCATCCTGCCACCCTCTTGTTTTCTTCTTGCACAGCTGTGTGTCCCTTCTTCCACACATCCTTCTCTTTAGTCATCTGTTGATGCTTGTTTGATTTTCTTGGCTGTTTCCCAGTGTATTATGCCTGAAAGTTATGACAGGAAAAAAAAAAAGCAAGACTCAAAATGGCTGACTTTATTGCTTTCTATTGTTTACTAAAAAAGTAAAGTCATAAAGATGTCATATAACCATTAATTTCATTGTCACCTCTCAGCCAAAAAAAAAGTCATTGACATACTCTCCATATCACAAATTTAAAGTTTTTGTGAACTGTATATGTAAAAGCCAAGTTTGTTTTGGCTATGTTCATTACTGGACTCTGGAGATTTTCTCCCTCCCTCCCTCCCTTCCTTCCTTCCTTCCTTCCTTTATGTTTTTTTTTTTTTTTTTTTGGTGTATACATTATTTTTATGTCAGTTTAGTGTGTCCAGTTCACAAATCAAGTCTCCTTTTTGGGGACTGCTTCTAGAGCTGGGCCTCTCAACGTGACCGCAGTTGTCAGTGAATATTCTCGAGAGTTGGACTAGATTAGATTGTTACTCTTAAAATAATTATTTACAAGAAACTAATATAACTTCAAATATTTGCATTTATATGATTTAAAATTTTATATGAAAATATATACATTTACTTTGCAAGATAATGATTTAGAGCAAGACAGTCATTTTAATTAAACCTGCTTTTGGTGGATATAAAATTCGTACTTTTTTTAGTTGAAGAAGATATACTTTCCTCATGTTAAGGACTTTTTTGCTGCTCTGATGCTGTCCATCAACTACATTTTTGCTCTAAACTGAACCTTACCTCCCAATTCTTCATTGCACTTAAGATTTTGTCTTATTAGCAATGGAAAATCAGTCTATGATCAGTTTGGGTCATAAGAACTGAAATTAGAAATTTAGAGTAGGAAGAGGTACCCTATATGGATGCTGCTTAGTTCATGTTAAATACCTATTTCTGGCTTTCCAGGCAGTCCCAGCTCCACCTCTATTCATAGGATCCTGTAAAAACAAAAAACAAACAAACAAAGAACAACAAAAAAAGTATACTAGAGTCATTTACTCTGAATAGGTATTTATGGAATAAGCCATTATGACAGTAGAATCAGTTAAACATAAATTTTTTTCTCTTTTTATGCACTACTTGACATCAAAAGCAAAAAGAGGTAAGTTGGCTATAAACCTGAGTGAACCTTATTTTCTTTAATAGATTTATTTCTGAAGAGCTTTGCTTCAATTAAATTTCTACAAATCAAATACTTTTACATTAGGAAGCTTGTTATTGTAAATCTTTATTCTTTTCTTTGAGAACTGAATAAGCACCTTCTGTAAACTTGTATTTTAAAAATATTTAATATTTAAATATATTGCTTTTCCTTTAACCAAGTTATACGTATGGTTTAATTTTCTTGTGAGGAATTTTGGTTTAGTTTTGGGGTTTCTGAGTTGTCCCCCCTCCCCAAAATATGGATTACATGTTATAAGTATTTCTTCTTTTCTTAAAAAAAAAAAAAAAAGCCAAGAAACAACTGACATTGGTGATAGTCTATAATTTTCAGATCCATCGCTTTACAGAAGAGGAAACCCTGAACCTCTCAGAATATTTTCTAGTTTTGATTTTTTTTGAAATGACTATATATATATATATATTAAATAAGCAAATCAAACACATTTCACTGAGTGGTGTCTCAAATATTTTTCTTGTTTGGGATGTATTTTCACTTGATCTTTTTAGCAGGTTCTTGTTTGTAGTTTAACTTATTTCTCTTTCGTTTCTTTTTGATGATGAATTAATTCTGACATTCAAAGGTATAGCTGGTCTTCATCTAATACATGCTATTATTGACATTGTTTAATGAGAACAGACCATCATACCATCCTGAGTTAACTTTGTGCCAGCTGACATTCTTCTTGGGAAGGTCATTTCAGAACAAAACGTTATTTTCTAAAAAGTACTTAATTGGTGTAAGAATCTGGCAACAAAATGTACTTTTACCTCTTGGTGCCACTGTATTTAATTACCCTCTTCCCCTGTATCTTCCATGTCTTCCTACATAGGCTGTTAATTACACACATGCTCATGGTTTAATTGTAAGTTGTCCAGAAGCAGAAAGTTGACGATACTGCAGGATATTTTTATATTTCTCTTTTGCAAGGTTTGAAATAAATATAGATTTTTTAATATTGTTTTGTTTTATTAGCTAGTCATATGATATTCCTCAGGACAGCAAATGGAAAGCTGGACGAAAGTTTTTGTCTAATCTATAATCACTGAAAAGTCTAAAAATGCTCCCACTCCTTAGCAAGACATGCTCTGATTCTACATTGTTGAAGACAGTTTTAATGCTTGTCCCCAAAGTATGATAAACTATGCACAGTTGTCATTTATATGAAGGCAGAGCCAGATGTTTTTAAAGATTTGTCACCAAGTTATATTTTTGCATTGTCTATACTGAAATTTTTTTATGTGTTTCAACAATTCTGTCTACATCGTTCCCTGGAAATTTTTAATGAATAATGATTGTCTCTGACTATAAAGGGTATAAATAAATAATGGGATTTGCTGTGTTAAACACTGATGTAAAGTTAAGTCTGAAGTGTCTGGTGACATAAATTAGCAGATTACACCCCCGAGTAGCTGGAAATTGTTACTGTCTTATCTGTGGGTACTTTCAGAGAAACTCATGTGATATGTTTGTCAAAAAGGGATGAGATAGCCAACTCTATGTGTTTGATTATAAAATGCTAAAAGTTTTTCACAGCTATCCATTTTTACTAGTGCCAATGTACCATTAAATTCATCTTTACGTTTTTGAAAATATTTCAGCTTTTCCTAACTACTGTTTATATTCATGGAAATGTTTCTATCTCATTATTTTTCTGTATATAATGTTCCTATCTTAAAATTTTTCTTATTTTTTTCTTAAATTCTCTACTGTATATGTCTGTTTTTTCAGTTTATGTGTATAGGCATCCATAGGACTACTTAAGTGTTCAAGTTATTACTGCGAGGAGAATGTATTTTGATGCTTCTTTCCATTAACTTTTCTGTTAATTCACTAACACACTATTAGTCATTTTGTAGATTTAGTGAGGAATAATTTAGCATTGATGTTATTTGGCATATTTTAAATAATGGCAATTATAACTATTTTCAAGATTTATACATCAAAGTCTTAAAATTATTGAAGAATAATCAATCACCTGATATCACTAAATTAGCTTTAAAATCTTTATCAGAGAGTATTTTCTCTTTCTTATTCCTTTTGTTAGGAAGATATTGTTATGATGACAGGAATGTCTAAATTGTACTCTTTCTTCCTCAAGTGGATCCATCACACAATGATATTAATAATGTAACTAATAAACAAGTCTAATGATCCTTTAGGGAAGGCAAAGTCAGTATATTAGCAGATTTTTTTGTATCACATGCAAATTTCTGAAGGAAGCTACTGTGGGGAAACAAAGAATTATAAGGCAGTGTCCTCTCTGCTGTCAACTGCATAGCATGACTGAGGAATTTAGATACACTGCAAGGGATGCAGTGGTCAAAAGCTGTGTACAAGAAATGCTGAAGGAGATGAGATAAGTGCTAACCGAGTTTAGGGGAAGCAGACACTTCCTTCTTGGGTGGTCAGGAGTAAAGACTGAAACTTGTTAGTTCTGAATACTCCAAGAGAAGAGAAAAGCATTTTAGATGAACGTAATAATAGGAGCAAAGACTTGTTGAAATGATCTTATTATATGGTCTATTTGGTCTTTTTAATTTATTGTTGCTAATGGCAAGGACTTTGTTTCTTGAAGCTGAAAATCTCAAGGTCATCTTGACTCCTCCCTTTAGCACTCATGTCTTATCGCTGACCAGTTCCTGTTCATGGATGTGAAAGAGGATGCTTTCACAAGCATCCTCTCACCTGATCTGCAAGATTTATATTTAATGTCCTCACTTAACAGAAAAGCTGAGACTCAGAATGGTGAAGTCACTTCTTCAATGTCACTCAGCTACTGGTTGGTGGAGCAGGGATCTAAATATTAAGATCTCTCTGATGATGGACATAAATCTTATGCTGACATGGAGGAAAGTTGAAGAGCACAGAAGAGAGAGAATAGAGAATAATGAGGAAGGCAAAGAGACCATAAAAAAATTGCTGCAGAAGCATCGTTGGCAAGTGGAAGGAAATTGTGATGTACCCATTATCCAGTCCCATGAATTATTGTGTAAAACCCTCACTTAAGACCTGAGTGTGTGCATAAGTATGTCAGTAATTATTATGGAGAGCACCTTTGTGCTATTATCCACAAATATTCAGAATTCCTGAGTTGGGAAACAAAAAAATGTTATGCAATTTTTCTGTCTCCACCTCAGTGCATAGTACATAAAAATGTATATTTTCTACTAACGTAATTACTCAAATTTCACATTCTATTGTCAATTTGGTTTTTTCCAAGACTGATTTGACTACTTTAACTTCACTCTAAAATGATTTTTACCAAAAAGAAAATCTGCTGAAATTCGAGTACAGATTTTCAGTTAGAATTCGTGCTTCTGTATTCCTTTTCCAGTGGGTTTCCTTACATTAAAACATATTTATTTATTTCAACCCTTGGCCTGCTTAGAGTTGAGAAGAATCAAGGTCATGATTATCACATTTTCTGACTTGAGAGAGAAAATAAAAGGAAGAGGAAGTTAATATGGTAGATGACAGAATAGAATCTAAAAGATGCATCAGGTAGGAAGAGGTGAAACATATTAGAGATTAACATAACGTTAAAAGTATATAAAATATTGCATTGAAATTCCAGACACCGTAAGTATAGGATGGAGGAAACATGACTTGACAGCACCGTCTTTAAACAAAGTAAGCCCATATGAGATAGCAGTGTGATGTGGCTGCCTGAAAATGCCACACAAGCTTCTGCTCTTTTAATAGAATCAGGATGTCTCAGATGAGCAGGACTCTGCCACCCCTGTCCAGCTGTCACATCTTATCACTCATGGTTTCCTCTCTGAGCACCTCATTTTTAGAAGGTTGTACACAAACTGGAGCATGGTCAGAGAGCAAAGATGAGGGTGTGGGAGGTTGAAATCATGTCCTGTGAGGAAGAACTTGGATTATTTGGCCTGAGGAAAACTCGGGGGGACAGAAATCGTTTTCATGGGAAAATGTGAAGCACTTGATGGAGTTTATGGTCATGAAGGAAGGAAATGTGGTATGGAAAATAAGACATCACGAAATGGTTAGGATGCATGAGTTCTCAAGTCAGGAAAACCAGGGGCTGGGGCGCAGGTCATTCTGTAGAAGACTGTTGGCCACAAAGAGCTGCTGCTCTGCCCCCCTCGGAACATCTGGGCACCAAGGAAGCCACCCCTGCAACAGCACACTGTCCTCATCAATTCCCTCCACTGCCATCTGAGCCATGTGTGGAGCCAAAAACATAGACGTGTTCCCGGCTGCCCCCTCATGAGGATCTCCCTCCCATCCCAATCAGTCACCCGGGGGCCCATGGAGTCACTAAGGCACTGACTTTTAGAAAATGGGTTAGTTTTCTAAATTGCATCGAAAAGTTTAAAAATAGTAGACGCCTGAGGGAAAACCATATGACAAGACTTTCTCTTCCTGCCAATGAAATTCATTAATTTCAGCCACCTCTTTATAGAAACTGGATATTATCCCCATTCCTGCACCTTTTATCTTGCTTTGTGTTTTTGAGGTGACTAGTTGCCTTCAAATTACGGTCAACTGTCTGATGAAGTTCTTATGTTTCTTTGACAATATGTGTCTGATATTTTCTAGAGGTAGCTGGCGTCAATTCGAGAGACAAACAGGGTAGTGAGTAGAAAATAGGCCTTAGTGTTGGAAAAGTTTAACTTTAAATCTTTGCTCTGCCACTTCTTAGCTGGTGATCATGTATTCACTTAATCAATGAATGTTTGCGGAGACTGTACTGTGATGCCAAGTTCTGTATTTGTTTTTGGTGGGAGAGGTCATGAAAAATGTCAAAGAAAAAAATAGTCTCAGAATACATGAGATTTTAATATAGTCCCATAGATCAAAAATACTTATTTTCCTCATGATAGGAATAGTGCAAATAACAACTCCAGAGTGTTGCTGAGACTTAAAACTAATATGAAGTTCCTAGGAGAAATTACATCATGTTGATTCACCAAATAATTTCCTTTCTTCTTTCTCCCCTTTTCTACCTTCCTTTCTACTGGAGGCCTTTGTTTAGGGAGGAATGTCAAATAAGTTCCTGTGTATACCAGGACATATAGATGTGTTAAACAATAATATCCCTTATTCACCTCTGCCCTTGAGGCACTAACAATCTCTTGAGTTCCGTTACATTTCTCAGGCCTATGACCTTATAATATAAATGTACAGTGTTATCTAATTCAGTTCTGAGCATTTCAAGTAAATACTTTAATTTTATAAAATATTTTATTATTATTAGTGGAGGCCATAAAGAGTTTATAGTTACGAAGAAGTTCTTTTCCTATTTGCTCATTTGTTTTCTAGGTGTACAACCTAGATGTCACAACCTCCAGGAAGCATTTCCTGACTACTTAGATTAGTGAATTGTTTCTGCTCTGAGATCCCTACATTTCCCTATCATGGGAAGCATTGCAGTGAAGTGTCTTAAAATCTAATTCAACCCTTGGATCATACAATCCTGGATTCAAATTCCAGCTCACCTCTTAGTGAGCTTTGGCAAGTTACTTAACCTAGGTCCCCCTTTCCTCATTCACAAATTGGGATTAATAAAGCAAGGTTAAAGGAGAGCACGCATAGTAAGTGCCTGCACAGTGCCTGGCACATGGTAAGCAATGAATGAGTGCTCAGTGCTCCCACCACCACATCTCATCATCATCACCATCACCATCATCATCGCCATGACACTTTGTTTGTTGAATATGCTTGTCTTTCTCAATTGACCAGGGACCATGTCTTCTGTTTTCCTTTTATCTCTACCACCTAACACAGTTTTAGACACATAATTGGAGTTTAGTAACTTGCTTGCTGAATGGTTGAAACAAATTCTGGTGGCCCCAGATGACAGCAGTGGCTTCTGGTGTTCTGAGATGCCTCCTCCTTAAGTCACATACTTCTCATCTTTTATGCCCTCAAAAGCAATGAGATGAGGCCTAGTTCCTTCAAGAATGAGTCTGCCAGAGTAGATCCTACAAAGAACAGGTAAGATCATGTAAAGCCCACAGCATCTCATAGCTGGAAGGGACTTTCTCAATCTCTCAACCCACCCCTTTCATTTTACAAAGTACATGCTAAATACACATGGGTTAGCCAAGTCCATGACTGGAAGACTGTTGACCACAGAAGAGGAATTTAGAAGACAATTGAGTCAGAGCGATTAGCTATTTTTCAAATTTCTTTTTTTTTACTCTTTCACCATCTTATCTATGGAATTTGTTTTTATTATTTAAGGATAACACTTAGCTAAGTACTTATAAATAATAAATGCAAAGTAAAATAATAATTAACCAGAGGTGATATAACTTCTAAAGAGGAAAAAACTGATACTCACTACAATGTAAGAAATATCCACCACATATTAAACACTTCATTAAGAGAGTGCATTGTGGTCCTGCTCACCTGTTTTCTAAATTTCATCACAAAGCATATTTCAAATGAACAATAATCTGTGACTGCATTAACAAAAAGAAAAATAAAATCTAATGTGAGAGATGGAAAAGAATTTAGACCATTTAAAAACTCTAATTACTCTAATTCTGGGGCTTGCCATTCCACAGAGGTCAAAACTTTGCTATAGAACAGCTTTATTTATACCTTCCTGGCAATAGGAAAGACAGGCCAGATTCCCAAGTGTTCACATTCATTTGCATTCATTGCATTTACTCAAATATAACAGAAGAGGGCAGCACACATCTGGTTAACTTAAACATGTCTGGTGGCCACATCAAAATAGTTGTCTAAATTTGTCCAACAATTCCTAAATTATCCCTTAGCACAGCTGTTGAAAAAGGTGAAAAGAGCATAAAGGAATTCATCCTTTAAGACTCCTGAGTTTCTACGAAAGGGAATCATTGAGCTAATCAAGCTGCAAAATGGAAAAACAAAGACTTAAAGAAAAAATAGAAAGAATTCCCCAAAGCTAAAAAAATGGAAATATTTTTTACATTTGAAAGACTTTTACTGAGTATGATAATCTGAACACCAGCTACTCAACGAATCAGATCTTGTTCCTATTAAAAAACAATAATTAATAAGTTACTCTGCAACAAAGACCACCTTATAAAAGGGTCTCTGTCTTCAGTGATGTTCTCTTGAATGAACTTAAATCAAGCCTATCTTATATTCTACTTTGCATCACAGACAACTTTAGTGTGTTTGCAATGTCTTATACAAAAGCATGAGCAATTTTCATGAATTTTGGTATCCTGGAGTTATACAAGCAGGTTTTGTTACAATAGAGAATATGTTGGCTTTAGAACAAGTGATGCTTAGATTCAAGCCTTTGAACGTAAATTTCAGTAGAGGCTCATTAATTCGACTTTAAATCCAGAATTTGTGATAACTTGGCTTAAATATTACCTATATAACATATAGGGAAAGAGGTTTGCTAAGCAAATACATAGTCTAAGCGGTTAGCAAGAGGAAATGCTGCAATTATTTAAGAATAATTGAATTTTTAATTCTAATTTTAACTTTTTTGCAAAATCTTTTTTGCAGAAATATAATATATGCATTTCTAACTAACTTCGCAGGTGATCCTAGTACATCAGCCTGATACCAGTAAACAGACTGCTCTTTGATTATTTTAGAACACCCAGCACACGGTCTTTCTTGGAGTAGATGAGTAACATAACTAACTGATCAGCTAAAGCCTGAACTTTTACTAGCTAGTGCTTTGTCAACCTAGTGTGAGCTATATTGTATGACTTTAAAATGACAAAAATAAAAGTAGATTTCCCATTCAGGTTAGCTTTCTCTGTCAGTCCCAGTTACTGACAATTTAATATATATAAAATAAACATTCTAAGATTTTTAACAATTCTTGCTTTTGATAAATAAAACCTATTTTCAGAAAACTGTAAAGATGATTTCCTTCTCTAATATCCTCTATTAATCATGGAAAAGTTTGTATTGCATGCTTTTCTCAATGTACTTATGGGATTGACAATATGCCGGTGTGTCCGACAACGCATACCATTTTGGAATAACAAATCTAACTGCTGAGCAAGTAATTACCATCATGTTCAGGTTCAGAACTTGAAGATCTTTCATTATGTTAATAGATCCTTTATTTTTAGATGTAGCCAAATACCAAATATGAATGGCCACATATGTCCTAAGGTACTTGAGAACTCTCAGGACTAATTTTGTGTCACTAATTTTTAAATACTGTATTTAATTAAGAAAAAAGCCTTGTCTTTTCTATTGGCATCATTCAGGGGGGAAAAAAAAAAGCTTAATCCAGATGTTTCTGTGTGAATGCACATTCCTCACTAAATCTCTCAGGCAGCTGCTTAAGTTACTGTTACTAACACGTTGCTCTGTTGTCTCTTCGTATACGTGTCTAATTTATCAGTTTCTTATAGATTGTCAGCAGCCTGCTGCCTCCGTACCGCCACAGCGCTCACAACTAGCCGGGGGGCAAGACTGCCCGACTCTCAGGTAAATTCAGATGTCCTCACTCTTCCCACCCAGTTGCACATCAGTTCCATAGACCCGCAAGCTCTCCTTTCCCACATTATGACTGCCTATACATAATTATACTTGCCACATTTTATTTCAAATATGGGCTACACAGACACACACTGGACTCCTAAAGTCCACAGGTGCCACTGAAAATGCAAGAGAGGGAGAGTTCATTTTACTGGCCACTGGCAAGTAGCCTAAGGCGGCATTCAGCTCCCCTGTGTGGGTAAATACTTGGTTAGTCCAGTGTTTCATTACCGTCCAAAATATAAAACCTGGAATTGCTTGTCTTTTGTCCTTAGAATATATTTCCCAGGCAAACAATTAGGAAGGATATAAAGCATATCTGATGTCTGTTCCAAGACAACTTTATGAAAGTGTTTCTTTTTTCTGTCCACTCAGTACCCTCAATGAAACTGAAATTGAAAGGTGGAGAAAACCTTGTAATTGGCATTCAAAAAAGAATATTTGCAGTGATAGTGCCTTTTATGTAAGATTAACTGAAGAATTTTAAAGGCAGGTCTACATACTCCCTGGATGCTAAACTGGAGAGTTTGCTAAACAATTTCTTTTCCAATGAAAGCTTTGCAAATCCATTATGAACTTACTTTTATGGTAAATTCCACGGGCGAACTTCCACACATCATCAGAGCACGCCATCAGTACCTAATCATTTTCTTGAAATCCTTCATCTCCAGTTATTTGGCCTCTGATGGTGTCTAGTTTTTATAGTCTGGTTGTGGCTGTTATAGCCTGCTTGTTGTTCTCTCCTTGTTTTAATATAACTGTTGCTCTTCTCCCAGGGCAAGGCTTCTGTTGAGTAAGGGCAGGCCCAGACATACTTCCATGTATGTCTGAGGAGTAGATGTCAGTAGCAGGCTGCATGTGGTCATGGGTTAGAGCTGAGAGCTGGGGAGCCACAAGTGCTCCCTGGAAACACAGCAGCAGCCAAAGCCCCAGTGATGACTTGGTCTCTGAGGTAGTTGTGCAGCCAGCTATTTAAGTGGGACATCAAGTGAGCAGGAGAAGTTATGTGATTAAATAGGCCCCAAGCCAGTGTCTTCCAACTGATGTCTCAGCCTGCTGTTCCCATCACTTCCAGCAACAGGTTTTTACTTCAGGAAAGTTCTTCATTAACATACAAATGCCATTAGTAATTTCAGTCATTAACTAACTGAATATAATTATAAATGTTCAAACCCATTTCAGTGGGATTCTACGTGTGTAATGCAGAAGAACGTGGGCTCTTAACCTACAGTCTGTTCTCCACAAAGTGCCCCCACCCCACCCAGGGCCTGGGGCAGTGCCAGGCGCCCAACAATTTCAGGGAGTGAATGAGCTCTTGAGTCACATTACTGGCTTTGAATCGCGCCTCTGACCCCTACTAACTGCGTAATCTTGGAAAGTTGCTTTCGCTGGCTGAGATTTCGTTTCCTTACTTGTAAAGTGAGAAAGAGAATGGCTACTGGGAGGATTCAGCAAGACACAGGGCTGGGCCACAGTGTGCTCTCAATAGCTGTTACTACCACTAACCGTTCTTAGTACCTAACCATTCCTTAAGACAGAAATCTGCTGTCTCTCATAACCTCTCTAATTTGCTTGGGCAAAGAGTAGAGAAGGCTACTGTATTAAGTGTTTCAATTACATAAGAAATGGAAAGGCTAATGAGGAATCTTTTTAAGTTTAATTTATTTCACCTTGCTTTTTTTTTTTTGAGAACCAGTTTGACTAAATTATTAGAACTTATTATGATTAAATGATTATGATTATTATGATTAAATTATTTGACTAGAACTTATCAAATATAGTATTTACATTCAAGAAGTGATTCCTCAATCTGTAAACCAAAAATATGCTTCTGTCACATAATATACACAGTGCAATTGTATTTTATGCAAATTAAAAATAGTAACACTATAATATGAAATATTTATAATCTATCACTTTAAGAAATCTTAAATAATAAAAAAAATTTTAATTATCATGAAACGACACAATGTGTTGGGCCGAGCTATAACCCATGTTTAAGCCGTTACTACACACTTCAGCTGGTCAAACAGAAATGCTTGCCTTCCTTTATCAAGAAGAGTATTGAACTCCATGGGTCTTCAAACACTTACGCCTCTTGTACGATGTGACCACCCTGTGCTACTTGCCGTAACTTATGCTGAATAACATGTTTAGTCCCCTAAAAAGAAATTCTAAATCATGCAGATTTAATGGAAAGAAACTCCGTTAGGTCTGTGGGAAAGTCTATCTGCTGCTCTATTCCCCGGGCCATCTGACTCTTTCTGGAGGGTGGAGGAAGAATCCTGCCATGCAGTATTTTCTTAGTCCTTGTGTTGAACCTTTAGCTCTCCCATGTTTACCTACCACATTTTAAAATAGATAGGAAAAGTCATTTTTATCACTGGTTGTCCTAACTAGTGCAGAAGAGCATATCTCCATTTAAACTAAATTTATAGCAGTTCAAAGAGTTTGGGAAGTAAGGGTGACCCCAAGCAGAGCAGTATTGTACATAATTATGATTCTGTATTAAAACTCAAGAGATATACATAATATACCAAAGATAAAAATTGTTTAATGCTCATTTTTAATGACTTGAATAATAGTGTTAGGTTTTTTTAAAATTATGATTAAATTAATAAATAACAATAATAAACCTTGAATAGCTTTCTCACATAACACTCTGGGCAGAAATTATTCTATGGTACTGAGTTTCAAAGTATAAAGGAAAAAAGCAGAGTTTTAGAAAAATGCCAATCTTTTTCAATTAAAAAAAAAATCCCCATAGTGTGATTTTCCCCCTATTAGTCACATTTTAAGAAGTCTGAACCCAAATCTGTTTTGTAGCATTACTTGAGGAAATTCAATGATTTTACGTCCTTATTCTCCAATACTTCTCAGCAAGATGTTGATGAGCCAGAGCATCTCTGTGTTCATTTAAACTGGAGGCCCTCGGAAGTGGTCATTTTGGAAGTCTGCATTATATACTTGCTCTTCTGTCATATTTACACTACCAAGCTAAAGCAGGTAGGGGGAACCCTTAGAGCAGATCAGACTTCCACAGGCAAATTAGTTCTCCTATTGAATCTACCAGAGAACTGTAGAATCCTCTAAAGCCTTGGTGCAGCATGTCCGTGTCCCCAGGAACTTCTTTGAAATGCAGATTCTCAGGTCCCACCCCAGACCTATTGAATCAGAATCACTCCCTGTGATTGCTATGCAGTCATTAAAGTTCGAAAAGAACTGATCTAAAGAAATCTTGCAACTAACCCAGAGACCTAGGGGAATGAGACTGCATGAAGAAATTGAAAAGAGTGATTGCTGGGGAGGCGTTCACATACTATTTCCCCAGTGCATTTCATTTTTCTTCTTGGGGGCATTTTTTTTGAAAATCTGCAGTTGTCTTGGCATGCTTTAGATTTAAGCCATTTTCTGTGCAAAAGCCCTGTGAAAAGAATGTGTCTGTTGAACCCTTACAACTGTGTCTAGCCCCTTGTAAATGCATTTCTGGCTGACATGCTTGTTTCTCATTTGCAGTCCTGACATAGCTCTGCCCGATGAGCAGCCACATTCCAGCTCGCAGTGCGCCCCTCTCCACTGTCTCTCCAAGCCTCCTTACCCCTAGTCTTCATCTCCCGTGGACGAATACCTGGGGTGAACGTTTTGTAGCCACACACAGGATACTGCCCAAGATCCAGCGGGTGTTTTCTTCTCGGTGGTTAGATGTTTGATTGAATTAATGGCCATCATTTTGGAAGATGAGAGGAAGTTGGGAAGAATAACACAAAGCACAGACTCTGGTGTGATAAAACACTTTATGGTTTCTCTAAGTCACAGATAAACTTCTGCAATCAAATGGCTACAGTTCAGTTAAATCAAAATAAACAAAACAGGAAATATGTATCTCAGATGGCTGGCTTTACCTCGATAGCTTAAGAGAGACCTCAGACAATGTAAAATACATATATTGTAAAATCATCTTTCCTTACACTTCAAATTCAGCTATAGAAGTTGATTCTAATTTTTTGGTCATTGATATTTACTTTGTACTTTACTTGCCACATGATTTACGTCTATAAAAATCATTTCTATGAGAGGTGAACTTCATTTATTTTAAAATACACATAATTTACTCAATTAAGTATGATTTTAATTTAGTCTGAAATCTGGAATTGGCCAGACTGTGGTCATTTTTCTTGCACAAAATGATAAATGAGGTGCATCGGAATGTTAACAATAACTGTATTTTGCTGCTACACTGATATTGTTTATGCACTTACTTTCTAATCAGTAGCTCATTGTCTGCTGGTTTTTTTTGTTTTTTTGTTTTTTTTTTTAACTAGAATTCTTCACTGGACATTATTAAGTAAATCTTAAAAAGACACTATGTTATGGTTCATTGACTTACTCAACTTTTGATGGCATCTTTAAGTTTTTTTAAATTGCAGACAAGTAGATGCACTGGTGCTGCTCCTTTGTGTGTGTATATGTGTGTGTGATAATGTTAAAGAAGGCTAAATAACGTGAAGGGAAAAAAATGGTGTGTTTATTTAATGACCAGAATTTTTTTTACTTCTCCCCAATTCAGGGTCTACTATGAGTATTTCTTGTTACAAGATATCAAGTATAAATGGGAAAATATATGCATATGTAGATGTAAGTTAGCCTTTGGTTAATTAATTTACCCAGAAAGTGTTCAAATTTTGATTAAAATTGTATGTTTTGTTGTTGTTAGGTTTTTTTCATAATGCATCTTCCTTGCCAAAAAAAACAACAGGTAATAAACCTTAGCTCACTGTCTACTTTTGACAAACACTCAGGTGCCTACAATCATTATGTTATATTGAGATAATACATGTTCCTAGTTAATTTACAGATTCTGCTGAGTAACTTTTATGACTTAATTTAAGGCAGTGGATTTTCACAGCAAAATTTATTTTGCACATAATCTGACAAACAAGGAAAACAGCTAATTGAGCTGAAAGGTCTAACACTCTTGGGCTCCTTATATCAAGTGCTGCCCACACACCTGCTCCTATCCCTCATTCCTTGTCTAGTCAGGTAGCCTTAACTTGTTTAAAACCATACCGGTTTGACCTTTTCATGTAATGATATCTGTAACTTCTCTTTAAAACAAAAACAATCCTCACTGTTAACTCAGAAGGTAGTTAACAATGCAGGGCTCTAACAATGGCGATCCAGTAGGAGCCACTCAGCTTACTTAGTGGAAGTGGCCCATCAAAGGTGGTAGCCAGTGGGTAAGTCATAAAGCACAGAGCAGGAGCTCTCATCAGTCGTACACCTATTAAGTAGTGGTCACTGTTACCAAAACAACCAAGGGATTTTGAATTCCTCATATGAGTGCTATTTTCAACAGCGTCATTTATTATGCAACTTGCAGTAGTTGGAAGTCTTCACCAAAATAGGGATTCAGGTTAAAATACGGAAAAAGAAACAAAACAAATCTTCATAAACCCCTGATCATGGCAACCTAACCTTCTGCTCTTTCCACTTGCATTGCCTTGCTATTCCTAAACATTTTCTTTATTTTATCGGTGTTGTATCTGCCTGGTACCAGTCTTAGTGAGACTGTGTGGATTTTATTAGAGTCCAGTTAAAGGAAGCTCCCCCACCCCCATCCCTGCTTTTTCTTTTTCAAGCATCATGTGTTTGGACCTGAGAAGTGGCATAGCTGCTAAGTTGACTTTTAATAAAAACTGTGCCTGAGGGAAAATATGCCTTTTTAAAAAGTACCTCAGAACATTTTCCTATATTGCCTCATCATTTTCATTGGTGGTGCAGGGAATTCAGCAGTGAGTATTGTCTGTGTGTAACTATAGGGCATTTGTGCTCTCTTGCGCTGTATTTGTGACCAGCTGAAAAGCTGGGTCATAGACAAAACACTTATTTCTTCCAATAAAAAGTTTATCATTAAGTTATTATGTATTAGTTTTATTTCAGTTCATTATATTAACAGAGTGGGAAATGCTTGTTTTGAAATAGTAATTCTATAAAAATGTTAATTTTAGCAAACTTTGCCAAAAAGATATAGAAACTTGGAAATAAATTTCTAATTTTCAGCACAAAACTAGATTGTAGTCCCTAAGCAGTAAGAGAGAGTTCCATGTATTTATACTGTGGCTTCACTTAGTATAGTTTAAACTGAGCCATATCTATATTTATTTATAGGCATTTAAAATGGACAAATAGGTGTAGCATTGATAAAAATCAGTACCTGTAAAGAAACATCAGGATTTAAAAGGAAACTGGAAAACTGAAGAAATAGTGAAAATAAAAAAGAATAAACCTCAATAAGACTAGTTGAAGACAGCCTTGGGGAAGAAAAACCAACTATAGAAGTATAATGACAATACTCGCTAATTATTGCAAACACAGTGGGCAAAGATTAAAGATAACTAGCAAGACTTTAAAAAGTAAGCACAATTACCATACTGAAAAGAATAGGATGCAGAAATGCTTTACTACTGAGGATTTTTCTTAGTTAAAAAAATAAAATATTTAAAATAAAAAGGAGCAATAAATTGCCTTTGGTCTGGGTGCACAGGGGCATACAGGACCCAGAATTAATCTTTCCAATCAACTCATGATTCATCATATCCCTTTTTCATATCCAATTCTGTCTCAATAAGAGGAATTTGGAGAACTTGGTGAAAATAGAAAGTTATTAAATAATTAAGAAAAGATCTATTTATAAAGATTATACTTTAGCCTAGGGAAGAAGAGGTACAATAGTGATCATCAAGAAAAGTTAACAAAGGATAGGTACCAGCTATGGCTACCGTTACTAAGACTAGAATGAAAAAAACAAAGTCTTCAGTCTGAAGGATTTATATTAACTCTTGGAAGGAGATTTTTAACAGTGGGAAATTAATCATCAAAATTGATAATCATAAGGAAGATTTGTTTTTTAAGAATTAAATATTACTGGTTTTCTAGTAAGGATTAAGTTATGTGGCAAGAAATATTACGATAATGTATTATAATTCTGGGATTCCATAATTCTATGGTTCTTTTATTTAAAAATACATTAAAGTTATACTGGTTAGTCATAAAATATTTTATCCCTTGAAAATAGGATAGCAATCTTAATTGTTCCAAGATATTTGGTAAAAAACAAAACAGGGTTGTCAGTATTATTTTTCCTTCCAGCTATATTTCATAGTATCTTTAAAGTTGTCCAGAATGTAGTAATTTTACCATAAAAAGCCTCAATTGTTAGAGTCTAAAAAAACAAACGTCCTCAGGAATACTTCAGAAATAGGTATGCAATCCCTCAGGGGGGCAAATGCCTCTCAAATTTTATCTTTTCTTAAAAGGATCTTCAATCTACAATATTTGCTTTTTCCATGCTTTGAAAAATTTTCCTGTACAGATAGTCTTTCTGTTTCAAACAAGCATGAAACACCAGTCAAATTAATTAACTATGAATGTGGACATTTCCTGATATTCTGTTTTAAATAAAATCCTTACAATTATCAATTGGAAATTACAAAATATGAAAAGGAAGAAATGAAATATATTTTCTACTGAGTTAAGAATGGCAAATTTAATGTGTAACTGTTATAATCAATCAGCCAAAAGACATAATCTGTATCTCAGAAAGACACATCATGGGAAACTGATGGATTTCCACCAAGGAACTGTGCTGGTTCAACCCATGATGCCACAAATGTGTTAATATTGTAGATATAAAGTAGGACTAGATTCAAAAGGAAGTCTTAGGATAAAGTTCATAATTTAAAAAATTTACCCTGTATGTTTTTTGTTTGTTTATAAACCAGAGTGATTTTAAATAGCCCTTATATTTAAGATTTCAAAAAATTTACAAGAATATGTTTTCATTAAATAGAATATAATTCTTCAAAAAGCTGTTAAATTGAAGATGTGATAGATAACATGATCAGTACTGATATTGACAAGCAATTTTTATTTTAAAATCACTTCCTGTGGATGTACAAGACCAATCTAGCTCCCGAGTGACCTTTTCCATTGTTTGTAATAATGCCCCCAGATGAGTTGTATCTGTAATTTAATTCATCTTTATTTAAATGACAGGTTAACTGCCACAGTCCTTGATACATTGCATTTGTATCCTGATCCTATTATGTTTACATCTGAAAGATTTCATCTAGACATCTCTTTTGTCCTTCTTACTCAAAGAATAACTTAAAAAGATATTTAGTATTAAGATATGTTCCCTAATCAAGGATTTTCCAGAAATAATATTCTACTTATGAAGAAGAGCAGCAATTAACTGCCTTTAGTGTAAGGGTGTGAGTGCATAAAAGTATGCCGTGTAAAATGTTTGCATGAGATATTTCACATCATGTAAGCTTTCCCATATTCATAATATGAACACTATAGAAGTCTTATTTCTCTTGTGATCTCTCCATTAGGAATGTAAGGAGATTCTTTCCTATATTTGGTCTCCTTTCCGTATTGAAATGCATGGCTCTAATCCCTGGTGTATTTTCATCCCTTTCCTCTGGAGTTATTTGAAATTTGCCCTATTTAAACTGAAGCCTGGATAAACTGCTGAGCCAGATTATTTCTGTGATTGGAGTTTAATTGCTATAGAACATTGGTTGAGAACACGTTTTTATTTTAACTTCTTTTTCTTTCAAAATTATTCTATTATGGTTCTCTAATGAAAACACTGAGAAGTAAATCTGATGCTTTCTAGTGTGACTGTTTTTCTTTTTAAAAAGTCATTTTAAAACAAAGATCAGAGAACTATAAAAAGAAATGGCATCATTTTGTTGACAAATCATTATTCAGTGATAATGGAGATACAGAATGAATCATTTTGTTGTTTGAGTTCAAAGATATGATTGTGCACCAAATCTTAGAGGAAGTAAATGATTTTAACTTTATTGTCACAAAGTTTCTAGCTCAATGGTTTGACTGTTAGTCAATTAAACAATTCTTTGAAAATATTTTATGACATTTTTGTAATCTACTCAGTGTTTTTATTTGCATGATTATGCATATGTGATGAACCCATACATAATTCTAGCATTGTATTTCTTTCCAGTATTAACACTTGTGTAATGTGTGGCCAACCCTGATTTGTACACTGTATGATTATTGTTGTAATGATCCTGCTATTCCTACATTTAATTGCAATTTTGTTATTTGCCTTTTAGTGTTAAATGATGTGAAGTGTTTCCACCTAATGATAATACCATATGAAAACTTGACTAAAAGACTGACCTAAGAAACTCTTTGTTGCTAATTATTTTTTTAAATCCAAATTTCATAGGAAACTTGTTCTTGAAGACAAATGCCTTTATTTTAAATCCAAAAAATTATTTTATGAATTTATTTTTGCTTGTCCTTTTAAACTTTTTTGTTGACAATCCTAAGTGAATGTCTCATGGGAGAATCCATAAAATATGTGCTTGTATTTGTATTTGATCATGCACTCAAAGGTTGGAAAAGACACCACAGTGCTAAGAAAATAACTGAGGCCAATACATCAATTCTTTTATCTTGGTTTATGTTACCAACTGCATATGGTGTAATGCATAACTCTTTCCAGTAAATAAACTGGTTATCTTTCATTCATTTCATCTATGGTACTATTTTATCAGTTTGAGCAGTGTGTCTGTATTTTATGTTGATTTGCACTTACAAAAAAAGGAAAAAGTTATGAATTTCTATGATTTATATATTTACTTGAAGTGAACGCTTATTCAAACTAAAAACTGAATGCTTCGCTTTGCATTTCTACACAATCTTATTAAGAAATGTGTGTCAACTTTGCCCATTTTCTCCATTTATCATCACTCCTACTTGTAATCTTTTCTAAAAGGTTGTTTTGGCAGGAGGATACGCTTAGCTGAATTAGATTAGAAATGTACCAACATGAAGGAAATGCCTGTTCTTAAAAAAAGGAAACAGTATTTTAATGAAAGAAGAATGAAGCTTGTATGCTTTATTTTGGGAGACAATGCTTTGTCCTCTTTCATATGAAGAAACATCAGAGTCTCAAACCTGAGGAAAGTTAATTGACTAGCAACCCCCTTCAGATATGTGCTGTGGCAAATGGGCTGCTTTGGGAGCCACCTGCTTTGACCTGGCTTTATTTCTGGAGGCAGGGAGAGTCAGAATATGGACTTAACGTGAGGTTCCAAGGAGTTGAAACCTCTAATGCAATCCTTGTTTTAATGAATCGAATTAACCCACCATGGGCACTGCAACGGTCCCAGCTAAAGTTGCCTGCTTACCTGTTGAATAAATACAACACTAGAAATAATAGTGTAAACTTCCCTAAAAATCTTTTTTTGTCTCTGAAAGCTATTGTTTTTCTTTGATATTATAAGTGTATTTGATCCTTGATCTTCTCATATACAATAAAGCTGATAGCCTGCTATATTCAAAAGCTAAAACAACTGGATCAGCCTCGAGGAGCATCAAGGTCTCTCGTCTCATCTTACATTTTGTAGGCAACTGGGATAGCACTATACAAAGAGCAATGTGGAGGTTTCCTGCAACCCCACTGAGGATAAGAGGCCAGAATTGATGGGATCTCATGGAAGACATTTTCTTAGTTTTTGGTTATACACACATTGACTAGCACATTGTAGGAACTCAGTGCAATTCCTTGGCTCCTTGCCATCTAACTTTTCTCATAACACATGTGGAATTGAGTTTATGGAACCTAATGTCACCTACTATAATATGAGCAGGCACTAAATGCCAACTCACTGGGGGAAATGGTCTTTAAATGAAGTGAATGGCTATTCCTACCATTCTTTCCTTGTCAATCTAAAAACTATATCTCTAATGTTGTATTTGAAGGAGCCTTAATGTGTACAGTGAAATAATCTGACTGAGTCCCTTCTTAAACATTTTATGAATCAACTATCACTTAAATACCTTAAGAAGAAACTCAGGATAATTCAGCTACAACATAACTGTCAAGGAACATAAATCTCACTGTAAAAAAATATTGCCGGTGTCAAAAGTAAACAAAATTTATAATGTAATTTAAATGTAAAAAACAATATAAACAAATCATAACTATAGTGACATCCTGTTAAATAGTAAAGAAATGTTATAACGGTCTACATAATTTGTGAGACCCAGTGCAAATTTAAAATGCAGATCTCCTTGTTCAAAAATTATTAAGAATTTCAAGACAGTGACAGCAGACATTAAACTAACAGGGTGTTCTAGGCACAGGGCCCTGTGTGACTGCAGAAGTCCACATGTCCATGAAGCCAGCCTTTTCCCAGAATATGCTGAAATAATGATTCAGAACTGCAATACAATGTAGCTATCCAGAACCTGGGCTTTATTTTTAACAGAATGGATTTTCCAGTTTCTGTGCTTGGAAGAAAAAATAATGTGCTTTTGTTCTGGGATAAAAAATTAATGCTATTACCTCAAAGAGTTATAAATCAATCTTGCAATACTCCCATATTCCAACACAGTCATACTTTTCAACTCAAAACTTCTGAACTCTCACATACGTACCAAGTTGTACAGAGATTATAAAAATCATTAAAAGAAATCTTCAAAATGTCAGCAGTAGACATTTTAATTAATGTATATTAAAGTAAAACTAATTTAAGAACCCTACTGATACCTTCATAATTTGACTTCCTTTGAAGTTATAAATTATTAATAATGTCAGTCAAATGTCACAGGAATAGTCACCTCATTTAAAAGATCTATTAGCCCAAGATTAATAAGTGATTCATATCAACTTTTCTTCTAAATAAATCAAAGGGGAAAAATTATTTACCTCATGAAGCCTATTGAAACTGAAAATAAGCTACCCTATATGTAAGAAAGGGAGAAAATAAAATATGTGTAATTTTTTCCTGTTTTTGATAAAGTAACAGTGGAAACCTATAGAAACGGTTATCTGTGAAAGAGCAAAGGGTTGGTGTAAGGGAACAAGTGGGGAGCCAGATTCCTCAGTAGGTGAGTACGTTTTTATATTGTTTTCCTATTTCAACCATGGAAATATAGTATCTAGACAAAAATGAAAAATAAAGAAAATAGGTGCTCTCAAACTTCTCACAATGAAGTCAGAAATTAAA
Organism: Balaenoptera borealis; assembly: GCF_965194805.1. Taxonomy (NCBI): domain Eukaryota; kingdom Metazoa; phylum Chordata; class Mammalia; order Artiodactyla; family Balaenopteridae; genus Balaenoptera; species Balaenoptera borealis. The sequence goes on from NC_138870.1 coordinate 27,833,962, forward strand.
ATTAGCATAAATTCTAGAGAAATAATTGTTCTAAAGCAGGCTATGTCAGTAGAAGTATTTTCAAAAGCATGGAGTTTTGTACAGATTTTAGCTCTGGCACTTACTTACTAGCTCTGAGACTTTGGAAAGGTACTTAACGTCTCCAAGTCTCAACTGTCTCACTTTAAAAAAGAGGATAAAAATGCTTACCTGGCAAGGTTATTGCCAAGATCAACATACATGACATCTTCCAAACAGTGTTTAGCCTTTGGTAGCTAATATTATTTCCAATAACACAGTGCCTAGGCTACTGGAGTCCCATATGAATGAAATTCATTCATTCACTTATACATGCATTAATTCAGCAAATATTTATTGAGAACGTATCTTGTGCCAGATACTGCTCCAGGAGCTTAAGATACAGCAGAACAAAACAAAGGGGGTTCATGCCTTTTTGAAGTTTGTATCATTTATGTAGCATTGATGAGGGAGACATACAAAAGCCAGCAAACATAATAAATATGGAAATACCAAAGTATGTTAGTGAATCTGTTGCGGAAAAATTAAAAAGTAGAATGGGGAAAAGAGATTGTGCTGGGTTGGAGTGGGGAGAAAGTGAAACAGATTACAATATTATATGGTGTGGTCAAGTTGGGCCTTATTAAAAAGAAGAATAAATAAGATAAAAATCATTCTGTTTACATCATGATTGCTTCAGTTTTAAAAATGATTAAATTACATAGGTTGTTCAAATTTTTAGAAGTTACTATTCTAAAATATCAAACAGCAATGTACATTAAGCAATAGGATTTTCAAAAACTAGTCTTTTAAAATGTTCTAATAATTTGGAGTAACCATTACAACAATATGCATATATTTTATTTCATGACAATGTTGCTTTAAAATTCCAATATTTATTTTACAAATAGATATTATGCCTTCTTGAAGTTGTAGGACATGTTCATTTGTGCTTCACCAATAAAAATTTGAGTCAAATAATTTTATTCATCAGTCTTATTGATAATTGTCAATTCTAATGAACTTGTAATTGATCCTATAAATAATTCTTAAAATAACTCAAAGTTGTTTTTCAATATATAGTCAGAGATTAAGCTATTCTTTCTTCTGGTCCTTAATTCCAACTCTCTCCTCCTTGAATGACCCTTTCATCCAAATTTTCTGTAAAATCAAGGGCATCTTTTAAAATATATTCTCACAGACTTTCTTCCTAATACAAAGTTAAGAGAGATAGTATCACATTGCTAAGCTTTGCATCAGCTTGCTGCTGAGTGTTACCATTTTTCTTAGATTTATATAGATCCAGAATTCAAGTTTGGCTATTTCATTAGAATTGACAGAAAGTAATATATATTTAAAACTCAGCCTTCTGTCATGAATAGTTGCCCTAATTCTGGGTTACCTTATTAGAAAATAAAGGCCACGTAACTAAATATATTTATGTAATATGGAAAGGATCTCATCAAATTACATGCCTAGATAAGTATGCATACTTAACAAATATCAAGGATGAAAATAAAATCCAACTGATAAAAATATTACCTATTAAAAGTGTTTATTATCTCCTGTGAAGTGTCCTTTAATGTCACTTCTTTCTAGCAGATGCAAAAATAAAGCTGACTTGAATTCGGGTATAATTATGATTATGTGATTTTAATTACATACATCAAACCAGTCAAAGGTTATCTTTTATTTTTTTATTTATTTTTTTTAAATTTATTTTTATTTTATTTATTTATTTTTGGCTGCACTGGGTCTTCGTTGCTGTGTGCGGGCTTTCTCTAGTTGTGGAGAGCGGGGGCTACTCTTCGTTGCCGTGCACGGGCTTCTCATTGCGATGGCTTCTCTTGTTGTGGAGCACGGGCTCTAGAGTGCAGGCTCAGTAGTTGTGGTACATGGGCTCAGTAGTTGTGGCTCGCGGGCTCTAGAGCGCAGGCTCTGTAGTTGTGGTGCACAGGCTTAGTTGCTCTGCAGCATGTGGGATCTTCCCGGACCGGGGCTCAATCCCATGTCCCCTGCATTGGCAGGCGGATTCTTAACCACTGTGCCACCAGGGAAGCCCAAAAGTTCTCTTTTAAAAGTGTGCTTTATCTGGAAAGTAGCTGTTCTTTGGACTGGATGATGGCAGCCTACAATTATTTGTAATATCATTTGATTTCCACATCTAATGATTGATGGCAAAAACAAGATTTTTCTGAAATACTCCTTAGAAACACATTCTTATTGGATGTTGAATATTCCAAAGTCCACATTTGAATATGTCATGCACATTACTATATAATTTCTATATATTTTATATTTTAAAAGATAAGTACCTTACATTTAAAAGATATTTTCTTGTTCAATGTACTTCATTAGAACTTTGAAGGTGAGATCAGATCAGTGAAATGGAGTAACTTCTTGTTTCTTCTATTGTTGAAATTAAAAACTAAATGAGCTCCAATGATGTAAGTTCTTCTCTTATGTTCTCTTGATAATAACTTTGTGTATAAACATTAAAACTGCAGTTTTCTCTTATAAACAATTTAGTTACTACTAAAAGTTCTTATGGCAGTTAGTAGATGAACATTTATTGACTGCATACTGCATGCATCAATAGAACCTCAAAGATTTCTTTAAGATTGCAACTGAGCAAAATTATAACAGCTACCAAACATTAAAAACTAGAACATGTGCTGAAATAATGGCATTCTCCTGTCATTTGCAACCCTACACTGAACAATACTGATGCTTCTAGAGCAGTCCTATTATTTAGGACATATGACTGCAACATAATATACTTATAATATGTACCAGAATACATCTGATAAAGTTTGAAAACAAGCACAGAGAGCCTACGACTGCATCTATTTTCAGGTAGAAAAATGGCGTCTAAGATATTGAACAAATTATTCAAGAACTGATTGTGTTCTTAAATATTCTCTAATCAGCAACGGCACAGGGTGATAATTGGCTGGGTAAGTGATGATCACACCAGTGAGGCTGTGGAGGCAGTGTCAGCTTTTTAAGTTCAAGATCCTGTTCACAGCCCAGCCTTGCTCATTATTCTTGTCCCTGGCAGAGCTTCTCTTTACTTGGATGGGAGTTTTATCTCTCCCTCACTGCCAGCAAGTTTGGGAAAACCTGCTCAGTTCAGGATAAAAAAAACAAATCAGATTATTTTCCTTCAGATTAGTCATTGATGAGTTTCTGCCAACCCCACTCATTTATTTCCCAAATGTTTATTTCTCTTTTCCTAGTAATAAAAGCAACACATGCTTATTGTAGCAAATTTAGAAGATGTGCAAAGTAGAAAGAAGACAATAAGTTCACCCATAATCTTATCTCTCAGTGAAAACTGCTGTTAACATTTTGGTGACTTTCCTTGAAATCATACTGAATACCTAATTCTGAATCCTGCAATTTTCTCTGAACATTTTTATGGCGATTTTTTCCCTAAGTTATCAAAAGTTTTCAACTACATTATTATTATTATTATTATTATTATTATTATTATATTTATTTTTTTGGCTGCACTGTGTGGCATTTGGGATCTCAGTTCCCTGACCAGGGATCAAACCCATGCCCCGTGCAATGGAACCATGGAGTCTTAACCACTGGACCACCAGGAAAGTCCTCAACTATATTATTTTTAAGGCTGGCATAATATTCTATGGGATGGATAAATGATACTTTTTAAAAAGAAAATACTCTCTTATTATTGGATATTTAAGTTACTTCCAGACTATTTTAAATAATGATGCCATTAAAATCTTTATACAGAAATTATCATCTAAATTTCTGACTACTTACAGACCATTCCTTTAGGAAGAATACTGTTAATGGTCATGAATATTTTTCCTTTCATGCATTTTTCTTCAGTAAATTTCACTGTGTATTTTACTATGTGGAAGTCACTGTGCAAGGTGCTACAGAGGATACAAATATGAATTAGATGAATTGCCATCAAGGAGCTTACAATGTATAAAGGAAAATCAGACCAAGTATATATAACTATAATACATGGTGGAAAGTGATACACTCCATGAACAAAGGTTTTGATTTGTGCTTTGGAGACTCAAAAATTAGGAGTCTGCTTTCTCACAACGAACTGAAAATCATCCACATGAAAATGTTAATTCCCTGCTTTAAAAATATTTCTGATTGCCCAGTATTCTCATTAAAATGTTATCATATATCTATTCGTGTCTACTTTGAAAAAACCCTCTATTGGAAGTATCACGTAAATAACATCACTGATTTCAAGTTTATACTTTATCCCTTTCATGGGAAATTTTAGGATGTCTTGAATATGGTTATTTTGTATTCTAATGATTCAGAGCTATGTGGGTTACTGCAAATGCCTATAGAGGTGTGAGCCTTGTAATAAAACAATGGTGTCATTGGAGAAAGATATAAATTTACAATTATAGATTGGCACTAGTCTTATAGCCTGTGTGTGTCACTTTCTATTGACATCGTTATGGCATATACAAAGGCAAAATAGAGCAGAGTTTAATTATAAGTTTTGAAAATATTTTGATCATTTTTCAAAATCAAATGGAACTTTTATATGTTTCTTATTTCCATCTACATCAAAAGTCAACAAACTTTCTCTGTAAAGGACCAGATAGTAAATATTTTCAGATTTGCTGTTCATCTGGTCTCTGTCTAAACTACTCAACTCTGTTGCTGTAATATAAAAGCAGCCATGAACTGTTGGCTGGGCTTCAATGAAACTTTATTTTTGGACATAGAAATTAGTGTTTTACACAATTTCTATATATTATGAAATATTCTTCTTTTGATTTTTCCCCAACCATTTAAAAAATTAAAACCTATTGTTAGGGGACATTCCTGGCAGTCCAGTGGTTAAGACTCTGCGCTTCCACAGCAGGGGGCGTGGGTTCGATCCCTGGTGGGGGAACTAAGATCCTACAGGTTGTGCAGTGGGGCCAAAAAAAATACTACAAAAAAAAAACCATTGTTAGTTCATGGGCCATACAAAAATAACAGGCTGTGGGCTGGGTTTGGCCCACAGGTAACAGTTCACTGACCTCTTATCTAGATGATCTCATTCAAAAACAACAAAGGTGGAACTATCACAACATTCCTAATCGGCTATATTCCAATATAAAATAAAAAGTTTAAAAACAACAACAACAACAAAGAGATATGCATAAATCCTGAAATAAAAGCTTTCCAAGTAATAATAATAAAAACATTAAATGTATGGCTTTGCAATGTTACAACATCAAGTGCTTTTTTTTTTTGGCTGCTTGCCATGTGGCATGTGGGATCTTAGTTCCCAGACCAGGGGTCGAACCCATGCCCCCTGCACTAGTCTTGGGGACTTCCCTGATGGCACAGTGGTTGAGACTCTGTCTGCCTATGCAGGGGACACAGGTTCGATCCCTGGTCCGAGAAGATCCCACATGCCACGGAGCAGCTAAGCCAATGCACCACAGCTACTGAAACCTGCGCAATCTTGGGCCCATGTGCCACAACTACTGAGTCTGCGTGCTACAACTATGGAAGCCTGTGCGCCAAGAGCCCATGCTCTGCAACAAGAGAAGCCAAATCAATGAGGAGCCTGTGCACCACAACGAAGAGTAGCCCCTGCTCACTGCAGCTAGAGAAAACCCACATGCAGCAATGAAGACCCAACACAGTCAAAAATAAACAACAACAAAAAATTAAATAAAATGTTTAATTAAGGAAAAAAAAACAGAAGAAGCAAGAAGAACTACAATTCTGTAGCCTATGGAAGGAAAATCACATTCACAGAGAGATAGACAAAATGAAAAGGCAGAGGACTTTGTACCAGATGAAGGAACAAGATAAAACCCCAGAAAAACAACTAAAAGTGAAGTGGAGGTAAGCAACCTTCCAGAAAAAGAATTCAGAATAATGATATTGTAGATGATCCAGGACCTCGGAAAAAGAATGGAGGCAAAGATCAAGAAGATGCAAGAAATATTTAACAAAGACCTAGAAGAATTAAAGAACAAAGACCTAGAAGGATTAAAGAACTAACAAACAGAGATGAACAATGCAATAACTGAAATGACACATACACTAGAAAGAATCAATAGCAGAATAACTGAGGCAGAAGAACGGATAAGTGACCTGGAAGACAGAATGGTGGAATTCACAGCTGCAGAAGAGAATAAAGAAGAAAGAATGAAAAGAAATGAAGACAGCCTAAGAGACCTCTGGGACAACATTAAACGCAACAACATTCACATTATAGGGGTCCCAGAAGAAGAAGAGAGAGAGGAAGGATCAGAGAAAATATCTGAAGAGATTATAGTTGAAAACTTTAACATGGGAAAGGAAATAGCCACCCAAGTCCAGGAAGCACACAGAGTCCCAGGCAGGATAAACCCAAGGAGAAACATGCCGAGACACAGAAATCAAACTGGCAAAAATTAAAGACAAAGAAAAAGTATTGAAAGCAGCAAGGGAAAAACGACAAATAACATACAAGGGAACTCCCATAAGGTTAACAGCTGATTTCTCAGCAGAAACTCTACAAGCCAGAAGGGAGTGGCATGATATACTTAAAGTGATGAAAGGGAAGAACCTACAACCAAGATTACTCTACCAGGCAAGGATCTCATTCAGATTCGATGGAGAAATCAAAAGCTTTACAAGCAAGCAAAAGCTAAGAGAATTCAGTGCCACCAAACCAACTCTACAACAAATGCTAAAGGAACTTCTCTAAGTGGGAAACACAAAAGAAGAAAAGGACCTACAAAAACAAACCCAAAACAATTAAGAAAATGGTCATAGGAACATACATATCGATAATTACCTTAAACGTGAATGGATTAAATGCTCCAACCAAAAGACACAGGCTTGCTGAATGGATACAAAAACAAGACCCATATATATGCTGTCTACAAGAGACCCACTTCAGATCTAGGGACACATACAGACTGAAAGTGAGGGGGTGGAAAAAGATATTCCATGCAAATGGAAATCAGAAGAAAGCTGGAGTAGCTATACTCATATCAGATAAAATCGACTTTAAAATAAAGAATGTTACAGGAGACAAGGAAGGACACTACATAATGATCAAGGGATCAATCTAAGAAGAAGATATAACAATTATAAATATATATGCACCCAACATAGGAGCACCTCAATACATAAGGCAACTGCTAACAGCTATAAAACAGGAAATCAACAGTAACACAATAATAGTGGGGGACTTTAACACCTCACTTACACCAATGGACAGATCATCCAAACAGAAAATTACTAAAGAAACACAAGCTTTAAATGACACAATAGACCAGATAGATTTAATTGATATTTATAGGACATTCCATTCAAAAACAGCAGATTACACTTTCTTCTCAAGTGCACATGGAACATTCTCCAAGATAGATCACATCTTGGTTCACAAATCAAGTCTCAGTAAATTTAAGAAAATTGAAATCATATCAAGACTCTTTTCTGACCACAATTCTATGAGATTAGAAATCAATTACAGGGGGCTTCCCTGGTGGTGCAGTGGTTAAGAATCTGCCTGCCAATGCAGAGGACACAGGTTCGAGCCCTGGTCTGGGAAGATTCCACATGCCAAGGAGCGACTAAGCCCGTGAGCCACAACTACTGAGCCTGCGTGTCTGGAGCCTGTGCTCCGCAACGGGAGAGGCCACGATGGTGAGAGGTCCATGCACCATGAAGAAGAGTGGCCCCTGCTCGCTGCAAGTGGAGAAAGCCCTCGCACAGAAACGAAGACCCAACACAGCCAAAAATAAATATAAATAAATAAATAAATTTATAAAAAAAAAAAAAGAAATCAATTACAGGGAAAAAAATGTAAAAAACACAAACACATGGAGCCAAACAATACGTTACTAAATAACCAAGAGATCACTGAAGAAATCAAAGAGGAAATCAAAAAATACCTAGAGACAAACGACAATGAAAACACGACAATCCAAAACCTATGGGATGCAGTAAAAGGAGTTCTAAGAGGGAAGTTTATAGCAATACAAGCCTACGTCAAGAAACAAGAAAAATCTCAAGTAAACAATCTAACCTTACATCTAAAGGAACCAGAGAAAGAAGAACAAACAAAACCCAAAGTTAGAAGAAGGAAAGAAATCATAAAGATCAGAGCAGAAATAAATGAAATAGAAACAAAGAAAACAATAGCAAAGATCAATAAAACTAAAAGCTGGTTCTTTGAGAAAATAAAATTGATAAACCATTAGCCAGATTCATCCAGAAAAAGAGGGAGAGAAATCAATAAAATTAGAAATGAAAAAAGGAGAAGTTACAACAGACACCGCAGAAATACAAAGCATCATAAGAGACTACTACAAGCAACTCTATGCCAATAAAATGGACAACCTGGAAGAAATGGACAAGTTTTTAGAAAGGTATAACCTTCCAAGACAGAACCAGGAAGAAATAGAAAATATGAACAGACCAATCATAAGTAATGAAATTGAAACTGTGATTAAAAATCTTCCAACAAACAAAAGTCCAGGACCAGATGGCTTCACAGGTGAATTCTATCAAACATTTAGAGAAGAGCTAACACCCATCCTTCTCAAACTCTTCCAAAAAATTGCAGAGGAAGGAACACTCCCAAACTCATTCTATGAGGCCACCATCACCCTGATACCAAAACCAGACAAAGATACTACAAAAAAAGAAAATTACAGACCAATATCACTGATGAATATAGATGCAAAAATCCTCAAAAAATACTAGCAGGGCTTCCCTGGTGGCGCAGTGGTTGAGAATCTGCCTGCCAATGCAGGGGACACGGGTTCGAGCCCTGGTCAGGGAAGATCCCACATGCCGCGGAGCAACTAGGCCCGTGGGCCACAGCTGCTTAGCCTGCGCATCTGGAGCCTGTGCTCTGCAATAAGAGAGGCCGCGATGGTGAGAGGCCCGTGTACCGCGATGAAGAGTGGACCCCGCTTGCCGCAACTGGAGAAAGCCCTTGCACAGAAATGAAGACCCAACACACCCAAAAATAAATAAACTAAAAAAAAAAAAAAAATTAAAAAAAAAATACTAGCAAACAGAATCCAACAACACATTAAAAGGATCATACACCATGATCAAGTGGGATTTATCCCAGGGATGCAAGGATTCTTCAATATATGCAAATCAATCAATGTGATACACCATATTAACAAATTGAAGAAGAAACACCATATGATCATCTCAATAGATGCAGAAATAGCTTTTGACAAAATTCAACACCCATTTATGATAAAAACTCTCCAGAAAGTGGGCATAGAGGGAACCTACCTCAACATAATAAAGGCCATATATGACAAACCCACAGCAAACATCAATCTAAATGGTGAAAAAATGAAAGCATTTCCTCTAAGATCAGGAACAAGACAAGGATGTCCACTCTTGCCACTATTATTCAACATAGTTTTGGAAGTCCTAGCCACAGCAATTAGGGAAGAGAAAGAAATAAAAGGAATACAAATTGGAAAAGAAGAAGTTAAACTGTCACTGTTTGCAGATGACATGACACTATACATAGAGAATCCTAAAGATGCCACCAGAAAACTACTAGAGCTAATCAATGAATTTCATAAAGTTGCAGGATACAAAATTAATGCACAGTAATCTCTTGCATTCCTATACACTAACAACGAAAGGTCAGAAAGAGAAATTAAGGAAACAATCCCATTAACCACTCCAACAAAAAGAATAAAATATCTAGGAATAAACCTACATAAGGAGGTAAAAGACCTGTACTTAGAAAACTATAAGAGACTGATGAAAGATATCAAAGATGACACAAACAGATGGAGAAATATACCATGTTCTTGGATTGGAAGAATCACTATTGTGAAGATGACTATACTACCCAAAGCAATCTACAGATTCAATGCAATCCCTATCAAATTACCAGTGGCATTTTTTACAGAACTAGAACAAAAAAATCTTAAAATTTGTACAGAGACACAAAAGACCCCGAATAGCTAAAGCAGTCTTGAGGGGAAAATAGCAGACCTGGAGGAATCAGACTCCTTGAATTCAGACTATACTACAAAGCTACAGTAATCAAGACAATATGGTACTGGCACAAAAACAGAAATATAGATCAATGGAACAGGATAGAAAGCCCAGAGATAAACCCACGTACCTATGGTCAACTAATCTATGACAAAAGAGGCAAGGATATACAGTGGAGAAAAGACAGCCTCTTCAATAAGTGGTGCTGGGAAAACTGGACAGCTACATGTAAAAGAATGAAATTAGAACACTCCCTAACACCATACACAAAAATAAACTCAAAATGGATGAGAGACCTAAATGTAAGACCGGACACTATTAAACTCTTAGAGGAAAACATAGGAAGAACACTCTTTGACATAAACCACAGCAAGATCTTTTTTGATCCACCTCTTAAAGTAATGGAAATAAAAACGAAAATAAACAAATGGGACCTAATGAAACTTCAAAGCTTTCACAAAGCAAAGGAAACTACAAACAAGACAAAAAGACAACCCCCAGAATGGGAGAAAATATTTGCAAACGAATCAACGGACAAAGGATTAACCTTCAAAATATATAAACAGCTCATGCAGCTCAATATTAAAAAAAAAAAAAAAACCCAATCAAGAAATGGGCTGAAGACATAAATAGACATTTCTCCAAAGAAGACATACAGATGGCCAAGAAGCACATGAAAAGCTGCTCAACATCGCTAATTATTAGAGAAATGCAAATCAAAACTACAATGAGGTATCACCTCACACCAGTTAGAATGGGCATCATCAGAAAATCTACAAACAACAAATGCTGGAGAGGGTGTGGAGAAAAGGGAACCCTCTTGCACTGTTGGTGGGAATGTAAATTGATACAGCCACTATGGAGAACAGTATGGAGGTTCCTTACAAAACTAAAAATAGAATTACCATATGATCCAGCAATCCCACTACTGGCCATATACCCAGAGAAAACCATAATTCAAAAAGACACATGCACCCCAATGTTCATTGCAGCACTGTTTACAATAGCCAGGTCATGGAAGCAACCTAAATGCCCATCGACAGACGAACAGATAAAGAAGATGTGGTACATATATACAATGGAATATTACTCAGCCATAAAAAGGAAAGGAATTGGGTCATTTGTAGAGAAGTGGATGGATCTAGAGACTGTCATACAGAGTGAAGTAAGTCAGAAAGAGAAAAACAAATATCATATATTAATGCATATATTTGGAACCTAGGAAAGTGGTACAGATGAACCGGTTTGCAGGGCAGAAATAGAGACACAGTTGCAGAGAACAAACGTATGGACACCAAGTGGGCAAAGTGGTGGCGGGTGGTGGTGGTGGTGGGATGAATTGGGAGATTGGGATTGACATATATACACTAATATGTACAAAATAGATAACTAATAAGAACATGCTGTACAAAAAGTAAAAATAATAAAATTCAAAAAAAAAAAGCAAAAAGAAAGTGTGGAGTCTTTACCACTGGACCACCAGGGAAGTCTCTCAGGAGTTTTTCTTAAAATTTGGATAAACCATTTTTCCTGTATCGGTACAGAAAGTCCCCTACATACGAAAGGGTTCCGTTCTGAAAGCACATTTGTAAGTCCAATTTGTTCGTAAGTCCAACAAAGTTAGCCTAGGTACCCAACTAACACAATCGGCTATAAAATACTGTATTGTAATAGGTTTATAATACTTTTCACACAAATAATACATAAAAAACAAACACAAAAATAAAGAAAATATTTTTTATCTTACAGTACAGTACCTTGAAAAGTACAGAAGTACAGTACAACAGCTGGCATACAGGAGCTGTTATCGAGTGAACAGGCAAGAAGAGTTACTGACTGGAGGAGGGATGGGAGTTGGGAGATGGTAGAGCTGAAGGATCGTCAGCAATAGGAGATGGAGGGCAAGCTGCAATTTCACTCACGCCTGACGTTGCTGGCACAGGTTCTGGTTCCTTGCTGGGTTCAATTCTATGTATCCTCTTGAGAAAACGATCCAGTTATGTCTGGGTAGTAGCTCTTTTTTTTCTCATCATAGATGACACGGTAGCACCGGATTGCATTCTGAATGGCTGCTGCAGCCTTCGTGTACCGTTCTACGTTCAGGTCCTGTGCCTCAAAAACTAACAGTGCCTCCTCAAATAAAGAAGATTCCCTTGCCATTTCCTGTGTCGTGAATCTCTTTGGTTCTTCAGTTACTTCTTCTTCCTCTTGTCTCTCTTCGTCCTTTCTCTGGGCCTCCAATTCCATCAGGTCTTCATTAGTACAGTATGTTCCTTCATCAATAATTTCTCGAAGCATTTCAGGAAATTCCCAGGCAGCTACCGTATCTGCAGTCACTGCCTCTCCACTTACTTTTACATTGTGAAGGTTGGCTCTAGCCTTGAACCAATGAAACCAGCCATGGCTGGCATTAGACGATGCACCCTCTGATTCTTTCCCCTGTTTCTTCTTCAAGTCTTCATAAAGTCTTTTAGCTTTCTCATTAATCAGCATTAAGTTGAGCAGGAATCAACGTTGATGCTGATCTGCATCCACACACTGAGAAGTTTCTCCATCTCCTCCATCACTTTTCCACTCTTCTTCGATATTATTGTTGACAAGGCACAGCAGACTTCACATGTTCCATGATCTTGTCCTTCTTCTTCAGAATCGTGCTGATGGTTGAACGATTCATGTTATAATGAGCAACGTCTACCATCTTTTTGCCTCACTCCACTCTCTCAATTATTTTCACTTTTGTTTCCATCGTTATATCTTGGTGCTTCTTCTCAGTACCAGCTACATCACCACTGTTTTTGGACATTCTGGGCTTGAAATAAAGATACTGTACTACTGTACTCTATACAGTACCGTACAGTAAAGTACACAAAAGCACAACCACTTGTAGAGGATGCACGCACGTGACAATATACGCCAGACACGTGAACTAACGTGATTCGACATTCGAACACACGTTCACATCTTTGAAAGTTTGCAACTTGAAGGTTTGTATGTTTGCTTTTGGCTACAGGTAACAAAAAAGCCTGACTAACAGTGGCTTAACAATTAGGACAGCTTATCTTGTCACTTATCAAGGATTCAAGAGGCAGGAAGTTTCAGGGTTGATTCAGTAGCGTATTAAACATAGCAATGCCCAGGACTCTTTCCATCATTCTGTTCTGCCACCCTCAGTAGATCGGTATCATCTTCCCTCTTGGTCACGAGATGGCTACAGCAGTTCAGAACTTATGTCTGTATCTTTACAAAACCACATCTAAAAGCAGGAGGGTAAGGAGAAGGTGGTATGGAGCGGGTTCCTTTTAATAAGTTCTTCTCCTATTGAGGAAGAAAATCCTTCCCAGAAACCCACAGCATATTTCCACTCTAGACCCAGAACCAGATCATATGCTCCCCTAAATCAACAGCTGGCAAAGAAAATAAGATCACCATGATCGCCTGACCTCATCCAGTTTTTCTACGAAGAAGCACAACTTGTCTGACCACATTGATGCCAACATTTGATTGAAACTGGGTTTTGTTAACAAGGAAAAGTGGGGATGGCAGTTGAGTAGGTACCCAAGAGTGCTTGTCACATTCTTTTAATTTGTAATTAATTTTTGAAGTGATGTATTTAAGGTGTATAAAACCAAGTAGGAAAAAACACACTTTATTGAATGAGATATGGGGCTTCTGTAACTCTGTAATAAATTTTCTGACTCCTTTATATACTCCATCACTCATTCACTCTTGATCAATCCTGGAATATTTCAGCTCAAAGAATATACCTCTTCCAGCAATAAGTAAATAAATAAAAATAAATAAATAAATTTTGATAAAGGAAATTTATTTAAATCAGGCACATATAGGAAGCTTTAGAAGTCTACCAGAATGTTATTTTAATTTATAAAAGTGCAAAAAAAGGTATTTATACACAAATATATGTATACCACATTTCATCCATCTTAAGACACATTTTTCTTTTTTTTACTTTTTAACATCTCCAAAATTGGGTTGCATCTTATAATCAATGGCATCATATAATTGCTGAAAACCAAATAGCTCCTGATAAAATATATCATTGTGCATGTGTTGTAAACTTGGTCATTGAGGGTTTTTTTTGTAATAATGGTAAAAATACATAGCATGAAATTTACCATCTTAAGTGTACAGTACAGTAGTGTTAACTCTCTGCACATTATTGCACAACAGACTCTAGAGATTTTTCCTCTTGCAAAACCAAAGCTCTATACCCATTGAACAATCGGTCCCCTTTCCACCTCTCCCAACACCTGGCAACCACCCCTCCCAACACCTGGCAACCACCATCCTACTTTCTGTTTCTAAGAGTTTGGATACTTTATTATTATTACTCTTTATTTATTATTTTTTTGGCTGCATTGGGTCTTCGTTGCTGCACGCCAGCTTTCTCTAGTTGCAGTGCACAGGCTTCTCATTGAGGCGCGTGGACTTCAGTAGTTGTGGCGCATGGGCTCAGTTGCTCCACGGCATGTGGGATCTTCCCAGACCAGGGAACGAACCTGTGTCCCCTGCATTGGCAGGCGGATTTTCAACCACTGCGCCACCAGTGAAGTCCCTTGACTACTTTAAATACCTCATGATCATTGAGTTTGTGCATTGTAGATATCTGCGTGGTGGGTTTAAATGCATTTAAAATGTCTCCAAAGAGATTCCAGTATAATGTGGAATTAAAACAAAAATCTTAGAATGTATTTAGAAAGATACAGAAACAGAGCAACAGGTATAAATGTGATATTAATAACATTAGTAATGGGTGCAAATGTGATATTAGTAAATATTTGTCAGAGGAATGACTGCATTTCTATATTTCCTTGAAAAAAAAACCAAGCATTTTACGGGATGTAGCTCCTGGAACTAATAAATTTATCTTTATATTCTGGACCTGCCCACTTCATGGGTTACTGTTTCATAGCACTAGTCTTTGGAAAGCATGTACATCAATACCTACTGCTATTTAAACTACCAAAATAGTCAATAACATATGGAAAGCTTGAGTATTCAGAATCTTAGAGTTGTGTTTCCTGGTCAGGAAAGAGGAGTGTAGTAGTATAGAACTGCATTCTGTTATGCAATTTAATCTACCAAAATAGTCAATAACATATGGAAAGCTTGAGTATTCAGAATCTTAGAGTTGTGTTTCCTGGTCAGGAAAGAGGAATGTAGTAGTATAGAATTGCATTCTGTTATTCCACGCTCTAATTTTCCTGGCAACCAGTGATAGTTCAGCAGCATTTATGTATGAGATGTTTAACAAATCATAACCAAACCACTACAACAAAAACTAAATTAAACAAAACAAAACCAAACCAAACCCATGATGTAGGTAGCAGTTTTAAAACTTTCTATATGTGCCAGATTTAAGTAAATTTCCCCAATATTTCATTCATTCATTCATTCATTCATTCAGTCTTGGAGGTGGTATATCATTTGAGATGAAACATTTCAGTATTGATCAGTATTTTTTTATCTAATGGGCTAAAAATGAGGGATGTGGACAGCTAAAGTGATTGCTAAAATGCAAATCTGATAACATCACTTCTTGCTTAAAAGTTAAAAATCATTCCCCTGGCATCAGAATAAAGTCCTAACTCTTTTTTTTTTTTTAATGAAGTGTAGTTGATTTACAATGTTGTGTTAATTCCTGCTGTACAGCTAAGTGACTCAGTTATATTTTTTATATTCTTTTTCATTATGGTTTATCCCGGGACAGTGAATATAGTTCCCTGTGCTATACAGTAGGACCTTGTTGTCCATCCATTCTATATGTAATAGTTTGCTTCTACTAACCCCAATCTCCCAGTCCATCCCTCCCCTCCCCCTGCCCCTTGGCAATCACAAGTCTGTTCTCTATGTCTGTGAGACTGTTTCTGCTTTATCGATAGGTTCATTTGTGTCATATTTTAGATTCCACATATAAGTGATATCATATGGTATTTGTCTTTCTTCTTCTGACTTACTTCACTTAGTATGATAATCTCTCATTGCATCCATGTTGCTGCAAATGGTATTATTTCGTTTAAAGTCCTAACTCTTTACCATGACATACATGGTTCTTATGATCTGACCCTACTTTTTCTCCAGCTTCATTTCTCTCTTCCCATGCCCTGTAAGTGCAACTTTGTCTCTCTGTCTCTCCCCTGAACCCCGCCCCTTCTGCCTTTCTTCCTCTGTGTCCTGCTTCTTACACTAGGGTAACTATTTATCTCCTCCACCAGGCCAACTCCTCACTTTCAGGTCTCTTTTAATTTCAAGTCCTTTAGGAAACTTCTCCTGGTAGGCCAGGTTCAAGTTGGGTGCCTCTCTCCTAATCTCATGGAACTCTAGGCTCCATTATGCCACGTACTGTGTTTTTTAGAAAGTAACTGCTTTCTTTCCAGTTTCCAAATGATTTAAAAAAGATATTGACTGATCACTTCCCTTTAAGAAGCAATAGTTTTCAATTTAAGTACAAGGCCAAACTTGTACCATGACACTTTCAGGTGACACCTCAAATTTGTGCAAATCTTCTAAGAGGTGTGTATATATACTTCCTTACAAAGGTCATTAATATATGCAATACCTGGTCAAAATATAGACATAGAAATTAAATTAACATGTTATAAATTATGCACTTTATATATACATAAAACAATTGGAATTTCAATTTGCACCAACTCAAAATATCATACTATTTACTAAGTTTCTGTTAAAATAAATGTATCATCTTCTTCAATTAGGTCTTCTGGAGGTTATCTTCTGTATTGTGAACAATAAAAACAAAAAACAAAAAACAAAAAGCATCGTTCACCAACCAGTTATACAAGGGTTAAGTCACAACCCACTGCAGTTGCCCACTGACAGTACACCTTGAGATGTATTCAGGATGAAAAAACAGGATAAGGCACTCTGTTCTTTGGCTAAACAGGCCCTTAGATAGTTAGATGTATATCTCAGGAAGAATTTAAATTACCCCAGATTCTTGCATCTTCCCATATATAGAAAAGCCCTAAAATCATTAACTTAAGATATCTGTTCACTGTGACTACTGTAGTAGTAATCTTATCTGTTCGGGGTGTCGGTGCGCATGCGTGAGCTCCAGCTGAGCGCGGCTGGGGCTCTGCGACCCCCGGCGCAAGTGCTGGTGCTTGGGGCCCGGGGAGAGCCGTCGCCATGGCAGCGCTGGCCACGCGGTGAGGGGGCCACCCTCCCGGCTGGTCGCTCCCGCAGCCTCGCTGCCTGCTGGTGGGAACCGTGAGATTCCGCCCCTGACTGGGTGCCTGCCGAGTGCCTCACCAGCCAGACGAGCACCCTGTAAAGACTGCCAGGTAATAACGAAGGTTCTTTTACTGAAAGACCCTGAGGAGGACGACTGTGGCCAGGATCCCTACATCAGGGAATTAGGATTATATGGACTCGAAGCCACTTTGATCCCTGTTTTATCATTTGAGTTTTTGTCTCTTCCCAGTTTTTCGGAGAAGCTGTCTCACCCTGAAGGTTACGGGGGCCTCATTTTTACCAGTCCCAGAGCAGTGGAAGCAGTGGAGCTGTGTTTGGAGAAAGACAATAAAACCAAAGTCTGGAGAAAGTCTCTGAAAGAAAAATGGAATGCTAAGTCAGTGTATGTGGTGGGAAATGCTACTGCTTCTCTAGTGAATAAAATTGGCCTGCATACAGAAGGAGAAAACTGTGGAAATGCAGAAAAGCTTGCAGAGTGCATTTGTTCTAGGGAGTCATCAGCACTGCCTCTTCTGTTTCCCTGTGGAACCCTCAAAAGAGAAATCCTGCTGAAAATGCTCAAGGACAGAGGGATTCCCGTGGAGAGCTTAACCGTCTACCAGACGATCCCACACCCAGGAATCCAGGGGAACCTCAATAGCTACTATTCCCAGCAGGGCATTCCAGCCAGCATCACTTTTTTCATTCCCTCTGGCCTGACACACAGTCTCAAGCATATTCAAGGTTATCTGGTGACAACATTGACCAGATTAAGGTGCAGCTCACAGCACCCCTGGGGGGGTCAGGACTGTCTCAGTTGTATAGACACTGCCGGCCCCTCCCTCCACCCTGACTGGCACGCTCACTCCGGTCGGTGCCCAGGGACGGAGCACGGGCATCAGCACTGGGCTGTCCGGGGCACTGCTCGGGGACACTGTCTGCAGCCTGGGTCCAGCCCTGCAGGCAGGCTCCGTTGGCCCGGCCAGGCCCGTGGTGGTGAGTCCGAGAGCGGAGCTCTCCAGATGCCCTCTCTCCTGTGACCATACGATTTCAGAGGGAATAAAAGGCTCACAGGGAAAAGTCATCTTGTGACCAAACTGCTTCTCCTGAAATTATGTCTGCTGTTTGCTGGTTCCCAATCTCAGGGAGTTTCTTTCTTTCTTTCTTTCTTTTTTTTTTTAAACATCTTTATTGGAGTATAATTGCTTTACATTGTTGTGTTGGTTTCTGCTGTACAATAGAGTGAATCAGCTATACATTAAAAAAAAAAAAGATATCTGTGCACTGTGACTACTGTAGTAGTAATCTTTTGCCAGGATGTATGCATGACTACACGTATTTCCTAGGCAAAAAATTCTGGCTGACTCCTTCTCTACCTCTTCAGAGCAGTTTCTTCAGCGCTGCTGAGAGGCTGCTCCTGGCTATAGGCCTCAGCAAGACCCTGAATAAAACTTAAAACTCTTAACACTCATGTTGTGGGTTCTTCTTTAAGTCAAAAGTTTGTCAGCCCCTAATACTACTACATAAAGTCAGCGTAATTCATGCCTTATAGTGGCCTTTACTACTTTAATGATATATAAATTCCTACCCAGTGACAGCATCAAAGTAAATAATTAATAAATTTATAATTCATTTACTGAGGAAATAACACTATTTTAAAGCACGAGAAATTTTTTCTTTCTCTAGTGAGATTAAAATGAGTGAATCTGCTGCAAAGTGTTGATTTCTCTTTTTTTATATATATATATTTTTAATTTATTTATTTTTGGCTGCATTGGGTCTTCGATGCTGCATGCAGGCTTTCTCTAGTTGCGGCGAGCGGGGGCTACTCTTCATTGCGGTGCATGGGCTTCTCAATGCGGTGGTTTCTCTTGTTGCAGAGCACGAGCTCTAGGCACTCGGGCTTCAGTAGTTGTGGCACACAGGCTCAGTAGTTGTGGCTCACAGGCTCTAGAGCGCAGGCTCAGTAGTTGTGGCGCGTGGGCTTAATTGCTCCACAGCATGTGGGATCTTCCCGGACCAGGGTTTGAACCCGTGTCCCCTACACTGGCAGGCGGATTCTTAACCACTGCGCCACCAGGGAAGCCCTTTGATTTCTCTTAAATTCTAGTTTTGGAAGTGATGCTCTGTCAGCAGTTGAAGCAGTTTATTGATTCATAATTTTTCTCCTGAGTATTCTTTTCTGGTTTTATCTTATTTATTAGGGACTAGATCAATCTGAGACTGGTTATGTTGTTAAAATTAAATTGAATGTTTGTTTAAAACATTTTAATTAGAATAAAAAGACATATCAATGTATATAATTTTTGCTACACTGGAAAATATAAAGACAAAATTTAAGGAATATGAATTAGTTCATAGCCTTCCTATGCATTTTGCTAGTCTGATCTTGTATGTTAATTCATAGGAAAGGGGTGATTCTGGACTGCCAGCTCCTCTCCATACAGTGGCTCCACGTGGTCTAGGGCTCAGGTCTTTCCACTGGCCCCTCTGCATTCTAACTGGCAGTTGGAAAAGAGGAGTAGAGTTTTATGGCCAGGGTGCAAAAGCCAGGCCTGGAGGTGACACATATTACTTCTGCCCATAAAATTTTGAAGAATCCAGTTACATGGCTTCACCTAACTGCAAGGGAAGGTTTAAATGTCTCCTTGTGTGCCCAAGGAAAATGATACCTGATGTAGTCAGCATTCAGCATTGTTTCAGTCACAGAGACATGGAGTATAAGCACCTGTGTATTGCATGCATCACTGTATTTCAGGACCCAGCACAGTTCTCATTCAATATGTGTTAAGTGAATTACTACCAAACTTTCTATTAGCTATATAAGCAAATAAAATAGTATATAAGGACTATATGTATAAGATGATACCCCAAAAATTTGTTCTACTCTAACCTATGGTAAATTGAGATCAAATAAAGTTCTGTTGATCCATTCATTTAGTGTTGCAAAAACACAGTTATCAAATGCAAAGTCCCTTAGAAATGGTTTCTATCAGAAAATATTAAGCATCATAACATTGAGAGAGAAATGTCAGATGATGTCTGAAAATACAGACATCCACTGATGTGAACTAACGTTAAATTAGGTAATGTGAACAACTTGAGCCATGAAAGAAATAGAAATATGTATAATGTAAACAAGTCAAAATATCCAAATGAGGAAGCATTAAACTGCTGCTGCGAATACTTGGGGTAAGATACCTTTTTGCCCCATACACGTATGTTTACTGCAGTTCTCTACAGAAAGAGTAAGCATCTACTGAGATAGTAGGGAGAGGGGGCAGTGGGGGGGGTACCTTTAAGTTTCATGAGTAACCAGTTCTCTAAAAGAGAAGATTGCCATCATCGGGGCTTCCCTGGTGGCGCAGTGGTTGAGAATCTGCCTGCTAATACAGGGGACACGGGTTCGAGCCCTGGTCTGGGAAGATCCCACATGCCACGGAGCAGCTGGGCCCGTGAGCCACAACTACTGAGCCTGCGCGTCTGGAGCCTGTGCCCCGCGACGGGAGGGGCCGCGATAGTGAAAGGCCCGCGCACCGCGATGAAGAGCGGTCCCCGCACCGCGGTGAAGAGTGGCCCCCACTTGCCTCAACTAGAGAAAGCCCTCGCATGAACCGAAGACCCAACACAGCCAAAAATAAAATAAATAAATAAATAAATAAAGTAGCTATAAAAAAGAAAAGTGCTTAAAAAAAAAAAAAAAAGATTGCCATCATCTTCTTACTTAAAAATAGATAGCTCTGAGCTAGGTTGCTAGTATGGTGTTTTTGATTGCAACACCACCTTTTTATTGAACCAAATAAATTATGTCAAAAACCTGCACTTAAATTATAGTTAGCTTATGCATATGGAGGTAAAACCCCTTTCATTATTAATTTATATTTGAAACCACTTGTTTAAATTATTTGATACTATATAGCATAGTAGATAACACCACAATTACAGAGAAACAATAATTAGGTACAATACAGTGATAAAGGGATAAGAAATTCAAAGGGAGCAAAAGCTCCTTTTAACAAGGTCTGAATGGATGCATTAGAAATTATGGGGGTAGTCCCTTCTCCTAAGGGGTATATTTATTGGAGTAACAGCCAAGGAGACTGAGACAGTTGAACTGCCTTCTGAAAGGTTTCTTGAGGAGGACTGGGTTATGGGATACACTTCAGGGAGCTGGAGAAGACGTTACCTGGGTGAAAGTCCATCTGAAAAAATGTGGGGTGGCTTCTAAGGTGGGAGTGATGGCTGGGGAATTCTTTCTGCTTGAGCTGGGATACTCGGAACGCTGCTCTTTCCCCTCCTACCTCTGTGGTTTTGGAACACAGCCTCTTCATTATTAGAGCAATGAGTTTTAAAATGCAGGTAAGCAAACCAATTTAAAATTTTTTTCAACTTAGTATTTAGCTGAAGTTAAAAAAAAAAAAATGACTTGACAAATTAAAGGACTCTAAAGTGCATTACTAATGAAGTCCCGAAAGTGTTAGTGGTGATGGAGGGGCTGATGCTCTGCAGTTAACCTGTGGACGGTCAGCTCCACTTTCTCTTTTACTTCCACGCACCTCTTCATCTTTCTGTTGCTCGAAGGTCCTGGCAAGATTTTTTAGTTCAGTGAGATAAGGACAGACTTTGGGGCAGAGTCTCGGGTAAGCATTCTAGCTCTGCAGTATTGTGTGACTCTGTGTAGGTTCCGCACCTTGGTTTCCTTATCTGAAATACCTCACTGGTAAGATCATTATCAAGGGCTCAGAAGCAGCTTGAGACATACGTGTAACCCTTGCCGTGTGGCTCTGCGAGAATGGCAGGCCCTGTACAGAGTCCAGAGTAGCTGTAATGATCTCTTCTTTCTCCCCGAGTCCAGGGCGTGGCCCACCGGTGAGCGCGGCTGACCTTCGGCGCACCCCAGGTATGCGTCCGCAGGTGAGCGCCCTCGCCTTCGTGGTTCCGGTCGAGACCCGAGGGCGAGCCGGGGCTCGCTGGGGATGGGGGAGGAGAGAGGGAAGAGGCAGGGGAGGAGAGGGGGAGGGGAGGGGGGAGGGGAGGGGGGAGGGGAGGAGCTGCCCGGAACGCTCCCGGCGGCACCGCGCGCACGCTCCCGGCGGCACCGCGCGAGCGTGCTGGGCTGCTGCCCCAGCGGGATCAGGACGCGGCGGCGGCTGCGGCAGCGGCAGTGGCGACCACAGGCCGAACTCTCGGCGCTCTCGGGGGCTGGCTGGCGATTGGTCCAGAGAGGAGAGGGTGGTGGCAGCCCAAGTCAGCCGCTGCAGTGGCGGCGTCAGGTGAGAGCGCGAGCCGCAGAGACCCGGGCGTGGCGGCTGCCGCACAGGGAGTCGGAGCCAAACTCACGGCGCGGCCCTGGGAGTCCCGGGAGGAAGGGACGAGGAAGCGCTTGCAGAGGAGACGCCGGAGCAGAAGGGCGCCGGCGCCGAGCAGCCCGAAGTTGTCTCCGTCGAGTCGCGCCGAGCCTGGGCATGCAAGCAACGCCCCCGGGGGTCCGGTCGCCCCTCAGGAGCCCGCCGAGCGCGCGCTTGCGGCCGGACGAGGGCGGGCGAGGGTGCCGAGCCGCGAGCGAACGCAGCAAAATGAGTGGCGAGGGCGACTACAGCTTCAGAAGGGTGGCGATCCGACGGAAGTCCAACCCCTCCTACCTGCCGCCTGGGACCCCCCGGCCGTGGAGTCGGCCCTCGTCGCACCTGCAATGGGCCGAGAAGGCCACGTCCAGGGGCCAGGCCCCCGAAGACGCCCCAGGTAAGCGCCTCGGGAGGTAAGGGGTGGGTGGGGGTGTTGTCGCAGGTGATGGACCGCCGAGCGCCCTGCAGGTGTGCCCCGTCCGCCGCAGCGGTGGGAGCCAGCTCGGAAACCTTCCCAGAGGGCTGCGCCGGGGCGCCCACCCACTTTACCTATTTTGTCCCTTCCCCCAAAGGTCCTTGGCGGGAGCGCGCCTGAGGCTGAACTTATCAGTCCTGGAGGTCACTTACCAGGGAATTCCGGAAGTAAAGGATAACTCTTTTTTTTAAGTTTGATTAGGAATTAATAACCTGTTTTCTAGGTACTGAAGTTTAAGGTTTTTCGCTAAGTTGCTTTCGGCAGACCTTGTGAAGGACTAGTACAGTAAATGCGGGAGGCTGATGTTCGTCCTGGCCCGGCCGCCTACCTGTTGAGTGACCTCGGACCAGCAATCCTGAGTCCTCCGGTTTTCCCTTTTGAAAAAGACGCTTGAGTGTGAAAAGCTGCAGGTCTCTCAGAAGGAAACATGTTCCTACTATCAAGAAATTCAATTTTTATTGTGGTTTTGTGTTGATAAATTAAGATATCAGTAATGCGGTATTTTGAATTCTGAATTCTCCATCGACTCTTAGTCTTGGAAGAAATCCTCAAAATGATCTGTTGCATCCCACAACTTCTCCTTCGCTCTTTAAAGGCATTCTGTTCTCCCTAGGCGGGCTTGAAGCTACGTAGAACACATTAGGGATTTTTTTTCTTGAATTGCAAAACTTTTCTTTAACCCCCACCCGCGGCTTTTGAGCTCCTATTGTGCCATAAGCAGAGATGGCTTGTATATAGACCAGTTATGAGGCAGAAACCTTATTTGAGTAGCAGAAATACAAATGCTTTTATTCACTTACGCTCATTTTATTCTTATTAAGCAAAGCTGTTATGATGGTTTAACTGTGAAGTCTTGGAGCTTTAAAATTGTTCTCTGTTCCGTCCTGAAGCTGTAGTACTTACTCATAGGACAGAAAAGCATGGTGGGTGATGAATTACAAATTTATAGCCACATTAGGTAAGGGCAGAAATAGTGATGTGAGAAAATATATAAACAAGTAATCGAATCACAGTGCTTTAGGTCTCAATTTCCTCATCTTCGAAATGAAGACTCTGGTGAAATAATCTCTAAAATCTCTTCCAGATTCACTCTAAAATGAGTAGAAGGGTGTTTTCTTCCTTTTAAGTGAAAATTCGTTATTTTGTTTTGAAGTTACTTATTTATGAATTTTTTAATTGTTTGAGCTACTCGATTTCTTTTTTTTTTTTTTTTTCCTGTGGTGAGTTTATCCAGCAACTGAAATGTGATATGAAGATGCCTCATTTCATTTGGTTACAAGTTACAGATAATGCTAATACTATTGGGTTTATGGCCTCTTCACATTTGAATGAAAGGTTAAATTTCAGTTAGAATTGAGTAAAAATAAAAATGCTTTTTTTTTTGGTCCACCAGGTTCACAGATCTCCTAAATTTTTTATGTGGAGCTCAGGTTAATCACCTTGGGGCTTTGGGATTTTTAGGTTCTTTGTAGTTTCAAAATATAGTCATTTCTCTATGATTCCTTAACCTGTTTACATATTCACATTGCCTGAGATCATGTTTATAAATTCTGAACGTTAAAAATGTAACAAAATTGTGTGAAACTACATCCAGTTGATCAAACAACCACCAAAAAACTCTACCATTAAACTCTACCATTAAAGTTTAATTTTTCACTAGTTCTGATTAAAATTTCTTATTCAAATAGGTGATCTACCATCTAAGAGTATCCACATTAGTCAGAGTTCTCCAGGGTCCCAAGATCTGCAGTTGGCCAGCTAGAGACCCAGGAGAGCTGCTGGTATAAGTTCCAGCCCAAATGCCAGCAGGCTTGAGACCCAAGAAGAACTGACGTTTCAGCTGAATACAAAGAAGGAAAAGACCCATGTCCCAGCTCAAGGCAGTCAGGGAGGAGTTCTCCCTTACTCTCGATTTCTTAATCATCAGCAGTTTTCAGTTGGAGGGTAAAGGGATCCAATTTCTTTACATCATTATTTTACTGAAAATCTCGTGCTTAGTTTCAAACTCTTTGAGTAGGTGAGCAAAAGATGAATTGCCTCCTAGAAGTAGGAGTGAGCAGTATAAATCATTTCTGCATGGCAGCTGTGCTTATGGAAGAGTCCTTTTTCCTTTTCTATTCTCTTTTTTCTACAGAGAAAATCCAGAACACTTTCTTTTTTTTTTTTTAACAAGATGGAGAACCTAGCAATAACTTTTCTAATCTGTTAGGGTGTCTCAGTATTGTTTAAAAGAACTCAAAGTTCTTGTTGCCATTATTTTCAGGGTTGAAAATTAATTACTGGATCTTCCTAGGTATGATTGTTCCTCTTTACCATGATGTAATCTATAGTATCTGTTGGAGAGTGACCTAATGTTTTGAAAAGTAGTCTGACACTGTTGAGTGACCTCACCCCATTCAATTTGGTGAGGTAAAAACATTTTAGAAATTGCTTCCTTCTTTGAATCTAATCTGCCTGCCTATTAAGTTTCATCCAACTGTTTATCATTATATAAGTAGGATCCTCCCCTCATCAAAAAGTAAACCAGGTTTAAATTCCCAAGAAGTGCCAATTTACTCTCTAGTACCTAGAAAAGTATTTATATATGGAAACTACAACATTTAGACCCATTACATGTATAGTGGATGTTACTCATAATTGAAGTGTTACCTTCCCTCTTGAAGAAGGAACAAAAACTAAGAATTCAGTTTAGTGGTGTTGTGTTACATTCCGTGACTGTGAAATCCGTTATTTTTAGAGTTCTCTGCTTTTTCTCAAAAAAAAAAAAAAAAAAGAAAGGGAAAGACAAAGAAGAAAAGCACCAACCGCATCCTCCATATATATCTGAATGGCAATGTCCTCATCTAGGTGAGGTAATTAAATTAAGACATAGGCTTTGGGGTCATATAGTGCCCAAGTTCAAGTCCTTATACTACCGGTTTTATGAATTGAATCAAGTCTCTTAATTTCTCAATTTCTTCATCTGGACAATGGAGATAACAGTACTTTATAAGATTGTGGGGAGAGTAAAGTAAGATTATATAGATAAATGGCTGACACAAAACAAGCATGCAGGTTAGAATCATAACAAGGAGTCATTATCCATTTCTGTTTCCCAAAATGTCTGGCACTAGGACTGGCACATAAGAGACACTGTAAATACTTGTTGGATGAATGAAAATCCTTCCCCTATGGTGTTCATAATAGCTACTGTTTATTGAGTGCATTTTCTATATCTAAGAACTGTGCTTTGTGATGCACACCTGAATATGTATGTGTATGAATTTATTTCACAACAATTTTAATAGGTAGGTAGTATTATGCCCATTTTCCAGCTAAAGAAATTGAGGCACAGAAAGTTTTACTAACTTGCTTGGAATCGTAAACTGGTACTTGTTTAGCTAGATTCAAATTCAAGTGTGCCTGGCATTAAAGGCAGTGCTCTTAACCACACATCATATAAATCATATAATTCCATTATGGTAAGAACATACATTTAAAGGGATATTTTATACACATACAGTAGGATGAAAATTTTCTTATTTTGTGTGTGTGTGTGGTTTTGTTTTGTTTTTTTTTTTTGGTCCAGCTTTTTTCTGTGCCTTTCCCTTTTTTCTTTTCTATAGTCTGAATATCTGAAACCCTTGGGGGTGGGGGAGAGTTTGTCTATTGAATATCACTGAAGGTAGCTTATTTCCTTAGTTATTCCTTAGTTTTATGGGAATCCTGAAGGATCCTTATTGAAGATGCCTTTCTTTATAAAATATGTTTGTTTCTACTTCCAACCCATGACCACTTTGATCAGCCAAGCATTTCTCTGACTTGAAGAATGTGTAAATTTAGTTCAGGTTTGCTAAGGGGAGATCAGCATTGTTGTCATTAATTTTTCCACTTAGGCTTAGTGTAGGTCTGCAGACTTTCTTATAAGTTGACTTGGATGGAAGGCAGATTTTTCCTGCACCATCCTTTTATCCAAGGTGTAGCCTCTTCAGTATGGGTCCCAGGTTCAGTCCTTTCCCATTTCACAAGCTCAAGGCCCATGTCTCCCCTTCCGCTGCAAGAGCTGCAGTTCCTGGGCTCTAGGTTCCCCCACTGGAGTTTAGGTTTATTGTTCTTTTTCTTTTTTTCTCTTGTCCTTGGGAATCTCCTTTATTTTCTTATGATTTCAGCAATACATTTAAAAGTATATCTGTTGTAATTTATTCAGCATCTGGGTGCTTTGTGGTGAAGGACTTTCTACACTATTTGTGCAGACTTTCTATAAGTAGAATTCCTTTTTCCAATTCTCACCATGGTTAGAATACTTGATTTTCAACACATACTCCAATATCCTGAGCACTTTTTGAGGACTAATTTTACCTTTGTTGGAGGAGGAGGGATGAAGATTTGGGTTATAGCAATAAGAGTAATTACTGTTTATTGAATGCTGGTTCTGAACCAGGACTATATGTGTATTACTTATTCTTATTGACAGCACTGCAAGATAGATGGTATTATCATTTTAGAGAAAAAGAAAAACCAAGTTGCAGTGCTCTACAACCAGCCTAAGCTTCAGAGATAGGATTTGAACCAGGTCTCTCTGGCTTCAGTACTCACATGCTTATAATACTAGCTCTTAAGGTTTCCCAGAGCTTTGGAGGCAAAGTGCAATACAGTTACTGTGTTTCATATATGTTAGGGCTAATATTGTTTGTAACATTAATGAATGCATATTATATTTGAAACAGTGATCTAAACACAATTTAGCTAAAGATTTATAATAAAATGGTGATGTTAATTTCATCAATGATTCTTAGAAGCTGCTTAAGATGGACTTTGAAATAGGAAAGTCCTTCAGAGGATCAGGAACCAGGAAGAGTTTTCTTATTTCTTGGAAGGCCAAGAGCAGTTTAAAGAGTAGTCAGTCGTCTTTCAATGAATAGCCATGTAAACTTGTGAACCTAGGAACATTGAGAGACTTTTAATCCACAATCACCTATTTGCTTGCATTCCTTTCCTCTACTGAGAAAAACTCAGGGTCATGGATCTAACTGGTGACAGAGAAGAGGACCTGGACTTATTGGGGTAGGAATTAGGGGTTGGCCCAAGGCCATTACGTCTGTATTAAAGGGCACGTGGATTCAATCTTGGTGTAGTCAGGGTGACCCTCTTGTTAGGGATTAATGCAGCTGGTGATTTGAAGTTGAAGCCAGTGCTCATTTACCATTCTGAAAATCCTAGGGCCCTTTAGAATTATGCTAAATCTACTCTGTCTGTGCTCTATAAATGGAGCAACAGAGCCTGGTGACAGTACATTTGTTTACAACATGGTTTACTGAATATTTTAAGCCCTACTGCTCCGAAAAAAATATTCCTTTCAAAATATCACTGCTCATTGACAATGCACCTGGTCACGCAAGAGCTCTGATGGAGACGTACAACCAGATTAATGTTTTCATGCCTGCTGCCACAATATCCATTCTGCAGCCCATGGATCAAGGAGTCATTTCTTCTTCTTTTTAAATTAATTAATTTAATTTAATTAATTGGCTGGGCAGTGTGGCTTGTGGGATCTTAGTTCCCTGACCAGGGATTGAACCTGCGCCCTCAGCAGTGAAAGTGCAGAGTCCTAAGCACTGGACCACTAGGGAATTCCCCAAGGAGTCATGTCAACTTTCAAGTCTTATTATTTAAGAAATGCATTTTATAAGGCTATAGCTATCATAGATAGTGATTCCTCTGATGAATCTGGGTAAAGTCAATTGAAAATCTTCTGGAAAGGATTCACCATTTTAGATGCCATTAAGAACATTTGTGATTCATGAGAAGACGTCAGAATACCAACATTCACAGGAGTTTGGGGGAACTTGATTCCAGCCCTCGCGGATGAATTTGAGGGGTTCAAGACTTCAGTGGAAATAACAAGAGAGCTAGAATAGAAATTGAGCCTGGAGATGTGACTGAGTTGCTGTAGTCTCATAGTAAAACTTGAATGGATGAGGAATTGCTTTTTATGCATGAGTAAAGAAAGTGGTTTCTTTTTTTAATTTATTTATTTTTATTTATTTATGGCTGTGTTGGGTCTTCGTTTCTGTGCAAGGGCTTTCTCTAGTTGTGGCAAGCGGGGCCACGCTTCATCGCGGTGCGCGGGGCCTCTCACTATCGCGGCCTCTCTTGTTGCGGAGCACAGGCTCCAGACACTCAGGCTCAGTAATTGTGGCTCATGGGCCCAGCTGGTCCGCGGCATGTGGGATCTTCCCAGACCAGGGCTCGAACCCGTGTTCCCTGCATTGGCAGGCAGATTCTCCACCACTGCGCCACCAGGGAAGCCAAGAAAGTGGTTTCTTGAGATGGACTCTACTCCCAGTGAAATACTGTGAAGATTGTTGAAATGACAACAAAGAGTTAGAATACGATCAATACATAGACTGAGTTGATAAAGCAGAGGTAGGGTTTGAGATTGACTCCAATTTTGAAAGAAGTTCCACTGTGGGTAAAATGCTATCAAATAGCATTGCATGCTACAGAGAAATCGTTTATGAAAGGAAGAGTCAATTGAAGTCAGCAAACTTCATTGTCTTATCTTTAAGAAATTGTCACAGCCACTCCAACCTCACCCTGATCAGTCAGCAGCCATCAGCATCGAGGCAAGACCCTCCACCTTGCAAAATGATTACGACTTGCTGAAGGCCCAGATGATGGTTAGCATTTTTTAGCAATAAAGTATTTTTTTTTAATTTTATTTATTTTTTGGCTGTGTTGGGTCTTTGTTGCTCCGTGCTGGCTTTCTCTAGTTGCAGTGAGCGGGGGCTACTCTTCACTGCGGTGCACAGGCTTCTCATTGTGGTGGCTTCTCTTGTTGTGGAGCACAGGCTCTAGGTGCATAGGCTTCAGTAGTTGCAGCACGCGGGCTCAGTAGTTGCATCACGTGGGCCCTAGAGCACACGGACTTCAGTAGTGCGGTGCGTGGGTTCAATAGTTGCGGCACGTGGGCTCTCGGGCGAGTGGGCTTCAGCAGTTGTGGCTCGCGAGCTCTAGAGTGCAGTCTCAGTAGTTGTGGTGCATGGACTTAATTGCTCTGCTGCATGTGGGATCTTCCCAGACCAGGGCTTGAACCCGTGTCCCCTGCATTGGCAGGCGGATTCTTAACCACTGCTGCGCCACCAGGGAAGTCCAATAACGTATTTTTTTTTTTTTAATTAATTAATTAATTTATTTATTTTTGGCTGTGTTGGGTCTCTGTTTCTGTGCGAGGGCTTTCTCCAGTTGCGGCGAGCGGGGGCCACTCTTCATCGCCGTGCGCGGGCCTCTCACGTTGCGGAGCACAGGCTCCAGACACGCAGACTCAGTACTTGTAGCTCACGGGCTTAGTTGCTCCGTGGCATGCGGGATCCTCCCAGACCAGGGCTCAAACCCACGTCCCCTGCATTGGCAGGCAGATTCCTAACCACTGCGCCACCAGGGAAGCCCCCAATAACGTATTTTTAAAGTAAGGTATGTACAGTTTTTGGAAACGTAATACTGTTGCACACTTAATAGACTGTAGTGTACTGTAGACATAGTTTTATATGTACTGGAAAGCCAAAAAATTGTGACTTGCTTTATTACAATATTCACTTTAGTGCAGTGACCTGGAACTGAACTGCAATATCTCCAAGGTTTGCCTGAAAATTCTTTTCTACATGCATTTGCTGGAAAGTTGATTGAAAAAGGATTTAAGCATAATGCATTTAATTTTATGGATGTGAGTATAGTGTGTGAGATTCAGTAGGTTTAGACACGAGCTCATGAATCTGTATTTTTTAAAAGTATATCATAATTCTGATAATCAGCTTGGTTTCCAAATGCCATCCTACCGACTGCATCAAAATTACTTGTAGTGCTAATTAAAAACCAACAGTACCTTAGATAGAATGAGTCAGAATCTCCAGCGGGTAGGGTTAGCTGTATTTTGGCAAGAGCCCCAGATGATTCTGATGTGCAACCAACTTTATCAACTACTGTGCATTTCCAAGCTAGGGTAAACCCCACCTTTGGTCTTGAGCCCAGACAACCAACATTTTTTAGGTGCAAGGCAAAGAATGATATAGATTGTCCCTCAACTAACACATCATATTGGCCCTCTGTATTTTTGGCAAACTTTTTGCCCATTTCCGGTTGATTTCTAATTGTATTTTTTACATTTGGTATACTTTTTTGCTTTGTTCTTGTTTCTCAGCTTAACCCGTAAGTTGAAGTAGACTTTAATTTATGCTGATAGACAATTTATATCCAACTGGAGTATCTGACGTGAACACAGTGACCTTTCATTTCAGTCTTGGTTTCTTAGTGTCCTTTATTGCTGTCCTCTCTTTCTTTCCTAATCTGGAGGATGAATCCACTCCTCATTTCACAGGTTCTTTGTCCTACACCTCCACTTCTCTCCAAATGAGGTCTTCCTAGACTTTAAACTTTGATATTCTCTGGAGCTTTCTTCCTTAAACTGCTACATATACTTCTGTTGCTGCCTCCGCTTCTTCATCCCCTCATCCTGTCCTTCTCCCCACTTCCTTTTCTTGTTCTAGGCTGGCTTCTGTTCTAAACTTGATCAGTGTTCTAAGTCAGCAGTGAATTCCTACGTATTATCCAGTAGCCTGTTTGTAGCCCTTTTTGTTTTTTTCTGTTTTTGTTTTTGGCCGTGCAGTGAGGCTTCCCTGACCAGTGAAAGCGCCGAGTCCTAACCACTGGACCGCCAGGGAATTCTGCGGTCCTTATTCTTAATTTCTGGGTGGTATTTCTTTATTTTTTCATTTTTTGGCCATGCCACGTGACTTGTGGGATCTTAGTTCCCCAACCAGGGATCGAACCCGTGACGTTGGCAGTGGAAGGGCAGAGTCCTAACCACTGGACCGCCAGGGAATTCCCGGTATTTGCTTCTTTTTAAAGCTCTTTTCTTGGTCCTGATTTTCATACTTCAACTGGATCTCCAAGTTTATTCCTTTGACTAGGTCATTTTTCTCCTTTCTCTCCTCCAGCATTCCCATTATTACCTGCCACCTCTTATTTGGTGGTGTCATCCACCCTCTGGGCTTCTTTCTCTTAATCTTTACTGCTGAATAAATGTAAATATTCTAAGGGCACCAAATTGCAGCTCCTTTTTCTGCTGCAATCTAGCCTCTCCTCCTGACTTTCTTGGAGGAATTATTAACCTTGCTTTTGTTAGACTTCAAAGTTTATTTTAAATCTGCTCTTCCCTCTTATCTACTTGCTACCGAGTTAGCCACCCAGTTGTTATTGATTCTTCTTCATTTCATGATGGTGGCCTTTGTCTTATTTCAGGGCACTTTTCCCACCAGCTATCCACGTTACGTCGCCCCCCCTCCCCCAATTAATTTTCTTAAATCTGGGTATTGTTCATCTGCTTCCCATGGTCAAAGCTTTCTATGGCTCCTAACTGCCTGTTATTGATGTTTATAATGGAATACTCTATATCCAATTTAGTGACTTTGGTTAAACCTTTGCCAGTAACCCTTCAGTATAGAAATGGACCTTTCAAAATTCATATAAACATTTAATCTTATTTGAACTATTCAATATTAAACCTAGAATAATCATGCATTAGTCATGCTTTAGGAGTTGTGTGTGTGTGTGTGTGTTTTCAGGAATAAATTTGGCATTGTTTGTAGAGCATTGTCCAGAATTAGTCATCTGTCCTTGGAATGCAGTTAATAGTGGGTGGACATTAGCACCAGAAAGTACTCTGAGAGCCCGTAATCTGTTTTGTATTATTGCCTCACTTATGCAGGAATAGAGTGAACACAAACCCAGCTGCTGTGCCCCTCTCATACACATACCCACTCACTGGAATTAAACTGTCAACTTCACCAACTGCTGCATCTGCAGAAACCAGGGAGCTGCTTCCGTTCTGGGGACTGCACCGAGCCGCAGTGAAGCCTTGCTGCAGACAGGTATCTAGTCTGCTCTGCAAGGCTGGATTGTTCCCTGGGGCCTCTGGCAGAATTTTGTGTTAGGACACATGTTAATAAGTAGCCTTTAAAAGTGCCATGACTTTACCATATGCTATTTGTATTTTTAAAATATGTGCTAATGAGTATGTTTAGGAGGTGAAAAGTCAGTATGTAGAGCCAAATAAATTATAAGATACCCCAGCTGAAGAATACTGAGGGATCATTGCTTATAGTTTCAAGTGCAATGTAGTATAATGTATGGGAAGTTATCAAATTATAGACAAATTCGGTTAAAATTAATTCTTAAAAACCACTTGTAGAAAAATACAACTTTTAAACAAAAGTCATCTTTATTTCCTCTACAGAAAATTGACTAACATGTAACATTTCTTTTCCTAAAACATGCTACCTTACCTTAATGGTGTCATATTGATGATGAACCAATATTGATAAGTGATGTTGGGAATCCAAAGATGAATGGGACAGATTTCCATCCTAGAAGGGGGATATGATGTATAATAAACACCAGGGTATAAAGTCACATTGGGTGTAAGAACAGTGACCAGAGTGATCATATTTCAGAGGAAGGCACGTTTTTGACTGTGCTGCGTCCACACTTTGAGGAAGACTGCACATCTGACTCGTGCCTTTGGAGTTACCCATGAGCCCGTGTGCTGGTTCATGCATCTGATTGGAGCACCTTCCTGCTGACACAAGCTGAAAATCCATAGCAGGTTGGAAAAGCAAGTCTACCCACAGGTTCCATTCAGAGCCATTAGCCAATTAATTCCATCAGTATATCTGTGTTCTCTTTTCAGGTCTTTATATCCTTCATTATAAATTTTCCTTCCTAAGATCCCACTAAAGCTGGATCTTTCAGTCCTTCAACAAGTGTTTCAATGTTTACTATGGACCAGGCAGTTGTGTTGGGGCCTAGAAATCAAGGTGAGAAGAATACATTCTAGTGGTTTAGAGTGTGGGCTCTGGAGTTGGACTGGCTGGGTTTGAATTCTTCTCTAGTAATTAACTGGGTGACTTGGAAGTCTTTTTGACTCAGTTTCCTCATCTATAAAATGATAACATGATATATTACCTCCATCGTGGAGTTGTCGGAAGAATAAAAATGTTATTGTTTTTAAAGGGCTTAGAACAGTGCTTGGGAAATGTTCAAATAATAACTTTTTTGGTATTTTTGTTAGGCTTAACACAAATACTACTCTCACAGTTTGGGTTTCTTTTTGCATCTTATGTGTATCTCTGATCTAGCGCTGTCTCTCTGGATTGTGATTGGTTGTTTACATTTGTACCTACTGAGTACAAGTTACTGCCCAAGGTACAAGCTCTTTTAGGCACATATTTTCCCACCCCCTTTTATCCACTTCCCGCTTAGTCCTTTCCTCCCCTTAGTCCCTGCCAAAACTGCCTTTTACTGCTGGCCTCTCTCCTCAGTATTTCCTCCTGTGCTGTCTTGAGCCCCACTTTTATGTCAGACTTCCTTAAAGCCTGAATTGCATCACAGAACCACACCCTGCCTCTGTTTCCTGACTGAAGCCTGGCTTTCACCTTTAATGCCGGTTCTCTGGTGACTCAAGTGGCAGTTGATCTTCCATGGTCCACATAGCTGCTGGTCAGGACCTGTGGTCAGCTCTCTCTTAGCTTTTAAATCCTCCTGCATTCACTCTTGCCAGCCACCTCCACTTCTTCACTAAATTTCTCCTTGTTTTTCCTGTGCCTGTCGCACCATTCCCTAACTTGAGTCATCCATTGCCATTGCTCCTCAGGGGCCCCTCAGAGTCCACTCAAGGGCTCAGTAAATATTGGGTCAACAGAAGAACCTCAAACTAGCTTGGCATATCTTGCTTCAACATAAGAATTTTCTGACAACGCTGACAGAATATGGAATTGGTTTCCTTTGGTGGTCGTGAGTTCCTTATTACCGAGGTTATTCAAGGAGAGGCAAGATGGCTTCGTGGCTATAGAGGAGACAGAATGTCAGATGTAACCTTTTCTGACCAGTAATCCCAGCTTGCACACTAAAATATTCTGTCAGTGGTCTCAGCTGTCCTGTGTCTGCACCATTCATGTTCTCCTATCAGCAGTATGTACTAGTTTTGTGCATGGGTGTATTATGAGGAAAGGCTTGGGAATAGTATACTTTGTTCTCCTTGAGATTTCATGGACTAGATATCCCTTTTAGTGTAACAGTTCTGATTATTCCTGGCATCCTTTCTGATGCTGTGATATGTCTTGATTCGAGAGTATACTGGAGTTTGTAGGCCCTGGATTGCTCCTCCACTGAAAGGCCTCAGAATGCTTCGTCATGTTGTCAGGAGTTTCATTATCTTATATCTGTCATTTACCATTCCAGGTGTCCTCTCCTTGAACAGTCTTTTTTTTTTCTTTGCCTGTTATTTCTCACTATTAGGACTTGGCTTTTAAGGTCAAAACTTCTAATGGTGCTCCTTTCTTCTGCCCATCTCTAAAGGGCATACTTTAAAAAGCAATCTGACAAGTAGAATCTAGGCATGATCAGAAGCAAGATTTTAATTTCCAGCTCTCATACAAAAAGATGAGATTGTAGAACATCTGAGACCTGAAGCATCACTGTATTGTTTTCCGTCTCTTAATGTATTTCATAAAATCTAAAATATTTTATCAAATCTTTTTAACATTTTAACATCACTGAAATTGGGATGCTTTTTTCAATTGGTGCTGGTTAAAAAATTGTGAGACATTGAAACGTAGACTGGCCTAAATTTTAAAACATAACTATAATATTTACTGCCTCTGAATAGTAGCAAAGATTATGAATTTGTGGAATATATAACTGAAAACATTGACTAACATCCCCACCCCCTTCTCTAAACCCAAACATACTATGTGTGATTTTATCTTCTATATCTGTGACTACTTCTTCAGCCTCTTAATTATAATTAACAATCATAAGAGTCAAAACAATAATAGCTATCATTTATTGAGCAATTGCTTTTTTGGTCAGACATTATCCTAAGAGCTTTACATGCACAGACTCAATCATCACTAGTAAGATCTGTAATCCACATTATACAGAAGAGGAACCAGGAGTCCAGACAGATTAAATAATTTGTCCAAGTTTACCTGGCTGGGGAGCCAGGATTTTAAACTCAGGCTCTTAACCCATGTACTTTCCTACCTCCCATAAATTTCTTATTGCCAGTTTCTTTTTTTTTTTTGGCTGCATTGTGTCTTTGTTCTGCGCACGGGCTTTCGCTAGTTGCCGCGAGCAGGTGTTACTCTTTGTTGCGGTGCGCTGGCTTCTCGTCGCGGTGGCTTCTCTTGTTGCAGAGCTAGGGCGCGGGCTTCAGTAGTTGTGGCTCGTGGGCTCTAGGGTGCAGGTTCAGTAGTTGTGGTGCACAGGCTTAGTTGCTCCGCGGCATGTGGGATCTTCCGGGACCAGGGTTCGAACTCGTGTTCCCTTCATTGGCAGGCGGATTCTTAACCACTGCGCTACCAGGGAAGTCCCTTATTTGCCAGTTTTTTTAAACATCTCTGAATATAAGGATAGTAATTATTGATCTTCAGTAATGGGGAAGATACTGTCTCTGATATTTTTGTCTAGTTTATCCAGAGTATTAAAAAGAGTAACTCTGGTCAACTGCAGCTAGTGAGGAAGGGGAAAAAAAGACATTTCAAGGAAAAGGGAAAACATATTCTTAAAAAAGATTCTGAAGATGGAAACAAAAAGTAGCTTTCTGGTCTTTGCCGAGCAACCATACCTCTTGGGAATACTCACCTAATTCAGGCTTCTACTGCTTTCTTATCATATCTTATTAGCAGGGTGATGGTTATGTACTAAACTTTGAAATTATGTAAATAGTATTAATTTTCAAGAATCCTGTTAAATTTGAGATGTTCTACAAAAACAGGCAAAACTGCCTTTCTCCTCTTTTATTCCATTAAAAAAAACTATAATGGATAGCTATATAACAATGCATAGAATAATATAGAATGTATATATTAACATAATATATATTAATACTATTATATATACAGGTACATATGTATATATAGTATTAATATATCAATACCATGATCCTATTGGTATATGTTGGCAAACCACTTTAATTTTTCTAATTAAGAGAATTATGCATAGCTTTTTTCACTCTTTTAACATCTTAGTGTAATAAAAACTTGGATGTGAGTAGTTACACTCAGGCAGGCTGTCCCGCATGGAAGAACTAGGGAACTGACTAGGGTGCTAATTAGAACCCTTTATAGTCCTTTTACAGAAAGCGGTAAACTCATGCCACTGGTTATGTAAACAGTGAAAAGAAGGGAAGAGAAGGATTCAGGAGGAAGCTGGGAGGAAACTGCCAATGATGGCAGTCATTGTTCTGAAGTCGGTGTGGTGCCCAGTATAAGCTCATTCTCATTGAGAACTAATGCCCGTTTCTGAGTTTTGGAACTGAATGACCAACTTGTATGTTTTTGTTAACCTGGGAGATTTGCCTTAACCACATTGTGGGCATTGGGGAGGTAGAAAAAAGAAATAGAAAATTAAAAGATATTCACATAATCCCCACCTTCAGTGGGCAGCTGTCATCATACAGTGTCTGAAGGCCTCTGATGAACCAGCTGGCAGGGATGGGGGAGGTGCTTCTTTTCCTCATGGTCTTGATGGTGGCTCATTTCTGTAAACTTAAAAAAATTGTACTGACAATTCCATCTATCACTGCTGCAGTAAATGTACTTATTTCAGAATAGTCGTTCCTGCATATCTTTTGTTAATTGTTCATTTCTGGCATAGATTCCTGGGTCACTACAGTTTATACTTTTTCATCTAGAAAAGGGATTTTTAATCTCCTTATTTTGGGTCTCAAAGCTAGCGCCTTACCATTAGTTCCTGCAAATGCTATAGTGGCTCATTGAGAAGATAGGCTTTGTTATGGACATTTGGAAAAGTTGAATAGTTTGTGTCTGCTTATTTTCCTTTATCCAGAAACCACCCCCCTCAGAATAGATTAAAAGAGAATAATTCCCCTTTATTAAATTTTTTCTTTTAATAGTTTCCTTTACTTGTGTGTTAAATGACACAATTTTTTATTGTAGACCTGAAAGGCTTGACTAATATAAAATTTCAGTCAGTTGAAACCTTACTTGCAATGTTTAAAAAGTATTGAGTTCATCTGCTTCACATCTTTACTTACTACATACACCTCACTGAGTCCTCTCCTTGGCCATCTTATTTAAAATAGGAAGCCCCACTCCTATACTCCTTTACTTGTTTTATTTTTCTCTACAACACTTACCACTAACTCTTAATTTTTTAAAATCTTATTTTCTGTCCCTCCATCCCCACCCCAATATACACTAAATCCCATGAGAGCAGGGGTTTTTGTCTGTTGCATTCTCTTTCCCAAAGGCAGGGTACAGTCAGGATGCTCAGTGCGGATGCTGCCGAGCTTGGGCCTAAGGACCTGTTCTCAGCGGCTGGTCTGTGAGACAGGGAAGGAGGTGGCGGGTGTTTGTGTTTGGCGTGAAGGTGAGCATTTGACACATCTTAGAGGTAAAGTGCCAGGTCTGGACCCTTTGCACCAAAGCACCAGCAGCCACAGCAACAGAGACACCATGGGCTGGTGTTTTAATGGGAATAGGTGGAGTCAGTGTGGGATCAAACCGAGCTGAGAATAAGGTAGACATAGGAGTTGGTATGAGGCCTTCAGTTCATCAAGTTGAGCTGTGTATACAGAGGAGCTTTTTTCATCACCTCTTTTAGTAATTTGTTGAATAATTTTAACATGAAGATGAAACTTTCCATTAGCATCATGAGAGCAGTAGCCATGCTTGTCTTGTTCCCTGCTGTTTGTCCAGCACTTAGCAGAGTTCTGGTTCATGTTAGGTGTTTGTGAAATGCTAATTGAGTGAGTGAGTGAATGAAATCCCATGTTGAGTGCTACATTTCAAAGTACATATTTTATGCGGGAAAGGGTGTGGAGAGAAGGAACCCTCCTACATTGTTGGTGGGAATATAAATTGGTGCAGCCACTATGGAGAAAAATATGGAGGTTTCTCTAAAAACAGAGTTACCATATGATCCAACACTCCCGGGCATATATCCAGAAAAGACAAAAACTCTAATTCAAAAAGATTCACACACCCCAATGTTCGTAGCAGCACTATTTATAATAGCCAAGACATGGAAGTAGCCTAAATGTCCATCGACAGATGAATGGGTAAAGAAGATGTGGTATATGTATACAATGGAATATTACTGAACCATAAAAAAGAATGGAATAATGCCATTTGCAGCAACATGGATGGACCTAGAGATTATCATACTAAGTGAAGTAAGTCAGAAAAAGACAAATATCATATGATATCACTTGTTTGTGGAATATAAAATATGGTACAAATGAGCTCATTTACAAAACAGAAACAGACTCACAGACAGAAAACAAACTTATGGTTATCAAAGGGGAAAAGGGCTGGGAGGGGTAAATTAGGAGTTTGGGATTAGCAGATACAAACTACTATATATAAAATAGAGGGGGGTGGGATGAAGTGGGAGATTGGGATTGACATATGTACACTATTGATACTATTTATAAAATAGATAACTAATGAAAACCTACTGTATAGCATAGGGAACTCTACTCAGTGCCCTGTGGTGACCTAAATGAGAAGGAAATCCAAAAAAGAGGGGATATATGTATACGTATAGCTGATTCACTTTGCTGTACAGTATAAACTAACACAATATTGTAAAGCAACTATACTCCAATAAAAAAAAATAAGATAGATAAACAACAAAGCCTTACTGTATAGCACAGGGAACTATATTCAGTATCTTGTAATAACCTATAATGAAAAAGGATATAAAAAATATATATGTATATACATCTGAATCACTTTGCTGTACACCAGAAACTAACACAAACATTGTAAATGAACTGTACTTCAATTAAAAAGAAAATTCAAAGTGCATATTTTATGCCCGATATATAAAAATCTAGTTAATATGCAAGCTTTATCACCATCTTATCTCAGTTTTTTCTTTACTCAGTTTCTTTATTTTTCCAACATAGCATTCCTTTAAATAAGTTTCCTTGGTAATTTTGAGAGATGATTCAATTTAAAAGTGCATTAACTATATAACTTTCAAAACTATATGTTTTATGTAACAAAGTATTCTCTAATTATAGCTGTTGGAGTTACATTACTGTTAATTGTTTCTTTGAGACAAAGTTACATCTGTGAGAATCTCTATCATGGGTTGGGGGTGGGGTGCAATGAAAAAAAATTCTTTGGCAAAACAAAGGGATTGGCTCTCTGTAAGTTTAAGCTGAACTGCATAACAAGCTGAGCCTTTTCCCTTGGTTTTCTAAGGTTCTTCACACACTCTGTTCCTTTTCAGCTCTTTTAATTAATGCTATATTCTCAGACTTTCTGTCTACACTTACAAAATGGAGGAGAACCTTAAACCACAGTAATATGTTCTGTGTTATTAGCTTGCATTAGATGTTCCTTAGCCACAGAAAAGTTGGTTATCCTGTAACTAAAATATGAGGCTCAGGTGAGCAGTAATAGTTTAAATACAAATAACTTTTTACAGCTGGAATATTTAAAATAGTTTTGTTCCCTCCCTCCATGGGTAAACTTCATGCACATGAAAATAATTTTAAATTTGTAGGTTAAATTCATTTCTTAGCTCCTTTGAAATAGTCTGGCCTTTTCAAAAAAGAAAGCTTTAATCATACTGTCTTCCTTACAAAAGGTCACTTCCTTCATGTAAATTAGGATATTTTTGCATCTGGGTCCACTCTGTGGTTTCTTTATGGGTATAATTAACTTAATTGCCTTCTCAGTGCTTTATGATAGGAAAATGGGAACTACTTTAAACTTTTGTAGGTATTGACATTTAAAATGATTAAACTTGTGAACAAGGTTCAACTTTATTCTAATGCAGAAATCTGCACAGTATGATGAGGCACAATATGGTGTTTGACTGAATTTCATGCACTGTATGTAAGTCATGGAATATGCACAAGATAAAAAAAAAATCAAATATATGGTGAATGATAGAAATTTCTGTTCTGAGAGGAGTAACTTCGTTTCTTGAAACTGGGGTAAAAGTGGTTGAGAGATCTGGCTCAGTAATCAGACAGGCCTTAGCTTAAATCCTGCCTCTGCCACTTTACAGCTTTGGGAGGGTTGCATAACCTCCCTAAGACCATTTTTTTATAAAACTGGGATAATGAAAGTATTTATTTCATAAGATTGTGAAGGATTAAATGAAGTAATGTATGTAAAGCTTGATACATTTCCATAATCAGTATGCAATAAATGCTAACTATAAATTATGTATATATATTTTGTGTGTGTGTGGTATGTATATTGGAATTGGGCCAGGCCCTTTTGAAGATGTCTCATAAAACTAATGTAGCAAAACTTCTAGGCAGATACCCATGTTATTTTAGTGAGTACAATCAGCTGATTTCACATTAGCAGATGTCTTTATTTGCTCCCAAAATCTTACAAAGTGAAATTACATTAACATGTCGTATGAATTCCCCTTTACCCTTTTGGATATTTCCCATTTGACCAGAGTCTTTTCATTTTTGGTAAAAGTGAAATATCTTTTCTAGACACACAACCCTACTATTGCACATTATTTCACCCTACCATGTATACATTCTGTATGCCACGTATGTACCCTTTGTCATTGTAAAAATTACTTTTCACAATGTTATTGCTCTCTATTGTGGCAGGTAGGAATGTGTCCTTGAACCATTTCTTCACATCTTAGAAAACATTAATATCTCACTTGTTATAGAACTGGTTTGGAAATTATAGTATCTAATAGCACTGCACTTCCACAGGTCATACTTGGCATAACAGTATTAACCCCTAGAACATCAGCCCAACTTGAAAAAGTATCTGCTCTTAAAATAATGTTGAAAGCTCTGTACTTTATTCATGTTAGCCTTCACTCAGCAAATTCTTTAATAAGCTTGGTTTTAATTTTTCACTGCTCATGCATGGCAAATAAAATGCCACAAATGAGGAAAGGGATGAGAGTTGATCTGATGGGAAGTGGCTACAGGAGTATGCTTTCAGACGTGACAGTGGAAATTGTCTGACAATCTGATATCAAGAGTAGAAAAAACTCAGAATACCACCCAACATTTCAGTAATGGACAGTCATAATTATGTCCTTGTCATCAAAAAAATGTTAAATAATATAATATTCAGCATTGTAGAAAGCAAGATAGTGTATAATTTCCTAGAAATTTCAACTGAAATATTTTCAATTATACCTTCATATATCAGACTACGCATATAGTGTAACATAATTAGAAATAGCATTCTGACCATTATATCACAACCAGGCATCTTTTTTCTTCTTTGGTTTCCATTGGCCCCACCTCTTAAGTCTTTGTGAGATCAAAAGAAACTGTTTAATTAAAGGGTCTTAAAACTCTCTACAAATGAAAGTGGTTGGTTAACAAAGAATTTTCTTTTTTGATAATGATTATGATGTTTAAGATGACCATCAATAAGGTATTTGGTTAGTGCAGGATTTCTCAAGTCAGCACTGTTAACGTTTTGGGCTTGATAATTCTTTGTTGTGAGGGGCTGTTCTGTGCATTGTGGGATGTTTAGCAGCATCCCTGGCCTCAATTCACTAGATACCAGTAGCTCTAGACATTGCCAAATATACCTAGAGAGCCAAAATTGCCCCAGGTTGAGAACTATTGGTTTAGTGTAAATGCGTTTAAGTTGGGTGTGAACTTAAATTTAAATTAAATTTAAATTAGGTACGAACCAGGGACTTCCCTGGTGGTCCAGTGGGTAAGACTCCGTGCTCCCAATGCAGGGGGCCCAGGTTTGATCCCTTCAGGGAACTAGATCCCGCATGCATGCTGCAACTAAGAAGCCCCCATGCCGCAATGAAGATCCCGTGTGCTGCAACTAAGACCCGGTGCTGCCAAAATAAATAAATAAAAATGAATAAATATTTAAAAAAAATAAGTTAGGTATGAACCAAATGCATCATTAGTCATTTTAGCTATGCAGAACATCCAGTTACCATCATTTCTGGTTGGTCATTTTGGGTACCTTCTGGTCTCACTTTTTTTTGCTGTTGTTGAATGGAGGAGAGAACTGCCTGTGTTTCCTACTTTTTCACATTGTCCATATTGTAACTTGAAAGTACTGACAAAGATTTCTGTGACAGGGAAGTGTACATCATTATTTTAACTTCACATTATAGGAGCTTCTAGCCTTTTTGGTGGGCCATATAATTCCTAATAGGGTGCCAAGTGCTGGTTGAAGGGAGGAGCACTTGCAACTTGCCTAATTTTACCTGGTGCCCTAAAATAGCTGGTGCTCTTGAATTCAGTCTCTGGATATGCTGAACGCAGCGGGAGAG
This sequence comes from Balaenoptera borealis, assembly GCF_965194805.1. Taxonomy (NCBI): domain Eukaryota; kingdom Metazoa; phylum Chordata; class Mammalia; order Artiodactyla; family Balaenopteridae; genus Balaenoptera; species Balaenoptera borealis. The sequence goes on from NC_138870.1 coordinate 27,877,297, forward strand.
AGCACCAGAGAATCTATGAGAGAGATGAATGTTGCCAGGCTTTGTTGCCCTGGCCAGAGAGGGTGCTGCTGGCCTTGCTGTCTCATTTTCTCCTCTTTCTCCTCATTCCATCAAGAGTTTTATCATTTCCATATTGGTTTTGCAGTAGCATGAACCAGATAAGGGGATGGGCAAAAGCACCAGAGGAGGCTAGGGCTATGGGAATGCTTTGAGGGAGTTTTAAATAGGCCCAGAAATAATGGCAGAATGTGAGAAGTGCACGGGCGATCAGAGGGGATTTGAGATGTTGCCATAGAGTGGACATTTTATTCATATTCATATTTGAAGGCCTTCTACATGCCAGGTGCTAAGCAAAGAGTTTTATATACACAGCTTCATTTAGTCCTCCCACCAATTTTCTGAAGCATGTACTGTTATATTTATTTAACAGATGAGGAGGCCAAGGCCTCAGAAGGGTGATTGACTGGCCCAAAGGCTCACAGCTACTAAGTGGTAGAACCAGGACACATCCAGGCTGGTCCAGGTATGAAGCCTGAAGTCGTAACCACAGCATTATTCAGTTAATATGCTGCCAGAAATTACATTTCTAGTTTGTGAGATTTAGAGACACAAATAGTGGAAACTTATCTTTTATTCTAATTAAATAAAAAGAAACTAAAATACTTTGGACCTGTCAACTTAAAAAATATGTGCAACCTAGAAGTTGAGAGTTATGTTGTTTTTTTTAAAAAATTAATTAATTAATTTTTATTTTTGGCTACGTTGGGTCTTCGTTGCTGCACGCGGGCTTTCTTTAGTTGCGGCGAGCGGGGGCTGCTCTTTTGCAGTGCGCGGGCTTCTCATTGCGGTGGCTTCTTTTGTTGTGGAGCACGGGCTCTAGGCGCACGGGCTTCAGTAGTTGTGGCATGTGGGCTCAGTAGTTGTGGCACGCGGGCTCAGTAGTTGTGGCACACGGGCTTAGTTGCTCTGTGGCACGTGGGATCTTCCTGGACCAGGGCTCGAACCTGTGTCTCCTGCGTTGGCAGGCGGATTCTTCAGCACTGCACCACCAGGGAAGCCCTGAGAGTTATGTTTTATTCGGTGGGAATTTTTACGGGAGGCAGCACCTCAAGTAACCCTGAGAGAACTGCTCCAAACAGGTGAAGGGGGGAGCTAGGATATATAGGAGTTTTGCAACAAAAGGCAGGTAGTAGGAACAAAAGATTACTGTTAGTTAAAGAAAACTAGAAATCTCAAGCTTAGCACTTTTCTATGTATGGTTCATGCAAGAGTCTGGGCTCACTGAAATCATTCCTTTGATATGCGCCTCAGCTATCTGGGGCCTGTATCCTGTGTTTTCATATCCTGAGTTTCCTCAGGGCTCACTGTGGGGAGTGGCTGCAGTCTGATGGCTGCTAGATGGCAAGTATTCTTTTCCTTCCTGAGTTCCCTCAGGGCTCACTTATGGCAGCTCACCTATGGCTGTGGTTGCAGTCACTGATGACTGTGACATCCTTTCTTTACTGATATGGCAGGCAATATTCCACTTATCAGACCATTGAGAAGAGAAATAGAGTGCTCCCTGGCCTTGTGAGAGCCCATGTCTTCTTGCAGAATACCACTCTTATTCCTTTCTTCCTTGTGTGTGTGTACATGGCTTCCTGGTTTGGGTTGGTAGCTTGTTAATCTAGGTGGATATTTAGGTAGATTTAAAAATTTTTTTAGTTAGATATTTTTAAGGCTAGAAAGGAGATTACATGCACTGTAACTGTTGATTTATGATAAGATAAATCTATAAATCATCTAGACATATCTCAGACCATTGTTCCTGCCCACTGTCATCTGCTTAAATAAAATCTCTGCATCGTTCTTTTCTTAGAGAATTACTTCAGGTGATCCCAATTTATGAGCAATAGGCTAGTAGCCCTCTGGTTTTATGGTATGTTTTATGATAAATAAATTCCTCTGTCCCTCTAGTTAAGCAAAGTTCACTGAACCATCAGCCCTGGGATCTGGTCACAGTGGCTCAGCTCATTCCTGTCCCCACCTATTCCTAAAAAAAAGTTTTATCTTTAAAGCTCTTGTTTGTAAATTGTCACATTCCTCAAAAGTTTTTCCTTTTCTTTATGACTAAGAAAAGAGTTTGTGAGAAACAGAATGTTACGTCAAGAAAATCTTTTATCCTAGGAGAGCATAGTACTGATAGTGATCAAAAGGCCAGGTGAAAATGAATGATACAGCTTTCAAGTTCAGTTTTTTTTTTTTTAATTTTTAATTTAATTTTATTTATTTATTTTTGGCTGTGTTGGGTCTTCGTTGCTGCCCGTGGGCTTTCTCTAGTTGCGGCGAGCGGGGGCTACTCTTCGTTGTGGTGCGCGGGCTTTCTCATTGCAGTGGCTTCTCTCATTGTGGAGCACAGGCTCTAGGCGCGCGGGCTTCAGTAGTTGCGGCATGCGGGCTCAGTAGTTGTGGCTCACGGGCTCTAGAGCACAGGCTCAGTAGTTGTGGCACACGAGCTTAGTTGCTCCGCGGCATGTGGGATCTTCCCGGACCAGGGATCGAACCCATGTCCCCTGCATTGGCAGGCAGATTCTCAACCACTGCGCCACCGGGGAAGCCCAAGTTCAGTTTTTTTGCATTTGACTGTGATGACAATTTTGAAGAAGGAACAGTATTTAAAAAGGACCTAAAAAAATTAAAGTAATACATTGTGATTAAAAAAAAAAGTTGACAGGCTGACTTTAAAAAAAAAAAAAGTTTTTTGAGGTAGAGTTCAGATACCATACAATTTACCCATTTAAAGTAGACAGGCTGCACAACTACTGAAGCCCGCGCACCTGGAACCCGTGCTCCACGACAAGAGAAGTCACCACAGTGAGAAGCCTGCACACCGCAATGAAGAGTAGCCCCCGCTCGCGGCAACTAGAGAAAGGCCGTGCACAGCAACGAAGACCCAACACAGCCAATCAATCAATCAATCAAAAAAAAAAAAGCCAACAGAGATATACCAAGAAAATAATAAATAAATAAAGTAGATAAGCTGGGACTTCCCTGGTGGCACAGTGGTTAAGAGTCTGCCTGCCAATTCAGGGGACATGGGTTCGAGCCCTGGTCCAGGAAGATACCACATGCTGCGGAGCAACTAAGCCCGTGTGCCACAACTACTGAGGCTGTGCTCTAGAGCTTACGAGCCACAACTACTGAAGCCCGCGTACCTAGAGCCCATGCTGGGCAACAAAAGAAGCTATCGCAATGAGAAGCCCGTGCACCGCAATGAAGAGTAGACCCCGCTCGCCGCATCTAGAGAAAGCCCGTGCACAGCAACAAAGACCCAACGCAGCCAAAAAATAAAAAAATAATAAAATAAAATAACGTAGACAGTCTGACTTCTGAGATGGAAAAACTTTGAATTGTTTCAATACTGTCCCATAGAACTCTGAATTAGGCAATGATTTTTGACAGAGGAATTTCTTCTCTTCAAAGGTGCTTAATCCTGGCAAGGTAAGAACTGAGGTAAAGATCAAACAAAGGATGAGGGGCATTTCTTCCGAATTCAGAAAGGTTTGGCAACCTTTAAGAAGACACTGTGTCTCAAATTTGTAACCATTTAATGCTTTCTACCAAACTGTGTAACATTGAAATGGTGATTGATAATGTAAATAGATATGTTGACTTACTGTGGTATCTTGCACAGAAGCTTAGCAAAGTGGGATAGAAGAGCAAGGGTCACTGATGAGTAAGCACCTATGGAAATATGTACCTTCCTCTAATATTTACCAGTTGAAGACTTTTGGGTGTGTTCATAATTGGCCATGAAAGAATGTGAGGTGAATGAAGTGGAAAGATGATTCAAACGTCCTTTAAGAGATAGGAAAGCCTGCAGCTGCTATAACAAGATCTGTTAGAAAAAGAAGTTGGTCCTCAGTGAAGTTTTTAGTAAAACTCAGTCTTGTCTAGTTGTTACAAGAAAAAAATCCTTGAAAAATATACAATATTTATAATATGTCTCATTAAACATAAGTTTTTACATGCTTAATATTTGTAAAAGCCCATGTTGAAATTTTCTTCTTTTTATTTTGCTATTTCTGTGGTATAAAATAGGTATTTAGGAAATTTGACTTTGATTTACATAATTCTTACCCTTTGACCATTGCTTAGGAATGATTAGATTGCAAATTGGGGGTTGCCTATAGTACAATGGCTTTTTATATGTGTAAGAACTGAAGGAAACATCCCATGCTAGGATACTGAATAAAAACTGTTGTTTCTGTGAGTGCTGAAAATGGCAGTCGGAAAACATATTTATTGCATTCCATCAATAGATCTTTATGCATTGGTTATTTTGGAAATGAACTTACACATTTCATGCAATCATTTTGAGAATGAGGCATAATTTGAGTTGTGAATAAGATACATATTATTTCCAAGAGTCTAAAATTTATCTGTTAAACACAGATTCAAGCAGCTTCTGTAAGGACTTCCTGCTTGTAGAACTTACAATTTTTCTAGGGAAGCCTAAAGGCTATGTAAAATTTTTTAGTGGTTGCAACTAATTTTAAAATGTTGTTTTGTCTTGCTCATGTGCACTCCCTAGCCTGGGCAGTGTGGGGCATGATTCTGCCCTCAATGGAGAGAACATCAATACCTGTTACACAAACTAGAAAGTGATCAACCTAGAATGCGTAGAGGTGCCAAAAATCTGCAGCAGGGGCCACAAGGAACAGTCCACAGAGGAGGAGTTGGCACCAATCCCAGCCCTGAAGGTGGGATTTAGCCTTGGATCAGTGAGGGATGTTCGCCCTGCCTAGAGTGGGAAAGCAGGCTGGTTATCGTGAGTGCAGTTAGTTTAGTTAGCCACCAGCCCTGGGCTATAGAGATATTCCAAGTAAAGGATAAAGCAAAGCCCTGCCCATAATCTGCATAAGCCACCTCTCCCACCAAAAACAAAAACAAAAGCAAAAAACCTCCCCAGATGAATCATGCACTTTTCTATCAGGGAGCTGCTATTTGGTCTACTGTTCTATAAGTAGTCACCCAGTTTTCATCTGAGGAGTCACTGGACTGAAAATAAAACCTTCACACATCTTTAAGTAAAGAAGATATTGGCTCAGTACTAGAAGAATTTAAGTCTTTGGTCTCTTAAAATTTGTTTTTCCTTCACTATATTTTCATGTTTTAGAATTACCTTTATGTTTCTCAAGGAGTAGTCTCTGGGGTATGGTTGGAATGACTCAAATAAAGGCTATTAAAGTTATTCTTTCACCTTCCCAGAGTTAAAGTTTATTGTCCTTTAAGCATTAGATTTTTGATTTAAGGTGACACTATTGTATGTATACAGTTGTGCTGTATTAAATGAGACTGTCCATTTGAAATATGAGAGATATCTGAAATAACTAATAATTAAATCTACAGTGAAAGGCTTAACATTCTAGTCCTGGGTCATCCATTAACTTGCCCAGTGACAGGGCATATCACTTACCTTGAATGACTTGCTTTGTTTTTCACCTGTTAAATAGAATGTAACCTGGCTGAATACTTAATAAGGCAAGGTTTGGAATACACAAACAAAAATGCTGTCCCTTCCCCCGGGACACTGTCTGATATGTTCACTGTGGAATCTTCACACATAACAGGCACTCAGATATTTGTTGGTTAAAATCAACGTAGAAGAGAAATCGTCTTTTTCCCCCCTGTGGTGTTAGGAGAGGGAAAAAAAAAAACCAAAGAAACAACCCCCGCCCCCCCAAACCACTCATTAAGAGGGAAAGAACACAGATACAAGACAAAAAACTGTTTGGCAAAAATGAGAAGTGAATGCCTGCCTGATCTGTCCTCAGATCTTCAGGTTCCTCGAATTGTAACCTTGGTGCCTTTCATTTTGCCCTCACTTGCTCATTCACTTTGGTTGATTCATTCAGTCAGAATTCACTTATTGAGCACCTACTAGGTGCCAAGCCCTGGTTTAAGCATGATGAATTTGGGCCCATGCCATCATCTTAGTAGAACAGTGAATAGAAGCAGATCACAGAGCTATATGGTGTTAGAAGTATTGTGATGAATAGAAGGTATAGTAGGAATACAAATAAGAGAGGCCTCATTTCTGTCTGAGCAGATGGAGCAGAGTCAGATGGGCTCATAGAAAAAGGAGTGTTTTGAGCTTGGTCTTGAAATATTAATGTGTATTCAGCAAGGGGAAGGGAAGGAAATTGAAAGGAAGAGAATGGCAGATCATGGGCGACATAGGAGCAGACTGATCACCTCCTGTAGGCTGAATTATAGGAGAGGATGTGCAAGAGGGATATGAAGAAAAACTGGGGAAAACCTGAAACCATAAGACATCTCCTGAGACAGAATATTTCCAAAGTAGGATTATAAATTAATATATTTTATGTTATATTTCTCCCCCAAAGTACACTAAGTATTATATTTTTATGTAATTTAATCTTCATAATACTATTGTTGGGTATATCATTTGCAAATATCTTTTACCATTCAGTAAGCGGCCTTTCCGTTTTGTTGATAGTTTTCAAAAGCTTTTTAGTTTGATATAGTCCCACTTGTTTTGCTTTTGCTTTTGCTTCCCCTGGCTGAGGAGACATATCCAAAAAAATACTGCTACGACTGATGCTAAAGAGCATACTGCCTCTGTTTTCTTCTAGAAGTTTTATGGTTTCAGGTCTTATATTTAAGTCTTTAATTCATTTTGAATTTATTTTTGTGCATGGTGTGAGAAAGTAGTCCAGTTTGATTCTTTTGCATGTAGCTGTCCAGTTTGAACACCATTTACTGAAGAGGCTAAATTTTCCCCACTGTATATTCTTGCCTCCTTTGTCATAGATTAATTGACCATATAACTGTAGATTCATTTCTGGGCTCTCTATTCTGTTCCTTTGGTCTATGTGTCTGTTCCTGTGCCACCACCACACTGTTTTGATGACTGTAGCTTTGTAATATAGTGTGAAATCAGGGAGCATGATACCGCTAGCTTTGTTCCTCTTTCTTAAGATTGTCTTGGCTATTTGATGTCTTTTGTGTTTCCATACAAATTTTAGAAGTATTTTTTCTAGTTCTGTGAAAAACGCCATTGGTATTTTGATAGGGATTGCATCAAATCTGTAGATTGCCTTGGGGAGTATGGTCATTTCAACGATAATTCTTCCAATCTAAGAACACAGTCTGTCTTTCCATCTGTTTGTGTTGTCTTCATTTTCTTTCATTAGTATATTATAGTTTTCCAGGTATGGGTCTTTTATCTTCTTAGTTAGATTCATTCCTAGGTATTTTATTCTTTTTCATGTGAATGTAAGTGGGATTGTTTTCTTAATTTCTCTTTCTGATGGTTTGTTGTTAGTGTATAGAAATTCGACAGATTTCTGTATATTAATTTTGTGTCCTGTGACTTAACCGATTTTATCGATGAGTCCTAGTATTTTTTTGGTGGTGTCGGTAGGATTTTCTGTGTATAGCATCATATCATCAACAAACAGTGACAGTTTTACTTTTTCCTTTCCAATTTGGATTCCTTTTATTGCTTTTTCTTGTCTGGTTGCTGTGGCTAGGACTTCCAATACTACGTTGAATAAAAGTGGTGAGAGTGGGCATCCTTGTCTTGTTCCTGATCTTAGAGGAAATGCTTTCATCTTTTCATGGTTGAGTATGATGTTAGCTGTGTGCTTGTTATATGGCCTTTATTATGTTGAGATATATTCCCTCTATGCCCACTTTGTTGAGAGTTTTTATCATAAGTGGAAGTAAGCAGCCAGAGGAAAAAAGATGTATTACATATAGAATAATAGAGATAAGGATCTTTAGCAGCAGATTTCTCCTCTGAAACAACGTAAGCAAGAAAACAAATGAGCAACATCTTTGAAGTACTCAAAGAAAAAAACTATTAACTCAGAATTCTATACCCATTGAAAATATTTTTCAAAAATAAAGGTGAAATAAGGACATTGTAGACATTTTCAGACACACAAAAACCTAAAGAATTCATCACCAAATGGATGGGCTTTCAGGTTCCCTATTTGATTGGGCAGAGGTGATTTGATCATAAACAGGCAGACCTTAGCTTCATCATTCAGAATGTGTTTCTAGGAATGAGGAACTTGAACTGAGAAAATCATATTACTGTATGAAATTGGAGCCTACATTTGGTAAGCCAAGGGGACTGAATGACAGAAGGTTGGCTGTGAGCAGAGGAAGACTAGTCCATGAAATGAGATACAAAGGTGAGGCCAGAAACCTCCCTTGGTTTCTGGAGGTCTTCCAATTCCCTGTTCTAGTCTTTCCTGAGACTGAGTTGCAGCCCTGCATTTGGTTTCTGTGAGAAACCATTTCATCTTTAGAGTAGACTTAGCTCTTTTTAAGCTAGCTCTACATGTTCTTGGAACTTGTCACCAAAAAAAAAAAAAAAGTTCCAAATTTTCTTTCTTGTTTATTTTAGGGTACATATAAATGATGAGGTTGTCAAATCTAGACATAAGAACAGAAATAATAGTCAATTGTGAGTATTTAGCCGTTCTAGGCCCATCATCTTTGGGATACTCAACACGTTTTCTCAGGTAACTTTAAGGCCTTGGGTTTCTGTTAAGTCATAGAGGAAAAAGATGCTATAGCTTTTAAAGTTAGTTCCTTTTCTCACTATCTACAGTGCCCAGGCAGCCTGAAATTGTTGAAGAAATGAGGAAAACAGAGGCAAGTGCCTCAATGTCAATGTTGGGGTGAGTGTACAGGAAAAATTAGGGTTTTATATATGCACTATTTGCTTTTCTAGCATTCTCTACAAAATGCCCTATGTTTTGATTGTTATTAGATAGCATCTTTGATTTTGCCTTTTCATTAATCACTAGTCTTTTATAAGCCTTTTTAATCCTTTTAAAATCACTAGTGGTTTGTTTTTTGTTTTTTGTATTTTTAATATTTATTTATTTGGCTGCGCCGGGTCTTAGTTGCAGCACGCGGGATCTTCGTTGCCCTGTGCAGGATCTTTTTTAGTTGCGGCATGTGGGAGCTAGTTCCCCCACCAGGGGTCGAACCTGGACTCCCTGCATTGGGAGCGTGGAGCCTTACCCACTGGACCACCAGGGAAGTCCCTGTTTTAAACAAGTTCTTTTTTTTTTTTTTTTAAATTAATTAATTAATTTATTTATTTATGGCTGCATTGAGTCTTCATTGCTGCACGTGGGCTTTCTCTAGTTGCAGCGAGCAGGGGCTACTCTTTGTTGTGGTGCATGGGCTTCTCATTGCGGTGGCTTCTCTTGTTGCGGAGCACAGGCTCTAGGCGCGTGGGCTTCAGTAGTTGTGGCTCGCGGGCTCAGGAGTACAGGCATAGTAGTTGTGGCGCATGGGCTTAGTTGCTCCGTGGCATGTGGGATCTTCCTAGACCAGGGCTCGAACCTGTGTCCCCTGCATTGGCAGATTCTTAACCACTGTGCCAGCAAGGAAGCCCTTAAACAAGTTTTGATTGCTGTTTGTCTGTATCTCTAACCTAATAGTTAAAAAAAAAACCAAAACTTTTACTTAATTCGATAAGATCATAAGCATGCTTTTGACCAAATATTTTGCTGGTTAATATCTTAAATTCACTGGACTCCAATTTAGAATCTCAGAAAATTCTTTTAATAGTTGCCTTTTTTTTGTTTTGTGTTCCTCAATGTTCTTGTTTCTAACAATGTATTTTGTGATTCTTTGTAATTTTCTTCCTTTCTGGGTGAAGTAACAGAGTATTAAAGTCTTTTATGAAGGTCCTGGTGATCTAAATACTCTTTGGGGGTGCTTTGACCTACTTAGAATGGTTCTTTGTGCTGGAGAGCATGTTTATCCCCAGGGTAACTGCTACAGAATTGCCCCGTGTGAATGCATTGAAACTTCCCACTTTGCAAAGTCTTTTTGTTACACAAACACAATGAAGCTTCATGCAGCCAAAAAGAAGTGAGGAAGATTGCATTGTACTTGACTTCCTTAAATTAAGAAGTTTTATTCATCTCAGTTCTACAGACTCTAACAATAATATTTTGAACGAGGATTTCACAGCAGCAGTTGCTTACATGTGTTCCATCTCAATATGATTGCTGTTTTGAGAAACACCTTTATGCATTTTGTTTAATAGGACATTATGCATATAGAGAAAATTTTACTTTGTACTTAGATCTTTTTTAGGCATATGGCTCTATGCCTAAAATTGCCATTTTTAAGAATATAGCAGTGTAGTCCTTTTAGATATTTAAAGATAAACTATCAAGATAATTGTATTTAACTTACAGTATACATTTAAAAATGTATACTGTATACATTTTTAAATGTTTGTATACATTTTTAAATGTTTGTACTTATTAATATTTGATGTTTTGATTGACAGAATATCTATGTCATTTGCTTTCTTTAGGGTTGGGTCATTTGCAGTAGACTTTTTTCCTAATCGTTTCAGGGTTTTAAATGCAAGTAGATATAGAAATTAGAAAAAGAGTCACTTAAAATAATAAAATAAGTGGGGCATGTTCCTTTTGGTCATCATCAAGATTTGAATTCAAAGATATGTGATGTTTGTTAAGACAATATGATAAATGTAGAGGTGTTTTTATGTACCTTGACCTCTAGGAGGCAGCATGATCTAGTGTAAAATTTCTGGATCCTGAATAAGGAAACTTGGTCTTTTGTCATTTGAAGAATTTTCCTGTATGAAATTATTTGCCCTCTGAATCATAACGTTACACTGGGAATGAATAAAATAACAGCTGATAGAGTCCTAGAGAAGGAGATTTGGTGAGTATGTCATTCACTTTGTGATTACTTGAAAAGGAATTACTGTGACTGCCATAGCAGTAGCCTAATGATTGAGAAAGTAAAGGAATTAATAATTTTAATGGATAGGTACTTTTCCATTTGCAGACCACAGTTCTCTTGTGTAAATGCTCTATGAGCATTACTGTCATTAACAGTTCAGGGCTCTCATTTCTAGCTGGTGTTTTTGTTAAAGTACTATGTTAAGTGTTGATTTAAATATAATTTGTTTTATTTTTATTTTTTAAAAATATGTATTTATTCATTCAGTTGTGCCAGGTCTTAGTTGGGGCAGGTGGGCTCCTTAGTTGCAGCAGGCGGACTCCTTAGTTGTGGCAGGCAGGCTCCTTAGTTGCAGCTTGTGGGCTCCTTAGTTGCGACATGCGAACTCTCAGTTGCAGCATGTCTGTGGGATCTAGTTGCCCGACCAGGGATCAAACCTGGGCCCCCTGCATTGGGAGCATGGTGTCTCAACCACTGCGCCACCAGGGAAGTCCCCTAAATAAAATTTGAATAATCATATTTAAATTAGCAAATGTTATAGCTCTCCTACATTAGCAAGTGTAGTTCTCCTACAGCTGTTATTAAAAGCTATCTAACATTGGTTGAAATTCAGGAGATACATTATGCCAATTTCTTCATTGTAATTAGATACTTTTGCATGTGATCAAAATGTACTCGTGACATGTGACTTGCTGGCTTCAGGAGCACAAGGATTGTGAATGTGTTGTATGAGGACAATGTGAGAGCAGTAATCCTTTAGTCTATTTTCCTTCCTTTTCCTGTTTTCACAGCACCTGAATAATGGCTATTTAGTGACTTGGCTCAGAGTATTGTAGTAAAAGGATAATGTCCCTTGGTTCTCCTGGAATTACCACTTTTAGAAGAATTTGTTCTGCTCAAAATTCAAAGGCAAAGGCAGTGGTGGGAGGATTTATTTATAACCTTATTTATGAGATTGATATTGTTTTTGTCATTAATTTAATTTTAGATCTGTTTTCAACCAAAACCTCATAAAGTTCAGCGTGCTCTTTTACCTTTGAATGTGCTTAATCCAGAAAGAATTAACCAAAGTAATAAAAAGTTATACTGAAAGAAGTGATAAATGTTAAGAAAAATTAGAGTGCCATATATTCTAAAGAAGTTCACTACTTCTGTTTCCAAAAAAGGATGGGATCCTGTAAAATGGAAGTCTCTGTGAACAAATAATCTGACATTTTCTTGTTTGAATGGTCTGAGACTTCCGCCTCCCCTTTTGTATTTGAGACACAGAGGTCTTCAGTCAGCTAATGAGCTGGGCTGCTTTTGCTTTAAAAAAAAAAAAAAAAAAGTTCATTGTTTCTATATTGACTGGGTGATATTTGGGACAAAATGGAAATGGAGAACATGAACTGGTATAACCTGTTCTGAATTCTGTAATGAGCAGGCATGTACTTGATGAAGGAATTAAATTATTTGGAAACCTTTGGATTTTAAAAAGCAAAACAGGGCTTCTATTCTCTACTTTTCATGTATTCTACATTACGTCATTAGAAAGTTACTTTCAGGTAAACATGTAATTTCTAAAAAGAAAAACAGTGTAATTTAAAAAAGTATTCTATTCCAATATTGTTTATAATTTTTTTTTGGTTTGTTTTTAGATTTTTTAAATTGAAGTGTAGTTGATTTACAATATTGTGTTAGTTTCAAGTGTACAGCGTAGTGATTCAGTTATTTTTTTTTTCAGATTATATTCCACTATAGGTTATTAACAAGATAGTGAATATAATTCCCTGTACTATACAGTAAATCTTTATTGCTTATATATTTTATGTATAGTAGTTTATATCTGTCAATACCATCCTCTTAATTTGTCCCTCCCACTCTCCGTCTCCCCTCGGGTAACCATAAGTTTTCTTTTCTGTTTTTAACTAGAAATCAGTTACATGAAGGAGAATTATTGTGAAATATTTTATATTTTAGCCAAAGTGTGTCTAGGGTTATTTTTGTCCATTAACTTAATTCAGGACCACTACCACTGAAATAATAATGCCTAAAGGTGTCACGATCATCTTAAGATGGGGAACTGCAGTAACTAGATTACTTTTCTTACCACTTAAAACTGTCCTCTGGACGTCCCTGGTGGTCCAGTTGTTAAGACTCCGCACTTCCATTGCAGGGGGCACAGGTTCGATCCCTGGTCCCTGGTCAGGGAACTAGATCCCACATGCCATGTGACGCAGCCAAAAAAAAAAAAATCAACTTCCGGTAGCCCTTGGGAATTCCCTGGCAGTCCAGTGGTTAGGACTCCATGCTTCCAATGCAGGGAGCGCAGGTTTGATCCCTGGTCAGGGAACTAAGATTCTGCATGCTCGGCAGCGCCCCGCCCCCCAGCAAAAAAAAAAAAACTGTCCTCATTTTGGAACTAGTCTATCCAGTGCCACAAGCATACATCACAAATACGCCATAGTGTGTATAGATTGTGGAGGGAAATTTCTAACATCTAATCGCTAGGGTCTTTTGCAAGAAAAGACAGTCTTACTTGGTCTGTCAAATTAATATGGAATAATATGCACTGGTATAGTATTCACTGAGCTTCAAGATGTCTTCAGTGGACCCAGCACTCAAGGGTTGAGTTTTGTGGGTATGTGTTTATGTATGAGTGTGCTGGGCTATTTCATTAAAAATAATCAGCTTATTAGGCACTATTAAAAGTATTATATCGTTATTTGCACCCAGAACAGCATGTAGCATATACAAATAGAATGCAAATTTCAGTGGAAACCAGAGTCCTAGGGCTGAAAGGGACCTTGGAGAGCATCCTGTGCTTCCTTCCTCTACCTCTGTTCCCAGGAGCTGGAGTCAGGAGTTCTGCAATTGAAATTAAATAGCTAAATGATTAATAATTAAATTAAATAATGACAGGATTGCTTTCCTTTCTGTTAATTAGATAATTAATAGTATTTCTTCATTTACATTTTTTTCATTCAATTTTTTTTTTTTTTTTTTTTAATCATTTCCTGCCATTTTTATCAGTCTGCTTGGGAGCACTAACTGAATTCAAGGTGAAATTTGTACTTGCACAAATGAATACAAATTAATGGGAAAATTAATTTGTATTCAAACAGCTTATTTTTTGTGACCTTGTTTGCTGTGGCTGTAATTTTTAAAATTTCTAATAGGTATAATTATATTTTCTGCTAATAAGTCCCTTGTGTGTGATAAAACTGAACTTAGCTGGTAAATCAATATTTTACAAGAACATGTTCTGCAAAGAGCATCATGAATTTCAAGTACTCCATTACCCAATAATTAACTACAACTAGTGATCTGGTCCAGTGTTCTTACTTACCAATGAGGCCCAGAGAGATTTAATGACTTGATTTAAGGTGACCCAAAAAATCAATGGCGCTATCATACTGCTTCGAACTTTATATTCATTGTTCTAGATTTAACAGCAATACTTCACAGACAGTATAACTGAATTTGGAGGGAGCTTTTTTGTTTGAGAAGCATTTACTTATTCTTCACTAATGTAATTTTCATTTTTACAATGAAACAGGCTCATAGAATTTAAGGGATTTGCTTAAGTTTGCTAAAGTTTCTCTGCTAGTTAAAGAAGTCAGGTCTTGTACTGAAATTGCTGGTCCTTTCTTCATATAATTGGCTAGAAATTATCAACAGGAGTGATGATACTTTCAGAAATCTCTTGAGTCACCGACTTATTAAAATTAAAAATTTTCAAGGATTTAGACAGCAGGAAGAGCTGGGCCAGCAGATGGTTATTTGAAAGAGGTTATCACTTTGGTTGGTAAATTGTGGTTATTTGAGAATGTTTGACTATTGCTATTATAAGGATCATAAAAAATATTTTTAAGGCACTTAAAGACACTTCTACATTTGGATTTATCTCCTTCAACAAAAATAAAGATTTGAAAAAGGAAGCATATGCATTTAAAAATCAAAGTATTTTCAAGAAAAAAGATATTTGTTTTGAAATAAATTACACTATCTTAGATCAATATGAGAAATGAAAACATTGACTGTGCAGCTTACTTAAAGTGTCATATTTATTCACAAAATATTTTCCTGCTATAATTTTTCTGTTCTTTGAATTCTCAATTTGATATTTAAAAGAAAGAGTTCTTATTTTAAAGCAGCTCCAATGGTTAAAAACTAGATTATCAGTTTCATAGTGTCTAAAAATGGATGGTCAGATAGTTGCTGGGACTCATAAAGACCTAAGGATGGGTGCAAGGCTGGTGGAGTGTTTTCAGTGTGTGAAAATCCACTGAGCATTATATGAGCACTTTTCTCTGTGTATATTATACTTTCATTGAAGGTTGGAAACGTAAAACCCCTGAGGAGCAAGTATATTTCTTGAATGGTTAATCTTATCTTTAAAAATTTGATAATTGTCATTAAGTGGAGTTATTATTTTGCAGGTTTCCCCTAACTAACATTTGAAGATTTCCTTTGTACAAAACTTGTTTTGAAGATGTCATTATGAAATAGCAGTAGGTGTTATAACAGCATGACAGAGTGATACAGGAGCTTCTGGGAAGAAGAGACCACATCTTTCCAGGGCAGTTTATGACGTAAAAATTTACATTTTTGAAGGATTAGTAAGAGGTTATCATACAAGGAATAAGGTAGGTAAGTGTACTCTGGGTGAAGGAATAGCACCTACATGATACAAGGAGCAAATGTCTCTGCAGCTGAGGCGGCAGGGGATGGTTCCTTTTTGGATTGGGTTCGAGCAGCCGAATAACAAAACTGAAGCTGAGATTGATGCAGCACAAGCTTTGTTCAGTGACCAAAGAATAGAGAAGCGGGAACTGTTCACAGATCAACCTACGAGACGAGAGGGATTTAATTTTAAAGAGTAAAGACAAAGGGAAGTGGAGTGAGGCTAATGATGGGGAGACATTATGCTTTAGTCTACCAGGGGAAGGGGTAGGGCTTTTTGAAGGAGTAGAGTGCCACCCCCTTTTTACCTTTTTTTGGTCCTTAATGGCCTGTCATGGCTGCCGGTAGTAAAATCAGCATATAAGGAGACTTGGGGTCTGTTGCACATCAGGTTCCTTACCTTCTTGGTTCCAGATGGCTCTGTCTGTTTTTTTGTTTGTAGCTTCCTTTTTTTTCTTTTTTTTTTTGAATCTCTGGATCCTTTGACTTAAAGATTTGTGTTAACTCCTGCTAAAGGTGGGTGTTGGCAGGTTTTGAGCAAAGACCTGGCACAGCTCTGGCAACACCAAGAAGCGTTCCTGACCCCAGACTTCCACAGTACGTACTTGGTATAAATCTCCATCAGCGTACTTTTCACATTATGCTGTAATTTTATTTACTTGATTGTCGTGTTGGGAGACTGGTGCCTTCAAGGGCAACGACTAGTCTTATCTTCCCCAGTGCTTGGTATATAGTAGGTAGCCAATAAATGCTTGCTGAATGAAGGAAGATGTGTGAGACCATGTTTGGGAAAAACATCTAACCTTTTGGTGGGACTCCAAAATAAGGCATAGTGTGAGCACTGATAAGAGATGAAGCTGTATGTACATGAGTTAGGAGCTAGACTTTTTATGCCATGCTAAACAGTAGTGCCATTGAGGATTTCTGAGAGGGAGTGGGTAATGATCAGATTTATAATTTAGAAAGGAACAGTTGTAAGCAGTGTAGAAGATAGACTGGAGGAGGGGAGAGGCTGACATTGGTCAGGAGGCTGTTTTAAGATTTGAAGGCCAAGTGGGGTGTAGGATGTATATACACAAGGTATGTAAGACAATCCAGGTGTTGGGAGAAAATATTAGAACTTCTGTTTATTGTTTAAAAAATAAGCCTTACTAACATCTATTATACATGTTGAAAATCATAATTTTATATGTTGATGGTGACTTCCTAGTCTGAATGTCACAGTGCCACATGTCACATCCCATATGGTAGGGAAGGCTTCCTGAAAGGAGAATGGTAATTCCATGACTCAGAGGGATGGCAGGCCTTTTTTGCCCTTTCTTTTTAGCATTTTGCTAAACATTGTAGTTTATATGTGCTTGGTTTAGTGGATTTACAGGATTACAGGATATATTGTTTAGCTTTACCTAAACTCTCATAAAATGATACATGATATCAAATTCAAAGGCTCTCTTAAAGAAACCACATTTTGAAGATAAGCCTAAGAATACAAGACACATGAACAGTAAGTAAACAGTACAGCTTATACTTCTGGTAACTCTGAGTCATATTATGATGTAAAAACAATCAGACTGTCTAACCAAATAGGACAAGAAGGTGACCCAAAAAAAAAAAAAATCAGAATTACCACGAAGATTCTTTGAAGTCTGAATTTACATCTACTTTTGTTAAGTATGAATTTTGGCTTAAGTTTTATCATGCCTTGAGATAGTATTAACTAATACTATGAGGCTAATATTTAAAACTGCTTTTCATGTTGTCTCTGAATCATCTTGTTAAAAGTTCTATTTTTGTGTATTTTGTAATAGCACAATAGTACATAGTACAGAATTTATAAATGTACATTCCTGGGGTGCAGAGTCAAAAGTTTTAATGGGTTGTATGATGAAAAAAATTTGAGATGACTGGCATAGAGAAAGATGCTGAAAAACTAAGGTAAAGAGGTCATGTAAGGATCTATTTATATTCCACTAGGTATTAATAGACTATGTAGTTTCTTTTGCATATATCATGTGATATAATGATAATGGTTTTCCTGTGAAGTAGATATTGCCATTTTATAGATGGCAAAACTGAGGCTCAGAGAAGTTCAATACCTTGCCCAAGATCACAATTACTGTGTTTCAGATTCAGTATTTCAGCCTAGGTCTCTTACTTTAAAACCCATGCTCCAAAACAGGTTGTACCAATTAGCATAAAGTTTAAGTTAAATCATGTATAAGTCAGAATGACTTCTCAAACCTCAATATGTGAAAAATTATTCTATCAGAATATAATCTATAAAAATATCAAATTACTATGTCGTACACCTGAAACTAATATAATATTTTAACTATACTTCAATAAAAAAATAACTAAAAAAAAAACCCACACTCTTTCTACATATTGTTTCTATTGAATAACTGGGCATTTGAAAATGCTATTAGCTGAGATAAAGAATATAAGTAACTCTTTTTCTCCAGTAGATTACTGGTGAATTTTTAATGAAGTTATATGTATAGTAACCCTACCTATCATATTACTCTACCTATTAGATGAGACATCTAATCCATACGTGATGTGTGTTGTTTCTGTGTCTGGGGGTCCATAACTTATTCATCATGTTCAGAGTTAATACTGATTCTTCTAAGTTTGTGTTTGATAATAAAATATTCAGTTAGGAAAAAATATTTTACTCTTGGGAAATTATCATATTTTGAATCAGGATCATGTGGGAAAAACTATAACTATTCAAGCAATTAAAACTTGTGTAAATACAAATTTACTGATTTTTTTTTTTTTTTTGCCCTTTTCAGGTAAAGATTTTCATGGCCACTTATGATTCATGTATCTCCAGGCTTGTAACAAAAACTTTCAAAAGATTTTCTTTCTTCAGTCTTAGAAGCTAACAGAAAAATGCCACAATGCATAAGAGGCTTTTACCTGTTGAGTTTAATAGTAATAATTCAGTTTATTCATCTGTGTCTCTGATTCTTCTGATGTCTTTTTGCCAGGTAGTTTATTTATCTGCTGTAAATTTATACAACTAGCAGAGTGGAATTTGAATCCACATATTTGCACAGAGCACTGAGAGATGCTATAAAGGAAGCAGACACCTTCCTGGGGCAATTTCAAGAATGTTGTGCATTTAAAATATCTGCTTCTCTTGTTTCCAGTTTTTGCCCTTTGCCCTGTGACTGTTATCCTTCCTTTTGGGCTTTTTAAAGGTTTTCACTGTGACTTTTTTAGTTATGGATTTGGTTTGGTTTCTGCATTATATCAGGTGGTTAACAACAAGTAAACACTACATATTTGTCATAGGAAAATGTAGAGAAGTTACTTTTACATTTCCAATGTGGCAGCTTTAAAAGCCTTCACAGCTTGTTCCATGGTTGGCCTTTTCTGGTGAGTATCAAATACAGTGTGCATGCAAAACTTTTAAGTGCTCAGTAGTTAATTGCTATTATTACATTGTTTTCTCCTGCATTTGACTCTCTCCCTTTTCTGGTTCAAGGCCATTAATTTTTACTATTTGCTTATACATTCTCTCCAGGGTTTGCTTACCTTTTAAATCAATGCCATTGGACTCCTACCATGCACTAACATTTGCCTTCTTTTTGATCTTTGAGGAAGCCACTATGTACTTTTATTTTAAATGAAACTTAATTCCAAATATTTCTAAAAATAGACAAAAGGCTGGAGGCAGTGTATCAGTGCAAAATTGCTTGGGACTCTCCAACCCCCACCCCTTCCCCATTGTTTTAAGTAGAAGCAGGGCGATAGTTAGGGAGAGAATGCAGTCAACACTTGCCTGGCACAGTGCTTTGCTGTTTAGTAAAAATAGAATGTATTAATCCCCATTTTACACTGGTGAAAGCTAGGCTTCAGAGAATATAAATAACAGGCTTTTCAAGGTTGTACCCCTAGTAACTGACAAAGAGGGGATTGATCTCTGACTCTGGTACCATTGCTGTACTTTTTCTTGAAAAAGATAACCTATATACAATATAAAAAAGCCTTAGCTTGGTGTCTGTCACATATTAGATTCTTTTTTTTTTTTTTAATGTAGTTGGCTTTTTACAGTGAAATATAGTTGATATAGATTCTTAATAATAGTAGATTCCTTTTTCCTCTATTTCTCTTTTTCTGAACTTTTCTGCCTCTCAGTGAAGCAGTTAATTTAAAAAGCTGCAAAGGGGATAGCTGCTGTGTTTCCTTTCCTCCTTTAGGAGAAGGGGCAACTTGAGGAAATGAAATGTCCTACATAACCCTATGCTGCTTTATCCGTTTTTGGCTAACCATGAGGGGACCGCTCACAGAGACCTTTTCTATTTTGAGTGTTAAGTGGGAGCCAACTGAGAGCTGTAGAAAGCTAGAGCCAATTTGACACCTTAGTAACAAGGGTTCTGTTAGAAGTTTGTTTGAAGAATTTTTTTCTTAGTAAGCAAACATTTCTAGATCTTAGCTTTTAAGGCAAGGAGGCCATATGTGTGTGGGTTTATCTCTGGGCTTTCTATCCTGTTCCATTGATCTATATTTCTCTTTTTGTGCCAGTACCAAACTGTCTTGATTACTGTAGCTTTGTAATATAGTCTGAAGTCAGGGAGCCTGATTCCTCCAGCTCCATTTTTCGTTCTCAAGATTGCTTTGGCTGTTCGGGGTCTTTTGTGTCTCCATACAAATTGTGAAATTTTTTGTTCTAGTTCTGTGAAAAATGCCAGTGGTAGTTTGATAGGGATTGCATTGAATCTGTAGATTGCTTTGGGTAGTAGAGTCATTTTCACAATGTTGATTCTTCCAATCTAAGAACATGGTATATCTCTCCATCTATTTGTATCATCTTTAATTTCTTTCATCAGTGTCCTATAATTTTCTGCATACAGGTCTTTTGTCTCCTTAGGTAGGTTTATTCCTAGATATTTTATTCTTTTTGTTGCAATAGTAAATGGGAGTATTTTCTTAATTTCACTTTCAGATTTTTCATCATTAGTATATAGGAATGCAAGAGATTTCTGTGCATTAATTTTGGATCCTGCTACTTTACCAAATTCATTGATTAGCTCTAGTAGTTTTCTGGTGGCAGTTTTAGGATTCTCTGTGTATAGTATCATGTCATCTGCAAACAGTGACAGCTTTACTTCTTCTTTTCCAATTTGGATTCCTTTTATTTCTGTTTCTTCTCTGATTGCTGTGGCTAACACTTCCAAAACTATGTTGAATAATAGTGGTGAGAGTGGGCAACCTTGTTTTGTTCCTGATCTTAGTGGAAATGGTTTCAGTTTTTCACCATTGAGGACAATGTTGGCTGTGGGTTTGTCATATATGGCCTTTATTATGTTGAGGAAAGTTCCCTCTATGCCTACTTTCTGCAGGGCTTTTATCATAAATGGGTGTTGAATTTTGTCGAAAGCTTTCTCTGCATCTATTGAAATGATCATATGGTTTTTCTCCTTCAATTTGTTAATATGATGTATCACGTTGATTGATTTGCGTATATTGAAGAATCCTTGCATTCCTGGAATAAACCCCACTTGATCATGGTGTATAATCCTTTTAATGTGCTGTTGGATTCTGTTTGCTAGTATTTTGTTGAGGATATTTGCATCTGTGTTCATCAGTGATATTGGCCTGTAGTTTTCTTTCTTTGTGACATCTTTGTCTGGTTTTGGTATCAGGGTGATGGTGGCCTCGTAGAATGAGTTGGGGAGTGTTCCTCCCTCTGCAATATTTTGGAAGAGATTGAGAAGGATAGGTGTTAGCTCTTCTCTAAATGTTTGATAGAATTCACCTATGAAGCCATCTGGTCCTGGGCTTTTGTTTGTTGGAAGATTTTTAATCACAGTTTCAATTTCAGTGCTTGTGATTGGTCTGTTCATATTTTCTATTTCTTCCTGGTTCAGTCTCGGCAGGTTGTGCATTTCTAAGAATCTGTCCATTTCTTCCAGGTTGTCCATTTTATTGGCATAGAGTTGCTTGTAGTAATCTCTCATGATCGTTTGTATTTCTGCAGTGTCAGTGGTTACTTCTCCTTTTTCATTTCTAATTCTATTGATTTGAGTCTTCTCCCTTTTTCTCTTGATGAGTCTGGCTAATGGTTTATCAATTTTGTTTATCTTCTCAAAGAACCAGCTTTTAGTTTCATTGATTTTTGCTATTGTTTCCTTCATTTCTTTTTCATTTATTTCTGATCTGATCTTTATGATTTCTTTCCTTCTGCTAGCTTTGGGGTTTTTTTGCTCTTCTTTCTCTAATTGCTTTAGGTGCAAGGTTAGTTTGTTTATTCGAGATGTTTCCTGTTTCTTGATGTAGGCTTGTATTGCTATAAACTTCCCTCTTAGCACTGCTTTTGCTGCATCCCATAGGTTTTGGGTCGTCGTGTCTCCATTGTCATTTGTTTCTAGGTATTTTTTGATTTCCCCTTTGATTTCTTCAGTGATCACTTCGTTATTAAGTAGTGTATTGTGTAGCCTCCATGTGTTTGTATTTTTTACAGATCTTTTCCTGTAATTGATATCTAGTCTCATAGCATTGTGGTCGGAAAAGATACTTGATACTATTTCAATTTTCTTAAATTTACCAAGGCTTGATTTGTGACCCAAGATATGATCTATCCTGGAGAATGTTCAAGCATATACAGTGGAGAAAAGGCAGCCTCTTCAATAAGTGGTGCTGGGAAAATTGGACAGGTACATGTAAAAGTATGAAATTAGAACACTCCCTGACACCATACACAAAAATAAACTCAATGGATTAAAGACCTAAGTGTAAAGCCAGACACTATCAAACTCTTAGAGGAAAACATAGGCAGAACACTCTATGACATACATCACAGCAAGATCCTTTTTGACCCAGCTCCTAGAGAAATGGAAATAAAAACACAAATAAACAAATGGGACCTAATGAACCTTAAAAGCTTTAGCACAGCAAAGGAAACCATAAACAAGACCAAAAGACAACCCTCAGAATGGGGGAGAATATTTGCAAATGAAGCAACTGACAAAGGATTAATCTCCAAGATTTACAAGCAGCTCATGCAGCTTAATAACAAAAAAACAAACAACCCAATCCAAAAATGGGCAGAAGACCTAAATAGACATTTCTCCAAAGAAGATATACAGATGGCCAACAGACACATGAAAGAATGCTCAACATCATTAATCATTAGAGAAATGCAAATCAAAACTACAATGAGGTATCATCTCACACCGGTCAGAATGGCCATCATCAAAAAATCTACAAACAGTAAATGCTGGAGAGGGTGTGGAGAAAAGGGAACCCTCTTGCACTGTTGGTGGGAATGTAAATTGATACAGCCACTACAGAGAACAGTATGGAGGTTCCTTAAAAAACTAAAAATAGAACTACCATACGACCCATCAATCCCACTACTGGGCATATACCCTGAGAAAACCATAATTCAAAAAGAGTCATGTACCAAAATGTTCATTGCAGCTCTATTTACAATAGCCAGGACATGGAAGCAACCTAAGTGTCCATCATCGGATGAATGGATAAAGAAGATGTGGCACATATATACAATGGAATATTACTCAGCCATAAAAAGAAATGAAATGGAGGTATTTGTAGTGAGGTGGATGGAGTTAGAGTCTGTCATACAGAGTGAAGTAAGTCAGAAAGAGAAAAACAAATACAGTATGCTAACACATATATATGGAATCTAAGAAAAAAAAAAAAAGGTCATGAAGAACCTAGTGGCAAGATGGGAATAAAGACACAGACCTACTAAAGAATGGACTTGAGGATATGGGGAGGGGGAGGGGTGAGATGTGACAGGGTGAGAGAGTGTCATGGACATATATACACTACCAAGTGTAAAATAGATACCTAGTGGGAAGCAGCCATATAGCACAGGGAGATCAGCTCTGTGCTTTGTGACTGCCTGGGGGGGTGGGATGGGGAGGGTGGGAGGGAGGGAGATGCAGGAGGGAGGAGATATGGGAACGTGTGTATATGTGTAGCTGATTCACTTTGTTATAAAGCAGAAACTAACACACCATTGTGAAGCAATTATACTTCAATAGAGATGTTTAAAAAAAAAAAAAAAAAGAAAAAGGCAAGGAGGCTCCTGATACAAAGAAAGCAGTTAAGGGGGAGCCCTGACAAGTTTTGCTTAGTAAATGCAGAGATGTATTGAGTAGTAGCCAGTCTCATCTGGGTGGGGTGCTGTTAACATAAGCTAAGTTGTGAATGCCCCATCTTGCCCCCCAGAGATGTGTAGCACAGTGGCCTTGAGTCTAATAGATGGATAAATTCTAAGAAAAGTTCACTTTTTAGTTGTACGGGTCTTTAAGTCTCTTTAAGACCCCATCTATATGTTATATTTTACCATTAAAAAAAGTTTGCAAATTGATGGCTTCTCTGATAATGAAGTTTCTCATTTTTTTATATGTATGTATATACATATGTGTATATATGCATATATACACATATTTTATCAAGGAACTGTAAACTCTTGTAACTGTCTTGTACACTTTTTTTTAATATTTGAATTTTATTTTATTTATTTTTTTATACAGCAGATTCTTATTATTCATCAATTTTATACACATCAGTGTATACATGTCAATCCCAATCTCCAAATTCATCACACCACCACCCCCACCACCCCCGCTTTGCCCCCTTGTTGTCCATATGTGTTTTCTCTACATCTGTGTCTCAGTTTCTGCCCTGCAAACTGGTTCATCTGTACCATTTTTCCAGGTTCCACATATATGCGTTAATATACGATATTTGTTTTTCTCTTTCTGACTTACTTCACTCTGTATTCGAATTAAACGAATCCTTGATTCGTTTGCAAATATTTTCTCCCATTCTGAGGGTTGTCTTTTCGTCTTGTTTATGGTTTCCTTTGCTGTGCAAAAGCTTTGACGTTTCATTAGGTCCCATTTGTGTATTTTTGTTTTTATTTCCATTACTCTAGGAGGTGGATCAAAAAAGGTCTTGCTGTGATTTATGTCAAAGAGTGTTCTTCCTATGTTTTCGTCTAAGAGTTTTATAGTGTCTGGTCTTACATTTAGGTCTCGAATCCATTTTGAGTTTATTTTTGTGTATGGTGTTAGGGAGTATTCTAATTTCATTCTTTTACATGTAGCTGTCCAGTTTTCCCAGCACCACTTACTGAAGAGACTGTCTTTTCTCCATTGTATATCCTTGCCTCCTTTGTCATAGATTAGTTGACCATAGGTGTGTGGGTTTATCTCTGGGCTTTCTATCTTGTTCCATTGATATATATTTCTGTTTTTGTGCCAGTACCATATTGTCTTGATTACTGTAGCTTTGTAGTATAGTCTGAAGTCAGGGAGTCTGATTCCTCCAGCTCCGGTTTTTCCCCTCAAGACTGCTTTGGCTATTCGGGGTCTTTTGTGTCTCCATAAAAATTTTAAGATTTTTTGTTCTAGTTCTGTAAAAAAATGCCATTCTTAATTTGATAAGGATTGCATTGAATCTGTAGATTGCTTTGGGTAGTATAGTCATTTTCACAATATTGATTCTTCCAAACCAGGAGCATGGTATATCTCTCCATCTGTTTGTATCATCTTTAATTTCTTTCATCAGTGTCTTATACTTTTCTGCATACAGGTCTTTTGTCTCCCTAGGTAGGTTTATTCCTAGGTATTTTATTCTTTTTGTTGCAGTGGTAAATGGGAGTGTTTCCTTAATTTCTCTTTCAGATTTTTCATCATTAGTAGTAGTTTTTGGTAGCATCTTTAGTATTCTCTATGTATAGTATCATGTCATCTGCAAACAGTGACAGTTTAACTTCTTCTTTTCCAATTTGTATTCCTTTTATTTCTTTTTCTTCTCTGAGTGCCGAGGCTAGGACTTCCAAAACTATGTTGAATAATAGCGGTGAGACTGGACATCCTTGACTTGTTTCTGATCTTAGAGGAAATGCTTTCAATTCTTCACCATTGAGAATGATGTTTGCTGTGGGTTTGTTGTATATGGCCTTTATTATGTTGAGGTAGGTTCCCTCTATGCCCACTTTCTGGAGGGTTTTTATCATAAGTCGGTGTTGAATTTTGTCAAAAGCTTTTTCTGCATCTATTGAGATGATCATATGGATTTTCTTCTTCAATTTGTTAATATGGCGTATCACATTGATTGATTTGCGTATATTGAAGAATCCTTGCATCCCTGGGATAATCCCACTTGATCGTGGTGTTTGATCCTTTTAATGTGGTGTTGGATTCTGTTTGCTAGTATTTTGTTGAGGATTTTTGCATCTATATTCATCAGTGATATTGGTCTGTAATTTTCTTTTTTTGTAGTATCCTTGTCTGGTTTTGGTATCAGGGGGATGGTGGCCTCATAGAATGAGTTTGGGAGTGTTCCTTCCTCTGCAATTTTTTGGAAGAGTTTGAGAAGGATGGGTGTTAGCTCTTCTCTAAATGTTTGATAGAATTCACCTGTGAAGCCATCTGGTCCTGGACTTTTGTTTGTTGGAAGATTTTTAATCACAGTTTCAATTTTATTACTTGTGATTGGTCTGTTCATATTTTCTATTTCTTCCTGGTTCAGTCTTGGAAGGTTATACCTTTCTAAAAACTTGTCCATTTCTTCCAGGTTGTCTATTTTATTGGCATACAGTTGCTTGTAGTAGTCTCTTAGGATGCTTTGTATTTCTGTGGTGTCTGTTGTAACTTCTCCTTTTTCATTTCTAATTTTATTGATATGAGTCTTCTCCCTGTTTTTCTTTATGAGTCTGGCTAATGGTTTATCAATTTTGTTTATCTTCTCAAAGAACCAGCTTTTAGTTTTATTGATCTTCGCTATTGTTTTCTCTGTTTCTATTTCATTTATTTCTGCTCTGATCTTTATGATTTCTTTCCTTCTGCTAACTTTGGGTTTTATTTGTTCTTCTGTCTCTAGTTCCTTTAGGTGTAAGGTTAGATTGTTTACTTGAGATTTTTCTTGTTTCTTGAAGTAGGCTTGTATAGCTATAAACTTCCCTGTTAGAACTGCTTTTGCTGCATCCCATAGGTTTTGGATCGTCGTGTTTTCATTGTCATTTGCCTCTAGGTATTTTTTGATTTCCTCTTTGATTTCTTCAGTGATCTCTTGATTATTTAGTAATATATTGTTTAGCCTCCATGTGTTTGAGTTTTTTATTTTTTTTCCCTGTAATTCATTTCTAATCTCATAGCGTTGTGGTCAGAAAAGATGCTTGATACGATTTCAGTTTTCCTAAATTTACTGAGGCTTGATTTGTGACCTAAGATGTGATCTATCCTGGAGAACGTTCCGTGCTCACTTGAGAAGAAAGTGTAATCTGCTGTTTTTGGATAGAATGCCCTATAAATATCAATTAAATCTATCTGGTCTATTGTGTCATTTAAAGCTTCTGTTTCCTTATTTATTTTCATTTTGGATGATCTGTCCATTGGTGTAAGTGAGGTGTTAAAGTACCCCACTATTATTGTGTTACTGTTGATTTCCTGTTTTATAGCTGTTAGCAGTTAGTTGCCTTATGTATTGAGGTGCTCCTATGTTGTGTGCATATATATTTTTAATTGTTATATCTTCTTCTTGGATTGATCCCTTGATCATTATGTAGTGTCCTTCCTTGTCTCTTGTAACATTCTTTATTTTAAAGTCTATTTTATCTGATATGAGTATAGCTACTCCAGCTTTCTTCTGATTTCCATTTGCATGGAATATCTTTTTCCATCCCCTCACTCTCAGTCTGTATGTGTCCCTAGGTCTGAAGTGGGTCTCTTGTAGACAGCATATATATGGGTCTTGTTTTTGCATCCATTCAGCAAGCCTGTGTCTTTTGCTTGGAGCATTTAATCCATTCACGTTTAAGGTAATTATCGATATGTATGTTCCTATGACCATTTTCTTAATTGTTTTGGGTTTGTTTTTGTAGGTCCTTTTCTTCTCTTGTGTTTCTTGCCTAGAGAAGTTCCTTTAGCATTTGTTGTAGAGCTGGTTTGGTGGCGCTGAATTCTCTTAGCTTTTGCTTGCTTGTAAAGCTTTTGATTTCTCCGTCGAATCTGAATGAGATCCTTGCCTGGTAGAGTAATCTTGGTTGTAGGTTCTTCCCTTTCATCACATTAAGTATATCATGCCACTCCCTTCTGGCTTGTAGAGTTTCTGCTGAGAAATCAGCTGTTAACTTTATGGGAGTTCCCTTGTATGTTATTTGTCGTTTTTCCCTTGCTGCTTTCAATAATTTTTCTTTGTCTTTAATTTTTGCCAGTCTGATTACTATGTATCTCGGCATGTTTCTCCTTGGGTTTATCCTGTATGGGACTCTCTGTGCTTCCTGGACTTGGGTGGCTATTTCCTTTCCCATGTTAAGAAAGTTTTCAACTATAATCTCTTCAAATATTTTCTCTGGTCCTTTCTCTCTCTCTTCTCCTTCTGGGATCCTTATAATGTGAATGTTGTTGTGTTTAATGTTGTCCCAGAGGTCTCTTAGGCTGTCTTCATTTCTTTTCATTCTTTTTTCTGTATTCTGTTCTGCAACTTTGAATTCCACCATTTTGTCTTCCAGGTCACTTATCCGTTCTTCTGCCTCAGTTATTCTGCTATTGATTCCTTCTAGTGTAGTTTACATTTCAGTTATTGTATTGTTCAACTCTATTTGTTTGTTCTTTAATTCTTCTACGTCTTTGTTAAGCATTTCTTGCATCTTCTTGATCTTTGCCTCCATTCTTTTTCCGAGGTCCTGGATCATCTTCACTATCATTATTCTGAATTCTTTTTCTGTAAGGTTGCGTATCTCCACTTCATTTCGTTGTTTTTCTGGGGTTTTATCTTGTTCCTTCATCTGGTACATAGCCCTCTGCCATTTCATCTTGTCTATCTTTCTGTGAATGTGGTTTTTGTTCCACAGGCTGCAGGATTGTAGTTCTTCTTGCTCTGCTCTCTGCCCTCTGGTGGATGAGGCTATCTAACAATGAAGTTTCTCTTAATGAAGACAACCTTTGGAAGGTGGAGGCATCTGAAGGCTAGACTCCAGCAGGGACAGCGGGGCTTCCAGGTTTGTGGCTCCTGCCTGGTGACTGAGGAAGGAATTTGTTGGCTCAGGGAATGACCCAAACCCTTCTTCCTCTTGAGCACCAGGAGTCAACATTTGCTATAGTCGTGTGAATCCTGCTGCCACTAGGTGGCAAGATAGAGGCAAAAATTCTAGGTAGATTTATAAGATTAGGAAGCCTCGTTAGCCATACTTCAGGCTTGGGAGGTAGAGTGTGGCCAGTCAGGGTGCCACAGGGAAAGAACTTGTGCCCTAGAGTTTATTTCTGTACTACTAATTTTAATTCTATCCCTGGAAATGAAGTTTCTGGTGATGGAATTTAGAGTTTAGAATGTGTCATCTTAAAAGCATGAATCATGGGACTTCCCTGGTAGTCCAGTGGTTAAGAATCCGCCTTCTAATGTGAGGGACATGGGTTCAATCCCTGGTTGGGGAACTAATATCCTAGGTGCCATGGGGAAACTAAGCCTGCACACCACAACTACTGAGCCTGCGTGCCACAATGAAGATTCCACTTGCTGCAGCTAAGACCTGACACAGACAAATAATAAATTAGTTAATTAATTTTTAAAAAAGCATAAATCATAAAACCTTAGCTTTTAGAAACTTTGCAAAGCTCTACCATCAGGTTGGTAAGGCACTGTTATCCCTATTTTTTTTTTAATTTAATTAATTTATTTTTAACATCTTTATTGGAGAATAATTGCTTTACAATGGTGTGTTAGTGTCTGCTTTATAACGAAGTGAATCAGCTATACATATACATATATCCCCATATCTCCTCCCTCTTGCGTCTCCCTCCCATCCTCCCTATCCGACACCCCTAGGTGGTCACAAAGCACTGAGCTGATCTCTCTGTGCTATGTGGCTGCTTCCCACTAGCTATTTTACATTTGGTAGTGTATATATGTCCATGCCACTCTCTCACTTTGTCCCAGCTTCCCCTTCCCTTCCTCGTGTCCTCAAGTCCATTCTCTACGTCTGCGTCTTTATTCCTGTCCTGCCCCTAGGTTCTTCAGAACCTTTTTTTTTTAGATTCCATTTGTATGTGTTAGCATACAGTATTTGTTTTTCTTTTTCTGACTTACTTCACTCTGTATGACAGACTCTAGGTCCATCCACCTCACTACAAATAACTCAATTTCATTTCTTTTTATAGTTGAGTAATAGTCCATTGTATATATGTGCCACATCTTTATCCATTCATCTGTCGATGGACACTTAGGTTGCTTCCATGTTCTGTAGAGCTGCAATGAAGATTGTGCTACACGAGTCTTTTTGAATTATGGTTTTCTCAGGGTATATGCCCAGTAGTGGGATTGCTGAGTTGTATGGTAGTTCTAGTTTAAGGTTTTTTTCTTTTTTAGTTTTTTAAGAGCCTCCATACTGTTCTCCATAGTGGCTATATCAATTTACATTCCCACCAACAGTACAAGAGGGTTCTCTTTTCTCCACACCCTCTCCAGCATTTTTTATTTGTATATTTTTTAATGATGGCCATTTTGACTGGTGTGAGGTGATACCTCATTGTAGTTTTGATTTGCATTTCTCTAATTAGTGATGTTGAGCATCTTTTCATGTGTTTGTTGGCAATCTGTGTATCTTCTTTGCAGAAATTTTGTTTCACGCGAGGACTACTTTGCGAAGACAGTAGGGTTGGGGTCCCACACCTGTGCCAGACGTGGGCTCCACTGGGTGCTCAGCAGCCTGGGGTGGCTCTGGATGCGAGCCCACTCAGTGGACCTTTTGCGAGGCTCAGTGGTCCCTCTTCACTGGTCTTCTCAGGTCGTAGTCAGGTTTCTTCGACATACACCAACCGAAGTTGAAGTGCGTGTGTGTTATCCTTATTTTATAGATGCACAAATAGATGTCCATAGAAGTTGGTTTTTACAAGATCTCACAGCAAGTCACTGGCTGGTCTTGTTCTTTGAATTACAGTTCTGTGTCAGTTAAGCTATTCTTTTAAGTGCAGTCTATTTATGGGAAAAAGTAGAGACTAGAAGACGTTCTGGATCCTACCTTCTGGTTTTCCATAGTCCTGAATATAGGCCCCGATACAACCCAAACCAGGCTGGTCAACAGGTGGTAATGACCAAACTTGCCAGTCCTGTGACTATAAGAAAACAACCTTCATTAGATTGTCACTTAAAATGCAAACCTATGAAGTCATAGCAGCCACCACATTGTGATGCTTACAGAATTGTGAAGATTGAAGGAGGAAGCTTATACGTGTGCCTGGCATATAACCAAGCATAATACCTGAAATTAATAAAATGTTTTTCCCTCTGTAGTTGCCTCTCCCCTCATGTTTGTCTCTTGTTTTGAAAATATATTAGTTATCTGGGCATATTAATGATTAGCTGGAACCAACATGCTGAAGTCAGGGGGAACACTTTCTTCTCAAGAGTCCAGCCTTTTAAGTTGTCTTCCTTTTCTTTGTCACAGCAATGGACTTTGAAAAAAGTAGTGTTACTGTGGAAACTGAATACATAATGCTTTCCATATATACAATGGACTATTACTCAACTATAAAAAATGCTTATTTTCAGAAGGAGAACAGTCCATAACTATTCTTCTTAATAGTGGCTTTCAAACATTTTAACCACAACCCAGTACAACACTCTATGTGTCCATGTGCATGTGTATTTGTGTCTGAAATAAAACTTAATCCTTTCTGTGTGTTTATATACTCTGCTATTTTCTATCAGACCCACTAAGGAGATGTGATCACAGTTTAAAAAAATCTTCTGCCTTAGAGAAAAATAAGAAAACATTCGTTTTGGGCTTGTTTTTCTATCTTAACTAAAGACCTTTCAGGTTGGCAAATCCAGGGTCAAGTTCAAAATGAGAAGGTTATACCTCTTAGAACATGTAAGTTTGGATCCTAGACCTTGGTGCTTCCAATAGTACTTGAGGGGTATTGACATTTCCATTAGCTCACCTCACACTTAGTTGTGCCATAGCTATGATTAAAGGCAGTGAGAACAGAAAGAAAATGCAACGTAGGTACTGTGAATCACAGTCAACATATTTGCTAAAACTTTTACTCACCCTGTTTTTCTTTCATGGGTCAATTTTAACCTTACTTCTTTCAGTTCTTGGATCAGTGGGCTTGTGTTAACTCATATCACCTAACAAACCCACTTGAGACAGCTTAGGAAATTCAGGTGTGAATTGTTTTTGTTTTTTTTTTTAATTTTTTAATTGAAGTATAGTTGATTTACAATGTTGTGTTAATTTCTGCTATCCAGCAAAATCACTCAGTTATACACATATATACATTGTTTTTTATATTCTTTTCTATTATGGTTTATCCTAGGATATTGAATATAGTTCCCTGTGCTATAAGGTGTAAACTTGAATAAAACAGATTGCTGCCTCAGCTGCTGATGGACTAGGGCGGCAGTGTTGACTGGTGCATTCTTGTTCATAACCTGGGGTGTGTGATCTCATTTGCTCCCCATAGCCCTGTGAGAGAAGAGGTGAAATCGTCTTCTTTATTCAAAACCACCACCACCACTGAAAAACAAACAAGCAAATAAAATCCAAGGATTCAAGAGGTTAGCTAGCTTGTTCAAAGTCACATAACTATAGGGGAGAGTAAAGCTTCAACCAGGTCTGCCTTATTACTAAAAATCTTCATACCAAAACCCTTCATAATTAAAAATGTTAATGTCAGGAGTACCTTTGTTGTGTACTAAGTACTAATTAAAATACTAATTCTTTGGGAGACAAATTAGTTTAAAGAGTATAGCACAAGAAAGAATCATTCAACTATCATTGTTTAAAGGTAAATAACCATTCTTCTCAACTTTGTACTTCAGATATTTAAGATGCCTTTCATTTGGAGGAACGTTGATACTATCCCCATAAATACATTTTTTTCCTCTGTGCAGCAAACCTGGAAACCTGTGGTAAATACCCATGTTTTATGGTTTGTCATCTTTCCTGTTTTTGTTTTGAGAAGCCTGTGAAGTAAGGGGGCATGTGGTGATGATATTGTTGGCAACACTAAGATCTGAAAAGATTGTGTGGGAATTTAAATAAGAACTCTGGTCTTCTGACCGCCTGCCCACTTCTTTGCAGAGGCATTAATCCATGTGGGCAGAGTAACTGAGTGTTTTGGGTAAAGACCCAAGGTTAAAAATGACAGAGGAAGAGGACCTCACATTGCATTTGTTACTTGGGTTTAGAATGTAGCCGTGTCAAGACTGTTTTGTCAGTGTTCAATAAAGTAATCCCATGAGGGAAAGGTTAAGTAAAGTTCTGCACTTACCAGCTATTTCACATAGCCAATAACTGGTAGAAATATTCTTTAAGTTGTGATTTTCCTTTCTGCCCCAAGTTTCTTTTAAAGTTTTTGCTAAACACTTAAAATTTTGCATGTGACCCAGTGAAACATGCTATGTAAATAAACAGTGGATTAGCCTTGGTTTTTATGTGTGTTTGATCTCATCCAGCTGAAATTCATGATTCTACAAAAGATTAAAGAAAAAGGACAATTTTGAGGAGAGCATTAATATTATATACCCATTGAAAAGCTGATTAAATAATAATAAGAAGAAGAATGGATAAAGTGTACTGAGAGTTTCCTGTGTGCTAGGCAGTGTTCAAAGTATTTTACCCATTTTATGTCATGAAATCTTCTCAAAACCCCAGTGAAGGTAGTACCATTATTATTTCAGTTTTTATAGGTGAGGAAACCAAACCACTAATAGTTTAGCTTAATATTGAGGGTCACAGTTTGATAAGTAGTGGAGCAGGTATAATCTGACTTGAGATCCGGTGCTTTTAATAACTGTTGTATTGCCATCCTGTGTAACAGACATTAAGCTAAGAGTTAATAGAAAACGGGTCCTGATTGTAGTTTTACCATTAATTTACAGTCTGAACTTGTACAAGTCATTTCGTCTCTTTTTGCCTATGTCCTCACCTCTAAATTGTGTGATAATATCTGTTCTACCTACAACTCTACTTTGTGGAGGGATTAAAGCTGGAGAGGTACAGTGGCCATGGGGAAGGATACATTGTGAAACGAGAGGCAAAGACAAGGAGGTAAAGACAATAGAAAGTGAAAGAAAGTATATTTTTTAAAAGCTTATATGCAAAAATATTTCAAAATATTGGTTTGGTGAAGGAAAAGTACGTGCAAATACGTAAATTGTCAGGGTAGGCTGTAAGCACTACCTTCATGGGACGATGAGTGGGAGGAGCCAGAAGTAGAGCTCAAGAAGTAGAAGTAGCTCTGTCAGAGATCAGAGGACTGAGGTAAAGGGCGCCCCTGTGGTGCTGCTGCCTGCAGAGGGTGGGCCAGGCTAGACAGCCTCAAGAGGATCCGGGAAGTTAGGATGAAGCGTAACCACAAGTGGTACATTTGTCTAGTGAAGCAAGTGACCCATGGTAAATGTTGGTGAAGGTTTGAGAACTGGATAGAGAAGTTCCATAAGTATTTAGGTAGATATTTGATAATATTGGGGTGTTTCGAGGCAGGTATGAATAATTCAATCACTTATAAGGGAGAATAATGTGTGTGATGCCCCGAATCAGACGTCACTGTACTTCCTACACTGTCACCTTTACCTTTTTTCTTTTACTCTCATTTCCACAATGACTTCAGCAGGTCATTGCTGAGACTTGTCTAGCTAATTATGTGATTTTTATGTTATATTTGTGTTTTTAAGCTTTGAGCAGAGTGTGAACTGCTTTCAGGACTCATTTCTCAGGAATCTAGTAATTAAGGAATAATAAGGTGTGTATCCATTCCAGGCATATTCATGCATCCCTAAACAGTATGGTTTTCTGGAGAGCACCATGGTAGGGAGAAAGGTCAGGCATCCCCTAGTCAGGAGAAGCCACTTGTCCCTCATTGAGTGGCTCTTCCTGTGTAGTTATTAAACTGCAGGACCCTCTGTATTAGTCAGGAGTCTCTAGAAAGACAGAACTAATAGGTTGTGTGTATACACATATATATTATAAGGAATTGGCTCATGTGTTTATGGAGGCTGGCAAGTCCAAGTCTGCAGTGTCGGTTGGCAGGCTTGAGACCCAGAAGAGCTGGTGGTGCAGCTCCAGTCCAAAGGCCAACAGGCAGAGTCCAGGAGAGCCAGTGGTGCAGATGGAGTCCATAGGCAGTCTGCTGAAGAATTCTCTTTTGCTCAGGGAGGCCAGTCTTTTTGTTCTATTCAGGCTGTCAGCTGATTGGATGAGGCCCACCCACATTATGGAAGGCAGTCTGCTAACTCACAGTTCACTGGTTTAAATGTTTATGTTATCCAAAACACCCTCCAAGTTGATGCATAGTATTAATACCTCCCCCCACACCCCGCCATGGGACATGCTAAAGCAAGGCCTCCTTAGAGGATATTGGGAGCCCTCACCACCACTTGGGAGCCAGATGTTGAACCTATCCCATTCTCAGAACTTCTCTCAAATGCAAACGATTTTAACTAAACACACTAGGAAGAAATCTTATAACCTTTCTGAATCAAATTAATGGATAAGAAAGCACTTAAAAAATTGTGAAGCAGTTTACAAATGCACGGAATTTAGGGATGTGGTGAGTGAGGAGGGTGTGGGTAGAGTTTAGCATAATTGGGTGGATTGCCACCTGTCGTGAGGATTATAGGTTGGCAAGAGAACAATAAACCTTTCTTTTTGTGACTGGACTGCACATAATCATACCCAGTGCAGTGAGGCCTTCTTAGAACCTTCTCTTAGGTTTACAGGAAAATCCCATCTTCATTCTATGGGAGGATGGCTTGGGTGGGATCTGGGAATTCTTGTTCTGCTACCCAGCCATTGAATTCTCACCTACTGTCACTGCTGCTGGCTCTCCAGAGGACTCCTTGTCGTGCTATGTGACCCATGGGTTGAACAACTGAATAGATGAAAAATATAATTTGTTTACATAGCAGCTATCTTTTGAGCCATATTATTTCATATAAACCTTGGGAGAAAATAATAAAATGGACAGGGTGATTTTGTTGCTGTTCATACTGACAGATAGAGTAACCACAATTTTACTTTCTCTAGTCAGTATAGGGCAGCATTTTGCACATTGTTGCTTAATAAATATTTGGTTTGAAAGAAATCTTATTCTATTTCTGTATTCATCCTGTTTTCTCTTACCTCTGATTTTTCCACAGCTCACATTTGAGTCCTCACTATATGAAGAATGCTGTATTATTTTTTAGGAGAAACTAAGTAAATAGAATTAGATCTGCTCCTTCAGGAATTTTCAAATGAAACTAATCTATCTCAATATCACAGTGGAAATATTTAATACTAAATACTATATACCTTAATGCTTTTTAAAGTGGAATACTTTTTTTATAACTTAAATCTTTCATTTTATTTTAGAGAATAAGCCTTTCTTTAGTTTAACTTGCAGCAATGGTGGTGTTTCTATTTTTCCAGTGAACTCTTAAAACAAAATGTTCATTAATTAAAAATAGCTGCCCAGTACAGGAAACAGCTCATATAGCAGCTTCTGACACTGTTCTAAAAACAGACCTGAGCTGCTTGTGTGCTGAATAAGAATGAGCACTGAAAACTTGTGAACAAATTCAGGTAAAAGCATGCTTTGTTTTAAGAAGGATCTGTGTGCCTTTACATTAATGTTTTTCCGATTATAAGAGTCATTTGTGCTTACTGTTAAAAGACAACAACAGCAACAAATGTTATAGTGGTATATTATGTAGAAAGTGGAATTCCCACCCAGATTGTGGTGTCTGTTTAGTCTGGTGGCTTCTAACAGATTCTTTTCTATGCATATACAACAGTATATACTTACTTTAAAAGTGGAATTATATGTTTTTTTCAACTTGGTTTTTCACTTATGTTAGAAATTTTCCACATCAAATCTTTTAAAATCCTCTTCCTGTATTTTATTTATTATCTCTTTTAAGGCAGCATAGTATTTCACTTTATAGCTATACTACAATCTGTTTAAACCAGTTCCCTATAAATAGGCTTATGAGTTGATATTCTTTTAATTTTTTTTCTTTGAAAGTTATTGTTTTTAGGGCAGATGCACTTGTAATTGAACAAATTTACCAAATGTAATTTGTTGGTAGTGTAACATTGAGAGTTTACTATGTGCCTAGAACTCTTCTAAGCACTGTTCCGTGAAAATTAGAAGAATAATGCTACCATCTTATGAGGGATTTACTATTATTGTCCCTATTCTCAAGATGCAGAAAGCCTCCAGGCTCCCTATATGCCATCATGGTCATCCATAGGATGGACTGAAAGAGGGGTGATGGCTCAGACATTTAGGGCTCTTTAAATCCAAAGGAGCTAAGCAGACGGGTAGCAACTGCATCAACACAAAAGAAAGCAGAGCTTACAAATACTTCTTATTGGAGTTTCTGATGTTAAAAATGTTTGCTGGTTGCCATAACAACAGGCTTTGGAAGACCTACCATCTTCACTCTTGTGACTGTGCCTTGAGGATTCCCTGGCTGTTACCACAGATTGTTAGGTGTCTGTGTATCCCCTGCTGATTTCCGAATTTCTATTGTGAATTTATCTGATACACAGGGCCCTTCCTCAGTTTTGTCTGTACCCCTGGTATGCCTTGCTAAGATCTCCTTCCCTGGCCAGTCCTCCCTGATGGCCTGTGTAGGTGCTTATTGTTTTCTACTGAAAATGGAAGCTATTAAGTTTTTGTCATTATTAGTGGCTTGGACTCTAAGATCTGTCTGTAAGATAGACTCTAAAAAAAGTTTCCTGAGACTTAGAAGGTATGTTTCATTTGCTTAAATGATGGTTAAATTGATCCTAGGTATAATATATATATATTTTAAATTGAAGTATAGTTGATTTACAATGTGTTATTTTAAGGTGTACAACGAAGTGATTCAGTTACACACATATATATATATATATATATATATATATATATATATATATATATGTTCTTTTTCAGATTCATTTCCCTTATAGGTTATTACAAAATATTGAGTATAGTTCCCTGTGCCATATAGTAGGTCCTTGTTGGTTATCTATTTTATATATAGTAGTGTGCATATGTTAATCCCAAACTCCTCATTTATCCTCTCCCCCCTTTCCCCTTTGGTAACCAGAAGTTTGTTTTCTATGTCTGTGGGTCTATTTCTGTTTTGTATATAAGTTCATTTGTATCTTTTTTTTTTTTTTTTATTCTTCATATAAATGATACCATATGATATTTGTCTTTGTCTGGCTTATTTCACTTAGTATGATAATCTCTAGGTTTATGCATGCTGGACATTAAATTTTTAGAACAAAAAGTTTCTGTTACATTTCTTCATAATTATCTAGTCTATCATGACTAGAGAGAAGTGAAGTTTAAAATACCACTAAAAGGGACATGTGTTTTGGTTATTTATTGTAGTGTAATAAACCACTTCAAAACTTAGTAGCTTAAAGCAGCAGTTTGTTATTTTGTGGTTCAGTGGGTTGACCAGGCAGTTCTGTTTTCATGTCCTGTCAGCTGGTTGCTAGAAAGGCTGTGGTCCTCTGAGGTTTGGATAGGAGCTCAGCTAGGACCCAGTGGCTGCTTAGGTCACCTGAGGGTGTCTGGGTTCCAAAATGGAAGAAGTGGATGCTGCCCAAGCAAATAAGGTCCGGGCCCAGAATTGGCACTGCATCATTTCTGTCCTATTCTAACGGTCTAAGCAGTAGTAGGCTCAGCCCAGAGTCAATGTGGGAAGGGACGCTACAAGGACATGAGTACCTAGAAGTGTGTACACAAAATTTTAGAACCACTGGTCTAAAGGAAAAAGTCTATGAGGAACCTAAAATCTTTATGAGGGGTCAACAAAGGGTTGTACAGCCACATCCTCAAGGCCACATTTTACTGGCAATGCAGGATTTGATCTTTGCCCTGAGCCATTCCTTCCTTCCTTCCTTCCTTCCTTCCTTCTTTCCTTCCTTCCTTCCTTCCTTCCTTCTTTCCTTCCTCCCTCCCTCCCTCCCTCCTTCCTCCCTCCTCCCTCCCTTCCACAAGAGCCCAGTTTTTGGTTTTTTTTTTTAAACTTTGGGTTTGTTTATTTATGGCTGTGTTGGGTCTTCATTTCTGTGCGAGGGCTTTCTCTAGTTGCGGCAAGTGGGGGCCACTCTTCATCGCGGTGCACGGGCCTCTCATTATTGCGGCCTCTCTTGTTGCAGAGCACAGGCTCCAGACACACAGGCTCAGTAGTTGTGGCTCACGGGCCCAGTTGCTCCACGGCATGTGGGATCTTCCCAGACCAGGGCTCGAACCCGTGTCCCCTGCATTGGCAGGCAGATTCTCAACCACTGCGCCACCAGGGAAGCCCAAGCCCAGTTTTTTTTTTTTTTAAGATTTATTTTTTATTTATTTATTTTATTTTTATATTTTTGGCTGCATCGGGTCTTTTTGGCTGCATTGGTGTTGTGGAACACGGGATCTTCATTGAGGCGTATGGAATCTTCCGTTGCGGTACACGGGTTCTATAGTTGAGTCGTGCGAGCTCAGTAGCTGTGGCGCGCTGGCTCAGTTGCCCAGCGGCATGTGGGATCTTAGTTCCGTGACCAGGGATCGAACCCACGTGCCCTGCATTGTAAGGCAGATTCTTTACCACTGGACCACCAGGAAAGTCCCAAGAGCCCAGTTTTTTTATTTGATCATTTCTTGCATATGAAGTACTCCTCGATGACATTCTTGGCCTGAGACTGTTTGCCATAGTCCCTAACAGGCACACAACCAACCACTTTACGGGGTTTTCCCTGTCAATTTTACAGGCACCTACCCATTCCCCTAGTTTCTTGTCATCAACCTTAATCAGGTTGATTTGGTGCCCAGCGCAAAGGGCCTCCACCAACTTGACTTACACAGGCTCATCACAGTTGGATGCAAACGCACAAAGATGGGCCTGGAGCTTGTCTAAGGCTTTGGCAGCTTCACGAATTCCACATGCTAGGCCATCGTGGATGAGGGCGGTCTTACAGCACCTCTTGCAGAGCAGTATTAACATCCATTATACCTCTGGCAGCAATGGTTTTCTCGGCTATGTTGGTGGCTTACGGGTGGAGCTGAATCTTGAATGCACCCGGGACTCTGCCACAGCAGGGAAAGAGCTGCCTGGAACCATTTCTTACTTTGAGCTTATTTTTTGCTAAGATGCGGAAATGAGCAATGGTTTTATTTTTGAACCCGTCAAATCTGACCCCTTTATATTTCCTCTAAATTCCGTTTGAAAAGGAACCAAATGGTGCCTTTTTTAGTTCATCTCACTACACAGGCAGTTAAAATGAATCAGTAGATACTTTCAACTTTCTTCCTTGTATTTTCCTTAGTCAGATCATTGAGTTCATTAGGTACCGTTTCCACCTTCCACATCACTGCAGGCAATGATTTGCTAATTGTTCTCACAGTACATAACTTGGGTCCCTTTTCTTCAGGTGCTGATACATTTCTTCACTTTTTCAAATCTTTATTAGCAATCTCCTCAAAACTCTTCCAGCTTCTGCCCACCACGTGGATCCAAAGCCAGTACATATTTTAGGTTTTTGTTGCAGCAGAACCCCACTTCTGGTACCAAATTTTGTTTCAGTTATCTATTGCTGCATAACAAATCACCTCCAAATTTAGTGGCTTAAAACAACAATGGTGTTTTTGCTCACAATTTTGGGATTTGGTAGGGTTTGATAAGGACAGCTCACCTTATCTCACAGTCTGTGTGCTGTCAGCTGGGACAACTTGATTAGGGCTGGAGGATTTATTTTCAAGATAGCTCATTTTCATGCGTGGCAAGTAGGTGCTGTCAGCTGGGCATTTTTTCTTTTCCATGTGGGCCTTTCTCATTTCATGTGGCTGTTTGGACCTGCTCACAGCATGGCAGCTGGACTCCAAAAAGAAGGAGGCAGAAGTTGCCAGGCCTCTTAAAGATTTAGCCCAGGATTGGTACAATGTCATTTCTGCCCTTTTTCCTTTGGACAGTCATAGGCCCAACCCAGAATCAAGGAGGTGGCAAAATAGATCCCACCTCTTGATGGGAGTAGTGACAGAGAATATGTGGCTGTCATGAATCCACTCTACTCTGTCAGGGGTTTTTTTTTTGACAGTACTGAAAAGGCACTCTTGGCTCAAGTTATGAGATGGTGGA
Source organism: Balaenoptera borealis (assembly GCF_965194805.1). Lineage (NCBI taxonomy): Eukaryota > Metazoa > Chordata > Mammalia > Artiodactyla > Balaenopteridae > Balaenoptera > Balaenoptera borealis. Next base: position 27,917,821 of record NC_138870.1, read on the forward strand.
AAATAATTGCTTATTATTTGAAGTAAGGTTGTAAGCTCTGGAAGAAGGTTAAAAGAAAACTTTTATATATAAAGAGCATTTTGATATCTGTGAAAATTTTAAATGTTATATTTTACTGGTGGACAAAAGTCATTTTTGGGGGGTAGAATTAATTTCTAAATTCCTTCTCATCCACAGGGAGATCAGCTCGGTGCTTTGTGATCACCTAGAGGGGTGAGATAGGGAGGGTGGGAGGGAGACGCAAGAGGGAGGGGATATGGGGATATATGTATACATATAGCTGATTCACTTTGTTATACAGCAGAAACTAACACACCATTGTAAAGCAATTATACTCCAATAAAGATGTTTAAAAAAAATTCCTTCTCATCAGAATAATACTCTTTTTTAAAATTTCATTTAACAAATGTTTATTAATTATGAACTCTGTGCCAGGCACTGCACTAGGCATTGGGTAGCCAATATTTATTTATTTATTTATTTATTTATTTATTTATTTACTCTTAAGCACCTTTGGTATCAAGATTTGTATGCGACAGGGATGTCTGAATGCACTTATGTATCTTATTTGGTCTTAACACTGACCTGCTTATTTTTAGTAAAAGTTGCCTTCTGTGTTACCAAATGTAGAGAAATAGTCCCCTTCCAAAGATTCCCCTTCTTGAAATAGGGACAAAATGCTGTTTAAGAGTTGTGTGCAATGAAAGGGGGACTCTGGATGCTTTGTTGAAGTGATTGTGGTAAAGCAGAGGGTGAATAATGGGATGAAAGGATCCCAAGTTTTTTTGTCATTTGGAACTTTTGTGTGCCGCTCTTTCCAGATTGGCGAGAGAGGACAAAACAGACGATGGTAGCAGAAGTTGCCCAAGCTTTTGCTTATTTACCCAAATCATCTATTAGGTAAGCTCATACAGGCTAGTAAATGACTTCCTGAATTTGTTAAGCACTTACATTAGTAAATTTTTCCCTATCCAATTTGGAGCTCTTAAAATCAAATTAATGCCCTATTACAATAGTGATTCAAAAGAGTTTAAATACATCTTGTAGCTTTAAAATTCATACAATCTGACTGGTATTAAATCTTTGACCTTTAGTTCCTTTTTTAGCTTTGATCTCATGCTTTTGGGTTTCGTTATACGTTATCTTGATAACACTGATAAGTTGTTAAATATTGAAATAATTTGAGCATGTTTTCTTTAATTAGATTGTTTATAAAAATGTTTGGGGCAACACTGGTTTCCCTCACTTGCTTTTAGTTTTACTCTTCCACAGTAGTTGTCAAGTGTGACTAATAATTTGCTTCCTCTTTCTGTCTCTCCTTCCTTCTTCTTTTTATGTTTTTCTTCTTTATTCTCCTACTACCCTATGAAGTCTGGTGGAATGACATATTCAGGAGTGAGATAATGGGTGGTGTGGATGAGATGATTATCATACATGTATTTATGATTCTGTATGAGGAATCCTTCTAGCTTCTTCTTCTTTTTTTTTTTAATTTTTTTTCCAGCCCAGAAGGTCCACCATTCTTTTTTTCTTTTTAAAATTTATTTATTTAAATTTATTTATTTTGGGCTGCATTGGGTCTTCTTTGCTGCGTGCGAGTTTTCTCTAGTTGTGGCAAGCGGGGGCTACTCTTTGTTGCAGTGCACAGGCTTCTTATTGCTGTGGCTTCTCTTGTTGTGGAGCATGAGCTCTAGGCGCGTGGGCTTCAGTAGTTGCAGCACGTGGGCTTAGTAGTTGTGGTTCGCGGGCTCTAGAGTGCAGGCTCAGTAGTTGTGGCACACGGGCTCAGTTGCTCCGCGGCACGTGGGATCTTCCCAGACCAGGGCTCGAACCCGTGTCCCCTGCATTGGCAGGTGGATTCTTAACCACTGGGCCACCAGGGAAGTCCCTAGCTTCTTCTTGATACTCTTCATCCAATGTCAAACTTCCCTGGCATGATATTACCAACAGTTTAGAAAATGATGCCTATGCTCTTCATTGTCAGAAAATATCATCTTCTGTTTCTTTACAAATTAAAGTTGCATTTGTTTTGGGGTATCTTAGGTACTCATCAATCCATCAAGCAATTAGTGTGAGTGTGGGAACCAGTAAAGCATTCTGGGGACACTTAGGTGAATAGGAAATGGTCACTGTTATTTGCTTCTTACTATCCGGTCTTCAAATTCTTCCTCCTCAGTCAGATTTGAAAGCTTGGCATGGTTTTCTGAAGGCTTGGATTAGACACCTGTAGAATGTTGGTGGGGGGCGGTGGGGGAGGTTGCTGAGTTATTTTGTTACTCTCCTGTCTTCACAACTGTACTTCACTTGTCATTAAATAGGACCTTACTTATTTCAGGGTTTATACAACCTACTGTAGTCTCACTATTTTGAACTCCAATTGTTAAGAATGTATTTTTGTATGTATTTAAAAATTGTCCTTTATTTCCCTTGGGTAGGTACATAAGTTCCTGATTACCTTCCAGGTATTTTCATAGAATATTCATTTCTGGACTAACTAATTTTAATCCCCTTCAGATTTTCTCATATCCCGCTTTTCCCCATAGCTTTATTAGTAAATTGTCCAAATAGTTACATACATTTACATTCAACAGAATTATTTTTCCACTTGACCTGCCCCCCATAGATACCTAAGCAGCAAAATTCATAAAACCTTTTTAACCACGAACTCTTTAAAAATATAATTCGTAAAATAATTTAATGTAGGACTTGGAAGGGACCTTTGAAATTATGTAATTTAGAGCCCTTCTCTTCTACTGTTGTTGCATAGGTAATGCACAGGTTTGATACATAGAGTTAATATAATCAAAAAAGGGAGGAAGACAGTGCTGCATGTAATTGGAGGATACTTTATCTGTTTTATACCTTCAATCTGCCTTGTTTATTGTTTTAATTGCAAAATGTCCTATGGTGCCCTTTCATTTCTTTGTAAATTATATAAAGCCAGTCTTTCAACAAAATCTGCTTATTTGCCCCAATGGGTATATTTGTTGTGCTTGTGTTATTCTTGATTTTTAACTCTAGTTAACCAAGATCATTTTGACTCCCAGAACTTGTTTGAACTACCACTTTTTATTTTGGTAGCATTTACAAGCTACTTCTAGTTCATCATTTGGGTTGCTTTTAAAAAATATACCCATGAAATCTATAAAGTGCTGATGAATGAAATCAAAGATCTAAATAAATGGAGAGACATACTGTGTTCATGGATTAGAAGACTCTCAATATAGTAAAGATGATCTCCCAAATTAATATAAAGGTTTAACACAATTCTTATCAAAATTCTAGGAAAATTTTTGTAGGTGTGGATAAGATTATTCTAAAATTTACATAGAAAGACAGAGTAACTAGAATAGCTAAAACAGTTTTGAGAAAGAAGAACAATGTTGGGAGAATCACTCTCCAGTTTTAAGACATTTATGTGGCTATAGCAATCAAGATTATGGTATTGCCAGAGGGATAGACGAATAGATAAATGCAACAGAAAAGAGAACTTGGAAGTAGCCTCACACAGGTAGAGCCAGCTGATTTTTGACAAAGCTGCAAGAGTAATACAGTTTGTCTCTTCAACAAATGGCGGTAGAGCAATTGGATAGCTATAGACCAAAAAAAAAAAAACCCCAAAAACCCTAAACCTTAGAATATATCCATAAATTAACTCAAAATAGTTTATCAATTTAAATGTAAAACATAAAACTGCAAAACTTTTAAAAGACAGCATAGGAGAAAATCTTCAGGACTTAGGGCTTGGCAAAAAGTTATTAGCCATATATACCCAGAGAAAACCATAATTCGAAAAGATACGTGCACCCCAATGTTCATTGCAGCACTGTTTACAATAGCCAGGACATGGAAGCAACCTAAATGTCCATCAACAGAGGAATGGATAAAGAAGGTGTGGTACATATATACAATGGAATATTACTCAGCCATAAAAAAACAAAATAATGCCGTTTGCAGCAACATGGGTGGACCTAGAGATTGTCATACTGAGTGAAGTAAGTCGGACACAGAAAGACAAATATCATATAATATCACTTATATGTGGAATTTTAAAAAAGGGTACAAATGAACTTATTTACAAAACAGAAACATACTCACAGACTTAGAGAATGAACTTATGGTTACCAGGGGGGAAGGGATTGATAGGGAGTTTGGGACTGACATGTACACACTGCTATATTTAAAATGGATAACTGGGACTTCCCTGGCGGTCCAGTGGTTAAGACTCCACGCTTCCATAGCAGGGGGCATAGGTTCGATCCCTGGTCAGGGAACTAAGATACCGCATGCCATGCGGCGTGACCAAAAATAAAATAAAATTAAAAAAAAATAAAAATGGATAACCAACAAGGACCTACTGTATAGCACAGGAACTATGAACAACCTAAATGGGAAAAGAATTTGAAAAAGGACACATGTATATGTATAACCGAATCACTTTGCTGTACACCTGAAACTATCACAACATTTTTAATCAACTATACTCCAATATAAAATAAAAAGTTAAAAAAAAAACAGAAGTAGAGTCACAGATGTAGAAAACAAACTTATGGTTACTGGGGGATAAGGCGGGAGGGATAAATAGGGAGATTGGGATTGACATATACACACTATTACATATAAAATAGATAACTAATAAGAACCTACTGTATAGCACAGGGAACTCTACTCAGTACTCGGTAATGGCCTATATGGGAAAAGAATCTAAAAAAAGAGTGGATATATGTATATGTATAACTGATTCACTTTGCTGTACACCTGAAACTAATAACATTGTAAATCAACTATACTCCAGTAAAAAAATTTTTTAAAAGTTATTAGCCATGTGACCAAAAGCATGAATATAAAAAAAAAGACTGATAAATAAAATTTCATCAAGGGACTTCTCTGGTGGCACAGTGGTTAAGAATCTGCCTGCCAACGCAGGGGACTCGGGTTCGAACCTTGGTCTGGGAAGATCCCACATGCCGCAGAGCAGCTGAGCCCATGTGCCACAACTAGTGAGCCTGCGCTCTAGAGCCCTCGAGCCACAACTGCTTAGCCCACGCGCCACAGCTACTGAGCCCATGCAGCACAACTACTGAAGCCCACGTGCCCTAGAGCCTGCGCGCCACAACTACTGAAGCCCGTGTGCTCTAGGGCCCGCATGCCGCGACTACTGAAGCCCGCGTTCTGCAACAAGAGAAGCCACCGCAGTGAGAAGTCCATGTGCTGCAACGAAGTGTAGTCCCCACTCGCCGCAACTAGAGAAAGCCTGCGCACAGCAACGAAGACCCAATGCAGCCAAAAAAAAATTCATCAAAATTTAAAACTTTTGCCTGTTAAAAGGGTGAAAAGAGAAGCTATAGACTGGAAAAATATTTGGAAACCCTATATTTGACAAAGGACTCTTATCTAAAATATATAAAGAACTGTCAAAACTCAACAGAAACAACTGAAACAGTCTAATTAGAAAATGGGCAAACAGCATGAAGACACATTTCACCAAGAAAAGATATACAGATGACAAATGAAAATAAGCACTTGTGGACACTCATCATATAATCTAGCATTTGCACTTTGGAGCATTTATCCCAGGGAAATGAAAACTTAGATCCACACTAAAACCTGTGCAAAAATGTTCATAGCAGTTTTATTTGTAATAGCCCAAACATGTGAACAACCTCATGTTCATTAACATGAATGGCTAAACTGTGGAACATCCACATTATGGAATTCAACACAGCAATAAAAAGGAACAAACTATTGATGCATACAAGAACTTGAATGGATCTCAAGGGCATTAGGTTGAGTGAAAAAAGCCAATCTCAAAAAGTCACATACTATATGATTCCACTTACAAAGCATTCTGTAAATGACAGCATGACAGTAGCTTACTATTGCAGAGGAAGCATGGTTTAGTGACCAGACCTTAAACCAGAATTCTATTTCTGGTTCAAAGTGACCTTGAGGGAAGTGACTTCTCATTCTCATAGCTAACAAGCAAATTAAGATAAAACTGACTATTGCTCTGGTGAACTATAGGATAAGTTATTCTAAAATTATTCTAATGTTTTAGGCTATGTATAAAACTCTTCACTTACAAGTAGATTAAATACAAAGTTTTGAGGAATTTAGTTATGGCAAGAGTCACATGAAGTAGAAAGAGGAAGTTTGCTTTAGCAGGCATGAACGGTTTTAGTATTTGAGTTCGGGGGTTAAAGTCAAGAAAACTCAGACATAGGGTAAAAGTTTTTCTTATCCTTTCACAGGTTAGTAATTTTGGGAAAACTTTGGGAGAATGGCAGGCAGTTTGCATTTTAGAGATCAGGTTTTGAAGTTAAAAAGTCCAGGGTTTGAATTGCAGCTCTGCCAGTTACTGTCTAAGTTATTTAACTTTAGTTCTCAGTTTTGCCATCTATACAATGGGGCTAATTAACGCCTTTTTGTTAGGATTGTTATGAGAAGGCTATATAATAATACAGAGCTGTAATTACTGATGATAATATTAATTTTATCAAGACATGGAATGGAATGACGGTGGTGTTAGGAGCAAACAAATAGCTTTGTTTACTCTTCTTCTATGAAGATTTATTTTTAGCCACATAATAATGGTTTTTTTTGGCTTTATAACAAATTGGTTGATATTGTGGTTCCTAAAGCTGTTCTTAATGTGTGACTAAATTGATCAAAATCACTTGATTTAAAGCCAAGAGGGATAAATCTGTTTTTGTAAAATCTAGCAGACCAAAGTATAAGCAGAAAACTAAGAAAAATAAAAGCACACATTTATGAAATTTTATTTCAGTGCAATACCTGTAACATGTTTCTACAGCTATATTCACATAGTATCTGAATGAACAGTGAAAGGGTTTAGTTAATTATAAAGATATATTAAAAATCTACAATGTACAATGTCAAATTATCAGAAAATATTCCATATGAATTTTCTTTTTCTTTGCCTGCTAAACTGCAAAAACATTGAAAAAGAGGTCAAGCACCAGAGCCAACATACTTATTTGGATCCTTCCAGCCCTGGTACACTGTAGCAGAGCAGAACAGTTCCAGTTTCAGCCAGTCGTTCACTGGCATGTGGTCAGTTTGAAGTTCCTCTCAACTAGAGAGAAGGAACCAAAAATGCTGACGTCCTCATTTGACTTCATCACTCATGCCTGAGCACATACACCAACACTTCCTGTGCAAAACCTACCCTGACTCTGCAGAGGACACTCTCAGCCCTCAGCTGATCTGGGTGGGGATGCTGGCTTGGGTTGGTGAAGTTTGGAAAGCGTTAGTCCTCGGTTGGATACCTCACACTGTATGAACATGCCATGTCTCATTACTATACCTTTCATTTCATAGAGATAAGCTTTCAAAGCTTATAATAACAATATTCATTGATCGTAAGTGATTGTTACAGGCCAGTTAGTAGCTCTCAAGACCACCACCCTGTGAAAGTAGTATACTGGATGACAGCACGTTTAAGAAACAGCTAATTTAGAAATATAATGCTATGGAAATTGAACTGAAAAAAATCTGTCAGAATATCTGAAATGTATATATCTTGCCTCCCTAATATCAGTATGTCTGTATCTATCCTACCTTAACACTCCTGGCCTCAGTTTTCTTATCCATACAAAGGGAGGATTTCTAAATTTCTAAGGCTTTGTGATTTTAGCATGTGTTTCTCCAAGTAGTTTTCTCCATGTTTCCACTTCTGGGTTCATAAGCTACATTAATGCTTATTTTATTCTACCTGTCAAAATTTCCTCAAGTACTGTCAAGTACTTTAAGGTAATACACTATTTTTAGTTTGTTATTCTTTCAGAAACACAATAATTTGAAGAAGTGCTGTTGCACAGTTGTACTGAGTTTAGATATTATAGTTTGATTCTGACTACGCCATCTAAATATCACATGAAAGGGAAATTACAATTTGGGTTGAAATTTGCTCATTGGTGCCTCTCCTTTAAAATCCTGATTTTTATTTTTTTTAAAGAAGAAGTCATTTGGGATTGCTAGTAACCTGGGAAGGAAATAGAAGGTCCCTTTGCTTGGGGGGAGATGGATATGGTTTTGCTATTCAGCATTTCTTATGACTTATGACCATGAAAAAATATGCTAAGATTCTTTATGACCTAGTTTTAAAGGATAGTTTGTTATAAATTTAAAGACTATAACTACAATAAAATCACAGGTAGTTGGCCCCATCCTTCCCATTTTACCACAGTATTCTAGAGTTCTCTCACTACATTTTGAAATACCTTCGTGGAATTTTGAAATTCGTTACTTGCGTAGTTCTTTGAGGCTGCATCAGTGCTAGAAGAGGAGTTATGAAACATAGCTGTGCACTTCCCCTTAGTTAGTTCTTTACCATGTTGAACAGAAGATGTGTGTCTGTTTGGTGTCTAAATACAGAATGCCTATAGATTTTACCCACAGGTTGTATATCCAATGAATTCCTCCACAAGCAGGAAATAAGTATGATTAATCAGAAGAATAAAAGGCACTGCTGGATGTTGTTTGAAAGGAATCCTTTATGGGGGACTGTGAGTATTGTTGTTTTTGCAGTTTCCATTTTTGAAATATCTTAGGTTAAAAACATTTGAAATTTTTGAGTATGCAAAGTATATGAGTAGATGAAGTAACTGGTATTTGTCTCTTTGTTTACTAATAAATTATAAGTAATTTGTATCATTATTGAAAAATTATCCTGGCTCTTGTCTAGAATGGTTTCATGCTGTGATTTTAGCACAAAGGTACACTTTTTCTTATTTTCATGGCCCAAGTACGATTACTTGAGGTAATGGCATTTCTTCCTGTGGATTCATAGCATAGCAGTGTTCCCTGAGAGCAGTGAAGGTGAACTGTGCTTTAAGTGCAATCACTGTTGACCTTTCTTAGCTGAGCCTTTTTATTATAACCTCATTCCTTCTATTTCTAGTTTCTATTTCTCCTCCTTCCTTCTGTTTCTGATATGTAAAAGCTACACTTCAAGTTTCTTAGAACTTATTTGTGCACTTAATATTCTCTCATTCATCAGTTATTTGGGGATAAGATTCCCTCTACTTCTAAAACATCAGCAAGGTACACTGGTAATGCACAAGGTTAAGGATTTCTTGAAATTACATATGATTTATTGGACTCTGAAGTCAATTGACTTGCCTACATCCTCCTAGCGTTGTAGCTTTAATGTTCTCATGGTCTTTTTCTATTTAACTGAAAAACAGCGTTAGATGAATGTTTTGTTCAGAGAAACATTTTTAAACAGATATTTTTGATTTGTAGTAAGGAGGAAGAAAATAAAAATTTAGGTGTAACTACTGATAACATTTTGATGTGTTTTTCCTCTTTGTATCTGTTGTTTGGCAAAGCTGAGGTCGTAATTTACATGGATTTTTAAAATCATGCTTTCCCCTTCCCACATAACATTAGATGTTTCACATTACAAAATTTCTTAGTAAAAATTCAATAGCTGTATGATATTCTGTTAAAAAGTAGTACTTTAATTTAGTTAATATGTCCTCCATTGTTAGATATTTAACATCTTTCAAGATTGTGGATTATAAATAACTGAGAGAACACCACCATTTTTTAAAGACTGTCTTTGCAAGGTGCCTTGGGGGGGAAAAGTCCCATTGTGTTTGTATTCTTGATTTAAGATATTAATAATAGCTATACCTTAGAATTTTAAGGACATTGAATTAGGATTTTAAACAAACGTGTTAGGTTCCATGTTTGTTTAAACTTACGAATCACACATTTTAAAAACTTTTACTTCTGTGTGGCAGGGAGCCTATGTGCTAGCTATTTTTCAAATGTAGATGACATTGCTTTCTTCATAGAGAAAAACTGGAGTGGAATCTATAGAATATTTGCAAATAGGTGATCACTGAGGAACATTGAAAGAGAACTTCCCTGACTAAGGCAGGTTCTTCTATGCCACAAGCCTCATGTGAATGGAAAACTAGATCTATGCATACAAGTGTGGGCTATGAAAATACTGGTGCTGGGAATAACACAGATTCACAAGACTTTAGCCAAAGCCTTTGGTTTTTCTTTGTTTCACTAGGTTAGAAATGGCCTCAGATTCTCCCAATAGTTCAGCCACAAAAGAAAGAAAAAGCTTGTTGTTCTTCGTTCCCATTGTATAGAGGCCCCTATGTCACAGACTTGCACCAACGTGGAGTACTGACCTACCTTGTGGAATGAATGGAACTGAGTTTAGAGTACTTTGAGTTACTTATAAATTCTTAAATGTGTCTTGCATTTAAAACTTTATAGGCATGATGATAAATTTTAATAGAATACAAATAGCTAGAGTAATGTGAATATACAATCAAAATATGGAAGTTTGGAGTCTTATTCTTCAAGTAATTACTTTGGGTCGGAAAATTTGATTTCAGGATTTTAGGGGATTTATTTTTTCTTTGCCCTGCTCTGCGTCCTCCTCACTAGTTTTGATGGTAATATAAGTTACTACCCGACTTTTCTTTATAAATGAGTAAAATTTTATTGAACATGTATTATACTTAGAAATAGTCATTTCTCCTAATTTTTATTGTAAGTCTAAAATTTAGGATCTGGTTGCTATTAAACGCCGGATTATATGTATACATATATATTTTATATTAAAAAGAAGTCGAAGTAGGATTTATTATAGGACCTGTAGGTTTTATTCTCTAATGACAAGTATGAATAGACTTATTTATAAGACCAAAGGAGACTCAGAATTAGGCTGAAAACCACAGTAGTTCAAGGGGGTTTTTTTTGCTCCCGTTGTTTTTTAGGCATCTCAACCTGCGTATGCTTCTTCAGAGCGTGCATACAGTGCACACAGTGTTCTCAGGATCAGCTTTGTCACTGAACCAATTGGACTCCTGTCCAGCCGTTTACACACTTCTTGGCATTTCTCCTGCCCATTTGTTTTCATCTTTCCAACTCATTTGCTCCTCTGGCATTAGGACCAACAGCTGCAGTTGCACATGGGGTCCGTAAAGTAGCTGAATAATAAAATGCTATGACCTGGTTCTTGTATAGTCTCAATGATGACTGTGTTGGTAACTCAGAAATGCTGCAGATATGTTTGGCAGGGCAGGTGAAACATTATCTTTATTTTACAGGAAGAAAGTTTATGTATAAAAAGTATTGGTAATTGATACTGAGTGATATAAGTTATATCTCCTAAATCCTAGTCTTATTGTTTACTGAGTACCTATTAGACACGGTGCTTTGTGTTATATGCACATTATTTCTAATCCTTAGAATAATCTTGTAAGATAGGTGATATGACCATATTTTTCAGGTGGAGAAAGCAGACTCAATGAGGTTATATACCCATATCTACATATTCAGTATTACATGGTAAATAGCAGAACTGGAATTCAAGTCCAAGATCATCTGTTTCCAAAGATTGTAACCTATCCATTACACACACTGTACAGCAATTTTTTGTGTGTGTGAATAGTATTTTATTTCCATTTTGCTGTTGATGAACATCAATTATTATGTAATGAAAGGTTCTATGAACATTACTGTACATCTTTTAGTGGAATTATTGCGTATGCGTATGTTCAGCTTTAGGAGACGTTGCCTAAAGGTTTTCCATAGTGGTTTTAGGGTGTGAATATTCTAGTTCCCCTTCCTAGCCAATACTTTGTTTGTCTAAAAAAATTTTAGCCATGTGGCAGGTATCTAGTGGTATCATTTTGTGATTTTAATTTGCACATCTCTGATTAATGATTTTTATATGCTTATTGGAGACCTTTTGTGAGGTTCCCAATCGAAGCTTTTGTCCATTAAAAAATAGGGTGGGAGCCAAAAGTAAAAAGAGTGAAAAAGAAACATTTAATATAAAGTTGGGCAGTGATAGGTGCTATTAAATAACAAAGACCAAGGTACTAGGATCGATAGAAAGGGACAGAGATGGGGTTGTGAGGAAGGAAAGACCTACCTGAGAAAGTGGCATTGAAGTGCAGATTTGCATGAATTGTGTTACGGAAGCAAGAGGAAAATCTAGATGAAACGTTCTAGGCAGAGGGAACTGCAAGTGCAGGGGACTTGAGGCAGGAATGAGGTTTGGCAGTAAGAACTTGGCAGGGAAGTAAGTATTTAAATTCCTACACAACTGTTCAGCTTATGAGGGAAGGGAAGGTCTTTACTTTTACCCACCTCCAACCATACACTCAGTAAGATATTATTTGGCTTTTTTTCTTATTTATAAAGATCAAAGGCTTCTATTCAGTCAGTGGGGTTCCATGTTTGAACTAATAACTTCATATTTGGCCAACTAATTGCTGTATAATATCTAAACACATTTACTGGTGATGTTTTATGAATGTTTATTCAGTGAACATTTATCGAACAGACCTGATTGATTGGATGTGTGGAGGAGGGAGAAGGTGGAGAAAGAGTTGCTGATTAAAGCAAAGAAGAAAGGAGTTACTGGAGAGAGTCCTAGGGAACCAGGAGAGTTGGTTGTGAGGGGGCCCAGGAGGAAAGAATGTCAAGAAGGAGAACGAGGTCAGCACTGCCGGGTGTTCCCAGAGAAGTACAGGGGTTCAAGAACTGAATGGTGACCTGTGGGTTTGCTGATTGCAACGGCCCACTGGCCTTGGTGGGAGCAGGATCAGGTGCATGTTAGACCGGTAGGCTAAGGAGCAACTAACTGGTGAGAAAGTGGAGGCAGTGACCTTGGAGTTCCCACTTTTTGAGAACTGTAAACAAGAAAAGGGATGAGATTAGATAGCTTGACAAGAATATAAATGGAGCCAAGAAAGAACTTTTTTGTTTTATTGATATTTTGGGTTTTGGGGGAGGGGGAGTTTGAAAGAGACTTAAGGATTTTTTTTTCCCCATAACAGGAAGTCATCCTTTGCTATTCTTGTCTCAGAGTAGACAGTTGTGTCTCCCTTCCCCCTGCCCCTTTAAACATGTTTAAAACTTCTTACAACTATATGGTTTTCTAGGTATTCAAAGGCGGTTCACCTATGTGCTCTAACTGATCTTCTTGAGAGGGAGGTACCAAATATTCATCTACCTGTTTCTTAGATGAAAGCTTCAAAACTCAGAAGTTGTAGCGGAGAAGTCATTCCCCACTGATAAGTTGTGGGGCAAGAATTTTCTAAGTATACCCTATTTTGCCCAGAGTTTGGGAATCTGTATTCGCAGCATTAACTGACCATGATTTGCCCCGTATTCAAGTGGTTATCCTCTGGTTACCCCCAAAGAAAATCCAGGGTGTTTAGATATAATTCATAAGGCAAATTAAGAAGCTTTCCCAAATCCCCCTGCACACACACCCTTCTCACCCACCTGTGCACCCTCATATATACACACACACCACTCATCCCGCATACATAGCTCTGCCACACACACAGCCTCAAATGTTCACAGTTGGATACACCTTAGTCCTAGTCTCAAAGGACCCTTGCCCACAAAACTAGACTACTTTCCTCTTTCTGGGGTTGGATTTGGGATAAAAAGGTAAAGTTAGGTTAGAAAGGATAGATTTTATGAGATCAGATGAGAGACCATAAATACAGGCATACCTTGTTGTCTTGTGCTTCACTTTATTGAGTTTTGCAGATATTGCATTTTTTACAAACTGAAGGTTTGTGGCAACCCTGCGTTGTCAGATGATGGTTAACAGTTTTTAGCAATAAAGTATTTTTTAATTAAGGTATGTACATTGTTTTTTTAAGACATAATGCTATTGCACACTTAACAGACTACACTATAGTGTAACCATAACTTTTATATACATTGGGAAACCAAAAAATTCATGTGACTTGCTTTATTGCAATATTTGCTTTATTGCGGTGGTCTGGAACCAAACCTGCACTATCTCAGAGGCATGCCCATAAATCCCTAGGTTTCAACAATAAGGGTTCAGTTGATCATTCGGTTTTTGCTGAATTTGCTTTCGTTCCCAAAGGAAACCCTGTAGAACTTATGCTAAACAGTTTTTGCATAGCTTTGATCTAGAGCAATAGATGTTTGTATGCTTTGGTCCTTCAGGATATTTTTTGAGTTGTGAGGATTAACTGTTCAGCGTTGGATTTTATGAGCACAAAACTGGGATTGACATAATTTTCATAGTGGCCTGATCTCAGCACTTAAAGTATAAAAAAGAAGGTTCAAAATGTTGATATTTTGATAATTTTTACAGAATGATGTTTGTGTGGTATATCTTTTTCACTTACCTAGTACTAGACATCTATAACAGTTGTTAACGCATTTCCACCTCTCACCTCTCAAAGAGGTGAAAGTCTTTGTTGTGGGAACATATTAAAAACTCATCAAGAGAAAGGAACCAGTGTCTCCTTTTTCTGTCTGTAGAGTTTAGGTTGGAACTTTGCAAATTGTAGATCCCCAATAAGTCTTGTTTATAGAACATTGTTTGTTCTGAATCCTTTTTCCACTTGTCACAAATATTTGTAAAAATATAGTTACTAATATAATTAATGTATTAACATAAATATATATTATGTTATATATATGTACTCCCCAAAGAGAGTCTTCACTTTCATATATTTCAGAAAGTTTCTTAGACAAAGAAAAAAGAATTAAAACATCTAGATTCCGATTTAGATGCATCACTTCTTAAAAGAATGTGGATAAGAATGAAGAATGGGGAAGGCAACAGACTAGGACCCAGATATTTGTATACTTTCCTCCAGCCTCTGTTTTAGAGTCAACATTAAATATATGGGAAGAGAGGGAATATTACCCTAATGAAGATAGCAATAATCTCATGATGTGAAGAATTGGATCCCATTATTCTCATTTGACTAAGATATATTATCCTTATGATTTTAATAAAAAAATATCCCTGGGGCATTGGTAGAACTGGGTTAGAGTCCCAATGGTTGGACTTTGACAAAAAAGGTCTAGCACTCTGAGACCCTCTGACATAAACTTATCTTCAATACTTGTTTTCTTTGCAGTGTGGTAGCTGGGAAAGGAAAGTACTTCTCTGATATGCTAACCATATCAGAGGAATGATGGGCAATTAAAAAAAATGCTTCCGATTCCGGAAGTTGCTTTTTGAGGTAGTGTGCGGGATAGTGTGGTCTTTTTGAGCTTCCACCATGGCGTACTGGGGCCAGGGCCCAGAAGGTGCAGAAGGTGATGGTGCAGCCAATCAATCTCATCTTCAGATACTTGCAAAATAGATCTCGGATTCAGGTGTGGCTTTATGAGTAAGTGAATATGCGGATAGAGGGCTGTATCATTGGTTTTGATGAGTATATGAACCTCGTATTAGATGATGCAGAAGAGATTCATTCTAAAACAAAGTCAAGAAAACAACTAGGTCAGATCATGCTTAAAGGAGATAACATTACTCTGCTCCAGAGTGTCTCCAACTAGAAATGATCAATGAAGTGAGAAATTGTTGAGAAGGCAATACAGTTTTTTTAGGTGTCCTTTGTTAGAAGTGTAGTTCTAAAGCATTTATTCATATTGTTTTGCTCACCTTTATGTTGTTACCAGATGACAGTAAATGCTGTGGGATTGTTTTTATTAAAATATTTACATTGTTTCCTTTAAAAAATAAATGCTTCCATCAAATCAGGCTAGACTTTTTACTCCATCATTGTTTTTTGTTTTTGTTTTTGTTTGTTTTTTGTTTTTGGCCGCACCGCGTGGCTTAAGGGATATTAGTTCCCCACCCGGGATTGAGTCCAGGCCACAGCAGTGAAAGCGCCAAGTCCTAACCACTGGACCGCCAGGGAATTTGTTACTCCCTCATTGTTAACACCTTGCAAACTGGGCAGAGAAGGTCCATTTATTTCAATGTTTTCTTTTGCTTGTCAGGTACTTCGTACCTTGCAAATATAATTTTGCTCTAAATCATCTTCATAGAACTAATAGAACTAATTGCAAAACAGTCAAATAAAAAAAAATCTTACATAGAATGTTAAGCAAAAATACAAAATTCTTGGTACACACTGAAAATATCTAAGAAAATGTCACCTCTTTACAGACGTTGCATTTTGTGTTTCAGTGTCTGTGACTGGTTAACTCTGTTGTTTAACCTGGTGCTTCTTAGGCTTACATGATAAATTTATCTCCAATTAGGATAGGTAACTTGAGTCTGTTTCATATTCACAGACAAAACCCTAACAGTATCCACTCACTTCATAATATGAACTATTTGTCAAGAAGGAGTTTCAGCAAGAAAAAGAGAATGTGGCGAGAACTGAGCTGGTGGTAATGTTACTCGAAGTGCACCTGCACAGGGCATCTTTGTTGTGGGTACAATTGCCATCTTACCTGGTACTTTAATAATACCTCCTGCTCAGACCTTTCAGTCATACCACACCTAAGGGTTGTACCCAGAAATTTTTAGTATGCCATTTCATTTTGGAAAACAAATAAATATTTGTTCTTGTCCTTGCTGCTCTAGCCCCTTTCTCCTTTTCTGCTGAAACCAGTAAGAATGAGGAGGGATCCTCCTTCCTCCAACATTCATTCTCTTTAGTTTAGAATAGAAGAGATCTTTGAAGATGATCTAACCTAGTTCTCTCATTCTGTGACTGAAGTGCACAGGACCAGAGAGGGCAATGGCTTGCCATATCATACCAGTGGTTAAGCAGGGACTAGAGTCCAGGTTTCTGAATTTCTAATTAGGGAGTCTTTCTATCATTGAGCTTTGCAAAAGCTAAGGGCTTAAAAACATTCCAAAAATATGTGCCTAGGTATAGATTCAATAGTGAAGGGAGACAGAACAATACTCCCAAGGTTATTTGATCACTGCTCAGCTGGCACAGTGGCTGCTTGTAACAAGTTCTAGGCAACACTGCGGACTGCCCAGTATTTGAAGAAGATAAATTATCAGGCGTCTCTGCTTCCAACACCTTTTTATCTCGAGAACCTTTATGGGGATTATTGGCTATTTGACACGTGTCCTACAGCTTAAGTTTGGGGACCCTATTATTAGATTCTGAGTAGTGTGGCTTGAGGTGCTGTTGTGGAGACAATGTTAGAACAGCCAGAGGTGAACCTGGAGCTAAAGAGGACACTACTACTTATTTGCCTTTCTTAGATCTGCCTTTTTTGTCTTTCTGAGTAATTCTGACAGAATCAATTTCCTAGAAACTATAAGCCAGATTCTTTTTAGTTTTTTTTATTGTCTTGATAGTTAGTAGATCCACCCAAGAACATAGTGGGGTGAACATTGAAAAATATGTGTAGGAAGAATAAATATTATTTTTAGAAAATTATCATTTATGACATTAAAAATTTTGGAAAACAGAGAAGGGAAAACATCACCAATATTTCTTCCTCACAGCTGCTCTTATAATTTTGAGACACGGAGGCTTAGACTTTTCTTCCTAAGAATCTTTTCTTTTTTATGTAGTTGTTCATAGTGAGTACTCAGTTATGTATTTTTTTCCCTCTACTTCCAGGAGGTAGTGTGGCTTAATGATCAGACCCAAGCTTTGGTCTTCCATGAGGTTCTAGTCTCAGCAGTTAGATGTAGGGCAAAGAACTTAGTTTCTGAGTCTGTTTCCATAACTAAAAAATGAGGATAGTAATACCTACTTCATAATCTCTGTGAGGTTTAAATAAAATATTTGTAAAGTGCTTATTATAGTTCCTAGCACATACTAGGGACTCAGTAAATAGAACATTGTTATTATTATTTTTTTTTTAATTTATTTATTATTTTTGGCTGCGTTGGGTCTTCGTTGGCTGCGTGCAGGCTTTCTCTAGTTGTGGTGAGCAGGGGCTACTCCTCATTGCGGTGTGCAGACTTCTCACTGGGGTGGTTTCTCTTGTTGCGGAGCACAGGCTCTAGGCACGCGGGCTTCAGTAGTTGTGGCTTGCGAGCTCTAGAGCGCAGGCTCAGTAGTTGTGGCGCACGGGCTTAGTTGTTCCGCGGCATGTGGGATCTTCCCCCACCAGCGCTCGAACCTGTGTCCCCTGCACTGGCAGGCGGATTCTTAACCACTGCACCACCAGGGAAGTCCCCATTGTTATTATTATACCATTCACATTTCCCTTATGCCACACAGTCTTTGTGACCATATTTTTATTTTATTTTTAAAGTTTTTTGTCTGCACCCTGCAGCAGGTAGGACCTTAGTTCCCCGGCCAGGGATCAAACTCACTCCCCCTGCACTGGAAAGCGGAGTCTTAACCACTGGACCACCGGGGAAGTCCATGACCATATTTTTTTTTTTTAATAAGTTTATTTATTATTTTTGGCTGTGTTGGGTCCTCGTTGCTGTGTGCGGGCTTTCCGTAGTTGCAGCGAGTGGGGGGGCGCTACTCTTCGTTGCAGTGCGTGGGCTTCCCATTGCGGTGGCCTTTCTTGTTGTGGAGCAGGGGCTGTAGAGCACACGGGCTTCAGTAGATGCGGCACGTGGGCTCAGTAGTTGTGGCTCACGGGCCTAGATGCTCCGCAGCATGTGGGATCTTCCCGGACCAGGGCCCGAACCCGTGTCCCCCGCATTGGCAGGCGGACCCCCAACCATTGCGCCACCAGGGAAGCCCCATGACCATATTTTTAATAACTGCATGATGTTCTATCAAGTTGAATGCATTCTTATTTGCATAACCATTCACCTATTATTAGATTCTTAAGTTCCCTCTAAATTTGCCCTAGAATAAAAAATTCTTCAGCAAGCTGTTATTCATTCAGCAGATTCAGTAAGTAGTCACTGTGTATAAGGACCTTTGCTTGGCACCAGGAACACAAAGATCAGAGTGGCACAGTCCCTGGCTTTGAGGGGCTCTCGGTTTGTAAGTGGAGATGTGTGCAGAGAACTCTGGCCTGTAGTTAACACTGTCACTGTCCAAGTTACTGAAAAGGTGCTGAGGAGAAGAGACAACGTCAGACTCTGCCTGGAGAGCTCACGGAAGGGAGGAGAGGGTTGTGGGAGACGAATCAAGTGAGTTAATGGGGGTGAGGTGCAGGTTATTAAGGGCTTTTTAAGCCCTCATACAGAATGGAACTTTCATCCTCAGTGCAAGGGGAAAGTCAGTTTTGAGAAGAGAATTCTCATTATCCGCTTAGGTTTTATAGCCTGTACAGGGCAAAGTGGAAGCAGAGAGTTTAATTAGGAAATTATTAAGGAATCCAGGTGAGAGGTGGTATGGCCTAGACCAGGTGGAAGTGGTGGAGGGGCCATATTAGAAGTGGCCATATTGGAAGAAATAGCCCATGTCATGAGCTGTCAGGTTGTATGTGAAGATGTCAAAGAAAGAGAAAAGTCAAAGATGGGCTCTCAGGCTTTCAGCTCAAGTGATTGGAATGGTGGAGTTGCTGTTTCCAAAAACAAGGAAGGATGCAGGAGGAGCAGGTTTCGGTGAGAAATTGGGAGTTGAGTTTTGGGATGTTATGTTCGAGATATTTATTAAACATTAATCAGGCAGAGATGTTCAGTAAGTAGTTAGATGTAAGAGTCTGCAATTCACGGGGAAAGAGATTTGTCCTGGAGTTATAAATTTGGGAGATAGCTGTATATTTATAGTATTTTTAACATGTTAAAAAAACTTGGTACAGTTATTTTACCCATTATTACTCCTCTCATAGAATTTTCATTGGTATTTTCATTTTTTTAATCCAAATAAA
This sequence comes from Balaenoptera borealis, assembly GCF_965194805.1. Classification (NCBI taxonomy): domain Eukaryota; kingdom Metazoa; phylum Chordata; class Mammalia; order Artiodactyla; family Balaenopteridae; genus Balaenoptera; species Balaenoptera borealis. The sequence continues at coordinate 27,937,384 of NC_138870.1, forward strand.
CTTTAGAGTCACTTTGTTAAATTTATTTCCTAAAGTATGTTGGAAATTTTACTGGAAGACTTTATATATATACACACACATATATACATATATATATGTTATATATATATAAATTTACTAGAAGACTGACTATCTGGTAATTGGCATCTTTAAAATGGATCTTTGTATCTAGCAATGCATTATTTCTCTCCATTTAGTTTTATTTCTTCTGACAAGAGTTCATTTCTTTGTTCCCCAAATAGTTCATACACAGTTCTTGATAATATTATTCCCAAGTGTTGTGTGCCCTTGTTAGTAAATTTCACCAGTATTCTGATAGTTTTTGCCTTATAAAGGAATTATATTGATATGTTTGGCCACATCACTAAATTTTGGGTATTATAAATAATATCCTTGATTTCTTTGAATTTTTTTTCTACAATAGAATCGTATCATTTGCAAATAATAATTTTGTCTTTTTCCTTTCAACATTTGTGTCTCATTTCTGTTCATGCCAAGAAAAGAAGTCCTAAATTTAGGATAGTGGGTAACCATAGAGTAATGAGGTAATTAAGACCTAAAAGTCTAGTCACAGCTCACAATTTTTGTTTTATTTAGTTTTTGCTTTAAGCTTATCCTAATTATTTCTTTTCCTTGCCTTTAAAAAATTTATTTCTAAAAAAAAAAAAAATTTATTTCTGATGGATTTATTTTGAGTTTATCTGTTTTAGATTTATGGATTTTTTTCCAGTAGTTGGTTTAGGTGTGGTATATATTTGGTTTTCAGCCATTTTGCTCTTCCAAGGACGTATTCTCTGATTCCTTGAGCACCACGGATTGGGGGAAAGCTCTTTTCCTGCTGAATTGGCATTTAACTTTCATGGATGCAGAAACAAATTAAACCCAGTAGAGAGTATGTAACCAAGAGATTTCAATCCTATAATTGCATAAGGCCCTAATGAAAATTTGAAGTTTAGTAACCTCTTCCTCTCCTTCCAAATCAACAAAAACAGTAAAAATGAATTTATGTAAGTTTAAAAAAATTATTACATGTACATTTATAAGACAGTTGATTTTGAAAACTTTTATTTTCAAACTAAGTTTTGCAAATTTGAAAATTTTATTTAAAAAAATCTAAATACAAAACCAGTTTCACTTCTGATGTGGATTGTAAATCAGAAAAGGACTTACTGATGCAGCTTAGATTTCTGGAATGCGTTATCTTGAATTTTCAAGTTAACTTTCAAGTTTTATTTTCTGTTTGTCAAGTTAAGCCTCATGTGACCTTTCTCCCTGAATGAGCAGTGGACGCTATCTGACATGTTAGGACTTTGTACCTCCAAGGGTAGATTTACAGGACAGCTTTTAATTGGCCTGTATTGCCTTGTTTAAATAGCCGAACACCTGCTAGGCAAGCCCCTGCGCATGTGAGTGGCTATATGTTCGTTCCTTCCTTTAGGATTTGCAAGGCTGGAGCACAAAGACAGCGATTGTTACCCAATAAGCAGTAGTCACACACTTCTACCAATCGCCTTAGGAGGGCTGGTTACCATGGAATCCACCATCTGTTCACTCCCCGCCGGAATGTGATTATCCTTGCTGGGCTGGAAACTGGGAGCGTGTGCTGTGTGAAATTATCTGCAATGGACTGGGTTAATAATGGGAGGCTAGATTTGGCTCACTAGAAGAACAAATGAAGGGAGTTTTACTTCTTAACCATTTGTGACTTCTAACCAAGAGGAATAAATTCAGCTTTTATAAGGTAAGTAATCCTAGTACTGTGTATCCAGTTTGTACTACATTTGGTGTGGGGCATTATCTCTATGTGGTCCAAGGAAAGGGAGCTATAAGCTTTTCTGGAAGGAGCCTCCAGCATTACACACTTCTGTTGATTGATTTTAAGCAGCTCAGTTTTACCTATACAATTACATGTTGATGTTGGAAAAATGAAAGAATTATTCTTTAATCTTTAAAAATTTTTCATGCCTCTGAAATTGTATTATGACCACTGAAAGTGGCAAAAAGACAATCATTTTAAATGGTTTCTCAGAGTGACTTGTACCAATATGCTTTTTGAAATACACCCGTGACCACAACGTGTTCAATGTCTTCTTCAAGTAAAAAAATGTCTCAGGTCAGGGACATTTGTAAGTTATGATTTTATTAATCATTATTCTGGCCCACATGACTGACCTACTATTACTAGCTCATGTTTTGTAATGTGATGTTTATGCAGTTTTATTTTGCAATGCTTTTGCACAAGTTTCAAGGGCCTCAGCATGTGGAAACAATGTGACAGTGCTTTAACGGCAGGCATGTAGGCATAAGTGATAAAGGAAGGGGCAAAGCTAGGAAGATCCGCTTCTATTTCAAGGGCTGCCTTTGTTTTTCTGTTTGAACAGCCCCTTAAAATGTGTGGTGCATATTGTAAGCAGTAGAAGGAGATTTTGGTGCTAACAAATGGATGACTGACATTTTTCTGTGTGGCTAAGAGGTTGGTAGCTCAAACAAGGGACTTCTATGTCCTTTGTAAAGCAGCATTGTATCCCCTTCCCCAAAACTGTGCCCTAAAACATGAAAGTGAAAAACAAAAAGAGTGCTGTCTATACTCTGGATACTTCTTTTGTGTAAGTTTTCCTATCATTTAAACCGTAGCGCCAGGGATCTGTGAGTCTAGCTGGGTCTGCCATTTTTATTTGATATAGGAAGGGGTTGCAAGGAGAGGATTTGCTAATGCAGCTTTAGTTCCTCTAATTGTGCTGTTCTGCTGTCATCTTGGACATTCATGCCAGTGGGTCAGTGGCTGCCCAGAGAGCTAGAAAAGGTCATTGCCAACAGGCCCTACTTGTTTGATTTTCTTTTTTTTATTATTATTATAATATAAAATTAGATAACCTTGTATTGGTCAAGGACTCATGTTCTTACTTCAAGAACAGGTTTTCAGGCCTGACTGCTAATTGTGGGTTCTTGGTATTTATTGTAGTTGACTTATTGTAGCTAAAATTCTTACTTTCTTTTGTGCTTACTGGTCTAATTAATACATTATATTATTCTTATTATTGTAAAGTTTTTTAATATGCAAAATTAGATTAGGTGCATACTAGCTCTAAAAAAGGCATCTTTTCCAGTAATAATAGGTATGTATCTGCCTGAAAATTTCCTTGGCAGCATCTGTAAAAAAATTTTAAGTGAATGTTGTATTATTTGGATGAAATTTTCACCCATAAAAACAATTGTTCATAAGCAATATAAGTTTTGGGAGGAAATGAGATAATTTAAGAACATTAGGCTGTTTATGTTGCCTTTATTACCTTGTGTCTTAGAAACCTGAAAAAGCCTATGAGTGAATGGGTATGAAGTGTGTGAGCATCTGTGTGCCTGGGATGGGATGTGGTTACTCAAGCAGTTGAGGTGAGCTGGGCAAATCAGTACGCTTCTCAAGTGCTCTAAGTGTTTGTGAATTTCTTTACTATTTTGATTGTTACTAAGTTAAAGTTATAAGATTGTGTTTTTTAAAGTGGATATTTATGTCAGAATGTATCCCAGTATTTTATAGGTATTGGCAGGCACTTAATCATTTGTTTTCACTTGTAAATATGTTTATTAATATGTTTCTTGACTGATTTTTCTGAGTAATAAAGAATAAAGCCACAGGGGTGTTCAGAATGTGTTGAAAAACTTTGTTCCATCAGCCACTGACAAGACAAGAAGCTTAGGGTTACACTTTCTGAAATTGGTGAAGAGGAATCGGCAGTGGGACAGTCCCTGAAGCACCTGTGATCCCTACTAGTGAGTCCCATGAAGTTAGTTCCCTCGAGGGGGTGTGGTTTTTGAACCTGGTATCTCTTATTGCTCATGGTGATGTGTTCACTTCCATTCACAAACATTGTCAGTGGTGAGACCCACCACCATGTCCACAGTCTTGTGGTAACAAGTTGAGAATGTCAGGTCAGCTGTGAAGCACCCACTGTCCTTGTCTCTGAGGGTGGAGGGAGGTGCTAGATTTCAGTGCTTTGTGACCCTTCTTCCAACTTTTCAAACTCTTTGATGGCATGATGCTTTTCAGTCCTTCAGTACAACTTAAGATTTTAGTAAATGGCAAGTTTAGCTTTATGTTTGTAAATATGTAAAGCAACCATTATTTAGAGTTATTTCTTATAAAAGTATTATATAGATGACAAATTGGAAACTCTGAATAAAGTGCCTGGAATGATTCAAATCCATAACAGTCTTGAGTAGACAGCATGTCAACCCACCACTAGTTCGGTACAAACAGTCAAGTCTTTCTGCTTCTTTGACACATTATGCTGGAATGCTGCCTGACTTAACTATTTGAATAAGTAGACCACAGAGCTCATAAACAGCAGTTAAATTATTACGTTTTTCTTCCTGTTATTGCCACATTCTGTCTAACTTCTAAACTGAGTCTTTTTTGCTTTTGGGATACAGATTTATAATCCATTTTTGCTGTTAACTATTTTTGCCCCTGGTGGTCCATTTGGCCCTTGTGCTGAGACGATGGAACACTAGGGATTTGAAGGAAAGGAGTACCTGTTGATGCTGTCATTGCTGATGCTGCTTTGTTCACATGCCCCTGGTATTGAAGCTGTTTGCATAAAAATGTGACTTTTTAAAATAGATGTAGTAAAAATTGCCTTCTTTTGCCCTCTCCTACAGTTCCATTTTGCCATGGTTTCAAGAAACGCTTAGAATGAGTTAATTTTGTGCATCAGTAAAAATTTTGCATTGCTGTGTTAGATGTAGAGCTACAGGGTGTGACACCTATATACAGTGTGCACATGAATGATGTAAACTCACCCAAAAGCCATGGCTCAAAGGTGGTTGCATTTGGCAGGATTTTTCTTTCTGTGAGTGTGCCATATATTTGATTATCATCAGTTTCTTCTGAGATATTTCTTCTTCTGTTTTTATAACTGCTCCTATGCTTCTGTCAAATAAAAAGGCAAACTTTCTATAAATTGGCGATGGGTCTATGTAGGCAGCAGCAAATCCTTGGAACAGTTTTGTGTAACACACTCATACCTTTCTCATTCAGTTGTCACCACTTTAAGCCCAGTGATGGCTTGATGGAGTTGTATGAGGGTATCTAGCAATACCTTATCCTTAGAAAAATTCCATATTTTTACAAATAACCCCTACTCTGTGGGGGCTGTAATTGTTCTATTGTAATAAAGGTGTTGAGTTACTGACTTCCCCTGTAAGCAGTTGTTTCCTTCCTCCCTGTCTGCTTAAACCCTGTGCTCTTTTAAAATTTTTGCCAATTTCCTGATCCTGAACCCAGATTTATTTCCATAAAGATGTATTTCCATAAGGCAAACAGATGGAATCTATTAGAGATTTTTTAGATCCCTATTATACATTGCTAAATGTTTATTTTCACATAATTTAGAGATTGGAAGGATCTGTCAGAGAAGAATCTGAGGTCCATAAAGATTAAGCAGCTTGTCCAGGGTCATAGAACTTGAGTTGCAGAAACAGCTGATGTTGAGTATTGCATGTGGAATACAAAGATATGGGTAAAGCCAACTGACTTCCTACGTTGTTACCTTGATGAGCAACAGAACATTGGGGTATCACCCTAAAGTCTCACAGATGCAATTTTCAATGTGCCCAGGGGGAGGGCAGCTTTGAAAGATGATTCCCTCAGTAACCAAGGTCATAAGAAACATATATTTTTCATAAATGCCTAAACTTTTTTAAAAAATGTAACTGCCAAGCCAACTAGATGTTTGTGTTTTTTATTTTATTTCATTTTATTTTATCGTTATTATTTTTTAAAATAAATTTATTTATTTATTTATTTTTGGTTGAGTTGGGTCTTCACTGCTGCGCGCGGGCTTTCTCCAGTTGCCACGAGTGGGGGCTACTCTTTGTTGTGGTTTGAGGGCTTCTCACTGCGGTGGCCTCTCCTGCTGCAGAGCACAGGCTCTAGGCATGCGGGCCTCAGTAGTTGTGGCACGTGGGCTCAGTAGTTGTGGCTCGCGGGCTCAGAGCACAGGCTCAGTAGTTGTGGCGCACAGGCTTAGCTGCTCCGCGGCATGTGGGACCCTCCCGGACCAGGGCTCGAACCCGTGTCCCCTGCATTGGCAGGCGGATTCCTAACCACTGCGCCACCAGGGAAGTCCTGTTTGTGTTTTTTAGTTTGCAGGTTCTCGCCCTTGTATCTGTATCTATAGAAGTAAAATCATGATCAGGATGTTGCTTGGTGATTATGGATCCCAGAGCAGGTAGGGGTGGAGCACTGAGGAAGGACAGCCTGAAGGACAAATACAGTTCCATTCTAGGGCACACTTGTCACCTGGTTAGTATATTTCTTTTTTTTTTTTTTTTTTAAACATCTTTATTGGAGTATAATTGCTTTACAATGGTGTGTTAGTTTCTGCTTTATAACAAAGTGAATCAGTTATACATATACATATGTTCCCATATCTCTTCCCTCTTGCATCTCCCTCCCACCCACCCTCCCTATCCCACCCCTCTAGGTGGTCACAAAGCACCGAGCTGATCTCCCTGTGCTATGCGGCTGCTTCCCACTAGCTATCTATTTTACATTTGGTAGTGTATATATGTCCATGACACTCTCTCACCCTGTCACATCTCACCCCTCCCCCTCCCCATATCCTCAAGTCCATTCTGTAGTAGGTCTGTGTCTTTATTCCCGTCTTGCCCCTAGGTTCTTCATGACCTTTTTTTTTTTCCCCTTAGATTCCATATATATGTGTTAGCATACTGTATTTGTTTTTCTCTTTCTGACTTACTTCACTCTGTATGACAGACTCTAACTCCATCCACCTCACTACAAATACCTCCATTTCATTTCTTTTTATGGCTGAGTAATATTCCATTGTATATATATGTGCCACATCTTCTTTATCCATTCATCCGATGATGGACACTTAGGTTGCTTCCATGTCCTGGCTATTGTAAATAGAGCTGCAATGAACATTTTGGTACATGACTCTTTTTGAATTATGGTTTTCTCAGGGTATATGCCCAGTAGTGGGATTGCTGGGTCATATGGTAGTTCTATTTTTAGTTTTTTAAGGAACCTCCATACTGTTCTCCATAGTGGCTGTATCAATTTACATTCCCACCAACAGTGCAAGAGTGTTTCCTTTCCTCCACACCCTCTCCAGCATTTATTGTTTGTAGATTTTTTGATGATGGCCATTCTGACCAGTGTGAGATGATACCTCATTGTAGTTTTGATTTGCATTTCTCTAATGATTAATGATGTTGAGCATTCTTTCATGTGTCTGTTGGCCATCTGTATATCTTCTTTGGAGAAATGTCTATTTAGGTCTTCTGCCCATTTTTGGATTGGGTTTGTTTTTTTGTTATTGAGCTGCTTGTAAATCTTGGAGATTAATCCTTTGTCAGTTGCTTCATTTGCAAATATTTTCTCCCATTCTGATGGTTGTCTTTTGGTCTTGTTTATGGTTTCCTTTGCTGTGCAAAAGCTCTTAAGTTTCATTAGGTCCCATTTGTTTATTTGTGTTTTTATTTCCATTTCTCTAGGGGCTGGGTCAAAAAGGATCTTGCTGTGATTTATGTCATAGAGTGTTCTGCCTATGTTTTCCTCTAAGAGTTTGATAGTGTCTGGCCTTACACTTAGGTCTTTAATCCATTTTGAGTTTATTTTTGTGTATGGTGTCAGGGAGTGTTCTAATTTCATACTTTTACATGTACCTGTCCAATTTTCCCAGCACCACTTATTGAAGAGGCTGTCTTTTCTCCACTGTATATGCTTGCCTCCTTTATCGAAGATAAGGTGACCATATGTGTGTGGGTTTATCTCTGGGCTTTCTATCCTGTTCCATTGATCTATATTTCTGTTTTTGTGCCAGTACCAAACTGTCTTGATTACTGTAGCTTTGTAATGTAGTCTGAAGTCAGGGAGCCTGATTCCTCCAGCTCCATTTTTCGTTCTCAAGATTGCTTTGGCTATTCAGGGTCTTTTGTGTTTCCACACAAATTGTGAAATTTTTTGTTCTAGTTCTGTGAAAAATGCCAGTGGTAGTTTGATAGGGATTGCATTGAATCTGTAGATTGCTTTGGGTAGTAGAGTCATTTTCACAATGTTGATTCTTCCAATCCAAGAACATGGTATATCTCTCCATCTATTTGTATCATCTTTAATTTCTTTCATCAGTGTCCTGTAATTTTCTGCATACAGGTCTTTTGTCTCCTTAGGTAGGTTTATTCCTAGATATTTTATTCTTTTTGTTGCAATGGTAAACGGGAGTGTTTTCTTAATTTCACTTTCAGATTTTTCATCATTAGTATATAGGAATGCAAGAGATTTCTGTGCATTAATTTTGTATCCTGCTACTTTACCAAATTCATTGATTAGCTCTAGTAGTTTTCTGGTAGCATCTTTAGGATTCTCTATATGTAGTATCATGTCATCTGCAAACAGTGACAGCTTTACTTCTTCTTTTCCAATTTGGATTCCTTTTATTTCTTTTTCTTCTCTGATTGCTGTGGCTCACACTTCCAAAGCTATGTTGAATAATAGTGGTGAGAGTGGGCAACCTTGTCTTGTTCCTGATCTTAGTGGAAATGGTTTCAGTTTTTCACCATTGAGGACAATGTTGGCTGTGGGTTTGTCATATATGGCCTTTATTATGTTGAGGAAAGTTCCCTCTATGCCTACTTTCTGCAGGGCTTTTATCATAAATGGGTGTTGAATTATGTCGAAAGCTTTCTCTGCATCTACTGAGATGATCATATGGTTTTTCTCCTTCAGTTTGTTAATATGATGTATCACGTTGATTGATTTGCGTATATTGAAGAATCCTTGCATTCCTGGAATAAACCCCACTTGATCATGGTGTATAATCCTTTTAATGTGCTGTTGGATTCTGTTTGCTAGTATTTGGTTGAGGAGTTTTGCATCTATGTTCATCAGTGATATTGGCCTGTAGTTTTCTTTCTTTGTGACATCTTTGTCTGGTTTTGGTATCAGGGTGATGGTGGCCTCGTAGAATGAGTTGGGGAGTGTTCCTCCCTCTGCAATATTTTGGAGGAGTTTGAGAAGGATAGGTGTTAGCTCTTCTCTAAATGTTTGATAGAATTCACCTGTGAAGCCATCTGGTCCTGGGCTTTTGTTTGTTGGAAGGTTTTTAATCACAGTTTCCATTTCAGTGCTTGTGATTGGTCTGTTCATATTTTCTATTTCTTCCTGGTTCAGTCTCGGCACGTTGTGCATTTCTAAGAATCTGTCCATTTCTTCCAGGTTGTCCATTTTATTGGCATAGAGTTGCTTGTAGTAATCTCTCATGATCGTTTGTATTTCTGCAGTGTCAATGGTTACTTCTCCTTTTTCATTTCTAATTCTATTGATTTGAGTCTTCTCCCTTTTTCTCTTGATGAGTCTGGCTAATGCTTTATCAATTTTGTTTATCTTCTCGAAGAACCAGCTTTTAGTTTTATTGAGTTTTACTATTGTTTCCTTCATTTCTTTTTCATTTATTTCTGATCTGATCTTTATGATTTCTTTCCTTCTACTAGCTTTGGGGTTTTTTTGCTCTTCTTTCTCTAATTGCTTTAGGTGCAAGGTTAGGTTGTTTATTCGAGATGTTTCCTGTTTCTTGAGGTAGGCTTGTATTGCTATAAACTTCCCTATTAGAACTGCTTTTGCTGCATCCCATAGGTTTTGGGTCGTCGTGTCTCCATTGTCATTTGTTTCTAGGTATTTTTTGATTTCCCCTTTGATTTCTTCAGTGATCACTTCGTTATTAAGTAGTGTATTGTGTAGCCTCCATGTGTTTGTATTTTTTACAGAGCTTTTCCTGTAATTGATATCTAGTCTCATAGCGTTGTGGTCAGAAAAGATACTTGATACGATGTCAAGTTTCTTAAATTCACCAAGGCTTGATCTGTGACCCAAGATATGATCTATCCTGGAGAATGTTCCATGAGCACTTGAGAAAAATGTGTATTCTGTTGTTTTTGGGTGGAATGTCCTATAAATATCAATTAGGTCCATCTTGTTTAATGTATCATTTAAAGTGTGTGTTTCCTTATTTATTTTCATTTTGGATGATCTGTCCATTGGTGAAAGTGGGGTGTTAAAGTCCGCTACTATGATTGTGTTGCTGTCGATTTCCCCTTTTATGGCTGTTAGTATTTGCCTTATGTATTGAGGTGCTCCTATGTTGGGTGCATAAATATTTACAATTGTTATACCTTCTTCTTGGATTGATCCCTTGATCATTATATAGTGTCCTTCTTTGTCTCTTGTCATAGTCTTTATTTTAAAGTCTATTTTGTCTGATACGAGAATTGCTACTCCAGCTTTCTTTTGATTTCCATTTGCATGGAATATCTTTTTCCATCCCCTCACTTTCAGTCTGTATGTGTCTCTAGGTTTGAAGTGGGTCTCTTGTAGACAGCATATATATGAGTCCTGTTTTTGTATCCATTCAGCCAGTCTGTGTCTTTTGGTGGGAGCATTTAAACCATTTACATTTAAGGTAATTATCGATATGTATGTTCCTATGACCATTTTCTTAAATATTTTGGGTTTGTTATTGTAGGTGTTTTCCTTCTCTTGTGTTTCTTGCCTAGAGAAGTTCCTTTAGCATTTGTTGTAAAGCTGGTTTGGTGGTGCTGAACTCTCTCAGCTTTTGCTTGTCTGTAAAGGTTTTAATTTCTCCATCACATCTGAATGAGATCCTTGCTGGGTAGAGTAACCTTGGTTGTAGGTTTTTCTCCTTCATCACTTTAAGTATATCCTGCCACTCCCTTCTGGCTTGCAGAGTTTCTGCTGAAAGATCAGCTGTTAACCTTATGGGGATTCCCTTGTGTGTTATTTGTTGTTTTTCCCTTGCTGCTTTTAATATGTTTTCTTTATATTTAATTTTTGATAGTTTTATTAATATTTGTCTTGCCATGTTTCTCCTTGGATTTATCCTGTATGGGACTCTCTGTGCTTCCAGGACTTGATTAACTATTTCCTTTCCCATATTAGTGAAGTTTTCAACTATATTCTCTTCAAATATTTTCTCAGTCCCTTTCTATGTCTCTTCTTCTTCTGGGACCCCTATAATTCGAATGTTGGTGCGTTTAATGTTGTCCCAGAGGTCTCTGAGACTGTCCTCAGTTCTTTTCATTCTTTTTTCTTTATTCTGCTCTGCAGTAGTTATTTCCACTATTTTATCTTCCAGGTCACTTATCCCTTCTTCTGCCTCAGTTATTCTGTTATTGAACCCGTCTAGAGTATTTTTAATTTCATTTATTGTGTTTTTCATCGTTGCTTGGTTCCTCTTTAGTTCTTCTGCGTCCTTGTTAAATGTTTCTTGCATTTTGTCTATTCTATTTCCAAGATTTTGGATCATCTTTACTATCATTATTCTGAATTCTTTTCCAGGTAGACTGCCTATTTCCTCTTCATTTGTTAGGTCTGGTGTGTTTTGACCCTGCTCCTTCACCTGCTGTGTGCTTTTTGTCTTCTCATTTTGCTTATCTTACTGTGTTTGGGGTCTCCTTTTCACAGGCTGCAGGTTCGTAGTTCCTGTTGTTTTTGTTATCTGTCCCCAGTGGCTAAGGTTCGTTCAGTGGGTTGTGTAGGCTTCCTGGTGGAGGGGACTAGTGCCTGTGTTCTGGTAGATGAGGTTGGATCTTGTCTTTCTGGTGGGCACGTCCACGTCTGGTGGTGTGTTTTGGGGTGTCTGTGGCCTTATTATGATTTTAGGCAGCCTCTCTGCTAATGGATGGGGCTGTGTTCCTGTCTTGCTAGTTGTTTGGCATAGGGTGTCCAGCACTGTAGCTTGCTCGTCGTTGAATGAAGCTGGGTCTTGATGTTGAGATAGACATCTCTGAGAGATTTTTGCCGTTTGGTATTACGTGGAGCTGGAAGGTCTCTTGTGGACCAGTGTTCTGAAGTTGGCTCTCCCACCTCAGAGGCACAGCCCTGATGCCTGGCTGGAGTACCAGAGCCTTTCATCCACACGGCTCAGACTTTTGGGAGGTCTGACGTCTTCTGCCAGCGTTCAGTGGGTGTTCTGTAGGAGCAGTTCCACGTGTAGATGTATTTCTACTGTATCTCTGGGAAGGAAGGTGATCTCCGTGTCTTACTCTTCCGCCATCTTGCCTCCTTACCTGGTTAGTATATTTCTGTTGTGAGTTAAGGCACTTTCTTCTGTGGACATTGCTGGAGACATACAACCTGTGTTTGCTTATCCAGCCTCCCTTCCCTTTGCTCTGCTCACCCCATTCATCTGCTTCACCTTGCTCAGGACCACCCTACTGCCTATTGAGACATTGCTTCTTCAGCTGTGTTACTATTATCAAGTTAACCTTGCATTCACTTATCAAATATTTATTGAACATGTACTCTATGCTAGGCAGTGTTGCAGGTGTGGAGGACAGGGCATGGGACACAATGGGTGCCAGGATCCTTAGTGAACTTACATAATAGAGGGGGAGACAGATAATACACAAATAAACAAATAAATGAACAGTGTAATTTCTACGGTTGGCAGTTAAAACCTAGGAGTACTATTTTCCTTCTCTCTATAGGATAAATTTTTCTTTGATCTCTTCCATTCACTCTCTCACTCCTCACATTCATTTATTCAACAAGTGCTTAAAAGAAAACACTTTATTGAGGCATGATTGACATACAAAAGGCTGAACGTAATTAATGTATATAACTTGACAAGCTTTGGAGATAAGTATACATTTGTAAAACCGTCACCCTAATCTATGCCATAAACATATTCATCACCTCCAAAAGAAGACTTTTTGCATGTCCATCTGCTTTGCTAGGTTCTGGATAAAGAACCTAATTAGAAATGGTCTGTACCCACATGGTGTTCGACTAACAATCTGTTAACTGTTCAGTTGCATTCAGTATGATTGGTGACACAGTGGAGGGGTGTAGGAGACAGGAACAGGTGATTGACTGTACAGATGAAGTGGGCTGGGAATTATAGTCTGAGGCAGCAAAAGCAAGGAGGCATGATGGGCCTGGGAACTGCTGGTAGCTGAGTAGAATTTGAGCTAAAGTAGGGCAGGATTTGAGAATGGAGACCTTGGTTTGCATAGAAATTTTTACTGTATCCTATAAAGAATGAGGAACCTTTGGATAGTTTTAAACATTCAAGGAATAGATCTTCAGTCTTGTCATCTAAAAAGATAACGGGCAGTTAAAATGATGGAAACATTGGAGAGAACAACATCCAAGGCAGCCTGAGTTGTTCTTTTTCTCATCTTCATCTTCATCCATAGCAGGCCAGAATTTTTCTTCTTCTATCATTACCACCACAATATAATTAAGTCATATCTTATTCTTGATATTTAGATTCTAAAGTCAGCACATTAAGTAAAACTTGTATAGAGTGCAAAAAGTCCTTGAGAATTCCCTTAGGAAGGCATAGCTTTGGAGATCAACTCTCTCGTTAAGACCAATCCAGTATGTGTGTTTTTTTCAGGATTGGAATAGATTGCTGCTTCTTTGCTTTGGCACCAGAAGAAATAATTCCTTTTGTATTTCGGGGTCATGCTGTATGCAGTATGAGGGAGCAGCAGGTTCATGATCTCTCGGTCTCACTCCTACAACAGAGCACATGAACATTGTTGCCTGAACGACTTAAACTATTGCACCTGTGTTTGTGCACTCTCTTGTGCAGCTGTTTTATATTTGCAAAGCATACGTAGTTCAATTCGAGCCAGTTTAAATGCACTTATAACACAACTGCTGTAATTGCGATACCAACTTTCAGTGTTTTCTATATGTCAGACAATGCAAAGTACATTTATCATCTCATTTAATCTTTAACAAACATTTGAGATAATTGGAATTTATCCTCATTGAACAAATAAAACTTGCTATTAGATACATACTATTTTCAAGTTCACTAGTAATTAAATGATTAAAACCCTGATCTATTCTGCTTCAATCTCATATTCTTAAAAGCTCAGTTTCAATTAGAAGGCCATTGCATTAACCTAGGCAAAAAAATATAAGAAACTTAAACATCATAGTAGCAGAGTTGTATAGAAACAAGATTCCAAAGAGATGAAGGGAGAGAATTAATAACTACTGTCTTTAAGAAGCCTTTAAGTAGTTAGTAGTTGTCCAGGAACATGAACAAATATTTCAGAAAGGAAGAAACACAAATGCCTAATAAATGAGAAAAAAGTTTTATATAACTGGCAGTCAAAGAAATATACAAAATATTCTTTTATTACATTGGCAAAAATTTTCTGAATGGTTATATTTTGGATTGGCACCCTTATATACGTCAGATAACAATGTAACTTTAGATGACAGTGTAAATTGATATAACTTTCTGGGAAACAATGTAGTAATATGTATTATTTGAATTAGAGAACATTTTGTTGCAAGGAATAGAAGAATCCCACTATAACTCAAGAGAAAAGGGGGATATATAGAAACAATAAAAAGGTGTCTCTAGGAGCCAAGGGACAGTAAGTTCATCCAGGCCTCACAGGAGCCTGGAACCAGGACAGTTACAACTCCCTGTCCTTCGGACCGGCCTCTTCTGCATCTCTGTGTGGATGGCAAAAAAACATGGCTACCACAAATCTCAGTTATACCACTTCTTAGTACCAGTGCCTAGCAGAAACACAGAAGTTCCAATTACTGATGCCTTAGACTCTGATGGGCTAAGCTTTGGTCAACACTTACCCTTGGTCCCATCAGATGTGACCATGGAACACAAGGTCACTTGACTTATAACTACCTACTCAGAATGTCCTGTGAAACAGGAACTCTTTGAAAGGGGAATAATCAAAACAAGGAAACAGAAGAACACACTTGCTCCATGTGTCAGTAGAGCTAAAGATGTTTATGTCCTTTGATCTCACAGTTCCAGTTTTAGAAATCTACCAGTAGTAAGTTATTAAGTGATCTAGTGAATGATTTATCACATCACATCAGGTGCTCCAGTGAGAATGGGAAGAAATGGGAAACGACTAACATGTTCAACAATAGGAAAATGGCTAAATGAATTATGATCTGTTCATGAGATTGTAGATTATGCAAATATTAAAAACATGTTCTCAAAATATATAGGAAGATGCTTACAATGAAATATAAATGTATATACATGTTGTATATATGCTGTACTAGGTTACATTTTATATAATACATAGAAAAAATACTAGAGGGAATTTCATCAAACACTAGATTTTAGAATCACTTTTTTTGTCTTTATAATTTTTCTATAGATTTTAAATGATTAACAAAGGCCATGTAGTAATTTTATTTATTTACTTATTTATCAAAATTTATTATTTATTTTTGGCTGCGTTGGGTCTTCGTTGCTGCACGCACGCTTTCTCTAGTTGTGGAGAGCAGGGGCTAATCTTCATTGCGTTGCGTGGGCTTCTCATTGCAGTGGCTTCTCTTGTTGTGGGGCATGCGCTCTAGGCGTGCGGGCTTCAGTAGTTGTGGCTTGCGGGCTCTAGAGCACAGGCTCAGTAGTTGTGGCTCGTGGGCTCTAGAGCGCAGGCTCAGTAGTTGTGGTGCATGGACTTAGTTGCTCTGTGGCATGTGGAATCTTCCCGGACCAGGGCTCTAACCCGTGTCCCCTGCATTGGCAGGCGGATTCTTAACCACTGCGCCACCAGGGAAGCCCATATAGTAATTTTATACTTATAAAAAATACTCAGAAAAGCAAATTACAATCTGGTAGGAAGGATAAACTTGTTCTAGGTAAAGTAATAGTAACCAATATGACCTAGTATGTATTAGTGTTACAGATCGTGTAATAAAAAGTTAAGGATGGGTTTCCTAATAGACTTTTTAAAAGTAGAATGGTCTATTCAAGAGCTATTTTCCTATCACTGGTGTTGTTCAAATAGAAATTAGACAAGCATTTTTAAGAGATACTGTAGAAAAGATCCATCTATCAGGTGTGAAGAATTAGATGACTTCTAAAGTCCTTTTCAACACCCATGTTCTGCTAGGAAAACAGATTTACTTTGGAATGATTGTTTTAAAAAATTCAGTTAGATGTTAGGGGAAGGTATACAAAGCAAGTAGCTTTTGTGAAAGAGATATGAAATTCTCATATAGGAGATGCCAGAGTCTGTGGGATTAAGCAGGAGGAAATGAATTTCAGTCACATCTTGAAAGAGGTGATATGCAGGGATTGGATTATGTGATGGAAGTTCTTTTAAGGTCTACAGTGATTGATACTAAGGCAGAATTACGAATCCACTGGCCATTTATGGATAAGGGAGAGTACCCACATTGACTTGACAAATGGGAGAGCATTTTCCCTGTTCATCCTCTAGTGAGTGAAGTGGTACAAAGCTTACACTTTTGAAAAAGAGAGCAAAGTCAAGCCAGTCTGCTTGTTTGTGGGCCTAACTGCATTCTAGAAAAGAAACTTTAGTATTAGCCGCCATGATTTTTATATTTTGGTGGTTATGTTAAATTATGGCAGTAATACATTAACAGCTATTCCATAAATTGAACCTGCTTGTTTAACTCTCAGACATTAAAAGTCTTTGAAATTACAAAGAACTGCACAGGAGCCAAAGACCTTTAATTTTACTGAGGTGTGCGTGCATGTGTTGTTGTTGTCGTCATCTTTTTGCCAAAGTAAAGTAATACTAAAGGTATATTCTTTCTGCTTATTACAAAAAGGCATAGCTCCTTAAAGAGTAAGTTGATCTCAGGGTTGAAACTTAGTTTAGCATTTTCTGTAAAGCTGATTTTCCCTCTCTAAAAAATTGGAATAGACATAAAATTATTGCTGTAAAATGATCAATAATATAGCTCTTCCTTGATTTATTTTTCTGCTTTTGGATCATTGTATACATTGTCTCTTCTGTGATGATTAACAGCTTCTAGACTAATTCTGATGAGTACATCCTAAACTCAAGGTCATGGCCACTTTGAGGGCTCAAGGAGTGGCATATTTATGTATAAGCTCACTTAGCTTCAGCCTTCAGGTATCTATTGGTGCTACAATATTTGGGACTCCTCTTTTCAGATTAGCACTCCCATTCCCTATTAGAGTTTGTTACTGCTTTCTTGTCACAGAAAATTACCAGAATAGTTGTTTCTTCTTTCAGAAGAACCAGCTCTGTACCATGTAAAACAGCCACTAGCTAATTCAATAGTTTGACTTTGTGAAAGACTGAGCTCTTTGCCTCCCAGGGAGCATATACATTTTAACATCAGTAAAAATTGAGTTATTTTGACCAGGTGGAAATGACAAGAGGACAGAGTAAAGGAGGATGATTTGAAGTATATGCAATGGCTCCCTACTTTTCCTGCATTTTTTCAGCCATCCAGAACTATCTCTTTTGATTGCCCATAGGTATAATACATTTTCACAAAAGTTATTCTATTGTTTGTGAACACTGGCAGAAAGGGGGAAGGGCATGATATTTGCATAAAATTTCTAGTGGAGAACAGATCAAATGGAATCTCCTTTTGATAAAGTTAGATAGGTTTATCTCCTGGTCCAGGCTTCCCAGGCATTCATTTCATAAACATTTAAGTGCTTTTCTTTGTGTCTAGCAATGGTCTTGCTCTCAGTAAGCTCACTTGAGTAACTAAAATGTATAATTCAAGGTCCTAAGACTATACAAAGGTGTGTGCAGAGTGCTATGATTTCACAGAGAGGAAAGACTCATGCCCAGGCCAGAGAATCTGAAAGATGTCACTTTGGAGCCAGCTCTGTGCTGCATCTTAAGGGTGAAGGGAGGGATTTGCCAGGTGGAGAAGGAAGGGCATTTCCTATCAAGGGAACAACGATGGCTTTAACAACTGTTTTTTTAAAAAAAAAAACAACCCACCAAAAGAACAACACACATTTGGAATACAAGAAAGTTGATGTAACTAGAGTATTGGGAATTGGGATTGGGTACAGGAGTGGATTGGTTAGGATTTGTAAGATAAATGGCATCAGATTGTGTTAGTGTAAACCATGTCTTGGTGGGACTTTATCCTGTTGGCAGTGGAGAAAGCTCTTCAGGATTTTTAAACTGGCAAGCAGGAGGTCCTTTATACATTTTGGGAAAATGACCGTAATGGCACTATAGAGGAAGGGCTACTGTAGCAAGCTGCAGGAGCCGTGGCATTTTGATAGGCAACAGATGGTCCAGGAGAGAGAATGATGAGCTTCTTTTTTTTTTTTTAGATTTTATTTTATTTTTTGATTACCAAAGCAAAGACATTGATAAAGCAAATACAGTCTGCAATAATGAATACATCTGCAATAGATGCTAAATAGATGATGAGCTTCTTGAATTAAGACAGGGGCACAAAGATGTAGAAGAGATAAGGAACTGAAAAGTATATAGGAGTAGAATTGTTAGGAGTTAGTGATTAACTGGATGTGTGGATGGGATGAAGGAGTGGGAGTGTCAGGGACAGCTCTGAAGTGTCCAGCTTGGATAGCTGCCTAGATGTTACATCCCACGGGGGAAGCAGGCTTGAATCCTACTTTTGATTCAGGAACTGTATTAGATATCTTCATTACATGTCTAGCTGATTTAAATCTATGGGTGAACTTTATATTTTTTACAATTTTAAAAACATGCCACAAATTCTTAGTATGATAAAATGTATGTTTCCACTTTTTAAAAAAGGGAATTATGACAGCAAAAGGAAAATAATCAAGATGTTTTAAAATGGCTCCTAATTTTTCTTCGTGTATCATACATCAAATTCTAGCACTTTCTACCATTTAAAATTAATTTTTGCCTATCAACAGGTGATTAAACACGTGCTGTGAAGTGAAAGCCAAAATTAACACAGGATTCTTCTGAGTTCACAGTGTAACTTGGAAAAACCAGTGTTTATGCAAAATGTCTAAAATATATTCAAGCAGGAAATTAGTTCTATATATTTCAGTAATAAAATACTGAAGCAGTGTGAATGTTGAGGCAAGAAATGTGTCTACAACCAGCAACTTGATTTTAATAAATAATGTGCTGTTAATCCCAAATTAGTATATGATGTAATAATTTAAAGTGTCAAAATCAAATCTAAACTCTTCTCAGAAACCAGAAGAAAAATAACAATGGTAATCAGGAAAAAAAGCCCTTTGAAAAGTTATAGGGTGTGGAACTAATTTCCCTATCTAGAGCTGGGGTTAATATCATTAGCATTTTCTATTTGCACTTCATATGCAAGATCTTTTAGACACCATCCTGGTTAATAGTGATTATGGTGAAACTGACAAAGGTTATCTATTCTAAACATGTATGCTTGCTTACATTGATGCATACCATAAACTGCGAAATGTGTAAATTATAAAGTGATCTTTTAACATGAACTCTTACATTTAAAATATAATAAAGTTTATTTTAATAGAATAAAATCTCTCATTTCAAATTCCAGGGTAGTTATTAAATAATTTATATATAAATGATAAGAGTGAAAATTCTTTTCTAATAGACTGTTCTGGGCATACCAAAACTTTAATTCATTATTTAAATGAAGAAAAGAATGGGAAACTTAGCACTTTGGTTTGAGATGGTAATTTATCTAATGAATCCATATCTATGACATAATATTGGGAATATTACTACATAATACTGTAGTAGGCCTGGAAATTACCATAATTTCAGGTCTAGTATGTTTTTAGTGAGTATCCCAAAAAGTGCTTAAATGCATGGTAAAGCTTCTTTATTAACTCATTCAGATTAGCAAATAAGCAAATATTGTGTGGCCTCTTTCTACTTTGAACTGACCTTGTCTTGGGGGAAGGACTAAAGTTTTAAAGATAATTTATCAAACTATTAGGTTGCTTCTAATTTTCTCCTTTTCTAAATGATGTTATACATTCATCTTTTTCTTTTTATATATATAGTTTGTTTTTTATTTTTTTAAATAGTCTTTATTGGAGTATAATTGCTTCACAATACTGTGTTAGTTTCTGTTGTACAACAAAGTGAATCAGCCATATGCATACATATACCCCCATATCCCCTCCCTCTTGAGCCTCCCTCCCACCCTCCGTATCCCACCTCTCTAGGTTATTGCAAAGCATATGCATTCATCTTTATGTGTATACTTTGTTTAGGATAGCTTGCCCAAAGTGGCAGAGCTAGGTGATGTGCAGTTTTCTAGCATTTGATATGCATTACTATTTTGCCTCCTCAATGCCTGTTTCATTTTACCTGCCACTGGGTGTGCTTGAGATGATGGTTTCTTTAGGATTGGATCTTATAATTCAATTGCATTTATTCTAATCCGAGGCTAAAAAATTGTATTATTTAAATTTTTTTATTTTATTATGGTGATGACATTCTTTTTCAAATATTTCTTTACCAATATTATTCACGGTTACTTTTAGATGAAAATATAATCATGGAATTTTCTTAATTTTTCATTATCATAATATCCTTAGAATCAAACCATAGGGTTAGGTAGTCTTCATATTATCTAGACTGATCTAGAGAATATGATTAAAATTTTGGAAGAATTCAACTTAAAATTGTTCTGGAGATTTTTTTTTTTTTTTTTCAAATTACTTTAGTGTATTCACTTTTAAATTTACTGTAATGCATTTACTGTTTGTGCCGCCTACTTTCTAAAGTCATAAAACATTGGTACAATACATTTATGTCAATGTTATGACTTATCTTAATTTCAGGAATAACCTGAAGATTGAAGGGTTATTAGATGAAAGATCCTGTGAAAAACTACCTAGGAATATAAATACTACTTGTCTTCCAGAAGTTTCCTTCTCCAGAGCAATTGTCTATAAAGGGTTATGTGCCCCCGTGGTACAAAAAAATTAACCATTGCAGTATGGGAAGCAGATCCTAGAACTTGGAACATTTTGCCTAAGGTGTTTAAAAAAAAACACTTTAACATTCCAAATATGTATAGACTTACTCTTGCACTTTCATTCAGTCCATGTGTCAAATACACCTAGTGTTTCAGGTACAGGTGAGGAATTCTGAGGGAAAAGTGGGGGGTGAGCAGTGACAGGTTCATCTGTCTCCTTTCTGCCGTGACATTTTAGGCATTGCTGGTTAAATAGACTGAGATTACATTATCTTAGATGGTGGAATTCTGGCAATACGTAGTAATAAGTGACCATAAACATCTTTTGTACCACCCAGAGATTTGCGAGTTATAGATGACATAGTACTTAAATGAGTTGTCAGACCAAAGACACTGTATCTTTTTCTTTTAACAAAAACCACAAATGTTCCCCATTTACTAGCCTTTCATGTGAAGAGAAGTAGACACAGTACATATTTAGCAGGTTCTTACCCAACAGATATATTTGACAAAAATAAACACAACCTATCTTTTTCAGGTAAAGGTGATATTTGAATCAGTGAGAAAGTAACTGCATTCAGCAGAGGGAAAGTGCTCTATGGACAGAGCATTTTTTAAATGATTGTTTGGAAATGTTTCCATTACTGTGTCATTTTACCACCAAAATTGATATGTGTATCTTTTCCTTTTTAAAGTTGAAAAAACAGAAACAAAAAAACAAACTCATTTCTGTGCACACATACAAACTTAAATACAGATTTCTTTTTTTAAATTTTTATTGGCGTATAGTTGATTTACAATGTTGTGTTAGTTTCAGGTGTACAGCAAAGTGAATCAGTTATACATATACATGTATCCACTCTTTTTTTTTTTTTAAGATTCTTTTCCCATATAGGCCATTACAGAGTATTGAGTAGAGTTCCCTGTGCTATACAGCAGGTTCTTACTAGTTATTTATTTTATATATAGTAATGTGTATTAAATATAGATCTTTTTTACCTTGCTTAAAAATGTTGGAAATAGTTTTAGTAGATTTTAGACCATATTTTCAAAATTAAGAAATGTAACACCTTTCAAGACATCTGGGAAGGTGGAAGTTTACTAGAAGAATTTTAAGGAAAACCTTCGCATGATTGGTAGACAGGATTGAAAAATGTATAACATGATTTAGTAAGTGCAGCTGATGATGTACTTCTTCCCTTTAGAACAGTGAATCTTTCTCAGCTGGGGCAATCATTAAAACCGTGTATGGAAGTAAATTGACATAGATCCACTCTTTCAAATGTCTGTATCATGAAATATTTAACCAAGACATTTTTAAAAAGCAAAGCAGATTGAATCATACTGTTTTCTCAAAAACAGTATTTTATCTTTACCTCATCCTATTTTAGTTTCTATTTTTGTGTTTTACAGTATGCATTTTAGTGCTGTCATACTTGTATTTAACTTATATACATTCACGCGTGTGTGTATGCATACATACATATTTGGGAGTGCAGTGCCCAGATTCCATACTGAGAGGATGTGCCATCAAAAAGTTTGGAGGTCATTGTTCTAAAAGATCTTTTCTGACCCTCCTTTATGCACCTATAACAGTAACAGGGAGCCAGGCAAACTTGTCAATCACCATTTTACTTGTCTGCTCTCTCTTTGACTTCTTAGAAGAGACCATAAATGGGTAAAACAAGTTTAGAAGGGATCTCAAATTGATGGCTCAAAGTTTTCTTTGACTCGCACAAGGGTTTTTTGTTGTTGTTGTTTTAAAATTTAAATTAAAAAAATCATTCTCTATTTGCCAAATAACTAATTCATACTGTTTTAAACCTGTATGCTTACCCATTTGAGTTATCTGCCTAGATGCTAAATACATTTGTCTTTGTGAGCTGTTGACCAATATAAGGTAATTTATCTTGAGTTCTACTAGTGAGTAATGCTCAAACTAAAGTATTGTGTCTGAAAGACTATATGGGGACTTCCCTGGTGGCACAGTGGTTAAGAATCCACCTGCCAATGCAGGGGACATGGGTTTGAGCCCTGGTCCGGGAAGATCCCACATGCCGCGGAGCAGCTAAGCCCGTGCGCCACAGCTACTGAGCCCGTGCTCTAGGGCCCACGAGCCACAACTGTTGAGCCCACGTGCCACAACTACTGAAGCCTGTGCGCCTAGAGCCCGTGCTTCGCAACAAGAGAAGCCACCGCAATGAGAAGCCAGCGCACCACAACGAAGAGTAGCCCCTGCTCACCGCAACTAGAGAAAGCCGGCGCGTATCAACAAAGACCCAACACAGCCAAAAAAAAAAAAAAAAAAAAGACTATATGGATATTTTATAATCCTTAGTGTAATATTGAAAATCTGTTTCAGCATTATTTGTAAAGTTCACAATTGTAAAGTTCACAATATATAGATTGCTAGGGTAATAATTTGAAAACTTCAAACAAGTACCTTTATAATTTATCAAGTACCGGTTCATCAGTTAAGGCCCATATGATAGAAATGGGCTTTAAGAAAATTTTTTTTAATTAAAAAAAATTAGTTCCCTTTTTATCCTTGATCTTCTTTCCTACCACAAAGACAGTAATTTAGAAAAGTTATCTAAAAGCTTATTGAAATCTAGATCAGCTAATATTCTTTCTATCTTTCTTTCTTTGGAATTTTCTTTATTCCTGTAATACTGTACCTCTGCGATTGCATCAAAAATGAAACTGCATGTTTAATTGTGCCATATTATCTGTGGGATAAAAGGGAAGAAATAAGTAGAGTGGATGATATGCAAAAATGGGATGGTGCTGGTTATATTTAGAGTTATATTTATCTTTTCTTTCCATTCTGAGTTTGTCCTTTACAGATATTTGGGCGACCACCAAAGGCCTAAGCAGCTGCTCTTACACCAGTAAGCTGTGCATTAGGGTCTTGGGGAAAGGAAGACGTACTTAAAAGAAATCTGGATAAGGCAGCTGATCAAAAAAAGAGAAATGAAAGCTCTCCCTTTTTTCTCCCAAGTTAGTAGCAAGTAACTGGCTGTACTTTATTTACCCTTTATCTAACCTGGCAAGGGCAAAGCCTAAGTTTTATTTTCTGGAAGCTGCATGGCTATTTCAAAGTTCCTGTGGAAACTTATGAAAAGAAAACATTTTTCTTGACTTCCTTCTCAAAACCCATGATTGATAGAGGGAACATGGTTTGGGAACATATTTTGAAAGCAAGGTGGCAAGAGATGAGACTAGAAAGGTAAACAAGGGACAGTGCCTTCAGGCCTTAGAAGGAGTTTGGATTTCATTCTCAACGCAGTAAGCAGCCATTGAGGGTATCAGCCAGCGAGTGAGGAACAGCTCTGCAGGCCACAATGAAGTTTGTGAATCTGCTACAGAGTTTCTCACTTCAGAGCCCAAAATAAGGTCCTTTCCCTCCCTCTGCTGCCTAATGAAATCTTACTTATCCCTCAAGATAAAGTTCACACTTCTCTTCTCCAGTGAAGGAGGTAGTCTAAGAGAGGTTGGTACTGGAAGTAGATGTTTTAGAATCTTCTGCGAAGTAGAGGAGTTGCAGCCCTTGAGTGAACTGGTTGTCCAGGGTAGATAGTGAAGAAAGGAATGCACGCAAAGGAACAGTACAAGCAATAGAGAGTCTATGATAGGGAATTCATAAGCATGAACAAATAGATTGAGGCACAGCATATATGTATATGTAAAATACATGTAACATAAAATTTACCATTTTAGCCATTTTTAGGTGTACAGTTCTCTGGTATCAGTACATTCACATTGTTTTACCACCATCGCCACTATTCATCTCTAGAATTTTTTTGTCGTTCCCAACTGAAATTCTAAACCCATTTAATAGTTGCATTCGTATTTTGTTTGCAATACATGGCAACCACAGTGCTAGAACCCTATAGGTGGACATTGTCATGGTAGGTATAGATGAAAGAGATGCACGTAAAGGACACTAAACTGCTAGAGAGAGCATTTGTAAAGAGTGACTCTGTTGTGAGATGGGTGAGGCAGAAAGATAGGGAGGGATTGAACAAAGAAGAGAAATGAACACCTGTTATGTGCCCACATGATACTAAGTGCTTTGTGTATGTTCTTTAATGAAGCTAATGTGAGAGCTAAGAATGGGTTCATTCAAGAGTTTAAAGTAGGAAAGGTAGAAATCTAGCTGGTGGCAACATTGGAATTGTAGAACTTGAAATCTCAGAATTAACTACTTGATGAAGTGATGTGACTTACTTACAGGAAATACATAGCTCATCCAGTCTAGGGTAGTTGCTTGGTATTCAAGTGGAATCCAAAGAAGTTCTATAAAAATAATAATGATCATAATTAAAGAAGAAACACCGTATTTATCAATTAACTTTGTTCCTGCTTTGAATTTAGGTAATATCAATGACCTAGGGTTAGTACAAAAGCAAAATTAGATAAAAAGTATGCCTTTATTTTAAAGAGTGGACCACAATGGGGGGAAATGCTGAAATATCACCAACCTAAAAGTGTGTTTACTGCTGAGCTATGTATGTGAACAGATGAAATGAGTGGTGTGATGCAGGAAATCCATACAGATAAGGTCAGACAAACTATAAGTTGGGGTGAGGATCAATTCCATAATTTAGGTTAAGAAGGAGCGGTTTTATTTTCTAAGATTAAATATTTTTAACTAGAAGAGAATTATTAAGGTGAGATGACACTTCAGATACAAGGTTTCTTCTCCTAAACTGCATACCTAAAATATACAAACTATCCCGATCCACATGTCATTAAAAACATGTATAGCTTCTCATCATGGACTTCTAAAGTAGAAGAGTAATAGAACTGAGTTAAAACCCAGAATGGGCAACAGTTTAATCCGGGATTGTGTTGTCATCCATCCGGAAACCCTGTTTTGGGGTCACTGTCTACTTTAACGGTACTGTGTGGTTGGGACTTTAACTGAACATTTAACCAAAGAATTAATATAAAACATTAAGATATGTTAAACTTTAACATTTAACATATGTTAAATTAAAAAAAATTTTTTTTTAAAGAATAGAGATTCGGGGATAATAGGCTTGCTTTGAAGATCTTTATAAAAATAGTTTGGAACAAAATATTCAAGAAACAGGATTTAGGGACTTCCCTGCTGGTCCAGTGGTTAAGATTCCATGCTTCCAGTGCAGGGGGCACAGGTTCGATCCCTGGTTGGGGAACTAAGATCCCACATGCTGCATGGTGTGGCCAAAAATTAAAAAAAAAAAAAAAAAAAAAGGAAAGAAAAGAAACACTACTTACCTGGCATGTATTCAAGAACTTACAGGCCTTACTTCATTAAGACTCACAGACATACAAAATGGAAATTATACATAATTTGATTGGATTTTTAAATTAAAATGTGGCTTTTTAAAGCCACTGAGGAAATCAGTTTAATACCAAATTATTTGATTTTATTAGATTATTATTAGAATACTAAAGTGTGCAAAATGGGTTAAGATTAAGATTTCATTCTGTGAAAATGGAGATTGCCCCCTGGTTAAATATCATTGGAGAATCAGTCTGAAGACTTTACTCCTTAGGTGCGATAACTGAAAGTCAGAAGTACTTCAATTATTTCTTCCTACTCCTCGTTCTGTTTGAATGTTCACTTGGTATAATTGTCCTGTTATTATACTGCCAAAATATATTTATTAGTTAATTATTTAAGCCAACTTTGCCATTAGTATCAATACATGGAAGTTTTCAATTATATGATAGATGATGTGCTAGGTACCTTTAAATAAAAATGCTGGGGCAGGGACTTCCCTGGTGGTCCAGTGGTTAAGACTCCACACTTCCACTGCAGGGGGCATGGGTTTGACCCCTGGTCAGGGAACTAAGATCCCACATGCCACGTGGCTTGGCAAAAAAAAAAAAAAAGCTGGGGCAGACCAACTCAGTCTCTCCCCCACCCCTTAGCATTATAAATTAATAAATTTTAATTCAGGAAGCACAGGTTACATGGTAAAATTTTTGTTTTAGATCATTTCCATTAGAAATGGTAAGCTATTGAAAATAATACAGGTAGCCTTTAATAAAAAGTAAACTAAGTTTAATATAATGAAAAAACAGGTGGTTATGAGATACCATGTGAATGTTTGGCAGAACTTTCTATGTTCCTTACTCACTCAACACAATTTGTAAAGAAATAACCTCTCTACAAGGAGGAGAAGCCTAACAGCAGGGAAAGAGCCCATTAAGTCTTCAGTGCACAGGGTATTTTGTGAATAACTGAGTTGGTTAGCATGGATTTCAGGTATTTTTCAGGACTGATGTCTATGACAAATGATCTAATTAACTAAATTATCTAAACATTAATTTGAAAGATGCTTTTAAATACACTATCATAAACTTCATTGTTCACAAATGGACTTTGTGTGGGGAGCTAATTAAGTCACTTTTCAATTTTTCAATATTTTTTTAAAAATCACAGGAAACAGATACAATGAACCAGTGATTATCTCTACTATTGATTACAAGAAAGACGATAGTTGTACCAAAAATCATTATTTTTTTAAAATTAATGGATACAGTAAAATTCACCCTCTTTAGGGTACAATTCTGAGTTTTGACAATGCATACAGTTATATAACCGCCACAACAATGCAGATAAGAAACAGTCCCATTACCTTTGAAAATTCTGTCATACCCTTTTGTTGTAATCAGTCAGTTCTTCCAGCCCCCTGCAACATGGGATCTATTTTCTGTCCCTGTGTGCTTGCCTTTTCCAGAATGTCATATGGAATCTTATATATGTAGCCTTTTACGTTGGCTTCCTTCTAATGCACATGCAAATGTCCTTAGTTCATTTCTTGAGTGTTATGCCATTGTATGGATTTACCACAGTTTGCTTATCCATTCACTGATTGAAAGTCATTTGGGTATTTTCCAGCTTTTGATAACTATGAATAAAGCCTCTGTAAACATTCATGTACAGCTTTTTGTGTGAATGTAAGTATTCACTTCACTTGGGTAAGTACCTAGGAGTGTCATTGCTGGGTCATATGGAAGTGCTTGTTTAACTTTATAAGAAAGTGCCATGGCTCCTATTGCGTAGCTTAAATTTAGTGACAAGTTTGTGGTAGATTCCGAATATAATTTCAGATTATCCAGAATGAACAATGAGAGTCAATGATATTTTATTTCTCACTTTAATTATCACTTCCTAGCTGCAAATCATATTTTGGTTTTCACTATATAGATTCAAATGTGGATTCCATTATATCTTAATTTATTGTGCAAAAGAGAATTGAATTTCTTTTTTTTTTTATTTTACAAATATATTTATTTTTTATTTTTGGCTGTGTTGGGTCTTCGTTGCTGTATGCGGGCTTTTCTCTAGTTGCAGCGAGTGGGGGCTACTCTTTGTTGCGGTGCGCAGGCTTCTTGTTACGGTGGCTTCTCTTGTTGCGGAGCACGGGCTCTAGGTGCGAGGGCTTCAGTAGTTGTGGCACGTGGGCTCAGTAGTTGTGGCTCGCGGGCTTAGTTGCTCCGCGGCATGTGGGATCTTCCCGGACCAGGGCTTGAACCCATGTCCCCTGCATTGGCAGGCGGATTCTTAACCACTGTGCCACCAGGGAAGCCCCAGAGAATTGAATTTCTTAAAGGTTATCATTTTACTTGTGTTACTGGCCAAGATTTTTAACATCTTAAACCTAGTTTTCTCTTGTACAAAATGATAACTGTTATTCCTTATCTTACCTGTATTATTTATTCCTTTTGCAGAAAAGTATTCTCTTCTGTAATATAGTGATAAATTATTACCTCACAGTGAGGATTTAAAGAAATGCTGCGTAGAAAGTGCTTACCAGAGCACCTGGCACAAAGTAAATGTTAGCTATAAAAAAAAAGAAAGGTGGGGAGCGTCCCTTGGTGCAGGAGCTCTTCTTGCCCTGCCCTGGACGGTGCCCCTGGGGCATCCAGGTCATCCCTCAGGTGCCTGAGGCTGAACAGTGGCAACATTTCCTGTTCCCAGAGAGCCCCTCAGATCCCCACTGTGGTGGTGCGTCCAGTGAGCATCTTTCTTAGGGGTCAAGACGCCATGTGGCTGACAGGGTCTTGGTGCTCCAGCCGGGTGTCACACCTGAGCCTCAGGTGGGACAGCCAAGTTCAGGACACAGGACCACCAGAGACCTCCTGGCCCCACGTAATATCAATTGGCGAGAGCTCTCACAGAGATCTCCATCTCAATGCTAAGACCCAGCCCCACTCAATGACCAGCAAGCTCCAGTGCTGGACACCCCATGCCAAACAACTAGCAAGACAGGAACACAGCCCCACCCATTAGCAGAGAGGCTGCCTAAAATCATACTAAGTTCCAGGTACCTCAAAACACACCACAGGACACGGTCCTGCCCACCAGAAAGACAAGATCCAGCCTTATCCCCCAGACACAGGTACCAGTCCCCTTCGCCAGGAAGCCTACACAACCCAGTGAACCAACCTTATCCACTGGGGGGCAGACACCAAAAACAATGGGAACTATGAACCTGCAGCCTGTGAAAAGAAGACCCCAAACACAGTAAGTTAAGCAAAATGAGAAGACAGAGAAATATGCAGCAGATGAAGGAACAAGGTAAAAACTCAACAGACCAAACGAAGGGGAATTAGTCAGTCTGCCTGAAAAAGAGTTCAGAGTAATGATAGTAAAGATGATCCAAACTCTTGGAAATAGAATGGAGGAAATACAAGAAACGTTTAACAAGGACCTAGGAGAACTAAAGAGCAAACAAACAATGATGAACAACACAATAAATGAAATTAAAAATTCTCTAGAAGGAATCAATAGCAGAATAACTGAGGCAGAAGAACAGATAAGTGACCTGGAAGATAAAATAGTGGAAATAACTACTGCAGAGCAGAATAAAGAAAAATGAATGAAAAGAATTGAGGACAGTCTCAGAGACCTCTGGGACAACATTAAATGCACCAACGTTCGAATTATAGGGGTCCCAGAAGAAGAAGAGAAAAAGAAAGGGACTGAGAAAATATTTGAAGAGATTATAGTTGAAAACTTCCCTAATATGGGAAAGGAAATAGTCAAGTCCAGGAAGTGCAGAGAGTCCCATACAGGATAAATACAAGGAGAAACATGCCAAGACACATATTAATCAAACTATAAAAAATTAAAAACAAAGAAAAAATATTAAAAGCAGCAAGGGAAAAGCAACAAATAACATACAAGGGAATCCCCATAAGGTTAACAGCTGATCTTTCAGCAGAAACTCTGCAAGCCACATGGGAGTGGCAGGACATATTTAATGTAATAAAAGGGGAAAACCTACAACCAAGATTACTGTACCCAGCAAGGATCTCATTCAGATTTGACGGAGAAATTAAAACCTTTACAGACAAGCAAAAGCTAAGAGAATTCAGCACCACCAAACCAGCTTTACAACAAATGCTAAAGGAACTTCTCTAGGCAGGAAACACAAGAGAAGGAAAAGACCTACAATAACAAACCCAAAACAATTAAGAAAATGGTAATAGGAACATACATATCGATAATTACCTTAAATGTAAGTGGATTAAATGCTTCAACCAAAAGACATAGACTGGCTAAATGGATACAAAAACAAGACCTATATATATGCTGTCTACAAGAGACCCACTTCAGATCTAGGGACACATACAGACTGAAAGTGAGGGGATGGAAAAACATTCCATGCAAATGGAAATCAAGAGAAAGCTGGAGTAGCAATTCTCGTATCAGACAAAATAGACTTTAAAATAAAGACTATTACAAGGGTCAAAAAAGGACACTACATAATGATCAAGGGATCAATCCAAGAAGAAGATATGACAATTGTAAAAATTTATGCATCCAACATAGGAGCACCTCAATACATAAGGCAAATTGCTAATAGCCATAAAAGGGGAAATCGACAGTAACACAGTAATAGTAGGGGACTTTAACACCCCAATTTCACCAGTGCACAAATCATCCGAAATGAAAATAATTAAGGAAACACAAGCTTTAAATGATACATTAAACAAGATGAACTTAATTGATGTTTATAGGACATTCCATCCAAAAGCAACAAAATACACTTTCCTCTCAAGTGCTCATGAAACATTCTCCAAGATAGATCATATCTTGGGTCACAAATGAAGCCTTGGTAAATTTAAGAAAATTGAAAATCGTATCAAGTATCTTTTCCAACCACAATGCTATGAGACTAGATATCAATTACAGGAAGAAAACTGTAAAAAATTCAAACACATGGAGGCTAAATAATATACTACTAAGTAACCAAGAGATCACTGAAGAAATAAAAAAGGAAATCAAAAAATAGCTAGAAAGAAATGACAGTGAAAACACGGCGGCAGAAAACCTATGGGATTCAGCAAAAGCAGTTCTAAGAGGGAAGTTTATAGCAATACAAGCCTACCTCAAGAAACAAGAAGAATCTCAAATAAACAACCTAACCTTACACCTAAAGCAATTAGAGAAAGAAGAACGAAAAACTTCCAAAGTTAGCAGAAGGAAAGAAATCATAAAGATCAGATCAGAAATAAATGAAAAAGCAATGAAGGAAACAATAGCGAAGATCAATAAAACTAAAACTTGGTTCTTTGAGAAGATAAACAAAAATGATAAACCATTAGCCAGACTCATCAAAAAAAAAAGGGAGAAGACTCAAATCAACAGAATTAGAAATGAAAAAGGAGAAGTAACAACTGACACTGCAGAAATACAAAGGATCATGAGAGATTACTACAAGCAACTATGTGACAATAAAATGGATAACCTAGAAGAAATGGACAAATTCTTAGTAAAGCACAACCTTCCAAGACTGAACCAGGAAGAAATAGAAAATATAAACAGACCAGTCACAAGCACTGAAATTGAAACTGTGATTAAAAATCTTCCAACAAACAAAAGCCCAGGACCAGATGGCTTCAGAGGCTAATTCTGTCAAACTTTTAGAGAAGAGCTAACACCTATCCTTCTCAAACTCTTCCAAAATATACCCGAGGGAGGAACACTCCCAAACTCATTCTACAAGGCCACCATCACCCTGATACCGAAACCAGACAAAGATGTTACAAAAAAAGAAAACTACAGGCCCATATCACTGATGAACATAGATGCAAAAACCCTCAACAAAATACTAGCAAACAGAATCCAACAGCACATTAAAAGGATCATGTGGGGTTTATCCCAGGAATGCAAGGATTCTTCAATATACACAAACCAATTGATGTGATACACTACATTAACAAATTGAAGGATAAAAACCATATGATAATCTCATAGATGCAGAAAAAGTTTTTCACACTCATTTATGATAAAAACACTCCAGAAACTAGGCATAGAGGGAACTTACCTCAACATAATAAAGGCCATATATGACAAACCCACAGCCAACATCGTTCTCAATGGTGAAAAACTGAAACTATTTCCACTAAGATCAGGAACAAGACAAAGTTGCCCACTGTCACCACTATTATGCAACATAGTTTTGGAAGTTTTAGCCAGAGCAATCAGAGAAGAAAAAGAAATAAAAGGAATCCAAATCGGAAAAGAAGAAAAATTGTCACTGTTTGCAGAATACATTATACTATATATAGAGAATCCTAAAGATGCTACCAGAAAAGTACTAGAACTAATCAATGAATTTGGTAGAGTAGCAGGATACAAAATTAATGCACAGAAATCTCTCACATTCCTGTACACTAATGATGAAAAATCTGAAAGAGAAGTTAAGGAAACACTCCCATTTACCATTGCAACAAAAAGAATAAAATGCCTAGGAGTAAACCTACCTAAGGAGACAAAAGACCTGTATGCAGAAAACTATAAGACACTGATGAAAGAAATTAAAGATGATACAAACAGATGGAGAGATATACCATGTTCTTCGATTGGAACAATAAACATTGTGAAAATGACTATACTACCCAAAGCAATCTACAGATTCAGTGCAATCCCTATCAAACTACCAATGTCATTTTTCACAGAACCAGAACAAAACATTTCACAATTTGTTTGGAAACATAAAAGACCCCAAATAGCCAAAGCAATCTTGAGAAAGAAAGACAGAGCTGGAGGAATCAGGCTCCCTGACTTCAGACTATACTACAAAGCTACAGTAATCAAGACAGTATGGTACTGGCACCAAAACAGAAATATGGATCAGTGGCACAGGGTAGAAAGCCCAGAGATAAACCCACACACATATGGTCACCTTATCTTTGATAAAGGAGTCAAGAATATACAATGGAGAAGAGATAGCCTCTTCAATAAGTGGTGCTGGGAAGACTGGACAGCTACATGTAAAAGAATGAAATTAGAACGCTCCCTAACACTGTATACAAAAATAAACTCAAAATGGATTAAAGACCTAAATGTAAGGCCAGACAGTATAAAACTCTTAGAGGAAAACATAGGCAAAACACTCTATGACATGAATCACAGCAAGATCCTTTTTCACCCACCTCCTAGAGAAATGGAAATAAAAACAAAAATAAACAAATGGGTCCTAATGAAACTTCAAAGCTTTTGCACAGCAAAGGAAACCATAAACAAGGCGAAAAGACAACCCTCAGAATGGCAGAAAATATTTGCAAACGAAGCAACTGACAAAGGATTAATCTCCAAAACATACAAGCAGCTCATGCAGCTCAATATAAAAAGAACGAACAACCCAATCCAAATATGGGCAGAAGACCTAAATAGACATTTCTCCAAAGAAGATATACAGATTGCCAACAAACACATGAAAGGATGTTCAACATCACTAATCGTTAGAGAAATGCAAATGAAAACTACAGTGAGGTATGACATCACACTGGTCAGAATGGCTGTCATCAAAAAATCTACAAACAGTAAATGCTGGAGAGGGTGTGGAGAAAAGGGAACCCTCTTGCACTGTTGGTGGGAATGTAAATTGATACAGTCACTATGGAGGTTACTTAAAATACTAAAAATAGAACTACCGTATGACACAGCAATCCCACTACTGGGCATATACCCTGAGAAAACCATCATTCAAAAAGAGACATGTACCACAGTGTTCATTGCAGCAGTATTTACAATAGCCAGGACATGGAAGCAGCCTAAGTGTCCGTCGACAGATGAATGGATAAAGAAGATGTGATACATATATACAATGGAATATTACTCAGCCATAAAATGAAACAAAATTGAGTTATTTGTAGTGAGGTGGATGGACCTAGAATCTGTCACACAGAGCGAAGTAAGTCAGAAAGAGAAAAACAAATACCGTATGCTAACACATATATATGGAATCTTAAAAAAAAAAAAAAAGATTCTGAAGAACCTAAGGGCAGGACAGGAATAAAGACGCAGATGTAGAGAATGGACTTGAGGACACGGGGAGGGGGAAGGGTTAGGTTGGACGAAGTGAGAGTGTGGCATTGACATATATACACTACCAAATGTAAAATAGATAGCTAGTGGGAAGCAGCTGCATAGCACAGGGAGATCAGCTGGGTGCTTTGTGACCACTTAGAGGGGTGGGATAGGGAGGGTGGGAGGGAGATGGAAGAGGGAGGGGACATGGGGATATATGTATTCGTATAGCTGATTCGCTTTGTTATACAGCAGCAACTAAGACAACAATGTTAAGCAATTATACTCTAATAAAGATGTTAAAAAAAAAAAAAGAAAAGGTATTTGTTTGGAAACCAAACCTGAGATTATAATTCAAACATGGCTATCAAAATTCAGGAAGCACAGAATTGGTGCATTTTTTTGACAGGGAAACATTCTAGTTTTTACGGTACTGAAATTTGCCAAGGCTAAGTGGTCTTTGGAATCAAATTTAAATAGTTTTCCTGTCACAGTGAATTTTAAACACCAGTGGAGTTCCTGACGGACATAAAGGACAATTCAGGTTTCTTCTCTTTCTTTGACTCCTTTTCTACATGTTCTAATTGTCTAATCTTTTTAGATTAAAACCTATTCATGCCTAGTATGCAAATTTATTTTATTAAGAATTAAGTTGATAAGTCCATTTCCTGATAAACAGATGGAAGTTACTGTGTCTTATCTGAATGTATAATACATAGTCCCTCATACCGTATCTTGAGTGTTGCCCCCCTGCCCTGACATTAAGGAATTCCTAAGCAGGTGCAATTGAGCCAGAGCTTTAGGCCACCAGTGACTGTCAATCCTCTGCCCCAGTGGTTCTCCACATATGGTCCCTGAAGTGCAGTCCCAGACCAGCAGTGTCAGCGTCATGTGGGAGCTTGTTAGAAGTGCAGATTCTGGGGTTGTACCACAGATTGGTTGAATTCAACTCCTGGGATGGGACCAGGCAGTGTGTGTTTTAAAATGCCATCCAGATGATCTGGTATGTGAGAACCACTGCATCTGGACACACTGAGGAGGGGTTTGGAGAGGCTGCTTTCAACTGTGAGCGTGATGTCTATAGCCCATTACTTCATTGTGATTTTATAAATATTTTAATTGACACTTTCTCATTTTTCAGGGTTATAAGAATTTTTGAAAGTACTGATTAAATGATACAAACTTATAAAGATCTGTAGAAATAAGTGAACAGTGCTCTGAAATAACATAAAACTTGACTTCCTTAGGAAATTTATGAGTAGTATTTATTCACTCTGCACTAAGATCAATGAACTATGCTAAAATGGAAAGTAGTAAGTGGCACAAAAAGCATTTGAGATAATTTAAAATGACGTTTTAACATCTTAAGCCTGTGAATCCTGAATCTGTAACCTCTTTGGTCCAGAACATGGACCCAGTTAAAGTGGAAACAAACTGTTTTCATGTTGGCTTTTTTAGAGCATTACTAATCGTTAAGGAATTAGTCAGTTTATAAACTGTCCTATTCCCAAATGTATTTCTAGTGCATTTGTTGCTTCCATGGGCCTTCGTTGTTGTTTATTTTCTCTCCATCCTCATAAAGTTGGTCTCATGAAAAGCACTGCAGCAGCCCTCCTCTGGGGAGGTGTGGCATATTATGCATGAGGTTGTCTTTGAGCAGTAAGGTCTAAGAAGGTCCTGAAGTAAGCAGTGCACCATCAGAGCTCCCGGCTAACCTGTGGGTCTCCAAGCTGTGAGAGGCTTTAGAGCCAGGAGTGAGATTTTATGACATGAACTTTTAAAGAGTAAAGCCAAATATTTTCTTATGAAAC
This sequence comes from Balaenoptera borealis, assembly GCF_965194805.1. Classification (NCBI taxonomy): domain Eukaryota; kingdom Metazoa; phylum Chordata; class Mammalia; order Artiodactyla; family Balaenopteridae; genus Balaenoptera; species Balaenoptera borealis. Next base: position 27,973,250 of record NC_138870.1, read on the forward strand.
CAAAGTAGACTAATTATCAGTATGTGTGAAATCATGTCCACTGATCAAGGTAAGTAGTTTCATTTTCTGGTGTATCTTTCTCGTTTTTGTTTTGTTTTTTTCGCCCAGTTTCTGGGGGTCAATTTATAACAGCATGCTGAGGGACATGAAAGTTGCAGAGTCTGGTTTTAAGTTAAGGATAAGGTTCACATTTTTCAACTTTAATGTTAAAATATGTACTGTATTCATGGTTTCTGCCTCTTCCAGGAGGCTGTTTCTGGGTTTAGCGAAATACAAATTTAATAGTTCTGTTTCTCTGACTCATTCTTACTAACATGAGAAGTTTGAAAAGTTAGTCACTGACGGGAGAATACAGACAAAGAAAGCAAAAGTTTTTTCTTCCATTTCTGGTGTGAACAAAGCTAAGAAATGTTTACCACGAATCCTTTTCTGGTACTACTGCATGGAATACTGTTCTGTTCAAGCAAACACACACACACATCCCCACCATCCCAGTCTTCTTGTTTCAGCAAAGTTCAGAAGAGTGAATATTACTTGTTTTTCAATGTAAGATAACATCGTAGAGACAGGCATGGATTTTTTGTTGTTGTTGTTAGTGGTATTAAGACACCGTTTTTTTCCTCCAGTATTCTAGAGAGTGTATTAATGAGAAGTTGATTCTTTCAAGGAGGCATGAAACACTGTGTGGTAGAAATGTAATCATGTGACAGGAAATTTCTGCTAAAAATATTTTTTTAAACTGAAATGGGTTCATTTTGTGATGCTATTTTCCCATTGTTTGTGCATGGATATTAACCTTCCTGAGGAATGTCTACCCTGCTGTCTACACTGTTAATTAAATAAAATGAACTGAACCTTAGAACAGGCAAGTCTTCATAGTTACCAAGATTCTCTTCCTTGTGGTGTCACAGTTTCCTTCTTTTCGCCTGGGGGGCAGCAGAGGGGGAGACGGAGGGGGAGACGGGAGTTGCACTGAGCTTGGAAGCCCAGGGGCGGGGCCAGTCACAGTACTGCATCTGGGAAGCTGAGGCTCCCTCCCGCAGCTAGACAGCCTTAACTGGCTCTGTTCCCAGGTTCCAGTAGTTGCTAGAGATTGAGTAGCCCAGCCCATGTCTGCCTTGGCTCCCTCCATTATCCAGGAAGAAGCCTCAGTTCCTTTGCAGCAGTTCTAAGTTCAAGGTTTGTGTGATCTCCCCAAGGTTTGTGTGTTGTGTGGTTTACCATCACACTCTAAATATGAAACTTTTTTAAAAAGCTGCAAAAGGGATGAACTCACTCTCCGTTAGTGAGTTCTCTCTTTCCCTAGAACAACTTCTGTCCCTTCTCATTCCACCTTTAAATAGTTAGGGATGATTGGAGAGAAGTAGTATTCCTTCCTGAAAGGCAGCCTCAAATGGAGAGAGAAGTGCTACTCGAATTTTCTGCTCTAATGGACAACTCCCTATAGTGAGTGGCCACTACAATAATGTAGGCTTTAGAAGTTCCTTTTACGGTTTTTAAACTGAAAAGATAGTAATGTAGCACTTCCTGCCCACACTACTGGGTTATTTTTTTGCTATTAAGTTGTCCAAGAAAATTTGTAAATATGTGCATTTAGTGTACATGTTATTTGTAAACATTTTATCTTTTTTTATGACTTGAAGAAACTTTCCTTTTTAAAACTTATGCTTGTAGGCAAACTCACATGAAAATTGAAGAGAAAAATGGAATGTGAGGAATGACTCAATAGGAAGTATTCTTCAGTCTTTGCAGGGATGATAACATGGTCTTCATTTGATATTCATCCAAACTATAGGTAAATTAAATTGTAATTCAAGATTAAGATTTAAACTTGAACAGTTTTCCTTAGACACTGGAATATACCATTCATTCAAAAAATAAAAAGGCCTTTTCCTAGGTGCTTATAGGCTTATCCTACCACCTTTCTGATGTACCCTCTGGTAGCCATCTTTACTCTCTGTGCTATTTCTTATATATAAAATAGGAAGCTAATTTTTATTGGTCTGAAATATATTTTTAAAGGTCTTCACCCTCATTTAAATATGTTCTCAAACTTATTCCCTCCCACAGTCCCTGTTAAGCCCTGTTTAGATCAGATTCTTCTAAGGGTTTTTCCTCTGCTAATTGACCCAGGGTCTGTAGTTGGTCGGTCATATATTGAAGCAGACCAAAGGAAAGTGCCTCTGAGAAGAAAAATAATGTTAGTCATGGAAGCTGGTCATTCTACATGATGGTTATATTAAAACTTGGCCTGGAGAAAACCTCTCTTTCTCCTCTTAAAAAAACCGCTAAGCCATTGTAGCCTGGTCGTCTCCATGTCATAATATAGCAACTGTTATTTCTTATGCTCGGACCAAAAACCTTAGTCTTCCTGAATCTTTTTTCTCTTACCAGTCTGTCAATCCAATCTGTCAATCAGTCCTGCTTTGAAAGATATCAAACTGACCATGTCTTAATGCCTCCATTGCTACTACCCTGGTTCAGTTCACACTCAACTTTTCCTTGGATTATTCCGGTACCTTCCTATCCACCTTTGACCTCTTGAAGTTTGTTCTCCACCCAGCAGCCTGAGTGCTCCTTTAAAAATGGAAAACAGAAATTGTCTCTCCTCTGTTCAGAACCTTTCAGTGGATTCCCATCTCTCTCAGAGGAAAAACCTGTGTCCTCTCAGTGACGTGCAAGGCCCTGCCTGTCCTGATGCCAGCCTCTACCCTGTTAACTCTCTGACCTCAATGTGCTCCCTGCTCATTCTGATCTGTCCATGAAGTCTGAGAGGCCAAGTTGATCCCAATTATAAAGAACTGAGACAAAGTTTTGGGGGTGGGCTGGGCATGGGTAATGAAAATGCAGCCTGTGGAGGGCTCCATAATTGGTTTTGTATTATGGGGTTCTGTTGAGAGAGGAAGTAGATGGGAGACGTTTCGGAGTGGGAGACAAGAAATTTGGGGAATAGTTTGCATGGAGAAAATTGTGGCAAGATGAAGAGAAAATATTTAAGATATTTTGTTCTGGTCTAAGGGTATACTCCCTCCCTTTTTTTTCTTTCTTTTTCCCTCCTGTGTTTAAGACATTTAACCCTCTGAAACTCTCCTGTTATGAGGATGATAGGAAAAGAAAGGACGCAGAATAAAATGTAACAATCTAGAACTGTTTCCTCTTTAACGGTTTTTGTAAAACTTGATTTGAAAGGGTAGGAAAACAGTAAAAGCAGTGACTGCATGACAGATGTCATAGTATAGGTACAAAATGCATGTTTGGAGAACAGAAAAAGAGGAGCAACTGACTGTTTATTTGACTCAAGGAAATTTCCTCAAAAAGGTGACATTGGAACTAGATTAATGTGTTTAAAGATACCTTATTGAGCTAAGGGAACCAACATATGCAAAAACATACAGGCATGAAAAGAGTATAATGTGTTACAGGAACCGCGAAGATCAGAATGTAGCTAGAGCATTAGGGGTGCATGGCTGTGAGAAGATAGATATGAAGCATTTACAGGCTTATGTCTGATGGTAAAGAGTCCTGTATGGAAATTAGAGTTTTTCCTACGGATCTTGCAGTCCCATTAAAGGATTTTAAGCAAGGGAGTAATAAGATTGGTTTCATCATTCAGTGAATAAAACAAATTTTTTCTTTGTAGGAGCAGTCATGTTAGACATAACTAAACATGAGTTATGTAATGCAGTTTTAAAATTCAGAATTAGAAAAATGGTTATATTTGATAAATTGGATTATTTTTCTTCCTAATTTCCTTCCTCTGTCAGCCAAAAAATATATATAGGAAATAAACGATAAGCTAGATCAGTATTTGCTTTTTAAGTTTTGCATGACTTGAAACAATCCCCTACACTGTTAGAAGCTAAACACAAATGCTATTGTGCTCCTGGTCTAGAAGTGTGGCCAGGGGAAAAATAGGAGGCCTGCTGGTCTGATTACACAGCAACGAGTAAGGAAAGGAAATATCTATGTAAGCTGTTAAATATTAAATTTTAGTAAAATGAGAGTTATATTAATGTTCATCTTAAAAGAGTATCAAAATAAAAAGGAGAGTTGGGATAGATTAGAGATTGTCACCAAGCCCTTTTTCTAAAACCACCTAACTTGTCAGATTTTTAAAAAACTGCCAATAATCAAGGTCTGCATCTACCTGTGACCTGTGCCTAAGCAATGATACTAGAGCAGTAAAATTTCTCTAATTTATGAGGAAGTTACGTAACTTTCTCACGGTCACAAAGTAAATAATCATGTCAAAATTTTGACCTTTCAACCTCTAGTTTTCCTAATCCACCCTGTTTTCTCCTGGTTGGGGGGCGAGGGGGGGAATGCACTTCCCAGATAAACATAGCCTTCCTTCCCAGGCCTGGCTGATCCCGGCCTTGGACTACAGTGATAGGATTGGTGCATTTGAAATAGCAGTTCAGGTTGAAGGACTGGCTGACCCTAAGGAGATTTTCCTACTTGGTAGAGTTCATTTTATCCATTACTACCATGAAGCCAAATTTAGGTTTGAAAAATGAATGAACAGTGTCAATAACTGCAAAACAAAGTGGGCTGAGAAGCAGAAGTCAGCCAGTAATTTTAAGTAGGCAACATGAAGTAGGCAGAAGCTCATAGAACTTAAGTTTATAGAGAGCGTTAAGCTAGAATGTTTTGGCCACTGGGAACCAGGTTTAGAGAAATCAAGTTCAGAAAAATAAACCAGTAAAGCAGATACAAAATTAATGAAAATCGAGCTAAGTCAGGAAGGATTTGCTTATGAAAAGGGTGTATTTTTCCCTTTGTGAAGAGAAATAGTAGTCCATTCTTGGTTGCTGTGATTGACATTATGAAAAACAATTCTATTTGGTTTTAACAACATCCTTGTCAAACCTTATGAAACATTTTGGCCAGTTTGATTTTCTTCTTCTCTCTGGACCTGCAGATAAATTTACTGTGAATAAATGGAAAATAGTTTGGCAGTGGGTAAAAGGAAGAGGAAAAGCCAAGATTCTGGTTAATTTATAAACCAGACATCTTGAATAAATGAGTTGGCTATAGCTGTTAGGAGAAAAACTATCTTTTGCCCTTCAAGTTCATTTCTTACATCTGTTTTTATTTCTTTCAGAATTTATGAAGTCAATAAAATTTTTAATTTTATTGTTTTCAGAAGTCTCTTCTTTCAAAGCAAAGCTTGACCATACTCTCCATTGGCCAGAAATAATCTCTCTTTTGAATTCTCAAGGTTCCTAATTAGTAGCTTTTCATATAAACCAGGGGATGTCTATTTTTTTTTCAGTAGTAGATTGTAAAATCAGATAACCTTTATCAACCAGATGTTGAAGAGGGCCTCACGCTCAGCATATAATTATTGGCTATGACTTAAACAGGAGTCAATTGATGCCGCGAGCCTAAATCATATCTATTAAAATTTCAGAGTCTTCATGGGATCCCCATTTTATGATATAAATTTGGTGGAACTTTAGTTTAACAGCTTAAAATTATGAAATCTGGGCTTCCCTGGTGGCGCAGTGGTTGAGAGTCTGCCTGCCAATGCAGGGGACACGGGTTCGAGCCCTGGTCTGGGAAGATCCCACATGCCGCGGAGCAACTGGGCCCGTGAGCCACAACTGCTGAGCCTGCGCGTCTGGAGCCTGTGCTCCGCAACAGGAGAGGCCGCGATAGTGAGAGGCCCGCGCACCGCAATGAAGAGTGACCCCCACTTGCCGCAACTAGAGAAAGCCCTCGCACAGAAATGAAGACCCAACACAGCTAAAATAAATAAATAAATAAATTTATTAAAAAAAATTATGAAATCTATTTTATATAGCTTCCACTGAAAATACTAATTTGATCCAAGCCTGTTACCAGGATACCAGGAATGGTGGTTCTCAATCTCAACTGCACATTGGAATCACCTGGGAAGCTTTAAAACACCCTGATACCTGGGTCCCACTCCCTAGAGATAGTGATTTCATTGGCTTGGGTTTCAGCCCAGGTATTATAGTTTTCTTTTTTAAAGCTCCACAGGTGATTCATGGTTGAGCAGCACTGACCAAGAAGCATGACCTGTTGGCTTATTTGTGCATGTGCAATAGATAGCTGGGGAAGATAATTCTTGTGAAAAATGTTTGGAAGGCAAAAGAATGACTAGGATGCTAGGCATGTGGGATTTAGACCAATAGCAAACTAAAGATTATACCCTATAACACTGTTAATTTACCAAATACATCCCAGAGTCATCTGTAACCCCAGATGTGCTAGATCAATTGTGCTATGATGCTGCCAGTGAGTTTCCTGAAACCTAGAGGGTTTTCCTTGCCCAAGGTCACATTGCTAGCTGGGGACAGAACCAAGATTGATTCTGGGAAATTAAAGTGCAAATGTATTATAACATAGTGCTATAATAATAGTGTGATAACATTGTATCATTTATAATACTAATCCATGGTTTGTTGCCTTGATTATTTAGGTCAGGGTCTGCAAACCTTTTCTGTAAAGGGCCAGATGATAAATATTTTAGGCTTTGTGGGCCATATGATTTCTGCTGTAACTACTTAACTGCCAACCTAGCGAAAAACATCATACGCAGTATGTACAAGAACGAATGTGGTTGTATTCCAATAAAACTTCATTAACAAAAATAAGTGGTGGACCAGATTTGGCCTGTGAACTGTGGATTGTAGATCTCTGAGGGACTCACAGGCTGTAGTTTGCAGTTCCCTGATTGAAGGGCATTTTAATCTTCCTACTTGAAAGCAGGTTGAAGATCTTACTGATCCTATACAGTGCCTGGCACTGATTCTGTTAACTGATTCTTGCAAGGTGCTAAATATTTTTCTTCATTTCCTTCAATTTAATTGAAGTATAGTTGAAGTACAATATTATATAAGTTATAGGTGTACAATATAGTGATTCACAGTTTTTAAAGATTATACTCCATTTATAGTTATAAGATATTGGCTATATTCCCCATATTGTACAATATAGCAAGGTGCTAAATAAATGCTTATTGAATTAATGCATACATGTAATTCTTAACTTTTTTTCTTTTATCTCCAGCCTACCCTTATAACCAGTCTTCGGGTAGGAGAAAGTTGGCACATATTCCAGCTATGAAGAAGAAATGCACTTTAGTTCTTTGAGGTCTGTGGCAGGTTGTAATTGCTGGGTTTAGTAGAATTTTTGAAAGGAATAGAGACCTGATTCCCTGAGGACATTTATTATTCTAATTTCTTAGAGTAGATTCTAAGACTTTATTTAAAAACTCAAAATATTTCTTAAACTTGTTTTTGTGACAACTAAGGGGTCATTAACAATTTAAAGAATATGTTTAGTTTCTCAAAACAATTCAACTCATTTGGATTTAAGATCACTATAGTGTATGTGGTGAGTGGAGTCTTTGGCCAAGCAGAGCAAATACTGATGAGTCCTCACAGCCCCAGAAATACTGGAAATACAGCCCCAGATCATGAGCTCATTTCCAGTGCAAAATACAAACAAGCCTGACAACAGGGCCATCAGTTGTAGTGAAAAGAGCACTGACCTTGGAATCAAAAACCTGGTGTGACTCTTGGATTTACCAACCTTACTTTCTTCAACTCTAATATGCAGATATCTGTCCTACGTACCTTTTATGGATGCTGAAGGTGAAACATGGTATGACATGTGAAAGTGCCTCATGGGGTCTTTCTGACCTCTCCTTGAAGAGGTCCGGGTCAGGTCTAGCAGAAGCGACAGCCGTGTAGCCAAGAGCTAACTAGGACTAGACTAGCATGGAGTGAACCTAAGGGACTCTGCCCATTGGTTTCCGGAGGGAATGTCTAAGATTCTGTAATGGAGAGACTTATCCTAGAGCAAAGAGATCAGAAATTGGAAGAACTGAAGAGCAAGTGAGGAGGGGGTTCAAAGCTGGGAAGAGGCGAGGAAATCTGGGATGCTGTTTAGTGACTCCAGATAAGAGTCCCATTCTTATCTCACACTTCTTTTTTAATCTCGTATGATTTTTTTTAAATGTCTTGGATATTTGGAAGCTCCTGGCTGCATAGTATTTGCTGAAATACAGGCACAGAGTCATGGCAGATAGCTATACTATAACAGAGATGTAATCACTTTGTTACCTGCCGAGTGAAAGCCAAAGGATTATGAGCTAGGGTCCCAGCCCCGAAGGTACTTACAAACTATATGTAGATATGACATCTAACACCAGCCTAGTCACTTAACACCACCTCAGTTGACTCATCTTTATAATGGACATTAAAACTACCTTACTTTATCCTATCGTAGGATTCTTGAGAGGAACAAATGAAATAATGCATATAAAGTACTTCACGTACCTCATACTTGGCTCAGAATAAACAATATCGTTCGATTTTATTACTACCATTATTACTACTAGTAGTAAGAACAGTACTAGCATTTGCAAGCATATTGGTTGTATATTGTGTATGTTTTAAAGCACTATGAAATCCCAAGTTATGATGGTTAATTTTTTTGTGACGTTCAGGATAGATATTTGTGTGTGTGTGTTACTGAAGGACATCTTAGCATCAGTGCATCCCTGTCTGAAGCTATGCATTGCACTGCATTTATACAAACTCCTCTTGATGTCTCGAAAACAAATCAGTTAAGAAAAAGCTATTTTGAAAAATTGTTTTTTTCGGAGCACAGTCTGTCCTAGTACCCTGTTGTATGTGGGTTATAAGTCTTCAGGAAGAAGTCAAGCTTCTTATGAAATGAAGTGTTTTGCCTGATCTTGGGGTTTAAACCCACAGGGAGGTCACAGAACAAAGGAACAGTTGTATCTGCTTGCCACTCTCCAAATTAAAGGCCAGTGATGTCTTCTTTTTTTTTTTTAAATAAATAAATTTATTTATTTATTTTTGACTGAGTTGGGTCTTTGTTGCTGCCCGTGGGCTTTCTCTAGTTGCGGCGAGTGGGGGCCACTCTTCGTTGTGGTGCACCGACCTTTCATTGCGGTGGCCTCTCCTGTTGCGGAGCACAGGCTCTAGGCACGCAGGCTTCAGTATTTCAGTACGCGGGCTCAGTAGTTGTGAAGCGCGGGCTCCAGAGCGCAGGCTCAGTAGTTTTGGCGCACGGGCCTAGCTGCTCCGCGGCATGTGGGATCCTCCTGGACCAGGGCTTGAACCCGTGTCCCCTGCATTGGCAGGCGGACTCCCAACCCATGAGCCACCAGGGAAGCCCCAGTGATGTGCTTTTATATTCAGAGGTCTTATGATACTTGTCTCAATGAAATAAAACTGCCTGCATTATTCTACATATTACTGTTCTCTGCATTGTTAATTATTATAATACTTTACATCCTGTTTTATAACCACTTTAAGAAAAAAAAAGTCCCTTTGGAGATTTTTTTTGTGTTTACTAAGTTATATGCGTTTGTCTGCTAGGCTGTGGGATTATGCATGTGACAGGAAGAGGGAGGTGGAGAGGATGGAGAGGAAGTAGACTGGCAGGATTACAGAATGTAATTTCATCTGATTTTTTAAGCTGAGGGCTACTTCAGTTTTAGACTCCATGTGCAAGACTCAAGCATCCTGAGTCTGCCCCTAATGCTGCTTTTGTGGTCAGCACATTGTGGGATTGGGCAGCATTGAAGCTGGGGACAGCAGGGTCATGTCTAAAAAGCCAAGGCTGGGTTGGAGTTTCAGTTCATAATTTGAGAGTCACAGTCATGAGGGCAGCCAAGATGATTATCAGGAAGTCAGGAGCAGTAGAGATGGGAAAGTATGGGAAGTAGCCCAAGCAACAGTTGTTAGAACGGGAGGAGTCCCTGGGGCAACTTGTCCCAAAATATGTTCCAAGCTCCATGGGATGTTAACTTGTAATAAATGATTGGAAAGGTTTCATGGATGTATACTGGGTTCAAAGTTAAATAGGTTTTTGTTTTTGTTTTTTACTGTAGTGCTCTTCATTGGTCTCTAGTATGCCCACTGGCATCATGAGTCTACAAGATAAAACTGTCAAATTTGGCAGGTCACAAATATTTCATATAGAATCATGGTTGGTTGGTTGGTTGTGGTGGGGTGGTAGAGGGGGGAATTGAGAAATCCTGTTCACAGAACACACTTTGGGGAAAGTTGTCCTAGCACATGTGACACCTGCTGTGAAGACTGCTGTGACTTTTCACCTGGGCTCTTTAATGGACTGCTCTGAGCCCTGTGGAGTCCTGAAGGAACCCACAAACACACAGAAACCTGTCCGGGCTCTCAGTAAGTGCCTTTTCCCTCCCTCCAGGGAAACTGATATTTGTTACTGTTATTAATAAAATTAAGGAAATCAGTCCTTCTTACAGAAGGAAAGACAAGTGATTTAACCCATAATTACTGAGACGAAAAACAACAACAAAATGGGTCAGAGTCTCTTACAGCTGGCCCTGCATGGGGCAAATAGGCCTTTTCCCCCCTCCCTTAATAGTCAATGAAATGATATTTTAAAGAAAATATCAAAGGGAATATATCCAAAAACTTTAACAATGAGATTGGAAAATGAGGCAGGTGGAGCGTTAAGACTGGCCAAACCTAATGAACATCAGGGCAGACTGTTCATCGTGAACAGTCTCACAGGCTCCTAAAATATCTCACACAAAACTCAAAACTCTATTCTTCTTGCATTCTTCTTTTTTTTTTTTTTTTTTGGCTGCGTTGGGTTTTCGTTGCTGCGCGGGCTTAGTTGCTCCGAGGCATGTGGGATCTTCCCAGACCAGGGCTTGAACCTGTGTCCCCCGCATTGGCAGGTGGATTCGTAACCACTGTGCCATCAGGGAAGCCCCATCTTCTTGCATTCTTAAAGTGAAAGGCACTGTTTCCCTGTCACGTTAGTCAGGAGCCTAAGTAGTGTTATCCTTTCCTCCTCTTTGTCCCTCCCTTCTTAAGCCAGTCCCTTACTGATTCTTTCCTCAGTAAGCCTCAGATCCATTCCTGTCCTCGTCACCCTCTGCCATTGCTGATAGGGTGAATGGTGCAGTTGCTTCCTCGTTGCAGTTAGCAAGGGGTTGGGGGCAGGGGGACTGACACCTATGGAATTGTGCATATCTCTTTAGGAATTACCTGAGGGTAAGAATTATGTCTTATTTGTCCTCCTGTCCCCAGTAATTAGCAGAGTACCTGGCACTTTTAATTAGGGAGTTATCACTCAGTACATGTAAAGAGGAACAAAAAGAAAAAAAGAATAGAATAAAGTAGACACTTGATAGGTTTTCTTACTCATTTTGCAGTTGATCATTGGATAGTCTCAGGGCTTACAAAAACAGTTTGTACTTTGGAAGCATAAAGATGAGCGCTATTAAATACTGAGTTTAAGTGGTCATAAGCACTTAAATGTGCTTTTCAGAAAATGATTCATTGTTTAAAAACCAGCAATTGTGCCTCATATCAAATGAAGAAATGTCAAACGGAGGAAAAATGAAAAAAGTTATGGAATCCAGGACACATATTTACAATCATGGTAAAGGGTGAAGAATAATTATTAAATTGTTTGGGATTAAAATGGTCTGTAGTAAATTCTACTCCCCGTCAAATGTCAGGCATCAGGGCGTTCCCTGGCGGTCCAGTGGTTAGGACCCTGCGCTTTCACTGCTGAGGACTCGGGTTCAATCCCTGGTCGGGAAACTAAGAGCCCACAAGCCGCGCAGGGCGGCCAAAAAAAAAAAGTCAGTCAGACATCACACTGTCATTACTAATACTGTTACCATGTTTAATGTACCAGGCCACATATTTGTAAATAATTCATTATTGTATTAATTTGCAGAAGAGTCATTAATTGGCCGGAATTTATCCAAAATGGCCTATTGGGAATCCCTGATAGTAGCAGAGGCACTGAAGCAAATGGCAGCTGCTAAGAAAGTAGGGGGCTTCCCTGGTGGCGCAGTGGTTGAGAGTCTGCCTGCCAATGCAGGGCACACGGGTTCGAGCCCTGGTCTGGGAAGATCTCACATGCCGCGGAGCAACTGGGCCCGTGAGCCACAACTACTGAGCCTGCGCGTCTGGAGCCTGTGCTCCGCAACAAGAGAGGCCGCGACAGTGAGAGGCCCGCGCACCGCGATGAAGAGTGGCCCCCGCTTGCCACAACTAGAGAAAGCCCTCGCACAGAAACGAAGACCCAACACAGCCCAAAATAAATAAATAAATAAATAAATAAACCCAAAAGTTTTTTTAAAAAAAGAAAGTAAACCAGCATGAGCAAGTGCTGGGTGGTAGTAAATCATAATTTAGGCAGTGGTAAGGGCAAATATAAGAAGATAGGGCAGGCATAGAAGGAGGCAAAAGGTAAGGACCTTCAAAGGCTGGAGGGAGGAGAGAGTAAAGATCTGGTCCCCTGACCCACTACCCTGGCATTATACAGCATTGCGTATTATACAAGTTGTAACAGTAATAGCAAGTAGTTATATAGCAATTACCGTGTGCCAGCTACTGCTCTAGTACTTTCACTAGAATTAATTAAATCATAATCCTCACAACAACCTTATGAGAGAGGTACTGTTATGAATCCTGTGAATTCTCATTTACAGATCAGGAAATTGAAATAAGTCAATCAGCTATTAAACGGTAAAGCCAGGATTTGAACTTAGGCAAATTAGAGTTATATGACCGACATGCCCTGAAGAATGTTTATATTGCCCTAGGGATATATTTAGTATATACAATTACTAGTACAACTGGCCCAGAAACAGACAGGTGTTAGCTTCTGGGGATCAAGGAAGGCTGCCTAGGTGTGCATATGCGCAGCATCTGAACTGACTCCCCTCCCCCCACATTTATTTATTTATTTATTTATTCATTCATTCATTCATTTATTTATTTGGCTGCGTTGGGTCTTCGTTGCTGTGAGTGGGCTTTCTCTAGTTGTGGCGAACGGGGGCTACTCTTCATCGCGGTGCATGGGCTTCTTACTGCGGTGGCTCCTCTTGTTGCAGAGCACAGGCTCTAGGCACGCAGGCTTTCAGTAGTTGTGGCTCACGGGCTCTAGAGTGCAGGCTCAGTAGTTGTGGCACGTGGGCTTAGTTGCTCCACGGCATGTGGGATCCTTCTGGACCAGGGCTTGAACCCGTGTCCCCTGCATTGGCAGGTGGATTCTTAACCACTGCACCACCAGGGAAGTCCCTGAGCTGACCTTTTGATACAGATGATCATATTGGAGAAATTTAACACCAGTTAGCAGGCCCATATGCACATTAATATACTAAGAGATCTTTTATAGTATGTATGTTCATAGATTTCAAAACTTAAAACTGTTACGAACCTTAGGCTCTGGCAAAAAGTGTGACGACTTCAAAACAGCACTTACTTGATTACATGGATGGGCAGCTTCTCAGGGATATTTCTCATTGTCAGTACAGCAGTAATGCAGGTTCTTCTGATAAATCTAGGGCCCAGTTTCTTCCACTTGGTTATAAAAAAGAAGGAACCAAGAAATGGGTGTTATTATAAATTGGCATCAGTTTATCGGGTAAAGCACAGCAGGCTGTGAACCTCCTCCAACTCAGATGGTGTCAACTAGAACCGCCCTTTGCAAGCCGGCAGAAGGAGCAGCATGTAATTGATTGTGGTTTCCCTTTACTCCCACCTTCCCCTCTGGTCATGGCTGCAGGCATAGAGTAACTTTTTGTGCTTTAAATGGCAAGAACTTTTCTGTAATCTTGACCAACATTCTTAGTTAACTATAGCCAAAAGGGGAACCTCCATTGGTGTTTGGTTGGGGGTGGAAGAGCTGCCACCAGCTCCCTTCCCCACGCAGGGGTATGCAGAGGAAGTTTGGTCTCTACCTAAAATAACACCATGCCAAGGCACAGCAAAACACACTGACCAACCAGGCCCAGCACCAACCCAGAAGGCATCGGGGAATGTGCACTTTCAACACTTTCTGTGCGGGGATTCATGGCATCTAATGAATGGTCACTCTGAAGGTGGGGAGCAGGGATTCAGACCCCTAGAACCCATGGTTGAATTGTAGTGATATACACAGTCTGCTATACATACATATATTAATACATAACAGATACTATGGCTGTGGGCCTCATCTGTGAGCTCCTACTCAAAACTGGAGTTTTGACAATCTTAGTGAGATGTGTTTCAGTTCATCTAATAGATTTTACCTTTGAAAGGATCAGTCACAATAGCATTCTTTAGTTACAATAGCATTCTTTAGAAATTTTACTGTCCTTTTCACTACTTTTGAGTAGCAAAAATTTCAATAAAATTATGGAGCGTGTTTCAGGAAAATAAAATATTTCTAGTTTAAAAACAAATGATTTTTGTGTTTTTAGAGGCTGCATTTATCTTATCTCATTACATATGTTGTTGCATATACCTTAGATACAATAGTAACAGTTGCCTTTTTACATATTTTGTTTGTATCATACAGCAGTGGGACCTTTAAAAATAATGAATATCTACAGTTACCTACCTTCAAGGCTTATTTTGAGTTCATATTACTTTTGAACTTCAAAGACCTGAAGCAATCTGCTTTTCCTGACAGTATAACTCTGTACTATTCTATAATTTTAGGTAGCATCAGATGCTGAGTCTGAAACATTGGCAGCCATAGTGCATTTTACTTGATTTTTTAAAAAATTAATTAATTAATTAATTAATTATGGCTGTGTTGGGTCTTCGTTTCTGTGCGAGGGCTTTTTCTAGTTGTGGCAAGCGGGGGCCACTCTTCATTGCGGTGCGCGGGCCTCTCACTATCACGGCCTCTCTTGTTGCGGAGCACAGACTCCAGACACGCAGGCTCAGTAATTGTGGCTCACGGGCCCAGTTGCTCCGCGGCATGTGGGATCCTCCCAGACCAGGGCTCGAACCCGTGTTCCCTGCATTGGTAGGCAGATTCTCAACCACTGCGCCACCAGGGAAGCCCCATAGTGCATTTTAGTTAGTGACTCTATAAATTTAAATTCTATTATTATAATCTGTAAATAAAATTACAGCTTATAATAAATAAAAATATTTCAGTTGGTTGCTGGGATTTTTGGCTGCTACTTTTTTTTATCAAGACAAACATCTGGATAGTTCTACAATTCCAGATGTTTAGAAATCTGCTGGGTTGTGAGGAAGATTACTTGGGTAAAGTTTTTTGTTCTTTTTTTTTTTCCCCCTAGATATTTAGAATTTGTGTATAAATAACCTGGAATGTTTAAAAATTTACCTAAGAATGGAAATGTTTGAAATTTTGTATAGGTTAAGCTCTCAAACAGCTACATGTCTCCTTTATTGTTGGAATTTAGAAAACACCTCTCATGAAATAGAAAATGAGAATGTAAGCAGGTGAAGAGAAACTTTCCTGAAGTATCTAGAATTCATTTCTTCAACAATTATTTACTGAGCATCTACTTATGTGGCAGGTAGTGTTCCTGAGATGTTCCCAGGGCTTACATTCTAACCAGGGGAGACAGACAATTAAAAAAATAAATAACGTAGTCTTTTAGACGGTGATAAGGGTTATGGGGTGGTGGGGGGGGGGAACCCTGTGAGTAACAGTAATACTAGATGGAGTGGTCAGGGTAGCCCATGTTGACAAGATGCAGTTTGAGCCAAGATGTGAGGAGAAAGCAGTTATCTGGGGGAAGAGCATTCCAGCAGAAAACTAGCTAGACCAAAGGCTGTAAAGCATGCTTGGCCTGTTGGAGGAATAGCGGGGAACCAGTATGACTAGCATGGAGTGAGCAAGGGGGCAGTACTAGGCAATGAGGTCAGTGGCAAGGGGACTAAGGTCAGATCATGTAGAGCCTGTCAGCCACTGTAAAGAGGTGAGTTGTTTAACTGTGAGTGAAATGTGGAGCCATGGAAGAATTTTAAGCACAGGAGGGACATGATCTGACTTGGGTTTTAAAAGGGATCTCTGTGACCTGTTTGAAAACACAGAGGACAAGGGTAGGTGCAGGGAGACCAGGTGGAAGGTCTTGCTGTAATCCAGTCAAAGATTGTGGTAATTTAGGCCAGAAGAGTAGCTGAGCAGGTGGTAGTGGTAGACGGTAGAGTCAACAGAATTTCCTGATGGATAGGATGTAGAGTCTGAGAGAAAAGGGGAGGACTTTAGGACACTTCCAAGCTTTTTGTCCTAAGCACAGATGAGGTTGCCATTAACTGAGATGGAGAGGATGGTAAAGGCAGTTAATTTTGAGTGAGAGTTGGGAGACAAGGGAGTCAGATTTGGGTGTGAGTTAGTTCTTAGACATACTAGTAGAGATGCTGAGTAGGCAATTGAATACATTAGTATTTCTTTACTTTTTTTTTTTATTAAGCAAGGGATATGCTTTTTTAATTAAAATTTTTATGTTAAAAATGCATAATATAAAGTTTACCATCTTAACTATTTTAAGCGTACAGTTCATTGGCATTAAGTACAGTCACATTGTTGTGCTACTGTGACAATCATCCATCCACAGAACTCTTTTGATCTTGTAAAACTTAACTTTTGTAAAACAATAACTTCATTCTCCTATTCCTCCAGTCCCTGGCAACCACTATTCTACTTTCTGTCTCCAATTTTGACTACTCTATGTACCTCATTTAAATGGAATCATAAGGTATTTGTGTTTTTCAACTGGCTTATTTCACTTAGCACAATGGCCTCAAGGCCATCCATGTTATAGCATGTATCAGAATTTCCTTCCTTTTTAAGGCTGAATAATATTCCATTGTATGTATATGCCATATTTGTGTTTATCCATTCATCCGTCAACAGATACTTGGTTTGCTTCCACATCTTAGCTATTATGAATAATGATGCTGTGAACATAGGTGTACACATGTAAAGGATATACTTTTAAAAATAATTTGTAGCACATATACTTGGCGACTTTCATAGATTTTTCTCTTTTTTGTATAAGTAATTAATAAGTACATTTTCATTGTAAAAGATTTAAATGATATTGCTGTATAGACAGCAAAACATAAAAGTTCTCATTCATTCTCTCACCCTACCCCTGTCCCCTTGCCATGTTACCTTACATTCATTTCAGTACAGTTATACACGTATGTATGTATCTTATTTCTTTTTTTAAAGTGGAATCATACTGTACATATTTTTCTAGTTTTTTGTCTTTTATTTAATAATATCTTGGAGATCTTCCCAGTCTTATTTTTGTTTTTCTGTTTTTCACAGCTGCATATGTTGCACTGACTGTCCATATGCATATACTTTTATACACACAAGATTGTTTCTGTAGATTAGATTCCTAGAATTAGATTTTCTAAGTCCAAGGAAATTTCTTAAACTGTCCATCATATTTTCTTCTTAAGATCCTTTGTGGTTTGCTTATTATTTGGCAGGGTGGGGTGGACGTGGGTATGGATTTTATTACTGAGTTCTTGAAGTTTGGGCAACTGAAGTCGTTTTCTGAAATAAATTTCCTTGCTCAGGATTTGTTCCTCATTGACAAATGAGTTTTATAACTTTAATTGCTTTTTTTAAAAGTGCAATTGATCTCTTAATCTAGGCATTTTAAATAGCACATGGGAGATATGACCCATATCCAGAATCTGTGGGACAGATGGGGAGTCTTTGAAGGGATGATAGGAGAAGACTGTTGAAAAATGTCTTATAAATAGAATATTTTCCAGTGGAGAAACTTGTCAGACACCACCTTACTCAGTGACCAAGGTTAACACCACATGATAATCATGTTGATATCATGCAGTGATGTAATGCAGTGAGATGGGTACATCACCTCTGTGATGTTCTTCCCCCAAACCTGTAAAGCCAATCTAATCATGAGAAAACATCAGAGAAACCCAGTTTGAGGGACATTCTACAAAATACCTACCAGGGCTCTTCAAAACTGCCAAGGTCATGAAAGATGAGCAAAGACTGAGTAACTCTCACGGATTGGAGAGCTAAATGCAACATGATATCTTGGTTTGGATCCTGTGACAGAAAAAGAATGTTAGTGAAAAAAATGGTGAAATCTGAATGAAATCTGTGGCCTAGTATTGTACCAATATCAAATTTTTAGTTTTGATAACATACTGTAGTTACATAAGATGCTAACCTAAGAGCCTGGGTACAACTCTTCTGTAAATCTAAGATTATTTCAAAATATTGGTTGTTTTTCTTTTTTTTTTCTTTTTTAAGTATCTCTTTCCTTCTGGACAATATACACCTAGCAAGATTGTTTCCCTTAGAAAACTACTCTGTGCTCTTAAATCAAGAGATCCTCTTGTCCTGAGGGGTGGAGTCCATGGAGATCTTCTGGGCTAGAGACTTGGTGCAGCTGGGAGAGATGTTATGGTTGGGTGAGGCACTATAGACATGGCCATAAAGATGTGATCTGAGGTCATGGATACCATGACAAGAGATCAGGCCTGAAGAATCAAGAAGTGAACGGACTTCGCTTTGGAGTAAATCCAACCTTAATTTGTGAAAGAGCCATTCAAGAATAAGTTGGCAAAACGTAACAACCCAACACAAAATTTTGCAAATAGGAGACAAAATTACCCTAACCAGTCAGAGAGATTATCTGCCACTCACAAGTACTATGCAAAAGACACATAAATGAAAGTTAAGCCATAGTGGGAACCTCTCCAGTTGGAACAGGGAGGTTTATGCAGTCAAAGATGAGGCTGGATTAACTGAGAATATCTGAGGATACCCTGCAGTTACATCTGTCTAGACAGTTCTTACAGGATATATGACCCAGCAAGCATAAGACAGAGGAATGCAAAATGGTTAGGACCAGTACCTAAATAGATTACCAATCCTCAAGAAGAGACAGTAAATAGGACCCCTCTCCCTATGCTAACATAATGTAACTGGTTGTATCTGTGCCCAGAGATACCTGTTTAATCACTCATACTGGTTCTTGGTAAATTGGAATCTGAAAGCCTCTATAATATAAAATTTCTTGAATAGGTAGACCATCTGGTTACAATTTTGGTTTCAAGTCCCTGTTATGCAACTGGTACCCAAATAAGGACTGTCTACAAATGTGAATAGGCTGAGTCAGTCATAAACAAGCAAAAAGAAGTATTCCTCTGTGTTGCTAATATCCAGGATGTTAGAAGATGATTTAATGAAATGGTGCTGCCTAATTTTAGTCAAACTTCCTTTACCATTATGTGTTTGACCTAGACCATGGTCAGCAAACTTTTCCTGTAAAGGACCAGGTAGTAAATAATAGTAAAGATTTTGGGCTTTGCGTGGTCTCTGTTGCGTATTTGTCTTTGCTTTTTTCTTTTTTAACAACCTTTTAAGAATATGTTTTCTGTGTCTTTCACCATATTTTCATACCTTGTGATAATGGCTGAAGTTTGGAGATGGGTTTTAAATAATGATCTGAAATGAAGTTTCTGGCTGTGGATTTATTATCACTGGCAAAAGATTTGTAATCATGACTTTAATGGATTCAAAAGAAAATAGATGTGTACTTGATCTCCTACTGCAGGCATTTTATCACATTCATCTGAGATGTTCTCTAATAAATATGATCTTGTAAACCCATCAGATCCTGCAAGCTTGCTATCCAGAAATTAAGTGCCTAGTTTTCAATTAAAAATTATTATTTGTTCAAGACATGTTTTGTTTCTAAATAGGTTAATTATTAAAGTAGTTTCATCTTTTAATATGTAACAGTGGTGATCTATTTTTTAAAGATTCAATTTAATTCGTTTTCTCATTTACCCCTTAGCTGCCCCCTTTTATAGTTTTGTTGCTATAAATCATCTCTAAGGCTGCATTCTTGCTTTCACAGTGTCTCATTTTACTGTCAAGTTACAGTTTCTGCCTCTGATTTGTAGTTGGGCTGTGGCTTTTCACTGTGTCTGCCCCAAGGCCATCCTTCACTAGACCCCAGCAGGTGGCCTTTCAGATACTAAGCCATTCTTGGGATCATTGTGGAACAAACATCCTAATGCCCCTAAAAGGCTAAGTGGTTGGATGGTACACTGTGGATTTTAGGAATATGCTTTGCCTACTTCATGTGGTTTTTCTAAGAAGGTAGATAGGATCACACATTTAAAGACTGAGCTTTTATTTCTTCTGTTTATAATTTTTAATATGCTGTTAAATAAATGTTCCTTAAATCTTGCATTCAAGGCCTTTATTTGGCTAAACAATGCTTTATTTAATTGGCAGCCCATTTTAGCAGAAGGGTGTCTGATGAAACTCATTTAATGTGTTTTAGCATTGGGTCTCTAATAACTTCTCAGACAATACTTGGAACTATTAATATCTTCTAAAATTTGTTTTACCTAGATATATTTTAAGGGGAGCACAGAAAATAAAGCGGTGTTGTAGTTTTTAATCAATATTACCCAATAATCAATTGAAGTAAAAGGGAATTTTTTTACTCAATAAAAAGTTGATTGGGTTTTATTAGCTTTTCTTGTTTTGAATAATTATTAAGACCTTTTATCTCTAATAGTTCTCATTTTAAATATTTGGATTCTGTAAAAATGAAACTGTTTCTTAGTCAAATGGTAGTTTCTTAAATGGCATACTTTTATTTAACGATAGTGAATTTCCTGGTAGAAATTTTATTTTCTCATAAACAGGGTCTAATCTGTTGTTAATATCACCATGTCAACTAGAAGAAAGGAAAATTCAGCATGCGTATAAAGAGAAAACACTGGCTTATGATTTCTTTAAAAGTCTCTGAAATTCAGTATTTAACTTCTTATATCAGAAATTGAACAAAGAATTGATCTGTTCTCCATCTATGCCTCATGATGTATTTCAGTGTTTTAAAGCACTGCAGTGTTTCAAAGATTTTTGAGTTGTAACTAAATATGAATATTATCTACATACTCTCATCATTCTTTTTTTTTTTTTTTTTTTGAAAACGGGTATTAATAATACGTTGATTTGGAGTCTGAGTAAGCTAGTGAGAGAGGGGCATGGTGTGTGTGTGTGTGTGTGTGATTTCTTCATTTTTAATCAAGCCATTCTTCTAGAGTCTTTAGGTCAGCTGTCATGTTCGTGCTTTCCTGCTTTGTTCTTTTGAACCACTCAATGACTGGTGACTGACTGGATGCTGGAAAGGAACGCTTTTAACAGATTAGTGCTGGGGCCCTCTGGTCCTCTCCTTCACCTGCATCATAGCAGCTGCATTCTGCCCTTTCCATGGCCCTGCAAGGAAAGGGGCGGGGAGGGGGGCGGTGGTGGGGAGAGAGAGAGAGAGAGAGAGAGAGTGTGTGTGTGTGTAGTAGTCAGCAGTCTCTGTCAGCATGTATTATAAGGTTTCTCAAGCACATGGAATGAGATCTTTCTCAGGAAAACTCTTTGTCAAGGCCAGCACACGTGGGAAAAGTATTTCAATGCATACTCTTGTAACTGTGACTGTTTTTTTTTATGGGGTCAGAAGAAATTAAGTCCTGAGACGTAGCTATGCTCCACCTCTGCATTTACCTGTCCTTTCTTTTTGAACTCTCCCAGGCAGCAGTACCTGTCCAAAGATCACTATAGTTTCACCTTGCTTGAAAAGCAGCACAACCACACTGATTGATCAGAATGTATCTGATGAAGAGGCTCAGGGAATAAATGGGAAAACTCCAGCAAAACACTCAGCTGCAAGTCCAAAGCCACAAGGTATGCTGATCACGTTTTTTTGATCAGGTTGCATGCTTTCTTCATTGATGAAGACAACACAGAAGAATGATGATCACTAAGAAAGAGTTTTAAGCTCTAAATGGGAGGAACTGGGTGCATTTATTTTTTCAGGAGAAAAGTCAGTCTGTGAACCTACTCAGGCAGGGTTTCTACTCCTAAAACACCTTATATATTTCTCTATTATGGTTCTTTTCATGTTGCATAAATTGTTTACATGTCCCCTTAATGGAAATGTGATCTCTTCATGCATTATGCTTGACATAGTACAAGAGCCTAACTTACTGTTTGCATAATAAATATGTAACAAATTAACGTGTGTGTCGGAAAGTCGTCGTGACTTGCTAGACGTCAGAGGGTCTGTGAAACAGATTGTTCTAAAACAGTGCTTTAATATACTTAGCAAGAATGTGATTTTGCAATATTAAGGAACTGGGGCTTTTCAGGCTTCCTAGTAAAGTCATCCACAGAAAAAGAGTCCGTCTATTTAAAAATTATAATGGTGGAAATCTCTGAATGCTTTGTTCAGTGACCACTTTCTTTTACAAATAAATTTCTAGTAAACTGTGTATTAACTTTAAGAAGCACAGAATTATAATTTTGATGATTGAGAGCAAGGCCTTTTGAAGTGTAACAAACACAAAACTATGCTACACTGTGGCTTAATGTGTAGTTTCTTTCTAATATGTTTTCATTTATATCAAATGCTGAACATTCAGCCAAGAAACAATACTAGGCATTTTCAGAATCACTATACTTTGGAAAAATCAATTTCTATTTGGATTATTTTGTATTTACTTTGGTCTCTTTCTTGTTCTTATGTTTTAAGAATTTCTGAAAGAGATCTTTAATGGGGGTAAAATGGAGTCTTCCAGGTTATGGGATATTTTTCTTTTTGTTCTCACTGATAGCTCTATTGGTAGTTGTATGAGATATGGCTATCAAACAAGGTCAGATAATTGGAGATTCAAATGACTAGCTCATTCATGAGTTTATAACCTTAATCTTTGGCCATATTCCTTATAACATTGTGAATATGAAAATAGAAAATTTTCTGATCATGATTTAAGCCATTTTATTTGCACAATACAAAATTCCATCTTGCTCATTAGACCTAAGCTGACCTCAAATAAGGTTAAAAAATATGTAAGAAATAAATACAATTCAATTTTATGTAATTGCCCAGATCAAAAGCATGAATTTCATTATTTATAAAGACTGTTTTGGAAAGATGCATTGCATTACTTCATTGTTTTTTTAGTTCATTGAGGTAAATTCTAGCAATGTCCTTCCTGAGCTGCCGTATGCCAAATAATCCTATTCTTTAGGGGAGAAAACACTGACCTTGCTTTTTGCTGTTTGCAGTTATATTAAAGTCAATGTATTGCTATTTAAATATATATAATTACTTCCTATCTTGAATATGGGTTTATATATATAATTTTACATAACGACAGAGTATTTCCTGATAGTAAATAAACTACATAGAGTACTTTATACTTCTTTTTCAAAATATTCTCACTCATTGTTTGGCCCTTCCCTGGCCCCCCTAGCTAAAATTTTAACCCCACCATCACCCCTTAAGTCTCATATTTGATCATCCCTGCTTTGGTTTTTCTCATTCATTACAGATTGGTCTACTATATATTTAACTCATCCATGTTGGTTATTTTTTCTGCCTTTTACACTACTACATCCCCTGTGCCTAGCACACAGCATCGCAGGCCTTCAGTAATACTTACTGAATGAATCCTGCTCCATCATCATGTCTCTTTTAGTTTCGGCTGTTCTTTGTTTAAAACTTAGACTGTGTGCCATAAAGAGAGCAGCGTCCTGAAATGAGGCTACATCTTGGTATTGTCAGATCAGCTGCCAAATAGATTGAGCACCACTTATTGACTTGCTGACAGATAGTATTTCCCACCCTCTAGTAGAGAGAAGCTACTTTTAATTTCTCCAGATCCTTAGGAACATTTGGGTGACTGAGGCTGAGAAATGAAGGGGATGCTAACGGAGACTTCCTGCTCAGAGTGAGGGATTATGACACTGACACCTTTCTGCCCACTTCCTTGCAACTCCCTTATAAGTTATGCATGACGAGGCTGTTGAGGCTTCAAGATCCATTATGGAATTTTCATTCATTTGAAGACTGTTGTTCTAGATCAGTAGTTCTCAGCTGGAGATAATTTTGCAGGCCTGTTGCACTCCTCTTGACCCCATGAGTATTATTTGGAGGCTTTTTTGCTTGCGACGACATTTGGGAGTTGCTACTGGCATTTAGTGGGTAGAGGCTAGGGATGCTGCTCAACATCCTACAATGCACAGGCCAGCCTTTTCCACCGTCCTGACAAAGAATTATCTGACCCGAAATGTCAGTAGTTTGAGAAGCTCTGATCTAGATCCTAAAAATAGCTCATAATTGTATCTTCTTTATGTGTTTGTTTCTCATGTGGAGTGCTAATATTTGGTGATGTTTAAAAGGAGAGAACTGACTACTTATATTAGTGGGGATTATGTAGTAATGTGTCTGGAACAACATCAAGTTTATGTTTTTGTGTTTATTAATTACTGATAAGTAAATAAATCCTGAGGATTTAGATAGTGACGATAGTCAATAATACTGTATTGTATATTTGAAAGTTGCTAAGAGATCTTAAAAGTTCTCATCACAAGAAAAAAAAAACGTGTAACTGTGTGTTGACAGATGTTAACTAGACTTACTGTCATATATGCCAATATCAAATCATTACGCTGTACACCTGAAATTAATATAACGTTATATGTCAGTTATATCTCAAATTTAAAAAATTACTAACAAGTAGATATTTTTGAAGAATTATATTTTTCAAAAGGATAAAAGACCTAAATTTTAGATTAGATAAGCTTTCATTTGAATCTAAGCCTGTAGCTTTTGAAATGGATTCCTTCTATAGTTAGGGCTTGTTTTGCCTCAGAAAATACCCTAAGGCCTTGGGAAACAATGGTTTATTCACTTTTTACCAATCCTACCAGTCAAACAAATTACTGAGCAACTCCAATATGTCTTTCTTGTTCACCACTTTTAATATTGGCCTATTTTCTGCCATGCTAGACATGACTCAAAAGAACTTCTTAGCAATTAAAGATAGTTGTACTTTTTCTCTTAGGAGCTAGACATAACTAGCTCCATAGTTAACATTCTCCATAGTTAATTATTTTGATAAAGCCCACATAGTGTCACTTCTCAATCATTAAGCCTTAATGTTTAAAAAATTTTCATCAACTTTGAAAGCCGCATTATTGTTCAAATAATTTAAGTAAATATACTCAATTTACACAACTGAGTAATTCATTTCATCTGCTTCTAAGGTAAAGCATTCTATGTGTAATGTTTCATTCTTAAAGTATAATATGTTACAAATGGTAGTCCCCAAACTTAAACTGGTGTAAAGAAAAAAAGTGTTACTGCCATTCCAATTCTACAGGAATCAAGCTAATAACCCACCAACTGCGCACCCTGAGGGGAATTTAGGATGGAGAAAAACAGGAAGCATTCTTTGCTTGGATATACCATCCCCTAGATAGTTAAGACACCTATCTAAGGAAAAATTTCAATGACCCCAGATTCTTGAATCTTCCCTACATAGAAAAGCACTAAAATCATTAACTTGAGATGTCTGTCTATTCTTTGTGATTAGCAGTAATCATTCTGTGCTTCATTACATGTTTTTCCCAGCAAAAGAAAGTTCATATATATCTTGGCTCTTCCCTTACCTCTTTGGAGCAGTTCTTCAGGGCTGAGAGGCTGTCTCCCTGGCTTGAGTCCTTAGTAAGGTCCCTGAATAAAACTTAACTCATAACTTTTCCTTATGCATTTTTCTTTCAGTAGACAGTGGCAATTAGTTTCTTTTTCATTCTCAATAATTATTTTGCATACTTGGAAATTTTTGAATAATTAAATTTTTTGGTTTTATTTACTATCCGTAAAATTGGCTATAGTAGAGCCCATTTTACTTATAGTCAATTAGATACCTCAAACTTAGCATGTCCTTGACTAGACTACTGATCTCTCCAAAAATTGCTTTACCTATTGTGTCAGTTGATGACAGTTCCATCCTGCCAGTTGGGCAGGCCAAATGTCTGAGTCATTCTTGATTCTTCTTTCTTTCTCTCAAACCTCACGTTTAATCTCTCAGGAAAACTACTTTTTTTTTCCCAGGTAAACTAATTTTAAAATATATCTGGAATCTAACTATTTCTCACTACCTCATTTTAAACACCATTATATAGTAATCTCATAATGAAACCAAGCAGGACCCTGTGGGGCTCCTGGGCACTGAAGCCTTTCTGTCCCCCATTTCTTGACTCCATCCTTCATGACCTTCTCTGCGTTCCAAAGGACAGATTCGAACTGTTGCTAATCCGGGAAGGGAAGGGATCCAAAGACAAGGGAGAGGCAGCCAAGAAACAATAGTGCAGCCTTGGGGAAAAGTCCTGGTTCCACCTCAAGGGATACACAGAACTATGTCTTTAAGCTTTTTAAGATGTCAGCATTCTTCATACCAGAGAATTCCAACTGAGGCTGAATTAAAGGAACCAGAGTAACTCATCAAGATTACCTGAGACCAGATTAGAGGAGTGCAAGCCCTGCACACACCCTAATCTTATCAGCAACCCCACCCTTGACCCATTGCTATAAAACTCCTCCTCAAATCCTCCTAGGTTGGGACACAGCTTTTTGGGGCAGGTGCCCTCTGTTCCCCTTTTGCCTGGCAAAGCAATAAAGCTATTCTTTTCTACTTCACCCAAAACTCTGTCTCCGAGATTCAGTACGGCACCAGTGCACAGAAGCCGAGCTTTCAGCATCACTAACTCTTCTCCCTGTTCCTACCCTGCTCCCACCCTACTTCCCTACATTCTCTACCTAGCAGCCAGTGTGGTGCTGTTGGAATTTAAGCTATATCATATCATCCCTCAGCTCAGCGCTCTACAGGAATTTAAATCCTTACAGCACTCCACAGGTTCTGCCTTCTCAGGCCCTCCCTCTGACCTCAATACCTGCTCTGCCTGTTCCTTTGGCTCCAGTCACGTTGGCCTCCACTGGTCTGTAGCTTTCACCTACCTGGTAGAATGCTCTTCCCCAAATAATTCCCTCAACTTCTTTAAGTCTTGTTCAAATCTGAATTTCTGAAAGAGACCCACTCTGAACACCCTACTTAATACTGCAGTATGCCCTTTTCCCCCACTCCCTACACTCCAGATCCCCTGGGTTGTTCTTTTAGCCCCTCCCCTTTCCTCTTAGCATTTACTACCTTCTGATACATGGTTTACTTATTATGTTTTTTGTTTCTTATCTTTCCCTTTGTTCATTGATATGATCAAGTGCATAGAACTTAATAGGTATTCAATAAATATTAGTTGGGATCAAAAAAAAAGTTAAAAAAAATTAAAAACCGTGTATAGATATGTAAGAATTTCTCTATGATATATATTTTGGATATATATATATATATATATATATATATGTGTGTGTGTGTGTATAAGTTTGTATATATAGAGAGAGAGGGAGAGAAGGGAGGGAGGGAGAGATCTTAGCAGTTGTATTAATTTATAATCCCTCTCAAAATGTATTAGTTCACATTGCTTCACACCTCAGTGACATTTGGTATTGTCAGATTTTGAAATTTTGGTTAATCTGATGGGGCTGAAGTGGTATTGTGGATTTAATTTGCATTTCTCTGATTATTGGTTAGATTGAACACTTTTTCCTGTTTACATCCTTTGGGCTGCAGGGGGAAGAAGTAGTAAGTAGAGTTTCAGACATAATGAACCAGAGGTGCTGATAGGACACCTAGGAGATGTCCAGAGAGCATTTGGAAATGTTGACCTCCATGGTGTAAAAGAAAAATCAAAAATGATGAGAGCAAGAGAGAAGAATCATTTTCACTTGTCAGTTATGTCTTTTCATCAGAGTATGCATTGTTTTCCTCTAAGACAGTGTTTCTGACACTTTAGCCATTCATGACCCTCTTGGGATTTTTGTCATATACCATGTAGCATTTGTGCTCTTTTATTTAAAATGTATCATAAACCAGAGAATATACACATTTGGATTGTCTCTCTTGCTGAAATAGAGACCTCCTCTGTGCCTCTAAATTAACCGTGTACCCAGTGCTCTGCTTTATCAACATCTTGAAACTGTCTCCCCATTAGAATATGAGCTCCTTGATGACACATTAGTTTCTTCATGTAATCCACAAATTTGCCAAGCTCTGTGCAGGTAGTTACTGTGAATATAGTTATGATCAAAACAAACATATTCCTTACCCTCACAGGACTCTAGACTTGTGGAAGAGAAAGCTTTATATCTATAATGTATTTAATATTTTATTGCTGATCTATTATTTAATACTGCTTATTACTACTTAATAATTATATAATAATTATAAGCACTTTAGAGAAAAAGTACACAGTGCTATGATGCAGTTTAAAAGAGGCATAATTGAGATGGGAAAAGTCGGTGGAGTCATCTCTGAGAAACTGACTGGCTGATACATATCATTTTCTTTGCATCTTTCAAGTATCAAAGAAAGAATGTTCACTGAGTAAACTCTAGATGGAAGAGTTATTTTATAACAATCTTTACACACAGAATGATAAAGAACACATTCACTTCTTTGAATATTCTAGTTAGGAATATCGAAATTATTCCTAATATTAAAACTATTTGGGGGGGTGGAATATTGTCCTGGTTTACTATTTTGGTATATATTTGTTCTACACAGGAAATTTTTCCTTAAAATGAACAAATGTCACACTTGTGTAAGCCCCTTCCTTTCCAATGGATACTATACTAACCATCCCACCCCCACCCCCAAGTACATCTTGGAAAATAGTATCATTTTCATAAAAAGAAGCATTTCATTTTTTCACTGGAATTTTCTTCTTGTTTGTGTTGACAGGGAAAGAGGTAAATTGTTATACCTGTAGCTCATTGTGTTTATATATATATATACACACACACGTGTATATATGTATGTGTGTGTGTATATGTTTTTTTCTCCCTTCTCTGTAAGAATTGATAACTGGCACAAAAATGATGAAATCTGGGCCAGTGAGCATCAGGCAACTGTCAGCTAGCTAAGTTCATAAAAGAGATGAGATTACTGAAAACCAGGGTAAACAGCTCTGGGAAAATGGGGCATGTAATTAGAAGAAGACATGATTCCCCACCCTTTCTCCAGAAGTTAGGAAAAGGGTTTTAAAAAAGGAAAAAAGGAGATGATTCTATTTGATTTGTTAAAACATGTATAGTTATATATTCTTTTACCCAGAA
Organism: Balaenoptera borealis; assembly: GCF_965194805.1. Taxonomy (NCBI): domain Eukaryota; kingdom Metazoa; phylum Chordata; class Mammalia; order Artiodactyla; family Balaenopteridae; genus Balaenoptera; species Balaenoptera borealis. The sequence goes on from NC_138870.1 coordinate 28,002,099, forward strand.
TGTTAATTGAAGAGAAAAATGATACTGTATTGGTTTTCAAAATTGAAGTAATTCCTGTACTGATTAAACATTTGTGACATATTATATTTTCTCATCTACAGAATTTCTCATCTGTTAGGGAAAACCTGTAGATTTTAGTATTTTGGAAATAATCTGTTACTATTCAATTAATTGAGTGGAGGACTTATTAGTAACCAAATGATTTGTGGTATATTAATGCTAGGCAACTATTAATGTAGCAGACAATAGTAATAGAACTTCTATAACCACCTTTTGCAGATTTATGATGAGGAGCAGTGCTAATAATGGAAGGAGCTAGAGTCTGGGTACCAGTTATGAAATATGATCAGCCTTGTTACACCAGGCCAATCACTTAAGCTCTCTAAGACTTCATAGACATAGGAGGCAAATAATGATCTACCTCAGAGGACTGTAAAGAAAAAATTTCATCTAAGGTCAAATGAGATAAGGTGCTTTTAACTGGGAAGATGCTTTAAGTAGTGCAATATTATATTACTGTTGTTTGTTGGTTTTTTTGTTGGCTTTTATGTCTAACCTACTAGCTCTGGTTTCTAGTATATCCATTATCACCCTGTTATTAGAAAATCTGTTTTATAGCAAGCAATGTATGTCTAGGAATTAGTTTCAAATTTAGTGCTTTCCTTTCTCTGTGTAGATAAATAACTGCTATGTATTAGAGTTTGGAATGTCATAGCCATATGTAGATCCATAGATGTTTAATAAAGCCATATTTAAAATCACTTAAAATTAAAAGAACCACTTGAATCTTGGAGATGGGATTTCTACAGGACACAGAGTAAATGTCCAAGATAGATAAAGGTCTCTTGGTTAAGGTTCAGTACAAATTTGACAGACCCCTTTACAAAAGATTGATAATGGTAAAGATTTTTGCACCCAGGACACCAGAATTCTTTTGTTAAGGAACAAATATCAGTGAAATACTGAATTCTATTAATTCTTTTTCTACAGTGCCTCCAAAGCCACTACACCTGCAGAATTCACCTTCGTCCAATATACACCAAACCCCCAGGCATAAAGCTTTATCTAGTGCAAAACCAAGGATGGAGGAAGTTAAACCTGCCTCTGCTTCTTGTGTCTCAAAAGAAAAACCCAGTAAGATATCAGATCTCATCAGTCGCTTTGAAGGAGGCAGGTAAGAGCTAACTTACAATGGGAGAAGGCAGAGGGGAGAAGAAAGCTGGTTTTTTAAAAAGTATGATAGAGTTACAGATTTTAAAATAAAAAATAGAGTATTTTATTCCATTAGGTTTGGTAGGCCTTTAGAAAGAGTGAATTTTTAAAATACTAATCTTGCCCTAATATGAATTCTCATTCATATTATATTATATTATATTATATTATATTATATATTACCTGTGTGCAGTGCTCTGTGTCCCAGCCTTCTCATCACATTGTGTGCTGTGTAGATCTCATTTCCTGCGTATCTGTGTATGTCACTCTGTGTGTTGTTACTCCCTGGGGTCATTCCATTGGTCACTAGATATCTGGGTTGGAAACGCAGGAAGTTGTCTCTGTTTCTTTGCTTCTCACTTCATATGCTTGAATTTAACTCCTGTGGGCCTGTCCCATCTCTTCTTTCTGACCCATTTTATTTAATGTGGGTCTTCTGTATCCATTCAGTCCCTGTTTCCCCTCTCCCCATACCCCTGTACTGTACTAGGTTTGTGAAGAGATACTGGCAATAACAAAATTCATGCTAAATTTCCATTCATATTTATTAGATATAATTTTATATTTTTTAGTCCTGACGGTTCACAAAGGTAGCCGAAATGTATATTTCTCACTTAAAGATAAAAAAAAGCTCACATAAGTTGCTTTTCTACTTATATGACCTTCAATTGTTTTTTCTTAGAATTCCCATCACTGACTTAAATAGAATTTTTAAAAAATTTTATCAGAAGGATTTTATTATGTATCACCAAAAGTCTGTATGTAATTAAACAGTATGTATAACTTCACTTTCATCCTTGAAGCCAAATATTTCCATTCATTCTAGTGTAATATTTGGGAATGGTTTCCCATTAGATGATTTCATTAGTTATTTGCAGGATGCATTGTTATTTATGTAATGAATCATAGCTTAGAAATACTTTAAGATCTTCTGGAAATTGTGACCAAGTACAAAACTGCGGTGTCCCTCGCTTGTGAGACTATATTTACTAACAAGTTCTAGAGAAAAGTAGTTCAGAAGCCTGTCTTCATTTTTTGTTCTTAATCAATTATGGGAACTTGAGTCATAAATATTTAAACTTCAACATCTCCCCCTCAGAAGTAGGATTTTTAATACCTTTGATATCTTAAATTATAGTAATCTTTCCTAGAATGATTTATTTCCATTGAAAATTTTTTGGTTCTCATGGCAAGTTGATTCAATAGCATGTTTGCAGATTCCCAGGGCCCTGTCCAGTGACTGCATAATAAAAGGAGGGGATGGAGCCCTGACCCCTTTCCATAGTGCATGCCAGAGCCTGTATCCTCAGATTTGGGGGTAGCTTTGGGAAGCCCCGAATGGGTCAGTATTCCAAAGACTGAGTCCTCTGAGCCTCACTATTTTGGTAACCCACTGTTTGTATTCCTCCTCTCCATAAACAAAACATGCAGTTTTTCCATATCAATTTTTTTCAATATATTTTTCCAAATCAGTTTTCTTTCACTCTTTCAGAGTTAACAGATTCAAAGTCATTTTTTTTTAAATTTTTATTTATTTATTTATTTATGGCTGTGTTGGGTCTTCGTTTCTGTGTGAGGGCTTTCTCTAGTTGCGGCAAGCGGGGGCCACTCTTCATGGCGGTGCGCGGGCCTCTCATTATCGCGGCCTCTCCTGTTGCGGAGCACAGGCTCCAGACGCGCAGGCTCAGTAATTGTGGCTCACGGGCCCAGTTGCTCCACGGCATGTGGGATCTTCCCAGACCAGGGCTCGAACCCGCGTCCCCTGCATTGGCAAGCAGACTCTCAACCACTGCGCCACCAGGGAAGCCCTCAAAGTCATTTTTTGCTGCAAAACTTGAAGGTTGGCTCTAAGGAGAGATGTGCTGTAATGTATGGCATTTTAAGCAAAATTGTTCTAAGAGCAGATAGGATGTAATGTGAGCATTTGGGCCAATCTGGTGAAGGAATGTTACCTGTGGCAGAGTCCACTGCCAGTACGAAAAATAATTATATGTTTTTAATGAGGTATTTCCAGTAGGAACAGGCCCTAAAAAGTACGGGTTAGTGTTGCATTGGATCTATAGGACTTGAATGGAAGTTTTTATTCCTTGTTCAGTGAGGTCCATGTGCAGTGTGGCTGTCCGGTTTTACCCCAGTTATTACAGCTTAAACTAGCACTTGGTGGAATAGAGCAAGATTCTGCAGGCTCTGATTTACCACAGTAAATTGACAGGAAGAACCAATGTCTGTTACAGTGGGGTCATGTAAGACCATACGGCACTATCAAAACCTTACTCATGCGTCATAGTTTTGCTCTTTGCAATAATCTAAGTAGCTCTGGTTTATTAATAGGAGTGATTTGGAGGATGTATTTGGAGTAAGTGAATTTTATTTATTTATTTTTTACTGTGGTTTATTATTCCATTTTTTGTTTTTGTTTTCATTTTTTGAGAGTAAGAGAAACTAGGATTTTTGACCTATGAAAGACTCTAGGATTTTAGAAAGAAGTAAATAACATTTTCTCACAAAACTGAACATTGTTTTTTCCCAAGGACACTGCAAGGCCAACGGTTTCTCCGCATGGTTTGTCATCTACAGGAATCTGCTACTTATTGGTTGAACCACTGCTTTTTACTAAACCTTCCCTCCCCACCTTATCCTACACCCCTCCACACACACACATATCCCCTGGATGTCACTTATTACAGGAAATTCTTACTTGTCATCCAAAGTGGTCCTTTCCGAAGATCCTAAGTAAGTCCAAAGTTTGGTTCAGAGGATCTGCTAAGGATCTTTCCACTGTGTTGCTGCACACTGATGTGTTCAGGAAAAGGAGGACAGTTTGATTCAAATCTTCAAGGGCTTTTGGAGAAATTAGGCCTAAGGGATACGCTCCTAGAAGGCAGATATCAGCGGTGGAGTGTGTCACATTTACTTATACTGACAACCTCCAACTTTTATATGACATTTTCCCCTACCAGATTTTTCCTTTCCTTCCTGTGGTGATAAACTTTACGGTGTCTTTTTTCTTCTCTTATTGCTTTCTTACTGTCAGTCGTTATTCCCTGTTCCGTTCTCCAGTCCAGATCAGCAGTATCTGGGAGGAGTACAGTGAAGGGAGACAGTAACACACATCTCAGCATTGTCCATGGACCTTTCTGCTGTGCCCTTTCCCCACATCCCTCATGAGCCCTCATCCCATAACCTCTGCTTGTGCTGAGGAAGATGCCAGCCCTGGACTTTCTTCCCACATTTTGTATGTGGCCTGCTCACCTGTTCCTCACTCCATCCTTCCTGTTCAGTGTATTATTATAATGTGGGGTTAAGACTACAGGATTTAGAGTCAGACTTCACGGTTTGAACACGGGCTTTATTATTTGTTAGCCACGTTACATTGGCCCCATTATATAAGTTTCTAAGCCTCAATTTCTCTATTTGTGGGGTCCCTATTTTGGAATTATTATGAGTATGAAACAAGATAATCAATGTAAAGGGCTTAATGTAGTTTCTGGCAGTTAATAAATGTTAGCTGCTATTATTGAATTACTGTCATGATCACCATCACAATGAGTTATTCATTGCTCCTCAACTATTTATTGAGCACTGTCACATGTCAAGTGCTGTGCTCAGAGGTGGGGATAAAGCAGAGAACAAGACGAGCACATTTTGTACCGTCACAGAGCATTAGTCTGTTTTAATTTTTTCTCCTCATTAGGTCATAAGAATCTCTTCAAGACTGAAGTCCAGAGTTTTGTGTTTGTCCTCACTGGAATCCTAGATTAAAGTACTATATAAATATTTCCATAGAAACATTGTTATATATTGGCAGTTAAATTCCAATGTACTATTAGGATTAGGCCTCTTTGAGGTGACATCTGAGCAGAAACCTGAATGATGGGAAGGAGTAAACCACACCATTGACTTGGGGAAGATTGCCCTGGACAGAGAGAATGGCAGCTACAATACCCTTAGATATGCACATTTGCTTATTGGGGATGGGAACAGCAGGTAACTAGTATGACAAGAGCACAGTGAGTGAGGAGAGAATAGCATTTTATGAGGCCAGGGCTAGTGGGGGCTATAGTATATAGAGTCTTATAGGCCATGATCAAGATGCCAGATTTACCTTCAAGTGTTTGGGAAAACCCTGAGAGTTTGATCTTTGTGGCCAACTTGGGAAGACTAGATTGGAGGGGATCTGTGTGGAAGCAGAGAGACAAGTTAGGAGGCTATGGCAACATGTGCAATAAAGTTTTTGAGAAATGTGTCCTGCTTTCCAAAGAAAAATAACCTTTGTTTCTAACCTGTTCATAAATTGAGGGCTAACTATACTCGTTTTTAAAATGTTAAGAAAGTAAAAATCTTGGGATAAGATGGCCTTATTAAATATTTTGCACATCTAAGTCTTTACTAACTAGGTATATTAATAAACAGCCCAAGGAAATGTTTTCAACCCTATATGTAAAGCTCAGGCTTATCATCTTTATTTAAATGTTTAGCATCCTAAAAGACTGAGAATTACTCTGGGATATTCTTACCTATGTTTCTAAAACCATCAGAGGGAAAAAAAATGTCTTCACTAAATATCCCTAAGCAGCTAGAATAAATTTGTTTTTATTCTAGAACTTGTCCATGCCAACATTTTCATACTTCCTTTGTATTTTATCTTTTAGCTCATTATCAAATTACAGTGATTTGAAAAAAGATTCTGCTGTGAACCTAAATGCGCCTAGAACCCGAGGAAGGCATGGATTGACAACCACACCTCAGCAAAAACTCCTCTCCCAACACTCACCACAGAAGCAGGGAAATGATACAGATCAATCTCAGGGTGCACAGACTTGTGTGGCTAACGGTATGGTAGCAGCACAAACCCAGATGGAATGTGAGGAGGATAAAGCGGCCACTCTTAGCCCAGATACTCCTATTCAGACTTCTGAACCCTTGCCCGATACAAACTTAGTGAATGGAGAAAGACAGGAAACAGCCACAGACCCTGCATCCCCCACAACAAATGACTGTGATGAAAATGCTTCTGACAGTAGCTGCAGGACTTTACATGTCGGCCCAGTGCTCCCCCTGGAAGAAGGAAGGGCAGACACAGAAGCCAAGGTACAGGAGAGGGAAGATGGAGAAAGCCCCCTAGAACTGGAACAGCTGGACCAGCACCATGAGATAAAGGTAAAGCATAACTAGGAAGAAGCACTGACTTTTTTTTTTTTTTTTAATATTTATTTATTTATTTAGGTTGTACCGGGTCTTAGTTGCGGCACGCGGGATCTTCGTTGCAGTATGTTTAGTTGCGGCATACAAGATCTTTAGTTGCGGCATGTGGACTTAGTTGCGGCATGCGAACTCTTGCAGCATGCATGCGGGATCTAGTTCCCCGACCAGGGAATGAACCCAGGCCTCCTGCACTGGGAGCGCAGAGTCTTACCTACCGGACCAGCAGGGAAGTCTCAAGCACTGACTATTCCACTACGGTTTGAAAACTATTTTATAGCATTTATGTGATGAATAAGTCAGATCACCCACACCACTGGTTGAATAGTTTTCAAGCTCTAGCTGATGATGCATGTTTCCCCTACTCTGAGGAGATATTCCACTTTTTCTTCCATGTAATTTCTGTTCATCTCTCTATTATGATTTCAAGATTCAGAACAGTGTGAAGACTTTGCTATAGGAAAACCACAAACATACTGTTTTTACTTACATCGGAAGAAAATGTTATTTGTTGCCCAAATGTTGAGGCTGCATCCCTAATATTTATGGTCTAAGTAACAGGAAATTATATAATCCTGAAGATCATCTTGGTTCAGTAGTTCATTTATAGAAGAAAAAACAGTCCCAGGAAGCTTAAGTGATTTTCCAGGCTCACAGTAAAAGTCCAGACCCCTTGTGCCCTGACTCTCAGGCCGGTATTGTGTCCTGATGCAAGAAGTCACAAGTGTAAATGCCTAATTGCAGGAAATGTCAATGAATGCAGCGGCCATGAGGAATAGACTAGAGACTGTGGCAAACTAGAAGTTCATTTCCTTTCTAATCAGAGCAGCAGTTTGATGAACCACCTGAACGGCATTTCTGAGCTAACAAAGAGCTGATTTGCTGGTGAAATATGTTCATAGTCTACCTGTGCTATAGCAGAAACTTTTATACAATTTCAGTAACAAGACCATTGCATTTGTATTCTTTATTCATGTCAATATAGTGCTTTGGAAAGATCAATAAATATGGCTTTTACAAAGCACTTGGAATTTCTTGGATCAAAGATGGTATATAAGCATTATCATAGCGTTCCCTGGAGTGGGGAGTTGTTTATAATTCTGAAGAAAAGAAAAAAGTTTCCATTGTTTAGTCTCTCTTATAGATTATAAACAACAATCTTTGTAGGAGAGCTGAGAATTGAAAATTGGACAATTATAGGAAAATTTGTAAAGGATAAATCCAAGTCCTAAATCTATTTAGAATTTTTTTTATGATGCTGTATCTTAAGTGGCACTAACATAGCCAGAAATTTAAAAGGACTGATACTAAATTATTAGAGTAAAAAATGATTGACTGATGTGTTCAGAACTTTAAAATGAAGTCTAGCTTATAGTTCAATTTACAGTGATCCTGAAAAAAATCACAAATAGGCAAAGAGCCAGTAGTTTATTTTCTTCCAGTTAGTGAATTAATTTTAAATGCTGACTCTCAAGCAGAGAAAGTTTAAATAAGGAAGTGAGTGGGAGAAAGTGAATCATACTTGGTAACAATATCTGAAACATTAAAGAAACAGGACTTTGCAAAGTGAATCTCTTTACATCTCGATACAATAGTAGATTTTAGTGTCTCTGTATTTATATCACGGTGAATGGAAAAAAAGTTTAGAACCAAGGAACTCAAGACTCACATCTATTCTTTTACAGTTGGGATGATGCCACCAGCAACTATTTGTAAAACAGTAAGAGCTGTTTTTATTAAGGGAAATATTTTAATTGGTGATGATGCCTGTGGTTGCTGGGTACTACTTTTTTCCCCCTGTCATATATTATTATGTATACATTTTCATAGATGAGTCTTATTTGGTTTGGGAGAGACTTAATAGGGCTTCCTATTAAATTAGTGAGACATGGAATAGTACATCTGGTCTTTCTCCTAATGGGCATTTAAGCAGTGGTTGGCACATGCTATATGTGGGAAGAAAAAGGACATTTTCTCTGCAGAGCTGTTGATCCAAATACCACATGAGTCTCCCATCCAAAAAGGAGTATTAGAATGTAATTTCTTCATGGTGACAACGTGTTCTCTTTTGCTGCTTTAGTGCTTGTTACATTGCCTTTCCTTGTTCCAAAATGCAAACATAAATGTTAGCAGTGTTAAGATGATAAGTGTATTTTACCACAATTAAAAATAAAAAATAAACTTAAAAAAATTTTTAAGTTAGTAGTATATAGTAGACTAAACAATTGGAACCAGGAAATCTTGATGCTACTTCTTGTTCATCCACTAACCAACATTATGACCTTGAACAAATCAATTAAATTCTCTAATTAAAGGGTTCTAAAATTCTTTAGTTGAAGAATATAAACTGAGTCTGATCTTAAGTCTCTCCTTAGTGATAATAATATAATAATTCTGTGCTGTTGTATGTAGGTATATTCCTTTGTTAGCATAGCCCTCCAGATCGTCAGCTGCTGCTTTTTTTTTTTTTTTTTTTTATTTACAAGGGTCTAAACATGCGTATCTTTATGGCTTTCTCCTGTCACAATGAATCACCAGCTATAAGTTGTCCTTTGTTGGTTTTGGTAAAAATCAAATGAAACACAGCAGGAGATCTCAGAGTGCATTGTCCACGATTGTAAAAATGCTGTGTTGATGACAGATCATACTGTTTTTATTAAAGCTAAGGACATTGACTTGACTTTGCTTTTTGACCCTGGTACTCTACTGTCAAGGTGATTTTATTTCTACAAATTTTCCTTCTGCTGGCCTCATCAATGGTTCACCATAAAACATTAGACAAATTCTCATCGTCTGTATATGATTATAGCAGGTTCTGTTGTGCTGCTCCCTGCAACTAAGAAGATGTTTCTCAGCTTTGTCCAAAGAGGACTCAATTTACTAGTGCTCCTCCCTTGCACGATGTCTTCTTGTTTTAATACCAAATTATAAAATGACACAGACTCAATGTAAAGCATCCTGATGTTCCTTTTAATACCATTTACTAAAAACTTGAGCTAGCTGTCATATATTTTTAAAAAGAGAAAAATTACTATATCTAGCAAATAGTGACATATCTGGGCAGGATATGCAGGATTTTCTGTTCTGTTTAAGACCTAAATGTAGTGGATCTCTCAGTTCGCAGATGTGTATTATATTTAGAAAATTATTTACAAATAACTTTAAAAGTAACTAGATAAAATAGTGCTGTACACAAGATTCTAAAACTATTAACACTACAGTGCAACCAGGGATCTGTTGAAGGAACAGGCAGTCTGACCCATCTTCCTGTTTGTAATCTCAAATTGGTTTTCATGTCACTTCTACGGTGTAGCGCTATTCGATGCCTTAAAACAATTATGTACACGATGAAAACCTTTAGTTCATATTCTCAGAGGACATATATTCTATGAGATTACATAATAATGATAAAAATGACAGTAACCATTAACTGAGCATCTTTTAACTGCTAGGCACTTTACATAATTATTTCATTTAATATCAACCTAGCACTATAGATATAATGATAATAAAGCTGAGTCTCAGAATGATTAAGTAGCTTATCTAAGATTTCAAATCTAATAAGTGACAGAATAGAGAGTTCAATGCAGATTTGCCTAACCCAAAGCTAGTGCTTTTCCTACTGCCCAATACTTTTCTTTGGCAGATAAGAAAAAAAAAAAAGTTTGAGAAACCCAGCAGTCTAGCTCCAGCCTAACTCCATGCTTCTCACTGTTGCAATATGCTGTCACTCTGAGAAGCTTAGATCACATACTATTCTGCCTAAAAATTTCTAAATGGCTATATATTTCTTAAAAATTATGTAGAAAGATTTCATTGTATCAGTTGGAGAACTTTCCAAAGCCCTGACCCAGTATTTCAACCTTATCCCCTAACATGTCCTTTCAAATGTCTTGCACCCCGATGACTTGAACTTCATGGTCATTCCCAACATACACATTTAAAAAAAATTTATTGGAGTATAGTTGATTTACAATGTTGTGTTACTTTTTTCTGTACAGCAAAGTGAATCAGTTATACATATATATATCTATCTACTCTTTTTTAGATTCTTTTCCCATATAGTTCATTACAGAGTATTGAGAAAAGTTCTCTGTGCTATACAGTAGGTCCTTATTAGTTATCTATTTTGTATATAGTAGTGGGTATATGTCAATCCCAGTCTCCCAATTTATCCCTCCCGTCAGTTGCTTCTTAAACCATCTAATGTGTTGAACTTCTAAGACATCATGGAGTATTTGAGTTTCACTATGCAGACAACTGTAAAAAAGTTACCTCAGTCTTTATATAACTCGATATAGAGATTTACATCAGAATAGTCTTATTAACTTTCATTTAAACCAGAATTAAATTTAATGGACATTTCCTGAATTGCGCACCAGGAGTGGAAGAATGAGGGATTGGGGGATGGAAAGTGGGGGTACAATAGAATTGCAAAGATAGTTCAGGAAAGTAGATACATATTAAAATAGATCTTGAACAATCATTATTAATAATTGAGTACAGACTTGAAAATAGTCTCAGCTTGTGTAACTCTTTCACTGATTATCTGATGTATTTTGATCAAGAATCACTTACAGTGGTGAATATAGAATACTGTTATTTTTACCGTGTAAAAGATAATACCTACCTCATTGAAACTGTTGACTCCACTATACTTTAGCAAAGCAACACTTTTCCAGTGTTTAAACTTTTTGCACCAGTGATCTAAATATAGCCAGACACCTCAAAGTAAGCAGATAATTCTTTAAAATCTCAGAATCAAAGAAAAATTTTAGCACCTTATGATACCTTTAGCTTTCAACCACAACGTGTTAATAGTATCTTTAAATTAAGGTTAATCATGTATTACAGCAGATTACAGATTGAAATCTACTAAAAAGAAGATGTTATTGGGTGAGCCAAAAAGTTCGGGTTTTTCCATAACATCTATACAACATTGTAAGGAAACATACTAAAACCCGTAAGTTACAGGAAAGGTAGGGGTCAACGACTATCGTAGTGTGTATGCATGTGAGCACTCAGGAATGGTACTTGAGGGCATCAGGGGATAACAGTATTATAATTCTTGTTTGGCATGATGAATTTGGGTTTACATAAATAGCTTAAACTATATTAGGAGACTCAGGTAAATGGGTTAGAATGAATTTCATTAAAAATAGTTATCTTTTCTCAGATTTGTAGGCTTCAGTGGGTGAGCTTTAGTAGAAATGCACTATGTTGAATGCTGCACTCATCAATTTGTGCCATGGAAATGAAAATTTCTCTTCACAGTTTTCACAAGTCTTTTAATATCCAGGTTATATTTCCATGGGTTGATTGGTAGTTTTTTCTGAGATTTATTCAAAGTATTTCCTTCCTCTCTATTTCATACAGCAAGCCAAATATCAGTGTGTAGATATGCACTTTTTAAGACTAACGTTTATATAAATAACGAATCTCTGTTATTGCCAACATAAGCTCAGAGTAGCAATGTATTAAAACTATAATAATAGCAATTTTATCAAGAATATAAAAGAAACAGATTTTTTTTTTTTAAGAAACAGATTTTTTAAAAGTTAATCTTTCCTTTCACCAAAAATGAAAGAAATTATGTAGTGAAGTGGGCAGATAGATGAAGGTGGTGTCCACAATGTAGAAACATATATTTTTAAAAAAATGTAAATGTTTATTTCCTGCTTATTTCTGGTTTTTTAATTGCTATTTTACTTATTATAGTTTTATATAAGCCTTGAGGGTTTATAACTTTTGAACATACTCAAAAGTTAAGAAAGATAATTATCTCCTAGGGGAAAAAATGACAGAAAAGCACATTCAGAAGTAAGTTGCAGGACTTCCCTGGTGGCGCAGTGGTTAAGACTCTGCCTGCCAATGCAGGGGACATGGGTTCGAGCCCTGGTCCAGGTAGATCCCACATGCCGCAGAGCAACTAAGCCTGTGCACCACAACTACTGAGCCTGCGCTCTAGAGCCCGTGGGCCACAACTACTGAGCCCACATGCCACAACTACTGAAGCCCGCGCGCCTAAAGCCCGTGCTCTGCAACAAGAGAAGCCACCACAGTGAGAAGCCCGCGCACCACAACGAAGAGTAGCCCCCACTCGCCGCAACTAGAGAAAGCCCATGCACAGCAACGAAGATCCAACGCAGCCAAAAATAAAAATGTATATATTAATTAATTAATTAATTTTAAAAAAAGAAAGTGAGGCTTGATTAAAAAAAAAAAAGAAGAAGTAAATTGCAAACAGAAAACCAGTGGTGTAATACAAGTTAACTAACTTTTCCTCTTTTTCCTTCAATTTCTCCTCACTAAGTTTAATTGTATTTCTTAAAATTGTTGATTAATTTTATAGGGTGTAATATGAGATATCAAAGTTTTCTGAGGGGTAAAACATAATGCTTACTTTGGTTATCCATTTCTTATGATGGGCTACAAGTCCTTTTTTTATAGAGCTTTATTTTTTATTTTTTAAATTAATTTTTGTTGGAGTATAGTTGATTTACAATGTTGTGTTAGTTTCTGCTGTACAGCAAAGTGAATCAGTTATACATATATCCACTCTTTTTCAGATTCTGTTCCCATATAGGTCATCACAGAGTATTGAGTAGAGTTCCCTGTGCTGTACAGTAGGTTCTTATTAGTTATCTATTTTATATGTGTATATGTCAATCCCAGTCTCCCAATTTATACCCCGCCTCCCATAAAGCTTTAAATTTCTTTTGGTTCACTTCTTGGAAGATAAGGGGACAACTGTTGAGGCTTTGTTAGATTTGAAGGCAAGTATTAAATTACACCTCTGTTTCTTCTTTTGCCAAATCAGCTTTAATTCCAAGAAAGTGAAAGGCAACACAAGCGAAGAAATTATCCAGCTTTACTAATCGATCTTTCATTGTTGCTAGTATTATAATGAAAGCTCCAACTAAAGTCATAGGCATTTTAAAATGATGTGTAGAATAATGGAAAAGTTTCCTCACTAACCATGTGGATAGTTCATAAATGCCTTGAGGGTAGCTTTTCATTATTCACTTAGAACTGATGGGGAACTCAGAAACTTCTTTATGTTGTGGTGACTCCGTTTAGTATGTTGGAAAGATATAAGAAAGAAGTGTGCTTCAGAGAACCTGCACCTGAATAAAACCACCTATTGTTCACTTTAAAAATTCAGTGTGCAGGCTCACTCTCCTTGGTGCTGGAAACAGAAATGAACAAGGCAAGCCCTTTCCACAAAGCCTCAGTCTGCTGAGGGGAGAAAGACATAAGTAAATCAGCATGATATGGTGCAAAAAGGGCTTGGGAAACACAGAAGAGAAAACAGCTGTGCCTGAAGGAATGCTGGTGAGGGACGGGCTGCTGAGAAGCAGCAGGACTGGGCTTGAAGGAGGAGTGGGAGGTGCTGGTGGTCCAGAATAGACAGGAACAGGGAGGTAGGGAAGAGGCGTGCATCTAGGCTGAGAGCAGGTGTGAGAAGTAGAAACAAAAGGGTAGCTGCCATGTTTAGGGGTTTTCTGGCCTCATAATAGAGGCCAGAAGGGCTAGTGAAATGAGTGTGGGAGTAGAAGGATAGGCTTAAAAAGAAAATGTAAACTAAGGATAAATTGCAATGGGTTTGTGTGCCTAAGCTGTATTTTTTCCCCTGAAAACAATGGAGACTTTTTAAAAAAGATTTTTAAAAGTCTGAATAAAAATTAATAATCCTCATAGAAAATCAAGAAAATGCAGCAAAGTGTAGAGAATACAAAATCACTCATAGTTCCACCACCCAGAGAAAAATGCTTTGATATCTAACATTCCAGCTTGTTTTTCTCAGCTGATATTTTTAACAAATATATGTCAGTAGCATAATGTATGGTCATTCTGCATCCTGTTTTGTAGGATGAAACATAGGTATTTTCCCATGTTATTTCAAACTTCCCATAAGCCTAATACTATCTGGCCTAAGAGGCATTTAATTAAAGCATGGAAGTGACATGATTATACATCTGTGGGTTTTGGAAAAATGACTCAGATGAAAGGAAAAACAGATGGAGCAGGGTACAGGTGTGAAAGGAAGAGGTCCTGGACGAAGCAGAGGGTTAGGACAAGGGAGAGAGATTTCTGAGAACTGCGTGACTGGATGTAGGGAATGAGTCATGTTCAACTCCTAGCTTGGATGAAGTGGCAGACGGTGTACCATTTACTGAACTACAAGAGAATAGAAAGAACAACATATTTGGGGGGCAAAAAAATTAATTGGATTTAGACATAATGAATTTAAAGGACTTGTGGAATGTCCAGGTAAAGATACCTGAAACAAAAATGGAATATTCTGGAGACATTATGGGTTATTGGTTAAGGATGAAAGCTTTAGAATTAAGAGGTGAGTTCCAATCCCAGCCCCATTACTTCCCAGCTATGTGATCTCAGACACGGCACTTTAGTATAACTCTGCAGGCCTTGGTTGAGATGACAGACAAGAAGGAAAGTGATTATGTTTGGAATGAGGGGAGGGAGTAGAGTTGCTGATTAGGTTACTTTTATGCTACTCAGTTTATGGCACCTGCAAGACATCCATTTGGAGATATTAATTAGGCAGATGAAATACGGATCTGGAGCTCAGGAAAGAGGGTAGGAATGTAAAAGGATGTACATAAGCATGTGATTAATATTGCCAAAATAGAATGTGTAGGAACCAGAAGAAGGCCAAGAACTGAGCCCTAGAGAGCACAAGCATAATCGAAAGGGGAACATAGAGGTTTGTCTAAGAGGAGAAAGAAGAAGAGAGAGCAGTGTCATGAGAACCACTGGGACTGAGAGGGTAGGGGACAGGGGGGTATTGGTGAGCTTGTGAGGATGGTCATCATTTAGAATGTGGAACTAGAAGTTAACCTGGAGACCTAGGCCTTTACTGGGACATTATAGCTAAGTAGCTCAGTAAACCTGGGTATTCAGATTAAATACAGTGAATCTATATTGCACATATACTGTGTTCAAGTCACTGCAGTAAATTCAAAGAGGAAAACTACCAGTCGAGAAGGAGGATTAAGATAAATAAATGACCATTACTTAAGATATCATGGGATGAAGGGGAAAGGAAAGCTCAAAGATAAAGCCAAGGTTTGGAGCATGGCTGAGAGGATGAATTACCTGTTGTTAGCAGAAATGGAGAACTCAGGCAGAGTCTGGAAAGTCAGGTGCCTGGAGGTCACAGGGTACACAAAGATTCAGTATGGGTGTGAGAGAAAAGGAAAGGTCAGATATTGAAAACACAGTGGTTGTTGTATGTGGCGTAAAAAAAACAAAAACAAAACAGAGAGTGATACACCATAACCTGGTGGTCAGGAAGATAGGCTCAAGAGCCAGACTCTCTATGTTTGAATCCCAGCTCAGCTACTTACCAGCTATGTGGCCTTGAGCAGGTCACTTAAACATCTCTGTATCTCAGTTTCCTAATCTGTAAAATGGAGGTAATATTACCTACCTCATAACATTTTTACAAGGCATAGATCATTTAATAGTTGTAAAGTACATAGAACAGTGCCTTGAAACAATGTGAGCTGTGTTTGTTAAATAAAACATAAAATAAAAATCCTGTTTCCTCATTTGTAAATCTAGATGAATAGATTCATGACCTGAGATGTCCCTTAATAGACCAAAGTTCAACATAGCTTACCTGCTGAAGATCCCAGCCCCTCTCTCTCAGTTCTATTTTAAACTAAGGTGCTCCCTTACAGGATACACAGAGATAAGTTTGCATGCCTCGTGCCATGTGAGGCACTCACTAATGTGTACAAAGTTTTAACTCTGGGGAATCATCACCAGAAATATTTATGTGACCTTATTACTTTGATATTCTGCCTAGGCTTGGGATAGTTTAATTCAGTTATTGATTGTGAGTATATATTACATTTTCTTGATGTCTGATCTTTAATTTCTGCTAAACTCAAAGGACAGTTTAGTCTAATGTATACTAAATTGGGTGTGAGAAGAGCAAAGTTCTTCTCTCTTTGCTGTCACTTCCTGTCTGATCTTGTGCAAGTAACCAAATTGTTCTTCTCAGTGCAGGCTCTTTCTCCCTCCTCCCCCACCCTCTCTTAAAAGGATGTAATTTAAACCTTCAGATTAAAAGCTCTCACTTGCCTATTCTCCTCTTTCGAATTGGATAAACAGTATAGAGGACATAGATTCGAAAAATACTGGTGCTGGTCACAATTAGGCTTGGATTTTGCTCCCAAAGCTTCCTGAAGGATCATGTTAAAGTACCAGACTGTTTATTCTTGTGACACTATATTATGAAGCAGGGAAAGGAATAATGCCTGCATGTCATAGTGGGCGTTCTCTTTTTCTTGTAATGTGAACCTGGTGATAAATTTTTTCCTGATTAGAACTCTTCCCTGAGACCACGTGACCTTAGTTATGGCATTATTGCATGATCTTAATAGAACACAAAGTCTGTGTTTTGTTCCCTTACCTTCTCATTTTCTTATTCCCCAGATCCAGGGGGAGTTCTCTTAGTTAAAAGGTGGTAGCAGAGTACGAACTTTGTTTTCACAGACCTGCATTGAATCCTAGCTTAGTCACTTAGTAGCTGCGTGACTTTGGGCAGGTTACCCAGCCTCACTAGGACACAGCTTCCTCGTCTATAAAATGAGGGGATAATGCTACTTGCTTCACGGGAGTATTAAGAGGGTTACATTAGATAATTCATGTGAAGAACATACAATAGTGCCAATAAATAGCGGGAGTTGCCCCTATAGCTCACTTGTGATAACTTCCCTTGATTACCTTGCTCTTTAGTATACTGAGAAAGAATACTGGAATGAAGGTGTCTAACACAAAATTAAAGATTTTAAGTTGTGTTTTGAGATGATAGACTAATTATGTGACATTTAAATATCATTGTGATCTAATTTTTAATTATCACCTGGAACCACACTGAAGATTTTGATGTCTGTAAATACATTAAAAAATGACATATCAAAATGTTGATGCATCTCATGAATTGTGGTACAAAATCAAGTGTTTATTTCCTAAGTTGACTCATCTTGCTATGAGAGAATGGACTTCAGGGAATGCAGAGACACATACCTATACAAAACCACATCTTCCTTCTGCATGGTAGAATACAATTAACTGATGACAGATTTGGATAGAAATTCCCCACGAGCAAGAAACATCCATTCTGGTCCTATAAAACATGATAATTTATATAGATATTATTTTAAATATAACATATGGAATATGTTATAAATATACATATGGAGAAGGCTATAAGAACTTTTAGTAGTTTTGATTCAGTGTTTTTAGGGGAAAAAAAATCTTCCTGCTTAAAATGAAATCACATGAGAACATGTATTGAAGAGTTATAAAGCATAGTATCAATATCTGATTCCTTTTTAAACAGTTTAAGATTCTGCCCTTAAAGCATCTTTCAGGAAACAGTTGCTCATTGGCATTTGTGAAATTCTTTTCAAAATATCTACTCCCCTGCTTGGGGTTTTGAGGCATGTGCAGGGCATATGGCACTAAGATTCTGAAGAGTGAATTGCTGGCTCCACACAAGCATTTTCTGCCTATCCAGAACTCTGAGAGCTGCTCTTTGTCCCGGCTCCTGCCATATGGAAGAGTCATGCCGAAAGGTCTGAAAAGACCTGCAGGAGCTGGTGACATCTGCAAGGAAGGAGGCAGACCTGACACTGCAACACTTCATGTGCCAGTGGGTACAGTGACTAATAACTAGGCTGACCCTAACCCAAGTGAAAATGGAGCAGATCTCTACGAAAAGATTCTCAGAGGTGTAAAGGTACACAGTAATAGCCTAGGAATGCATTGAGCAGAGAGGAGCAGGGGAAAATAAATTGTATAGTCTATTAGTGTAAGAGGAGTGTATCTTACTTTTTCAGTTCTGATAGTTTAGGTATACTCTAGTGTATTTTTGTTTGAGGCAATACTCTGAGAATCAGCTTTCAATATAGTATATATTTGCAAGTAAAAAAAGAAAGAAAACCAATCCCTTTATTTTATAGACGAATATCAAAAGTAAGATACTTTTTACATAGCATATTTATAATTATTTTGAAAAGTCAAGCCTGTGTATTCAGCTCCAAAAGAATCAAATGGGATTACTCATCAAATCAGTATTGTGTAACCATTATTGTTTTCCAAAGAATCACAAAAATAAATGACTTCTTAGTAAAGTGGTATTTAAACAAATATCAGGCTACAGCCCCAATGTACCAGCAGCTTTAAAACTACTTTGTGCATTATTTAAGCATAAGTCTGATAGAGTAATTGAGCCCTGTACATGCAGAGAGATCATATATTTCTCCCTAAATGTACTTATAGGTAAGTTTCAGAAACTAAACTAATTTTTTAAAATTTGGAAGCCATCATATTATTACATCAAATATGACTGAATTTTTTATACCTGATAATTATTACTAAATGCTAAAAAGTCTGCTTTAAATAAAATTTATATTGGAAAAATAATCAGTATATAAATTAAAATGCACATTCCATTTTTAAGTGGATAGTATTTTGTTAGTCTGTTCACTTGTAGGCACTTAATACAGTCTTGTTTTTTGTTGCAAAGAAGGGTTAGAGTGAGAGCCAAATATTTACTGAAGAGTTACTCAAAAATCACATACTCTCTTATGTGAATAAAATCTGATTCATTTGGGTTCTGTGTGACCTTGGGCAAGTTTCCTGGCCTCTTTGAGCCTTGGATTTTTTTTTTTTAAGCTCTGGAATTTTGTTTTGTTGTGTGTGTATACTACCTATAAAATAGGAATAATAATGGCACCCATTTTATAGACTTGTTGTAAGGACCAGTCAATCTGTGTAAAATACTTGTAACAGTCTGGCATATAACAAGCAATGAGTGACTAATAGTTAGCTGTTCTTATTGTGGTGATGCTATTATTGTTGTGATTAACCTAAAGAAAGGCTCCATGAGCCTGTGATGTCGTCACTTCCACCACAAAATCCCTAGTAACTTTTCACAAACCTTATATGTGAGTGATTAAACCATATGTCAGCAAGTTTACTTTGTGTTGGCTTTTGCAAGGTCAGGGACCTAATGTTAGAAGACCATCTGTGTGGAAGGAATATAGCTTTTACTAATAACTGCTGGCATACCCTTGGATTTTGCAAAATACGACCAGGATACCCACAATTTGCCACGTTCAGCTAGAGTATAATTTGCGGTCAGCAAAAAGATTGTTTCTTAGAAGCTTCCTATTTAAGATCTCGTAGGATATGGAAGACCTCAGGGGTGACTTCATTGCATAGCAATAATAGACATTATGACTTGTTTAATGAATTCTCTGACTTACAAAAGATGTATTATTTTATCATGGCACAAATTCTGCTGGATTGTTTTCTTTAAAGATATTAGCTAGAACTAGAATTAGAAAATACAAAAAAGTATAGTGGGTCAAGAAGATATCTCCACTATTAGAATAAAATGAAGGGCTTGAAAAGAATGAACTACTAATACTAATAACAACTTGGATGTATCTCAAATGCATTTTGATAAAGCAAGACTCAAAAGGCACATACTGTGTGATTCCATTTACATGACATTCTGGAACAAGCCAGATCAACAATTACTAGGAGCTGGTGGTGGAAGAGGAGTGGGGTTGACTGCAGAGACCTAAGAAAAGTTTCGATAGAAATGTTCTGTATCTTGATTGTGGTGGTGGTGGTGACATGATTGTAACCATTTGTCAAAACTCCTAGAACTATTCACCAAAAGGGTGAATTTTACTAATTCACCTCAGTAAATTTCATCTCAGTAAATCTGGCTTAAAAAACCAAAACAAATGGCTGTAGTGTTGGTGCAGGTCAGTATTTCCTGTGAGTGTGTAGAACTTTTTCTGAAATGTTGATAGAGTTCTTATGTATTTACTTATTACACTTAATTACATCTTTGAAAGTCACATTTTTAGTTCATTAAGTATTTTACTTTCTTCTCTATAAATAGTGATTGTCTAAAAATTTCTTGAAAGTTTATCAGTTTCATGGAATATACTGCATATGTTTCTTAGTATTTAAGTTTTTTTGTATTAATCAGGATGCTACAAATAACACCAGTATTACTCGACCTGGCTTAAACAATAAAGAAGTTTATTGGCTTCATCTCTGTGGTTATGGGATGGCTGCTTATAGCACTCAAGACTACATGTACCCTCATTTACATGGAGCAGCAAAGAGAGATCTCTTTTTCCATGGTTCTTCCTTAAGAGCAGGGAGCCTCCTTTTCCAAAGCTTCCAGTGCATATTCCCTCGTGTCTCACTGGCCCCTGAACCTATCGCTGTATACTCCTGATTGTGACACCATTCAAGGCTCCCCTTTTGATCTGTGGACAAGGTCAGTTTCCCCAAAGGAAAGGCGACATAGTAGTGGGGTAGACACACTAACCAAATCTGGATACCATTAAGAGATAGCGGGGAAGGGATGCCAGGTAGGCAAGCAACAATGCTAGTACTTCACTCTGAGTTTAAGTTAAACCAAAACTTTGACTAATTATGGAATTTGACTACTACATAGTTTTTTTTTTAATATTTATTTGGCTGCGCCGGGTCTTAGTTGTGGCACGCGGGATCTTCGTTGCTGCATGCGGGATCTTTTAGTTGCAGCATGTGGGCTCTTAATTGTGGCATGCAGGATCTAGTTCCCTAACCAGGGATCAAACCTGGGCCCTCTGCGATGAGATCCAGGAGTCTTAACCCCTGGACCACCAGGGAAGTCTCGATTACTACACAGTTCTTATTTCAGTGTTTCTGAGACCACAAATTATTTAAACGTATTATGTTACCTTACCCTAAAGACTTCACATAAAAATACCTCAGTTCTGTAAGAAGCAACATGGTAACTTACCACGTCAGAACATATATTGCATATAAAGCATAAAGTAGATGTCATATGTTTTTAACACAATGAAGCATTTATACAACTTAATAGCATTTTATACATAGTTTAAAATGTAGCATTTACACAAATCAGACACTGGTTTAAAGTACGCTTTGCTCTGCTTTGGTACTAAAGTTTTTACTAAACTCTTATTGTATTTCATACTCTCCTAGAATGAGAAAATTATTTCAGCAAAGTAACTAGGTAGAAACAACTCTGGATGGTACGCAGAGTCTGGATTTTATCCTGTCAGTGAGAAGAGGACTATTGAAGAATTTTGGTTTTTCCTATGGGAATTAGGATTAGGTGAGCAGAGCAGAGTTTTTGTTTTGTTTTGTTTTTAAATTTTATTTATTTATTTTTTGGCTGCGTTGGGTCTTCGTTGCTGTGTGCAGGCTTTCTCTAGTTGTGGCGAGCAGGGGCTACTCTTCGTTACAGAGCACAGGCTCTAGGCATGCTTGCTTCAGTAGTTGTGGCTTGGGGGCTCTAGAGCGCAGGCTCAGTAGTTGTGGTGCACAGGCTTAGTTGCTCCGCAGCACGTGGTTTCTTCCTGGACCAGGGATCGGCCCTGTGTCCCCTGCACTGGCAGGCGGATTCTTAACCACTGCTGTGCCACCAGGGACATCCCCAGAGCAGAGTTTTAGAAAAATTCCTCATACGATAGTATTCAAGGTGGGTTAGAACCAAAACAAATAACGGAATCAGTTAATTGGGCAACTATTGATTGGCCTGGGCTTGAGATAAGGTATGAGCAAAACAGGGTGGCAGTGATCAGAGCGTAAAAGATGGATGCTAAAGACAAAATGCCATGAATAGGAGTTGGTGGCTGACTGGATTTTGTGGTAGGGAATTAAGCTTAAAGTAATTTAAGTCAGCTAACTGGAAAGGGATGGAACCATTGCTAGGATGGTAAGGTTGGAGGGTGGCGGTAGGATGGAGATTTTACAGAAACGATGAGTTTGGTCTTAGATTGACAACATGTCAAAGTGGTAATAAATGTCCAGCAATAGTTAGTCATGTGAGACTGCTTCTCATTCATTCATTCAGTGATATTTTATTGAGTGCCAGTGTTTTATTGAAGCACTGCAGTAGATACAAGAGATGGAGCAGTTAACAAGGAAAAAATGTTCCTATCCTCATGGCACTAGCAAGGTTATACAAAGATATTTAAGAGTTAAGTAAATATAAACTGAAGAAATATTAAAGTCTAGATTTAATTAAAAATAATATAGATAGAGGGAGGTGGGTGCGAGCATAGGTGAAAGAAGATTAACAATGAGTTGATGTTGGATCTTGGTGATGGACACATGGGGGTTTGTTTTGCTATTTTGTCTACTTTTATATATGATAGAAATTTTTCCATAATAAAGTTTTTTTAAGGTAAAAAGTTCTGTGCATAGAGCTAATAATTAAACAAGATCTTTGAGAGAATGATAAAAACATGTCCAAAGAGTAGCCTGAGAGAGGTAGGGGGAAAATGAGGAAAGTAAAGTGTCTGGGAAGTAAAAAAGATAAAAGATGTTTCAAGGAAAAGGTGGAAGATAGTGTTGATACAGAGATCAAAGAAGTTATCATAGATTAAATCTAGCTGATTTCTAATTTTCATTTCTGTTTGGATGTTCCTTGATGACTGAAAGGAATTGGGTACCTGAGAAGCTTAAGAAAACTTTTGATGAAACCATTTTTTTTAAATCAATTTTTCAAAATTTTTATTTATTTATTTATTTGTTTGTTTGTTTTTGGCTGCATTGGGTCTTCGTTGCTACAAGCGGGCTTTCTCTAGTTGTGGTGAGCGAGGGCTACTCTTCATTGCGGTGCCCGGGCTTCTCATTGTGGTGGCTTCTTTTGTTTCAGAGCACAGGCTCTAGGTGCATGGGCTTCAATAGTTGTGACACGCAGGCTCCATAGTTGTGGCTTGCGGGCTCTAGAGCGCAGGCTCAGTAGTTGTGGCACATGGGCTTAGTTGCTCCGTGGCATGTGGGATCTTCCCGGACCAGGGCTCGAACCCATGTCCCCTGCACTGGCAGTTGGATTCTTAACCACTGCACCACCAGGGGAGTCCTTGATGAAACCATTTGATAATATTTATTACTTGAGAAATACTGTCCAAGCTTTATTTCCTAATATGTGAATATCTGTTCTGTTTTCAGGAGACTAATGAGCAAAAACTTCACAAAATAGCCAATGAACTTTTGCTTACAGAAAGAGCTTACGTCAGCCGACTTGACCTCTTAGATCAGGTAATATTTTCCCTTTCAGTATTTTATTTTTTAGCATTATACATCATTTTAACTTAGTGATTTAAATGTTTTAGAAACTGCAAGAAGGACCTAGCCATTTTTGGCAAGTGAAAGCTACTTCCTCAAGGAGCTCTCTAACATTTTCAGCTCTGTCAGTGAATTCATTAGGTATAAAGGTTTCATAATTCATAAAAAACAGATTGAAGGACTCTCTGTATGAGTCGCAAAATGCCTTTATCTGTGTCTTTCAATCCTAAACACTACTCTGTTTCTTGCCCACTTATTGTGATCCTGAAGGCCGTGTTAGTAAATAGGAGATTCTGCTGTTGACATGAATACATCACTGATTCTTGTCTCACTTGCTGTTCAGCCCTTGTGAATGATCTGAATTGCTGCAGTCATAGGGCCAGAAGAAATTTTGAGAGTTCACTTGTTCGGCACGTTAAAAACAGTGCCAGGTGTAAATATTTGTTGAATATGTGAATAACATTTTGTACTTTCATCATGGTAGATGCTTGTGAATCATCTCAAATATACATTTGCAAAGAAAGTTTTAAAATGCATCATTAAGAATAACTGTTAAACACGATGGCCTCTTAATCCTGTTTCAGTGATAAAAGATCAAGATAATTGGTAGATTGTCTGCTAATACAGACTCCTCTTATTAAAAGATAAAGTTGCCAACTTTGAGTAAATTAGTTGCAAGAAGAGGTCCCGCTATTGCAGTTGGAAAAATGGAACTTCGTGGGAGCAGGCCATCCTTGGCACACCTCTTTATCAGTTCCTAGAGTAGACTACATGCCTGTTAGGGTGAGCCTTAAGGGGCGGGATTAAGACTTGTGTTCTCTGAGACAATGTGTTTGTGACTCACATACTCACTTTCCTAAGAATTTCACCATTAAGTCAATCAATTCATGTTGGTTTGTGCCTTTGAAACAATGTTTCTCCTCATGGCGATTACAGACCTGAAACTTTTAGGTATTCCCCTAGTGGAAATGTGTTTTTTCCTCATTGCACTTTTTTTTTTTTCTTTCTTTTTTTTTTTCAGCCATATTATCTTGTCAGCTACTGTTGCTGACCTTTTAGAATTTAGTCTTAATTACTAAAATAACCTATTGGAGTCTCTAAGGACATAATTTTGTATTCTTTTTGCCTCCCAAGAAAATGCAATGGAGGTGAATTTAGAAAATAAACAACCATCTGGACATTATGAAAGAACAGACCTCCTTCTGCCTACATTTAACAGAATGGCAATTAAGAGGTATAGTAGCCCTACTGGAGTAAAGCTAAGACTGCAAAACTTTTTTTTACTGTTTTTAAGATACTTGTTATTATGTACAAGAGAAGATCTTTTTATCCTCATTTCTGAGTTTTAAGTTACCATGCATTATTATTTACTAAAGCAGGGAAACATGTGAGAACTGAAATACTCTTTTGTTCATGCATTGACCACATGTTTTTTAAGCACCTTTTCTACTGTGAGAAGTAAATCACAATGTTCTACCTCCCCAAGGAGTGTACAGTTTTAATAGGGAAAATGAGATACATGCTAACAAATTATAATAAAGGGCAATATGTAATATGTGCCATAGAAGTCATTCAAAATATAAGGAGGAGTGGAAAATACCACAATTATTATGCATCTATATAGTTTTCCATCTTTTAACTCTGCCTATGGATAGGAAGGGTAAATCCTGTTACCCTCAACTGGAAATTCTCTGGAACAGAAAAGATTAACATCCCACATAGAGGCATAGCCTAGGTTAGAGTCAAAGCTTCCTAATTCTAATTCCTGGTTCTTCTTAAAGCATATACTCACTCCTACATTTCAAAAATGATTGATTTCTTGAATCACGAACTTTTCCATTTATTCAACAGAAAGTTACTAAGAGCCCACTATGTGCCTTAGCACAGTGCTAGATGGTTGACCAATAAATTTGAAGTAATGTTTGCATTAATTCTCTTATTCAGGTATTTTATTGCAAACTACTGGAAGAAGCAAATCGGGGCTCATTTCCAGCAGAGATGGTGAATAAAATCTTTTCTAATATTTCATCAATAAATGCCTTCCATAGTAAATTCCTATTGCCAGAGCTGGAGAAAAGAATGCAAGAATGGTAAGAGGCATAGATAACAAATAATATATCTAAGGCAGTCATACTAGAAGCTGTGTTATTCAGCTGTTAAATTGAAATAATAATGCTACACAGAGCTGTAAACAAACATTTACGCAAAGATTTTATGTTAAAGATCACTGAAAGACCTTGTGGTACATTTTTGTCTTTAGTTGAAAAAGGTTTCATCTCTCCTTTCCAAACTATAGTTTGATTAGTGGAGACAAGATATTAAGGGTAACCTGGAGCTTCAAGAATTCCAAGAGTAAAGCATCTCTCTTTACTGTGTCATTCCTAAACTCCCTGTAAAAAGGTGCTTTTTCGCTCTCTACCAATCTCATAGCAAAGTGGATCTGACAAAGCTCAGGGTATGTGTAGAAAGTGATTACTTCATTTGGAGTCCTCTTAATTCACTCATTCTATAAGAAATCTTAACAACTTGTTTCTATGTTTTATACAGGGAAACTACCCCTAGAATTGGTGACATCCTTCAGAAATTGGCCCCATTCCTTAAGATGTATGGAGAATATGTGAAGGGATTTGATAACGCAATGGAATTGGTTAAAAACATGACAGAGCGTATTCCCCAGTTCAAATCAATAATTGAAGAAATTCAGGTAATAGGACTCTTTTGTTCAAGGCTATAATTACTTTTTCTGTACAAATCATAAGGTCTTCTAGATCTAAAATTTAGATTGAGAGATTTGAGACACCTGGCCAAATTCCATTCTGGTCTGAATTATGCAGAAATCATCTCTGCAAAGTTAAAATATTTATTGAACATGTGCAAATACTGAACAGTGAATTCTCCATTTGCTTTTGAGGCAAGGAGAGTCTGGCTTTATCAGGGTCCACATTAATTTACAAAGTAAGTTCCCATTCAGCTCTGTGTCTCTCTTGCTTGCTTTCAGAGGTTGAGATGTTGGAATGACTATAAATGAATATAAAGAATGATTGCTATAAACCCTGACATTTTGGAAACATAATTACAGTTGACCCTTGAACAACATAAGGGTTATGGGTGCTGATCCCAAATGTGTTTGAAAATCCCAGGATAAGTTTACTGTCAGCCCTCCATATCCGTGGTTATGAATCATGAATTCAACCAACCATGGATTATGTAGTACTGTAGTATGCATTTGCTGAAAAAAAAAATGTGCATATAAGTTGACCTGTGCGGTTCAAACCCATGTTCAAGGATCAACTGTTTTCTGTTTTATTTCATTTTGGGGTTTTTTTTTTTGGTCATTTTATATATGTGTCCTGACTTTTAAAATTTCATCAAACCTGGATAATACATTTTAATAATATCATAGTAATTTCTGTTTGATTCTCTAGTCAAAACTGTTAATCATTTCTTCTTTGCTAAAGTTTAAATATTGAAAAGGAATTCTTTAGATCACATAAGGTTATTTGGGTGGGGATTCTTTTGCTCCTTGACTGCCTTCTTTTGTGTTACATAAATATGTATATATTTATTTTTTATAAATTTATTTTATTTATTTATTTATTTTTGGCTGCATTGGGTCTTCGTTGCTGTGCGCGGGCTTTCTCCAGTTGCGGTGAGCGGGGGCAACTCTTTGTTGAGGTGCGTGGGCTTCTCATTGCAATGGCTTCTACTGTTGCAGAGCATGGACTCCAGGAGCACAGGCTTCAGTAGTTGTGGCTCGCAGGCTCTAGAGTGCCGGCTCAGCAGTTGTGGCACACAGGCCCAGCTGCTCCATGGCATGTGGGATCTTCCTGCACCAGGGCTCGAACCCATGTCCCCTACATTGGCAGGTGGACTCCCAACCACTGCGCCACCAGGGAAGCCCCTGTGTTACATAAATATTTTTATATGTGTTTTAAACTCATTAATATAGTGAAATGATCACTGTTTTGTACGATTTTATGTCTTTTAAAGAAGTTAAGAGAATATTAAAAAAGATATATTTATGCAAATCAATGTGATGCTGACAACATCAACAAAAGAAAAGACAAAAACCACATGATCATCTCAATAGATGCAGAAAAAGCATTTGATAAAATGCAACATCCATTCATGATTAAAAACTCTTACCAAAACGGGTATTGAAGGAACATATCTCAACATAATAAAAACTATTTATGAAAAACCCACAGCCAGCATAACACGCAACGGTGAAAAGCTTGAAAGCCTTCCCACTAAAATCTGGAGCAAGACAATGATGCCCATTCTCACCACTTCTATTCAACATAGTATTGGAAGTCCTAGCCACAGCAATCAGACAAGAAAAAGAAATAAAAGGTATCCAAATTGGAAGAGAAGTGGTAAAATTGTCATTATATGCATATGACATGATACTATATATAGAAAACCCTTAAAGACTCCACACAGAAACTACTAGAAACTGATAAACGAATTCAGCAACATAGCAGGATACAAGATTAACATACATAAATCTGTTGCATTTCTTTACACTAACAATGAAATATCAAAAAGGGAAAATAAAAAAACAATCCCTTTTAAAATTGCAGCAAAAAAAAAAAAATACTTAGGAATAAAACCTGACGAAGGAGGTAAAAGATTTATATGCTGAGAATTATAAAACATTGATAAAGGAAATTGAAGATGATTCAAAGAAATGGAAAACTATCCCATGCTCTTGGATTGGAAAAATTAATATTGTTAAAATAGCCATACTACCGGAAGTAGTCTACAGGTTTAATACAATCCCTATCAAAATACCCATGACATTTTTTACAGAACTAGAACAAATAATCCTAAAATTTATATGGAACCATAAAAGACCCAGAATTGCCAAAGCAATCCTGAGGAAAAAGAAGAAAGTTGGGGGCATAACCCTCTGAGACTTCAGACAATACTATAAAGCTACAATAATCAAAACAGTGTGATATTGGTATAAAAACAGACATGTGGATCAATGGAACAGAATAGAGAGCCCAGAAATAAACCCACACACCTATGGTCAGTTAATCTTCGACAAAGGAGACAAAAATATACAATGGAGAAAAAACAGTCTCTTCAGCAATTGGTGTTGGGAAACCTGAACAGCTGCATGTAAATCAATGAAGTTAGAACACACCCTCACACCATACACAAAAATAAATTCAAAATGGCTTAAAGACTTAAATATAAGACATGACACCATAAAACTCCTAGAAGAGAATATAGCAAAACATTCTCTGACAGAAATTGTACCAGTGTTTTCTTAGGTCAGTCTCCTGAGGCAATAAAAATAAAAGCAAAAATAAACAAATGGGACCTAGTCAAACTTATAAGCTTTTGCACAGCAAAGGAAACTGTAAGCAAAATGAAGAGATAGCCTATGGACTGGGAGAAAATATTTGCAAATGGTACAACCGACAAGGGCTTAATTTCCAAAATATACAAATGACTCATACAACTCAATGACAAAAAAGCAAACAACCCAATCAAAAAATGGGCAGATGACCTAAATAGACATTTCTCCAAAGAAGACATACAGATGGCCAAAAGGCACATAAAAAGATGATCAACATCACTAATTATTAGAGAAATGCAAATCAAAATTACAGTGAGGTATCATCTCACACCAGTCAGAATGGCCATCATTTAAAAGTCTACAAATAAATGCTGGAGAGGATGTTGAAAAGAGGGAACCCTCCAACACTGTTGGTGGGGATGTAAATTGGTGCAGCCACTATGGAGAATAGTATGGAGGTTCCTTAAAAAACTTAGAGTAACCATATGATCCAGCAATCCCACTCCTGGGCGTATATCCAGAGACAACTCTAATTCGAAAAGATACATGCACCCCAATGTTCATAGCAGCACTATTTACAATAGCCAAGACATGGAAGCAACTTAAATGTCCATCGACAGTTGAATGGATAAAGAGGATGTAGTATATATACACAGTGGAATACTACTCAGCCATAAAAGTGAATGAAATAATGTCATCTGTGGCAACATGGATGGACCTAGAGATTATCATACTAAGTGAAGTAAGTCAGAAAGAGAAAGACAAATACCATATGACATCACTTATATGTGGAATCTAAAATATGACACAAATGAACTTATTTACGAAACAAACAGACTCAAAGACATAGAAAACAAGCTTATGGTTACCAAAGAGGAAAGGGGGGTGCGGGAGGGATAAATTAGGAGTTTGGGATTAGCAGATACAAACTACTATATATAAAATAGATAAGCAACAAGGTCCTACTGTATAGCACCAGGAAATATATTCAATATCCTGTGATAAACCATAATGGAAAAGAATATGGATAGAGAATATATATGTGTAACTGAATCACTTTGCTGTACACCAGAAACTAACACAACATTGTAAATCAACTATTCTTCAATTTGAAAAAAGAAAAAAGTCTACAAATATGTTTTTAACCCGTATATTTACCATTTCTGGAATAAGTTCCTTTCAGTATGAAAATGATGTGTTTCTTGTGAGGTAGAGTGAATAGCAATGAATTTTCTTGGGCTTTGTTTATTTGGAAAATATTTTTTTCTTCACTGTTGAATGATAGCATTGCTAGACACAGAATTCTTGGCTGATAGCTTTTTTCTTTCAGCAATTTGAATGTCATTTCACTGCTTTCTGTCCTCCCTTGTGTCAGATGAGAAGTTAGCCCTTAATTGTATTGACAGTCCCCTGTATGTAATGAATCGCTTTTCTCTTGCTGCTTTCAAAGTTTTCTCTTTGTTTTTGGCTTTTAATAGTTTGAAAATGATGTGGATCTTTTTTGTATTTATCCTGCTTGGAGTAGATTGAGCTTCTTGGTTGTGTAGATTTTTTTAAATCAGTTTGAGAAGTTTTCAGCCATTGTTTCTTTGAATTTCATATTTTCATTACCCAAGTTTCTTTCTTTTTTTTTTTTAAATTTATGTATTTATTTATTTTTGGCTGCGCTGGGTCTTCGTTGCCGTGCACAGGCTTTCTCTAGTTGTGGCGAGCAGGGGCTACTCTTCGTTGAGGTGTGTGGGCTTCTCATTGTGGTGGCTTCTCTTGTTGCGGAGCACGGACTCTAGGCACGCAGGCTTCAGTAACAGGCTTTGGTGCGTGGGCTCAGTAGTTGTGGCTCGTGGGCTCTAGAGCGCAGGCTCAGTAGTTGTGGCACACGAGCTTAGTTGCTCAGCATCATGTGGGATCTTCCCGGACCAGGGCTTGAACCCATGTCCCCTGCATTGGCAGGTGGATTCTTAACCACTGCTCCACCAGGGAAGTCCCATTATGTGAGTTTCTGAGACCTGTTCACTTTTCTTCCTTTTTTCTCTTTGTTCTTTAGACTGTATGATTTCAATTAATATGCCTTCAAGTTGATTGATTCTTCTGCCATCTTATTTCTGCTGTTGAGTCTCTGGGGTGAATTTTTCATTTCAGTTATTGTACTTTTCAACTCCAGAGTTTTCATTTGGTTCTTTTTTATACTGTCTGATTCCTCCTTGAAAATTGCTATGTATGCATGTATTGTTGTTATACTTTTCATGTTCTTCAAATATGATTACCTTTATTTCTTTGAACATACATATAATAGCTGTGTTGAAACCTTTGCTACATCCAGTATCTAAGTTCACTCAGAGACAATTTTATTTGACTGCCTTTTTTCTTCAGTGTAGGTTAATACTTCACTATTTATTTGAATATCTCTTTTTTTTTTGCTGAATATTGGACATTATAATTTGTTTGTTTATTTATTTATTTTTGGCTGCGTTGGGTCTTTGTTGCTGCGCATGGGCTTTCTCTAGTTGTGGCGAGTGGGAGCTACTCTTCGTTGAGGGCGTGGGCTTCTCATTGCGGTGACTTCTTTTGTTGCAGAGCACGGGCTCTAGGCGCGCGGGCTTCAGTAGTTGTGGTGCATGGGCTTAGTTGCTCTGCGGCATGTGGCATCTTCCCGGACCAGGGCTCAAACCCGTGTCCCCTGCATTGGCAGGCAGATTCTTTTTTTTGTTTTGTTTTGTTTTGTTTTGTTTTTGTTTTTAAGATTTTTAGAAATTTCATGTAATGTCTGAAACATTTATATTAACATATTTCCATACAAATAACCCAATGAAAGTTTAGTATTAGTTGTTTTGTTTGTTTGTTTTTTTATACTGCAGGTTCTTATTAGGCATCAATTTTATACACATCAGTGTATACATGTCAATCCCAATCGCCCAATTCAGCACACCACCATCCCCACCCCACCGCAGTTTTCCCCCCTTGGTGTCCATATGTCCATTCTCTACATCTGTGTCTCAACTTCTGCCCTGCAAACCGGCTCATCTGTACCATTTTTCTAGGTTCCACATACATGCATTAATATACGATATTTGTTTTTCTCTTTCTGACTTACTTCACTCTGTATGACAGTCTCTAGATCCATCCACGTCTCAACAAATGACTCAATTTCGTTCCTTTTTATGGCTGAGTAATATTCTATTGTATATATGTCCCACAAATTCTTTATCCATTCGTCTGTTGATGGGCATTTAGGTTGCTTCCATGACCTGGCTATTGTAAATAGTGCTGCAATGAACATTCGGGTGCATGTGTCTTTTTGAATTACGGTTTTCTCTGGGTATATGCCCAGTAGTGGGATTGCTGGGTCATATGGTAATTCTATTTTTAGTTTTTTAAGGAACCTCCATATTGTTCTCCATAGTGGCTGTGTCAATTTACATTCCCACCAACAGTGCAACAGGGTTCCCTTTTCTCCACACCCTCTCCAGCATTTGTTGTTTGTAGATTTTCTGATGATGCCCATTCTAACAGGAGTGAGGTGATACCTCATTGTAGTTTTGATTTGCATTTCTCTAATAATTAGTGATGTTGAGCATCTTTTCATGTGCTTCATGGCCGTCTGTATGTCTTCTTTGGAGAAATGTCTATTTAAGTCTTCTGCCCATTTTTGGATTGGGGTGTTTGTTTCTTTAATATTGAGCTGAATGAGCTGTTTATATATTTTGGAGATTAATCCTTTGTCCGTTGATTCATTTGCAAATATTTTCTCCCATTCTGAGGGTTGTCTTTTCGTCTTGTTTATGGTTTCCTTTGCTGTGCAAAAGCTTTGAAGTTTCATTATGTCCCACTTGTTTATTTTTGTTTTTATTTTTTTTGTTTTTATTACTCTAGGAGGTGGATCAAAAAAGATCTTTCTGTGATTTATGTCAAAGAGTGTTCTTCCTATGTTTTCCTCTAAGAGTTTTATAGTGTCCAGTCTTATATTTAGGTCTCTAATCCATTTTGAGTTTATTTTTGTGTATGGTGTTAGGGAGTATTCTAATTTTATTCTTCTACATGTAGCTGTCCAGTTTTCCCAGCACCACTTATTGAAGAGACTGTCTTTTCTCCATTGTATATCTTTGCCTCCTTTGTCATAGATTAGTTGACCATAGGTGCGTGGGTTAATCTCTGGGCTTTCTATCTTGTTCCATTGATCTATGTTTCTGTTTTTGTGCCAGTACCATATTGTCTTGATTACTGTAGCTTTGTAGTATAGTCTGAAGTCAGGGAGTCTGATTCCTCCAGCTCCATTTTTTTGCCTCAAGACTGCTTTGGCTATTCGGGGGCTTTTGTGTCTCCATACAAATTTTAAGATGACTTGTTCTAGCTCCGTAAAAAATGCCATTGGTAATTTGATAGGGATTGCATTGAATCTGTAGATTGCTTTGGGTAGTATACTCATTTTCACAATGTTGATTCTTCCAATCCAAGAACATGGTATATCTCTCCATCTGTTGGTATCACCTTTAATTTCTTTCTTCAGTGTCTTATAGTTTTCTGCATACAGGTCTTTTGTCTCCCTAGGTAGGTTTATTTCTAGGTATTTTATTCTTTTTGTTGCAATGGTAAATGGAAGTGTTTCCATAATTTCTCTTTCAGATTTTTCATCATTAGTGTATAGGAATGCAAGAGATTTCTGTGCATTAATTTTGTATCCTGCAACTTTACCATATTCATTAATTAGCTCTAGCAGTTTTCTGGTGGCAGTTTTAGGATTCTCTATGTATAGTATCATGTCATCCGCAAACAGTGACAGTTTTACTTCTTCTTTTCCAATTTGTATTCCTTTTATTTCTTTTTCTTCTCTGATTGCTGTGGCTAGGACTTCCAGAACTATGTTGAATAATAGTGGTGAGAGTGGACATCCTTGTCTCGTTCCTGATCTTAGAGGAAATGCTTTCAGTTTTTCACCATTGAGAATGATGTTTGCTGTGGGTTTGTCATATATGGCCTTTATTATGTTGAGGTAGGTTCCCTCTATGCCCACTTTCTGGAGAGTTTTTATCATAAATGGGTGTTGAATTTTGTCAAAAGCTTTTTCTGCATCTATTGAGGCGATCATATGGTTTTTCTTCTTCAGTTTGTTAATATGGTGTATCACATTGATTGATTTGCGTATATTGAAGAATCCTTGCATCCCTGGGATAAATCCCACTTGATCGTGGTGTATGATCCTTTTAATGTGTTGTTGGATTCTGTTTGCTAGTATTTTGTTGAGGATTTTTGCATCTATATTCATCAGTGATATTGGTCTGTAATTTTCTTTTTTTGTAGTGTATTTGTCTGGTTTTGGTATCAGGGTGATGGTGGCCTCATAGAATGAGTTTGGGAGTGTTCCTTCCTCTGCAATTTTTTGGAAGAGTTTGAGAAGGATAGGTGTTAGCTCTTCTCTAAATGTTTGATAGAATTCACCTGTGAAGCCATCTGGTCCTGGACTTTTGTTTGTTGGAAGATTTTTAATCACAGTTTCAATTTCATTACTTGTGATTGGTCTGTTCATATTTTCTATTTCTTCCTGGTTCAGGCTTGGAAGGTTATACCTTTCTAAAAATTTGTCCATTTCTTCCAGGTTGTCCATTTTATTGGCATAAAGTTGCTTGTAGTAGTCTCTTAGGATGCTTTGTATTTCTGCGGTGTCTGTTGTAACTTCTCCTTTTTCATTTCTGATTTTATTGATTTGAGTCCTCTCCCTCTTTTTCTTGATGAGTCTGGCTAATGGTTTATCAATTTTGTTTATCTTCTCAATGAACCAGCTTTTAGTTTTATTGATCTTCGCTATTGTTTTCTTTGTTTCTATTTCATTTATTTCTGCTCTGATCTTTATGATTTCTTTCCTTCTGCTAACTTTGGGTTTTGTTTGTTCTTCTTTCTCTAGTTTCTTTAGGTGTAAGGTTAGATTGTTTACTTGAGATTTTTCTTGTTTCTTGAGGTAGGCTTGTATAGCTATAAATTCCCTCTTAGAACTGCTTTTGCTGCATCCCATAGGTTTTGGGTCGTCGTGTTTTCATTGTCATTTGTCTCTAGGTATTTTTTGATTTCCTCTTTGATTTCTTCAGTGATCTCTTGGTTATTTAGTAACGTATTGTTTAGCCTCCATGTGTTTGTCTTTTTTACGTTTTTTTCCCTGTAATTCATTTCTAATCTCATAGCGTTGTGGTCAGAAAAGATGCTTGATATGATTTCAATTTTCTTAAATTTACTGAGGCTTGATTTGTGACCCAAGATGTGATCTATCCTGGAGAATGTTCCATGCGCACTTGAGAAGAACGTGTAATCTGCTGTTTTTGGATGGAATGTCCTATATATATCAATTAAATCTTTCTGGTCTCTTGTGTCATTTAAAGCTTCTGTTTCCTTATTTATTTTCATTTTGGATGATCTGTCCATTGGTGTAAGTGAGGTGTTAAAGTCCCCCACTATTATTGTGTTACTGTCGATTTCCTCTTTTATAGCTGTTAGCAGTTGCCTTATGTATTGAGGTGCTCCTATGTTGGGTGCATATATATTTATAATTGTTATATCTTCTTCTTGGATTGATCCCTTGATCATTATGTAGTGTCCTTCCTTGTTTCTTGTAACATTCTTTATTTTAAAGTCTATTTTATCTGATATGAGTATAGCTACTCCAGCTTTCTTTTGATTTCCATTTGCATGGAATATCTTTTTCCATCCCCTCACTTTCAGTCTGTATGTGTCCCTAGGTCTAAAGTGGGTCTCTTGTAGACAGAATATATATGGGTCTTGTTTTTGTATCCATTCAGCCAGTCTATGTCTTTTGGTTGGGGCCTTTAATCCATTCACGTTTAAGGTAATTATTGATATGTATGTTCCTGTGACCATTTTCTTAATTGTTTTGGGTTTGTTTTTGTAGGTCCTTTTCTTCTCTTGTGTTTCCCACTTAGAGAAGTTCCTTTAGCATTTGTTGTAGAGCTGGTTTGGTGGTGTTGAATTCTCTTAGCTTTTGCTTGTCTGTAAAGCTTTTGATTTCTCCATCAAATCTGAATGAGATCCTTGCTGGGTAGAGTAATCTTGGTTGTAGGTTCTTCCCTTTCATCACTTTAAGTATATCATGCCACTCCCTTCTGGCTTGCAGAGTTTCTGCTGAGAAATCAGCTGTTAACCTTATGGGAGTTCCCTTGTATGTTATTTGTCGTTTTTCCCTTGCTGCTTTCAATAATTTTTCTTTGTCTTTAATTTTTGCCACTTTGATCACTATGTGTCTCGGCGTGTTTCTCCTTGGGTTTATCCTGTATGGGACTCTCTGCACTTCCTGGACTTGGGTGGCTATTTCCTTTCCCATGTTAGGGAAGTTTTCGACTATAATCTCTTCAAATATTTTCTCTGGTCCTTTCTCTCTCTCTTCTCCTTCTGGGACCCCTATAATGCGAATGTTGTGGCGTTTAATGTTGTCCCAGAGGTCTCTTAGGCTGTCTTCATTTCTTTTCATTCTTTTTTCTTTAGTCTGTTCCACAGCAGTGAATTCCACCATTCTGTCTTCCAGGTCACTTATCCGTTCTTCTGCCTCAGTTATTCTGCTATTGATTCCTTCTAGTGTAGTTTTCATTTCAGTTATTGTATTGGTCATCTCTGTTTGTTTGTTCTTTAATTCTTCTAGGTCTTTGTTAATCATTTCTTGCATCTTCTCAATCTTTGCCTCCATTCTTAGTCCGAGGTCCTGGATCATCTTCACTATCATTATTCTGAATTCTTTTTCTGGAAGGTTACCTATCTCCACTTCATTTAGTTGTTTTTCTGGGGTTTTTTCTTGTTCCTTCATTTGGTACATAGCCCTCTGCGTTTTCATCTTGTCTATCTTTCTGTAACTGTGGTTTTTGGTCCACAGGCTGCAGGATTGTAGTTCTTCTTGCTTCTGCTGTCTGCCCTCTCGGCAGGCAGATTCTTAACCGCTGTGCCACCAGGGAAGCCCTGGACATTTTAGATAACCTATTTTGTGGGAACTCTATATTCGGATTTTCCCTACTGAGAGTGGCTGTGGTTACTTTTGTTTTTTTGTTTGTTTGTTTATTAACTTGCTTAGACTAAATCTATGAACTTTATCTCTCCTCTGGTATGCAGCCACTAATGTCTCTATTCAGTTTTTTGTTGAATATTCTTGTGTTTGTATGTGATCTTGGCTTTATAGGGGTTGCCCCTATATCTGTGTAGGTTAAAGATCAAACAGTTATTAAACACAGGTGCTTAACTACCTAGATCCAGTTAGCTTCTCTCCTCTGCTGATGGCCCTATAAGTGTGTGTGGAGGGGCACACACTTATTTAAAGATCAGGCCATTTCCAAGTCCTTGTGGCCCTTTCACATTTCCTGTCTGTATCTTCTGTCTGCATCTCCACAACCTCAGAGTGGCCAGGAGATTGCTGCCTTGGGCTCTCTTCTGTCTCTGCTGGTTATTCACACAGCCTCAGCCAAGGAAATGATTGTCCGACCACAACAGAGCTTCAGGCTATTAAAGTCATTGGTCTTCCCCACTTGCCCACCTCAGAGACCATCACTTCCACTGACAGTGTTGCTGGGCATATGGTTCACCGCTCTAAATCAAATGAGCCCTCTTAACTTCAGCAGAGAAGCCTCCAGTCCTCACAGCCTGCCCCACCCTTGCAGAATCTTCACATTGACTGAGCTGGGGGAGGAAGAGGTGCAGCCCCAGGCCAGAATACCACAGCTTCTTACTGTTCTTACCCAAAGTTCAGCAGTTTTTAAAAGAAACACTTTGGTCAATTTCCAAAGTGCTGAAATGATTGTTGTTGTTAAAATCAATTTTATCCAGCTTTAAAGTTGCTTTTTATTTTTTTTTTTAATTTTTATTGGAGTATAGTTGCTTTACAACATTGTGTTAGTTTCTACTGTGCAGCAAAGTGAATCAGCTGTATGTATACATATATCCCCTCTTTTTTGGGTTTCTTTCCCGTTTAGGTCACCACGGAGCATTGAGTAGAGTTCCCAGTGCTATAGTAGCTTCTCATTATAAAGTTGCTTTTTAAAGGGAGGATTTTGCCAGTCTACTCACTCAGCCATAGCCAAAAGTCTTATTTTTCCCCTTCACTCCTTTTTTTGAACATCTCTTTTCTCTCATGATTAAGCATTCATCTACCTTTCTGAACACTGGCTCGTTCTTTGGTTCTTTCACTAACCCCTTTTGCTAATATTTAAATGTGGGCAGAATACAAGGTTTTTGCCCTTCATGATCTTCTTTCTCTCCACACTCTCAGTGACATCATAGTTTCCCAAGCCTTTAACCATCATGTCATACAGATGCTTATAGGGTCATTATTTCTAGTATATTCCTCTACCCCTGAACTCCAGTTACAAAATGCTGAGTGCTGGCTACAAAATTCTGTATGAACATCTTGTTGTCAATACAAAGTCAACATGTTCCATTTCTGTCTTTAGCTTACAGACTTTTTTTCCACTTGACCTTTTGTGCCTTGCACAGAGTAGCTTGTGGTTATGTGATTGGATTTATCACATAGCACCAATATTCTTTTATTCACCAGAATTTGACCACTTGGCTTTATCTTTGATTTGTCACTTTTCCTCATTCTCTGTGTGTGTCCATTTGCCTGTTAGATAATATTTTCAAGGGACTTAGCATGGAGCTTGTTGCATAGTAAGTGCTCACTACACGATGGTGGTCATTATCATTGTTTCATCAAATATTAAAACTATCTCAGCAATGTCTGTCTTCTCCATATTATGAGGAAAGGATGGAGTTGTGAAAGGAATGGTAGACTGAGAATCAACTAACCTAGTTTAGGATTCTAGTCTGCCACTTAGAGCCACTTGACCTTAGAAAACTCCCCTAACTTTTCTGAGCCAGTTTCTTCATGTAGAAATTTGGGGATCAGTAATATTTTCATGGAGAGATATATATATGCGTGTGTGTATATATATACCATAGTCTTGCTGGAGAAAATCAAATGCAATAACTAAACTTATAATATTAATATCTTACACTTTATTAAGGAAAGCCATTAACCCTCAGCTTCCATGCTAATTTCAGGCTCTTTTTACTTTTCTCCTGGTCTACAATAACTTCCAAACTAGTTTCTCCACATCTGCCTAAAGCCACATTGCTGTAGATTAATCTTAATAGCTGTCATATCTAATGATATCACTCCCCTGCATGAAAACCTGCATTAGATGAAGTAAATCTAAACCCAGCTTGACATTATTGCCCCAGATTACCTTTTCTTCCTCATCCCCTATTTCCCTATAAGTATCTTATTTCCGAGCAGAACTCAACTGCCCCCTTTCACTAAACATGCTTCATGCCCCACTGTTTTGGGCCTGTTCTCCAAGGTCCCTCTTCCTGCACTTACCCCCTGGTAATTTCCCTGCCCAAAGCCTGACCTCACCTGAGTTCATGTGTAAATATTCCATTCTCTATGAAGCTTTTAGTTTCTTGTTTGCTTTGAATGCAAACATCATGTCTTAATACAACATTTTTTACCCTGCAGTGCCCTAATCATGGTCATTAATAAATATATTAAGGGGGTTTCTGCTTTGTTTAATATGAACAGGAACACATCTTATTTTTCAAGTAATCTTTTTTCTCTCCTTCCATGTTGACAGCTTACTGAAAGCATGTTCTATAGACTCAATTTTGCCCTAAGCAAAGGAGATCTGTTTAGAGTTTGGTTTCTAATGGAAAAGAATGCCATGACCTAATAAAAATTAAAATTTTCTTATCTTGTCACTTTTCTACACGTGGAGTCTTTTTTAAGTTCAAAGGAAATGACATTTATGGTAGCCTTATTATGAAATAGTTTCTGCTGAGTCCAGAGTCATTTAATGCAGTATTACTTAGTGAACCTCATTAAATAGATGCTTCTTTTAAAAATCTCTGGAGTATGATTTAATAATGTGACCTGACAAACCCTTGTAGTGACTAATTGAAGTGGATGCCATCAATCTGGAAATTTCTTGCTTCAAATTCTACTTGATTTTTCTTTCTGTTCTTAACACTAGATTGGTGGTCCTCAAACTTTAATGGAAGAATTGGAGGTGTTTTTATGCATATGCCCAGGCTGTGGCCTCAAAACTGTGGTTTCATAGATTGCGTTGGGGTTCAGAATTTCCTTTTTTTTAATAAATTTATTTATTTATTTATTTATTTTTGGCTGTGTTGGGTCTTCGTTTCTGTGCGAGGGCTTTCTCCAGTTGCGGCAAGCAGGGGCCACTCTTCATCGCGGTGCACGGGCCTCTCACTATCGCAGCCTCTCTTGTTGCAGGGCACAGGCTCCAGACGCGCAGGCTCAATAGTTGTGGCTCACGGGCCTAGTTGCTCCGCGGCATGTGGGATCTTCCCAGACCAGGGCTCGAACCCGTGTCCCCTGCATTGGCAGGCAGATTCTCAAACACTGCGCCACCAGGGAAGCCAGAATTTCCATTTTTAATAGCATCCCAGGTATATCTAATGCAGGTGATGCACAGACCACACTTTGTAGGGAAATGCTGCCCTTAATGAAAATTCTATGTTACGTTGAATTGTTTTAGACTGGCTAACCTAATTTTTAAATCTTTTTTAAAAAACCTTTCTCATTACAGAAACAGAAGATCTGTGGGAGCTTGACTTTGCAGCATCACATGCTAGAACCTGTTCAGCGGATTCCCCGGTATGAGATGCTCCTTAAGGACTACCTAAGGAAATTGCCTCCTGGTTCTCCGGACTGGAATGATGCTAAAAGTAAATACTCCTCCCCACCCCCGCCCCGCCCCTGCTTTCCATTATGGGATAATATAGTGGCCAAGTAGGCTTGTGATTTCAAAGTGAGATAGGTCTCATAGCCACTTTAGTAAAATATTGGTGCCAGAAAATAACCTCACTGGAAATTGTCATCAGCACCTCAATTAGGCAAGCACTTTTGAGCCCAAATCATAGGCTTGGAGCAATGCAAATCACATTTCTCATGCTGGTTTCACATTAATCATTAACTGTGAAATATAAAACTATAGTCTTAGAGACATCTGGAATAGCAATACACAATTACCTTCTCACAGGAAGAATACAACCATTCAGAATTACTAGTGCTGCTGGTTAATTAGGTAGGTTGATACATACCAAGAAAACTAAGATGACATTTACTATGTAAAAATAGCCTAAGCAAAGTGATATCTCTCTACCTTTCTCTACTCTAAGACAGAAGAGACAATGGTGCTGTTTAGTGTCAGTTAACATTTTCCCTGAGAAAACTTTATTCCTTCTCTACTCCTGTACTACTTTTTTTTTTTATGAAAAAATTAAAAATCTTTTATTTTTTCATTAGATCATAATGGAAGACTTTTTAGGGCTTAAGAGTTTCAATAAGAATTTTGTTTTCTTGTGTACTTTAAAAAAATCAGTTAACTGTGAAGAGAAAATTTAACTTGGATTAGTAATCAACATGTACAAACAATAGTGGTGTACAGTCTTAAAGCATTGCTACTTTCTCTAATACTTTTTTGTCTGCTGTTATAAGTGAACCTTGTTGAGAGATGGACACAAAACACAATCTTTGGTCTTAGAGACTGGGTCTTTTTCTGAACATAGGCTATGTGTGATGTTTCTCCCACCATCCAAGTGAGTTGGTGACCACAGGAACTTCTCATCTCCCCTTTCTTCCTCTAAAGTTTAGAATTATCCTAACTTGTCTTCTTCCACTTTCCACTTCATCCCCGCTTTCCACTCACCTGGCCTGAGTGCTTGGTTTTAGTAGTGGTAGGATTGGAGGTTGGATCACCATTGCTACTTCTCAAACTAGTCTCGTGGGCAGTGGCCCCAGCCCATCTTAATTTGTCTCCCTCTACCTTGGATACTATGTGGAATGCAAAGAATTGCTCAAAATCAGGATAGTTCTCCAAAATATAAATAAAAATTCTGCTTCTTCTGTACTCAAAAGACTTTGACTCCTGCTAAGGTAGCTATGTCAAAAATGAGAGAGTCAGCAACATAATAGGGTATTTTATTACTCTTTTTGGTTTCCCATTACTACTTACACTAAAGTTCTAAGGAAATCACAGAAGTACTTTTAGAGACCTAAAAGTAGAGGGGAAAGCAACAAAAGTGCATTTTGTTCAGCAGTAGAACGAAGAAGACAGAAAAGCTGGTTCAGAATAATGGGGTTGTTGTGGTAACAGAATTAACCCAACCAGTATTCATAAGATAGGAAAGAAAGGAAGAGAGCAGGACATAATGTAGGATTGAGAACATTCCCTCAGATTAATCCAGCAGGAAGCCTCAGCTTTCACATCTCTTCACCAGTAGTCCCGAAGCTCCTGCCTTGCCCATATCAGAGTTCCCATTCCCATCTCTCGCTACCACCTGCCCTAGCAACAACACCCTCCGTCAACATTGGCATCAGAAAATTCCCTTTCACCTAGACTAGAAATGTGAGTGTGTTTTCCCAAGGAAAACTGATTATGCTTGGTGGTTAATTTTCTCATAAAACTAGTGAAATACTTACTACTGCTGAAATATTGTAGAACTTTGAGTCAGAAGACTTAGGTTCTAATGTAGCCCTTCAGTATCATAATTTGTGACCTTAGCCAAGTCACATCACTCTCTACTTCTTTCATCTGCCAAATGAAGCTAATATACTTTCCATTCAAGGTTGCATAAGAATGAATTGACCTAATATATATGAAAGCCCCTGACAAAGTTCCTTGTACCAAGCTAGTGTCAGGGTGTTTGTTATTTTGAAGGTCCCTTATCAATTAAATGTACCTGAGAGCTTATTCACTGTATATGACTTTTAATGAGGAAATACCCTTCAAGTTCCAAATAATCTGCTTACAAATGAACTTTTGAAAGTATCCAGCTTGTAAATGCAAATTGCCCCCTGCTTTTATCGTGTATCTTCGGTCTCAGATTTCTTCTTATTGTACTGTATATTATTCAGCTATCTAGTAACATAGTAAGGACAAAATGTATTTACTTTTCTTTTTTTCCATTTAGAATCACTTGAAATTATATCTACAGCAGCAAGTCATTCTAATAGTGCAATAAGAAAAATGGTAAGTGGTTTCCAGAGGAAATGGGAATATTCTAGTTAGATAATTGCCAATAATATAGTCTGATATTATCTACAGGTTTGGACCCAAATGAATTGATACAAGTGAACAAAAAATATTGTTTATAAAATGTTTAGTGTTATCCCTCTTCTCCCAGGTTTTAATTTGATCATAACTGACATACTTTATACCAAAATTTATGCTTAGTTCCAATCCCTTCTGAATTATGTATATTTTAGCTAAGGTCATTGATTAAAGGAACTAAGGTGAAACCTCCTTATATATGATCTTGCTGTGTTTTGTTTTAATTTCCTAGGAGAACCTAAAGAAACTCTTAGAGATTTATGAAATGTTGGGAGAAGAAGAAGACATTGTAAATCCTTCAAATGAACTAATAAAAGAAGGACAGATCCTCAAACTAGCTGCTCGGAACACATCGGCACAAGAGCGCTACCTTTTCTTAGTGAGTTTTGTAGTATGAGCAAGTCACATAAGAATAACCCATAAACATTGTTATATGCATCTTGGAAAAGTAGGATGCTTGCTTGCTCTCACCAAAACAATTATATCTAACCTGGTTTAGTCAGTACTGTCAGGATTCCACATCAGGGAATGTCCTTAGTAACTGAAACTTGTTCTTTCAAGGACACAAATCTTTTTTTGAAGTATTTTTCTATAATCTTCCTGTGTACTTACCATGTATAATTTACTTCAGTAACACGTAGTGAAGATGATTTAACCTTTCCATGATGATCATAGCCATCAGTGTATACGTGGGGACCACTATTTTTAATTCTTCTAGTTGAAGAAATATATAGACAAAGTTGTAAAACTTGTGCCTCAAATATCTATGTAAAAGTACATGAGTTTGCTACATAGTTCCTTTTCACTGCGATCAGTCTCCATCCCTGCCTTAACTTCCGGGAAATGACAGTTAGTCTAGAACTTATCGAAAACATAGGCGCTCTCCCTGGGGCATCCAGGCCATTATATTTTAGTCTCTGTTAAT
The DNA here is from genome assembly GCF_965194805.1 of Balaenoptera borealis. NCBI lineage: Eukaryota > Metazoa > Chordata > Mammalia > Artiodactyla > Balaenopteridae > Balaenoptera > Balaenoptera borealis. The sequence goes on from NC_138870.1 coordinate 28,046,017, forward strand.
TCCAGTTCCTTTCTATATCTAATGATATAATAATAATCATAATAGCTAACAATGAGTAACAATAAGCTAACCTTGAGTAATAGCTCAGTAAATGTTAGCTATTACTATGATTGTTATTATAGGCAAAGAAACAGACACATTGGTCAAGAGGCTGCCCGGTAACTGGCACATGACACATTCTCAGGATGTTATCACATCTGACTTTTCTGCTGCAAGGCAGTCATCTCACCAGCCTTAGTATGAGTTGTTGGGGGCTTAGAGGCTTCTGTTGTCTGGTTACAGCTTCCTTTGAAAGGAAGATTTACAGGAACTAATTGTCATGCAGAAGGGTGTTCAGTATCTCTCGTGAAGCGTTTCTACTTCAAGTTTGTATAACTAAAGAAAATTGAAAACATGTCCATCCACACAAAATTTATACGTGAATGTTCATAGCAAAAGTATTCATTATAGCCAAAAAGTGGAAACAAACTAAATGTCCATCAGTTGATGAATGGATAAACAAAATGTGGTATAACCATGCACTGGAATATTATATGGCAGTAAAAAGGAATAAAATACTGATACATACTACGTGAATGAACTTTGAAAACGTTGTGTAAAGTGAAAGAAGCCATTCACAAAAAGCCACACTGTGTGATATGATTCCGTTTATATGAAATGTCTAGAATAGGCAAATGCATAGAGGCAGGAAGTAAGTAGTGGTAGCTTAGGGCTAGTGGGGAGGAGGAAATGGATACAGGATTTCCATTTAGAGTCATGTAATGTTCTAAAATTAGGTAGTAGTGATGGCTGCACGATTTACAACTATATAAAAACCATGAATTGTACATTTTAAAAGGGTATATGAATTATATCTCAATAACTTAAAAAATTTATAGATATTTTACAAATTAACTATAAAAAAGTCTTCATTGGAGCTCAACAGAAGAACTTCACCTTTCAGAAGTTTTACAGAGACCTAAATGTAAATCAGGGACATGTGATGTCATGTTAGGGTCCAGAGGGCTGTTTATTTTGAAATGTAGGTTTTGTTATTCAAATATGGTGAGGCCAACACATCAGGAGATGATTGCCATTGAAAAGATAGTTATACTCGGAGATTCCAAAAGGAGGGGGCATGCCACACCATGGAAGAGCTACATGAGAAAGCACCAGAGTTGGTCAGAAGGCAGAGAAAGCAAGCAGCAAATGTGGGCAAGAGCCTGTACTGTGGTTTCTGCGAGAAGGAATAGGCAAGGCAGAGAAAACCAGCTTAGAATTTGCTAGTTTAAATAATTTCATCAGGCTCTGGCACACAGGGACTGTTGCCTGGTACCTAGCCTTAGGGTCCTTAGGGAAGGGGAACACTGACCCAGAGTGTAAGCACTCAATAGAGGAGGTGATTGGGGTGTGAGTTCTGGATCTGTTGGTTTCCATATGAAAGTCATGCTTGCAGGTGAGTCACTCACTGTCTCAAAGAATTGAGTAGTCCTGAGAGGGGGCAGTCCTCCAATGTCAGCAAGGCCCCAAGATGTCAAAGCATCAAAAATCCAGATTAAAAAGAGATGCTTAATATACTGTTCTGGGCAAAATGCCTGGGAGTCAGTGTCTTCCCTTTGTCTTTACCTGTAGGTGCTTAGGTAATTTTCCTTTCCCCTCTTCAACATCAGTGTTACAGTTTCTATAGTTAAACTTTCAGCTCTGTGTCTAACCAATGGCCTTGGTTTAATTTTCACATTTGAGAATTATTCTGGAAATAGTTTTGGATTGAATACCTTAATTCAGAGCCAAATTAAACAGCTATTTGGAGGACAGATGGCAAAGGACCTTGGGGGAATACAACAGTAGTGACTTTGAGAAAAGTACCCATCTTGTTCCAGTTATTATAAGCTATCAAGCATATCGTGTCATTGCCTTCCAGGAGAATGGAGTCATACAGCAGAAATTTTAGGAAAGCCTTATTCATCTTTTGAAGACCATCTTAGAAGCAGTTCTTGTCGTGTTCATTCTTTCAGTCCTTCCCCTGTAGTACTGTACTTGTCACAGAATCTCTCCTCTCCCCAGCACACATTTATTCCCATAGAGCATCTTTTTTTTCTTATATGTAGAAACTTCAGAAGTACCTTTTATTTTTTCTCCTTTCTCTCTAGAAGTAAAATGAGCGCTAGTTTTCTATTTCCTATTCTGGAGATAATTACACTTGTAAATCTGAAAAACCAAGTTATATTTAGAATTTGATTTCAGCTTTCAAATGATCATCATGTGTTTGCATATTTGCTTGCCTCCACATCATGCTTTTTATGTTATGTAGGTTACTCTGTTGAGTAAGTAAATAACCACACCTGACATCTGAAAGTTAAAAAAAAAAATCACTGAATTATCCCATAGAATGATAGGAGGTTTTATTCTTGGCTCTTTGGAGTTCTAGTCCTTGTTTCCTTATACCTTTTGACAGAGTTATATATATATTTTTCTCTTGACTTATTTAAACTTTGAATACAGGCCGGGCACTGGAAATTTTCTCCAACAATGTATTTTTACCTTCTAAAACAAACTTTAATGAACTGTCACTGGTGAGACATGAAATTGAATTATTTCAATCAAATAATATATTTTAAAGAGACTTGAAATAACTAGTCGAGGAGCCCTGGAGATCAAGAAGCAGGAACCTCCCTACACTTTTAATAAAGTTGAGACTTTCTTCTAGGTTTTGGCACAGCCTAGCACTTCTAGAGCTTGCCAGCCAGAGACTGCTTTGTCAATAACTACTTCTGAGCAGCGGGCATGGAATAAAAGGAGTTTCTTTCACTGAAAGGGAAAGTCAGTCTACTTGGTGCTACTCCCTCTTTTAGTACCAGCAAAACCCAGAGAAGGTGATGGTGGCTTTTGCCACAGGAGCAAGGTTCACAGAGGGAACAGGACTAGCTACTTAATTCCTTTACGTATATGGCATCTTCTTTGTAAGCATTATCACCTTCACCTCTAAGCAGAAGAAAAAGGGTATTTATTGGCTAGCCCTGTCCATTTTGGTGGCTCTTTGCAACTCCTGCAGTACTGTTCAGACATGGCCAAATCCCCTCCTGAGAAGACCTTATAGAGGAAAGAAATACTAACATGAACAGTTAGCAAGCTGTTGCCTTAATCAAGCTGGGATGGTGATGAGAACATTTAAGAGTATTTTCAGATCTCTAAATTCTGTGTACTACAGTGAGGCTGTGATTGCCATATTTAGAATACAGTGGACAATTAATGATAAAGCATTGATTATGTTCCCTTCTAGAAATGTAAATGTGAAATGTGGTGCTCAGATATATCTGATAAAAACGTATTTAGTGCCCTTTTATTTCTACATTATACAGTGTGGAAATGAAATTTATGATGTTAGTTATAGGAAGTTGCAAAATAATGTATGAGGAACAAACTGGTAAAAAATTTGCTTTCAGAATGAGTACAGTGGACATTGTCACATAAAGATGTTGAAATGTTTTAAATATCCATCAACATTTCTTTGATGGTTGGAGCTAAAAAGAGGACCTGACAACAGGACATTATTCCTCATTTAATCCTCTCAACAACCTGTGACTTTTACAGATAATGATCCTGAGACATGAGAGGTTACATAAGTGTTTAAGTTCCCAGTTGCTTTTCTTACAAAAATATATTTAAGCCTAGAAACAGTGTTAGAAACAATAAATATGAAGTAGAAAGATAAATATGGACCTTCTTTAGGAATCTGCCTACAAATTAACCCCCATATTTAGAGTTTCATCCTTTTGCATGTTTTAATATATTTAAAAGTTAATTAAATGCCTTCCCCAAATCATTGCTTGGTACTGATTAGCAGGAGCTGTTCATTGTTTTGTTTTGTTTTGTTTTTTTATAAATTTACTTATTTTTTATTTATTTTGGGCTGCGTCGGGCCTTTGTTGCTGCGCACGGGCTTTCTCTAGTTGCGTTGAGCAGGGGCTGCTCTTCGTTGTGGTGTATGGGCTTCTCACCGCGGTGGCTTCTCTTGTTACGAGCCTGGGCTCTAGCCACGCGGGCTTCACTAGTTGTGGCTCACGGGCTCTAGAGCGCAGGCTCAGTAGTTGTGGCACACGTGCCCAGTTGCTCCGCGGCATGTGGGATCTTCCGGGAGCAGGACTTGAACCCGTGTCCCCTGCATTGGCAGGCGGGTTCTTTTTTTTTTTTTAATTTATTTATTTAGTTATTTATTTTTGGCTGTTTTGGGTCTTCGTTTCTGTGCGAGGGCTTTCTCTAGTTGCGGCGAGTGGGGGCCACTCTTCATCACGGTGCGTGGGCCTCTCACTATCGTGGCCTCTCTTATTGCAGAGCACAAGCTCCAGACGCGCAGACTCAGTAGTTGTGGCTCACGGGCCCAGTTGCTCCGCGGCATGTGGGATCTTCCCAGACCAGGGCTCGAACCCGTGTCCCCTGCATTGGCAGGCAGATTCTCAACCACTGCGCCACCAGGGAAGTCCAGGAGTTGTTCATGGTTGACTAGAAATGAGGCACTAATTTGATTCAGTTTCAAAATAAGGTTCTTCATTTTAAATAAAGACTTTTTGCTAAAATAAATGACTTTTCTGTTAATTCATACATGATGAATTCTTAAGCAAGATGTGGGGCAGTATAAAACAGTGACTTTGTTTTTCTACAGAGGATTTAGTGTGCTAACCCACGTTCTAATGAAATTTGAACTAATAATTTGCCTACTTTTTTAAACTTAACATTAAACACATTGGTAAAAATAATTGCTAAATATTAATCTTTTCCTCTAACAGCTATTGTAGACTTGTTGCCTGACACAACAGTTAGAAATTTTATTGCCTAAGGGCTTCAACTTACATGGTTGAGAACTTCAGTTTCTGGTATATAGAGGTCCTTAATAAATTGTTGCTGAGCTTAATTTCCTTAACTAACTTCCTTACTAGTACAAAATGATGATTGGTTTACTTAAATATTAATAAAATATTTATGAACCAACACAGGGGGGAAATATATGTTACAAATTTTAAAATATGACAATTTTGATACAAGCATAAAAGCTCTCTGGTATTTAAGTAATTTTTCTCACATAGAAAGTATGGTATTCCCTGGAATTTTTGTCTAGGGCTACTTTCAATATTGGTCACTTTCCTCTGTCTTTGTTTTCCTGTTTTTTTACATGTGTTCTGCCTTTTTGCAGTTCAACAACATGTTGCTGTACTGCGTGCCAAGATTCAGCTTGGTGGGCTCTAAATTCACAGTTCGAACCAGGGTTGGCATTGATGGAATGAAAATTGTAGAGACTCACAATGAGGAATATCCACACACTTTCCAGGTATCTGGGAAAGAGAGAACACTGGAACTACAAGCCAGGTAAGAGAACCATTCCTATCTCACAACTTTACAAAAGCATCAAAATAAATTGTAGGACAAAATAATTCTGAGGATCTATCCCATGTCTGGTTGGACATAAATGGAAAGATGTGAGCTCTTGAAAGTCAAGAATTATGTCTTCCCTTTTGATTCCTCTGTAGTGCCTAGGATAGTGGTTTTTCAGACAGTAAGCATTCAGTAAATTAAAGTGACCGAATTGTTGCATTCAAGCCAAAGTTTTGAGTCTTCTAGGAAAAAGTTCTCTAACCTTTTTTCCGCCATCCTTCCTTTTGGTCCACAAATGTTTATTGATGTTTATTATTTCATGATAAATGTTGAAGCTTTAACTATCTGTCCTTCAAAGACTCTGCATTCATAGGACTTAATGGCACTTTGATGGAGAGAATGATTTTGGAAATCGATCATTTTGGAGGCATTTTGGAAAAGATGATTCTCCTGCCACAGTTGAGGATACATGAAGGGGGCCATTTGGGGCTCTAGTAGCCTGTAGCAACCAGGACTTCTGAAAGGGGTGGCTCTTCTTATATGTTTATTGAGTGGGAGAGAAAGATCTGGAGGCCTAGCATCCATCCCCCTACCATAACCACGTTTGGAAAGAAAAAAAAAAAAAAACATGAGAACCACTGTAGTAGATCACAGCTACCTCATGCGTGAACCTCTAGAAGACAGAGTGCTGTCAGGTTTTAAAATATCTGCTTTAGGAAACTGTCATCCATTTATCCTATAAAAAAAAAAAACCTAGCATGGTGAAAATTGAGATACACCAAAAGTTCACAGATCAGAGGTTAACTACTGATCCCAGCTCTGATGGTTTTCATACCCTAGAATCCATGGAAAATCAGAGAGCCCTTCTGTTCCTTTCTATTCCTTTGCACCAATAGCATGTGGTTCTGGTTGCTTAGGTGAACTCATCCTGGATATTTGTGTTTAGTAACTATGTACGAGCTTAAACTTCACAGTTTCAAAAGAGAATAAATTATTTTAATAGGAATCTGTGCCCAGGGAGCCAGGGAATTGGTGATTATAGATATGGAACATGTGGCAGGTTAGGAAAGTTTGAAGAAATACCTAGCCAGTCCTTTGATTTCCCACAGAAAATATATAGTGAACCTGCATTACTTAGGGAGCTGCCAGGAGACTGCCCTGAGGATTAGGAGGCAGCATTTCAAGCATGAGTTAAAATGGTGGTGGACTTGGCTTTGGATGTTATGGTTATCCTACTTTATCATGGTGAGATTTGGACCCCAGCCATCAAACCCAAGAGAACAATTTATGTTACTGTACTTGGAAGCTCCTGACCTAAGTCCTCACTCAGTGGTTGACTCCCTGAGTGATTGGCCCTGGCGACAGAGAAGACTCATCAATAGTTCTGATCATCATAGAAGTCTTCATTACAGATGAATGAAGGTTCTGCTGGCTCTGAATATCAGCATAGTTCCAAATCTGCAAACCCGAGAAATGTGTCTGAACAGCAGAAGAGAGATTATCAAGGATTCTTGGGTTGCCTGAGTTGAGAGGGACTCCAGCCCCCCTCCATTAGCAGGTTGGGCTGTTTTCGCTTCAGGATGGGGCTGATTCATGAAAATTTTTCTTAAGTACAGGCAGTTATCATTTTGTAGAGTTCCAATATGCACTATTGGATACATTTCAATTAGTACTGAAAACACATTCATTTTTCCTTAAATTTCTTATTCCCCTAATCTCATTGCTTTAGTTGTATTTATGATTATATGATGAATTGAAGATCTGAATGAAGTGTGATTACTTATCTTCTGGTCTATAATGACTCTCTCAAGAATGTAGACAAACACTGAAATTCTCAGAAAGTCTGAAGGATTACATGGAACCCCAAATTGGGTATATATTTGGTGATATTTAAAGAGAATTCACTTCTGAAGCCAACACAGAAAAAAATGTTCTGCTTTTCTTATTAAATAAGTCAGCCTGAAGACTGACCTCTCACACTCTACTTCCCCTTCCATATTCAAAAGAATATAAACTTTTGAAACAAAATTATTTTATGTAGTTTTTATTCAATGGTTTTCTATTGCTAAATGGATATAAAAATATAGTGATGAGTAAATTAAACAAAGGAGTAAATTTAAAAATCTGCCATGATTGAGAAAGTAAAACAAAAGGCATTAAAGACTTGTCAGGTTACTTTGCATTTAAAAGGCTAAAAGCGGCTAGCAAATAACTATGCTTCCAGAGCAATAGAGCTGATTTTGTGGGGGCGGGGCATAGCATTAGGGAGAAACCTTTTTTGAGGGGCAAGATTAAAGCCCCTGCCCCCACCAAGGTTCTTGGTTCAGGATCCCCAGGTGAAATATAAGCAGAATCTTACATTTGACAGGCACGGATTCCAGCAGTATTCCTGGCACATCATGATACTCAGTTTTTGTGAGAAAGATGGATGGTGTCACATGGATGGTATGATCACAGACTTATACATATGTGATACCTGTGGGACTGTGGCATGTGACATTCAGGCTGGGACAGGGACTCAGACTTAGCCCTAGCCTACCAAATACATACAAACAAATAGAGCCCACTCTTCACAATCCCTCAATTTGGAGATCTTACTGAGTCCAAAGTCTACTAAAAGGGAAATTTTTTCCCAACAGAAAATTATTAAATACTGGGGTTCATTAATCTGTGAAACCTCCTTCCTACAGGCATTTAAATCTTCATTGTGTTTTATCTATAGTGAATTAGGTATGGTATTGCCTGAAGCCTAGCAAAATAGAATTAAATTGTTTACCAAAGGAAATGTTACATAGCTCCCTAAGGACTTACACAGATAATTTATAGTCTCAAGGATAATTGCAATCTTTTCTAAGATGGGTTGTGACTAGCAGCCTTGCAAAGCCTCATGTGTTTTCATAAAGGTGAATTGGAAGACTAAGTCTATATCTAGTATAATGCTAGATCTACAGATACTTGATATATACAACTAGATGATGGTGGTTAAACTAATAGAAGACAAACTTAACTCTCTCCATCAAAAGTTATGTGTACCAAAGTAAGTGGATGGTATAAAACTATGTTTATGAATTCATTTGTTCAATTGCCAGAGATTCTGTTTAATTTTTATTATAACTCCTTCTTGGACATCCCTGAATTTTCCAGAAAGTTGGAATAACATAAATACAGTTGTATGCACCAGGTATAACTCATTAATGTTCTCTTTATTCACTTTAATTTTTTGTTGTTGTTTATTTTAGTTCTGAGCAAGACAAAGAAGAATGGATCAAGGTAAACCTGATTTCTATTTTCATTTTTTTTGTGTGGTAATCTCTGTATATGTATCCAGATGCACATATATTGTTTTATTATGCACATATTGTAGTCATCAGAATAAGGTCATTTAATTTTTAAGGTGATTTCCATCCTAGATATTTAATAAAGTGTTTTTATTAATTTGCATGTGATACTTTAATATGTGCTTTGAATTTCATGTATATTTTAGGCACTTCAAGAGACTATTGATGCTTTCCATCAGAGGCATGAAACCTTCAGAAATGCAATTGCCAAGGATAATGACATTCACTCAGAGGTTTCTGTAAGTTGAATTAAATTCTTTAAGTTCTTTTCTGTTTGCAGTTGCAGAAGATCTATCTAGTCATTTTGTTACCCAGTCTTTTCCCTTTGCAATGCCAAAACTGGCTATTTGGACAGAATCTCATTTCTTCTTAGATGAATACAATAGAGTGCCTTTTCATGCTGCTTAAATGTCTTTGAACCTTTTTTTTTTTCTTTCTCTTTTTCTGGATCTTGAGTTTCAGAACATGGTATGAGCAATGTTGTTAAAATTCTTTTTAAAATAAATAAATGAACGAACGGATGGATGGATGGATGGATGGAAATGACAGTTTTTGCCATTAAAGTTGAATCTCTCTTTCCTTTTTAGACTGCTGAGCTAGGAAAAAGAGCCCCAAGATGGATCCGAGATAATGAAGTTACAATGTGTATGAAATGCAAGGAGTCTTTTAATGCCCTGACGAGGAGAAGGCATCATTGTCGAGCATGTGGACATGTATGTGAGCTTTCTTGGTCATTAAGATTGTTAGTCACTATATAAGTGTTGTAAAATCATTAATTGGAAAAAAACAAAGAAATCATTCAATAAATCACTTAGTTGATAAACTTCTGTTGGTGATAACTTTATGCAAAGCACTGTGCTGGGTCCTGGAGAAAAACTGGTAAGCAAAATGATAGCCAGCTTCACAGAGCTCACATTCTAATGGAGAAAACAGACCAGTCAAATTAACAGACAAGCATTTCAAATGACTATAAATGCAATAAGAAATCAAGAAGCTAAAATGGGGAATAACGGTAATGGAAGAGGATTTGGAACCAATTTTAGTTAGAAAAATGAAGACCTATCTGAGGCGTTGCTATTTAAGCTGATGCCTAAAAGGTGAGAAAGAGCTAACCATAAGAAAGAAGGCAGAAAGAGCATTCAGGCAGTGAGAGTTGTATGTCAAAAGCCCTGAGGTAGGAAAGAGCTTCATCTATTCTTTTTAATTTTTTTATTTTTTAAAATAAATTTATTTATTTATTTCTGGCTGCATTGGGTCTTCGTTGCTGAACATAGGCTTTCTATTTATTTGCAGCGAGTGGGGGCTACTCTTCGTTGTGGTGCATGGGCTTCTCACTGCAGTGGCTTCTCTTGTTGCGGAGCACGGGCTCTAGGCGCACGGGCTTCAGTAGTTGTGGCACGCAGGCTCAGTAGTTGTGGCCCACGGGCTCTAGAGCACAGGCTCAGTAGTTGTGGCACATGGGCTTAGTTGCTCCGCGGCATGTGGGATCTTCCCAGACTAGGGCTCGAACCCATATCCCCTGCACTGGCAGGCAGATTCTCAACCACTGCGCCACCAGGGAAGCCCTGATCTATTCTTGAGACTGCCAAAAGGTCATGTAGCTGGAGCATAATGAGCAATCTAAGAAATAGAAAGATAAATAATAACCAAAGGAGTCAGTGACTTTGAGAAAATATGAGATGGAACCTATAGCTTAAGTAGAAGTTCAGACTTTTGATGGGGAGAGGGAAACTTCCCTCCATTATAACAGAAAGGATAAAGAGAAAGATGAGTGGAAATGTGGGTGTGTTTTTGATTTGGTGGTGGGAAATGAGGGAATTTAGATCTGATAATATCTACATATTCATTGAAGAGGAAGAGGAAGAGTCATCATCTGAAAGTGAAGGGGGAAGTAAGAGGGAGGGGGGAGATTTGAGAAAGAGAGCTAAGTATGTAATAGTTGTCTCTGGGCAGGAAAAAGTGAGCCTACCAAAGAAACAAAGATGCCCATTAGGGGTTTATGGTTATAAATTTAAAAGGACACACTAGTCCATTTAATGGAATGAAATATCTCTAACAAGATTCAGCAACTCAAGCCAGCTAAGGCAGTTGACAGGTTTTCAGGGATTGAATTGTTTCATATGGAAAGAGTGAGAAGGAACAAAGCATGACCTGAAGTTGGAGAGAAGTAGCAGCAGGTTTTGGAGGGCCTTGTAAACCAAGTTGAAGATTAATACCTTCTTCTAAAAAGCAACACATAAGCATAGAGTAGGATAGGCATTGTAGTGTCGTGACTGAATGTATTATTAGTATGCTTTCATGCAACAGTTTTTATTGATAGTACTTTCAGATTATTCTCAATTACATTGCAGATTTATTCTTCCTTTTTTCCTAAGTTTTGACTCAGTGAGACAGTTTTATAATCAAAATCAAATTGATAGCAAACATCTTTTTTTCCCCCTCAGTGTAAGACTTCTTTTAATCTCTCATTGAGTGTGCTTGAAATGATATCAGATATTGACATACTTGCTTTCAGTAAACAAAAATATGAATGTACTGTGACATAATTTGAAAATAAGTATTAGTTGATATGAATTTGCAGATACAGACATGTCTAATTTTAAATCCTAGGGTAATTTCATTGAAATTATGAGAAAACAATGAACAATTTTTTATTATGAATTTTACATGATGTGAATCTAAACCGAAAGTTTTACTAATATTTATATTTCTTAAATATAGTTTGTCCACTATAAATGAGGGAAAATATTCTTCTAGAAGCAAGAAGATAATTTTATTTATTTATTTGGCTGCATCAGGTCTTAGTTGCACCATGCGGGATCTTTGTTGTGGCATGTGGGATGTTTCATTGCAGCACGCAGGCTTTTCTCTAGTTGTGGCATGCGGGCTCCAGAGCACGTGGGCTCAGTAGTTGTGGCATGCGGACTCCAGAGAGTTCAGGCTCAGTAATTGCGGTGCACAGGCTCCTAGTTGTGGCACACGGGCTCTAGAGTGCGCGGGCTCAGTAGTTGCGGCACGCAGGCTTAGTTACCCCGCAGCATGTGGGATCGTAGTTCCCCCACCAGGGATTGAACCCACGTCCCCTGCATGGAAGGCAGATTCTTAACCACTGGACCACCAGGGAAGTCCCCAAGAAGATAATTTTTTAAACTGCAAGGTTATTTTTTAAACAGTTACTATAAATAGTTAGCAAAATACACAAGGACAATTTCTCATAGAGCTTACAGCCTAGTGAGGGTGACAAACATTAATTGAAAAATCACACAAGTATATGATTAAAAATTGTGATCAGTGCATGCAAAAAGCATATGGAACTTTAATAGCACAGTGATAAGAGATGGGCTGTATTCTGGAAGTTGGAGGAGTCTTCCTTGAGGAAGTGAAATTTGAGTCAGTATCTGAAGGATGAGCAAGAGTTAACTCACTGAAGCAGCGATGAGAGAGGGAGGGAGCAGAGCACTCTAGGAGCTGTTAGAAGCCAGTGTCACTGAAGATAGAGTAAGAGAGGTAAGTCATGCAGGACTTTATAGGCCACGGTTAAGAATTTGTTCATTATCCAAGAACAAAGGGAAGACTTTAAAGAAATTTAAAAAGAAGAGAAATATATCAGATTAGCATTTTTAAGGAAGCATCTGATGCTATTTGGAAAATAACTTGGAGGGGATCTTAGAGTAGTGGCCTGGACTCCAGTAGGAATGCTACAAGGACCAGTCATGAGGCTATAATGGTCCAAACCAGGACATTGATAGCTTGGACTCAGGTAATTGCAAGGAAGATGTAGAAAAATGGACAGATTGAAAAAATATCTAGGAGATAAAATCAGCAGGACTTTATAACATGGTGAATCTATGGGGTGAGGTAGAGAAAGGTATCAGGATGACTCCTAGGTTTCTGACTTGCCATAACTGGTTAGAAGGCTGTGCTATTTCCAGCAATAGAGAGTACTCTGAGAGGGGAACAGGTTGGGAGGGATGAAGTGTGATAAGGAGAAAGCTGGGAGCAAGGTAGACCATGAATTCATTTGGGGAAGATATAAAACGTCCAAAGGTATGAAGTGTAATGGTCTGGACCAAGCCTTTGAAGAGCTCCTACCTTTAGGGCCAGGAAGAGAAGGATGAGCAAGCAGAGCCCATCACAAACAGCATTATAATACATGACAAATACTCCAAATGTTCATGGGGATATTGTTAGTCTGATAAAAATTTGCCTTTTACATTTAACTTTTTCTCTTTATTATTACCTATAACTGATTATTGCTTAAATCTTGTTATTTTTTAAATATGATTATTCACTCTTTGTTATTTTTTCTTAATTTAAGGTGGTTTGTTGGAAGTGTTCTGATTATAAAGCTCAACTTGAGTATGATGGTGGTAAATTGAGCAAAGTTTGTAAAGACTGTTATCAGATAATAAGTGGATTCACAGACAGTGAAGAAAAGAAAAGAAAAGGAATTTTAGAGGTATGAAATATTAAATATTGGATATCTTTCAGATTTTTATACTAGAAACAGAATTTTTTTTTTAACTCTGAAGAATACAAATGATATATTTTGTTATTTCTCTTAGTATTTAACAATTTGGACTATGATGAGCAAGATTTATACTTTTGTTCTATTGCTGACTCTTGGGGTCATGCTCAGTTGTACAGAAAGAAGAGGGACAGTGCTATGTTAACCAATGTGTATTTGAGAGTAAATCCAGTCCTTCCTTGGCATCTGCGGGGGATTGGTTCCAGGACCCCCACAGATACCAAAACCCACAGATGCTCAAGCCTCTTATATACAGTGGCATGATACAGCCAGCCCTCCATATCCTCAGGTTCTGCATCCACAGATATGGAGGGCTGATTGTGTATTGATTTTGTGAAGGTAGCTGTGGTCAAATATTAGAGTATTAATTGACATCTCTTCTAATGCCCAACTTACTACTATATATATATTTTAAGAGGAAAGCTTTTCTCTCAGTTTCATCATATTGGCTTTGAAAATACTGTACGATATTATTAAAATTTAAAGTCTTATTACCTGAAAAACTCTTCCAACTTATTGCATTAAAAGAATCATTTAATGGCCAGTGACAGTAATCTGAGAACTGCGTTGAAATATTATTGAAATGTCTTACAAGTAAGTTTGATTCATGTTTTAGATAAATTCAGACCTCCCAAACCTAGGAACTGTAATGCGACTAGTATCTGAAATAAGTTTTACACCCAAAGATATTAACAACATAAGTAATAAACTACATAATAAGGGCTTTGTGACAGAAAGTTCAAGATAGCCTGGAAATATGTGAAGAATAAGCTCATGATCAAAATTCATATGTATCTAAAATCATAGACATACTTGGTTTATTAAGAATTTCTACAATTTATTTAAGAATCAATGAGTGAAAAAAAAAAAGAATCAATGAGTGTTTATTGAACTCTACACTGTATAAACATATAAAAAGTCATTTCTGTTAACTGAAGAAGGATCATAAACTTCAAGTTCCACTTGAGGCTAAAGTACAGGCCCACAAACTATAACTCTGCATTCTTCTAGGATATAGATGTTGCTTGTATGGCAGACCAGAGTGGACTTTCTCTGGCAGGGAGGGTGGAAAGACATGCTTCAGCAGCTTCCAGAAACACAGTCTCGGAAGACTGAACAGCAGCAATGGATGAGACTGGCATAGAATAATGAGTCAAATAACTTGTTTTAAGGGGTGAGTTTCAGGCTGTATCTATGAAATAAAAATCTCTAGGTAGTTTTCTAGAAAAACCTGTACTTGGAGGAAAATTAATTACTTATTAGGTTAACACATTTAATCAAATGTATTTATAGTGTGAAGTCCATAAGTAGAAGATAAGTGTGGATGTGTGCATATGCACACACACATACATATATATTTGAAACTTACTCATGCCAACTAGTTTGTTATGTCCTCTAGACCAAGGATCAACAAATTTTTTCTGTAAAAGGGCAGAGAGAAACTATTTTAGTCTTTGCAGGCTGAAAGGCAAAACTGAGAATATTACTTCTAAAACAAGAGAGAAAACAAATTTTCTCAAATTTTTATTGACAAAATTAAAAGTAATAATTTAGTACAATTTTTATAATATGGTAATAAGAAGTATGGAATTCCTTTGGGAGAGGGGAGATAGAGAACATTTCACTTAGTTGGAGTCCAAAGTTAGTATTCTAGATCATCAGATTGATTTTAAATGTTCATCTGTAAAAACTCTGCTTAGCTCACAGGCCATATAAAAACAGGTGGTGGGCTAGAGTCCATTGTTTGCCAGTCAATGCTTCTTAAACTATCTGTGATGAAGGGCCAGTTTTACTTTCTAAACCATCACAGCTCAGTATTTTTGTAAAATACACAATCATGTGCTTGGGTATCATCACAAGTCAGACTGCTATAAAAGTTTCTAAATGTTTACTCTTGCTTTCTGTGCTTATCTCGAACTGGTAGCAAAGCAGTTTGCAAACCAGCACTGTTCAGTGGATGACACTGGATTTGAGAGACAGAAAATAGATGCACACCAGTTGCTTTCCATAATATGTGTAATAAAAACCATCATTTAGTCAAAGGATTTTGTTCCCTTTTTAGCCAGTGATTTACGTATTAGGAGACAAAGCAGAAAACCGTACATGGCTCCACAAAGAGTTATTGCAATTTTAAAAACTTTAAAGTTATCTCAGGTATAGGACAAAGGTTGCTGGTAAGTATTTGCCTTTTTGCTATTGCATTCTTACATAGTGACGTTGGTATAGCATTGTGGCTAAGAGTTCAGACTCTGGGTCCAGACTCAAATCCTAGCACACCAATTCCTAAATCTTAGGAAAGCTATTTCATCTCTAAACCTCATAATAATACAAGTAATAACTTTTCAGTGTTGATGTGAGGATTAAATGATATAAGTAGTGAGCTAAGAAAAGTGCCTTCATAGTAAGCAGTCAATAAATGTTTAATTTTATTTAAACTACAGGTCTGGTAATACAGTTAAAATTGACTTAATTCATCATAGATCTAGATGAATGTTTAAATAATAATTGCAGATGAACCTTCTCTAGGCAATCCCAGGAGGCATTTTATATAAACACATTGTAATTTATGAATGTTACCTTAAGTTGAATTACCTCTCTATCTGGTTTATTTTGTGTTCATTCGCTCTGTCTCACTGTTTCTTTCCATTGTATTTTCTAGATTGAATCTGCAGAAGTATCTGGAAACAGTGTGGTGTGCAGTTTTCTTCAATATATGGAAAAGTCAAAACCTTGGCAGAAAGCTTGGTGTGTGATCCCCAAACAAGACCCTCTTGTGCTGTACATGTACGGTGCCCCCCAGGTATCTAAACTTCATCTTTCTGAAGGGACGGAGGGAGGCCAGTGGACACTGAACTTAAAATCCTTCCATTACTTCTCTATAGAACAAGAGAATTCACACAGTTTCACTATTTTTCATTATAGTTGAAAAATAGTAAGTAACTAAAATTCAAGTTTATTTAGACTGATTCCTTCTATAGCCAATAATTTCTTCAGCCTGTGGATCATTTGCCCTCTTCCCTCATTCCTATTCAGTGGGTTTGAGAAAATGTGAATTGAATTAGGAAAGGGCATGGGGAGAAGAGGTTGAATCAGAGGGAGAGGCAAGAAGGAGAAGGAGCCTTTTTAATGATGGGAAATATTAGTAAGCCTTTTTTTTTTTCCTGCATGGAGGGATACTTGAAAAAGAAAGGAATGTGAGAAGGTGAATTTAAATCAACCTTGGATTAACATTATCCAGTAACAATTTTTTGAGACCTTATATGAATGGATCTGAGATAAATATATAGGAACAGCAGACATACACCAGGCGCTATGGATTGTGTTGTGCTTAAAAAACCAACAACACTTAAATCAATTGTGCACTCACCTGGAAACATATAAAAATTTTAATGTACCTGTTGTGTTTTAGCCTACACATATCTACATTAAGTACTAGTAAAACTTTTAGAAATAGACTAAAAATGCTGAGATATGTGTGTGTGTGTGTGTATGTATTTTTAATTGAAGTGTAGTTGATTTACAATATTGGGTAAGTTTCAGGTATACAGCACAGCTATTCAGAGATATATATATATCTCTCTCTGAATATATATATATATTTCTTTTTTAGATTCTTTTCCCTTATAGGTTATTACATAATATTGAGTATAGTTCCCTGTGTTATACAGATCCTTGTTGGTTATCTATTTTATACATAGTAGTGTATATATGTTAATCCCAGCCTCCTAATTTATCCCTTCTCCCACCCCCTTTTCCCCTTTAGTAACCAAAGTTTGTTTTCTGTGTCTGTGAGTCTCTTTCTGTTTTGGAAATAAGTTCATTTGTGTCTTTTTTTTTCTTTTAGATTCCATATATATCATAAGTGATATCATATGATATATGTCTTTATATGGCTTACTTCACTTAGTATGATAATCTCTAGGTCCATCCATGTTGGCATTATTATTATTATGGCATTATTTCGTTCTTTTTTATGGCTGAGTAATATTCAATTGTATGTATATATACCACGTCTTCTTTATCCATTCATCTGTTGATGGACATTTAGGTTGCTTCCATGTCTTGGCTATTGTAAATAGTGCTGCAGTGAACATTGAGGTGCATGTATCTTTTTGAATTATGGTTTTCTCTGGATACATGCCCAAGAGTGGGATTGCTGGATCATATGGTAGCTCTATTTTTAGAGCTGTTCTCCATACTGTTTTCCATAGTGGCTGCACCAATTTACATTCCTACCAACAGTGTATGTGGGTTCCAATTTCTCCATGTCCTCTCCAGCATTTATTATTTGTAGACTTTTTGATGATGGCCATTCTGACCGGTGTGAGGTGATACCTCATTGTAATTTTGATTTGCATTTCTTTAATAATTAGCGATGTTGAGCATCTTTTCATGTGCCTTTTGGCCATCTGTATGTCTTCTTTGAAGAAATGTCTATTTAGGTCTTCTGCCCATTTTTTGATTGGGTTGTTTGATTTTTTATTCTGTTTCATTGTTTTTCCTACATTCTTTTCCTGTCCATAAGTAAATTGATGCATGAATGAATGAAGCACCAAATAGAACTGCATTTGGTAATGAAATCATCATTAACATTTGCTGGTTTTGTACAATAAGATGACTATTCTTCTCTTTTACACTGAATGAAGAGCTGAATGGACCTCCCTCACAGGGAAAGAGGTGTGGGGTCAATGAACTCTAGCTGATTTAGGTGTCAGCACTCGTTCATCAATTCACTCAGGTGACATTACGGGTGGCCTCATACACAAGCACTGTGCTAAAAGCACTGGATCCCCATCTCTCTCCATGGAGAGTTCACAGTGCGAGTCTGTGGAATGGTGGTAGGAAAGGTTTAGTGGGCACTGGATCACATCTCACCATGTTTTTTCTTTATGTACCATGCTTTTTTCTTAGGATGTCAGAGCCCAGGCCACCATTCCACTCCTAGGCTACATTGTGGATGACATGCTGAGGAGTGCAGACCTGCCACACAGTTTCAAACTGACCCAGTCCAAGTCTGTGCACAGCTTTGCTGCAGACAGTGAAGAACTGAAACAGAAGTGGCTGAAAATCATCCTTTTAGCTGTCACAGGTGAGACGCCAGATGGTCCTAGTAAGCATCCAGCCACTTTGGACGATGATCCTGAACCTAAGAGAAAATCAGAATGCTGAGTTCCAGGGCCTACCGCGGTATGGAGGGGGGGATCTCAAGATTTACAGCTCAAGACATTCTCAGCTCTCCTTATTCATCTCTTAGCACTTTATGTTGAAAAATACAAGCTCATAAATGCATCTTTGGGGGGACTATTTTCCTATGTTTATGTACTCTTACTGAAATTAATGTGTAGAGCCATTCTACCCATAAAGTTTGAAATAATGTGAAAAATGGAGCATTTTTTAATGAGCTATTCCTTGAATATGTACTTTTGTCTTGGAAAAAACTGGTATCAATTCTATCACTTCAGGTTAGAAAAGGCCACTTTCATTTAAGAAATCCTTTAATGTCTTCACTTACACATGTAGGATTTATAATAGTTTGAAAGATATACCTCCATGTTGCCAAAATAGATCCACATTAAAAATAAAAAATACAGGGACAGTTTAGGCTATTAACTTATTTAATTTAGTTTATAAAGCTCCAGCTGCATAAATGATGTACATTCTTTTAAAACAAAAGAAAAAGAACAAATTGTTGGTATTCAAACTTTCAACCTATTAAGATAATACTTGTTTTTGTAGAAATACTTCTAAGAATAAAATATCTTAAGTATATAGCAGTTATGTATATATAGTATTAAATACGAATATATATATATATACACACATTATACATGCTTTTCTCTTCAGCTTTAGGTTCATATTTGTCTCTAATTTATTTTTAAAATATACAGCATGTTTTACCTTGGAATTGACCAGTGTTCTAAACTTAAGAAATGTTTTTGGTGATTTATGTTTAACTGATTGACATCTAAGGGTCTTGATATTTTTATAATAAAAAGCTGTAATTTATGTGGCATGGGATAGATTAGTGAATTCCAACAGTATTTTTAAAGTACTATTTTTCTTTGTTCTGTGCCTATTTAAAACAGTGCCTCTCTTTGAAGGTGCTAATAATACCTACTTAAATATAAGATGAGGGTTTAATTAATGCTTCAGTCTTGATTATTCTGAGATAAAGTGCATTTTGGTCACTGGGATGGTCAAGTCATACAGGTTATTTTACCTTTTACAATCCTCTAATTGTTGCAGCAGTTAATATCAGCATGTACAAGATACCTGACCTTACACAGAACTGGGACATATGGAAACTACATTTATTGTTATGTTTTTCTTTCCCATAAGACTGTTAATTGTGGTTAAATGAGGACTATATATAATTAACACTTAAGATAACTGTGTGGGCCTATTCGTTTGTCAGATATGAAACAAAATTCACATGGGATAATGTATGATTGAGGGGGATGGATAGGTAATTAGAAAGTTTATCCTCAACTCTTTAAACCACCTCATTAAAGAAGAGTGGGGAAAAATACAGTATAAAAAAGCAATATTTTAATGGCAGGTTTTTCGGGGGGGTACAAGATGATTGACGAGAGTTTGAGCATTCTTTTCCCTTTTATCCTCTGGGGAATTTTAATAGACAAAATGTGATTCCTTGTCACAAAGGCTGCTTTTTATTATATTGTAATTGTGATTAAAATCTCACATTAAGTTGGCTATTTAAGTTAATCCTTTCCTCAAGATTAGATCACTCTGTCTCTTTTTTTTTCCTCATTTACTCTGTCATTTTCCAAACATTGTCACTTTTTTTTTTTAATTGTTACTTTTTAATGCATCTGTCTGCTAGAAATCAACAAGAACGGCCCCACTATCCTCGGCCTTTGAGGATGACACCTTAAATGTAGATTAGATTCACTCAGAATTTGAGATTGCCACACATCTATTCAGGCCCTGTTTTTTTTAAGAAATATTTGAAGTATCTCTTTTCTTCCCCCCCACACCCCTAAGGAGCAGATAAACTAATTATAGTGGGCATGATTAGGTTGCCTTCCTCTGTAAAAGGAACATCAGCCATGATCATCAACATTAAACCAAATACTTAGAGCCAAAAAAAGATAAAGGTAGCTTCTTAGGCCCTATTAAATTAAGGACAAATTTTTAATTTTTTACATTGCTTCTCTTTTCTAGTTGCCAACCGTGTGTGTGTTTGTGTTCGGGGTGGTTATTGAGAAGGTTGACCTACGGCTATAGGTGATGCTTTGGTTTTCTTAATCTCAAGAAAAGAGAAGCAATAAAAATGTAGAATGATTATCAGGAGAAGGTGACTTTTGTAAATGTGGATAGAAAAATGGAAATGTAAGAGCCAATTAGAATATTTACGAGCCAGACTATTTTTGAAAACTATTTTGAACAACAAGAAGATTACACTTTCCCTACAAATAAGTTCTGCTGGAATGGAAGTAACATGAACACATTCAAGCTTTGGCTCAATAAATATCAAATGTTATTTAATTTAGATTATTTAAAGAATACTCATGTAAAGAGAATATTTATTATCATGCTCTTAACATTATCTTTAATTTTTTCAAAAAAAAGTAGATATTAGTATTAGAAGAGAATTTCTGCTTATCCAGTCACCGTCTTCACATTCCACATGTTCTTTTCCCAAGCACAATGAGAAGCAATGAAGCAGCCTTACCTGTTTCTTATTAAAGAATCACGAATGTTTTTACTTGGAGAAAGGCAAAGGAATACTCTTAGCCATTTAGAAACACTCAACCAAAAGACCTCAAAATGTGATTGGCTGGTTACAAGAATAATCTGTCTTTTGCTTTCTGAGACACCTGAGCAGTCATGACAAATTGAACCTAGAAAAATAATTGGTTGTTTTACTATTAAAACCAACATTCCATACTGGTCTTATTCTTTATTTTCTCTAAATCATCTTTTCTTTAAAGTGCCCTTTCTCCAAACTTAACAAAATACTTCTTTGATAAAAACTGCTATTTTTTATAAAACATTCCAGTTTTTTTCAACATAAATTTTGCTTTATTGAAAGTCTACCAATGAAATGTAGTGCAGACTTATCTCCAGGTTTTAAGAGGGACCCAATAATGAAAAATGCCACCAGCCACTTTTGTAATAACGGCATCTATAATGCCATCATGTATGCAAGCAATAAAACTCTACAGGGTGGGTTTTACACTGAACTTTTAATGTGAATGTTCCTAGCCACAAGGATATAGAGAATTAACTCTTAGGAGTGATACTGTGATTCAAATTGCTCAGTATAGGGAAAAGAACGTATGTGTGGCAGGGGGATGGGGGAGGGACAACATTATTCCTTGGATTCAAGTAACCATCAAAAGACTTTTTATTTTTTTTCTTTTTTAATTTTTTTTAAAGCCTTTTTTTTTTTTTTGCAAAGGGTATGTATGGGTGGTTAAAAACAGTTAAAGCACATCTGCACTACTTTATCAAGTTACATTTCATTTTCCATGAAGTTTAATGTTGCTTGGTGTACTTATATTCACTGGGTAAGCTACCCAAATTAAAACAACAACAACAACAACAACAACAATTTTTTAAAATTACCAAACGTTTTATTGTCTTCTTTGTGGAAACAGGAAACAGATCTAAATTCCCCTTTAAATTTTAGATCTCATTTCTTGTTATACTCAAAGCCTTAAGTTCTTATTCTGAGCATATTGTCTGTGGTAACTGTAATAATGATCTTTCTGGGCTGGTTATATCCTGAGGAAAAGGCACCAACAGGAGCAAATAAACTTCTAGGAAACAAAGGTCTTTTTTTCTTTTTCTTTTTTTTTTTTTCAGGTATCCTTGCTATAATGCAGAGTAGAAAATACATTAAATTTTTCTACATCACATAATGTTCCTGTTAGCAGGTCTAAGATTAATCACATGGTATTTATAAGCTAAAATTAATTCAAAAGGCAAGAATGTCATAATGTCTTCATTCTTAACTTTTGTATTCTTCAAGAATATATTAATATAAAATCTGTGGCTAACCTGTTCTTATTCTTAGGACTATACTGGACATCTGTAGTGGATCATGTTACTTTTTCATTCTCGTCCAATTTTAGTAAAATCAAATTGCTTTTTATTTTCAAATTACTATCTACTATAGAGTTTCCAGATTTAGAAAATAGGAGTATGATATATAAAAGACCACTAGATATACTTTTAAAACCCTTTCTATGAATTTATGCATACATGTATATATGTAAAAGCACTGTTGATTTCCAATTCTGTTTTTCCATAGGAACGAAATTTTTATAGAAAGTATTCTTTTTCACTTAAATATTTTAACATAAATTATATACATGGATTTTTAGTATAATTCATTCTTATGTATGCCCTGTAATTATGTTGTCATGAGAGGGTAACTTTGCTTTCTTTACTGATGTGGTAGAGAGGAATAAGATTAGGAACTGAAACAAGCAAGAACAGAGAGAGAGGTGGACAGAAAGAGTTCCTTGGTCTCCAAATCAGAGCAATGTATGCTAAGATAAATGAAAAACACTTAAACTGCAGAGGGATATAAACTACAAGATGTAAATCTATGTAATTGCACACTGATGGGATGCATTACACCTGGGCCTTTCACCTTGGCCTATAAATTATACCACTAGTATCCTGTCATTACTTTTTCTTTAGACCTAAAAAAAAAAAAAAATTCTATTGGACCATTTTCTGCACTGTTTACTGACATAAAAAATCCCTCTAAAGTCAATCATGGTCTGTATTCTACTTTCTGGACTGAACATTTGGCAGAAAATAGTGTCTTTTCTGTCTTTTGAGATGAAATAGCACATGGCTTCTACAAGATAGTTTTTAACTCATTGGAGGTCACTGAGAGTTACATGATGTTTACCCCTTCCTAAAATTCATTACAGATTGAATTAGTGAGACTAGGTAGATTTCGTGAGAAATTAAATCAAGAAATATTGTAGCATATTTGAATAAGTGAATACCAAATACATAGAGTGATATATATATATATATATATATATATATATATATGGGTTTGGGAAGAGACATAATAGTCTATGGGGACCATTATGATAATAGAATTACATTATATATTACACATTATATGGATGTTGAAATGTATCACTTGGGGGGGGGTCTCCCTTCATTAGCAATCATGTCTGTATATAAAACTTTGGAGGTTTTTGTTTGTTGTACCAAACTAGCATTTCATTTTATGAGTGACAATTGACTGATATTCTTGAATAAGTGTTATCTGGGTTTTTGAATTGTTGACTGATCAGTTTGAAATGTATATTAGCAAAATTTTAGAGTTAACTCAAATGTGAGAAAGTGTACACAAAAAGTAATTTTTCTCTTCTAGCTATATGAATGTAAAATACTTGCAGATAGTGTATATATTGTGTAACATATGTATATTTGGTCATAAAGGCAGAGAATTGGAAACGTAAAATTAAGCACTTTAATTCCTATTAAATATTAAACACTTGTATCTTGTAAATAAATACATCTTTAAATGAATTCTAAAGACTTAGATGTTATTTGAGCTAGGATTATGTATGTTCAGTTCACAATGATTTTGGTTGTCAGAAATTTTGGTTGATTCAGAAAAAAGTTACTCCTTAAGGTACTGATGTTCCTTTCCACCTCCAATCCCACCAAAACCTGTGTAAATCTTTCAAGAATAATATTATTCAGTAGTATTTCATAAGTAAAATATTTCCAGAGATAATCCTTTTTAGACATTTATTACCTTTTTCAGGCCTTGAAGAACTATTTATTGATACTTACAAGCAGTTGGCATCAGCTGTTGCCCTTGGTCCATGGATATGACTTGTTTGCTTCCACCTTACACCAGAATGGAAATTGTGGCGGAGAGAGCCAGCGTGGCCTATTTCAGAGCTTCTCAAACTTTAATATACATAGGAATCACCTGAAGATTTTACTCAAATGCAGATTCTGATTTAGCAAGGTCAGTGATGAGGCAGGTGTTGTTAACAAGGTCTCCGGTGGTGTTGATGCTCCTCAAACCATTCTTGGAGTAGCGAGTTTATAGTGGAAGGGACTTAGTCATAGACAACTGGCTAGAAATCCCTGGCTCTGTCACTTACTGTTTGTCACTTCAGGCACGAACTCCTCCTTGAAAAGTTGTGGCCCTTAAATGAGATAATACTATAGTATATTGCCTGGCCCATAGGAGACATTCAGTAAGTGATTGTTAGTATTATTAATAGAGATCATTTAGTTAACAGGGAAGTTTGCCACCCTGACTATACATTAGAATCACCTGGGGGGTAGTTAAAACCAAGCCATGCTCCAGCCTCACCCTCAGAAATTCTATTTGTGGGGGTTGGGCTGTGGGCATGAGCATTTTCAAAAATTCCCCAGGTGATCCTGATGGGAAACCTCACTTGAGAAACTGCATATTTACTCAGTGCTTGGTCCTATGTTAAGCATTCTATAAACACATTATCCCACGTAAGCCTCACAACAGCACTCTTAACATTTTCATATAAGTAAGCAGGTTTAGAGAGGTTAAGTAATTTGTCACTCAGCTCTTGATGTCCTCTCTTCCTCCCTTACCCTCTCTTACAGTTCAATCATTATAGTCACTCCTTTGCGTTCAGTTCACTCTCTAGCTTTGTCTTACTTGTTTGGCAAAACCAAAACGTGGTTGACTCAACTCTGTCTTCTCCATGCCTACAATCATGCAGCCGAACAAAATGAACAACTATACTGACTGGTCTCATTTTAAATTCATTACTAGATTACCATTTCATACCTCCTTTCTCCTCAAGCCTCCAACACATTCTCCCTCATCCTCCACCCAGCTGATGACCTTCTTCCCTACTTTACTCAGAAAATTAAATTGGCAGGGAACTTCCACAGCCTCCCACAACCGAATCTACCCATCTACCAACACAGGTTCCACATAGTCTATTTTCCTGCCCATCCATGTTCCTGCTTAAATCTGGTCTCTACTTGTGTGCCATATCCTACCCCCACGCACCTTCTCAAGGATGCTGCTCCGACCATTATCCTTTTCTTATACGATATCAGTTTTCCCTCTTAACTGAATATGCCTATCAGCAAACACATCTGTTATAATTTTTCCCAGCCTAAATAAACCTCTTCACTTCACTTCCCCTGCCAGCTACCAGCCATATTCCCCTCCCTTTTGGAGCAATAGTTGAGTTTTCTATACCTGTTTCCAATTCCTCTCTTCCCATCCTTTCCTGAATGTACTCCAGTCAGGCTGAACAACTGATCTTTCCCCATAAAACCTACTCTATCCATAATTTTCTCCATCTCAGTTAACTGCAGCTCTGCTTTTCAAGTTGCTGAGGCCAAAAGCTTTCATCTTTGACTCCTCTCTTTCTGAGACTACACAGCCAGTACAGGAATTTATATTAGCTCACCTTCAAAATATACCTAGAATCAGATTCTCTTTCACCAGTTCCACCGCTACCTACCATTCTGGCCTAAACCATCATCATCTCTTGCTACATTATTTCAGTAGCTTTCTAATTAGTCTCAAGTCTTCCAGTCTTCCTTCCACCCTTCCATTGTTAAGTAGGCAGCCAGGGGAGTCTGTTAAAACACAAATCAAATTATGTTGCTTCTTTACCCCAGTCCCTCCAGGGGCTCCCATTTCACTCAGAATAAAAGCCAAAGTCCTTTGCCCTCACATGGTTCTATGTCTCTGCTGCCCGCACTCCCCCACCCCCTACCATACATTTTGCTTTTCCTGAAGCAAGCCAAGTACACTTCAGCCTTACATCACAGACACTGTTCCTTCTTCCTGCAGTGCTCCTTCCCCAGATGTCTGCATAAAGAACACCTTTTGCAAGTTAAAGCCTGCTCAGATCTCACCACCACCTCACTTAACTGCCTCCGCTACAACAGCACCCCATGCCACCCTAATCTGATCTGTTTTTTTCCTGTAGCACTTAACATCTTGTTACAAATTAGATAATTAGCTGTTTATTTTTTATTGTCTGTCTACACCTGCTAGAACATAAGCTCCATAAAGGTAAGGATTTTTATCTGTTTTGACCACTGACGTCCCCAATCCCCAGTACTTGGGGTTGCTTGGCACATTGTAGGCACTCAGTAAATACTTACGTGGTGGGACTTCCCAGGCAGTCCAGTGGTTAAGACTCTGCACTCCCACTGCAGGGGGCATGGGTTCCATCCCTGGTCGGGGAACTAAGATCCCACATGCTGCACAAAAGCTAGGTTATATAAAATTACAAAAATGAACAGAACTGTTCTTCCAAAACATCAAATTGTTATGGGTATAGACCTTTGGAATAGAGGCTGAGAGGAAAAGAAATCAACATTTTATATAGCTAAATTGTTTTAATAACAAAGCCAGATTCCTGATAGTTTAAAACATAGTCAAGGACTTCAAAATACAATGGTGAAAATCTTAGTTAACCTTCGCACGACGGATTCTTGCTTTTTAAAAAATCAGTCTCAGCCCACCACCACCACACCTGGTCCGTGAGGCAATTAGAGGCAGCTGGTTACTGTTCCAGAAGGAGCCAGAGGTGATGAAAGATACACGTCCTGAGGAAGTGGGGCTGGCAGAGTGGACCTGACACAGCGTTTGGATAATGAGCTCCCAGTCTGGAGTCACCCTCTTATAGAGGAAATGATTCATGTGTTGTTTTGGTCTTGTATTTAAGTAAAAACAAATCCAGGTTGCTTTGTCTTAATAAAGGAAACTCTGCTTTTATACAGTGAGATTGGACCACGTAGTCCATTATGGTGTTTTCACAAGAAAAAATATTTTTAGATCGCTTACATATATGGTTATCATACACTGAACAAAATTAAGTATATTGTTTCTATATAGAATCATGTCCAAAGGTGGAAGAAACATACCTCATCCTAAAGATCATCTTGTAGTTTTTCAATATCTTTTCCATCAGTATGTGTATATGTATGTCTGTGTGTGTGCTTGGAGAGTAGAAAGCAGGCAGGCACAGACTACAGGGAGAATGAACCAAAGGGTCCAGGCTCACAGTTGTAAATATAGGAGAAGGAACACTCAATAAAGAAAAAATATTTGCTAAAAAATCTTGATACTTTTCTGAGTATACCTTTTTTGTTGAGTTTTGACTTTTGAGCCATCTTAGTGTTTTATGTAGACAAACACACATAATAAAAAATGATGAAAAAATCTGAAATGGAATATAAATACAAATGAACATATGTCAAATAATAGCAAATGAATAACATAACCACTCTGAAGATAAAAATTAGAAGAACAAATGCACACTTTTGAACAAAGTATGTTGACTATACATGCTTAAACTAAAGGCAAATAGAATTATAAAGAAATTGAATTCTAGGTCATTGGTTTGTTTTACCCAGTGGTATGACTTAGCATTTCTAACATTACTTTTACTGAGTTCTACAACTGAGCAAATAAGTAATAGGTTGAGCATAATGGGAGCCAAATTTCTCAATGTCAGAGAAGGCAGTTTCAATATGGAAAAGGAGGAACGTGATATTAAATTCTGTGTTGTTGGACTAGAATTACAGGTATCAGTATGAACACATGATTTTATAAAGTTAGCTAGTTAACTGGGTATAGATAGTTATAATACATTTATAGACCTATGTGTATGTGTGTGTGTTTGTGTGTGTACACGAGCTTATGTTTCCTAGCTGACTGCTGTGAGGCTCTAGAAGCAATAACAGCCCTGTAGCAATGAGCATACCTATGTTGGTTTTTAAATACCATTTCCACTAAAAGGAACCAGAGCTCCCTGAAAAACTAGCTGATTCTAGAGCTAGAGCAGAGAAAATTCAAGATAAGCCTGGGATATCCTATTGTGCCAGAAAGTGAAAAATTACCCAAATAATGATGGGGACATGTCAGAAGACCCAGGAGTCAGCTTGAAGAGGCTCCAGCTGGCAAAATCTGGGACAGTTGAACATGAAAATAAAAAATAATGGTAGTTATATGTTAATTATATGTCATTGAAGTGGGAGGCGAAGGGGAAGGAACGATGGTAATGGATTAAAATCCATTGAATAAAATAGGAGCACATGGATTCAAACTGATAATGAATGAATGAATGAGGAAAAATGAAAAACTCTTCCCTGGAATTCCCTGGCAGTCCAGTGGTTAGGACTCCGTGCTTCCACTGCAGGGGGCACAACTTCGATCCCAGGTTGGGGAACTAAGATCCCGCATGCCGCATGGGGTGGCCAAAAATCAGTCAATCAGTCAATCAATAAGTAAATAAAAATTTAAAAAGAAAAACTCTTCCCTATAATAGAATGCAAACAAGTAAATGTGGAAGGAATAATAAAGTTAAAAAAATAGCATCTGACAAAACATTGTAATAATTCAGGTAAGAATCATCAATGGATACTATAACTGATGGGTAAAAAATTCTTGAAGACAAGTATATCTACATAGTCTCAAAGTTGTAACCACAAAATTCTTATTAATTACAGAAGGGGAAAAAAATAACTTTACAATGGAAAAACTTGGTGGACAGCACCTTAACCAAGTTAATATCATCAGTAAGGACAAACTGGTATCATGGACCTCTTGATCTGAAGCACTAAGGACACAGCATCGCTTCTGTGGTAATCCTGACAAAAGTGCAGAACCTCAACCTAATCATGAGGAAATAACAGACAAACCCAAACTGAGAAATATTCTATGGAATACCTGGTCTATATTCGTCAAAAATGTTAAGGTCATGAAATACAAAGACAGACTGAGGAACTTTTCCAGAAAAAATGACTAAAGAGACATTACAGCTAAATGCAATGTGTATGTAATCCTGGATCAAACCTAGGCCAGAATATTTTTTTCTACTATAAAGTTTTTATTGAGACCATTGGTGAGAAATTAATAACATCTGGATTAGATCATCACATTGTATCTGTTAATTTTCTTGTTTCAGCAGTTGCAATGTAGTTACGTAAGAGAATATCCTTGTTTTTGAAAATATTCAAGTATTTCAGGGTAAAAATGCATCATGTCTGCAATTTACTGTCAAATGGTTCAGAGATGAAAGAGGGAGAGAGAATAATTAAGCTAATGAAGTAAAATGTTAATACAGAAACTGGGCGAAGGGTAAACTAGAGTTTTTGTAATATATTTCTAACTTTTGTTTAGGTCTACATGTACATCTGTGCTCCCAATGAAACGGGCACTGGTTCCATCCCTGGTGGGGGAACTAAGATTCCCGCATGCCGCTCAGCGTGGCCGAGAAAAACAAAACAAACAAAACCCACAAAACATGTACAGGTATTTCAAATAAAATTTTTTAATGTTTTTATGGAGTTTAACCCAGCTATTTTCCTGAGATGTTTTGTAAGCCAATTGCAACTTTCCTTTACTTCATCTCTCTTTATACAAATAAAAATTATTTCATAAAGATATATAAAGAAAAGCAACTTAAATTATCCCAGGAAAAAACAATAGTATAAAGAAATAGTTTGTCTTGAGTCATTCACTCATTCAACATTTAAATATTGAGTGTTGCTCTTTTCCGGTTATCGTGGCACAAGGCACCATGAGCAGCAAAGTCTCCCACGACACCCTCTACGAGGTGGTGCTGGAAGTCCTGCATGGGAACCAGTGCAAGTGCCGGAAGGTTTTGGAGACAGTGCCCTTCAAATCAGCCTGAAGAACTGTGACTCTCAGTAAGACGAACGCTTCTCAGGCACCTTCTCAGGCTTAAGTCCACTCCCCGCCTCAAGTTCTCCATATGTGTTCTGGGGGACCAGCAGCACTGTGATGAGGCCAAGGCTGTGGATATCCCCCACATGGACATCGAGGCGCTGAAGAAACTCAGCAAGTATAAGAAACTGGTCAAGAAGCTGGCCAAGAAGTACGATGCCTCTTTGGCTTCAGTCTCTGATCAAGCAGATCCCACGAATACTGGGCCCAGGCCTGAATAAGGCTGGCAAGTTCCCTTCCTTGCTGACCCACAATGAGAACATGGTGGTCAAAGTTGATGAAGTCCATGATCAAGCTCCAAATGAAGGAGGTGCTGTGTCTGGCAGTGGCTGTTGGCCATGTGAAGATGACAGATGAGCTTGTGTACAACATCCACTTAGTTGTCAACTTCCTGGTGTCATTGCTCAAGAAAACTTTGGTGGAACATCCAGGCTTTGTACATTAAGAGCACCATGAGCAAGCCCCAGCGTCTTTACTAAGGAACAGCTTAATAAGCCATACTTGCACCATTTAAATAAATAAATAAATATTGAGTGTTTCCTATATGCTGGTTGCTTATTGTATCAATATTTAAGGTCTAAGATTACTTTGAATATACTGACAGTAGGTTTCTTTTTTTTTTGAAATTGTAAAGCACTACAGCATTTATTTATTTATATTTATTTATTTATTTATTTATTTATTTATTTATAACATCTTTATTGGAATATAATTGCTTTACAATGTTGTGTTAGTTTCTGTTGTATAACAAAGTGAATCAGCTATACATATATCCCCATATCCCCTCCCTCTTGCATCTCCCTCCCACCATCCCTATCCCACCCCTCTAGGTAGTCACAAAGCACGGAGCTGATCTCCCTGTACTATGAGGCTGCTTCCCACTAGCTATGTCAAGGCCACCCTCTCACTTCATCCCAGGTTTTATTCCTGTCCTGCCCCTAGGTTCTTTAGAACAATTTTTTTTTTTTTTTTTAGATTCCATATATATGTGTTAGCATACAGTATTTGTTTTTCTCTTTCTGACTTACTTCACTCTGTATGACAGACTCTAAGTCCATCCACCTCACTACAAATAACTCAGTTTCATTTCTTTTTATGGCTGAGTAATATTCCATTGTATATATGTGACACATCTGCTTTATCCATTCATCTGTCGATGGACACTTAGGTTGCTCTCATGTCCTGGCTATTGTAAATAGAACTGCAATGAACATTGTGGTACATGTCTCTTTTTGAATTATGGTTTTCTTGGGGTATATGCCCAGTAGTGGGATTGCTGGGTTGTATGGTAGTTCTATTTTTAGTTTTTTAAGGAACCTCCATACTGTTCTCCATAGTGGCTATATCAATTTACATTCCCACCAACAGTGTGAGAGGATTTCCTTTTCTCCACACCTTCTCCAGCATTTATTGTTTGTAGATTTTTTGACGACAGCCATTCTGATTGGTGTGAGGTGATACCTCATTGTAGTTTTGATTTGCATTTCTCTAACGATTAGTGATGTTGAACATCCTTTCATGTGTTTGTTGGCAATTTGTATATGTTCTTTGGAGAAATGTCTATTTAGGTCTTCTGCCCATTTTTTGATTGGGTTTTTTGTTCTTCTGATATTGAGCTGCATGAGCTTCTTGTGTACTTTGGAGATTAATCCTTTGTCAGTTGCTTCGTTTATTTTCTCCCATTCTGAGGGTTGTCTTTTCGCCTTGTTTATGGTTTCCTTTGCTGTGCAGAAGCTTTTAAGTTTCATAAGGTCCCATTTGTTTATTTTTGTTTTTATTTCCATTTCTCTAGGAGGTGGGTCATAAAGGATCTTGCTGTGATTTATGTCATAGTGTTTTGCCTATGTTTTCCTCTAAGAGTTTTATAGTGTCTGGCCTTTCATTTAGATCTTTAATCCATTTTGATTTTATTTTTGTGTATGGTGTTAGGGAGTGTTCTAATTTCATTCTTGTACATGTAACTGTCCAGTTTTCCCAGCACCACTTATTGAAGAGGCTGTCTTTTCTCCATTGTATATTTTTGCCTCCTTTATCAAAGATAAGGTGACCATATGTGCATGGGTTTATCTCTGGGCTTTCTCTCCTGTTCCCTTCATCTATATTTCTGTTTCTGTGCCAGTACCATACTGTTTTGATTACTGTAGCTTTGTAGTATAGTCTGAAGTCAGGGAGTCTGATTCCTCCAGCTCTGTCTTTCTTTCTCAAGATTGCTTTGGCTATTCAGGGTCTTTTGTGTTTCCATACAAATTGTGAAATTTTTTGTTCTAGTTCTGTGAAAAATGTCATTGGTAATTTGATAGGGATTGCAATGAATCTGTAGATTGCTTTGGGTAGTATAGTCATTTCCACAATGTTGATTCTTGCAATCTAAGAATGTGGTATATCTCTCCATCTGTTTGTATCATCTTTAATGTTTTCATCAGTGTCTTATAGTTTTCTGCATACAGGTCTTTTGTCTCCTTAGGTAGGTTTATACCTAGGTTTTTTATTCTTTTTGTTGCAATGGTAAATGGGAGTGTTTCCTTAATTCCTCTTTCAGATTTTTTCATCATCAGTGTATAGGAATGCAAGAGATTTCTGTGTATTAATTTTGTATCCTGCTACTCTGCCAAATTCACTGATTAGCTCTAGTAGTTTTCTGGTAGCATCTTTAGGATTCCCTATGTATAGTATCATGTCATCTGCAAACAGTGACAGCTTTACTTCTTCTTTTCCAGTTTGTATTCCTTTTATTTCTTTTTCTTCTCTGATTGCTGTGGCTAAAACTTCCAAAACTATGTTGAATAATAGTGGTGAGAGTGGGCAACCTTGCCTTGTTCCTGATCTTAGTGGAAATGGTTTCAGTTTTTCACCATTGAGAATGACATTGGCTGTGGGTTTTTCATATATGACCTTTATTATGTTGAGGAAAGTTCCCTCTATGCCTACTTGCTAGAGGGTTTTTATCATAAATGAGTGTAAAAAGCTTTTTCTGCATCTATTGAGATTATCATCTGGTTTTTATCCTTCAATCTGTTAATGTGGTGTATCACATTGATTGATTTGCATATATTGAAGAATCCTTGCATTCCTGGGATAAACCCCACATGATCCTTTTAATGTGCTGGTGGATTCTGTTTGCTAGTATTTTGTTGAGGATTTTTACATCTGTGTTCATCAGTGATATTGGCCTGTAGTTTTCTTTTTTTGTGACATCTTTGTCTGGTTTTGGTATCAGGGTAGATATGTTAGTTGCTTATTGTATCAATATTTAAGGTCTAGGATTACTTTGAATATGCTGACAGTAGGTTTCCTTTTAAATTTCTTTTAAAATTTCTCTTAGCATACAAATAATTCTATCCCCATATTTTGTCATTCCTCTAATCAGAAGATATGTTCTTTGTAAACAAAATACTTTGGATATTTTAAAATATATTAGCCATACTGTCACAAAATGTGTGTATGTCAACATTCACTAGGAAAATTTCTGATCCATCCCGCACTTGTCATCTGTGATTCAACCTAATGTAAGATTTATAAAATGAAATAGAAACAGGAGAAGCATCCTATTTTAATCAGAGTGGAAATTTGAACAAATCAATATCTAAAACGTTATAAAGTTACACATTGTTTCAAATTTATTAAATGAATTATGATTGTTCCTGGTTGTTTTGATATTTATTAATGATTGGTTTATTTAAGAGATCCAAGAAATGTTAATGGAATTCGAGTAGGAAAAAATCATGTGAGAATAAAAGAGATAATAAGCTGAGGAAATCTCTGACCTTTCCAACTTCCAGAGCTCCTTCATGCATTTGGTGTTCTCACAGGGAGACCAAGGGCTGCATCAGTGACCTTCATTAATGTATTTTCATTTATTTTCTTATTTTTATTATTATTTTTTAATTTATATATTTTTTGTTTATTTATTTTTCGCTGTTTTGGGTCTTTGTTGCTGCGGGCTTTCTCTAGTTGTGGCGAGCAGGGTCTACTCTTCATTGCGGTGCGCGGGCTTCTCTTTGCAGTGGCTTCTCTTGTTGCGGAGCATGGGCTCTAAGCGCACAGGCTTCAGTAGTTGTGGCTCGCGGGCTCTAGAGCACAGGCTCAGTAGTTGTGGCACACAGGCTTAGTTGCTCCACGGCATGTGGGATCTTCCTGGACCAGGGCTCAATCCCATGTCCCCTGCATTGGCAGGTGGATTCTTAACCACTGCGCCACCAGGGAAGCCCTTCATTTATTTTAGAAGTCCTAAATTCCACAGAGGACCTGAGCTTCTACTGTTTTCAAACAACAATAGAAAACGTGCAATAGAACAATTTATACATTTCACAATTCAGAACCCAAAGCAAGAAAACCATGAAACCAGTATGAGATTAGAGCAGAAAATCAGACTTCAAGCAGCCAAAGCAAAGATCAATGTCTGAAATTTAAAAATAAAATGGTGGAATCCTGGGTGATTTTTTTCCTAACTTTTCTTCTCTGTATTTTCCATTTTTTCTGAAGCCTAAAAAATATATTTAGAAGTTAAGGAGAAACATGCCATTATTAAGGAACTACTGACATTCACCACCTGCCATCATTTACTAGTCGTGGTGGCAGCAGGGCAGATTCAAACTTCCTCTTAGCTGCAGGGTATTATCTGGCAGTTAAGCTTGGCTCCACACAGAAGAGAGCATCCCCAGCTCCCGTATTTTGCATCACTATTTGTCACCTGAGCCCCTATGTTATACAACGTAGGCTGCTTAGATCTTAGAATTCAAAAGTTTCCTTGGCCAACATAACAACCAGCTTACAACAAAGAAAAATTCTTCCAGTTTCTGCCAATAATCCTGATCTTTATGAGCTTTGAAGGAGGCCAGGGATGAGGGCCCAATGGGATATACAGGTTCCCAGGTACAGTAATAATTTCGTGCCTCTTAAAATTAGTGCTACTGAAATGCTTGTTTAACATTTACTTAGAGAAGGAAGAGCTGAGTAATAAGACTTTAGGAGCAGCTGGCAAACTCTTCTACTGTATTCTGGGTTATTCAGTTTTGGCAAGAGAGTTGTATATATTGGGTTGGCCAAAATGTTCGTTCAGGTTTTTCATAAACGCTTACAGAAAACCCGAACAAACTTTCTGGCCAACCCAATACTTACTATTCACAAAATAAAAAGATGGAAATCAGCTGGACCCAGTTTCGGTAAAAGCAGCTTAGAGACCATGTACTGTTGTTCAAGAGTGCCCCCTGGGGGTTTTGAACTATGACAAGTGATTTTAACCACATTCTGTTCCTAAGAGGAATTCTGGTAAATACAGTTTTCTCCATATCACTGTTCTCCACCACAACAGTGCTCACTGATACCTTAGCATCCCCTACAATGGCAACATGGACAGCTCCCCTGCTGGTCCACCCCTTAATCCAGCTCTGCTGGGAATAACAGTTGACAGTGCAGCTGCTCTATGGTCCTCCCTGTTGCCTTTGCCCCCTCAATTCTGTCCCCTTATTCTCCTTCCCTTAAAAACACCAGAGTAAATTCCCAAATATGTCCACCCTGAATCCAAGGTATAGCCCTTCACAGCTCATTCTTGATCCTCAAATTATAGGTATCTGTTTATAAAATAGGGATCCACTGTTTGTAGTCTGAGGTTTTATTAGTTTCATTTAACATCATGCTCTAAGCACTGGCATATATGGCTGAGTAATATTCCATTATCTATATCATACCACACCTTCTTTACCCATTCATTTATCAGTGGGCACTTAGATTGCTTCCATATTTTGGCTATCATAAATAATGTTGCAATGAACATAGGGGTGCCTATATCTTTTCAAATTAGTGTTTTCATCATTTTTCACTAGTTTGAATAATGCTTCAAAAAAACATCTTTAACTTGTTATTGATGGTTACACCTCAATAGGTTAAATATCACAGAAAACTTCTTTTTTTTTTTATACAGCAGGCTCTTATTAGTCATCAATTTTATACACATCAGTGTATACATGTCAATCCCAATCGCCCAATTCATCACACCCCCACCCCCACCCCCATGCTGCTTTCCCCGCTTGGTGTCCAATACGTTTGTTCTCTACATCTGTGTCTCTATTTCTGCCCTGCAAACTCGTTCATCTGTACCATTTTTGTAGGTCCACATATATGCATTAATATACGATATTTGTTCTTCTCTTTCTGACTTACTTCACTCTGTATGACAGTCTCTAGATCCATCCACGTCTCAACAAATGACCCAATTTCGTTCCTTTTTATGGCTGAGTAATATTCGATTGTATACATGTACCACATCTTCTTTATCCATTCGTCTATCACAGAAAACTTCTTAGGCAGGTGGTTCAACTGGAAGGAGAGAGTGGGAGGAAGTAACACCTGACCGTTACTATGTGTGGAGTTGAAAACATGCATACCTATCCCACACCTTGCTGCAATTTTGATGTGCCTGATGTTACATGTCGGCAGGTGGACAAGGATGTATAATTTTCTCCCAAATGATTCTGATTCTTCCCCTTCTTCCTGTACCTGCCCACCCCCCTTTTATGAACCACTGTAACAGTCAAAATTGAGGGAAGAACATTAGTCTTCAATGTTGTGCTCAGGCCAGACACCACAAGCCCTGTCCAGAGGAGACCTCTGTCTCTGGGCTGCTCCCATGACCTCACACCCTCCTGCTCTCCTCCCAGCTGCAGACTTCACCAAGTGCCTCTAGGGTATGTCTTCAGCCTGTCCTTGGGGACTAGAATGAAAACAGAAACAGCTATCCAGTTGGAAGAGAGAAAGGAATTAAGGTATCCATAAAAAGCCTTTCCAAAGCAGCAAAATATTTGTAAAGGAGAAAGGAAATTGTGGGGTGGCCAGGGTGTATTCCTATTCTTTGCCTCCACACACTCCAGAACAGTGGTTCTCAACCTGGTTTTTTACCTCCTTTCTCTTCCCTCCCCAGGGACATTTGGCAAAGTCTGGAGACATTTTGTCACAACTGGGATGGAGATAGTGCTACTGGCATCAAGAC
This sequence comes from Balaenoptera borealis, assembly GCF_965194805.1. NCBI lineage: Eukaryota > Metazoa > Chordata > Mammalia > Artiodactyla > Balaenopteridae > Balaenoptera > Balaenoptera borealis. Next base: position 28,082,940 of record NC_138870.1, read on the forward strand.
TTTTGTGGATAGATTTTTAATCAAACACATAAAGAACAGGAAATTTCCATGTTTTTTTTTTAACATCTTTATTGGAGTATAACTGCTTTACAATGGTATGTTAGTTTCTGCTTTATAACAAAGTGAATCAGCTATACATATATATATATCACCATATCTCCTCCCTCTTGCGTCTCCCTCCCGCCCTCCCTATCCCACCCCTCTAGGTGGACACAAAGCACCGAGATGATCTCCCTGTGCTATGTGGCTGCTTCCCACTAGCTATCTGTTTTACATTTGGTAGTGTATATATGTCAGTGCCACTCTCTCACTTCGTCCCAGCTTACCCTTCCCCCTCCCCGTGTCCTCAAGTCCATTCTCTATGTCTGCATCTTTATTCTTGTCCTGCCCCTAGGTTCTTCAGAACCTTTTTATTTTATTTTTTTAGATTCCATATATATGTGTTAGCATACGGTATTTGTTTTTCTCTTTCTGACTCACTTCACTCTGTATGACAGTCTCTAGGTCCATCCACCACACTATAAGTAACTCAATTTCGTTTCTTTTTATGGCTGAGCAATATTCCATTGTATATATGTGCCACATCTTCTTTGGTTGTTTGGTTTTTTGATATTGAGCTGCATGAGTTGCCTGTATATTTTGGAGATTAATCCTTTTTAACATGATTAAATTAGCAAAAGTAAAATTATTGATACTACCCAAGGGTGGGTACGAGGAAATGGGTACTCCTACATACTTAAACTAGCACACAATATCTATTTAGATTTTAAAGATGCATAGCCTTTGACTTAGCAATTTCATTTCTAGGAGTCTACTTTGCAGAAATGTTAACATAACTATGAATACACAAATGTATAGGGATATTTTCTGCAACATTGTCCATAATAAAAAATTCAAAGTGATCTATCATCTACCAAGAGAAAAACAGTTAAATAAATTATAATAATCCTTATAAGAGACTACTATGCAGCCATTGGGAAGAATATTTTGATATTTTTATGTACTGGTATGGAAAACTCTGTAATACAGTAATAAGTGAAGAAAAACTATAATAAAAGGAACTTTTTCACTCTAAGTGAAAAAATAGAACTATATGTGTAGTATGATCTAATTTATATTATATGTTTGCATCTGGACAGTGAAAAGTATGAACAGAAAGAAGCTATTAACAGTGGTTCGCATCTGGAGAGTATGATCTGCAGTGAGCTTTTTTATATTTTATATCATTCATTTAATGACATTGTTATGGGCTGAACTATGCCTCCTCTAAATTCATATATTGAAACCCTAACCCCCAGTGTGACTGTAATTGGAGATAGGGCCTATAAAGAGTTGATTAAAGTTAAATGGTCATACTTGTGGGGCCCTTATCTGATAGGACTGGTATCCTTATAAGAAGAGGAAGGGACACCAGAGAGCTCTCTCTTTCCACATGTGTACAGAGGAAAGCCTACGTGAGAACACACTGAGAAAGCAGCTATTGTGCTCACTTTGGCAGCACATATACTAAAATTGGAATGATACAGAGAAGATTAGCATGGCCCCTGCACAAGGATAACACACAAATTTGTGAAGCGTTCCATATTTTTTAAAACAAGATCAACACTTAAACACACACAAAAAAAGACGACGAAGAAGACGGCTATCTGCAAGGTAGAAAGGGGTCTTACCAGAAACCAGCTCAAGCTGCTATAACAAGATACCACAGACTGGTTGGCTTGAGCAACAGACATTTATTTTCTCACAGTTCTGGAGGCAAGAAGTCCATGTTCAAGGTACCAGTTCAGAAGAAACACACAACACCTCTGCTCATAGTTATTGCAGAACTAGTCACGTGACCCCAACCAAGCTGCAAAGGAAGCTGGGAAATATGAGAACTACATGAACATTTAAAGAATACCAAATATTCCTGTCATACTCCTTGTTATGGATTGAATGGTATTCCACCAGTACCTCAGAAAATAATTTTATTTGGAAGTTGTATGTTTACAGAGGTAATCAAGTTAAAAATGCCTTCAAGTTAAAATCCTTCTTCTGTCTCCTCTTAAAATGAGGGCATTAGAGTGAGCCCTAATTCAATAAGACTGGTACTTTTTTAAAAAAAATAAACTTATTTATTTATTCATTTTTGGCTGCATTGGGTCTTCGTTGCTGCACGTGGGCTTCCTCTAGTTGCAGTGAGTGGGGGCTACTCTTCGTTGCGGTGCATGGGCTTCTCATTGCAGTGGCTTCTCTTGTTGCGGAGCACGGGCTCTAGGTGTGCGGGCTTCAGTAGTTGTGGCATGTGGGCTCAGTAGTTGTGGCTCACAGGCTCAGTAGTTGTGGCACACGGGCTTAGTTGCTCCGCGGCACGTGGGATCTTCCTGGACTAGGGCTTGAACCCATGTCCCCTGCATTGGCAGGTGGATTCTTAACCACTGCGCCACCAGAGAAGCCCAATACTGGTGCTTTTATAAAAGGAGGACATTTGGACACAGAGACAGACATGCACAGAAGGGAGATGATGTGAACACATGCAGGGAGCAGATTGCCATGTGAAGATGGAGGCAGAGATTGGAGTTATGCTGCCACAAAACAAGAAATGCTTGGGGTCGCTAAAAGCTAGGGGAGAGGCATGGAACAGATTCTCCCTCACAACCCTTACAAGAGACCAATCCTGCTGACATCTTGATTTTGGACTCTAGCTTCCAGAACTGTGAGACAATAAATTTCTGTTGTCATAAAGCAACCAGTTTGTGGTACTTTGCCACAACAGCCCTAGGGAATGAATACACTTATGTATCAAATTTATGCAGAAAGAGACTTAATACATGGAATTAGATGCTTAAGAATGTTAGAATGACTGGAAAAACAGGCTGTAGTCTAGACATCCAGGAATTACTCCCAGAACAATTGGGACACCTAGGGTTACTGATATATTTACAATCAGGAGCTGGCTCTCAGGATCTCTTCACTTCAGCCAGTGTCTGAGCATCAGGAAAGCATTATCAGAACCATCAACTCCAGAACCACATCATGCTTCCCAGGATCTGCACAAGCAAAATGGATGCCTTGTGTAACTCCTCCATCCTCTCACAATTTAGTTCAGAATTTAAGCCTTGAGTGAATACATCTGTTTTATGGAACTAAAATTATATCTGGAGCACTTTGTTGCAAATATATTGGGAAATGTAGCTTTTAGTTTTTAGCTTCTGAAGCAAAAGAAAAAAATTAAAGAAAAAGCCCACGAGAAAGAGGTTGAAATACATTTTGAACAAGCTATTCTCTTTTACTTTTCCTTTTACCTTTTTGGTCACTATTTTATGATTTATTTCTTTAACATCCTTCTTCTGTCTCCTCTTAAATATTCCTATAGCCCATTCTGCCCTTGGTCGTTTTTCTTCTTCTTTATGTTCTCTGGACAAGTGCATCTATTCTAAATTTGTTCAGGTGTCTCCATCTCCATCATTACCACCCTAGCATATATTACGATCATCTCTGACTTGAATTACCGCAATACTCCCTATCTGGTTTCCTGTTCTCCCTTACTTCATCCCAATTCAGTGGGATGGGGGTGATCTTTGTAAAATTCATAAGATTATGTCTCTCTTTGGTCACTCTTCTGATTTTCTTCATTACCTTCAGGATACATCTCTAGCTCCTCACTCTTACGAGTTCACCTCGGTCTGACCGGCTATTAGCCTTGCCACTCACCATTTCCTCACAGACCTCATGCCCTATATTTAGCTACACTAAACTGTTTAAAGCATCCAGAATGTCTCATGTCCTTTCCTTTCTCTTCATTTTTGCACAGGCTGCTCCCTCTGTCTGGTCTGGAAGTTCTTTCCCTTCTTCTTTGACAGGTCAACTCCTACTCATCCTTTAATCTAGGAAGCCCAGGCTAGGTTCATCTCCTATGTGCTGACTTCCATATTAATTCTGGTTACTTGATGATTTTCTTCCTGAGAGGAAAGAATGAGAAGAGAAGAGATTTGAGGAGTTTTGAGGAATGCCAATGAATGTGTTTTGTTCACCTTTCTATCTTTAGTATTTAATATAGTAATTAATTCTTTTGTTTTCATTTTTGTTCTGTTTGCTTTTGTTTTTGCCAGTGGTGTGAACAGAGGCACACATTTAAGACTGCTGTAGGGATTTGGATGTATATCATTTTCTACCTTTGTATTAGTTTACTAGTACTGCTAATGCTGCTTAAAAACTTACTTTTGTTTTGGTAGTAGGTCACATCCTTAGTAGTTATGTTACTATTCCTATTTCATAGATTGAGGTTGGGAGTAAGGTCACAGCTTCTTAAAGAGGATAATTAATTCAGAACTTCTTCCCTCATGCTGTACTAAGTCTAAAACAACACTTCTTAGTTCCTGACTAGCCCAGATGAAGTATATTTAATATACAAAACATTTATTCATTCATTCATTTATTCATTCATACATCCATTTATCCATTTAGTCAAACATTCAGTAACTGAAGAGGAATGAGAATAAATAAAAGCCATCAGAAAGAAACAAAAAGTCAAATGTTGGATAAACCTTTATACATATTATATATAATATACTTAGTACTTTATGATATGCTGCCTTATTCACTAATTTTGCTGCATCATTGATGTGTAAGTCTTATCATCCATCACAACTGTATAGCATTTCTAGAAAACTGGTTCTTAAAACTCAAATTGACTCATGCTGCCCACTACTGGTTAGCTGGACTGGTTGGGAATTAGAAAGGAGAGATGTTCAAAGTCTCTCCTAGGCCTGGTTGCTGAAGAAAGAAATCCTGAGTAGGTGTCCCTTCTGTTTACCACAGTGTACCAGTGAGCCTTTGGATATGCAAAGGCAGCTAACCAAGGGCTGAAAAGCTAAATTTCTCTTCATCATAAAGTGTGGGCTCTGAGCTGGTATAGGGGAGATGAAAAGGAATCTTGAAAAACAGAGGAGAAAGGAGGTTTGAAGAGTTTCTAAGAATGCCAAACAACATTTTGGGAACCTGGAGTGCAGATGTAAAGAGGCTAATGAGAAATTCCCAGAGACAGGGTAGGTGAAGTAGTTTAAGAACAGGGATGCCTAACATGTACTATTTTGTTGTTGGCATTATTGTGACGTAAAATCACTCTATTATCTCAAACAGTTAATAAAATATGCCACATGTTTTGGGGGTGGGAGGATTAAAGGAAGGGCTAAGTTCCACTGCTGTATGGGTGTGGAGTAAAGGGAAGAAAACAGTCTAGGGAGAAGAAACAAGACTTTAGTATTAATTGTGTTGTCACACTGCCCTCTAACAGGCTGTCAGTATCTCGCCGGTTTCAATTGCTGGCTTCTGAACCACCTGACTCCGCCATCTGCAGACAGTTTCCCCACACTTGCTGACAAAGTTTGTCTTAAGCTTGAGGCCTGGGGAATAGCGCAAATTGATTAAAGCTGCTTACCTTATTGTCTTTGCAAAATATGAGCAGTTTCCAAAATATGACAAAGAGGCTTCCCATCAGAGTTGTGTATTTTACATTAACATTAGATCTGCACATTCCACTATGATTTGAAGGCACTAATGATGGCAGCTTTGCTATGATTGATGATCAAAACGTTGGCATAAAATGATATTGGATGCTTATGCTATTAAAAATAGTTTGAATGATATTTTGCAAGAACTATTAAAATAATTTCCAGTTATTAATTTAATTCAAAATAAACTTTCTCATTAGGGATTTTAAGTTAGAGCAAAGCCAGCCTACTCCCTAGCAAAGTAACTTGGCAGCTGTTATGATGAGGAGTCCTATGCCAGGCCAGCTTCATTATGTTTTTGTTGGGTTTGACTGCAAATCCTAATTGCAATTATACCTATTCAGAGCTGGTTAAATCCTTGCTATTCCAGCTTTTCCAAGTGAAAGAAAAGGAAACTCCAAGTCCACTAGAGTGGTACTATGTAACAAGCATCATACTAGGTTGTAGAGATAACTAGCTAAATAAGACACCACTACTACCTTCAGTGAGCTCAGTGTTGGCTAAGGGGGAAAGGCATGTTAACTGTCATGTCCACAGTACCCCCTCCCTTTAGCAAATAGAGTGTCTGGCTAAGATCCATATGCCTAATGGTACTTGATGAATATGTGTTGAATAAATGAGGGAATGAATGAACAAACATATGTGTATAGGTTAAGAGTTTGCCAAATAGCCTGTTTTGATCCCAGCTCTGCCACATACTAGCTATGTAAGTATACTACTTTACTTAAACCCCTTGAGCCTTAGCTTCTACATCATAAAATGCTTAGCACAGTGCCTCACATACAGTAAGTACTCAATAAATAATAGTTTAATAATATCGTGTGAAAAGGGCAACAGGGAAAAGAGGGAGTGATTAACTATGGAGATTAGAATCTAAGATTATGTACTATATATGTACATTTAGCAGTACGGAACAATTGTTGGGTTTGGGGAATTTTTTTATGCTGAATGAGGATTCTACTTTATTCTCTAAAACCAAGTGGTAGGAAAAATGATCTCTGGAGTCAGTGACTCACACACTTACAGTTCCATAACCAGAGAGAGAGAAAATTATCTGGTTAACTCAAGTTAAAAAATTCTCAGAGAAGGCCCTCTTTGGGTCAGGTCAAAGGCCCTATTTGGGTCAGGTCCATCCCTAGACCAATCATCTTAACGTGGTGTGGCAGGCAGAATAATGGCCCCTCAGACATGTCCATGCCCTAATCCCTGGAACCTGTGAATTTTACATGGCAAAAGATAGGATTTGTAGATAGGACTAAAGGTACAGACCTTGCTATGGGGAGATTGTCTTGGGTTATCCAGGTGGGACAATCTAATCATGAGTTCTTAAAAAGCAGAGAACTTTTCTTTGCTGTGGTCAAAGAGACATGTGATGACCAGAAGAAGGGTCAGGGTCAAAGAGATGTGACATTGTTAGCTTTGAAGATCTTGGTAGGGGGTCAAGAACTAGGAATGTGAGAGGTCTGAAATCTGGAAAGGGCAAGGATATTGACTCTTCCATAGAGGCTCCAGAAAGGAATGCAACCCTGATGATACTATGATTTTAGCCCAGTGAGATCCATGTTGGACTTCTGACCTACAGAGATGTAAGATAATACATTTTTGTTGTTTTAAGCCACTAAATTTGTGGTAATTTTTTAAAGCAACAATAGGAAACTCCTACCCCAGGGAAATAGGGTGGAAACTTAGTTTTAGTTCCTCTCCAGATTCCCTCAACCTCATCTGCCCTGAGGAAGCTTGCTCAGTGAGATCTCCCAACAGCCTCCACCACTGCCCGCCCTCCTCATTCACAAGAATACAGGGGTTTGAGATAATGAGGTAGATGATGCAGAGAGAAGCGGAGATAAGATGTAGAGAGTTCTGATGCTGCCTGAGCCCCTGGTTCCAGTTATTTTTTGAGGCCAAGGCCATGTCAACCCTATGGTTATACAAGTTGGTTAATTCCTCTTTTTGAGTTAAATTAGTTAGTTTGAGTTAAATTTCTGTGACTTGCAACTAAACCATCCTTCCTAAATCATAAACCTACAGTGAGGGAGGGATGGCTGAAGAAGAATTTTTAAAAAGCCTTTGGAGGGATTTCCCTGGTGGCACAGTGGATAAGACTCCATGCTCCCAATGCAGGGGACCCAGGTTCATTCCCTGGTCAGGGAACTAGATCCCACATGCATGACGCAACTAAGAGTTCACACGCCACAACTAAGGAGCCTGCGTGCCACAACTAAGACCCAGTGCAACCAAATAAATAAAAATAAAAAGCCTTTGGAGACAGAATCTGATAACAGCTTAATGTGATTTCATAGCAACCCACTCAAAAACAGATTATTCTACTTTAGATGAGGAAAGACATACTAATTGGCTAAGTGGCTTTCCCACAAGCAAGAGTGTTCTGAAATTAAAATGTGAAAATCCAAATAGGTTTGCTTTGTTTGCTTCCAGTGAAACACACTGCACTTAGCGTGTCCTGCCTTATGTTAAAAAAAGTCATCAAATTAGAGCCACTCTTTTTCAAGGCCTCGCCCCTTCCTATTTCTGCAGCCTCAAACACTTTTCTTTCCTCTGTGAGCGATGAACTCAATGCTCTAGAGTCTAGACAAGTACTGGACAATCCTGCTTTAACCTAAGTGATGGTGGGGGTGACAGGAGGACTTTTGAGCACTGGCCATTTGATCATTCTTCCTTCTCCTAAAAAAAGAGAATTAAAAAGCAGTCCCTATTGTTCCTGAGGCATGTTAATACAAGGCTTTGTATGTTCCATCCCAACAGATATTTTATAATTTAAATGGAAATATATAATGCCATCCAAAATTCATGACATTTCGCTTTTTGAAATATATGTGTGCTTGCTCTTTAAACTTTGCCATTAGCAAATTAAAAAAAAGACTATGTCCTTTGGTGCCACAAATAACGGAAAAGCAGTTGCATCGTTGTTGCCCCAGGGCACCTTGCCCCTATGAAGCAGTTATTGGTTATGCCCATGGAGCTTCACTGTGAGCCCACCCTCTCCTTTTGTCTGCCTTTTCTTCTTGGAAGGAATATAGACTGCTCAGAGAAAAAGAAGAGAACAAAAGTTCCAGCAACGGAGGGCTGAGAAACAAAGTGGGTAACATCTGACTGTTATATAATATAATCTTTGGTAGAAAATAAAAGGACTTGGAATAAATCTCTTTGGTCTGCTTTCTGTTTTTGGAGTTCTGAAGTTCTTGTCTCATTTTGTCTCTGAAATTAAAACAAACAAACAAACAAAAGAATTAGAGAGAATGAAATGTTCATAAAACTTGATGCCAAAACACCACTAGTGGACCTTCAGGTCTTAGCATAGATGATATTTAATTCATTTGTTCAAAAGTATTTATTGAGGGACTCCCCTGGTGGCTCAGTGGTTAGGAATCCACCTGCCAATGCAGGGGACATGAGTTCAATCCCCGGTCCGGGAAGCTCTCACATGCCACGGAGCAGCTAAGCCCGTGTGCCACAACTACTGAGCCTGTGCTCTAGAGCCGGCGAGCCACAACTACTGAGCCCATGCGCTACAACTACTGAAGCCCACACACCTAGAGCCCGTGCTCTGCAACAAGAGAAGCCACCGCAATGAGAAGCCCGCACACTGCAATGAAGAGTTGCCCCTGCTCGCCACAACTAGAGAAAGCCCGTGCACAGCAACAAAGACCCAACACAGTCAAAAATAAATAAATAAAATAAATAAATAAATAAATAAGTATTTATTGAGTGTCTGTCATGTGTTCTGTTGAACAAATCAAGCATATTCCCCAGGGCCACTGTGTATGGCTGTGCAGGTTAATGGTACCCAGTGAAGTTGTGCAAGGCACAACTTGCACTACTGGAGGTAGTCCTCACTCTCAAGGAGATTATATCTAGTGACTTCTAGGAAGTCTTGCTTGAACTTTCACTCCCCTCTCAGACTAGAAAAAGCACTCCATAATAAACCCAGTCATAGCACTTTACCCGTTTGTCTATAATGGTGTCATCCTCTGTTAGATTGTAAACTCAGAGTGTACTGAGTTTGGGACTATCTTGTTTGTCCCTTTCCAGGGGCTAGGGATGCATCAGTGAATTAAACAGTCAAAAAGTCCCTGGCATCTAGGAGCTGATAATCTAGAAGAGAGAGAGGGTAAACAAGTTCAGTATATAGCATGTTAGATGGAGATACACACTATGGAAAAAAAATCAAGTAGGGAAGGGGTCTTTCTCCTCCCTTACTTTGGATCTTTGCTCAGATGTCACCTTTTTTTATTTTGAGAGAGGAAACCTTTGGAGGTTCACAGTGGAGGAGAGATACTATCTGTCTAAAAAGAAAAACATTTAGGAATAGAACAGTAAGCACACTTAGCAAACAGCTAGGAAGGCAGTTATCAGCTCTCCACTTTGCCAGGAATCAGGCCACAGTGAATAAAGGCTTATATAGAATATAGAGAATGAGGGCCCAGCCCTTGCCCTCTAAAACTCTGACACTTTCAGATTCTTTCTAAACACATTTTAACATCCTGGAGAACCCTCGTGTTCTAACCTGAGCTGGTTTTGCATTGTTGCAAAACAGCACCTCACATCTTTTAGTATCAGCCTACAGACCTTTCGTACGTAGCTAGGGTGTCTGAGGCTATGGAGCTCTTCTCTAAGCCTTTCTAACTCACCCTACTTGAGAAAGTGTCCTTATCAGGAAATGACGTCCTGGATACCAAGAGACTCCGTTATACTTAACACATATTCCTATCCGGAATTTTCACACTGGTTTTGCCTCGAGGATAGGCATAAATGTATCTCTTCCTTCCGACTCTCTGGGCCTCGCTCCCTAATCTTTTGACAGGAGCCAAGGAAGCATCCTCGCCCCAAGCAGCTCTCTCTCCTCGTAGGCCACTCACCCGCGCCGCGCAGCCTTCTGGAAGCTGTAGGCCCCAGCGGTCCTCCATGTCAGAACTACAACTCCCGGCAGCCTTTGTTTCCCCACACCTCCCTCTTGGCGCATGGCCTGTCGGGAGGGGGCAGGTAGCGGGGGGGCGGGGTCCAATGGGTGCTGGCTCCCTAGGAGAGGGCGGAGGAGAGGAGGAAGGAGGCGGACTCTGGGTCCCGGCCCCATTCATTGCCGCGGCCGGCCGGGCGGGGGTTCGGTATTTTCCGAGTTATGGAGGCGCTAATTCCTGTAATCAACAAGCTCCAGGACGTATTCAACACGGTGGGCGCCGACATCATCCAGTTGCCTCAGATCGTGGTGGTGGGAACGCAGGTGAGAGACGAGGGTGGCTTCCGCCCAGGCCAGAGCCCGGGGCGCGGGCCTGGACGGGACTGCGGCAGCGCTTGCTCCCAGACTGGCCGTCGCGGCCTGTGGAAGGAGGGCGCTGTTGCGCCTGGGAGCCCGGGGCTGCGTTCCACTGGGGCTGGGAGTCCAGGGCCTGGCCCGGAGGCGAGGGGCGGAGCCGGCGCGGAGGTCCGGCGGGTCCCGGGGGCGGGACGGACGGGCGGGCCGTCCGAACTGGAGTCCGTCGGGACCGGGCGCGGCTTCGCCCGCGGGCCGCTGCTTCCAAGGGCGCCTGGGGGACGCGCGGGGCACTCGGGGCCGCACTGGGCGCGCGGGGCGGGTAGCCCCTTCTTGATTGGTTTCAGGGCGGCGGGGTGTTTTATTTCCCTCCTTGCCTTGCTCAGGGGCTGCGGAGTCAGTTTTGGAACTGAGGAGTCGGGGCCGAGAAGGCCGCTACTGTGTGCACCTGAGTGTTTTCCTGCAGTGTAATCCAGGTTTCGAGAACGCCGAAGCAGTTAAAAACAAAAAAAACCCCAAACCAACTTGTACTTGGAGTTTGCGGGTGTTAGGAGGGGTATCCAATTTTTCTGCGTAGGCTGTGGTTTTTGTCCTCCATCTAAATTGGGCATCAAGGTTCTCTGGTCCTTTCATGTTGGCATTTCTTATAGATAACACATTTTTATATGCGGAAATATTGAAGAAATAAATGTTATTTCTAGAAGTGACAGAGAAGTATAAGTTTCATTTTTTCTGCCTGCTGCTTTTCTTGGTTGAAGAGTAATCAACCATAGGCCTTTTAAAATTAGAGTTCAGAGAAACGCATTTTAGAGATTACTTAGTATATTGATTTTAAGTGCATTCCTTTTTTAATGATGTTTTCTATTGGAAAGGGGACGGTTTCCTCACTTTCTACGAGGTTCATCGCTACATCTTGCTACAAAATTGATGTGTAGGGTGTAACTATTTTGAGAGGGAACTTAATGTTAAAAATATAATAGAGTATGTCCAGACACTGGAAACCTTGGAAACCATAGACATCCTAAGGTGGGCGGGAGGGACTTTTAAATAGTTAAAGCAATAGAAATTATTTCAGAAACACATTTCCTTGGTTGGCCATGGGATTGGTATAGATTCTGCCCAATCCTGCCTTAATATTTGTAATGACTAGAGACTCTGGATCATCAACATAATAAATTATGAGAAATATATTTTTTGAGTATATTTTGTTTACTGCTGTGTTCCTATTCCTAGCTCTTGGAACAGTCTGGGGTATGTAGGACATGCTCCATAAATACTTTGAATGAGTTACTAGATAGTATTTTTAAAACACTGGGGCTTTTATCATCAAAACCGATCTGTTTTTGTAAATAAAATTAGAGGAGATGATATAAATTAAATCTTCTTGGCTAGTAATTTGGAAGTGTTTCCTAGCTGTAGACCAGAAACTTTCCATATACTTTTAAGAGAGTCTCAATGCTTTTTAAGCATGAAGCAGTAAAAGAATCAGAGCTATAGTGTGTCAGCATAAATAGTTTAAAATCAAGAAGGATTTTTCTTACATGAAATAGAATTTATTTCAGTGAGTACACCTGTTCGCAAAATTGGGGAGGGGACAGGGTAGAAAAGTAAAGATTTCACCATTGTGAAAGGTATTAACATATGCCAGCAAAAACCATCCTAGTAGTGATAATTATATGCCACTTTTGCATGTTGATGTTTGGAATTACTCTGAAGGGAAATATTCAGTTTTTAGACTTGATTTAATGAGGGTTATCTCCATTCATGTCCTTATTAGCTGAAATTCAGTCCTTTATTATTCAGGTACAGAAGAAATAAATAAGAATAGAAGCAATGTCTTTTCTCCCATAGTTTCCTCAATATGTTGGAAAAAAACCTCTTGATTTGAATACAAGTACAACACTACTTTGTCATCTAGGCTATTTAATGTTGTGTAACATGTATATATACAGCACCTCACATTCATATTTAATGGAGTAGTGTACAGTGAGTGAGTTCCAGATGTAGTAAATATTCTGTACGTAGTTCAACTGGTAAATTTCTCAGTGGCAGTGATCATGTCTCTGTCTTACACTTTACCTGTACTTTAAATGGCTACAGGTCCCATTTCTGGGAACTTTTTATAACAGTGATTCTCAAACTTGAGTGTATATAAGAATTACTTTGAAAATAAGTTTCCTGGACCCCATCCCCAAAGATTTTGATTTTATAAGTCTGGGGTGCTCCAGACACGATAGCCGATTCTGATGCAGATGGTTCATAGATGTATATAGTATATTAGTGAGTCTTTGATTTTATAGTGCATGAAACTGGAAAAAGCAGGGAAGCCTAGTCTAAGGGCATACTGCTGTTAAGTAGTAGCTTGGTTTTGGTGGCATTCTTGCTCCAAAGTATCAACTTCCAGGCAACCTTTGCTGACCCCTAAATATTTTAAACTTTGATTTCTTAAATTGCCCAAATAATACTGTTTTGGGGACCAGAGAGTTGGAGAAGTTGAGGAGAGAGATATTTACAGCTGTTGATCATTCACAGTTTTTATGATTTAGCTGAATAAATTGCTTTCCTTTTTCTCTAGCCGAGATCCTCTGTGTGGAAAGAACAGAAAATGGGGAGAGACAAGGTTGATACTTTTAGACCTTGGTGTACTTTGCAGGTGGAGAAGGAGATAAGATTTCAATGACATTTGTGACTCAAATTGGGAAATTTAATCACTGTTTCTTAAGTTGAGAACTGGAAGGGGGAGCCCTCCAGGTATGTAATCCAAACCACAACCTAATATAGGAATCTCAATACAGATGACATTAACCTGAGACTCTGGCTCAGTGCTGCTAGTATTGTGCTTTTTAAAAAAAAAAATTGTTTATTTTATTTATTTTATTTTTGGCTGCACTGGGTCTTTGTTGCTACGCGCGGGCTTTTCTCTAGTTGAGGTAAGCGGGGGCTACTCTTCGTTGTGGTGCTTGGGCTTCTCATTGTGGTGGCTTCTCTTGTTGCAGAGCATGGGCTCTAGGTGTGCGGGCTCAGTAGTGTGGCTTGCGGGCTCTAGAGCGCAGCCTCAGTAGTTGTGGCGCACGGGCTTAGTTGCTCCGTGGCATGTGGGATCTTCCCGGACTAGGGCTCGAACCCGTGTCCCCTGCGTTGGCAGGAGGATTCTTAACCACTGCGCCAGCAGGGAAGCCCTGTGCTTTTCACTTTGCCTTTTATTTTGGTAATTTCTGCACTCCACTTTCAGTAATTCAGACAAATACAGAAGGAAAAGGAATCTTGGATTTTAAATGACCAATCTGCAAACCAACTGTTCAAATTTAACATTTAAAAAATTAAAATATAATTCATATAACATAAACCCCAACATTATAAAGTGTTCAATTCAGTGGGTTTTAGTATATTCACAAGGTTATGCAACCATTGCCACTGTCTAATTCCAGAGCATTTTCATTACCCCAGAAAGAAACTCCATATCCATTAGTAGTCACTCCCCATTTTGCCCACCCCCACCACCCCTCCCCCCTGGCAACCACTGATTTCTGTCTCTATGGATTTGCCTATTCTGGACATTTCATATAAATGGAATCATACAATATGTGGCCTTTTGTGTCTGGCTTCTTTTGCTCTGTTTTTTAGGATCATCCATGTTGTAGCATGTATTAATACTTCATTACTTTTTATGGATGAATAATATTCCCTTGTATAGATATGCCACAGTTTGTTTATCCATTCATTAGTTGATGGACATTTGGGTTATTTCCACTTTTTAGCTATATTGAATGATGCTGTCATGAACATTCGTTTACAAGTTTTTGTGTGAACATATGTTTTCAATTCTCTTGGATAGGTATAGTTGACACTTGAGCAATATGTTTTTGAACTGCGCAGGTCCACTTACATGCAGATATTTTTCAGTAAATACTACAGTACTACCCACTTATATGAAGATTTTTTTCAATGAATACTGCGCTACTACATGATCTGTGGTTGGTTGAACCTGTGGATGTGGAACTGTGGCTCCAGAGGGCCATCTGTATAATTATATGCAGATTTTTGACCACACTGGAGTCAGTGCCTCTAACCACCTGTGCTGTTCAGGGGTCATCTGTACCTAGGAGTAGAATTGCTGGTTCATTTGGTAACTCTTATTTAACTTTTTAAAGAACTGCACACTTTTCCACAGTGGCTGCACCATTTTACAAACCTCTATCAGGTATATGAGGGTTTCAGTTTCTATACACCCTCACCAACTCTTGTTATTGTCTTTTTTAGAAAGTGCTAAATCATTCTGGAATTCTTTATTTTAAAAAAAGCCCACACACACACACATCCCCTCCTCCTGTATTCTGCAGCACTGTTATCTACATTTTATTAGCTCCTTCTGAAATCTTGCTCTCTCCTGCCTGATATGCCTACATTTGTCTTGTGTTTGTAGAGGTGATGGCTTCATTAAGTTTAGTAATTTGGTGCCAAATATTGATCTTAGTTTCATTCCTTCAGTGTTTTCTTGTGAGTACTCTTAAGTAAACTTATGTTTTCCCCTTTCCTTTTCTTTTTTTTTTTTTAAATTAATTAATTAATTAATTAATTAATTTTTGGCTGTTTTGGGTCTTCGTTTCTGTGCGAGGGCTTTCTCCAGTTGTGGCGAGTGGGGGCCACTCTTCATCGCCATGCGCGGGTCTCTCACTGTCGTGGCCTCTCCCATTGCGGAGCACAGGCTCCAGATGCGCAGGCTCAGTACTTGTGGCTCACAGGCTTAGTTGCTGCGTGGCATGTGGGATCTTCCCAGACCAGAGCTCGAACCCGTGTTCCCTGCATTGGCAGGCAGATTCTTAACCACTGCGCCACCAGGGAAGCCCTCCTTTTCTTTTTTACTAGTTTTCTCTGTGTAGATCATGTGCTGCTTACTTGAAAAAAAAATTTTTTTAAAGCACTGAGGTGAAATTTATATAACATAAAAATTAGTCATTTTAAAGTGTACAATTCCGTGGCATTTAGTACATTCATAATGTTGTGCAACCACCACCTCTTTCTAGGTCCAAAACATTTTCATCACCCCCAAAGAAAACTCTGTATCCATTAAGCAGTCATTTTGTAATTCTCCTTTCCCCCCTAGTCCCTGGCAACCACCAATCTTCTTTCCTTCTTTATAGATTTACCTATTCTGGATATTTTATAGAAACAGAATCATACAATATGTGGCCATTTATGTTTGACTTCTTTCACTTAGTATAACATGGTTCATTCATATTGTAGCATGTATCAGCACTTCCTTTTAATTGCTGACTAATATTCTATTGTGTATACATACCATGTTTTATCATTCATCTATTGATGGATATTTGGATTGTTTCTATATTTTGGTTGTTGTGAGTAGTGCTGCTGTGAATATTTGTGTACAAGTATTTGAATACCTCTTTTCAGTTCTTTTGGGTATATACCTACAAGTGAAATGCTGGGTCATATGGTAATTCTATGTTTAACTTTTTGAGGAACCACCAAACTTTTTCACAGTGGCTGTACCATTTTACATTCCCCCAGCAACATACTAGGGTTCCAATTCTTTATATCCTTGTCAAAACTTGTCATTGTGTTTTTTATTATAGCTATCCTCATGAGAGTGTGAAGTGGTATCTCATTATGATTTTGATTTGTATTTCCCTAATGACTAATTATGTGAATATCTTTTTAGGTGCTTGTTGGGGTTATTTGTCTTTTTATTGTTGAGTTGTAAGAGTTTTTTATATATTTTAGATACCAGACCATTATCAGTATATGATTTGCACATATTTTCTCCCATTCTGTAGGTTGTCTTTTTACTTTCATGATCATGTCCTTTGATGCACAAAAGTTTTAAATTTTGATAAAGTCCAATTTATCTATTTTTTCTTTTGTTGCTTGTGATTTTGGTATCATATCTAACACATTATCAAATCCAAGGTCATGAAAATTTATTATTATTTTGTGTTTTCTTCTAGTTTCAGCTCTTACATTTAGGGTTTTGATCCATTTTGGGTAAATTTTTGTCTTTGGTATGAAGTAGGGGTTCACCTTCATTCTTTCCCATGTGCCTGTCCAGTTGATCCAGGACTATTTGTTGGAGACCATTCTTTCCCCCATTGAATGGTCTTGGCTCTATTGTTGAAAATCAGTTGACTATAGATGTATAGGTTTATTTCTGGACTCTCAGTTATTTTCCATTGGTCTATAGGTCTGTTCTTATGCCAGTACCACACACAGTTTTGATTACTGTAGCTTTGTGGTATATTTTGAAACCAGAAAGTATGAGTCTTCCAACTTTGTTCTTTTTTTTCAAGATTGTTTTTGCAGTTAGGAGTCCCCTGCCATTCATTCCATAGCAGTTTTAGAATTAGTATTTCCATTTATGCAAACGAGGTTGTTGGGATTTTGGTAGGGATTGTATTGAATCTGTACATTGCTTTGGGGAGTATTGCCATCTAAATATTAAATCAGATCTAGAATTCTTGGCTGATAGGTTTTTTTCTTTCTGATCTTTAAATAAGTCATGCTATTGCCTCTGGCTTCCAAGATTTCTGGTGAGAAATCTATTGTGTTATTATTGGTCTTATTGAGGATCTCTTGTATTTGAATTGATTCTCTGCTTCTTCTCCCTACATGCCTGTTAATGTTTGCTTTATATATTTTGTGCTCCTATATTGCGTGCACAAATATTTGCAAATGTTATATCCTCTTGTTAGATTGACCCCTTTTTCATTATATAATTCCTTTTTTTCTCTTAATGTAATCTTTGTTTTAAAGTCTATTTTGTCTGTTGTAAGTATGGCCACCCCAGCTTTCTTTGGTTTCCATTTGAATGGGAATATCTTTTTCCATCCTTTCACTTTCAGTGTGTGTGTTTCCTTACATTTGAAGTGAGTCTCTTGTAGGCTGTGTAGAGTTGGCTCTTGTTTTTTTTTTTTTTTTTTTAATCCTTTCAGGGTACTCTATATCTTTTATTTGGAGAATTTAGCCCATTTACAGCTGAAGTAATTTTTGATAGGTATGTAAATGCTTATTGCCACTTTGTTAATTTTTTTCTGGCTGTTGTGTAACTCCTTTGTTTTTTTCTCCTCTTATTCTTTTTCTTTGTGATTTGATGATTTTCTGTAGTGGTATTTTTAGATTCCTTTTCTTTATCTTTTACATTTCTACTATAGGTTTTTGGTTCATGGTTACCATGAGGCTTACTTAAACCAGCCTTTATTTATAACAGTCTATTTTAAGTTGATAACATCAGTACAGTGCATTCTAAAGCTCTACATTTTACTCCCCTACCTTGCACATTTTATGTTTTCGATGTTTTAACTTTCATCTTTCTAATCTTATGTATCTATTAACAAGTACTGCAGTTATAATTATTTTTACTACTTTTGTCTTTTACTCTTCATACTAGATTTATAAGTGATTAACCTACCGTCTTTATATTAGATTATTCTGAATTTTACTACATATTTATCTTATTTATTTATTTATTTATTTATTTATTTTTGGCTGTGTTGGGTCTTCGTTTCTGTGCGAGGGCTTTCTCTAGTTGCAGCAAGCGGGGGCCGCTCTTCATCGCGGTGTGCGGGCCTCTCACTATCGCGGCCTCTCTTGTTGTGGAGCACAGGCTCCAGATGCGCAGGCTCAGTAATTGTGGCTCATGGGCCCAGTTGCTCCACGGCATGTGGGATCTTCCCAGACCAGGGCTCGAACCCGTGTCCCCTGCATTGGCAGGCAGATTCTCAACCACTGTGCCACCAGGGAAGCCCTACATATTTATCTTTACTAGTGAAGTTTATAGTTTAATGTTTCCCTGTTACTAATTAGCTGTCTTTCGTTTCAGCTTAAAGGAATCCCTTTAACATTTCCTGTAAGGCTAGTCTAGTGGTGATGACAAGCTTTTGCTTGTCTGGAAAACTCTTATCTCTCCTTCCATAGTGAAGGACAACTTTTCTGGGTAGAGATTTCTTGGTTGGCAGTTTTTTTTCTTTCAGCACTTTGAATATGTCATGCCAGTCATTCCCTTCTGGACTGCAATGTTTCTATCCAAAAATCTGCTGATGATTTTATGGGGGATTTTCCTTATACATAACAAGTTGTTTTTCTGCTGTTGCTTTTAAAATTCTCTCCTTGTCTTTAACTTTTGACATTTTAATTATAAATGGTGTGGGTCTCTTTGGGTTCATCTTTTTTGGAACTCTCTGAACTTCCTGGATCTGAATGTTACTTTCCCTGGGTTAGGGACATTTTCAGCCGTTATTTCTTCAAATAAGTTTTCTACCCGTTTCTCTTTTTCTTCTTCTGAAACTCCTATAATGTGAATGTTGGTCCACTTGATGTTGTCCTATAAGTCCCTTGAACTGTCTTTTTACTGCTGATTAGATGAGTTCCAGTGCCCTCTCTTCAAGTTCACTGACCCTTTGCTTCATGTAGTCTGCTGTTGAACCTCTGTTTGGTACTTTCTTGTATTTTCTTTCTGTTGAAAGTCTCTCTTTGTTCATTCACTTTTTTGAACTTGTTTAGCATTTTTATGACTGTTAATTTGATCTTTATCAGATATATTATCTCCCTTTCATTAAAGTTTTTTCCTGAACTTTTACCTTGTTCTTTTGTTTGGAATATATTCCTCTGTTTCTTTATTTTCCTTGACTCTCTGTGTTGGTTTGTATGCGTTAGAATAAACAGCCACCTCTCCAAGTCTTGCAGGTGTTGTGAGTTCCCTCGCAATTGTGGGTCACTACACGTGGGTTGAGGTTTATGGTGAGATTGTGTCTTAGCCTCTCCAGCCTGTTTTGTTATGGTTTTTTGTCATTTGCCTGATATGTATGAGTTGCTCAGCTAATTTTTTAGTTTCTTTCAGAGGGAGTTGTTCCATTTCTAGCTGTAAATTCTGTGTGTCCACGGTAGGAGGTGAGTTCAGGATCCTCCTATGTTGCCATCTTGATTGGAACTGATACACACAATATGTTTAAAAAAAAAAAAAAAGGAAGAGTTGCCAATGTTTAAAAATTGGTGGATTTAATGGAAAGGGCCAGGTTTCTGGTTTTTCCTTTAAAAGAATCAGAAAATCTGATAACACTACACCCACATTTACAATGGATTTGAAAAATGCCTGCTTTAGATGGGTCAGGCTGTATTTAGTTAGCCTTCCTTCCTTATCATAATATATGTGTTGCTCTTTTTTATAGTTTGAAGAGGGCAATGAAACGTTAACATGTTTCCATGTTTCTATGAAAAGGGGAAAGTTAAAGACTATCTGGGAAATATTCTTATATTTTTACTATTCCTGAGAGACATTCTTTTATTTTGTGAGATGTGAGATCTTATATTTTTAATACGCAAACAGAATGTCAGAAGAATACAATCTGATGTCATTTTGACTGAAGTCTGAGTTGATTTACCCATTCAGGTTATCTGCTTTGTTTGTGGGGGCAGTTAAGTTTGTAACCCATGTTTGTTAGTTTGCTAGGGCTGCCATAACAAAATACCACACAAGACTGGGTGGCACATAAACAACATGTGCACAGAAGCAACAGAAATTTATTTTCTTACAGTTCTGGAGACTAGAAGTCCAATATCAAGATGTAGGCAGGTTTGGTTTCTTTTGAGGCCTCTCTCCTTGGCTTGCAGATGGCTGCTTTCTCTCTGTGTCCTCACATGCTCTTTCATCTCTGTGTCACATCCCTAATGTCTCTCTGTTGTCCCAAAATTTTCTTTTTTAGTAAGGACACCAGTCAGATTGGACTAGGGCCCACCCTAATCACCTTGTTTTAACTTAATCACCTATTTGAAGATTGTCTCCAAATATGGTCACATATTGAGGTATGAGGTACACCTTCTAAGGGGGTTAGAGCTTCATCATACGAATTTTGGAGAGATGCAGTTCAGTCCACAATAACCCGTCTTAAAAAAACCTATATGTAGATACATAAAAGTGTACAACTAACTGAAAATCAGTAGCCATAAAGGAGGAGACTAAGGTAGATAATCACAGTAACAAAATGAGGTTAATACAGAATTTAGGAGAGAAATTTAAAAAGTATTTTTGTGACATATTTAAGAAGGAAGAACTAAACAGCATAGTGGGTGGGGGTGATGGGGAACAACAGTCACACTGACATTGTTGAAAGCCTAATTTATGAAATAGAAAAAACAACTTGAGGAATTCTATTAAAAGACAAATCAAAACCGTATGTTATGAAATTTATTAGAGATGAGAGACTTGATGGTGAGAGCTAAGAGAGTCAAAATCCTTGTCATAGTTGATTGAGAAAGAACACTTGGATGGACAAAGAATAATCAAACAGTAAGCCGAAGTCCCCCACATCTTCAGATTTCAGTTGCTGGGCACAAATATTGAAAGGATTGACATACCCTGGGTAAATTTCTGAAATCCAAACTTTTACAAAACCCCAGAATTCTCCAAGTGTCAAAATAGAAGGAAGGAGGAAAGAAAGATTTCCTAAAAGGGAAAGAGAATCAGACTGGCATCAGACTTTCAATCTGCAACAGTAAATGTTAGATGCCATGGAGAAATATTTAAAATTTAGAGTTCTTAGGGGAATTAATTGTGATTATAAAATTCTGTATCCATCTATACTATAACCATTATTTAAATGCAGTGAAACATACTGAACAAGAGAGAACAGAAAAATTTTTTTTAAAAAATTCCTTCATTTCCCATCCAAGATATTGTGAAATAAAATTGAAATATTACCTGAATTGCTTCCAGATCTCTGTTGTAGCTTGAATATAGTACTTTGAACTTTCTAGCAGAGTTGGACACTTAAGCTAGTATAGATCACTTGTACAGAAGGCCAGGGTGGACAAAGGGACTAGTCTGTAACCTATATCCAAGCTGTGTGTGGCTATACCAAGTGTCTGCTTAGGGTATGGGAGGGTGGTGGAAATGGAGCTTCTTTAAATACCTCATCAATATGAAATCCCGTACCACATTTGAGGCATTAAAAATTATTTTGAAATATTGAAAATATCGAAAAGGTACAAAGGATAATATTAGGACACCATTTAATCTACTTCCTAGTTTAAGAAAAAAAATATTAACTATCTAGATGAAATTTCCTTCTTCCCACAGAGACATAACCAATTTCCTGAATTTAGTGTTTATCACGCCTATGCATTTCATTTTACATATAGTACATATGTAGATAACATAAGTAATATATATTGTTTCACATGTTTTACACTTACCTGAAGTAAGTGATGTCAAATAGTATATATTCCTCTTCAGTGTTATTTTTACACAATCATACATGTGAGATTTACCCATACATACATATATATATTCCTAGTTTGCTCACTTATACTGCTGTAATCTAGTATATGAATATATCAAAATTTCTCCTCTCCTTGAGGAACATTTGAGTGTTTGCCCTTGTTTGCTATAGCAGTTTTAGTAAACAACAGTGCTGGAAACATTCCTATGAATGCTTCATTGTACACGTTTGAGAATTTCTCTAAAGTATCAAGTAGTGGAATTACTAGACTGTAGGGTATATGTATTTTCATTTTTACTTGATATTTCTACTTGCTCCTCAGAATGTTTGTAACCATTTACATTCCCATGTACAGAGTGGAGTTTGTTTATTTGTTTATACCTATACTTTGTATTGTCACATTTTAAATTTATGGTATTTCATTGTCATTTTTATTGCAGTTCCCCGATTACTAATAAGTTGGAGCAACTTATTTCTTGGCTCTTTGTGGTTCTGTTGTGAGTTTCTGTTCATATCTCTGTAAATGATATTCTATTATAGTATTCATCTTTTTCTTGATGATTTGTAGGAGTCACTTTTACATTTTGGTTGCTAATTCTTTGTCAGTTACATGAGTCAGAAATATTTTCCCCCAATTATCGGGGCTTCCCTGGTGGTGCAGTGGTTGGAAATCCACCTGCCAATGCAGGGGACACGGGTTCGAACCCTGGTCTGGGAAGATCCCACATGCCGCGGAGCAACTAAGCCCATGCACCACAACTACTGAGCCTGCACTCTAGAGCCCATGAGCCACAACTACTGAGCCCATGTGCTGCATCTACTGAAGCCTGCACACTCTAGAGCCCATGCTCCGCAACAAGAGACGCCACTGCAATGAGAAGCCCGTGCACCACAACGAAGAGTAGCCCCTGCTCACCGCAACTAGAGAGAAAGCCCGTGCACAGCAAGGAAGACCCAATGCAGCCAAAAAATAAATTAAAAAACTAAAAAAAAAAGAAATATTTTCCCCCAATTATTTTGTATGAGTAAAATAAATTTTAATTTTGCTGTAGTTGAATTAACAATCTTTTCTTCTCTAGTTTGTACTTTCTATCTCAAAGTCATGAAAGTATTCTTATGTTCTCTAATGTATAAAGTCATGATTTTTAACATTTGTTTATAATTGTTCTGGAATTTGTGAAATGTATAGTTAAATGTTTTTTAGCATGTCCATAGAGTTGTGCAACCATCACCATAATCTAATTATATATTGTATCATCCCAAAAGGAAAGCTTGTATCCATTAGCAGTCACTCCCTGCTCTCCTCTGCCCCCAGTGTTAGGCAGCCACTTAATCTACTTTCTTGCTTGTTCTGGACATTTCATGTAAACAGGGTCAAATAATATGTGGTCTTTTGTGACTGACTTCTTTCACTTAGTATAATGTTTCTGCGGTTCATCCATATTATAGCATGTATCAGTACTTTATTCCTTTTTATGACTGAATAATATTAAAAAACTTATATAAAACTAAACATTAGTCTAAGTATTTCAAAGTGGGTTAAATTTCTGTATTGGGGATTCTGGGAAGATGACAGCAGTGGTAGAATAGTTTCCTAATCCCTGTTTGACTTTCCCATAAAAACAGAACAAATAAAATAGGAAAACCCAAAATCCATGAACAACATTTACAAGAAAATTAGTTGAGCATGTTTCCCTCTACAAATGCTCAAACACCAGTAGTTTGGGGATAGACCACTAACAGCTCCAAGACCTGTGTATTATTGTCTATGAAGGAAGAAGAAGGAAGCAGTGGAACTTCAAATGAATGTGAGAATTGAAAAATAGCCAAAAGGCAATCACTGGAAAGCCTGGAGGGCCAGCTGAAACTGGGAGGGGTTTTGCACACACTGATAATGGGTGAGTGAAAGAGGTCTTTTATAAAGCCTTAAGGGACTGGAGGACCTTGAAACTTCTAAAACCAACCAAAGCTGCCTTCCAGGACCAATCTGCACTTGAGAAGGAACTGACAATACAATTAAGCATCCCCTGAAGAATACAAAGAAAAGAGAAGGTCCAGATAAAAGTGGTGGAGAGGAACAGAATCAAGATATCTCAGAAAACAAAACTTTATTTTCAAACACTGTACAAAAACAAGAGAGAGTTTTAGAGTGAAGTTAGAATAGCTATTCTAGGCCAAAACTCCTTCTGAAACTTCAGGAAAATGAACTTTATTTAAATATCAACAATATGAAATGATTGTTGTCAAAAGTTTACAAAGTATCTGAAGAAAAATGGGACTCCAAATAGCATTCCTATAGACAATGAAAGCACACCAGAAAGACGTCCACAGAACAGATGAAAACCATTAGATATTAAGACAAAAGACATTATAATCAGAATAAGGCATTTCTAAAAAAAAAAACAAGTTTGCATAAGAAAAAAAATTTTTAAATGCTAGGTGGTAGAACTTTGTGAAATATTAGAATTGAAAGAAAATTTATTTTAGAAATGACAAATTAGAAGGAAAACACCAGGGCATATAAACACAACAGATAATACCTTTGAAAGAGAAAGATGTTGAAAAGGAGGAAGACATTTTTAAAGATGGGATAAAAAGGAGCTGTAAGAAGAATTTGATAGAAATTGACATATTGAAAACAGGCAGGGGAGATCCAACATATGTATAATAGGAATCCCCAAAGAAGAAAAAAATGATGGCAAGGGAGCAGAACAGATACTAAAACTTACAATTTAACTGAATTAAAAACAGACTTGGAACTCCATTTTGAAAGAGCTCAGCACATGCCTGAGAACATTGACACAGCAAGACCAACACTAAGACACAGTCTAGTAAAATTATTGAACTTTAAAGGAAAAATAAAAATTCTTCAGGCTTCTAAGCAAAATCAGGGAAGGAAAATCAGATTATTATATTTTTCAACAGTAAAAATTTATGAGAGAAGATCTATTCTTATGAGAGAATTTATGAGAAAAGACACAATTTATTATGGAATTCCATATTTAAGATACTCAAGAAAGCATGAGCCCAATATTTTACATATAACCAAACTGATTTTCAAGTATAAAAGTCACAGACTGTTATCAGTGTGCTAGAACTGAAGAATATTGTTCCCATTGGCTCTTCCTGAGGAATCTTCAGGAAGAGAATCAAAATGACTAGAGAGACATTAATATAAGGACTGACAGTTAGTACTATACACATACTTGTAGAACCAAGACTTAGTGAGGGTTAAAAAAAGAAGGAAGTATGGTCTGTAAACAGATGAGAAGGAGAATGGAGGAATCATGTGCAAAATATTTTAAAAACTATCTTCAATAATCATATTGGTGGTGGGAGTATTGGTATTATGATTTGGAGACTGTGTAATGTGAAATAAAAAGCAAATGAGTGTTTTCTTTTAATTCGGCCACAAACTGTGTCCTTGAGAACCAAGATTCTCAGTATAGAAGAATGAAGATAGAGATGACTCCTATTGAGAGATGTATGTGTGTGTGTAGGGTGGATGGGCCAAATAACCCTCTTCCCCAGAAAACAAACCCAGCAAGAAGAAATTAACAGTATTAAAAATAAATAATTACAAAATGAAATCAATAAAATACAGATTAGGGCTTCCCTGGTGGCGCAGTGGTTGAGAATCTGCCTGCCAATGCAGGGGACACGGGTTCGAGCCCTGGTCTGGGAAGATCCCACATGCCGCAGAGCAACTAGGCCCGTGAGCCACAATTACTGAGCCTGCGCGTCTGGAGCCTGTGCTCTGCAACAAGAGAGGCCGTGATAATGAGAGGCCTGTGCACCACGATGAAGAGTGGCCCGCACTTGCCACAACTAGAGAAAGCCCTCGCGCAGAAATGAAGACCCAACACAGCCATAAATAAATAAATAAATAAACCCAAAGTTTAAAAAAAAAAAGGAAGAAAAGAAGTAGACAAAGTAGTATCTACTTTATATAAAAAAAAAATTAAATAAAATACAGATTTGACCAATAAAATCAATATAATAGTCAATTGGGAAATCTGGTCTGAAAAAAGAACATAAAGATAAAATATTAGAGGACCTAGAGACTGTCATATAGATTGAAGTAAGCCAGAAAGAGAAAAACAAATATCATATATTAATACATATATGTGGAATCTATAAAAGTGGTGCAGATGAACCTATTTGCAAAGCCGAAATAGAGACATAGATGTAGAGAACAAACGTGTGGACACCAGGGGGAAAAGGGAGGGGTGGGTGGGATGACTTGGGAGATTGGGATTGACATATATATACACCTAGGTATAAAATAACTAATGAGGACCTGCTGTATAGCATGGGGAACTCTACTCAGTGCTCTGTGGTGACCTAAATGGGAAGGAAATCCAAAAAGGAGGGGATATGTGTATACATATGGCCGGTTCACTTTGCTGTGCAGCAGGAGCTAGCACAACATTTTAAAGCAACTATACCCCAATTAAAAAAAAATTTTTTTTAAATGGGTGGAAAAAGATAAAATACTAGAAATAAGAAAAGTGAACAATTTCTAAGAATATTATAAGTAGTTATGCTTATAAATTTGAAAATCCAGGAGAATTACTTGACTTTTGTGGATAGATTTTTAATCAAACACATAAAGAAGAGGAAATTTCCGGGTTTTTTTTTTTAACATCTTTATTGGACTATAATTGCTTTACAGTGTTGTATTAGTTTCTGCTGTATAACAAAGTGAATCAGCTATATGTATACATATATCCCCATATCCCCGCCCTCTTGCGTCTCCCTCCCACCCTCCCTATCCCACCCCTCTAGGTGGTCACAAAACACCTAGGTGATCTCCCTGTGCGATGCAGCTGCTTCTCACTAGCTATCTATTTTACATTTGGTAGTGTATATATGTCAGTGCTACTCTCTCACTTCGTCCCAGCTTATCCCTCCCCCTCCCTGTGTACTCAAGTCCATTCTGTACGTCTGCATCTTTATTCCTGTCTTGCCCCTAGGTTCATCAGAACCCTGTTTTTTTAGATTCCATATATGTGTATTAGCATACAGTATTTTTCTCTTTCTGACTTACTTCACTCTGTATGACAGACTCTAGGTCCATCCACCTCACTACAAATAACAATTTCATTTCTTTTTATGGCTGAGTAATATTCCATTGTATATATGTACCACATCTTCTATATCCCTTCATCTGTCGATGGACACTTAGGTTGCTTCCATGTCCTGGGTATTGTAAATAGGGCTGCAACGATCATTGTGGTATAGGTCTCTTTTTTATTTTTATTTATTTTTTAACATCTTTATTGGAGTATAATTGCTTTACAATGGTGTGTTAGTTTCTGCTTTATAACTAAGTGAATCAGCTATACATGTACATATACCCCATATCTCCTCCCTCTTGCGTCTCCCTCCTACCCTCCCTATCCCACCCCTCTAGGAGGTCACAAAGCATGGAGCTGATCTCCCTGTGCTATGCGGCTGCTTCCCACTAGCTATGTCAGTGCCACTCTCTCACTTCGTTCCAGCTTACCCTTCCCCCTCCCTGTGCCCTCAAGTCCATTCTCTATGTCTGCGTCTTTATTCCTACCCTGACCCTAGGTTCTTCAGAACCATTTTCTTTTTCTAGACTCCATATATATGTGTTAGCATACGGTACTTGTTTTTCTCTTTCTGACTTACTTCACTCTGTATGACAGACTCTAAGTCCATCCACCTCACTACAAATAACTCAATTTTGTTTCTTTTTATGGCTGAGTAATACTCCATTGCATATATGTGCCACATCTTCTTTATCCATTCATCTGTTGATGGACACTTAGGTTGCTCTCATGTCCTGGCTATTGTAAACAGTGCTGCAGTGAACACTGTGGTACATGTCTCTTTTTGAATTATGGTTTTCTCAGGGTATATGCCCAGTAGTGAGATTGCTGGGTCATGTGGTAGTTCTATTTTTAGTTTTTTAAGGAGCCTCCATACTGTTCTCTATAGTGACTGTATCAATTTACATTCCCACCAACAGTGCAAGAGGGCTCCCTTTTCTCCACACCCTCTCCAGCATTTATCATTTGTAGATTTTTTGATGACAGCCATTCTGACCGGTGTGAGGTGATACCTCATTCTAGTTTTGATTTGCATTTCTCTAATGATTAGTGATGTTGAGCATCCTTTCATGTGTTGTTGGCAATCTGTATATCTTCTTTGGAGAAATGTCCGTTTAGCTCCTCTGCCCATTTTTGGATTGGGTTTTTTTTTTAAATTTTATATTGAGCTGCATGAGCTGCTTGTATATTTTGGAGATTAATCCTTTGTCAGTTGCTTTGTTTGCAAATATTTTCTGCCCTTGTGAGGGTCATCGTTTTGTCCTGTTTATGGTTTCTTTTGCTGTGCAAAAGCGGTTAAGTTTCATTAGGTCCCATTTGTTTAGTTTTGTTTTCATTTCCATTTCTCTAGGAGGTGGGTCAGAAAGGATCTTGCTGTGATTTATGTCATAGAATGTCCTGCCTATGTTTTCCTCTTAGAGTTTCCTCTAAGTGTCTGGCCTTACATTTAGGTCTTTAATCCATTTTGAGTTTATTTTTGTGTATGGTGTTAGGGAGTGTTCTAATTTCATTCTTTTACATGTAGCTGTCCAGTTTTCCCAGCACCACTTATTGAAGAGGCTGTCTTTTCTCCATTGTATATTCTTGCCTCCTTTATCAAAGATAAGATGACCATATGTGCATGGGTTTAACGCTGGGCTTTCTATCCTGTTCATTGATCTGTATTTCTGTTTTTGTGCCAGTACCATACTGTCTTGATTACTGTAGCTCTGTAGTATAGTCTGAAGTCAGGGAGCCTGATTCCTCCAGCTCCGTTTTTCTTTCTCAAGATTGCTTTGGCTATTCGGGGTCTTTTGTGTTTCCATACAAATTGTGAAATTTTTTGTTCTAGTTCTGTGAAAAATGCCATTCGTAGTTAGATGGGGAATGCATTGAATCTGTAGATTGCTTTGGGTAGTATAGTCATTTTTACAATGTTGATTTTTCCAATCCAAAAACATGGTATATCTCTCCATCTGTTTGTATCGTCTTTAATTTCTTTCATCAGTGTGTTATACTTTTCTGCATACAGGTCTTTTGTCTCCTTAGTAGGTTTATTCCTATGTATTTTATTCTTTTTGTTGCAATGGTAAATGGTAGTATTTCCTTAATTTCTTTTTCAGATTTTTCATTGTTAGTGTATAGGAATGCAAGAGATTTCTGTGCATTAATTTTGTATCCTGCTACTTTACCAGATTCATTGATTAGCTCTAGTAGTTTTCTGGTAACATCTTTAGGATTCTCTATGTATAGTATCATGTCATCTGCAAACAGTGACAGTTTTACTTCTTCTTTTCTGATTTGGATTCTTTTTATTTCTTTTTCTTCTCTGATTGCCGTGGCTAAAACTTCCAAAACTATGTTGAATAATAGTGGTGAGAGTGGGCAACCGTCTCTTATTCCTGATCTTAGAGGAAATGGTTTCAGGTTTTCACCACTGAGGATGATGTTGGCTGTGGGTTTGTCATATATGGCCTTTATTATGTTGAGGTAGTTTCCCTGTATGCCTACTTTCTGGAGAGTTTTTATCATAAATGGGTGCTGAATTTTTTTGAAAGTTTTTTCTGCATTTACTGAGATTATCATATGGTTTTTATCCTTCAATTTGTTAATATGGTGTATTGCATTGATTGATTTGCGTATATTGAAGAATCCTTGCATTCCTGGGATAAACCCCACTTGATCATGGTGTGTGATTCTTTTAATGTGCTGTTGGATTCTGTTTGCTAGTGTTTTGTTGAGGATGTTTGCCTCCGTGTTCATCAGTGATACTGGCCTGTACTGTTCTTTTTTTGTGACATCTTTGTCTGGTTTTGGTATCAGGATGATGGTGGCCTCATCCTGATACCTGATAGAATGAGTTTGGGAGTGTTCCTTGCTCCGCAGTTTTTTGGAAGAGTTTGAGAAGGATAGGTGTTAGTTCTTCTCGAAATGTTTGATAGAATTCACCTGTGAAGCCATCAGGTCCTGGGCTTCTGTTTGTTGGGAGATTTTTTTTTTTTTAATAGCTACTTTATTTATTTATTTATTTATTTATTTTTGGCTGTGTTGGGTCTTCGTTTTGTGCGAGGGCTTTCTCTAGTTGTGGCAAGTGGGGACCACTCTTCACCGCGGTGCGGGGGCCGCTCTTCATCGCAGTGCACGGGCCTTTCACTATCGCGGCCCCTCCCATTGCGGGGCACAGGCTCCAGATGCACAGGCTCAGTAGTTGTGGCTCACGGGCCTAGTTGCTCCACGGCATGTGGGATCTTCCCAGACCAGGGCTCGAACCCGTGTCCCCTGCATTAACAGGCAGATTCTCACCCACTGCGCCACCAGGGAAGCCCTGTTGGGAGATTTTTAATCTCAGTTTCAATTTCAGTGCTTGTGATTGGTCTGTTTATATTTTCTATTTATTCCTGGTTCAGTCTCGGAAGGTTGTGCTTTTCTAAGAATGTGTCCATTTCTTCCAGGTTGTCCATTTTATTGGCATATAGTTGCTTGTAGTAATCTCTCATGATCCTTTGTATTTCTGTAGTGTCTCTTGTTACTTTTCCATTTTCATTTCTAATTCTGTTGATTTGAGTCTTCTCCCTTTTCTTCTTGATGAGTGTGACTAATGGTTGATCAATTTTGTTTATCTTCTCGAAGAACCAGCTTTTAGTTTTATTGATCTTTGCTATTGTTTCCTTCGTTTGTTTTTCATTAATTTCTGATCTGATCTTTATGATTTCTTTCCTTCTGCTAACTTTGGGTTTTTTTGTTCTTCTTTCTCTAATTGCTTTAGGTGTAAGATTAGGTGGTTTATTTGAGATTTTTCTTGTTTCTTGAGATAGGATTGTATTGCTATAAACTTCCCACTTAGAACTGCTTTTGCTGCATCCCATAGGTTTTGGATCATCGTGTTTTCGTTGTCATTTGTTTCTAGGTATTTTTTGGTTTCCTGTTTTCTTTCTTCAGTGCTCTCTTGGTTATTAAGTAGTGTATTGTTTAGCCTCCATGTGTTTGGTTTTTTAAAAGTTTTTTTCCTGTAATTGATATATAGTCTCATAGCATTGTTGTTGGAAAAGACACTTGATATGATTTCATTTTTCTTAAATTTACCAAGGCTTCATTTGTGACCCAAGATATGATCTAGTCTGGAGAATGTTCCATGAGCACTTGAGAAGAAAGTGTATTCTTTTGGTTTTGGATGGAATGTCTTATAAATATCAATTAAATTCATCTTGTTTAATGTGTCATTTAAAGCTTGTGTTCCCTTATTTATTTTCATTTTGGTTGATCTGTCCATTGGTGAAAGTGGGGTGTTAAAGGCCCCTACTATGATTGTGTTACTGTCAATTTCCCGTTTTGTGGCTGTTAGCATTTGCCTTATGTATTGAGGTGCTCCTATGTCGGGTGCATAAATATTTACAGTTGTTATATCTTCTTTTTGGATTGATCCCTTGATTATTATGTAGTGTCCTTCTTTGTCTCTTGTAATAGTCTTTATTTTATTTTATTTTATTTATTTATTTACTTATTTATTTTTATTTATGGCTGTGTTTGGTCTTCGTTTCTGTTCGAGGGCTTTTTCCAGTCGTGGCAAGCGGGGGCCACTCTTCATCGCGGTGCGCAGGCCTCTCACTATCGTGGCCTCTCCTGTTGCGGAGTACAGGCTCCAGATGCGCAGGCTCAGTAACTGGCTCACGGGCCCAGCCGCTCCGCGGCATGTGAGATCTTCCTGGACTAGGGGTCGAACCCATGTCCCTTGCATTGGCAGGCAGATTCTCAACCACTGCACCACCAGGGAAGCCCAATAGTCTTTATTTTAAAGTGTATTTTGTCTGATATGAGAATTGCTACTCCAGCTTCTTTTTTTTTTTTTAAAGTAAAGTGTCAATTTCTTTCTTTCTTTATATTTATTTTTGGCTGTGTTGGATCTTCCTTTCTGTGCGAGGGCTTTCTCTAGTTGCGGCAAGTGTGGGCTACTCTTCATCGCGGTGCACGGGCCTCTCACTGTCGCGACCTCTCTTGTTGCGGAGCACAGGCTCCAGATGCGCAGGCTCTGTAGTTGTGGCTCACGGGCTTAGTCGCTCCACGGCACGTGGGATCTTCCCAGACCAGGGCCCAATCCCCTGCATTGGCAGGCAAACTCCCAACCGCTGCGCCACCAGGGAAGCCCCCTCCAGCTTTCTTTTGACTTCCATTTGCATGGAATATCTTTTTCCATCCCCTCACTTTCAGTCTGTATATGTCCCTAGGTCTGAAGTGGGTCTCTTGTAGACAGCATATATACAGGTCTTGTTTTTGTATCTATTTAGCCAATCTGTGTCTTTCGGTTGGAGCATTTAATCCATTTACATTAAAAGTAATTATCAATATGTATGTTCCTATTACCATTTTCTTAATTGTTTTGGGTTTGTAATTGTAGGTCTTTTCCTTTTCTTGTGTTTCCCACTTAGAGAAGTTCCTTTAGCATTTGTTGTAAAGCTGGTTTGGTGGTGCTGAATTCTCTTAACTTTTGCTTGTCTGTAAGGTTTTTAATTTCTCTGTTGAATCTGAACGAGATCCTTGCTGGGTGGAGTAATCTTGGTTGTAGGTTTTTCCCTTTCATCACTTTAAATATGTCCTGCCACTCCCTTCTGGCTTGCAGAGTATCTGCTGAAAGATCAGCTGTTAACCTTATGGGGATTCCCTTGTATGTTATTTGTTGCTTTTCCCTTGCTGCTTTTAATATTTTTTTTCTTTGTATCTAATTTTTGATCGTTTGATTAATATGTGTCTTGGTGTGTTTCTCCTGGGATTTATCCTGTATGGGACTCTCTCTGCTTCCTGAACTTGATTGACTATTTCCTTTCCCATGTTAGGGAAGTTTTCAACTAAAATCTCTTCAAATATTTTCTCAGACCCTTTCTTTTTCTCTTCTTCTTCTGGGACCCCTTAATTTGAATGTTGGTGCGTTTAATGCTGTCCCAGAGGTCTCTGAGACTGTCCTCGATTCTTTTCATTCTTTTTTTTTATTCTGCTCTGAGGTAGTTATTTCCACTGTTTAATTTTCCTGGTCACTTATCTTATCTGTTCTTCTGCCTCAGTTATTCTGCTATTGATTACTTCTAGAGAATTTTCAATTCCATTTATTGTGTTGTTCATCATTGTTTGTTTGCTCTTTAGTTCTTCTAGGTCCTTGTTAAACGTTTCTTTTATTTTCTCCATTCTATTTCCAAGATTTTGGATATATTTACCATCATTCTCTGAATTCATTTTTATGTAGAGTGCCTATTTCCTCTTCCTTTGTTTGGTCTGGTGGGTTTTTACCTTGCTCCTTCATCTGCTCTGTGTTTCTCTGTCTTCTCATTTTGCTTAGCTTACTGTGTTTGTGGTCTCCTTATCGTAGGCTGCAGGTTCGTGGTTCCCATTGTTTTTGGTGTCTGCCCCCAGTGGGTGAGGTTGGTTCAGTGGGTTGTGTAGGCTTCCTGGTGGAGGGGACTGGTGCCTGTGTTCTGTTGGGTGGGGCTGGATCTTGTCTTTCTGGTGGGCAGCGCCGTGTCTGGTGGTGTGTTTTGGGGTGTCTGTGAACTTAGTATGATTTTAGGCAGCCTCTGTGCTAATGGGTGGGGTTGTGTTCTTGTCTTGCTAGTTGTTTGTCATGGGGTGTCCAGCATTGGAGCTTGCTGGCCGTTGGGTGGAGCTGGGTCTTTGCTTTGAGACAGAGATCTCTGGGAGAGCTCTCACAGATTGATATTACATGGGGCTGGGTGGTCTCTGTTGGTCCAATGTCCTGAACTCGGTCTCCCACCTCGGAGGCTCAGGCCTGACACCAGGCTGGGGCACCAAGACCCTGTCAGCTACATGGCCAGTTATGTGGGGATTTTCTTGCCTTTTGGGGAGTCTGAGGTCTTCTGCCAGCATGCGGTAGGTGTTGTATAGGAGTTGTTCCACATGTAGATGTATTTTTGATGTATTTGTGGAGAGGAAGCTGATCTCTATGTCTTACTCCTCCGCCATCTTGAAGGTCCCCCTTCAGTGTTGTTTAAATTATTTTAGAGTACAGAAAAGAAATGGGGGAAGCACCCATTTTACTTATGAGAGGGGTAAACCTGGACTCCAAAACCTAGCAAAACCGGATGTGCCACATAACCTTAAATTTGACCCTCCTTATCCACTCAACATTACTTTTCTCCATCATAGGGGACCTTTCTGGACAACAGGAATGGGGCCCTATGTCCTCTGCCTATTCGGTTTGGAAATGGGGAGCCTTGGCAGGACTTAGAGAAAGGAGGAGACTAAAGTCTGGGTATTTATTCCCCTGGCTTACTTCCTATGTGTAGATGCCTTAGGCTGGCTCTCTGAAAGTTCTCATCCATCTTTTGGAGCTTGTGAGTGAATAAGAGCTGCTCTGTCATTACCAGCCCACGTTATTGCACTATCCCTTGTGATCCCCCTCTTCCAAAACTTTGTAAATAGTCCGCTTGTAACTAAACTCTCCTTAAATTATTCTAGTTTGAATGGGCCATCTGTTTCCTGTAGACTCTTTCTGATACAGTAGATGAGTTTAGGGTTTTTGCTTTGCTTTTGCTGTAGAAAGTATGAAATTAGAAGATGTACTAGTTTTGACTAAGAAAAAATACAGTAAGGAAAACATATTCTGTTACAGAAAAATATGAATTACAAAGTTGAAAAAAGTAGCAAATTTGTAAACATTTATGTATAATATAAAAATGCATAATAGAGACAAGTTTATATATTATTTGATTATATACTGTTTATTAGTATTGTGTCTATGTTAAATTTCCTCAGTGTGATCATTGTAGTGTGGTTACATAGTAGAATGCCCTTATTCTTAGAGATATGCCACTATATTTAGGGATGAAATGTCATTACATATTAACCAACTCTCAAAAGGGACAGCAAAAGAAAAGAAAATATGTGTGTGTGTAAGAAGAGACATAAAGCAAATGTGTCAAAATACTAATAATTATTTAAGGTATATGGTACTTTTGTTAAGGTATATGGGTATTCACTGTTAATATTCTTCCAACTCTTGTGGCTTTGAAAGTTTCAAAATAAAAAGTTGGGGAAAATATTCAAAACAACAAAAAATAAATACTTATATGGATAAAGATCTTTATAAACTAATAAGACGCATAATATACCAGCATTTGAACAAGCAAATCACTGAAGGAGAAATACAAAAGGCCCTTAAACAAAGTGATACTAGACTGAATAATAAAGAAATGCAAATTTAAATGAACTGTCAGTGTTTATCAAGAAAAAGTAGCAAAGATTCAAAAAAGTGGTAATGCCCAATGCTGATGGGGATGCAGCAGATTGAACATGAAGCATAGCTTGGTGCCTCCCATCTTGTAGGGTGCAGTCTGGTAGTATCTGAATGCATAAAATCTGTATGCTCTTTAATCACAGCAGTTTTATTTAATGAACTAAGTAAATCTAATGAGGTCATAGGATAAGTGAGTAAGGTTATATGTACAAAGTATGTTCATTGCAGCATTGTTAATAGTGGCAAGGACCATTTAAATGTCCATCAGTTGGGGTTTGGTTTTACATACAAAATACTATTTAACTATTAAGCACAGAAGTAATTATATTGATATGGAATGATATCCCTGATTGTTATATTAAAAATAAAAGTGGGTTAGAGAAAAATACACATAGTACTACTATCCCATTTAATGTAAAATATCTACATATTCTGGACATAATTTTATGTATACCAATGTTATATAGGTTTTGAAATTACCTAATATTATATGGTTGAGAGTATCAGAAAAGGTAGGAAAATTATGGGGAATTGGGGCTTTTATATTGTCTCTCTCTTTTTTTTTGAGTTATAAATTTTTATATATCCCATGAAATAATCATAGATATTGTTACCACATAACTAATTGATTTTGCACTAGGGTATATATTTTCTCTTTTTGTACTATTTTATTGTAAAGAAATAAAGATCATATAATAGAAAATATAACTAAACTTTCATTTTAAAAGACTTTGCAATAATTTTTTTAAAGTAATTATATAGCATAGTCTTACTGAGTTACAAAAAAATCTGTTAAGAAACTCATTTTGCTCTTGTGTATTCCGTTTTCAGAGCAGTGGAAAGAGCTCAGTGCTAGAAAGCCTAGTGGGGAGGGACCTGCTTCCCAGAGGCACTGGTATTGTCACCCGGAGACCTCTCATTCTGCAGCTAGTCCATGTTTCACCTGAAGATAAACGAAAAACAACAGGAGAAGAAAATGGTAAATTTTAGAATTGGAATAAAAATTATTTTAAAATTCTTCATTTTTGGTCCAATCTTAAAAAGATATGAGCTAATTAGAAATTAGTGGCTGTAGCAAAATCAGAAGTCTTGTGAAGAAAAGTGGTATGCATCTTTTCTCATGTAAAAAAAGAGTAATTTTTGTTGTTTTTGAGGACCATGAGTCAACTTTTTTGAAAGAGAACCTTTTTGGTAATTCAATTTAGTAAACTGTTGTTAATGCTATTTAGTGGAGGATCTAGTGAGCTACTTGGTAAACGAGAATCAGTTATTTTTAAAAGTTTTTGTGTCTTTTGGAGCGTTTTAAACTTTTTTTCCTTGTGTTTAAAACAATGTTTTTGCTTTTTCACTTTGTTTTAGAATTTAAATATTTTCTTTTTTTTGCCATGCCATGCGGCGCACGGGATCTTAGTTCCCCAACCAGGGATTGAACCTGCGCCCCCTGTAGTGGAAGCGCGGAGTCTTAACCACTGGACCACCAGGGAAGTCCCTAGAATTTAAATATTCTAGATTCTAGTTTAAAGATTTACTTTTAAGTAAAATTAAAATGATTTAGCTTTCAGCATAGCAATGTTATCTTACCTTCCCTTTTCTGGTCTTGCCATTGTCTGCTAGTTTTGAATCTTTGGCCCTTCAATCTAAGATGAATATTATTTTTAGAAAGAGTTTTTTTAAAAAAATTATTATTATTTTTGCCACACCACGTGGCATGAAGTATCTTAGTTCCCCGACCAGGGATCGAACCTGCGCTCCCTGCAGTGGAAGCATGGTGTCTTAACCACTGGACCGCTAGGGAGGTCCCTAATTATTGTTATTTTTTTTACTATCCTTCTCTTGCTAAGGCTTACCTATATAGCACATACTTTTTAGATTCCTCCCTCACCCAAATAGTAAATGTGGAGTATCATGATAAGAAAATATGCACCATCCTTTATAGCAGTTCTTCTTTGGTTAAACTGAAAATATTTTAAGACACACTATCTTTATTAGCATGTTTTAAATTGCCTATTAAATGTGTATCCTCTATTAATCATACTTTTACATTAGTGAGGTTTGGAACGTTTGATGAGAGTAATATGTTTAATCTTCAGTGTTTGGTTCACATTTTGTCTTATTTATAAACGTCTATAAAATGTTCTAAGTATTAAATTGCATTTGCAGCAGAGTACCATGTTTGTTTCTCATTCTGCAGAGATCTGTTTTCAATGAAGTTTCATTCTGTTTCTTATATTCTAATCTAAGATGGGATGATAATTTCATGCAATTGAAGTTACTTTAATTTCTGTATCTGATCTTTTCCTTTACTTATTATAGGAGCATTGTTGTGATAGCTTGATTTTTTTTTTTAAAGGGGACAAAAAAAGACCTGTCATGAGCATCTACAATGACTACAGAAAGTTAATCGCTAAAGCAAGTTAATGAAGTTGTAGATGTTAACATATAATGATATAATGATAAATATTTTTGGATAGACTGCCAGAGGTTATGTAGGAGTCTTTTAATTATATTAGGTAGCTTCTTGGTATATTATTCATCACTTTGCTTTTCTGTAATATTTCTTTATTATTGAAATTCTGAACCTTGAATTTAATCATTTTGGACTAATTTATGGTCCAGCTTCAAATGTATAGAATAACTCTTTAAAAATTTCATTCTCACTAACTAACATCATCAATTTTACCAAATACCTTAAACTAAAACTTCAAGAAACTGTATGGTGTTAAGTCTGTTTCTTTTAACTCTTCATTTTCTTC
Source organism: Balaenoptera borealis (assembly GCF_965194805.1). Taxonomy (NCBI): domain Eukaryota; kingdom Metazoa; phylum Chordata; class Mammalia; order Artiodactyla; family Balaenopteridae; genus Balaenoptera; species Balaenoptera borealis. The sequence continues at coordinate 28,120,978 of NC_138870.1, forward strand.
AGTCATCTTGAAAAGGGCAGATGATATCCTGTCTCTCAGAAACTGTTTGCAGATGTGGGCAGTGTTTCTGAAAAGGGTGTACATTTCAGTTATAGAAGTGTCAGTTCCTTGGTATCTCTTTGTTTGTATGTCCACTGTTTTGTTGATGTCTCTTCTTGGTGGTTGGTCAGTAAATCTGTATATCTTTACCTGTATATATATATATATATTTTTTTTCCCCAAAGCTTAGTGCTTATTTTTTATATTAAAAAACATAAAACCTCACTTAAAATGACAACTCAGCCACCCAGAACACAAAATAGATTTTGTAAATTTTGAGTACTAAATGTCATATATCTTATTAATAACTAGAATAGTTCTTTAACTTCTCATCAGAGCCTATTTATCCTTAGGATAAACAGTTCTACCTTACCACAAATCATTCTACCCTAGAGGAAATTATAAACCGTGAAGCAGGAGACAGCCAGAAGAGTATGAACTACCTGACAGCCTGGCAACCATACAGGAGAAAGGGGAGGAAAACGTAAAGACAGGAGAACTTCAAAAAAAGAAAAAATCAGTCTCTAACCATTTTGTATAGGGATTTGTAGCCTCAAAAGGCTTTATTATGTAACAAAGGCATAAGTTACCATTAATAGGTAAGTTTAAGAGCAGTGGATTCTAACACGACATGGAGCAGTATAATCCATTTTAAATATAGGTCCATCAAAACTGGCTAAACTATTTAAGTATTACTATGTATAATTCAATTATCAGGAAAATTTATTTAACATGAGACCCCTCATTCTGCCAACTACATAGGATAATTGAGGTGTCAATATATAGATTTATACTATTTCTCATCTTGCCCCCCACTTCTGCCAATGTAAAAGAATTTTCTGATAAAATCTTATTAAAAACAAAAACTGTTTTCAAGTGAGATGGTGGTTTAGTTTGGACTTTGAACTCTAGGATTACCTTTCATATATTTGTAAGAAATAAATCAAGTTTTCCTCAGATCTCCTTGTAGACTAAATCCAAAGTAGCATGCTGACTAAAGACCAAAACTGTTTCTGTGGTGTTCTGTTAAATTCAATATATATTTCAAAGAAAATAATCCCTTATAAAGCTCAATTGGTAAATACTTGCATATTTACTATCAGGGTTTTGAAAGATGTGTTTGATATGTTTTGTAGATTTTTTTCCACTAGGTAATTTATCTTTACCCATAGTTATCAGATATCTAAGACAAATTTTTGAATAGTAAATTAATTTTAATCCATTTTGTTAGAATTAGAAACCAGAGGTGATATAATTAGGTGTAATGGAAAATAAAAATAAATTATGGCACACTATATACTTCATTTATGTCATTTAAAATATTATATACATCCCTCTAATTATAACTAATTGTAATGGAAGTTTTATAGTTGTAAATTTGGAATAATTGAATGCATTTGAAATGGCATTTGAAATGTGTTCAGGTTTTTTGCACACTTGATTTTTTAGAAAGGTTTGAAATATTAGGGATAAGCACTAAACTTATCATTCTGTGCTGTTTCTCTTTAACTACAGACCCTGCTACATGGAAAAACTCAAGACACCTTTCTAAAGGTTTCCTTTATCCATTTGTTTTTGGCCCTTCTTTTCCTATTATGCCTGCATGTGTGCTTTTGTACTCTTACAGGCTGTGTGCATTTTTTTTCTTCCATTTTTATTTGCCTATCCACGTTGATTGATTGCAGGTGTTAGTGGTTCTTGTTACCTTTTGGCATTGCATCAGAATGCAGGCTTTTTTTGGTGGTGAATGTAATTTATTTTATTTTTATTTTTAAAAACATGCTTGTGAAGCCAGGCCTCTTCTATATGATAAGGTAAATTAAGAACACCCCTTTGGTATATAGTACCTGCCTCTGAGTTCTATTCATCTAGATTACTCCAGTCCTCCAATGAGACTTCTTGGAAGAAGGTACTAAGCTTCAAGTAGGTGAGCATTTTACTTGCAAAAAGGATCCAGTTTATTTACCTTTATCCCACCAAAGAAATTGATCCACCTTTTCCTCAGTAAATATTTATTTTAATATCTTACAGTCATTTTTATTTTGATCTCAGGTGGCTGATATGTGTTATTCATAAACTTAATCATTAAGACATTTAAAACTCTGAATTTGGCAAAAGCAGAATAGCTGTGCTTGGGGGAGGCAAAGTTAGTTTACCTTTCTACAATTAAGCATTTCTAGCTTCTCTGGAAAAATCAGAACAAAATTTGCTATCCAAGTCTCAGACCACTCAAAACAGTACCTGCAGTGAATAATTTTTCCTTTTTTCAGCAAGTGCAAGAGGAACAGACCTATTTTTGGAAACTACTGGCGAGTAGCAACTCCATACAGGGCATATGCCAGGTTCCCCCCATCCCCCCCACCCCATGCCATTTCATTTCTTTCCTACCTTCAGTTCCAAGGGAGAACATAATCTTGTTCCTAGGGGGGAAAAATCACGTTGAAAATGCATATAAATTATGGAGTAGCTTCATACTACTGAGAGAGCTCTTTAAAGTAACGACAAATTGTGACTTTATGGGTTACCAACAAGAAACCAAATTAAAATAAAAACGACAAAACAGAATGAAAAGTTAGCTGTTTCATTCACATATTGCAAATTTTTATGAGTTATGTGTAAATCTATTATATATGCTTTTTGCATTATTCAGTATGACTCATAAGTTTTCTTCTTTTAGCCATTAGCTTGAGTATTTTCATCAGATAAACTGCTTTTCATGTGTAAGATTTTTAAAAATAAAGTATACATATTTTACTATACTATGAGGAGAGGTAAACAGTTTTATTTGTTAAAATCTAGATTTCAAATAGTGGGAAGACCTGTGAGCAGCTCTGAAATTACAATTTTGAAAATGTGAGAGTATAATTTAGCAGATCTTAAAATATAAGTTAACTTGTAGTTAATGGCAAAATAGGAACAAATAATATTGTACTGCCTTTTTGAATTCCTAAATAAAGATTAAAAAGTAATTTCCATAGTTTCCAATAAATGGAGTTTTTCTTTTTCCAGGGGTTGAAGCAGAAGAATGGGGTAAATTTCTTCACACCAAAAATAAGGTAATTTTACAAGAATATGGTGAAGAAGTAACATGTTGAAAACATTTTTTTGGGGTACAAGTAGTTGATAATTTAGTTTCTTATGATTGGCAATGTAGCATTGTTATCTTGAAGCAGCTGTTCCTTATAAAATAAATCTTATCTTAACATTTCTAACCATAGTAGTTTATTTGGAAAACATTTAAGTTGAGCCCTGTTCTCTCTAATTTGGAGACTCTTAACTGTTGTGGGCTCAGGCAGCTTTGAAAAACTCATATAAACTATGACTCTGGCTCAGAAAAATATATGTGTATATTAGAGTTTGTTTACTAATTCTCTGAAGCAGATCCATAGACATCCTTGAAATTTATCAAACCCCGCTTAAGAACTTATAATCTTATTTTGAATACCGTGTTTTTTGTTTCAATAATTTTTAGCTTTACACAGATTTTGATGAAATTCGACAAGAAATTGAAAATGAAACAGAAAGGATTTCAGGAAATAATAAGGTAGGCATCTCTTTAGAGCTGGAAATTATAACCATTGGTAAATATATCATCGAGAGTATTCTGGTCTTTGAAACTAACGGAGTATTTTCCCAAATATATAAAAACTTTATTTAATACCTTTTGTTTCTTAGAGTTTTTATATGCTATCAGATATTTCATTTAGGTGTTTATTCTTGATCTTGAGATGTGTATATCACTTTATTATGTAACTTTTTAATTCAATGCTTCCTACAGTGTTATCTTTTTCTGCTGGATTGACTCTATTCTAATTTAAGAAGCAATATATAACTTACAAGATTCATGTATTTTGAAGAGCTCTTTTTCTTACCTGAGTAAGGCTAGATTTACTTATGAAAGCAAAGAGAGGGAAATTAAGGTTTTTTTTTTTCAGTGAAAATGAAAAGTAATGTTAACAACTGAATTGTCTTCTCAGATTCTGAGAATTTAAAGTAAATTAGGTGTCTAAGATACGATTAATTTTGACACGAGGCACTATCACTGACTCCCTTAAATGCTTCTGTTTTCTCTCTCTTCTTTCTTTATTCTTATTACTTTTCTGTTCCCTTCCCTTTTGTTGTTACCTCCATTCTTGTATGGGTACATTTAATCCCACAAGTGGGCCTTAGCTAAGTACTAATATTAAAAAAATATTTATTGAGTTCTTTTATCTGCCAGATGCTATGCTGGAGAGGTTTTTCCTGACAAACAGGCATTTTTGGAGCCATGTTAATTTCTTTATGCCTATTCAGGATATTCTTCTCTGTTTTAGTGATTGACTAAGCTTTGTTTATTATTGATCTCTGGGCAGGTTACCTTTTAGTTACTGCTGCTGCTGCCATACTTCCCTGATTTGGATAACTTGTTACCTATGTCTCACTCCCTGAACTCAAGAACTTCATAAATTTGGATAGTGATACATTATTCTTTTGTTCAGCACTAAGTCTATTAAACATATTTAAGAAATGTTATCTGCTGAGAATCCGGAGAAAAGAATGTGAAATAATATAGGGGAAATAAATTGTGTATATTAATAGTATAAGGTTGGATGGGATTATAACCTATGGCTAGCTGCCTTATTTCCTATATGTTTCATCACGTTTTTATTGTTGAAATGTTTTAGAAATCATGGTTTATTTAATATTTAAAAGCATCTAATGTATAATACTTAAAATGAGGTTTACTTTAGCATTTTTATTCATTGAAATTTTAATGTGATTTTAATATGATATTTTAAAACTTATTTTTAGGGAGTAAGCCCTGAACCAATTCATCTTAAGATTTTTTCACCCCATGTTGTCAATCTGACACTTGTGGATTTGCCAGGAATGACTAAGGTAAAGAGTAGTTGTTACTCATTGTGGGTATGGTCATGTTTGTTTTCACCTGAACAAATGTAGTTTTTCCTTAACCTCACATGGATTAATCAGCCTTTTTTTTTTTGCAACTACCTTGATCTATTAGCAGCATTTGACATAGTTGAGTCCTTCTCTCTCCTTGAAACACTTTCTTTACTCTGCTTCCAGGATACCACACTCTAGAGGATTATTTCTGATCTTACTGGTCACTCCTTCTCAGTCTCTTTTGCTGGTTTCTTATCTTCTCAGTGTCTAAACAGTGAGTGCCCCAAAGCTAAGTTTTTGGACCTCTTGTCAAAGGGGTACACCTAACCTCTTGATGATTTCATCCAGTCTTATGACTTTAATTATGAGTGTCTGTATGCTGACAACACTCAAATATCTCCAGACTTGTATATTCATCTTGTATATCCAACTGTCTACTTGACATACACACTTCAGATGTCTAATAGGCATTTCAAACTTGATGTGTCTAATACCAAATGCCTGATCTGTCCCTCAACCTGACTTGATCTTTCTACAGTCTCCTCCATCTCAATAAATGGCAACTCTGTTCTACCAGTTGCTTAGCCAAAAAGTTTGTAGTCATCCTTGACACTTCTTATCCTACACCCTACTTTCTCTGTCAGCAAATCCTCTAGCTCTCCTTACCTTTAAAATACAGGCATACCTTGGAGATATTGCAGGTTTGGTTCCAGACCACCTCAATAAAGTGAATATTGCAATAAAGCGAATATCGCAATAAAGCAAATCACACAAATTTTTTGTTTATCCAGTGCATATAAAAGTTATGTTTACACTATACAGTCAACCCTTGAACAAGGGTTTGAACTGCATGGGTCCACTTATATGTGGATTTTTTTCAATAAATATATTGGAAAAGTTTTTTGGAGATTTGTGGCAATTTGAAAAAACTTGCAGACAACTGCATAGCCTAGAAACACTGAAAAAATTAATAAAAATTAACATACAAATCTATTATAAAAAGTTAAAATTTATCAAAACCTATGCACACACAGACTGTACATGGTGCCATTTGAAGCAGAAAGAAATGTAAACATATGTAAAGATGCAGTATTTAATTATAACTGCATAAGATGAACTGTAGTACATACTGTACTACTGTAATAATTTCATAGCCACCTTCTGTTGCTGTTGTGCTGAGCTCAAGTGTTGTGAATAGCCCGTTAAAATGCCGTGTGATGCTAATCATCTCTGCTTGAGCAGTTCATCTCTCTAGTTAATCGTGGTAACAGGTGATCTCTTGAGGTTCTTGCATATTTTTCATCATGTTTAGTGTAATACCGTAAACCTTGAATAACATCATGAGACCCATATGAAGTGCCACTAGTGATGCTGGAAGTGCTCCCAAGAAGCAGCGAAAAGTCATGATGTTACAAGAAAAAGTTGAATTGCTTGATATGCACTGTAGATTGAGGTCTGCAGTTGCCCACCATTTCAAGATAAATGAATCCAGCTTAAGAACCATTGTAAAAAAAAAGAAAAGGAAATTCATGAAGGCAGTGCTGCAGCTATGCCAGAAGGCATGAAAACCTTGTACTTTATGTGCAATGCCTTTATATCTTGTATTGAAATTTCAACTTTTATGTGGGTGCAGGATTGCTGTAGGAAAGGCATACCTATAGACTATAACATTATTTGAGAAAAAGCAAAGTCAATATATGACAACTTAAAGCAAAAGGAAGGTGAAGGGTCTAAAGCTGTATAATTTATTGCCAACAAAGGATAGGTTGATAATTTCAGAAAAAGGTTTGGCTTAAAAAATGTCAAGATAACAGGAGGCAGCAGACAAGTTCTCAGATGCTATTAAGAAAATCATTAAGGAGAAAGGATATCTGCCTGAACAGGTTTTTAATGCAGATGAAAGTGCCCTATTCTGGAAAAAAATGCCACAAAGGACATTTATTAGTAAGGAAGAGAAGCAGGCACCAGGATGCAAGGAAGGAAGGGATAGGCCAGCTCTACCGTTTTGTGCAAATGCAGTTGGGTTTATGATCAGGACTGCCCTTATCTATTAAGCTGCTAACCCCCAAGCCTTGAAGGCAAAAGAGAAACACCAGCTGTCAGTCTTTTGGTTGCCCCAAAAGAAGGCCTGGACAAAGAGAACCCTTTTCCTGGATTGGTTCCATCAATGCTTTGTCCCTGAAGCAGGAAGTACCTTTCCAGTAAGGGACTGCCTTTTAAAGTTCTTTTGGTATTAGACAGTGCCCCTGGCCACAGGTGTTGAAGTGGTCTACTTGTCTCCAAACACAACGTCTCCTATTCACCCTCTAAATCAGGGGGTCATATGGACCTTTAAGGCTCATTACACGTGGAACTCTATGGAAAGGCTTGTCAATACTATGGAGGAGAACCCTGTTAGAGAGAACATCATGAAAGTCTGGGAGGATTACACTATTGAAGATGTTGTTGTTATTGAAAAAGCCATGAAAGGTATTAAGTCTGAAATAATAAATTCCTGCTGGAGAAAGCTGTGTCCAGATGTTGTGTAAGACTTCAGGATTTACGACAGAGCCAATCAAGGAAATCATGAAAGAGACTGTGGACATGTCCAAAAAAAAAGTGGGTGGGTGGGTGAAGGGTTTCCAGATATGAATCTTATAGAAATTCAAGAGCTAAAGTAGACAGTGCATGGGAGGAATTAACAGAAGATGACTTGATGGAAATGAGTACTTCTGAAACAGTGCCAGATGATGAGGAAGAAGATGTAAAAGAAGCAGTGCCCCAAAACAAATTGACATTGCATGATCCGTCAAAGAGTTCCAATTATTCAAGACTGATTTTGACTTGGTGGAAGAAGGATTGGCACCATATAGAAACATTTTTAGAGTGAAAAAACAAATCAGACAGAAATTATGATGTATTTCTGTCAAGTTACACTGAGAGTGCCTGCCTCTCCTGCCTCCGCTTCTGCCTCCTCCGCTTTTTCTGCCTCTACCACTCCTGACACAGCAAGACCAGATCCTCCTCTTCTTCCATCTACTTCACATGAAGACAATGAGGATGATCCACTTCCACTTAGTGAATAGCAAATAATCATCATGCCATAGAGTTCTGTTGTATATGTGTGTGTCTTCTTGTGAAATCTAGTAACTGTATGGCAAGAACTGTATGAGAGGGCTTCCCTGGTGGTGCAATGGTTAAGAATCCACCTGCCAATGCAGGGGACACGGGTTAGAGCCCTGGTCCGGGAAGATCCCACATGCCGTGGAGCAACTAAGCCCGTGCGCCACAACTACTGAGCCTGCGCTCTATAGCCCGCGAGCCACAACTACTGAGCTCGCGTGCCACACCTACTGAAGCCTGTGTGCCTAGAGCCCATGCTCCGCAACAAGAGAAGCCACTGCAATGAGAAGCCTGCGCACGGCAACGCAGAGTAGTCCCTGCTCGCCACAACTAGAGAAAGCCCGTGTGCAGCAACAAAGACCCAGTGCATGAGATGTTTTTGTGTCCTTTTTGTCATCATTGCCTAAGTACTCATTTTGTAGAACATCATGTACAAGACTTGTATTGAAATGGATAGCCTGTCTTTATATAGGTATAAGGTGAGTGATATTTAATGTAAAATTAATAATGTGTTTTCTTACTATTTTATAACTTTGCTTTCAAAGAATTATATTACCATGCAGTATGCCTTTCTTTTGTAATTGGAGAAACTGCGTATCAGCCTATCATCACAGGTAAGTGGTTTCCATACTGTATTATGAATATGACTTTGACACTGTATGCTGTAAAAATTTTATAACGATTCACTCATTAGTGTATAGGCTAGGCTACTGTGAAGCAATCATATCGATTACACTAGGCTACCATAAAGCAATCTTATTGCTGCTTCTTTGTTATCAATGCATGAATTGTTATATATGTAAATAAATATGAATTTTTTTTTTTACATTATCTTTTCATTTTTGATATCTAGTGTCAGTAATAACATATAACATCTACAGTGATTTGTTATCATATAAGACAATATTGATGTAGGTACTGACAGAAGATTTATCTTGTAAACAGATGACATAAAATATTGATAAATACAGTATTGTAAATGTATTTTCTCTTCCTTATGATTTTCTTATTAACATTTTCTTTAGTTTACTTATTGTAAGAATACAGTATATAATACATATAACATATAAAATATGTGTTAATTGCCTGTTGTTGGTAGGGCTTCCAGTCAACAGGAGGCTATTCGTAGTTAAATTTTTGGGGAGTCAAAAGCAGACTTTCGACTACCTGAGGGGGTCAGTGCCCCAACCCTGTGTTTTTCAAGGGTCAACTGTACTTTGGTCTTTTAGGTGTGTAATAGCACTATGTCTAAAAAAGCAATGTACATACCTTAATTAAAAATACTTTATTGCTGAAAAATGCTAACCATCATCTGAATGTTCAGTGAGTCGTACGTCATCGTTCTGCTGGTGGAGGGTTTGAAATATTTCAAGAATTATTAAAATGTGATATAGAGACACAGAGCGAGCAAATGCTGTTGGAAAAATTAGTGCCAATAGACTTCTTTGTCACAGGGTTGTCACGAACCTTCAATTTGTAAAAAATGCAGTATCTGCAAAGTGCAATAAAACAAGGTGTGCCTGTATATCTGGAACTCTGTCACGTCTTACAGATTCATAGCTACCATCCTGAGCTAGCCACTATCATCTCAGCTGGATTACCGCCATAGTCTCCTAAGAGGTCTTCCTCATAATTTATTAACTAAGCAGCCAGAGTGGTATTATTAAAGTGAAAATTAGATCGTGTCATTCCTTGGCTCAGAATCTTTGTAGTGGCGTCCTACTTCACTCAGAGTAAAAGCTTAAGTTCTTAAAGAGATCTAAAGTATCTACTTGATCTGTCTCTATTACTCTTCTAGCTCCTTCTGCTCCAGCCTTCTGCCATTTTGTTCACTTTACTGGAATGTTCTTCCCCCAGGTATCTGCATGTACCTCTCCCTTATCTCTTTCAGTTTGTGGTCCTTCTCTCAAATGTCATTATCTGGGTGAGGTCTCCCCTGATTACTCAATTTAAAAGCATAATCCCGTTTAAAATAATAATTTAAAAGTATAAGCTTTTTTTTTCTTTAATATTTATTTATTTGGCTGCATCGGGTCTTATTTGCGGCATGCAGGATCTTCTAGTTGCGGCCTGTGGGATCTAGTTCCCTGACCAGGGATCGAATCCGGGTCTCCTGCATTGGGAGCGTGGAGTCTTAGCCACTGGACCACCAGGGAAGTCCCTAAAAGTATAAGCTTTAACTAAGTATTCCTTAGCCTCCTGTTCACCTTTATTTTTTCCATGGCCCTACCACCTCCTAGATACTATGTATATATGCGTTTATTATCTGCTTCTCATCATTAAAGCTCAGTGAAGGCAGGAATTTTGGTCTTTTTCTTATTCACTACTGTGATATAATCTGGTATGTAGAACAGTGCCTGAAATAAAGGTTGCCAATAAATACTTGCTAATTGAGTGAATGAATGAATTTTTCTCTAGGCAATTAATATTGACCAATCCTTAACATGGTAGACTTTTGATATTTGCAAGATTACATTTTGAGACTTCTACATATTACCAAATTCATATATACTGTAGTATATAATTTCATTTTAATTATCTGTAAATGGAGTAATACCTATATTCTGTGGATTAAATGGGGGAAAAAAAAAAGCTGAGCTGATTTTTATTACTAGTTCCTTGATCATCTCTTTTTGGTCCAGGTGCCTGTAGGTGATCAACCTAAGGATATTGAACTTCAAATCAGAGAGCTCATTCTTCGGTTCATCAGTAATCCAAATTCCATTATCCTCGCTGTCACTGCTGCTAATACAGATATGGCAACATCAGAGGCACTTAAAATTTCAAGAGAGGTAGATCCAGATGGTAAGGACAGATGTTAATTTTTAATGAGGTGCTTGGTTAACATGGTAAATCTACCCTCGAGAGGAGTTTTTATTTTAAAAAAGAATATCTCTAGCTGTTAATACACATTTAAAAAATAATGCTTTTCTATTTTACTTATATTATCAACTAGAAATTTTGATGGAAATGGATAAATTGCTGTACAGGCTAGGCAAAAATACTTCACATGATGTCCATATTTGTAATGATTACCTAGTGATTTTAAAATAAGAAGATGGCTTCGCAAAAAGTTTGTTTTGTATAAATAAAATGATTTAGGTTTTTGAATGGCTGATTTCTAAGAATAACTGTCATGGTAGGTAATCATTGTAGACTATTATAGTATAGTAGATAATTATGGTATCTACATTCTGCAGAGGTTCAAGGCAGAGGGGATTCTTCGAAATATAGTTCATACTGTGAGTCAGTATATGATACCTGACTAATGCTGCAGTGTGCATCTTATATAAGATGCCAGATTGTAAGTTATTATTGCTGCTAATAAATGTATGCTTTGCTGCATACAGGAGCCATTTTTTTTTTCATCTGAGTATTGAGGGTCTGTGGGCAGTGTCATGTTTCTTATTTCCTACTGTGAATAAAAATTTAATATAAAAATTTGGTAGGAAATGTTAGTGCTAAGACTGCTAATTAAAATTCCTATAAATGGGGTCATTTCTTAAAATTTTTTATTTCAAGTTTTTAAGAAACTTATATGAGTAATTAATGTTCATTTTAGATTAAAAGATAAACTATATCAAAATGTTTATTTAAATTTTATTTTTATTATATAAAGTAAACTGTTAGGCATTTTATATACATTAATTCTATTTTAAACTGACCCTTGAGCCATAAATAGAATCATACTTTTGATCTAGTAATCTTAATCTAGTAATATAGTATAAGGAAATAATCCAATCCAGTATTATTTATAAAAAATTAGAATCAGTATGTGGCCCACAGTAGGAATGATAAGATAATAATAGAATATGGAATCATTAAAAAGGATGATTTTGGTCGCATAGCACAGGGAGATCAGCTCGGTGCTTTGTGACCACCTAGAGGGGTGGGATAGGGAGGGTGGGAGGGAGGGAGATGCAAGAGGGAAGAGATATGGGAACATATGTATATGTATAACTGATTCACTTTGTTATAAAGCAGAAACTAACACACCATTGTAAAGCAATTATGCTCCAATAAAGATGTTAAAAAACAAAACAAAACAAAGATGATTTTGTAGATTTGGACCAAAATACAAAAATGCTTCTAATTGAAAAATGCCATATGTAAAATTGGACATTATACAGAGCAGCTGAAACTCTCATACATTGCTGGTGGGAATGGTATAGCCACTTTGGGAAACAGTTTCTCTGTTTCTTAAACAGTTAAATCTGTAATTCCACTCCTAGGTTATTTACCGATGTTAAATGAAAACCTATGTTCATGTAAAAAACCTGTATGCAAATATCTATAGTAGCTTTATTCTTAATCTCCTAAAACTGAGAACAACACAGATGTTTCTCAAATGGGGAATGAATAACTAGACTATAGTGTGTCCATACCGTGGAATACTACTCAGCAATAAAAAGGAATGAACTCTTGATACATGCAACAAAATAGATGATTCTTACAAGCATTATGCCAAGTGAAAGAAGCCAGACTCAAAAGGCTGTATATGTGATTCCATTTATATAGCATTCTGGAAAAGACAAAACTAGGAATGGGATAGTACAAGGAAATTTTGACAGGGGTTGGGGGGCAATGGAACTGTTTTGTTTTGAGGTAGTGGTGACATTGCATTTGTCAAAACTCATAGAACTGAAAAAAAGCCATTAACCAAGAGATGTTTAAACTCTCATCCCTGGATCCTATCCACGCTGGCATGGTGAATAAATTCTGGCATTTTGGTGGCAATGAGAGGAGCCAGCGATTCATTGAGCGCTGTATCTGGGCCTTCCCCACCTTCTGCCTGCTGGGGCCTGAGGGGACCCCTGTGTCCTGGTCCCTGATGGACTAGACAGGAGAAGTGTGGTTGGGGGTCACCCTGCCTGAGTACCGGGGCCAGAGTCTCGTCTCTCATATGTTGTTTGTCCACACCCAGGCTCTGGACAAACTTGGCTTCCCCGTATATAACCATACAGAGCCAACAAAATCATACAGAAAATTAGTCACAGTCTGCATCATATCCCATGCCCTGTGACTGGAACCAGTGGAACTGTGTGCCTCTGTGAAGCAGCCCTGAATCCAAGACAGTGTTGGGTGGGCTGGTTATGTGGCAAGAGATGCCGAGGGATGGGCAGAAAGAAAGAATAAATTGTAATGAGCAAAAAAATTTGTGAATTTGTGCTCTGCAAAAATTCACTCACTAGGCATGAGTGAATATTAAACAAATTTTTAAAATGCTAATTAAAATAGCCCAAAGAGCTAATAAAAAATAACGTGAAAAATTTTTAAAATTAAACATGATGATTAAAAGTAGTTTTTAAAAAGTATTTGTAAGCAAAGGTTAGAAAAACATTACCAAAATGATGGCAACGGTAATGTTAGGTGGGATTATAGATTAGGATTTTCCTTTATTAATACTTAACAGCTTAATTTAATGGGTCATTTCTTTTCTTTTTTTGCATTTACCAGGTCGCAGAACCCTAGCTGTAATCACTAAACTTGATCTCATGGATGCGGGTACTGATGCCATGGATGTATTGATGGGAAGGGTTATACCAGTCAAACTGGGAATAATTGGAATAGTTAACAGGTTAGCAATCAAGAATGGGATAAGAATTGCAGCATTCTCATTTCAAAGCAAATCTGAATTTTTTGAATCGGTCTGAAATGTGATAGTGTCCCTGCTTTTTCCACTTTTACTATAATCTTGGTATTGCTAAAGAATTCATTGCTCTAAAGGAAGAAAAGAGATTCACTAAAGCCTCCTGTAGATATTTTTAAATAGAAAGTGTTTCTAAAGTAAGCACTGCCACAAAATGGAAGAAAATTTAATGGCTAGGCTTAAAAAATCCCTGTCTATTACGTTATGTATGAGGAGGGCACTGGATAAAAAAACGTATTATTTAGTTTACACCCAGTCAAGAGTTCTTAAGGTGGTAGTATTTTAATAGATCGGTTTAACCCCTAGCATTAGTGATTCTATGTAATTGCCAGGAGGTGACTTGGAGAAATTTTATTAAAGGTATCCTAATTATAACTAGGTGAAATTAAAAATTGTGGAAAGGAAACTAACTACTGTTGAGTGTCTACTTAAGTTTTAGATGCTCTACTGTGAGAAATTTGTAAGGGTATCTCTTTGAACCCTTGCAACGTCCCTGTGAGATATGTATATTGGTCTGTTTTATAATCAGAAAACTTAAGTTATACATTTACCAAAGTCACATGGCTGGTGAAAGCAGAGCCAGATTCAAATGGAGATCATAGTCCAAAGCCTTTATAAAATAGGAAGCACTGAAATTGTCATGAGATCTGGGTTCTACTCCTAGTTCATCTACAAACTAGATATAATGTGGGTTTAAATGGCTCCTAACATCTTTGGTCTTAGACCTTTGAAAATGAAAATGTTACTAAGTGATGTCTTTACAGTTGTCTGCTTCTAATCACATGTCCTTCTCCCTCACCCCTACTCTTTTTTTTTTTAAATTCCCATTATCTCTTTTCAGGCAAACAGGTGGTATAAAACTGTTTGTTGTATTTGTAGATGGCTACTCTTCAATTTAGTTGCCTGTCCATGGATAAAATATACAGTTGATTAAGACACATATATTTTCACCTGTTTATCCCTGTTACTGAAGAGTACTGCTTTTGACTGTAGTTAATGGTAATAATGAGGCCTAAATTATTCAGGCATTGCTTACTTAAAAGTCACACAGTTTGAATCTTGGCTGAACTACTTAATATGTGACCTTGGGTAAGTTAGTTAATCTCCCTGGGCCTTAGTTACTTTGCTATAAAATGGGATAATACCTATTGCATAGACTGATTGTGAGAATTAACAATTCATGTCAGACATTATAGACAATGCCTGGTGCCATCATTATCATCATCATTTATAGGCTATCATCATCATCATCATTTATAGGCTATCATCATCATCATCATTTATAGGCTATCATCATCATCCTCACTATCCAGAGTACTTAGTACCACAGTTGACTTTAGTTGAACAGTTTTGTTACTTTTCAACCTTAGGAGCCAGCTAGATATTAATAATAAGAAGAGTGTAACTGATTCAATCCGTGATGAATATGCTTTCCTTCAAAAGAAATACCCATCTCTGGCCAATAGAAATGGAACAAAGTATCTTGCCAGGACTTTAAACAGGTAACATTTTTTACCTTTTGGAAAATGAGATGTTTCTGGGTTGCCAATAAGTGTCTGAGACCTTTGATGATCAGTTCCTTACATTTTTATAATGTCCTTGTCTGTAAAATTTCACTTTTTGTTTCTTGTGTAGTAGGTTCTTATAATGTAGATATTTATTTTTATTGAGGTGGTTGGCATTAAATCATTGTGTAGTCTAGAAATGCTCAAGTGAATTTTAAAATACCTTAATCATGAAATTCTTGACAGTCATTTTACTTTTGATGATAGAACTAGATGGCAGATGACTTCATTTCCATTTTGTATTTCAGGAACTGAATTAAGATTTATAATTTTCACATAACCTATTCTTAATTTAGGATGTCTTCTATTCCTATTCATAAAAAGAATGTAAACTATATACCTTGAATTCTGAGTATGCACTGATGGTAGAGGCATTAGAAGACCTTTCTAAATAATTTATAAATGACTGAAGTAAAACCTATTTTCTTTTACTTTTGGGTTATTCCCTAAATAAATTAAAGGCTGATGGATATGTATCTTAACAAGATTGATTTTCACTATGCTGAGTACCCATTGTAAAAGATAAGTCGGAAACCAAAATAACGTAGGTAGAATTGGATTGAGTAGTTTACTTTCTTTGAGGTAACTGCAATAATATAAAAAAAATTTTTTTTAAATTTATATTTGATTCTCTAGCAGTTGCTACAATTTGATGGGTTGAAGGCACACTTAAAAAGCATTTACTAAGATGGTTTCCTTCATGTCATTTTTTTCAGGCTACATATTTACCTTCTAGTCTAAGATTGCATTATTTCCTACCAGGACAAATTGACAGGTTTCCCTATTATTTGCATTTTAAAATTTGACCTGCCTGGGTCTTCAAAATACACAATTACTTTAAAATCCTTCCTTTCTAACCTTTGTTAGGCTACTGATGCATCACATCAGAGATTGCTTACCAGAGTTGAAAACAAGAATAAATGTTCTAGCTGCTCAATATCAGTCTCTTCTAAATAGCTATGGTGAACCTGTGGATGATAAAAGTGCTACTTTACTCCAGCTTATTACCAAATTTGCCACAGAATATTGTAACACTATTGAAGGAACTGCAAAATATATTGAAACTTCAGAGCTGTAAGTAAGAAATTTCTCTATGGATTTGGTTACCTGGATTGATAGGTTAGATAAAGATAAAAGATAAAGATCTTTTGTTACAGTGACTTAACTCTGAGATTATCTGATTGTAATTTATTATCTGTAAAACAGGAATATCATCTTGTAGAAATGGTAGATAATGTCTCATATGTATGTAAAATGCTTTATAAATTATGTAAAGCACGGTAAAAGTTTCAGGGCTTTCTTTAAAAACAAGACTTTAATTGATAAGCATTTATAAAATTTTCATAATTTAAAAATTGTTTGTTTTTTTAATACACACAACATAGTTCTTCATGAAAAAATACAAAAATGCAGATAAGTAAAAAGAGTAAAACATAAGGACAAAATTGCTTTTAATTCCATCATTAAGAAATAATCCCTGTTACTTTGGCATTAATCTAGACATTATTCTATGCTTCTATAAAACTTCTATGCTTCTATAAAGCTTCTATAACTGCCTGTAATACACATCTTTAAAAATCAGATGCTATGGAATCATTTCTTTAAATCAACATGTCACAAACAACTAGTAGTAATTGTATATTTGTATTCTCAGTCTTAAGATTTACATAGTATTTTACTTTTTAGACATACACTCTTATTTGTTCAACCAGTCCCCTACTATTGACAGTTTGCTTTCGGTTATACACAAATATAAACAATGTTGTGATGGACTATCTTTGGGCCATGTATCCAAGTAAACCCTTAGGTTAAATTTCTAGAAGTGGAATTACTAGATGAAAGGGTGTATAACATCCTCAAAGTCTCTTATTATTATTATACTATTAGTAGATTGTATTTTTTTAAATAAATTTATTGATTTTATTTATTTTTGGCTATGTTGGGTCTTCATTGCTGCGCGCAGGCTTTCTCTGGTTGTGGCGAGCGGGGGCTTCTCTTCGTTGCGGTGCGTGGGCTTCTCATTGCGGTGGCTTCTGTTGTTGCAGAGTATGGGCTCTAGGTGCATGGGCTGCAGTAGTTGTGGCTCACGAGCTCTAGAGTGCAGGCTCAGTAGTTGTGGTGCATGGGCTTAGTTGCTCCGCGGCATGTGGGATCTTCTCGAACCAGGGCTCAAACCCGTGTCCCCTGCATTGGCAGGCGGATTCTTAACCACTGCACTGCCAGGGAAGCCCGATTGTATTGTTTTACTACTAGCAGTATAAAAGAATATCCATTTCTCTAAACTCTCACCTTTAAAAAAATCTTTTAATTTTGAAAAATAATTATAGACTTACAGGAAGTTGCAAATAAATGTACAGGGAGGTCCCATTCACCTTTCACCCCATCTCCCCCAGCGTTGACATCTTGCATATCTGTAGTACAATAAAAAGCAAGAAAATGGACATTGGTGCAATCCACACAGCTTATTCAGATTTCTCCAGTTATACACATACTTCATGTCTGTGTGTTTGTATGTATGTATATAAAGTTCTATGTACTTTCATGTGACTCAGGTAGCCTTCTATGTAAGTTAATGCCATAGAATATTTAACAAACTAATTACTGAATGATTTTAAATTATGCATATTAAGGGAAATAAAGATTACTAAGATAAACCTTTAAAGAGTTTAGTGGATAAGGTAGGTCAAGGTAACACAAGGGTTGATTAGGTGGCAAAAGGAGTATAATTTTTAATTAAATACTTCTTATTAAATATAATACATATCCAGAAAAGTGCATATAACATATATGGACAATTTTATAAGTAGTTAATTAAGCAATATCTTTGTAATTACCTAATCAAGCCTTATTAGAACATTGAAGAGAGACCACTTTCATTTCTTTCAAGGATTGGGAGAGCTCCATAGTTAGGAATGCATTTGGGTTGGATTCTGAATAGAGTATGGGAAGGCAGTAAGTAGAAGGGTATTTTAGGCTTTGGAACAGCAAAGATTAACGCAGGGAGAATTTGGAGAATGGCATATACAATGATGGGATGTAACAGGAGGTAAGGCAGGAAAGGTGTCTAAGAACAAGACTGGAAAGTCTAGTATCTTCAGAATTTGAAGAACTTCCTACTATAAAAAAATAAAACACTTTTGGTCACAGGAGTAACCCATTTTAAAAGGATATTCTGGTCACTATGGAAACTATTTGGAGAAGGGAAAAGTTGGAGGCAGAGAGACCAGTTATTGGTAACTTTAACTATTTTAAAGTATAATACGTAGCACTAAATATATTCACAGTATTGTACAACCATCAAATAGTATCTATTTACAAAATTTTTTATCACCCCAACAGAAACTTTGTATCCAAATAAGCAATATCTCTGTGTTCCCCTCTTCCCCCAGCCCATGGTAACCTCTTACTTTCTGTCTATGAATTTCCTTGTTCTAGATATTTCATATAAGGAGAATCATACAATATTTGTCCTTTTGTGTCTGGCTTATTTCACTTAGCATAATGTTAGGCTGGTATCTTCTGCCTAGACTACTGTAAGAAAGTAGTGAATAGTGATGGTGAAAACAGAGAAGATGGGGTGATTTGGGGAGATATAAATGTATTTGTAAATTTTCAACTAGACTTGAATGAGAAAAATAAAAGGTAATAACCAGGGTTTCTAGTCATTAAGATAGGAAACACAAGGTGTCCAGTATGTAGGCCCAGAGATTTAATTTGTTTAAAGCAGGGATAGGCAAACTATATATAGCCCATTGACAAAGAATGATTTTTGCACTTTTAAATGGTTGAAAAAAATTCAAAGAAGAATATTTTGTAATATGAAAATTATATAAAATTCAAATTTTAGTGGACATAAGTTTTATTGGAACATAGCTGTGCTTATTTGTTTACATACTGTCTGTGGTTGCTTTTGTGCTCAATGGCAGAATTGGCGAGTTGTGACAGAGTTGTGAAAAGTCTAAAGTATTTATTATCTGGCCTTTTACAGAAAAAGTTTGCTGATCTCTACTCTAGATTGTGAATAAATAGAAATAAGACATTGTTTCTTATCTTTAAGGAGCTCATAGTCTAGTTGAAGAAAACTAGGGCAGAGAAAAATGTTTAGTAGTTCTTAGTTAACTGATGTTTTCTGAAAGAACAGTTACTCAGTGTGCATGTGCATATGTGAATGCCTTTTGTGAAATGACTCCTTTCCCCATTAAAAAAATTAGAGAAACTGGTTCATAATGGAGTTGAGAACACATGAAAATGGTCTAAGTGTGACTGTTCATCTGAGACAGTCTTAAAGCTTACAGAGAGACTTCTAACTTGTAGCTTCCTCCCTTTTAGTAATACTAGAAGTCATATACTTCATTGCCTTTCAGATGCGGTGGTGCTAGAATATGTTATATTTTCCATGAGACTTTTGGGCGAACCTTAGAATCTGTTGACCCACTAGGTGGCCTTAACACTATTGACATTTTGACTGCCATTAGAAATGCAACTGTGAGTATGCTTAACCTTTAGAATTTTTTGAAATGAGGTTAAAGATTATTTTTTAATCCATATAACTCTATCTTTTTTTAATGAATTGTACACTTTGTTATTTTGCTCTCATTCTTGAAATTACGAAGTGCTTTTTTATGAAGAATACCAAAAACGTGATTTATTTTAAACTTAGGGAAGAACCAAAATTATATGTGGCTATAATAAGAGCTCATAGTTTTATTTTTTTAGGGTCCTCGTCCTGCTTTGTTTGTGCCTGAAGTTTCATTTGAGTTACTGGTCAAACGGCAAATCAAACGTCTGGAAGAGCCCAGCCTCCGTTGTGTGGAACTGGTTCATGAAGAAATGCAAAGGATCATTCAGCACTGTAGCAATTACAGTACACAGGTAATTGAGAAATGTAACAGGTTTCAGACTAAGTAGTAAAAGACATGAGGTGGTGGTTTCAAGGGGAAGGAGGAAATATAGAAGATGGGCTAAAAGTTAAAATGTAGTTCCCTTATATAAAAGTGATTTGAAATAGTATAGTTAAATGTAGCTTCCAAATCTGATTCAGTACTTCATGATTATTTAATTTTCCTTTAAACAAAACAGACTGTTTCTTCCACCACATATAGGAGTTGTTGCGGTTCCCTAAACTTCATGATGCCATAGTTGAAGTAGTGACTTGTCTTCTTCGTAAACGGTTGCCTGTTACAAATGAAATGGTGAGCTATTATTTCATAAATCATTGTAATCACTGTTAATAAGTTATTTTGTACAGCTTTATGAATTTAGGCATAATGATTCCCAGTGTATTGAAAAGAAAAAGAAGCGAGTTTCAGTCTTATTTCAAAGGAAACTTCAGTAATTCTGGTATAAAATGCATTTTTCTTCATATTTTAATCATTGTTAGCCTGCAGCCACAGATTTTCCTGAAAATGGAGTTATCATTGAGGATTGTGAATAGTTTTGCTTTATTATATAGCAGCACTGATTTAATGGAAAGTTAGTTTTATCTTCAGCCTCAGTAAACTGAGCCTTCATATAGCAAGCTCTTTTTTTTTAACTCTGATGTACATCAGGGTAATTTGGCCATTTGTACAGTTTCCTTGTTTGATGACCTAATACCATAATATCATGGTTGCTATCCTTAAAAATAAAAATCCTGAAATTGGCAGAAATATGGAATAAGCATTTGAAATTGTCCGTATGCCTCTAATTGTTGGCTGGTTTCTTTTTCTCCTTTCTGGTCTCTAAAAGTGCATTTGGGTCTTTGGCTCCGGATGGTGAGCCCCAATGGACATTTACTTAAAGAGTACAAAACCATCCTTGGAAGTATAGAATATAAGTGCTGCTGCTTAGTTGTTTCCCTAGCAAGCATAACCACCAGATTGAAATGAGTAAGAACATGGTTAGCCTGATCTCAGACTCTACCCACTGATATCAGAATCATTGGAATTTCATTTAAATAAATAATTTTCACTGGTTCTTGATCTTTTAGTGCTGTTCTGATACCTAAGATTTGTTAGGACAGTGCAAATGAAGGAGTTAGTTTAATCTCTCTACAGCACTAGAGAAATTAATTTCAACTTTCCTTTTTGATTATTGTCCCAATTAGGACTTGAACCACATATATTTAAACTAGGTGCTTCATAATTAAGGCTAATCAATCATTATCTCAGGTCGTTAAATGTATCCTTTACCCAAATAAAGTTAACATCTTTAACTAACATCTGATTATGAAATGTTTTCTTATTGTTGAACCTGAACTTTTGACATGGAATAGTGGATGATCTAAGGTTTTAATAGCAAAGTTGCTTGGAAGTTAGATATGCATCAGGTAGATAACTTTTTTTTTCCCTAACAAATACTTCTAACTACTTCAGTGTCAGAAATGCAATCTTAGATGCTAAAATATAGATAATTCAAAAGATAGAGCAAATTGCTATTTGGTATAAACTCTGTCAGTTGGAGTATAATTATCAAGTATTTATTTAGGCATCAGTGTCCTGTACTGTCTTTTAGAATTATCTGTTTAATAAGTTTATATGTTTCCTTAAGTAAAATTAGGTTGGCATATTTTATATATAGCCTAATTTTATTTTTTTCTAGGTCCATAACTTAGTGGCAATTGAACTGGCTTATATCAACACAAAACATCCAGACTTTGCTGATGCTTGTGGGTTAATGAACAATAATATAGAGGTAAATACAATTCGAATTTGTCTTTTTTGAGAGAGAAAATCTATTTTAGCTCAGTTATATCAAATTTACTGGGCAAGGAATAATAATAATAATAATAAGACATATAAGACATATATGCACCATATTATTGTCTGTTATATGCTAAGAAGTATGCTGAGGGCATTACATTGTTTTCTTAAATTTAATTCTCAAAACCACCTGGAGGTATTGTTCTCATTTTCTGCTTGTGAAACTGTAACTCGGAGATGATCTGGGACTCATTGATTTAGTGTTGAAGGACTGCCTGGTTCCATTTCAGTAACTGTTGTTGCAGTTTATTAGACTGAAGTATGTAAAACAAAGTGGATGTTTAAAATTGTTTTCATTTGACTCTGAAAGCTGTGAAGGAAACATTCCAAGAATTACCTAAATTATAGTAAATTTGGAAAGACAGAGTACTGTTTCACCATTACTGTGGTTCCTGTATTTCATGGATCCTTTTTTTTTTCCATTTGAGGCTAACATTGTAGGTTGCATAATAGCTCAGATGGAGCGAAGGCTGGTGGATAGAGCGATTTATCTGGATGCAGTTTTTTCTCTGCCACTTTTATCCAAAACAGTAAAATTTTCTGCAATTCCGTAGTCCAGTAAGAACTGAGTCCCTTCTGTATCAAATTTCCTCTTATGCATATGGGTGGGGAGAATATTGTAAACGTGGAATTTGGGAACTGGAAGGGACCCTGGGTTTAAACTGGAAGGGACCCTTTGGTTAAACAGATGAGGAACCTGAAACCCACAGATGATAACAGCTGTTACTTTAGTGCTTATTTTCCTGGGCATCTTCTCTTTAACAGGTACAGGTAACTGTTTTTTAGCTCCATAGTTGAGGTGACTCCTATTGTCAGAAAAAAATTCCAGGGAATTGCCGTGGCCCAGGTTCAATCTCTGGCTGGGGAAGTAAGATCTTGCAAGCTGTGTGGCACGGCCAGAAAAAAAAAAAACAGAAAAAATTCCAAAATGCATATAAGTAAGGCACTTTAAAACACTCAGAAAGTAGACTAGATAATAGTTATTATGTTAAAAATTAGCATGCAGACACTACCTTAAGATAGGAGTTAGTTCTTGTAACATTGAAGCCTTCATGGAAAATTTGTGTCTGGAACAGTTTTTCTAATACTGACAAGGTCATTGATTTCAGATCAGTATTTTTCTTACAAATGAATATGTCTCTGGTTTTAAGACTATGTGTCAAAGAACTTTATGTGGATATTCTCATTTAATCTTTACAGCAACCCTATGAGGGTAATGTTAATAGACTAGGAAACCGGGGCTTAAGAGTTGGTAACCCATACAGTTAACAAAGCAAGTAAGCCAGGTCTCCTCCAGGGCCAGCTAAGGTCATAAATGGTTGGTAACAGACTAGGGTGAGAATTTCTGGTCTCTAGATTCCTCTGCCTTTTGCTTTGTGTCCTTCTTCAAAATGTATATTTAGGGCTTCCCTGGTGGCACAGTGGTTAAGAATGTGCCTGCCAATGCAGGGGACACGGGTTCGAGCCCTGGTCTGGGAAGATCCCACATGCCGCGGAGCAACTAAGCCCGTGAGCCACAACTACTGAGCCTGCACGTCTGGAGCCTGTGCTCCGCTACGGGAGAGGCCGCGACAGTGAGAGGCCCACGCACCGCGATGAAGAGTGGCCCCTGCTCGCGGCAACTGTAGAAAGCCCTCGCACAGAAATGAAGACCCAACACAGCCAAAAATAAATAAATAAATAAATATGTATATTTAAATGCTTTTTATTCTGAAGATCGTTAAAATCCATATATTTTTATTATCTGCTATATTTTTTATCACTGGATAAATGAAAAGTGGGTAAAATTTCTGTTAAAAATTTTTCTTACCCAGAAACATCATTGTGAACCTTTGTTAATTTACACCTTTTTGCAAGTTTGAGTGTTCATGAAATGCTTTCTGCTCAGGAGCATTTTGACTTCATTTAATGTAAATACTTTTCTACTGTATTTGATGCTGCCTGTGAGAGAGCCACTATTAATACCTACATCCTTCTATATTTTCATAGTCTTGCACCTGTCATGGTGCTTGACATACAGTCGGTGTTCAGTACCTATTAATTTGAATTTACAGTTGCTTTAGCTCAATACCAGAATTACATTGCTAATATTAGCAGATTAGAAGAGTGGGCAGGTGATCAGTCTGTTAAATTAGCCAGGTTACAGAAAGGACTGTCAGTTTTCAGCATTACATTTATTTCCTGGAGATAGTTAAGGATAAAGAAAACAGAACACTCTTATAGATATTTATGGTTTTGTGTGTGAGAATTGTGTAAATTTAACACAAACGTGTGCAGGTTAGAATGATTTTTAAAGGTTTTGCTTAATTTTTCTGTGATCTGTGTACTTCAAATTCTATATGGTATGCTGAAGGCTTACGTACACTTTAATGTGGGAACAGTTTAAATCAGTGATTCTTAACTTGGTGGGAAAGGCAGAGATGATGTTGGTCCGCTTGAGAACCACTGGTACAGGAAGCCAGTGTTACTGACGTTGTATTATATCCCTCAGGTGTGTTGGGGCAGAAAAAAAGATTGAGAAGCATTGGGTTAAATGATTTCTTGTTTGTTTTAAAATATAATTATGGCATGAGTCCCAACAGTGAGAGGATATACTGTAAGTTATTCACACTTTTCAATTAAGCTGAACATTTTTTTTTAAGTAGGCTTACATCTCTGTGTTCTGATAATCATGAATCTTCTGCTTGGTTGTGTTTTATAGGAACAAAGGAGAAACAGGCTAGCAAGAGAATTACCTTCAGCTGTATCACGAGACAAGGTAAAAAATGTTTTTAAAGCATATTCCCAATATGCAAAGATGGATTGGTAAGCCTCAGAATATTACTCAGTTCTAGGAGTAATTTTTTCTTCTCACTTTAATATTCCATTGGCACTATTTCATTGTTTGAGTAAAGGTATGCAAGTTTAAAAATAGGCTTTGAGTAATTTAAAGATAAAATATTTTGAATACATAGGAATAAATGCTTAAAGGTGGATTTTAAATATCAAGGCTTTAACAGAAATTCAATGACTTTATCAACGTTGTAAAATTAGTTGAAATGACTAATGACTTTATTATAACAAGAAGGTTTTTTTGGAGAGGGAAGATGACATTATATACATACCAGGTTTTAGTTACATGTAATAGTTGCATATATTAAAATTTTTGTGTAAAAATCTGTTACTTTGAATTCTTTACCAGAAAAGATCTTATCAACTTCCAAAAATCAAAATGAAGTTTTTGGATTTGGATTTTTCTTAGGAATTCATCTGAAGAAAGCCTTAAACAAAGGTGACAATAGTACAGGAAATAAGGCAAAATAAACATTAATTTTATGTCCCATTACTTTTGTTTTTCATGTTATTTTACTATTTTTATACAGAGGGGAAAATTCATATTTATAGAATGTTTCTGAATGCATTTTTGGCATCCTTGATTTTTTTCCCTGCATTTTTTGCCTTTAGTCTTCTAAAGTTCCAAGTGCTTTGGCACCTGCCTCCCAGGAGCCCTCCCCTGCTGCTTCTGCTGAGGCTGATGGCAAGGTCTGTTCTGATTCTTAATCTAAGCCTGCATGCCTAGTTTGGTGCAACATAATCATCTGGAAACAATACACTGAACAGCAGAATATTAATATGGGATATTGTGCTAAGGTCAAATTTTAGTCTAATAGAAATTTAAAATCATTTAACAATGTATACTTCATAAAATAAATTATTGTTGACATGCTTTTGCTTGCAGTATAGACGATGCACACAGAAAAAGAATTTAAAGAGGAAATTTTCAAGCCATTGGTATTTAAATTTTGCTTGTTAAACTGCATGTTTTAACGTATCTTTTAACAGTTAATTCAGGACAGCAGAAGAGAAACTAAAAATGTGAGTCTTGCTTCAGAATGAAAACGTTGGTACCTTTGGTTCTCACCAAAACTGTCTTCAAAACCACTGAAGAATTTGTTTGTAACAGTGGCATCTATCTCTTGTTGTCTGTGTTATGTTTTTAATGTTCCTCTTATCTAACTAACTTCTAAGATGGTATTAATTCTAGTTTCAACATTGTTTTAAATAATAACAACAGCCTTTCCCACTGTTTTCTATTATCTTCAAGAATAGTGTTGAATTTAATATTTTGGTAGGGAATTAAAATTCTGGAGATGGAAACTGTACTTTTGGACTTTTCCTCTTTAAAGGTTCTGAGATCTGTCCAGTGCTAATGGAGAATCCTCTAAGGTTTCTTTCTTATGCTTTCATTCAGTTTGCTCTTTTCACCCTAAATATATTTAGTAGTTTAACATGTGCCTCAACAGCTTAAGCAAATTCAGAACAAACAGGGGGGCTGTGAGAGTTTGAGACTGTTGCCAATTCTTGATAACCTTTAAAAAAAATTAAATAATCTGTAAGTTATTCAGATCCATTCTTATTTTTATCTTTTTTTGCCATTTAGCTCCTTTCCTTACTTGTTGTCCAGGTTTAAGATTCTGAACCTCAAATAAAACCTTATAAATGTCTTATCTTCTCTCAGCCCACTGTGCTAAGGTCTTAAGAGAACCATCTAAATCATTGCTTTTTATTTAACTCCTGGTATCACTCTGAATTTGCTCACTTTCCTTAAGATTTCATATGATCTATCATTCACGTATAGTTAACACGCATTTAAAAATACATTCATTTAAAAAGTAATGTATAAATATACTACTTGTATATTGATATACATTATCTTAACTACATTTTAAAGACAAATTTTGGACAGTGTTTTGATTCAGAATGATACCCAATACATTTTTTAACATTGCTGTAACACTCCTCTGTTAAATTTATATAAGCCATTTTTATTTCTATCTATAATTCTGGATGCCATTTTATCTCCATTTTAGATTGTAAAATCTTAAAGAACATCTAAAAACATCTCTTAAATGTTGACGAATTACTGTTTTCCCCATTATCCTAAACAGTTATTTTTCTTTTAGAAATCAAGACTAACAGATATCCTAAAAAAGAAGGTGCAAAAGCACTTGTGATTAATGGTAGCGCTAGATTTTTTTCAGCAGATCCTTTCTCAAGTAAAGGATTTCTACTTTTATCCTATGGTATTGACTATTAGGAACATAAACTGATTTGAGAAATTAATAAAGTCTTAAGTTTTGGAGAATGAGTTCATTGAACTTTCAGAGAGATCATAGTTCAACAGTGTTTAAAGTTACTTCGAAGAAATAATGTGAATAGCAGTTCTGGTTTTTCTTGTGCTTTTAATGAGCAGTCCTGTTTTAAAGGGCAGCTTCTACTTTTTCCACAATCTCTAGTGTTAGAGGAGTTGGAGAAGAGGAAAAATTTTGAGAAGTTAGCAAATAATAAAAAAGGAATTTAAAATATACTGGCTGAGGCCTTGCAAACAGTTTACAACAGAACGTCTTATTTATTTATTTATAAACCACAGTGTTACTTCTGCCATTCTTTATTTTTTTTACAAATACACTTTTTCTGGGCTGTGTTGTGTCTTCGTTGCTGCATGTGGGCTTTCTCTAGTTGCGGCGAGCGGGGGCTACTCTTCCTTGCAGTGCGTGGGCTTCTCACTGAGGTGGCTTCTCTTTGTTGTGGAGCACAGGCTCTAGGCATCGTGGGCTTCAGTAGTTGTGGCACGAGGGCTCAGTAGTTGTGGCTTGCGGGCTCTAGAGCTCAGGCTCAGTAGTTGTGGTGCACAGGCTTAGTTGCTTCGCGGCATGTGGGATCTTCCTGGACCAGGGCTTGAACCCGTGTCCCCTGCATTGGCAGGTGGATTCTTAACCATTGCACCACCAGGGAAGTCCGAACCTCTTATTTAGACAGCTCAGGGTTCCAGTTATACATGCCACCCATCATCTCTTTCTGACCCTGCCATCTCTCTGAATAGACTAAACTCCAGATGGTTACTGGATGTGTATTCTCCTTGACTGCTGTCAAAGGAAATTAACTTTGTTTAGTTAATATCAGTTTGATATGGTTGGTATAGGTTTTGGAACACGTTTTTTCAGGTTGCATCTGGAGGTGGTGGGGTTGGAGATGGTGTTCAAGAACCAACAACAGGCAACTGGAGAGGAATGCTGAAAACTTCAAAAGCTGAGGAGTTACTAGCTGAGGAAAAATCAAAACCAATTCCAATTATGCCAGCCAGTCCACAAAAAGGCCATGCTGTGAATTTGCTGGATGTGGTAAGCTGCAGAGTTTGCTTGAGGACAAATAACCAAATTACCAGGAAAACACTTTAAAAGACAAAAGGAACTGAAGTCTCAAAAACTTTTTGAATGTTAAATGTTGTCATTTCAAAATGGCACAAAAGTAACTTTTTTCTCCCCCTCCCTCCATTTAGCCAGTTCCTGTTGCACGAAAACTATCTGCCCGTGAACAGCGAGACTGTGAAGTTATTGAACGACTCATCAAATCTTATTTTCTTATTGTCAGAAAGAATATTCAAGACAGGTTAGTACTATGTTATATAAATCAGACTAGAATACCGCGAGATGATTTCATAATCTGTTTTGAAAATACACATTTTTTTTAAAATTTAGGTTTTTATTCTAAATCAAATGGATTATCTGATTGTTTTGCAGTGTGCCAAAGGCAGTAATGCACTTTTTGGTTAATCATGTAAAAGATACTCTTCAGAGTGAGTTAGTAGGACAGCTGTATAAATCATCCTTATTGGATGATCTTCTGACTGAATCCGAGGACATGGCACAGCGCAGGAAAGAAGCAGCTGATATGCTAAAGGTATTACTGTGAATTTTTTTGAATTTTCTTACTTGGGTTGTAGGTATAAACATTTATTCTTTAAAATGCATTCTGATCCTTGGAGATACACATATATAGTCTTTGTACGATGGCTAATCTTTTTTTCTGTTGGCACTTGATTAGATTCAAATTTCAGAGAAGATACTGGTTAGTATAAATCAACCACATATAAAGTGGAGAGGTTATCCCACATTAATTCAGATTCTTTCTTTGATATTCCTTGTTATTATAACTTAAGCATTTATAATTTTTATAATTTTCTTTAATGCAGGCATTACAAGGAGCCAGTCAAATTATTGCTGAAATCCGAGAGACTCATCTTTGGTGAAGAGAACTATGTAATACTGAGACTCCACTGACTTGCTAGTTACTGCCTACTTGAGTAGAATTTTATTTATGAACTCCTGTGTATTGCAATGGTATGAATCTGCTCATGTGAAGACTGGCTATAAACTGAAAATTATACTCTGTATTGCAGAACGAATCACACACTTAATCCAAATAATAAATGGCTGTTTCTAAAATTTCCTAGTATATATAAAATACATCGTCTGTCTTGTGACAGTTTCATCTGAACTTAAAAAGAACTGTTAATAGTTCTAGTTGTACAAGCAGTTTGTCTGTGGATAAGATGACCTGTGTAATCTGCTAGTAGTCTTAAAGCTGCTGCCATAGCCCTTCAAGAAGAATGCACCAAGACACCATGTCATACGACTATAATGCATGCACTATTATTTAAACCGAACTGGCTTTGAAAGAGGTGGGTTGACAAGTTACTCAGTAGTCAGTCACTATTCCACCTGTTCTTTGATTTAGTTTTATTGAGCTTCTCTGAAACCTTTGATGTGTTTGTAAGAAAGCTGAACACACGAGAGGATCTGTAACATTGACAATGATGTGATGTGCATAATGTGTAGCTACAGTCCTTCCACTTCTGGGTCCACATTCCCCTGGTGCGTTAAAAATTACAATATCATCTTTGATCTTACTTAAACCTGGAAGCATGAATTATGTTTTCCTGCATTAAGAACATCTAGCCTTGATTATCTAGTAAGACTTGGTAATGACCATCTTTCCTTTTAGTTTTCAGAAGTCCTAATAAATTCCCCTTGGTTTTCAAATATAATAGTAATAATTCAGATACATTTTTAAATTGGAGCCCTCTGACCACGCTTCAAGATTCACTTGGAGGTGGGACTTAAAACCAAATACTGTGGTGATTTTAAGTGTATCTTCTTCCTATTAGTTGTTAATAGTTACTTTTGCTTCACACCAACAAAGTACATTAGAATAGAAAGTAATGGTGGGGCTTTATTATTTTAAAAAAAACATCCTGACACACACACATAACTCCTAAAGGCTTTCAGGGGGTTGGGAGTAAGGTTTAGAACATATACACATTTTACCAAAATTCCCCAGGTGATTCTTGATATGAATTACATTATAAGTTTTAAAATGATAAATTAAATATTGCAGATATTAAAGTCTATTTTTAAGTTACGACATTTATGAAGGACTACTGGCAGGAACGTGTGAGTATGTCTGTTACTCTTAGCTAATGGCACCCATTTACTGTACTAAGAGACAAGAGACTCAGCAACTGATCTCAAACATAAAAAAACAGATTCAGTCTGATATGATATGGTACTACTTATACTTAGCAGTACCATCTTCATAGAATACATGCTTCCAGAATGTTTATTAGCATACTTTAAAATCACTCTGCCATTATTAAACATTAGTTTTGAAATTATAGCCATCCATGATTTACTTATTTCAGATAGATCAGATGACTTCCATTCTAGTCTAGCTTTTTTAATTTGTAAGGGGGGAAGAAAACTTACAATGCACCTTTCTCCAGCAAATTTCAAATTGAAAACATTACCTGCTATGATAATGCACTTGCTAGTACTACACACCGTGTACAAAGAAAAACAGAGACAAGAGGTATGCAAAGAGAAAACCTCCTTTTGTTGACACTTAAACTGAGTTAAGTTCTGAAATGCAGAGATGATCTCTGACATTTATAATGGATACCTGTATGTTCTTACTATGTAAATAAAGTTGCTGGTATGAAGTGACATTAAAGTTTGTCAATAAATGAATTCTTCCTAACTTTACTCCCAGAAGAAGGTTTAGATAAACTATAGCTTTTTTAACATATAAGTCTACTTTGGAACATAGCAATACAGCTTATACTGTATGAAAGTTTTATGACTTTCTTCTTTTTAGATTTTCATAATTGACTGAGGTATTATTACATCTCCATTTTTTGCATATGAAGATTAATTACTTGCTCCAAGTAATCCAGGTAGTAAATAGCTAGAATTTGAACTCTAAAGCCATGCTTTGCTGCCTGTAAGATTTTTCTAGAACACATCTGATTGTAAACCATTTTGAGTGTATGTTTGAGCTTCACTTGATGCTCAGGGGAAATAGGGGTGCTATTACCTTCGATTTTTCAGATGTTGGAAATAGTTCTGGAGAATCAACTTGCCTAAAGAATGTAGAGCTTAATTTAACTAAGTCTTGATTCCAAATCCTTTAAATTTGACCTGAAAACTTCCCTTACTGGAATGTCTTTTGATATTCTCAAATGATTAGATATTTAGTATATATATTTTGCCTCTATTTTATCTTGTTGGTTACTTAACTTTTCACTTCATCTCAAGCTGCAATCTGCTTGGGGACATAAGTTGAAACTTAAAACTAATTTAAAAGTTGATAAATTTATAAGACATCGCTACCTTTTTTTACTGAATTTAAAAAAACAAGGCTGAGTAAATTTAATTTTATGGAAACAGAGTCAAGGGACTGGAAAACTGAATTAGAAACTTTCTGAAAAGTCAAGTACTGACTTTTCTTTTCCTTGAAAAGAAACTATTTCTACTGTAATTTCTAATGCCAGCTATGGCTTCCTCTAACTTTTCTCCCTTTTTATGGAGAGCTGTATTTGCTTCCTAAACAACAAAAAACCTCTAATGAGATACACACCTGATATAAAAGTATCCACAATTACTTATACTACCTCTTTTTCATTGTTCCTCCTCATCTTAAAAACAGCAAGGACAGGATAGGAAAGACAGCATTTAGTTTTTCATGAAGCATAATTATTAAAAGAGATTAACCCTAGAAATCATGCTTTTCTGTGGTAGTCCTTAATGTTTAAGGATCAGGAAATAAAATATCCCACTATTACACAAACTGAACCAACCTATATAAATAATGAAATTACTCACACTGTGAGGCCTAGAGTACACTGCATTCTTTGTCTTTGAGTTGCATAAGTGAAGGTATAAATTCGTACATCTTGAGAATGAATGATGGATAAGTTTGAACCACTGGAAGGAGTTTTCATCATAGCTGAAGCCATTTTATAATGTAGAAGTTCCTTTTTCCTATTTTAAGTAACGAAAGTCCATTCTTAAGAATATGTTGTCCAACAACTAAAACACTCTCAGGATTTGTTACTTGTCTGTGATTTATACTGACTCCACCTTCTGTTATCATCCGATACCTGAAAAATAAAAATGTTCAGTAACTAGATAAATCTAATCACTGTTGACCGCTCCCAATAATACAGATACATCATTATTTCATTTAAATTTCAAAGGCTCTTCTACTGAAACCATTTAGCACTGAATTGTTATCTTCATGTTTATTAGATTCTGCCTCCCCTTTAATGTTCTAAAGGAGAAATTCAACTAATATTTTAAATAGATTGGGCAACCCCACTACTCCCCAGAATAAAGAGGATACAGACTGAATGTGAGAGGGGTGTGTGAATCTGTTTACTTAGGGCCTCTGTTCTGGTGATCTCAAATTGTGACCATCCCTAAGCTGACTGATTCCAGTGTATTTATACAATAGTGGTCATTTAAACGTAAGCCTTTTCCAATGCTGGAGAAAAAACTGACCAGGTTAGACTTAATAAGAGAGAGTATAGTGATACTAGATTTTAAAGAAAATTTAAGGTATTTTCAGCAGTAAGTACTCAATTTTCACTTTATTCTCAGACTAACTTAACTTCTGCAAGGAATGAGATGCCATTATCAGGAAAAACACCACCTCTGGAAACACAGGTTGTGAATTATAACTGTGAACCTAAAAGTTAAATAATCTTACCCTCGGGGGCCACCTGGAATGGCATTTGCTTTGCGGCACGTATCTAGGACACTTGTTCCAGGGTCAAGAACTAATTCAGAAAATGAAGCTTCTTTAAACAATTCTTTTAACTCTTGATCAGACATGACCTCCAGTGCCTCTATGCTGCTATGATAAAGGGCTTGTGTACACCTGAAAAACACATTTTGAGAGCCACATCACGTTGAGTGCTTACTTAGACACGTGTTCTAACACCCAAAAACCAACTATGAAGTACCCATTATGTTCCAGATGGAAAGTTTTTCAAACAGCAACACTGATCTTGTATAATTTATAAGCTTAATTCAGGATAATCTTTCTTTCTAGTAAATGGAGGCTAGTACTTTAAAGCAGTTAACACTGACAGTCCTTGTTAGTGGTAAAAGATGACTCTAAAACATTGGCTCCAAGTGTTCTCCAGTCTCTGAACTAATTAATCAAGTTCATTATTCTAAGAGGCCACCTTTTAGCAGAGTCCAGCCCTTCTTGTCCGTGAACAAGCTTTGTTACTTCTGTAGCAAGTCGTTTCTGAGGAGCCCGCTTTTCTGGCTCTTTGACATGCAGCTGCATTATGTGGTCAATCTCTGGAAGGGGCAGAAAAGTGAAGAGCTTCAGGTACCTTTAGGACAAAAAAAAAACCCCGTTAGATTTATATAACATACCTAATTTTTATCTCCAGCTCCCTTACCCTTTGAAGAACATCCTGCTTACTTTAGAATTTATTTTTAATTATGAAATATAACATACAGAAATGTACCAAAAATGACAATAATACACACACCACCCTGACTGAAGATGTTACTATTTTGCCATCTTTGTTTCAAATCCTTCCTTTTTAAAAAAGTCATGAAATAGTATAGATATAGATGAGGGCCCCATCCACCTCATATATATTCTCCTTCTTGCCCCAGAGACAACCACTAATCTAAATTTGTGGGCATCCTTCCCAAGCATGTTTTTATATTTTTGTTTTCTGTGTATGTACCCATAAATAAAAACTGTAATTTAAAAACTGACAAATATTTTATATGTATCATCTTTTAAAATCTTATCTTTGGTGAAAAGCATAGAGAAATACACAAACAACAGACATATAGTTTAATGAATCATAAATCAAACAGCTGTGTAACTATCACCTGTCTAGGTATACCACACTGCTCCTACCCAAATCCCCTCACCCCTCCAAGGTAACCACTCTTCGGACTTTTCATGGTAATTACTTCCTTGTTTTTCTTTATATTTTTACCATCTCAGTATGCCTCCCTAAACAGCATCACTTAGTTTTGCCTCTTTTTAGGCTTTACATAAACAGAATCATACAGAATATATTTTTTTTGGTTACTTTGGTACATCATTATGTTGGTGATTCACCCATGTTGCTGTGTGTACAGCTGCTGAGTACACATTCCATGTTATGAATGCTTTGTAATGTATTTATTCTAGTGTGGATATTTGTGCTGTTCCTACTCTTGGACAGTGGTTGATGGTGCTGCCATGACTATTCCCATGTATTTCTCTTGGTGTACATGTGCACTCATCTGTTAGGGATGTGCCCAGGGGGAGGGACTGCTGATCACAAGTCATGAGTATTTGACCTGAGTAGGCACAGCCACGTATTTTTCCAAGTGGTTCTATACCTGTAATGTAAGTGCTTGACATTAAGCTTTTGATTGCTTAATGCCAAGGTATCCATTTCAAAGACATCGATCTCGAATAAGCACACTGCCACATGTATGACACGGCTAGTACCAAAGCAACCAGATTAGGAACCACGCTGCCCCGACTCATGAAAGTCCCCTTTCAGAAAGCCCTGGGTAACCGAGATAACTGACTGCTTGAGTGACCCCTCTTCACCTTTCCCACTCCCTAATCCTCACTCTACGTTTTAAATTAGCCAGTGAAGAGTGAACCTGCGAAATCCTAGGCACTCCAATAAAGGCAGAGCTCCGGGTCCATGCTCCCTCCTTCCCTATCCTTGACTCACTGTGTAGCCCCTGTAGTGCCATGTGCCCTTCAGACACTGTAAGTAACAAATCTTTTTTTAAAGTTCCCTGATGATTATTGCTGAGATGTCTCTTACAATCATAAGGACCACAGCGCTGGTCCAGCCACAAGGTTGACTCTGGCCCAGGAAATGTCTGTGAGGGCTCCTACAAGTAGTATGGGCCGAGGTGAGCACCCCCAGGCATTTCTAGTTCATGGTATCACTACCAACAGGCTGAGGCCCACACAACAACTGGCAATGGCATAGTTGGCAGGACTGCATGATTGCCCTTTAGCTTTGACTAGTTTACTAACTGGCTAACCCAGGTGGGCAACACCATTTGGGAGGACAGCAATGCATGCTGGAGGTCTATCATTCTATTATGTCTTTTGCATATTGCCTCTGCTGTGCTGCCGGCGGTATCCATCCCAAAACGTCACTGCTGCCATAATTCAATGATCTCCGCAGAGCAGTGTGATCAGTGATCAAGGCCATATGGTCTAATGAGATGATCAGACCACAAATTATACAGACGTTGATTGAGTACTAATGTACATGAAGGTCCTCCACATCTCAAGGCCAAGGAAAGCTAATGAGGGTAGAATGGACCCCAAGGCTATTATCACTGCCCAAGCTGAGGCTCTGAGCTAAAGGCCAGAGGAAAGGATAATTCCCATAGGTAAGGAGGAGGGAGACCTCCCTCTGGGACTGGTGGGTCATAATGGGATTACACTTCCTAACCTGGATGAATGGAATAGCCTTGCAACAGGAAACTATTGGCAGAGCAAAAGGGGAAATACAGCCGAGGCTTGCTGTCACTCTTTGTCCCCCAAACTCGATGGGGTATCGTGGGTCCAGTACCTGGTGTGACGTTGCTAAACAATGGACAAATATAAATGTCCTGAACATCTTGTGCCAATGCCTCGTAAGACCCCTGAGGAGGTACACCAGCTCCTTGATAATACAGAACCCCTGTGGATGCTTCCTGGGCGTTGCTTGGTGTCGCTGAGTACCAACATTCCAAGGCTCACAGTGAATGGAAAACATGAGATTAGGCCTGTCTCTTTCTGTGCAAAAGTGGCATGGTCCAATGGGTTTATCACTTCTATGACCAGACTCACTCAAGCGACCCCCTCTTCATTCTAAGCCTGAAGAAGTCCCATTTGACCCTGAGTCCAGAGAATTCTTTTTACAAAATGCTCCCTCTAATCACGGGGTAGTGCTCCTACATTTTACTGGGACCGTCAAAACCATTCAAAAGGCACTGGAGAGCACTGACAGTGTTCCTATACATGGAGGAAATCACTCATCATTAAACCACCACTGTACTCAGATATAACAGGTACCAGGCCTTTTCATGTTCTGGAGGCAACGCCCTCACCGCTCACTAATTCTTTGCCACAGTCACAATCACATGCAAGTCTGCCACCTTCCACTAGGGTGAGGCACAGCAATGTGTTTTGGAAGCTGCCCAGCAGGCAGTCCAACGAGCCCTACCTTTAGTCCCACCTGGCTCCACATTCCAAGTCAGTGCTTGACCATATCTGACTATGCCTCCTCGGAGTCTCTGGACCAAACATAAGTCTACCTGATTTCCTATGGGGTTTTGGATTAAGTGCCTAACCCCAAAGGATTCTACTGGGTTCTTTTAGAAACTGAGGTCCTAGCTGGCCCCCAATCAATACTACTCCCTAACGCCCTGGGTTAGAGATGCCTCCGGCAGAAGCTTAACACCACAACTGATACCTCCTTGGTAAAATGAAAATGGTACCTTCAGGAGAGGGCTAACCTTGATGTCAAAGCCTTTAAAAATTACAGGAGGGGGCGTCCCTGGTGGCGCAGTGGTTAAGAATCCACCTGCCAATGCAGGGGTCACAGGTTTGAGCCCTGGTCTGGGAAGATCCCACATGCCAGGGAGCAGCTAAGCCTGTGCACCACAACTACTGAGACTGCGCTCTAGAGCCCGGGAGCCATAACTACTGAGACCACGTGCCACAACTACTGAAGCCCGTGCGCCTAGAGCCCATGCTCCACAACAAGAGAAGCCACCACAATGAGAAGCCTGTGCACCGCAACGAAGAGTATCCCCCGCTCACTGCAACTAGAGAAAGCCCGCGCACAGCAACAAAGACCCAACACAGCCAAAAATAAATAAATAAATTAAAAAGTAGGGAAAACTATATTATGATTCAGAGTTATAATTATATGTCTGAAAAATAAAAAAAAAAATTACAGGAGGGTGTAGCTTCCCTCATGATCAGCTCCTTCCTCTTCCTCTGGCTGCTTGGGGAGCCCCCTGGGACCAACTGTCTGAGATGGACAGGGAATCCGTACTCTTCACCAACGGCAGCACCACCACGTATGCACTGCAGCTTGCTGGAGGGCTGTAGCATCCCCCGGTCTCAGGCACCTCTCTAATTGAAGAAGGCGGTCCCGGCTCAGACCAGTTGGCAGAACTTGTAGCTGTTCACTTAGCCCTTAGGGAGCCATAAAGAGGCCTTTGGCAGATCCATATTTTCACAGGCTCCTGGGCTATTGCTAATGGCCTCGCAGTTTCGTCTGGCCAATGGCTAAGGGACAGTTTTCTCATATAAGACAAGCTCACTTGGCCCAGATATGGAAGGAGTCCCCAGTTCCTATCATTATTACTTATGTTTCCGCTCAGACTACCTGCTCTATGCTGGAAGCCATTTTCAACAGTACGGCAGACTCCCTCACTAAGCCACCACACTGCCCAGCACAGACCCTTCCTACCAGCTTGAAAAATGGGCCCACACAACCTTGGGTCACCAAGGAATTAATGCCTTAACAGCTTGGGCTTAATTGAGGGGACTTCCCATCTCCTCAGCAGCAGCCAAAGTTGTGATAGATGACTGTATTCTCTGCTCCCAAACCAAACAATGGAGGATATCCAGATGGGGACATATTCCCTGGGGAGACCAACCATGCTCCCACTGGCAGGTTGATTTCACTGGCCACTGCCCCCTTCTCCTGGGGCCTCCAGATATGCCTTCACAGTCATTAATACTTACTCGGGACTCCTTTGGGCAACTCCCAAATCTCTTTCCTCACTAAATTTATTCTCGTTTCCTTTGGATCGCCAGACATTACTGACTCTGACCCACTTTACCTCTCCAGAGATTAAACAAAGGGCTCTCCAAGTAATATTCTTAGGAATTTCCATCTAGGCTATAGCCCCAGGCAGCTGGCCTCACTGAGCATCATTAGCCTCCTTAAAGAGACACTCCTGAAATTAGTTTCAGGCAAGTGGTCCCCCAAATGGACTGAACTCTTTGCTCCAGGCCCTCATCTTGTTTAATTCTCGCCTCCTGGGCCTTCCTACCATATATACCAACTGTTATGCACACACCCAAATCCCACTTTTGGTCACCTCTGGCAATCCTCAAGCGTTTACCCTCCAAGAGAACTCTCCATTCATGTAGAGTTCTTTATTTTTGCTCAATAGCGGTTTTTAATGTTCTGCAGGCAAGTATTATACATTTAAAAATTTTTAAGAATTATTCCTAAGTTATTTTGATGATAGTTAAGTCAAATGATATTTTTTTGAAAAATTCACTTTTTCTTTATTGCAGGTGTATTTCTCATTAATTTACATTCTTCTAAGAGTTTAAGATATTGTGAATTAATGAGAAAATCACTTTAAAAAAGGACCCTCAAAAGGATCTTCTTTTATGTTAAAGAAAAGGAACTTTAGAGACAAAGGTGAAATAAAAGTCAAGTTTAAGATGAAAGGAGAAAAAAACTAGAATATGCAAGCAATAATGGCCTAAGAACCTGCTAGATGTAGATCACAAACTTGGCTCTAAGTTTTCTAGCACCCACAGTGGTTTTCTGCTTTAACCAACAAAAAGTGTTTAACTACAATGTTCTGTGATGTACTAGCCTTAAATAGAATCTACGTTAAAACAAACAAAAAAACCCAAAAAACTATGAAGGGTACAGAGAGATTCAATGGATAAAACTTATCATGAGCTTTAATGAACTTAATTTTTCTCAGCACACAATTAAGAACTCACCTTTCTACCAAATCATCTTGCTGCCTGACAAAAAATTGATACAATTCAAAAGGAGATGTCTTATCTCTGTTTAGCCACACAGCATTGCCAGCAGACTTTCCCAGTTTCGCTCCAGTTGTACTTGTAATTAGAGGAACAGAGATTCCAAATACATCTTCTCCAGTCAACCTATGCATAAAGAAGAACTTTATTATGTGCTTTAAGTTCAAGTGGTGGTAGGTTCTGCTAATCTTTCTCAGATTTCAGTCTGGTTTCCTGCTCTAAGAAAACTTCCTTGACCTCGTAAACCTGGATTCTTGTCCATCTTACTGCTTTCACAGCACTCTATTCTGACATTTGTCATTCTGAACTGCAGTTGAACCAGTGACTCTGGGCAAGCCAAGTGGAAGTGCTGCATAACTGGGGCCTAGACATTTTTAAAGGTTGGGTAGGAAGAGGAGAGAAAACTGGGTAAAGAGGAGTCAGGTAGAGACACTAAAAGAGGTGTCTTAAAGGGATTTTAAAAATCAGTAGCACATGAGCTAGTCCTGTAGTTCAACTCCCTCAAGAAAGTGCCATTGAAATCTACATTATTCGCCAAATATTGGGTGCTGAAAAAAAAATTTTTGAGATGCCAACCAATGACTAACACTTAGCTTCACGGAAGGTGCAGAGCAAAGCAGAGACTACTCAAGGAGGCCCAGTCACGTTCAGGTTATAAATGAAGACAAGCAGTCTTTCAAATCAGAAACACAGAAAAAGCTTCTTAAAAGCAGCAAACACACACAATCCGAATCCTGACTAGGAGGGTCTATTTCCTGCAGAGCTCTATAATATGTCCCATACCTAATACCATTAATTCAGCCCTTTAGTTCTCATTAGCCAGTGATATTAAATTAATCCCATTACGGACCCTTAATGGAGATAGAACCAACAAGGGCAGGAACGAAGGGCATCATTCCACAATCCTAACAATGCAACACAGGCTATTCGTGTGTAAATTATTTGGCCTAGGATTTCTCCAGGTCTAAAGGCGCTTACTTGTGGATGAACTCGTATCCGGACATGATATTGCCCAGCTGATCAGATCCACCCAGCTGGACCCGGCATCTATAATGCTGGAACAGGTAGTAGAAATCATAGGCCTGCAGCACCTGGTATAGAAACTCTGCCAAACTCATGCCTTCGGGGCTCTTGAGCCGAGTCTGCACGCTCAGCCGGCTTAGCAGCGTGCCCATGCGGAAATGGCCGCCCACTGCCGCTAGGAAGTCCACCAGGTCCTGCTTCTGGTACCACGCCGAGTTGTCCAGCACGGTGAAATTGCCCCAGGTCCGCCCATTAGCGAAGAGCTGCTGGTGATTAGCCGCCAGGGCTTTGAGCCCTTGGCGCAGGGCGCGCGCGTTGCTTTGCACGCGCTCTGCTTCCAGCGCCTCCCGCTCCTTGGTACGGCCGCTTGGGTCTCCCAGGCGCGCCGTGGCGCCTCCCACCAGGGCGATCACGTTGTGGCCCGCTCGCTGGAAGTGAAACAGGCCCAAAAGCGCCAGCAGATGCCCCACATGAAGCGAGTCGGCCGTGGGGTCAAAGCCGCAGTAGATGGTCTGGGGAAAATTGCCCGCCGTGCCACGGTCGAAGAGCTCTGGGAGCTCTGTCTTCGTACCCCTCTCAGGGAAGAACTCCTTGAACAGACCCCGAGCCTTCTGCATCGCCAGCAACCCCTGAGCGCCCGAGTGGGCCTCACGCAGCCCCAAGGGTAAGACTCCTGACAGGCCTGGGGTACCAAGGCCCTGGCCACGGGAAAAGC
The DNA here is from genome assembly GCF_965194805.1 of Balaenoptera borealis. Taxonomy (NCBI): domain Eukaryota; kingdom Metazoa; phylum Chordata; class Mammalia; order Artiodactyla; family Balaenopteridae; genus Balaenoptera; species Balaenoptera borealis. The sequence continues at coordinate 28,161,643 of NC_138870.1, forward strand.
ACCGAAAGATGGGCGCCGCCATCTTAGCGGCGGTACGAAGGGAATGCTGGGATCTTAGAGGCCCACCACACCCCTCAGTGCCCGCCTCCTACAATTCCTACAGAATTTACTTGTGTTTTTTTCTGCGCATGCCCAGGTAGGGCGGGGAGGTTGGTTACGGAGATCCGCAGCCTGGGAGTTCTGACTACCTGGGTGCAGTTTCCGCTTAAAGTCTGGTCACCTTAAGTACCCTAAAACTTAATTTCCTCATCCGTAACTTGGCTATGTTTATGATAATAGTTCCTATCTCAGATGGCTGTTGTGAGAATCTAAGAATTAAGGCACCTGGCACACATTGAGCGTTCTAAAATATTAGCTTTTGTTTAAAATTTCACGTAAAAATAAGTTGTGTTGCGCAAGTTGTTTGAAATCTCGGTCCTATGCAAAAATTTGTTCACAGAAGTTGTGAGGGGTCAGGATTGGTTTAACCTCACGGAGAGATACGGGGTTGGCGTCGAGACGCAATTTCGTAATACTGATTTTCAAATGGCTGAGAACACCTCAGCCCCCAGTATTCATTAGCCTCTCCAGGAGGTGGCAGTCTTGTCCAAGCTATAACGAGATAAAATTCAATAAATGCAGAAAGCCCCGTTTTATTAATTTCAGTTACAGGTAACCAGGTGGGACACAGCTTTGGCATAAGTGGATTCAAATTAGTAATCACATTGGCACAGCAATAGCCAGGTGCTAACAGTCCTCCAAGCACTAGGGATGGGGGTCTGTCTGGCAGCTGGCTGGCAGGGATCCAACTCCAAAACTCCATTTTAAAGTCTCATTTCTGGGATCACTTGCAATGCCAGCTGTCTTAGATAGAGTTTCCTGGGAAAGAGACTCGAGTGGGAGATTTGTGTGCAGAATTATTGGGGTGTGCCCTTGGAAACGACATCTGTACTGAAGTGATGGAAGCAGGGTTGGGCAGAGGGAGGAGTTGCTCTATGAACACTTTTGCATTAGAGGCTTCAGGCAACCCCATTAGGGGGCTCTGGAGCTGGGATTTCCTTTCAGAGTCATCCTGATTAGAGGCAAGGGGGCATGCCTTTGTACCCTGTTACTGACCTGTCCTTAAATGTGGAATGCCCCGCTGTGAGTCGTCAGCAACCAGTACTCTCAGCGGCTGGGAGATTAAGTGCCTTGGTCCTGAAGCAGGCATCTGGGCCATGCTCCAAACCGTTCCCTAAAGGATCTTTTCCATTTCTTAACATTATAAAGTGACTTAACAGAATGAAATATTATTTTAAAAAATTAGTTTCTTTGTATATGTGATTATCAATGAAGTGAGTTTCTCATTGCCAAACAGTAACTTCAGTAGGAATTTTAGATACTTATTCATCAGGCTATGTATTTGTATCCCAAATCCCATAATTTTTTTTCCCCAAAGCACAAAAACTGAATGATTTCATTTAATATCAGCAAGAGCCAAACTGAATCTTGATAATGAAAATGAAGACACAGCAGTATTTTCCTCCAGAAAATGAACATTTGAAGGAAGAAACATTTCTTTAAAAACACTTTATTTGTAAAAGACACCCTCTTGCAACAAGGTTTTGTATTTATATTTTCATTCTGTCAATTAAAGTGATATTTTAAACTGCATTGAATGTAATTCGTTGAATGTCTATCATTATCTTCCTGCCTCAGTTTAAAAGATACTAGATTAAAAAACATTTACAGTTCCTCTGGTTCTGAAGGAAATAAGCAGGGCATGTTCTAACTGTCATGTTGCTATTCAAAATATCTTAAAATTTGCCATCATAACCAGTTTAGCTGCAGTCTTGTTTCACACCACTTTGATCAGGGACATATTTCAGTACGTGTAGCAGGAAATTCTCCTGAGCACACAGCAGATGGTGCTTCCTATTTAGTACCTAACACACAGGAAGATTTGAACATTTTCAAAGGAGTGTCTTTCATTCTTGAGGTTTCTGGTTAATATGACAAGTAACTATCTGTGACTTTTACAGGTATGTTAGTAATTTTATAACAGAAACTATGACTTCATATTGTGGTTTAGTTACTTAGTCACTTCAGGAGATCATACTTCTTATACAACTATACCTCTTTCATCCTTACTTGATTGCCTGTGCTTAATGGAGAAGAACTTTTCTGTACAATGAAAAACAGAAAAATTTTATCTGACATTAGAATTTATTATAAGGTCTTTATAGATTTGAGTTCTGCTTGGTGTCTTCTTAAATTTAGTTGTATTTCATGAACCGGTAGTGAACTCTGGTACAGAAGGTAGTATCAGAACAGGTGCTATGTGAGACTTGACAGTGGCTCAATAACAGCGAGTTATTTCCTTTTTATAATTTGTCTTGGTGTAATAGGAAGAGTGCAGCTTTGTCTAAAAAATGGAAGCAATTGAAGAAGGTGGGACTTTTAAGTCTTTGGAATTATATACATGGCTGAAATTTTATGATGCTGGAACTTGATTTGAGCCTGGGGTAAGTAAAGGGGCACAAGTTGATTCTTGCTGTTTTTTTTTGGCTTCAAAAGTGAATGAACAATGTTAAAAAGTATTTTAGAAAATATGGTTTATCTCAACTGTGATAACTTGAGGTTAGCTAACATTGAATTAGGGGGACATGTATTTCATAATTACTCTTTCCTGAAACAAGATGCCATATGAATATTCATTTTGAAGGGATCTATGTTTTATATGGTTTGATTTTCAAAATGTAAACAATTATAAATATAATAGCATTTAAAAAGCATAAAAAGAGTAAAGATTAATAGTATTTTAACTGGCCTCTCTCAAGTTATGCCCTACAGTTTAAAGTTAGGCACTCCTACTTAATTCCAAAGTGTTTATCTGTAACACGGTACATATTCAGACTACAGCAGAGATCTGCCTGGGGCTGAAATATGAGCTTATCTAAAGGTCATAGCAAAATGACAGCAGAAAGGAGGATGAGGAATTCTGATCATTATAATTACTCTAAAATATTGTACTCACTTGTGTTTCCTTTTTTCTCCTGGAGACTGCAAGTATAGGTTTGTTCTGGAACATAAGTGGTGACATAGGATGCAGAAAGAAGTGGCTAGGAATAAGGAATAGAAATTGTAAGGTATTTAGTGATGGCCTTCCTTCCAGATAAAGTATTTCAACAATATTTCTATTTCCTACTACTTGAGAAAAGAAAAAAATAATTTCTAAAGACTGGTTTTGAGCCTTTGTATAGTAATTAATAAGACAGTCTGCCTCATAATTTCATCTTCTCTCATGGCTTCACTGTTGCCAATATTCTTGAAACACCATAAATCCTAAAGAATCCTCCCACCCTGTCCACCCTTACCTGCAAGCCAACCCTTCCTATTTCATTCCAAACAAATTCCTTCTAGGAAGTTTCCTTTGCATTAGGTGGGATGTTTTCACTATCCAAGTTTTCATGTCTCTAAAATATATTAAAATGTGAAATCAATAATGCTCACCCTCCTCACAAGAAAGTCCATTAAATTTGATTAAAAGTATAAATTTATGCAGATCAAGTACCTTAAAACCTAGTCTACATCCTTTTATTGAAGTGGCTCTGATGCATTTTGAGTTGGTGGTCATCTTAACATCCAAACATTTTTCAGAAGAGATTAGTTCTTTGAAGCTGTTGGTTGCAGGAGCATATTAGACCAAAAAAAACCCCCAAAAACCTGTTACTAAATGTGAATTTTCTTTCTGTACTGGAGTTTAAAGGACACAAACAGGTGTTCATTCTTTGTTATGCTACTTTCGTAGTCAGTGGAATAACCTATAGTGTTCACAGTTGCTTTAAGTATATGTACCTGATCCCATATCGATGTGGCTGGATAATATTTTGAGATATTTATTTATTTATTTATTTTTTAATCCTTCATTTTCCCCTTTCTATTCTATCCATTTAAGCTGACAGAAAGTTCCGTGTGTCAGTGCCTGGGGGAAGTCAGGGAGGAATGCAGAATAAGTCTGGAATTTTTGTGGCTTTTATTTCCAAAAGTCAAAAACCTAGAGACAGGCTAAAGTTTGAGGAAATAAGCTTGGAGAAAGTGACAGGATTCTCCTTGTTAAGCAGGGCCCTCATCCTGGGCAGGAGAGCCTGGGTTGTTGGCCCTGTTTGCAAGAGGAGCTATGGCCCTGTTTGCAAGAGGAGCTATGCCTGGCCTCAAGGAGATGGTCCCGATGTACCTCAGGCCTGGGGTTCCTGGCCTCACCAAAGATGCCTCTGCTCCATTTGAGACAGGGTAGTGCCTCAGCACTAACTGGAGGCCTCAGAGAACTGCCGTGGGCTTGACCAACAAAGATGGCTAGAGTGATCAGAATAGGTTGGAGATTATTATTTCCAGGGACTCATGAAGGATGATCAAATTTTGATGAAAACCTGGAAGGGGAAAGAAAGGAGCCCAATGATGATGGAGAAGCAATTTTCCACCATTCTAGTTGTTAAGGACTCAGAAGTTTGTTCATTCACTTAACAAATTTTTATTAAAAGTATTCAATGAATCAGGCACTGTTCCAATGACTCAGACACATTCACGAACCAAAGAAAAATCCCAGCCCTAGTGGAGATGAAATTGCTTATGAAGTTATGTTTCGCTGAGTGGTCCTATTCTTCATCAACTTCCTTTTTCTGACCCAGGGTCCTTTTCCACCCCTAGGCCTTGGAGCAGAGAGAGGGAATGACTCCAAGGTTATTGTTCCAGGAACATGCAAGTTAGGATGGGGCTATGGGAGAGAAGCATTGTGGAGAATATGACAAAAGAAGGACACCCCTTGTGGAAGAGTGATGTAGAGTTAAAGGGATCCTGGGCCAAAGAATTCAAACTGTTTTTCCCCTTTCGATCTGCAGTTATGTCTTCCTTCACAATTGCAGCATTGAATTTTTTTCCTAAAATAACTCTTTCCCCAACACCTTCTTTTCTGCTCTGAGTTTGGTGATAGCTGGTGCAGTCCACACCAACATTTTGTTTCACAGGATCATGCTTCAGGGGTTATTGGCAAGCCACGGGAGCTACTTATTTGACAATGTGATGGGCAAAGTGAGCTTGTCTCCTAGAAACAGAATGTTGGAGACACCAGTTTTGATTGTTTTTTGAAAAGCTTAGTGCAAAAAGAAAATGTCTTCAGGCAAGATAATTTTGGAATTTTCCTATTTCTCAATTTACCTTAGTAATTTTCTAGTCTCTTTGACATAGTGTACAAATGAGGCAATCAACTCATCATTGTCTTTCCATCATGGCCAACTGAATTTATGTCTCCATGAGAGAAGAAGTAATACAATAAGCAATCAGTCTATGTTTTGTAGAGCATTTCCATTTTGATTCAATCTATTTTTGTATTTTTCTTTTTAGTGTCTTCCGTATAGGCTTTATGTGCTTCTGTGTAAGCACTATGGCCAATTATCGAATGAGAAGCAAGTCTGGAAACATCTTCTAACTATTCTATAATGAGAACAAATACCTTACATTTACTTATCTCAAACAGAAAAGTCAAACATCACTTCCTTTATCCTCAGAACAACAAGAAAACGTGGTTCTGATTTGTGGTACAAAGGACTAGGAGTCATAGAACTGGGTAGTTGTCTCAGCTCAGCCTCCACTAGCTGTACTCCTTAGATAAGCCACTTAACACTATAGGCCTTAGTGTCCTCATTTTACAGATAAAAGGGCTAGAGTAGGTTATCTCTAAAATCCCATCCAGCTCTAAAATTCTAAGATGCCTGTTTGCTATTAGATTATTCAAAGTTCTCGTTTATTGTTTCTTAACTTTATCTTCATTATTTAAGCTGCCATGCTAGAGAGGACGTCAAAAGTGTGTTCATCTATCTCCTCCCCTATTGATTTACTTACGTAGTAGAAGCAAGTTTAAGTCAATGTCTACATGGCTGTAATTAGAGTCAGATTGTTTTATGATAACATTTGAAAAATGAAGATTTAGAAAGTGGCAATTCACCAATGAAACATGGATCATATTTGCAGAAATGTTTAGTTTTAGTCCATAGTGATCTCATTCAGAGCTGTCCATGGGTGAGAAACCAAACTGGAAGGGTATCACTAACAGAGAAGACAAATGAGAATGACTCCTCTATATGCTCAGAGCTATTTTTTCTGAAACCAGAGGAAATCTTAGGTGCCCATGCCCCTCTTCATTATGCATTTTATGAAACTTTTCTCCAAGCATGGAGTTTAAGGAAGATTTAAGGTAGCGGGAATCAGGGACACTTTTGTTGGTGTCAGATTGTGACCAAATACATACACTAATTGAGACACCTTCCCTATGAACTCCTAATATCATTTTATACTGCACACTTGAGAATGCATCCTGTAAATAGGTGACCATAAGCCCTGGTTTAGAGGCCTCTTGTCTCAGCCTAATTCTTTCTCTTTCTCTCTCTTTCTTATTGAAGTACAATTGACCTACAACACTGTGTTAGTTCCTGGTGCACAACATAGTGATTTGATATGTCTATACATTTCAAAATTATCACCACAATAAGTCTAGTTACCATACAAAGTTATTACAACATTATTGACTATATTCCTCACACTGTACATTTCATCCCTGTGACTCATTTATTTTGTCACTGGAATTTTGCACCTCTTAATTTCCCTCACCTATTTCACTCATCCCCCACTCCCCTCTCCTCTGCCAACTACTTGTTTGTTTTCTGTATGTGAGTCTGTTTCTGTTTGTTATATTTGTTCCCTTGTTTTTTAGATTCCACATAAAAGTGAAATCATATGGTATTTGTCTTTGTCTGATTTATTTCACTTAGCATAATACCTTCTAGGTCCATCCGTGTTGTTGCAAATGGCAAGATTTTGTTCTTTTTTAAGATTCCATCATACACACACACACACACACACACACACACACACATTCCACAGTTTCTTCATCCATTCATCTATCAATGTGTACTTAGGTTGCTTCCAAATGTTGACTATTGTAAATAGTGCTGCAATGAACATAGGGGTGGGTATATCTTTTTGAATTACTGTTTTCCTTTTATTTGGAAAAATACCCAGGAGTGGAATTCTTGGATCAGATGATAGTACAATTTTTAATTTTTTCAGGAACTTCCATGCTGTTTTCCGTAGTGGTTGCACCAACTTACTTTCCCACCAACAGTGTACAAGTGTTACTTTTTCTCCACATCCTCACCAACACTTGTTATTTCTTGTCTTTTGGACAATAGCCATTCTGACAGATGTGAGGTGATATCTCACTGTGGTTTTGTTTTGCATTTCCCTGATGATTAGTGATGTTGAGCATCTTTTCATGTGTTTACTGGCCATCTGTATGTTTTCTTTGAAAAAATGTCTCTTCATGTCCTTTTCCCATTTTTTAATCAAGTTTTTTTTAATGTTGAGTTGTATAATTTTGGATATTAACCTCTTATCAGATATATGGTTTGCAAATATCTTCTCCCATTTAGTAGGCAGCCTTTTTATTTTGTTGGTAGTTTCCTTTACTGTGCAAAAGCTTTTTAGCTTGATTTAGTCCCATTTGTTTATTTGTGCTTTTGTTTCCCTTGCCTGAGGAGACATTTCCAAAAAATCATCACCAAGATCAATGTCAGGGAGCTTACAGCCTATGTTTTCTTCCAGGAGTTTTATGGTTTCAGGTTTTACATTAAGTCTTTAATCCACTTTAAGTGTGTTTTTCTGCATGGTGGGAGAGAGTAGTCAATTTGATTCTTTTGCATGTAGCTGTCCAGTTTTCCCAACCCCATTTATTGAAGAAGCTGTCTTTTCTGCATTGTATTTTCTTGCCTCCTTTGATGTAGGTTAATTGCCAGTCTAAGTGTGGGTTCATTTCTGGGCTCTCTATTCTTTTCCATTGATCTATGTGTCTGTTTTTGTGCCAGTATCATACTGTTTTGATTACTGTAGCTTTGTAGAATAGTTTGAAGTCAAGGAGCATGATACCTCCAGCTTTGTTCTTCTTTCTCTATATTGTTTTGACTATTGGGGTTCTTTTGTGTTTCCATACAAATTTCAGGATTATTTGTTCTAGTTCTGTGAAAAATGTCATTGGTATTTTGATAAGAATGTCATTGAATCTGTAGATTGCCTTGAGTAGTAGGGTCATTTTAACTATATTAATTATTCCAAATCCATGAGCACAGTCTATCTTTCCATTTATTTGTGTCATCTTCAATTTCTTTTCTCAATGTCTTATATGATTTATTCCTAAGTATTTTATTCTTTTCAATGCAATTATAACTGGGATTGTTTTGTAAATGAGTCTTTCTGTACTTCCTGGACCTGGATGTCTGTTTCCTTTCCCAGGTTAAGTAAGTTTTCAGCTAATATTTCTTAAAGTAAGTTATCTGCCCCTTTTTCTCTTCTCCTTCTGGGACCCTTACAATGTGAATATTAGTGTGCTTGGTGTTGTCCCAGAGGTCTCTTAAACTGTCCTTATTTAAAAAAAAAATTTTTTTTTATTTTTTCTCATCAGCTTGGATGAGTTCCACAACTCTGTCTTCCAGTTTGCTGATCTGTTCCTCTGTATCATCTAATCAACTATCATCTAATCTTTTTTCAAATTATTCCCTCTGTGCTGGGTCTTGAGTGTGTGAGAATTTCATGTGAGATTTTGCATGTGCCCTTTAAGAGTGGAGTCTCTGATAGCACAGGGAACTCTACTCAGTACTCTGTAATGGCCTATGTGGGAAAAGAATCTAAAAAAAAAGGAAAAAGAGAGAGAGTGGATATATGTGTATGTGCAACTGATTCACTTTGCTGTACACCTGAAACTAACACAACATTGTAAATCAACTATACTCCAATAAAAATTAAAAAAAAAAAAGAATGGAGTCTCTGTTTTCTATAGCCCTCCAGCTCTCCTCTATGTAGCCCCCCCCACCACCCTCTGGCCTTCAAAGCCAGCTTTCCCAGGGGGCTCATCCTCCTGGTGCAAAACCCCCAGGCTGGGGAGCCTGATATGGAGTCTGGACCCCTCGCACCTTAGGGAGAACGTATGCATTTGTGATTATCCTCTCCTTTGTAAGTCAGTTACCCTGGGGGTGTGGGTCTTAACTATACCATGTCTCTGCCCTTCCTACCTGTCTTGTTGTGGTTCCTTCTTTATGTGTTTAGTTGTGGAAATTTGTTCCTGCTTGTCTTTAGGTTGTTCTCATTGATACTTGCTCTGTAAATAGTTGTAATTTTGGTGTGCCCATGGGAGGAGGTCTTCCTACTTTGCCATCTTGGCCACCTCAGAATAATTCTCAATATGGCCCTTTTACTCTCAAAAGTGTGCTGTTTTGACAATAAATTATATGGTATTTCTATCTAAAGTTTCTACCCTGGAAAACCAGTTAATCCAAATTTTTTTTATTAGTTAGGAGTTTTTAATATATTTTTTGGAGGATTCTTGGATATGAATTTATTCTCCATATTAATATGAGTTTTTAATAGTCAAAATGGTAGGGTGAATGGGCATACAGAACTGGAACATTGAGGTGAGTCCTACAATACTGAAATGGCAACATGTATAAAGAATAATGAGGGACTTCCCTGGTGGTCCAGTGACTAAGACTCTGCGCTCCCAACAGGGGGCCAGGGTTCAATCCCTGTTCAGGGAACTAGATCCCACAGGCCGCAACTAAGAGTTTGCCTGCCACAACTAAAAAAAGGTCCCACATGCCGCGAAGAAGATCCCGCGCATGGCCATGAAGATCTCGCGTGCCACAACTAAGATCCAGCGTGGCCAAATAAATAAATTAAATAAATAAAATAAATAAATATTAAAGAATAATGAAATGTTTATATATTTTGGTCTTGATCATATGGAATACAGGAGGATGGGCACAAGGATTGAATCAGGTTATTATTTTAATAGTGAACTGTTGGGAGAAAATGAAATATCTAAAGGTAGAGGACTGATTAATTATATTACAGCATAAACCCTACTGGTTTTGTAGCCACTAAAATTATGGTTATAAAATATTAAGTAAAATCAGAAAAAAAAGTATACTTATTTCGGGACTTCCCTGGAGGTCCAGTGGTTAAGACTCTGCGCTTCCTCTGCAGTGGGCATGGGGTTCGATCCTTTGTCGGGGAACTAAGATCCTGCACGCCATGTGTGGTGCAGACAAAAAACAAGTATACATATTTCATATTAAGGTGGGAAAGAATTCTCTAAGATTAAAAATAATGGTAGGAACATACATGAAGAGATTAAGAATTTATGTTTGTAAAAAAATACAATGATAAAAATAAAAATATAATGCATACAAGAAACATCTAACTTATTAAACATATGTCAGATATGTAAAGAGTGCTTAGTAATTAATGAGAAGAAGGCTAATACTCTAATAAGTAAATGAATAAGGAAATCACAACACACATACACACAAAGCCCTGTGGCCAATAAAAAAATTTTAGAAAATGCTCAGGCTCACCAGTTATTAAAGAACTGTAGTTTAAAGCCATATTTTCCTCATATAAAATGTTTTGGTGTTTGAAGTGACTGACCGACTTATAAGGCAGCAGGAGTTGATCTTATAAAACTGAAGATATAGAAGATTTAAAGCATATCTCTATATAAATAAGTCTGCAATACTACTCAGATGAGGGATTGGGCAGCCTTGCAAGCACAGAGTAAAAGGTCCACAAGGAGAACCTTGGTAATGCTCACTCAGCCACTGTCCAGCGAAGAGAGGGAGATGTAGCCTTCTGACTTGAAATATATCCATGGTGATGACTGGCAAGTTGATCCATAATGTAGAGTTAGATAAAAGGGGCAGGAGTAATAATAATGATATACCAATAATAACAATAAGCATTGAATGCTATGTGATAGGCCTTGTGGTAAGTGCTTTACATGCATTTTTTAATTCTCACCAAAAACTCTTGAGAGAAATTTCATTATTTGTATTTAGTTCACAGATGAAGAGACATCAGTACTTGAATCCAGATCCTTCTGACAACAAAGAACATATAAGATTTTAAAGTAGTTTTTCACTCAAGAGATATGTCTTAGACCTGTATTAGATTCATGAGAATTTAACAGAGGGGAAGACGGATGACTCTTGTCCTTATAGAGCTTTAATTTATAAAAAGTCTTTAATCCATTTTAAGTTGATTTCTGTGTATGGTGTAAGATAGTGGTCCAGTTTAGTTCTTGTGCATGTGGCTGTCCAGTTTTCCCAATACCATTTATTAAAGAGATTACCCTTTCCCCATTGTCTAGTCTTTGAAGCCATCTTTCTGATGCTGTTTCTGCTGGCAAACAAGCCATGGAAATGTGTCAAGAGGTGAAAAGGGTGACTGTAGGGACCAGACTCAGTGTTCTGGTGTCTAATGCTGAGAGGCAGTTATGGAAGTAGTAGAAGCAGCTATGGTTTGCTGGTTCCAGCTTTCTGATCCCCCTATTACTGAACCACAGAAGCTCCAGTGGCAGCCCCTTAACTCCTACTCCTTTGTTCCTTCCAACAGTCATGATTCCTTATTAAATCCCTTGTCTTAAATACCTGGAGTTGTTTGTTTCCTGCACTGAATCTTGACTGACATCTCAATTCTCATTTGACTCACTTCACTCTCCTGGTTCTAGTTTCATGCTCCCTAAGCAGCCATCCTATCATGATTTGATAGGCAGTCTGTGTAATGGCTAAGTATAATCTCTGGAATCAGATTTGGGATCAGATCTTCTACAATGATCATAGGCAAGTCACTTAACCTGTAGGAGTCTCAGTTTCCTTACTGTAAAATATTAATAGTGATGCTAATGTACCTCACAGGGTTGTCATGGAGATTAAATGCCACCTTGTATAAATGCTTTGTACATAATAAAAGTTGATAAATGACAGTTGTGTTATTCCTATTGTTATTGTTGTTGATATTACTAATGTGTGTCTGACTTTCACACACTTTCTTTGGACTCTCAAAGCAGAGGACAGGCCCTCATGACCTAATCAAAGCCCTGTTCTTAGACATCACTGTTACTATATATCTGTAAGATGATATATTTTGTAGTTGTTAAAATAATTTTTAGAACAATTTCCCACAACATACATAATGGGTGACATTCACATGCATGAAAACCACATGACCTTTGCTTTTACCTCTCATTCCAGAAAGCATGTTAGAATTCACATGAGCAAAAATGACATTGTTATTGCAATACATCTATGTATATATGCATTTGTAATTTATGCTATAATTTGTTAAATAAAAGCAAAGTGATTCACAAACTTTTACACATTTCCATTTTCTCACTGCTCAACTGATGATGATATTTTCTCAACTTTCCTGAATAATTTTCTCTCTTTACCTGGTGACAACTGCTGTTCTCTGGTTGGACCCCCGTCACTATGCTGTGGACTGGAAAATGTCTCCAGGCAGAAAGCTGAGGTGATCATAGGGCTCACTTCATTTTACTCTCTTCTCTCAGTGATCAAAGTCCTGGAATGTCTGTTGTCTCAGGTCTAAAGCCAGTTGTTTCACATATTTTTGTTTAGTTTTCTAGTTATTTACAGTGGAAAGACAAGTCTGCTACCAGTTACTCCATCTTGGTGGAAGTAGAAGTGCCTTTATAAATATTTTTGATTGAATCATAAAATGTGAGAGGAATTATTAGAACATAATCTCTGTTTTTCTACCAAATTTCTTTTGTGGTTCCTCAGGCACTGAAGATGGCTCTTCCTTTGGGTCTAAAGTGTCAAGATTATAGTTCTTGTCCCTTTGATCTTTTCCCTGCCGGTCTTGGATCCCAAATCACCACCAGGATGACACTAAGTTTCTTAGGATAAAAAACAATTTTAAATTTACCACACATGGTAGTTTTTAATGACTTTTTAGTTTCTTAAGGCATACAGGTAATCCTTCTTACTTCAAGCCTTAACTAACTTAATCCTTGATTTTTCTCATTCTTTTTTGACTTCTTTTCTTTTGCTCACTCTTCTTATTAGCAGTCTACTTTTTTTTTTAACATCTTTATTGGAGTATAATTGCTTTACAATGGTATGTTAGTTTCTGCTTTATAACAAAATGAATCAGCTATACATATACATATAACCCCATATCTCCTCCCTCTTGCATTTCCCTCCCACCCTCCCTATCCCACCCCTCTAGGTGGTCACAAAGCACCGAGCTGATCTCCCTGTGCTATGCGGCTGCTTCCCACTAGCTATCTATTTTACATTTGGTAGTATATATAAGTCCATGCAACTCTTTCACTTCGTCCCAGCTTACCCTTCCCCCTCCCCATGTCCTCAAGTCCATTCTTTACACCTGCGTCTTTATTCCTGTCCTGCTCCTAGGTTCTTCATAACCTTTTTTTTAGATTCCATATATATGTGTTAGCATACGTTATTTGTTTTTCTCTTTCTGACTTACTTCACTCTGTATGACAGACTCTAGGTCCATCCACCTCACTACAAATAACTCAATTTCATTTCCCTTTATGGCTGAGTAATATTCCATTGTATATATATGCCACATCTTTATCCATTCATCTGTCGATGGACACTTAGGTTGCTTCCATGTCCTGGCTATTGTGAATAGAGCTGCAATGAACATTGTGGTATATGACTTTTTTTGAATTATGGTTTTCTCAGGGTATATACCCAGTAGTGGATTGCTGGGTCATATGGTAATTCTATTTTTAGTTTTTTAAGGAACCTCCATACTGTTCTCCATAGTGGCTGTATCAATTTACATTCCCACCAACAGTGCAAGAGGGTTCCCTTTTCTCCACACCCTCTCCAGAATTTATTGTTTGTAGATTTTTTGACGATGGCCGTTCTGACTGGTGTGGGATGATACCTCATTGTAGTTTTGATGTTCATTTCTCTAATGACTAATGATGTTGAGCATCCTTTCATGTGTTTGTTGGCCATCTGTATGTCTTCTTATTTGCAGTCTTATTTTCTCTCAGGCAGTCTATTTTGCATCACATTTTAACATTTAAAGACATGCATTTACATTGATTTTTTTTTGGCCACGCCCTATCACTTGCAGGATCTTAGTTCCCCAACCAGGGATTGAACCCGGGCCCTTGGCAGTGAAAGCATGGAGTCCTAACCACTGGACAGCCAGGGAATTCCTGCACTTACATTGATTTTACAAAATATTGTTCCCAGAAAAATTGACAGGATGCACATGCAAGCAAGAAGGGAATGATTTCTTTTAGACACCACCGGGATTCAGCACAAGATGGAAAGGACCTGGAAGCCATTCAAAGACTGGATAAATTGCCAATTGGCTGGAACATTGGAAAGTAAATTGGGATTTCCCACATGTAAAAAATATTAAAGAGACATGAATAGAAATAAGATATCTATTACTTTTCACTAGAAACATAACTATTATTTTTAATTTTTTCACTAGGAGAGAATTTTATTTTAAAAGTGTCATTTTAAACTTCATCCTCCTTCCCAAGCAGTGCAGACACTTGTGGATGGTTAACAAATGTCATTACCCCCAAATTGGGGATTTTGCTGATCAATTTTGACCTCTTCTGAAAAAATGGTTGGTAGAGTGTGTTATATTACTGTTCTACTTTCAAAATATCCTCGCTGGCTTGTTCGTTAAGTCTGTCTGTTTCATTTTGTACTTCATCAATACGTTCAATTGCTTCTTGCCATTCTTTTTCTTCCTTCAGCAAGTTCAGAGAAGCAGACGTTTCCTCTGGCCTGGAAGCAGGAGTCAGTCTTGGTTTCTTTGCTTGGGGTGGAAGTGAAGACTGGTGTTTGGGGACCATGCTGAGAGAAAAGCCAAGAATCCACCCAAGGGAAGAGGCACGTACCAGGAACTCTGAGAACGAGAAAGGTAACTCTTTAATACATAATGAGACTTATGACCTCAGCCATTTGGCCATCATATCCTAGGATCAACATCAAAAGCCTATGGATCAAATTTGAGGCATTTAGATAGGTCCAGTTTTCTTCCAGAAGACAACCATTGCTATCAGTTTCTTTCATATCTTTTCAAATATATCATATATAACACTAATAATGACATGCTATACAGACTGTTCTGCATCTTTCTTTCTTATTTAACATTATATCTTGGCAAAGTTACTAGTCAGTACAGGAAGAGCACCCTCATTCTTTTTTATAATCTCATGAAAAGCTGTAACTTAATTTATTTATTTTCTGTTTTAGTTGAAATATAATTGACATATAACTTTATATTAGTTTCAGGTGTACACAAAATGTTTTGATATTTGTATATATTGTGAAATGACTACCACAAGAAGTTTAGTTAGCATCCATCACCATAGTTACAAAGTTTTTTTCTTGTGATGAGAGCTCAAGATCTACTTACTTAGCAAATTTCAAATATGCAATACAGTATTTTTTTTAATTAAAAAAATTGTTTGTGATAGTTTTTCTTTTTTCTTTTTTAAATTTTATTTATTTATTTATTTATTTTTTTTTTGGCTGCACCAGGTCTTAGCTGTGGCACGTGGGATCTTCGTTCAGGCACGTGGGATCTTTTTTGTTGCGGTGTGTGGGCTTCTCTCTAGTTGTGGTGCATGGGCTCCAGGGTGCGTGGGCTCTGCAGTTAGTGGCACGTGAGCTCTCTTGTTGAGGTGCACGAGCTCAGTAGTTGTGGTCCGCAGGCTTAGTTGCCCCGCAGAATGTGGGATCTAGTTCCCTGACCAGGGATTGAACCTGCATCCCCTGCATTGGAAGGCGGATTGTTTACCACTGGACCACCAGGGAAGTCCCCACAATACAGTATTATTAACTATAGTCACTTGCTGAACATTACATTCCCATGACTTATTTATTTTATTTTATTATTATTATTTTTTTTTTATTTGGCCGCACCGTGTGGCATGTGGGATCTTAGTTACCTGACCAGGGATTGAACCTGTGCTCCCTGCAGTGGAAGCATGGAGTCTTAACCACTGGACCACCAGGGAAGTCCCTCATTCTTTTTCTTATGGCTGAATAATATCCTATTATGTATATATACCACATTTTCTTTATCCATTCATCTATTGATGGACACTTAGGTTGCTTCCATGTCTTGTCTTTTGTTCAATTTGTTTAACCAATACTTACTGATGATCAATAGCACTAATCTTTAGCTAGTATAACTCCTGCTGCATGAATCATCTTCCACATGCTATTTGATATATGTACTAATGCATCTGTAGTATGAATTCCTAGGAATTCAACTGCTGATCAAACGATATGTAATTTTAACTTTTATAGGTATTGGCAATTTTTCCCAGGAATATGAGAGTGAATAATGTGTACTTTATAATACTGGGTATTGTGCTTTATAGTTAGGAGGAACTCACATATTCATTTGTTGATCCAGTTGACCTCCAATTAACCTTTGTAAAATCACATAAAGCAGTATATGTGGTGGAAATGTGAAATATATAATCTTTAAGACTAAAGCATTATGATTATTCTCAATACTAAATTCAAAATCAGCTCCTGTTAGACAAATGAGTTTATGGGTTTATTGCTTACTTGTCCTGGCCTGGGCACAGTGAGATAACAGAGGTTAGCATTCCATCTAAACTTCACCCTAAGCCTATAAACTTGCATCATACTAACTACAATGGCTTTGGCTTCAAAATACATTCACTTTAAGATAGAAGAGTAGTATTAGGTTTTATAAACCAAAAGCAAGAATAAGTCATTTTCATAGGACTTGTTTGTTCAGATGAAGAGCAAAGCTTCCAGGTGTGCTTATTTGGATAAAAAGATATTCCTCTTAATGCCTCAAATGAAGTCAACCTACTGAGCAAAGATATAGTTCAGTGTTCTCTCCAGTTGAAAACATTTAGGGTGTAAATGAAATCCTATTGGCAGGGAAGATGGCAACAGTATGTCCAGAGCTCTGAACTGAAAATATACAAAGGCTAAAGAGTGGATAGTGGTTGCAACTATTGGGCAAGAGGGTCCCTCAGGCAGCCACCCCTGTGGGCACAGGGCCAGGAGTTGCTCCTGCCCTGCACTCCCTCCCTCTGCCTTTCACTTCCCAGCTGCCAAGATCTTGTAAGCTTTGAAGCTCAGCAAAGAAGGTAAATCCATTGAGAACAGTGTGTAAACGTCCTAGAAAAGCATCCAACACTTTGTTCTCAACAAATACTGACTGAATGAATGAAGGAATGATGTCAAGCAATATCCAGATATTACCTGCACTCTGCCTGTCCCCTGCCTGAACCTGGGATTCTTCCACTGAGTGAGTGGTCCTGGGTCCCACATTGGCATTGCTCATTTGGTTGATGAAGACATATTGACAGAGTTGTTGTTACTGTGTGGCTGAGAGGGTTTTGGTGCTCCGGCCTGGTGTCAGGCCTGAGCCTCTGAGGTAGGACAGCCAAGTTCAGGACATTGGACCACCAGAGACCTCCCAGCCCCACATAATATCAAATAATGAGAGTTCTCCCAGAGATCTCTGCCTCAATGCTAAGACCCAGCTCCACCCTGTGGCCAGCAAGCTCCAGTGCTGGACACCCTATGCCAAACAACTAGCAAGACAGGAACACAACCCCCCTCCATTAGCTGAGAGGCTGTCTAAAATCATACTAAGTTCACAGATACTCCAAAACACACCACCGGACATGGCCCTGCCCACCAGAAAGACAAGATCCAGCCCCACACAACAGAACACAGGCACAGTCCCCTCCACCAGGAAACATACACAAGCCACTGAACCAACCTCACCCACTGGGGACAGACACCAAAAACGACGGGAACTACGAACCTGCAGCCTGCAAAAAGGAGACCCCAAACACAGTAAGTTAAGCAAAAAGAGAAGACAGAGAAATATGCAGTAGATGAAGGAGCAAGATAAAAACCCACCAGACCAAACAAATAAAGAGGAAATAGGCAGTCTACCTGAGAAAGAATTCAGAGTAATGATAGTAAAGATGATCCAAAATCTTGGAAATAGAATGGAGAAAATACAAGAAACGTTTAACAAGGACCTAGAAGAACTAAAGAGCAAACAATGATGAACAACACAATAAATAAAAATGAAAATTCTCTAGAAGGAATCAATAGCAGAATAACTGAGGCAGAAGAACGAATAAGTGACCTGGAAGATAAAATAGTGGAAATAACTACCGCAGAGCAGAATAAAGAAAAAAGAAAGAAAGGAATCAAGGACAGTCTCAGAGACATCTGGGACAACATTAAATGCACCAACATTCGAATTATAGGGGTCCCAGAAGAAGAAGAGAAAAAGAAAGGGACTGAGAAAATATTTGAAGAGATTTTAGTTGAAAACATCCCTAACATGGGAAAGGAAATAGTCAATCAAGTCTAGGAAGCACAGAGAGTCCCATACAGGATAAAGCCAAGGAGAAACACACCAAGACACATATTAATCAAACGATCAAAAATTAAAAACAAAGAAAAAATATTAAAAGCAGCAAGGGAAAAGCAGCAAATAACATACAAGGGAATCCCCATAAGGTTAACAGCAGATCTTTCAGCAGAAACTCTGCAAGCCAAAAGGGAGTGGCAGGACATATTTAAAGTGAAGAAAGGGAAAAACCTACAACCAAGATTACTCCATCCAGCAAGGATCTCATTCAGATTTGAAGGAGAAATTAAAACTTTTACAGACAAGCAAAAGCTAAGAGAATTCAGCACCACCAAACCAGCTTTACAACAAATGCTAAAGGAACTTCTCTAGGCAGGAAACAAAGAGAAGGAAAAGACCTACAATAACAAACCCAAAACAATTAAGAAAATGGTAATAGGAACATACATATCAATAATTACCTTAAATGAAAATGGATTAAATGCTCCAACCAAAAGACATAGACTGGCTGAATGTATACAAACACAAGACCCGTATATATGCTATCTTTAAGAGACCCACTTCACACCTAAGGACACATACAGACTGAAAGTGAGGGGATGGAAAAAGATATTCCATGCAAATGGAAATCAAAAGAAAGCTGGAGTAGCAATTCTTATATCAGACAAAATAGACTTTAAAATAAAGACTATTAGAAGAGACAAAGAAGGACACTACATAATGATCAAGGGATCAATCCAAGAAAAAGATATGACAATTGTAAATATTTATGCACCCAACATAAGAGCACCTCAATACATAAAGCAAATGCTAACAGCCATAAAAGGGGAAATCGATAGTAACACAATAACACTAGGGAACTTTAACACACCGCTTTCACCAATGCACAGATCATCCAAAATGAAAATAAATAAGGAAACACAAGGTTTAAATGACACATTAGACAAGATGAACTTAATTGATACTTATAGAATATTCCATCCAAAAACAACAGAATACACTTTCTTCTCAAGTGCTCATGGAACATTCTCCAGGATAGATCATATCTTGGTCACAAATCAAGTGTTGGTTAATGTAAGATAATTGAAATCATTATCAAATATCTTTTCTGACCACAATGCTATGAGACTAGATATCAATTACAGGAAAAAACTGTAACAAATACAAACGCATGGAGGTTAAGCAATACACTACTAAATAACCAAGAGATCACTGAAGAATTCAAAGAGGAAATCAAAAAATACCTAGAGACAAATGACAATGAAAACAGGGCAACCCAAAACCTATGGGATGCAGTAAAAGGAGTTCTAAGAGGGAAGTTTATAGCAATACAAGCCTAACTCAAGAAACAAGAAACATCTCAAATAAACAACCTAACCTTACACCTAAAGCAATTAGAGAAAGAAAAACAAAAAACCCCCCAACGTTAGCAGAAGGAAAGAAATCATAAAGATCAGATCAGAAATAAATGAAAAACAAATGAAGGAAACAATAGCAAAGATCAATAAAACTAAAAGCTGGTTCTTTGAGAAGATAAACAAAATTGATAAACCATTAGCCAGACTCATCAAGAAAAAGAGGGAGAAGACTCAAAGCAACAGAATTAGAAATGAAAAAGGAGAAGTAACAGCTGACAATGAAGAAATACAAAGGATCATGAGAGATTACTACAAGCAACTATATGCCAATAAAATGGACAACTTGGAAGAAATGGATAAATTCTTAGAAAAACACAACCTTCTGAGACTGAACCAGGAAGAAATAGAAAATATAAACAGACCAATCACAAGCACTGAAATTGAAACTGTGATTAAAAATCACATTCCAACAAACAATAGTCCAGGACCAGATGGCTTCACAGGCGAATTGTATCACACATTTAGAGAAGAGCTAACACCTATCCTTCTCAAGCTCTTCCAAAATATTGCAGAGGGAAGAACACTCCCAAACTCATTCTACGAGGCCACCATCACCCTGATACCAAAACCAGACATAGGTGTCACAAGAAAAGAAAGCTACAGGCCAATATCACTGATGAACATAGATGCAAAAATCCTCAACAAAATACTAGCAAACAGAATCCAACAGCATGTTAAAAGTATCATACACCATGATCAAGTTGGGTTTATTCCAGGGATGCAAAGATTCTTCAATATATGCAAATTAATCAATGTGATACATCATATTAACAACTTGAAGGATAAAAACCATATGATAATCTCAATAGATGAGAAAAAGCTTTTGACAAAATTCAACACACATTTATGATAAAAACTCTCCAGAAAGTAGGCATAGAAGGAACATACATCAACATATTAAAAGCCATATATGACAAACCCACAGCCAACATCACTCTCAATGTTGAAAAACTTAAACCATTTCCTCTAAGATCAGGAACAAGACAAGGTTGCCCACTCTCACCGCTATTATTCAACATAGTTTTGGAGGTTTTAGCCACAGCAATCAGGGAAGTAAAAGAAATAAAAGGAATACAAATCAGAAAAGAAGAAGTAAAACTGTCATTGTTTGCAGATGACTTGATACCACACATAGAGAATCCTAAAGATGCTACCAGAAAACTACTAGAGCTAATCAATGAAGTTGGTAAAGTAGCAGGATACAAAATTAATGCACAGAAATCTCTTGCATTCCTATACACTAATGGTGAAAAATCTGAAAGAGAAATTAAGGAAACACTCCCATTTACCACTGAAACTAAAAGAATAAAATACTTAGGAATAATCCTACCTAAGGAGACAAAAGACCTGTATGCAGAAAACTGTAACACACTGATGAAAGAAATTAAAGATGACACAAATAGATGGACTGATATACCATGTTCTTGGATTGGAAGAATCAACATTGTGAAAATGACTATACTACCCAAAGCAATCAATAGAGTCAATGTAATCCCTATCAAACTACTAATGGCATTTTTCACAGAACTAGAAGGAAAATTTTCAAAATTTGTATGGAAATACAAAAGATCCTGAATAGCCAAAGCAATCTTGAGAAAGAAAAACGGAGCTGGAGGAATCAGGCTCCCAGACTTCAAACTATACTACAAAGCTACAGTAATCAAGACAGTATGGTACTGGCATAAAAACAGAAATATAGATCAATGGAAGAGGATAGAAAGCCCAGAGATAAACCCACACACATATGGTCACCTTATCTTTGACAAAGGGGGCAAGAGTATACAATTGAGAAAAGACAGCCTCTTCAAAAAGTGGTGCTGGGAAAACTGGACAGCTACATATGAAAGAATGAAATTAGAACACTCCCTAACACTGTGTACAAAAATAAACCCAAAATGGGTTAAGGACCTAAATGTAAACCCAGACACTATAAAACTCTTAGAGGAAAACATAGGCAGAACACTCTATGACATAAATCACAGCAAGATCCTTTTTGACCCAGCTCCTAGAGAAATGGAATTAAAAACAAAAATAAACAAATGGGACCTAATGAAACTTAAAAGCTTTTGCACAGCAAAGGAAACCATAAGATGAAATGGCAACTCTCCAAATGGGAGAGAATATTTGCAAAAAAGCAACTGACAAAGGATTAAACTCCAAAATATACAAGCAGCTCATGCAGCTCAATATCAAAAAAAACACACAACCCAATCCCAAAATTGGCAGAAGACCTAAATAGACATTTCTCCAAAGAAGATATACAGATTGCCAACAAACACATGAATGGATGCTCAACCTCACTAATCATTAGAGAAAAGAAAATCAAAAGTACAATGAGGTATCACCTCACACCAGTCAGAATGACCATCATCAAAAAATCTACAACAATAAATGCTGGAGAGGGTGTGGCAAAAGGGAACCCCCTTGCACTTTTGGTGGGAATGTAAATTGATACAGCCACTATGGAGAACAGTATGGAGGTTCCTTAAAAAACTACAAATAGAACTACCATACGACCCAGCATCCCACTACTGGGCATATACCCTGAGAAAACCATAATTCAAAAAGAGACATGGGGCTTCCCTGGTGGCGCAGTGGTTGAGAGTCTGCCTGCCAATGCAGGGGACACGGGTTTGAGCCCTGGTCTGGGAAGATCCCACATGCCGCGGAGCAACTAGGCCCGTGAGCCACAACTACTGAGCCTGCGCGTCTGGAGCGTGTGCTCCGCAACAAGACAGGCCGTGACAGTGAGAGGCCCACGCACCGCGATGAAGAGTGGCTCCCACTCGCTGCAACTAGAGAAAGCCCTCGCACAGAAATGAAGACCCAACACAGCCAAAAATAAATAAAATTAAAAAAAAAAAAATTAAAAAAAAAAAAAAAAAGAGACATGTACCACAATATTCATTGCAACACTATTTAAAATAGCCAGGACATGGAAGCAACTGAAGTGTCCATCGACAGATGAATGGGGAAAGAATATGTGGTACATATATACAATGGAATATTACTCCGCCATAAAAAGGAACGAAACTGAGTTATTTATAGTGAGGTGGATGGACCTAGAGACTGTCATACAGAGTGAAGTAAGTCAGAAAGAGAAAAACAGAAAGTAGGCATAGAGGGAACTTTCCTCAACATAATAAAGGCCATATATGACAAACCTACAGCCAACATCATCCTCAATGGTGAAAAACTGAAACCATTTCCACTAAGATCAGGAACAAGACAAGGTTGCCCACTCTCACCACTATTATTCAATATAGTTTTAGAAGTTTTAGCCACAGCAATCAGAGAAGAAAAAGAAATCCAAATCGGAAAAGAAGAAGTAAAGCTGTCACTGTTTGCAGATGACATGATACTATACATAGAGAATCCTAAAGATGCTACCAGAAAACTACTAAAGCTAATCAATGAATTTGGTAAAGTAGCAGGATACAAAAGTAATGCACAGAAATCTCTTGCATTCCTATACACTAATGATGAAAAATCTGAAAGAGAAATTAAGGAAACACTCCCATTTACCATTGCAACAAAAAGAATAAAATATCTAGGAATAAACCTACCTAAGGAGACAAAAGACCTGTATGCAGAAAATTATAAGACGCTGATGAAAGAAATTAAAGATGATACAAATAGATGGAGAGATATACCATGTTCCTGGATTGGAAGAATCAACATTGTGAAAATGACTCTACTACCCAAAGCAATCTACAGATTCAATGCAATCCCTATCAAACTACCACTGGCGTTTTTCACAGAACTGGAACAAAAAATTTCACAATTTGTATGGAAACACAAAAGACCCCGAATAGCCAAAGCAATCTTGAGAATGAAAAATGGAGCCGGAGGAATCAGGCTCCCTGACTTCAGACTATACTACAAAGCTACAGTAATCAAAACAGTATGGTACTGGCACAAAAACAGAAATATAGATCAATGGAAGAGGATAGAAAGCCCAGAGATAAACCCACACACATATGGTCACCTTATCCCTTGTCTTTTGATGATGGTCATTCTATCAGCCATGAGGTGACATCTCATACTGATTTCTTTTTCTTTTTTCTTTTTTTTAAACCAGCTCCCCTCAAGACAGTTTTTTTTTTTTTTTTTTTTTGGCTGCCTTGGGTCTTTGTTGCTGTGCATGGGCTTTCTCTAGCTGTGGTGAATGGGGGCTTCTCTTCGTTGTGGAGTGCAGGCTTCTCATTGCAGTGACTCCTCTTGTTGTGGAGCATGGCCTCTAGGTGCGTGGGCTTTAGTAGTTGCAGCACATGGACTCAGTAGTTGTGGCACGTTAACCTTAGAGTGCACGGGCTTCAGTAGTTGCGGCACATGGGTTCAGTAGTTGAGGCGTGCAGGCTCTAGGGTGCATGGGTTTCAGTAGTTATAGCATGCAGGCTCAGTAGTTGTGGCTCTTGGGCTTTAGAGCGCAGGCTCCGTAGTTGTGGCGTACGGGGTTAGTTACTTTGCAGCATGTGGGATCTTCCCAGACCAGGGCTCGAACCCATGTCCCCTGCACTGGCAGACGGATTCTTAACCACTGTGCCAATAGGGAAGTCCCCTGATTTCTTTTTCTTCCAGTTTTATTGAAGTATAATTGACATACAGCACTGTATAAGTTTAAGGAATACAGAATAATAATTTGATTTACATATATCATGAAGTGATTATCATAATAAGTTTACTGAACATCCATCATCTCATATAGGTAGAAAATTAAAGAAATAATAGAAAAAAAATTTTTTTATTCTTGTGATGAGAACTGAGGATTTATTCTCTTAACAACTTTCTTATTTGACATACAGAAATGTTAATTACATTTATCATGTTATAAATGATATCCCTAGTACTTATTTATCTTGTATCTGGAAGTTTGTACCTTTTGACCACCTTCCTCCAATTCCCCCTCCTCCCACCCCCCCACCTCTGGTAACTACAAATCTGATCTCTTTTTCTATGTTTGTCTGTTTGTTTTTGAATTATAATTGACCTACAACATTATGTTAGTTCCTGATACACAACATAGTGAGTCAGTATTTCTATACATTTCAAAGTGATCACCAGAATAAGTCTGGTTACAATGTCACCAAAGATATTATATAGTTATTGCCTATATTCCCCACACTGTACATTTCATACCCATGACTCATTTCCTGTGCAGCTGGAAGTTTGTACCTCTTCATCTCACTCACTTATTTCTTTCATTCTCCCTACCCTCATTCCCTCTGGCAAACACCCATTTGTTCTCTGTTATCTATGACTCTATTTCTGTTTTGTTATGTTTGTTGTCTTATTTTTTTATTGAGATATAGTTGACTTATAAGTTTCAGGGATACAACATAGTGATTCACAATTTTGAAAGATTATACTCTATTTATAGTTATCATAAAATATTGGCTATAAACCCTGTGCTGTACAATATATCCTTGTAGTTTATTTATTTTATACATAATAGTTTGTACCTCTTAATCCCCTACCTCCATTTTGCCCCTCCCCCCTACCCTTCCCCACTGGTAACCACAAAATTTTTCTCTATATCTGTGCATCTGTTTCTTTGTTGTTATATTCACTAGTTAGTTTTATTTTTTAGATTCCAAATATAAATGATAACATACAGTATTTTTCTTTCTCTGTCTGACTTATTTCAGTGAAATAATACCCTCCAAGCCCAACCATGTTGCTGCAAATGACAAAATTTCATTCTTTTTAGTGGCTGAGTAGTATTCCATTCTACGTATATATCACATCTTCTTTATCCATTCATCTGTTGATGAACACTTAGATTGCTTCCATATCTTGGGAACTGTAAATAATGCTGCTATGAACATTGGGGTGCAAGTATCCTTTCGAATTAGTGTTTTCTTTTTTTTTCAGACATATACTCAGTATATACGGTAGTTCTAGTTTTAGTTTATTCAGGAACTGCCATACTGTTTTCCACAGTGGCTGCACCAATTTACATTCCCACCAACAGTGTACGCTGTTCCCTTTTCTCCACATCCTTGCCAACATTTGTTATTTGTGGTCTTTTTGATGGTAGCCATTCTAACAGGTGTGAATAATATCTCGTTGTGGTTTTAATTTGCATTTCTCTGATGATTACCAATGTTGAGCATCTTTTCATGTGTTTATTGGCCATCTGTATGTTTTCTTTGGAAAAATGTCTATTCATGTCCTTTTCCCATTTTTAATCAGTTTGTTTGTTTTTTTGATGTTGAGTACTAATTATCCTGATTATAATAACTAACACAAATTTCTACAAAAGTGATAAATACCCATCATATGTAAAAAATACTGTTTCATGTACTTTTATTACCAGCCTAATCCCAATGATAATATTCCTTCACACAGGCCGAGAAATAATCATTTCAAACTGTCATTGGATCACCATCCAAACCCTTAAATTAACGCTTAGCTTCAAAATAGATTACTTCTCAATAATATTTGTACCAGTAGCATTGTTTATTACATGAGCTATCATAGAATTCTCAATATGATACATACATTTAGATCCTTACTTTAATCAATTCTTCAAATACCTACTCCTCTTCCTCATTACCATACTAATCTTTGTTACTGCCAACAATCTCTTCCAGCTTTTCACTGGGTGAGAGGGAGTTGGAATCATATCTTTCCTACTCATCGGGTGATGATATGGATGAACAGCTGCCCTCCAAGCAATCTTATATAACTGCATCGGGGTTATCGGATTCATTATATCAATAGCATGATTTCCATCCAACTCAAACGCATGAGACCTACAACAAAGTTTTATACTCAACCTACTCTTTAAACCTCCCCCTTACAGGACTTGTATTAGCCGCAGACAGAAAATCAGCTCAATTTGGACTTCACCCCTGACTCCCCCCAGCAATAGAAGGTCCCACGACTGTATCAGCCCTACTCCACTCAAGCACAATAGTCGTAGCAGGGGTCTTCCTACTTATCTGATTTTACCCCCTAACAGAAAACAATAAACTTATTCAAACAATAACGTTATGCCTAGGAACCCTTACCACTCTATTCACAGCTATATGCACTCTCACCCAAAATGATATTAAAAAAATTATTGCTTTCTCTACCTCAGGCCAATTAGGCCTAATGATGGTAACAATCAGCATCAACCAGCCCTAGCTAACCTTCTTGCATATTTGCACACATGCTTTCTTTTTTTTTTTTTTTTTTTTTTTTTTTAAATTTATTTATTTGTTTATGGCTGTGTTGGGTCTCCGTTTCTGTGCGAGGGCTTTCTCTAGTTGCGGCGAGCGGGGGCCACTCTTCATCGCGGTGCGCGGGCCTCTCAGTATCGCGGCCTCTCGTTGCCGAGCACAGGCTCCAGACGCGCAGGCTCAGTAGTTGTGGCTCACGGGCCTAGCTGCTCCGCGGCATGTGGGGTCTTCCCAGACCAGGGCTCGAACCCGTGTCCCCTGCATTGGCAGACAGATTCTCAACCACTGCGCCACCAGGGAAGCCCCACACATGCTTTCTTTAAAGCCACACTATTTATGTGCTCTGGATCTATTATCCACAGCTTAAACAACGAACAAGATATTCGAAAAATAGGAGGCCTATTCAAGACCTTACTTACCTTTTACTGCAACAGCCCTTATCATTGGGTGCCTAGCACTGACAGGAATGCCTTTCCTCACAGGTTTTTATTCTAAAGACCTGATCATCGAAACCGCCAACACGTCTTATACCAACGCCTGAGCCCTATTAATAACTCTGCCACCTCCCTCACAGCCATCTTATAGCACTCACATTATCTTCTTCGCACTACTGGGACAACCCCGCTTCTCCTCCTCAGCTCCTATCAATGAAAACAACCCCCTCCTAATTAACTCTATCAAACGCCTACTAATCGGAATTATCTTTGCTGGATTCATCATCTCCAACAACATTCCCCCAACAACCATCCCCCTAATAACCATACCTCTGCACTTAAAACTAACTGCTCTTATAGTAACAACTCTGGGCTTCATGCTAGTGCTCGAAGTTAACCTCAACACACAAAACTTAAAATATACCTACCCCTCAAACTCCTTTAAATTCTCTACTCTCCTAGGATATTTCCCCACCATTATATACCACCTACCCCCTTATCTAAACTTATTAATGAGCCAAAAATTAGCATCCTCTCTTCTAGATTTAATCGGATTAGAAACTATCTTACCAAAACCCACATCCCTCATTCAACTAAAATCCTCCATACTAATCTCAAACCAAAAAGCCCTTATTAAACTATACTTCCTATCATTTCTCATCACCCTCACCCTTAGCATACTCTTATTTAATTACCCCAAGTAATCTCCATAATAACCACAACACCAATAAACAATGACCAACCAGTAACAATCACTAACCAAGTACCATAACTATATAAGGTCGCTATCCCTATAGCCTTCTCACTTAAAAAACCAGAATCACCGGTATCATAAATAACTCAGTCCCCCAACCCATTGAATTTAAACACAATTTCCACCTCCTCATCCTTCAAAATATAAAATACCATTAAAAACTCTACTATTAACCCCAAAAGAACTGCCCCCAAGACAACCTTATTAGAAACTCAAACCTCAGGATACTGCTCAGTGGCTATAGCTGTTGTATAACCAAACACAACTAACATTCCCCCTAAATAAATCAAAAACACTATCAGACCTAAAAGTGAGCCACCAAAATTCAACACAATTCCACACCCAACACCACCACTCACAATCAACCCTAAACCCCCATAAATAGGTGAAGGTTTTGAAGAAACCCCCACAGAACTAATCACAAAAATAATACTTAAAATAAATACAATGTATGTCATTGTTATTCTCACATGGACTCCAACCATGACCAATGACATGAAAAATCATCATTGTCACTCAACTATAAGAAAACCAATGACCAACATTCGAAAAAACCACCCACTGATGAAGATCATCAACAACACATTCATTGACCTCCCAACCCTGTCAAACATCTCATCATGATGAAACTTTGGCTCTTTACTAGGCATCTGCCTGATCCCACAAATTCTGACAGGCCTATTCCTAGTGATACACTACACACCAGACACAACAACTGCCTTCTCATCAGTAACACACATCTGCCGAGACGTCAACTATGGATGAATTTTTCGATATATACATGCAAACGGAGCTTCCATAGACTCTACCTGCCTCTACACTCACGTAGGACGTGGCCTGTACTATGGATCCTACACCTTTCAAGAGACATGAAACATTAGAATCATCCTACTACTTACAGTCATATCTACCGCATTCATAGGTTACGTACTACCTTGAGGACAAATATTCTGAGGCGCAACAGTCATCACAAACCTACTCTCAGCAATCCCATATATCGGCACCACCCTTGTCGAATGAATTTGAGGTGGCTTTTCTGTAGGCAAAGCAACACTCATATGATTCTTTGCCTTCCACTTCATTCTCCCTTTCATCATCACAGTGCTAGCAGCCGTCCACCTACTATTTCTTCATGAAACAGGATCCAACAACCCCACAGGAATCTCATCCAACACAGACAAAATCCCATTCCACCCCTATTACACAAACAAAGATATCCTAGGCGCCCTACTACTAATTCTAGCCTCACTAATACTAGCCCTATTCTCACCCGACTTACTAGGAGACCCTGACAGCTACACCCCAGCAAACCCACTCAATACTCCACTGCATATCAAGCCAGAATGATACTTTCTATTCACGTATGCAATCCTACAATCAATCCTCAACAAACTAGGAGGAGTCTTAGCCCTATTACTCTCAGTCGTAACCCTGGCATTCATTCCAATACTCCACACATACAAACAGCGAAGCATGATATTCCAACCTTTCAGCCAACTCTTATTTTGAATGTCAGTAGCAGACTTACTAACACTAACATGAATCAGAGGACAACCGGTAGAACATTCATACATCATTATCGGACAACTTGCATCTATTTTATACTTTCTTTTAATCCTAGTGTTAATACCAGTAACTAGTATCATTGAAAACAAATTTCTAAAATGAAAAGTTGTAGTATAACACAATACCCTGGTCTTGTAAACCAGAAAAGGAGAACGACACACCTCCCTAAGACTCAAGGAAGAAGCCCTAAACTTCACCACCAGCACCCAAAGCTGAAATTCTATATAAACTATTCCCTGAAATATATTATAAGGCATTCATAAAACTACAGTACTATGTCAGTACTAAAACAACCCATTTTATCACATATATGTCATGTATTTTGTGCATGTCTGCACTGTCACATCAATAAATACATGCGTTCCATACATACATATATAAATTGTATGTATAACCGTGCATTACATTATTCACCACATGCCTAATAAGCATGTACATTAAATCATTGATATTGCATCGTACATATAATTTATTGGTCGTACATAATACATTAGGTTAAATCAGTCTCTACCAATGTACCTGTAATCCTGTCCATTGGACCATGAGCTTGATCACCAGGCTGCATGAAACCATCAACCCTGCCGAGTGGGTTGATGTCCCTCTTCTCACTCCGGACCCATAACTTGTGGGGGTTTCTATTGGTGAACTTTATCAAACATCTGGTTCTTACTTCAGGGCCATCTCACCTAAAATCGCCCACTCTTTCCCCTTAAATAAGACATCTCGATGGACTAATGACTAATCAGCCCATGCTCACACATAACTGTGGTTTCATGCATTTGGTACTTTTTAATTTTGGCGGGGATGCTTGGACTCAGCTATGACCTTAAAAGGTCTTAACACAGTCAAGCAAATTGTAGCTGGACTTAATTAAAATTATTTACTAGCATGAACAACCTTCATTGTGCAATTCAATGGTCACAGGACATAGCACTCCATTCTCCCCCCGATTTAAAATATTTACCTATCAGAATAAATTAACCTTTAACCCCCCCATCATACCAATGAGCTACTTAGATATTCACCACCCATATAGACAGACAAATAGATTCGCCAGCCATTTTATCAAAAATTTAATACTAAATCTGACATAAACCACTCAACACAACCATACAAACACCACCTATATATAACAAGTTAATGTAGCTTAAACACTTCTTAAGGCAAGACACGGAAAATGTCTAGATGGGCTCACTGTCCCCATGAACATAAAGATTTGGTCCCAGCCTTTCTATTAGTTTTTAATAGAATTACACATGCAAGTATACGCACTTCCGTGAGAATGCCCTCTAAATCACTGAGATTAAAAGGAGCAGGTAACAAGTATGCCGCACCAGCAGCTCACAACACCTTGCTCAATCACACCCCCACTGGAGACAACAGTGATAAGAATTCAGCCATAAACGAAAGTTTGACTAAGTCATATTAATCAGGGTTGGTAAATTTCGTGCCAGCCACCGCGGCCATACGATTGACCCGAATTAATAGAATTATGGCATAAAGCATGTTAAAGAATTATACAAGATAAAGTTAGAGCTTAATTAAGCTGTAAAAAGCCATAATTAAAGTAAAAACAAACTATGAAAGTGACTTTAACATATCCTGATCACACGATAGCTAAGACCCAAACTGGGATTAGATACCCCACTATGCTTAGCCCTAAACCCAAATAATCATAAGAACTAGACTATTCGCCAGAGTACTACTAGCAACAGCTTAAAACTCAAAGGACTTGGCGGAGACCCTCCAACACTAGCAGGTAGGTCTGGTTCAGTCTCCAATGGGGTCACTGCTCTTTCCCCTGGGTCCCAATGCACACACTACTCTGTGTGTGCCCTCCAAGAGTGGAGTCTCTATTTCCTCCAGTCCTGTCGAAGTCCTGCAATCAAATCCCGCTAGCCTTCAAAGTCTGATTCTCTAGGAATTCCTCTTCCCATTGCCGGACCCCCGGGTTGGGAAGCCTGACATGGGGCTCAGAACCTTCACTCCAGTGGGTGGACTTCTCTGGTATAAGTGTTCTCCAGTTTGTGAGTCACCCACCCAGCAGTTATGGGATTTGATTTTATTGTGATTGTGCCCCTCCTACCGTCTCATTGTGGCTTCTCCTTTGTCTTTGGATGGGGGGTATCTTTTTTGGTGAGTTCATGTCTTCCTGTCGATGATTGTTCAGCACTTAGTTGTGATTCTAATGGTCTCACAAGAGGGAGTGATCTCCTTGTGCTATGTGGTTGCTTCCCACTAGCTATCTATTTTATGTTTGGTAGTGTATATATGTCCATGCCACTCTCTCACTTTGTCGCAGCTTACCCATCCCCCTCCCCATATCCTCAAGTCCATTCTCTAGTAGGTCTGTTTCTTTATTCCCATCGTGCCACAAGGTTCTTCATGACCTTTTTTTTTTCTTCCTTAGATTCCATATATATGTGTTAGCATACTGTATTTGTTTTACTCTTTCTGACTTATTTCCCTCTGTATGACAGACTCTAACTCCATCCACCTCACTACAAATAACTCAATTTCGTTTCTTTTTATGGCTGAGTAATATTCCATTGTATATATGTACCACTTCTTCTTTATCCATTCATCAGATGATGGACACTTAGGTTGCTTCCATGTCCTGGCTATTGTAAATAGAGCTGCAATGAACATTTTGGTACATGACTCTTTTTGAATTATGGTTTTCTCAGAGTATATGCCCAGCAGTGGGATTGCTGGGTCGTATGGTAGTTCTATTTTTAGTTTTTAAAGGAACCTCCATACTGTTCTCCATAGTGGCTGTATCAATTTACATTCCCACCAACAGTGCAAGAGGGTTCCCTTTTCTGCACACCCTCTCCAGCATTTATTGTTTCTAGATTTTTTGATGATGGCCATTCTGACCGGTGTGAGATGATATCTCATTGTAGTTTTGATTTGCATTTCTCTAATGATTAATGATGTTGAGAATTCTTTCATGTGTTTGTTGGCAATCTGTATATCTTCTTTGGAGAAATGTCTATTTAGGTCTTCTGCCCATTTTTGGATTAGGTTGTTTGTTTTTTTGTTATTGAGCTGCATGAGCTGCTTGTAAATCTTGGAAATTAATCCTTTGTCAGTTGCTTCATTTGCAAATATTTTCTCCCATTCTGAGGGTTGTCTTTTGGTCTTGTTTATGGTTTCCTTTGCTGTGCAAAAGCTTTTAAGTTTCATTAGGTCCCATTTGTTTATTTTTGTTTTTATTTCCATTTCTCTAGGAGCTGGGTCAAAAAGCATCTTGCTGTGATTTATGTCATAGAGTGTTCTGCCTATCTTTTCCTCTAAGAGTTTTATAGTGTCTGGTCTTACATTTAGGCCTTTAATCCATTTTGAGTTTATTTTTGCGTATGGTGTTTGGGAGTGTTCTAATTTCATTCTTTTACATGTAGCTGTCCAGTTTTCCCAGCACCACTTACTGAAGAGGCTGTCTTTTCTCCACTGTATATGCTTGCCTCCTTTATCAAAGATAAGGTGACCATATGTGTGTGGGTTTATCTCTGGGCTTTCTATCCTGTTCCATTGATCTATATTTCTGTCTTTGTGCCAGTACCATACTGTCTTGATTACTGTAGCTTTGTAGTATAGTCTGAAGTCAGGGAGCCTGATTCCTCCAGCTCCATTTTTCGTTCTCAAGATTGCTTTGGCTATTCGGGGTCTTTTGTGTTTCCATACAAATTGTGAAATTTTTTGTTCTAGTTCTGTGAAAAATGCCAGTGGTAGTTTGATAGGGATTGTATTGAATCTGTAGATTGCTTTGGGTAGTAGAGTCATTTTCACAATGTTGATTCTTCCAATCCAAGAACATGGTATATCTCTCCATCTATTTGTATCATCTTTAATTTCTTTCATCAGTGTCTTATACTTTTCTGCATACAGGTCTTTTGTCTCCCTAGGTAGGTTTATTCCTAGATATTTTATTCTTTTTATTGCAAGGGTAAATGGGAGTGTTTTCTTAATTTCTCTTTCAGATTTTTCATCATTAGTGTGTAGGAATGCAAGAGATTTCTGTGCATTAATTTTGTATCCTGCTACTTTGCCAAATTCATTGACTAGCTCTAGTAGTTCTCTGGTGGCATCTTTAGGATTCTCTCTGTATAGTATCATGTCATCTGCAAACAGTGACAGCTTTACTGCTTCTTTTCCAATTTGTATTCCTTTTATTTCTTTTTCTTCTCTGATTGCTGTGGCTAAAACTATGTTGAATAATAGTGGTGAGAGTGGGCAACCTTGTCTTGTTCCTGAGCTTAATGGAAATGGTTTCAGTTTTTCAACATTGAGGATGATGTTGGCTGTGGGTTTGTCATATATGGCCTTTATTATGTTGAGGAAAGTTCCCTCTATGCCTACTTTCTGCAGGGCTTTTATCATAAATGGGTGTTGAATTTTGTCGAAAGCTTTCTCTGCATCTATTGAGATGATCATGTGGTTTTTCTCCTTCAATTTGTTAATATGGTGTATCACGTTGATTGATTTGTGTATATTGAAGAATCCTTGCATTCCTGAAATAAACCCCACTTGATCATGGTGTATGATCCTTTTAACGTGCTGTTGGATTCTGTTTGCTAGTATTTGGTTGAGGAGTTTTGCGTCTATGTTCATCATTGATATTGGCCTGTTGTTTTCTTTCTTTGTGGCATCTTTGGTTTTGGTATCAGTGTGATGGTGGCCTCGTAGAATGAGTTGGGGAGTGTTCCTCCCTCTGGAATATTTTGGAAGAGTTTGAGAAGGATAGGTGTTAGCTCTTCTCTAAATGTGTGATAGAATTCGCCTGTGAAGCCATCTGGTCCTGGGCTTTTGTTTGTTGGAAGATTTTTAATCACAGTTTCCATTTCAGTGCTTGTGATTGGTCTGATCATATTTTCTATTTCTTCCTGGTTCAGTCTCGGCAGGTTGTGCATTTCTAAGAATTTTTCCATTTCTTCCACGTTGTCCATTTTATTCACATATAGTTGCTTGTAGTAATCTCTCATGATCGTTTGTATTTCTGCAGTGTCAGTTGTTACTTCTCCTTTTTCATTTCTAATTCTATTGATTTGAGTCTTCTCCCTTTTTTTCTTGATGAGTCTGGCTAATGGTTTATCAAGTTTGTTTATCTTCTCAAAGAACCAGCTTTTAGTTTTATTGATCTTTGCTATAATTACCTTCATTTCTTTTTCATTTTTTTCTGATCTGGTCTTTATGATTTCTTTCCTTCTGCTAACTTTGGGTTTTTTTTTGTTCTTCTTTCTCTAATTGCTTTAGGTGCAAGGTTAGGTTGTTTATTTGAGATGTTTCCTGTTTCTTAAGGTAGGATTGTATTGCTATAAACTTCCCTCTTAGAACTCCTTTTGCTGCATCCCATAGGTTTTGGGTCGTCGTGTCTCCATTGTCATTTGTTTCTAGATATTTTTTGATGTCCCCTTTGATTTCTTCAGTGCTCACTTGGTTATTATGTAGTGTATTGTTTAGCCTCCATGTGTTTGTATTTTTTACAGATCTTTTCCTGTAATTGATATCTAGTCTCATAGCGTTGTGGCTGGAAAAGATACTTGATAAGATTTCAATTTTCTTAAATTTACCAAGGCTTGATTTGTGACCCAAGATATGATCTATGCTGGAGAATATTCCATGAGCACTTGAGAAAAATGTGTATTCTGTTGTTTTTGGGTGGAATGTCCTATAAATATCAATTAAGTCCATCTTGTTTAATGTATCATTTAAAGCTTGTGTTTCCTTATTTATTTTCATTTTGGATGATCTGTCCATTGGTGAAAGTGGGGTGTTAAAGTCCCCTACCATGTTTGTGTTACTGTCAATTTCCCCTTTTATGGCTGTTAGTATTTGCCTTATGTATTGAGGTGCTCCTATGTTGGGTGCATAAATATTTAAAATTGTTATATCTTCTTCTTGGATCAATCCCTTGATCATTATGTAGTGTCCTTCTTTGTCTCTTGTAATAGTCTTTATTTTAAAGTCTATTTTGTCTGATATGAGAATTGTTACTCCAGCTTTCTTTTGATTTCCATTTGCATGGAATATCTTTTTCCATCCCTTCACTTTCAGTCTGTAAGTGTCCCTAGGTCTGAAGTGGGTCTCTGGTAGACAGCATATATGTGGGTCTTGTTTTTGTATCCATTCAGCCAGTCTATGTCTTTTGGTGGGAGCATTTAATCCATTTACATTTAAGGTAATTATCGATATGTATGTTCCAATTCACATTTTCTTAAATGTTTTGGGTTTGTTATTGTAGGTGTTTTCCTTCTCTTGTGTTTCTTGACTAGAGAAGTTCCTTTAGCATTTGTTGTAAAGCTGGTTTGGTGGTGCTGAACTCTCTCAGCTTTTGCTTGTCTGTAAAGGTTTTAATTTCTCCATCAAATCTGAATGAGATCCTTGCTGGGTACAGTAATCTTGGTTGTAGGTTTTTCTCCTTCATCACTTTAAATGTGTCCTGCCACTCCCTTCTGGCTTGCAGAGTTTCTGCTGAAAGATCAGCTGTTAACCTTATGGGGATTCCCTTGTGTGTTATTTGTTGTTTTTCCCTTGCTGCTTTTAATATGTTTTCTTTATATTTAATTTTTGATAGTTTGATTAATATGTGTCTTGGCGTGTTTCTCCTTGGATTTATCCTGTATGGGACTCTGTTCTTCCAGGACTTGATTAACTATTTCGTTTCCCATATTAGGTAAGTTTTCAACTATAATCTCTTCAAATATTTTCTCAGTCCTTTTCTTTTTCTCTTCTTCTTCTGGGACCCCTATAATTCAATTGTTGGTGTGTTTAATGGTGTCCCAGAGGTCTCTGCGACTGTCCTCAGTTCTTTTCATTCTTTTTTCTTTATTCTGCTCTGCAGTATTTATTTCCACTATTTTATCTTCCAGGTCACTTATCCGTTCTTCTGCCTCAGTTGTTCTGCTATTGATCCCTTCTAGAGTATTTTTAATTTCATTTATTGTGGTGTTCATCGTTGCTTGGTTCCTCTCTAGTTCTTGTAGGTCCTTGTTAAATGTTTCTTGCATTTTGTCTATTCTATTTCCAAGATTTTGGATCATATTTACTATCATTATTCTGAATTCTTTTTCAGGTAGACTGCCTATTTCCTCTTCATTTGTTAGGTATGGTGGGTTTTTACCTTGCTCCTTCATCTGCTCTGTGTTTTTCTGTCTTCTCATTTTGCTTATCTTACTGTGTTTGGGGTCTCCTTTTCGCAGGCTGCAGATTCGTAGTTCCTGTTGTTTTTGGTGTCTGTCCCCAGTGGCTAAGGTTGGTTCAGTGGGTTGTGTAGGCTTCCTGGTGGAGGGGACTAGTGCCTGTATTCTGGTGAGTGAGGCAGGATCTTTTCTTTCTGGTGGGCACGTCCACGTCTGGTGGTGTGTTTTGGGGTGTCTGTGGCCTTATTATGATTTTAGGCAGCCTCTCTGCTAATGGATGGGGCTGTGTTCCTGTCTTGCTAGTTGTTTGGCATAGGGTGTCCAGCACTGTAGCTTGCTGGTTGTTGAGTGAAGCTGGGTCTTGGTGTTGAGATGGAGATCTCTGGGAGATTTTCACTGTTTGGTATTACGTGGAAGTGGGAGGTCTCTTGTGGACCAGTGTCCTGAAGTTGGCTCTCCCACCTCAGAGGCACAGCCCTGATGCCTGGCTGGAGCACCAAGAGCCTTTCATCCACGCGGCTCAGAATAAAAGGGAGAAAAAATAGAAAGAAAGAAAGAAAGAGGATAAAATAAAATAAAATAAAGTATGATAAAATAAAATAAAGTTATTAAAATAAAAAATAAAGAATAATTATTAAAAAATTTTTTTGGGCTTCCCTGGTGGCGCAGTGGTTGAGAATCTGCCTGCTAATGCAGGGCACACGGGTTCGAGCCCTGGTCTGGGAAGATCCCACATGCCACGGAGCAGCTGGGCCCGTGAGCCACAACTACTGAGCCTGCGCATCTGGAGCCTGTGCCCCGCAACGGGAGGGGCCGCGATAGTGAAAGGCCCGCGCACCGCGATGAAGAGCGGTCCCCGCACCGCGATGAAGAGTGGCCCCCACTTGCCGCAACTAGAGAAAGCCCTCGCACGAACCGAAGACCCAGCACAGCCAAAAATAAATAAATAAATAAAAATAAAAGTAGCTATAAAAATAAAAATTAAAAAAAAAAAATTTTTTTAAGTAAAAAAAAAAGAAAAAAAAAAGGACGGACAGGACCCTAGGACAAATGGTGAAAGCAAAGCTATACAGACAAAATCTCACACAGAAGCATACACATACACACTCGCAAAAAGAGGAAAAGGGGAAAAAATAATATATCTTGCTCCCAAAGTCCACCTCCTCAATATGGGATGATTCGTTGTCTATTCAGGTATTCCACAGATGCAGGGTACATCAAGTTGATTGTGGAGCTTTAATCCGCTGCTTCTGAGGCTGCTGGGAGAAATTTCCCTTTCTCTTCTTTCTTCGCACAGCTCCCAGGGTTCAGCTTTGGATTTGGACCCGCCTCTGCATGTAGGTCGCCTGAGGGCGTCTGTTCTTCTCTCAGACAGGACGGGGTTAAAGGAGCAGCTGCTTCGGGGGCTCTGGCTCACTCAGGCCGGGGGGAGGGAGCGGTACGGAGGAGGCGGGGAGAGCCTGCGGTGGCAGAGGCTGGCGTGACGTTGCACCAGCCTGAGGTGCACCGTGCGTTCTCCTGGGGAAGTTGTCCCTGGATCACGGGACCCTGGCAGTGGCAGGCTGCATAGGCTCCCGGGAGGGAGGTGTGGATAGTGACCTGTGCTTGCATACAGGCTTCTTGGTGGTGGCAGCAGCAGCCTTAGCATCCCATGCCCGTCTCTTGGGTCTGCGCTGATAGCCACGGCTCGCGCCCATCTCTGGAGCTCCTTTAAGCAGTGCTCTTAATCCCCTCTCCTCGCGCACCAGGAAACAAAGGCAAGAAAAAGTCTCTTGTTTCTTAGGCAGCTCCAGACTTTTTCCCGGACTCCCTCCGGATAGCTGTGGTGCACTAACCCCTTCAGGCTGTGTTCACGCCGCCAACCCCAGTCCTCTCCCTGTGATCCAACCGAAGCCCGAGTCTCAGCTCCCAGCCCCCGCCCGTCCCGGCGGGCGAGCAGAGAAGCCTCTCGGGCTGGTGAGTGCTGGTCGGCACTGATCCGCCGTGCAGGAATCTCTCCGCTTTGCCCTCCGCACCCCTGTTGGTGCGCTCTCCTCCGTGGCTCCGAAGCTTCCCCCGTCCGCCACCCACAGTCTCTGCCCGAGAAGGGGCTTCCTAGTGTGTGGAAACCTTTCCTCCTTCACAGCTCCCTACCACTGGTGCAGGTCCCGTCCCTATTCTTTAGTCTCTGTTTTTTCTTTTTTCTTCTGCCCTACCCAGGTACGTGGGGAGTTTCTTGCCTCTTGGGAGGTCTGAGGTCTTCTGCCAGCGTTCAGTAGGTGTTCTGTAGGAGCAGTTCCACGTGTAGATGTATTTCTGATGTATCTGTGCGGAGGAAGGTGATCTCCGCGTCTTACTCTTCCGCCATCTTCTCCTCCTTGTCTGATCATATGGTTTTTATGCTTCAGTTTATTAATGTGGCATATCATATCGATGGATTTGTGGATATTGAGCCATCCTTACATCCCTGGGATAAATCCTGCTTGTTCATGCTGTATAATCCTTTTTATATATTGTTCAATTCAGATTGCTAATATTTTATTGAGAAAAAAATTTTCATTTGTATTCGTCAGAGATATTGGCCTGTAATTTTCTTTTTTTGTAGTATCTTTGTTTCTTTTTGGTATCTGGGTAATGGTGGCCTCATTGAATGAATTTGGGAATTTTCCATCTTCTTCAATTTTTTTGAATAGTTTGAGAAGGAAAGCTCTTCTTCATATGTTTGGTAGAATTCCTCTGTGAAGCCATTCAGTCCTGGACTTTTGTTTGCTGGGAGTTTTTTAAAATTAGAAGTTCATTTTCACTGTCCTGATTCAGTCTTGGAAGGTTGTACATTTATAGAAATTTGTCCATGTCTCCTAGGTTGTATAATTTGTTGGCATGTAACTATAATATTCTCTTATGATTTTTAAAAATCTCTGTGATACTGGTTGTTATTTCTCCTCTTTCATTTCTCATTTTGTTTGTTTGGGTCCTCTCTCTTTTTCTTGATGAACCTGGCTAAATGTTTATCAATTTTGTTTATCTTAAAAAAAAAAACTCTTATTTTCACTGTATTTTTCTTATTCATTTTAAATCACTATTTACTTCCTCTCTGATCTTTATTATTTCCTGCCTTCTGTTGACTTTGAGCTTGTTTGCTCTTCTTTTTCTAATTCCTGTAGATGGTATGTTAGGTCATTTATTTGGGATTTTTCTTGTTTCTTGAGTTAGGCCTGTATCGCTATAAACTACCTTATTAGAAGTTTATTAGATGCTTTTGCTGCATCCTAAAGATTTTGGAAAGTTGTGGGGTTTTCTTTGTTTGTCTGGAGGTATTTTCTGATTTCCTTTTTGATTTCTTCATTGACCTGTTGGTTTCTTAGTAGCATATTTTTCAGTGTTCATGTTTGTGCTTTTCCCATTTTTCTTCCTGTAACCGATTTCTAGTTTTATACCATTGTGGTTCAAAAAAAAAATGCTTGATATAATTTCTATCCTCTTAAATTTGTTGAGATTTGTTTTGTGCCCTAGTATGAGATTTATCCTGGAGATGTTCCATGTGTACTTGAAAAGAATGTGTATTCTGCTGTTTTTGGATGGAATATCCTGTAGATATCTATTAAGTCCAACTGGTTTAATGTGTCATTTAAGACCACTTTTTCCTTATTGATTTTCTCTCTGGATTTTCTGTCCACTGATGTAATTGGGGTGTTCAAATTCCTTACTATTATTGTATTATTGTCAAATTTTCCCTTTGTGTCTGTTAATATTTGCTTTCTATATTTAGATGATCCTGTATTAGGTGCAAAGATGTTAATGAGTGTTATATTCTCTTCTTGTATTGATCCCTTTATCATTATATAATACCCTTCTTTTTATTTTTGCTATAGACTTTGTTTTAAAGTCTGTGGTCTGATATGAGTATTGCTACCCCTGCTTTCTTGTCATTTCCATTTGCGTGAAATATCTTTTTCCATACCTTCACTTTCAGTCTCTGTGTTTTTTTAGCTCTGAATTGTCTCTTGTAAGCAACATATAGGTGAGTCTTGGTTTTCTTTTTTTTAAAAATCTAATCAGCCACTCAGTGTTTCAATTGGAGTATTTAGTACATTGACATCTAAGTGATTATTGATATATGTGTACTTATTGCAATTTTATTACTTGTTTTCTGGTTGTTTTTGTAGTTCTTCTCTGTTCTATTCTTGCTTTAGTTTCTTCCCTTATGGTTTGATGTTTTTCTTTAGTGGTGTACTTGTGTTTGCTTCTCTCTAGTTTTTGTGTATTTATTATAGTTTTTTCAAAAAATAAATTTATTTTATTTATTTTATTTTTGGCTGCATTGGATCTTCATTGCTGTGAGCAGGCTTTCTCTAGTTGTGGTGAGTGGGGGCTACTCTTCATTACGGTGCGCGGGCTTCTCATTGTGGTGGCTTCTCTTGTTGCAGAGCACAGGCTCTAGGCACATGGGCTTCAGTAGTTGTGGCACATGGGCTCAGTAGTTGTGGCTCATGGGCTCTAGAGAGCAGGCTCAGTAGTTGTAGCATACAGGCTTAGTTGCTCTGTGGCATGTGAGATCTTCCCGGACCAGGGCTCGAACCAGTGTCCTCTGCATTGGCAGGCAGATTCTTAAGCACTGCACCACCAGGGAAGCCCTTATTATAGGTTTTTGATTTGTGGTTATCATGGGTTTCATATATTTTTACCAATAACGGTATCTACTTGTTTTAAACTGATAGTCATTTAAGTTTAAACACATTCTAAAAGATCTCCACTTTTAAGTTCCCTCCCCCACATTTTATGTTTTTGATGTCATATTTTACATCTTCATGTTTATTCCTATACTAATTATTGTAGTTATAGTTGATTTTAGATTTTTTTGTCTTTTAATCTTTGTACTAGCTTAAGAGGTTGATCCTTAGCCTTTTTATATATTTTTGCCTTTACCAGTGGATTTTTCCTTTCCTATAGATACTTACTTCTTATTATAACATTTTCATTTCCACTTAGAGAAGACCCTTTACCATTTCTTTTAGAGTAGGTTTAGTATTGATGAACCCTTTAATTTTTGCTTGTCTGAGAGGTTCTTTATCTCTCCTTCAATTCTAAATGATAATCTTGCTGTTTAGAGTTCCTACGTTGTAGGTTTTTTGCTTTAAGCACTTTGAATATATCATGTCACTCCCTTCTGGTCTGCAAATTTTCTGCATAAAAATCAGCTTACAACCTTATGAGCATTCTCTTGTATATGACTCTTTGTTTTTCTCTTACTGCCTTTAGAATGCTCTCTTTAACTAACTTTTGTCATTTTAAGTGTGATATGTCTTGTTGTGGGTCTGTTTGGATTCATCTTATTTGGGACTCTCTATGTTTTATGTACTTGGATATCTGTTTTCTTCTTCATGTTTGGGATGTTTCCAGCCATAATTTCATCAAATACATTTTGACCCCCTTCTCTCTCTCTTCTTCTTCTGGTACCCTGATAATGTGAATGCTGGTACACTTGATGTTGTCTCAGAGGTCCCTTAAGCTATTTTCTTTTTTTTTTCTGTTCTGAATGGGTAATTTCCATTATTCTATCTTTCATGTTACTTATGTGTTCTTTTGTGTCTCCTAGTGTGCTGTTACTTCCTTCTAGTGTGTTTTTCATTTCAGTTATTGTATTCTTCCATTCTGACTGGTTCTTTTTTATATTTTCTAGTTCTTTGTTAAATTTCTCAGTGTGTTCATCTATTCCTCTTCATAATTTAGTTAGCATTCTTATTACTAATGTTCTGAACTCTTTTTCTTGTAAATTATTTATTTCTGTTTCATTAATTGGTTTTTTTGGGGGGGGGGTTCTTTTGTTCTTTTTATTGAAACAAATTCCTCTGTCTGTTCATTTTGCTTAACTTTCTCTGTCTCTATGAAAGTAGGTGAAGCAGTTACCTGTTGCTGTTTTGAAGGGTTGTCTTTATATGGGAGTGTCCCTATGCTGTCTGCACACTCACAGTGGCTTTGGTGGGAGAATTAGATCTGAAGTGAGCACAGGCCACATCTTTCCCCAGGGTGTGTTGTCAGCTATCACCTTGGTAGGATGTGGGGCTGGAGATGGAGGGGCAGGGCCAGAGCCACGTGTGACCTGGGGCTTTTCCTCTTCTCAGTGGCCAGCACCACCCTATTGGGGGTGGGGTCATGTCCCAAGTTGCTGAAGCAGAAGCCCTGAGGGTTATTTCCCAGCTGGCTTTATTCCATTTAAATGTGTGCTCCTTTCTCCACACCACAGTAGCCCCCTTGCCCCAGAGGGGAGCAGACCTGGAGCAAGAGGGGCTGGTTCATGTGCTCAGGTAAGTCTTGGAGTGGCCTGTGGCAGTCCCAGCAACAGTCAGAAACCTGGACTTCTTCTGAGGTACTGCCTGCATAATCACCAGTAATGGCTGCCCCTGCCTTGGTCAGATGCTGCTCTGGGTCTGAGCCACCTTTGTCCCTCACAGCTGAGCTCTCCTCTCAGTCTCAGCAGCCCTTACCCCAGTGTGGAGCTGTGTCCTGAAGCAAGTGGGGCTGGAGCAGGCACTTGCCTTGTGCTGTGGCACGTGCTGGCATGGTTGCAGGAAACTGGTTAGCA
The DNA here is from genome assembly GCF_965194805.1 of Balaenoptera borealis. Taxonomy (NCBI): domain Eukaryota; kingdom Metazoa; phylum Chordata; class Mammalia; order Artiodactyla; family Balaenopteridae; genus Balaenoptera; species Balaenoptera borealis. Next base: position 28,204,943 of record NC_138870.1, read on the forward strand.
TCCTGTGCACTTTCAATCCGCCCTCTATGCCCTGTTTTGGGATTAAGCAAGCATGTGCGTGCTCCTCACGAGCAGAGTCCAGGCTTCCCACAGCCTTCCTGTTAGTCTCAATGGGCCTCCAACCAGCCAAGGAGACTTGTGTTCCTCGTGTCAGATCCCAGGGCTGGGGTGCCCAGTATGTGGCTTGAACCACTCACTGCTTGGGGAGGATCTCTTCCTGTGCAATCCCCCTCCTCTTCTGAGTCTCCTTCCAGGGGCACAGGTCCCAACCTGATTATTTCTCTTCCCTTACTACCTGATTCCGTGTGGAACTTTCTTACAGCCTTGGTTGTACAGGAGTCTTTCTGCCAGTCTCCAGTTAGTTTTCAGTGAGAATTGTTCCACATGTAGATGTATTTTTGATGTGTTCATGGGGTAAGGTGATTTCTACCTCCTCCTACTCCATCATCTTGATCTCTTCCCCAGTAGGACCATAGAACCTTAATACAACAATTTAAGCAAGCAACTTAGCTTGAGGTATCTGGGATAGCATCACAAAAATTTCTTTTCAGTTGCATCCTAAAGGATGAAAGGAAGTTTGTCAGGTGAAGAAATGGAGGAAAAGGTATTTCAGCTGAGTGGCACTGCATGAGCAAAGAAATAGAATTATGAAAGGACATGCATGGAAGGTTTGGAGAAGTTAATATGGATGTAGTTATAGGACTGAAGGTGGTGGCTACTATTATATTAGCTAGTCATGATGAAATTGTTAATAGTTATAATAACAAGTTAGTTCCATTTATGTTAAAACCAGACTGGAATGTAGGTTGAGAAAGTCTGGGTCTAACAGAGTGAGAGAGAAAATTTCTATATATGATAGAGGTTATTAAGATAAATTAAGAGACGTTTCATATCAGAATGACTGACAATATAACCAAGCTTATTATTTCCAGAGTTTAAGGAAGTCTCTTCAACAAAGAGATAGCCAATGGATTATTTAACTCTGAGATAGCAGTGGTAAGTCATTTCTTGAAGACCAGATGAAACTTGGAGAAACCAGACGCAAAATATCATAGAATAAACAGAATGAATAAACAGAAAAATTTGTGCAGTACTCTTGAATTTTCTTTTTTCTGTTCTTTGGCCATACCACGTGGCTCGCAGGATCTCAGTTCTCCCACCAGGGACTGAACCTGGGCCACAGCAGTGAAAGGCCAAATCCTAACCACTAGACCACCAGGGAATTCCCATCTTTTTTTTCTTTTACTTTTTCTTTTTCTTTTTTTAATGGAGAGAAGTCAAGGAGTGAGCAGTATTCTTGTGCCTGGGTCTGACTAGCTCTGTGGGCAAGTCACATGTTTATTAGTATAAATAATATTAATATTATTCTATTAACATATATTAATATTATGATAATTAGTATTAATATAAAGAGTTGATAACAGTACAGTTCACCCTTGAACAATGCAGAGGTTGGGGCACTGACCCCCACACAGTTGAAAATCCAGATATAACCTAGAGTGTGCCTTCCATATCAGTTGTTCCTCCTAATCTGAGGATCTGAATTCTCAGTTTCAACCAAATGTGGATCGTGTAGCACTGTATTATTACTATTGAAAATAATCCGTGTACAAGTGGGCCTTCACAGTTTGCCCGTGTTGTTCAAGGGTCAACTGTATTTAAAAATATAATTTAATAGTATTAAATAAATAGTATTTACTTAATTATATAATTAATATACATGATTAATAATAGTATTCATCATAATCATCATTAAAATGTAAATATTTGATCATGAATGCTCACAGCAGCACTATTCACAGTAGGCAAAGGGTGGAAACAACCAAAATGTCCATCAACTGATGAGTGGAAAAACAAAGTGTGGTAAATCCATACAATGGAATTTTATCCAGTTGTAAAAAGGATTGAAAAACTGCTACATGCTACAAGATGGATGAACCTCAAAATCATTACAGTAGGTAAAAGAAACCATATGTAAATGTCACATATTGTATGATTCTTTTTATTTTTTATGTATTATTTATTTATTTATTTTTTGGCCACACCACGTGGCTTGTGGGATCTTAGTTCCCTAACCAGGGATTGAACCCGTGCCCCTCTGCAGTGGAAGTGCAGAGTCTTAACCACTGGACCACCAGGGAAGTCCCTGTATGATTCTTTTTATATGAAATACCCACAATAAGCAAATCCATAGAGACAGAAAGTAGATTAGTGTTGGTCAGGGGGTAGGGGAGGGGTGACTGGGGAGCGAGTGCTAATGGGTACCCATGTTCTTTTGAGGTGATGAAAATGTTTTGAAGCTAGAGAGAGGTGATGGTTACACAGCATTGTGAATACATTTGATGCCACTGAATCGTGCACTTTAAAAACGTTAATTGTATGTTGTCAGAATTTCACCTCGATTTAAAAAAATGCATGTTTCAGGGCTTACTGCATGCTATGAATTTCTAGTTTACCAAGATCCTGAGACTCTGTAAAGATAGGTAATTTACCATATGTCATACAGGTAAAAAGAGAAAAAAGGAAGATGTACAGCCTTCTCCTTTTCTGGCTTCTCATTCCTGGGCATGACTCTCAAACACAAAAAATTGGGGTAGCTCTGAATCTGTGCCTCTTCCACCCATCCCTGCCGCACCAGGTCTCAGCGGAGACAGGTGACAATGATTAGGGGTTATTATTGAAAAGACACATTCCTTGCTTGAGTGAAGACACTGACCCTCCCTCAAGTGTCTACTGGGCTTGTTGTCATCACAGATACACCAAATATTCCAAAAGACTTGCCTCATCCAGCACAGAGATAATAATTAACCCTGTGACCACAGCTGGAGGAAATGGCTTTCCATCACATTTTTAAAATGCAATTTTCCTCTATGGAGACCGAGAGAGGCAAGGTAATGGAACCAAAGAGCTAATTAGTTCATATGAAAGGAGACCTCTGTCAAAGGTGATGAGAACTGAAGATTCCTAGTGTCTCCTGCGGAGCTGTCTTGAGAGCCTCTGAAGACACCAGGGAGCAAATCTCTAGCCATCCTCTTGGATTTTCTTTTAAAGAACATGTGTAGGGAAAAGAATATGGCATTTGGAGTCTGAGAATCTGGGGTTTTGAATTCTGGCTCTGTCATTTACTGGCTTTATTGCTGCGGACATCTTACCTCAGGAAGCCTCAACTACTTCATGTGGAAAATGGAAATTTAAGAGGTGCCTTGACATCTACATGTGGAACAACTCCTAAAGAACACCTACTGAACGCTGGCAGAAGACCTCAGACCTCCCAAAAGGCAAGAAACTCCCCACGTACCTGGGTAGGGCAAAAGAAAAAACAGAGACAAAAGAATAGGGCCGGGACCTGTGGGAGGGAGCTGTGAAGGAGGAAAGATTTCCACACACAAGGAAGCTCCTTCGCCGGCGGAAACTGCGGGTGGCGGGGGCAGGGGCGGAGGAAGCTTCGGAGCCACGGAGGAAAGTGCAGCAACAGGGGTGCGGAGGGCAAAGCGGAGAGGTTCCCGCACAGAGGATCAGTGCCGCCCAGCACTCACCAACCCGAGAGGCTTGTCTGCTCACCCACTCGGGTGGGCGGGGGCTGGGAGCTGAGGTTCAGGCTTCGGTCGGATTGCAGGGAGAGGACTGGGGATGGCGGCGTGAGCACAGCCTGAAGGGGTCTAGTGCATCACAGCTGTCTGGGAGGGAGTCCGGGAAAAAGTCTGGAGCTGCCAAAGAGGCAAGAGACCATTGTTTCGGGGTGCGTGAGGAGAGGGGATTCAGAGCACTGCCTAAACGAGCTGCAGAGACGGGCATGAGACGCTAAGGCTGCTGCTGCTGCCACCAAGAAGCCTGTGTGCAAGCACAGGTCACTATCCACACCTCCCTCCCAGGAGCCTGTGCAGCCTGCCACTGCCAGTGTCCCGTGATCCACGGACAACTTCCCTGGGAGAATGCACGGCACGCCTCAGGCTGCTGCAACGTCACGTCGGTCTCTGCCGCCGCAGGCTCGTCCAGCATTCCGTACCCCTCCCTCCCCCCGCCTGAGTGAGCCAGAGCCCCCGAATCAGCTGCTCCTTTAACCCCATCCTGTCTGAGCAGGAACAGACACCCTCAGGTGACCTAAACGCAGGGGCGGGTCCAAATCCAAAGCTGAACCCCGGGAGCTGTGCAAACAAAGAAGAGAAAGGGAAATCTCTCCCAGCAGCCTCAGGAGCAGCAGATTAAATCTCCACAATCAACTTGATGTACCCTGCATCTGTGGAATACCTGAATAGACAACGAATCATCCCAAATTGAGGTGGTGGACTTTGGGAACAACGATATATATATATTTCCCCCCTTTTTCTCTTTTTGTCAGTGTGTATGTGTATGCTTCTCTGTGTGATTTTGTCTGTATAGCTTTGCTTTTACCATTTGTCCTAGGGTTCTATCTGTCCTTTTTTTTTTTTTTTAGTATAGTTTTTAGCACTTGTTATCATTGGTGGATTTGTTTTTTGGTTTGTTTGCTTTCTTCTTTCTTTCTTTCTTTAAATTACTTTTTTATTTTTAATAATTATCTTCTATTTTAATAACTTTATTTTATTTTATTTATCTTTCTTTCTTTCTTTTTTTCTCCCTTTTATTCTGAGCCATGTGGATGACAGGGTCTTGGTGCTCTGGCCGCGTGTCAGGCTTGTGCCTCTGAGGCGGGAGAGCCGAGTTCAGGACATTGGTCCAGCAGAGACCTCCCAGCTCTACGTAATAGCAAATGGCAAAAATCTCCCAGAGGTCTCCATCTCAACACCAAGACCCAGCTCCACTCAACGACCAGCAAGCTACAGTGCAGGACACCCTATACCAAACAACTAGCAAGGCAGGAACACAACCCCATCTACTAGCAGAGAGGCTGCCTAAAATCATAATAAGGTCACAGACACCCCAAAATACACCACAAGATGCGGATCTGCCCACCAGAAAGGCATGATCCAGCCTCATCCACCAGAACACAGGCATTAGTTCCCTCAACCAGAAAGCTTACACAACACACTTAACCAACCTTAGCCACTGCGGGCAGACACCAAAAACAATGGAAACTACGAACCTGCAGCGTGCGAAAAGGAGACCCCAAAAACAGTAAAAGTTAAGCAAAATGAGAAGACAGAGAGACACACAGCAGATGAAGGAACAAGGTAAAAACCCACCATACCTAACAAATGAAGAGGAAATAGGCAGTCTACCTGAAAAAGAATTCAGAATAATGATAGTAAAGATGATCCAAAATCTTGGAAATAGAATGGAGAAAATACAAGAAACGTTTAACAAGGACCTAGAAGAACTAAAGAGCAAAAAAACAATGATGAACAACACAATAAATGGAATTGAAAATTCTCTAGAAGGGAATCAATAGCAGAATAACTGAGGCAGGAGAACAGATACGTGACCTGGAAAATAAAATAGTGGAAATAACTATCGCAGAGCAGAATAAAGAAAAAAGAATGAAAAGAATTGAGGACAGTCTCAGAGACCTCTGGGACAACATTAAATGCACCAACAGTCAAATTATAGGGGTCCCAGAAGAAGAAGAAAAAAAGAAAGTGACTGAGAAAATATTTGAAGAGATTATAGTTGAAAACATCCATAATATGGAAAACGACATAGTTAATCAAGTCCAGGAAGCACAGAGAGTCCCATACAGGATAAATCCAAGGAGAAACATGCCAAGACACATATTAATCCAAGGAGAAACATGCCAAGACACATATTAATCAAACTATGAAAAATTAAATACAAAGAAAAAATATTAAAGGCAGCAAGGGAAAAAGAACAAATAACATACAAGGGAATCCCCATAAGGTTAACAGCTGATCTTTCAACAGAAACTCTGCAAGCCAGAAGGGAGTGAAAGGACATATTTAAAGTGATGAAAGGGAAAAACCTACAACCAAGATTATTCTACCTAGGAAGGTTCTCATTCAGATTTGACAGAGAAATTAAGACCTTTAATTTCAAAAGCTAAGAGAATTCAGCACCACCAAACCAGCTTTACAACAAATGCTAAAGGAACTTCTCTAGGAAGGAAACACAAGAGGAGGAAAAGACCTACAATAACAAACACGAAACAATTAAGAAAATGGTAATGGGAACATACATATCGATAATTACCTTAAATGTAAATGGATTAAATGCTCCAACCAAAAGACACAGACTGGCTGAATGGATACAAAAACAAGACCCATATATATGCTGTCTACAAGAGACCCATTTCAGACATAGGGACACATACAGACTAAAATTGAGCAGATGGAAAAAGATATTCCATGCAAATGGAAATCAAAAGAAAGCTGGAGTAACAATTCTCATATTAGACAAAATAGACTTTAAAACAAAGACTATGGGCTTCCCTGGTGGCACAGTGATTGAGAATCTGCCTGCCAATGCAGGGGACATGTGTTCGAGCCCTGGTCTGGGAAGATCCCACATGCCACGGAGCAACTGGGCCTGTGAGCCACAACTACTGAGCCTGCGCGTCTGGAGCCTGTGCTCTGCAACAAGAGAGGCCACAACAGTGAAAGGCCCGTGCACTGCGATGAAGAGTGGCCCCCGCTCGCCGCAACTGCAGAAAGCCCTCGCACAGAAACGAAGACCGAACACAGCCAAAAATAATTAATTAATTAATTAATTAATTTAAAAATCCAACCAAACAAACAAACAAACAAAAAAAAACCAAAGACTATTACAAGAGACAAAGAAGGACACTACATACTGATCAAGGGATCAATGCAAGAAGAAGATATAACAATTGTAAATATTTATGCACCCAACATAGGAGCACCTCAAAACATAAGGCAAATGCTAACAGCCATAAAAGGGGAAATCGACAGTAACACAATCATAGTAGGGGACTTTAACACCCCACTTAAACCAAAAGACAAATCATCCAAAATGAAAATAAATAAGGCAACACAAGCTTTAAATGATACATTATACAAGATGAACTTAATTGATATTTATAGAACATTCCATCCAAAAACAACAGAATACACTTTCTTCTCAAGTGCTCATGGAACATTCTCCAGGATAGATCATATCTTGGGTCACAAATCAAGTGTTGGTTAATTTAAGAAAATTGAAATCGTTATTAAATATCTTTTCTGACCATAACGTTATGAGACTAGATATCAATTTCAGGAAAAAATCTGTAAAAAATACAAACACATGGAGGCTAAACAATACACTACTTAATAACCAAGATCACTGAAGAAATCAAAGAGGAAATCAAAAAATACCTAGAAACAAATGACAATGAAAACACGATGACCCAAAAATTATGGGATGCAGCAAAAGCAGTTCTAAGAGGGAAGTCTATAGCAATACAATCCTACCTTAAGAAACAAGAAACATCTCAAATAAACAACTTAGCCTTACACCTAAAGCAATTAGAGAAAGAAGAACAAAAAAACCCCAAAGTTAGCAGAAGGAAAGAAATTATAAAGATCAGATCAGAAATAAATGAAAAAGAAGTGAAGGAAACGATAGGAAAGATCAATAAAAGTAAAAGCTGGTTCTTTGAGAAGATAAACTTGATAAACCATTAGCCAGATTCATCAAGAAAAAAAGGGAGAAGACTCAAATCAATAGAATTAGAAATGAAAATGGGGAAGTCACAATTGACAATGAAGAAATACAAAGGATCATGAGAGATTACTACAAGCAACTATATGCCAATAAAATGGACAACCTGGAAGAAATGGACAAATTCTTAGAAAAGCATGACCTTCTGAGACTGAACCAGGAAGAAAGAGAAAATATAAACAGACCAATCACAAGCACTGAAATTGAAACTGTGATTAAAAATCTTCCAGCAAACAATAGCCCAGGACCAGATAGCTTCACAGGTGAATTCTATCAAACATTTAGAGAAGAGCTAACACCTATCCTTCTCAAACTCTTCCAAAATATAGCACAGGAAGGAACACTCCCAAACTCATTCTGTGAGGCCACCATCAACCTGTTAGCAAAACCAAAGATGTCACAAAGAAAGAAAACTACAGGCCAATATCACTGATGAACATAGATGCAAAAAATCCTCAACAAAATACTAACAAACATAATCCAACAGCACATTAAAAGGATCATACACCATGATCAAGTGGGGTTTATCCCAGGAACGCAAGGATTCTTCAATATATGCAAATCAATCAATGTGATACATCATATAAACAAATTGAAGAAGAAAAATCATATGATCATCTCAATAGATGCTGAAAAAGCTTTCAACAAAATTCAATACCCATTTACGATAAAAACCCTCTAGAAAGTGGGTATAGAGGGAACTTACCTCAACATAATAAAGGTCATATATGACAAACCCACAGCCAACATCATCCTCAATGTTGAAAAACTGAAACCATTTCCATTAAGCTCAGGAACAAGAAAAGGTTGCCCACTCTCAGCACTATTATTCAACATTATTTTGGAAGTTTTAGCCACTGCAATCAGAGAAGAAAAAGTAACAAAATGAATCCAAATTCGAAAAGAAGACTAAAGCTGTCACTGTTTGCAGATGACATGATACTGTACATGGAGAATCCTAAAGATGTCACCAGAAAACTACTAGAGCAAATCAATGAATTTGGTAAAGTAGCAGGATACAAAATTAATGCACAGAAATCTCTTGCATTCCTATGCACGAATGATGAAAAATCTGAAAGTGAAATTAAGAAAACAGTCTCATTTACCATTGCAACAAAAAGAATAAAATACCTAGTAATAAACCTACCTAAGGAGACAAAAGACCTGTATGAAGAAAACTATAAGACACTGATGAAAGAAATTAAAGATGATACAGATAGGTGGAGAGATAAACCATGTTCTTGGATTGGAAGAATCCAATGGCATGGACATATATACACTACCAAATGTAAAACCGATGGCTAGTGGGAAGCAGCCGCATAGCACAGGGAGATGAGCTCGGTGCTTTGTGACCACCTAGAGGGGTGGAATAGGGAGGGTCAGAGGGAGGGAGAGGCAAGAGGGAAGTGATATGGGGATATATGTATATGTAGAGCTGCTTCACTTTGTTATAAAGCAGAAACTAACACACCTTGTAAAACAATTATACTCCAATAAAGATGTTAAAAAAAAAAAAAAAAGAGGTGCCTTGCAGAGATAATGCAGTGAAAGACGTAGCACAGTTCTTGGCACACACTGTGAACTCCCAACATGAGAGTTATTATTGCTGTGATCTCAGGGGTATTGCTTTGGCATAACTGAAGTTGCTGCCTCCTTCAAAAAACTCTAGAGTAAACCCTTTGGAATAAGCTGTATTTACCTTGAAACATCTGTGTCGGAAGGTTGTATTTGTTGAGTATATCTCTGTGGATAGGTGAGCAACTATGAATGAACTTGGGATGAATACATGTGTTGCAAATTGGGGTTCAGTGTCGATTAATGCTTTGACCTAAGGTCTCTACAAGTATTTGTTTGTACTTCACTTTTTTAAAAAAAAATTGAAGTAAAGTTGGGACCTCCCTGGTGGCCCAGTGGTTAAGACGACACACTCCCAATGCAGGGGGCCTGGGTTCGATCGCTGGTCAGAGAACTAGATCCCATATGCTTGCCACAACAAAGATTTCACATGCCACAACTAAGGAGCCCTAGAGCCCGCAACTAAGGAACCCGGCTGCTGCAAAACTAAGACCTGGTACAACCAAATAAATAAATATCCATATATTTTTAAAAATTGAAGTAAAGTTGATTGACAATGTTCTGTTAGTTTCAGGTGTACAGCAAAGTTGTATATATATATATGTATACATATATAAAAATATATATATATATTCTTTTTCATATATATATGAAAAAGAATATACATATTCTTTTTCAGATTCTTTTCTATTATAGCTTATTACAAGATATTGAATATAGTTCCCTGTGCTCAACAGTAGGTCCATGTTGCTTATCAATTTTAACTACAGTAGTGTGTATCTGCTAATCCTAAACTCCTAATTTATCTGCTCCCCATTTCCCCTTTGGGAACCATAAGTTTGTTTTCTATGTCTGTGAGTCTATTTATGTTTTGTAAGTAAGTTCCTTTGTATATTTTTTTTAGATTCCACTTATAAGTGATAGCATATGATATATATCTTTCTCTGACTTATTTCACTTAGTATGATATTCTCTAGGTCCCACCAACGTTGCTACAAATGACATTACTTCATTTTTTTTTTATGGCTGATTAATATTCCATTGTAT